>NC_063170.1:67830707-69308207 GCF_023159225.1 Perognathus longimembris pacificus
GCATAATTTAATCAAGCTTCTTGATAGGGGAAAGAAGTTCGTATTATATTCCACCTGAGAGTAAATTATAATCTTTTGTTATCTATAGTGAAGAGCTATTTTTTACTCCCATCCAATATCTTCTGTGAATCTTTTACTACTTCTGACATCCCCAGCAGAGGACAAATCTTAAAGAGGTCTTTATCTTTCTTGTTAGGGACATTTACTTACTAGTTTTATTGTATATGACCAGTCTCTCAAATAAATGCTAAAATTTTCTTCTTTACTTCTTCCTGTTTATCTTTTCCTAACCAGTATGAAAGTTAAATCATAATCTTTTTTGTTTTGTTTTGGTGTTTTTTATTGAGGTCTCAGTATGTGTGATCCTGACTTTTTCAGGACTCTGCCTGGTAGAAGGAATTGATGAGGCGATGTTTTAATGTGTTGAAATACAACCCTTGACCGTGGCCCTGAATGAATGTGTTGGATTGCATTTCTCACCAGTCGTTGTGTATTGAATGACCTGGTTGGTGCTTTTTTAAAATAGGTATACTAAATAGTTTGAAATGGTCATTGATAATTCTCTGGGGCTTTTTCCCCCCATTATAGCGCTGGATAAAGCAAGCCTTGGAAGAAGGGATGACTCAAACATCATCTGTACCCCAAGAGAGTAGAACTCCGCACCTATACCAAAGTAATGAGAATAGTAATTCTTCTAGTATCTGTAAAGACAATGCAGGTATGTATCTAAACCCCTTCTAATACATGAGCAACACTGTTTTGAGGACCTCATTTTAAAAATTCAGTGTTGGTACTCTAATATGAAAAAGCAGTAGTGTGTTCTCTAAGTAGTTCTACTTTCCATCTATCTTTACAGAGGAAGAGAAAGATCTCAAGTCAGGGATCAGTTTTCCCAGGACGACAAGAAGGAACTAGACAGTGTACAGATAACAACAGAAATGGTTATTTAAAAGGTTAGATATGTTTAAAGTAGTAAGTTTAGGAAATCTGTATTCACATTTATAAGTGGGGTTAAGAGAAAGTCGTGGACTATTAATATTCAGCAAAGCATTAAGATTTGTAAGTTGACAGGTCACCAGTGGCTCATACCTACAGTCCTAGCAACTCAGGAGGCTGAGGTCTGAGGATCATGGTTCAAAGCCAACCTGGGCAAGAAAGTCTATGAGATTCTTGATCTCCACTTAACTACCAGAAAAAAAGGAAGTGGCACTGTAGCTCAAGTGGTAGAGTGCAAGTGCTGGCCTTGAGCTGAAGAGCTCAGGGACCAGAGTCCAGGTCTCATGACCGACCAAAAAAAAGAGAGAGAGAGAAAAGATTTCTAAGTGGTTTTATGAGGCGGCTCCTGATTACAAGGACTGAAAGTAAATGAAATAAATGAGAAATCATTACTAATAGATGGTTTTCTAGAAAACCTTGTCCCAGCTCCAAATCTAATTTAAAATCCTTACTCTTGACTCACATCTAGAATTCTCACTCCTCAGAAGGCTGAGATTAAAGGTTCATAATTCCAAGCCGGTCAAGGCAGGAATGTCTGAAAGATCTTACCTCCAAAATCACCTATAGAAAGCTGGTATGGAGACATCATTCAGGTGATGAAGTACTAGCCAAATATATGTGAGTTGAGCAAACCATAAGGTCCTAAGTTCAAGTCCAAGACTAGGCCAAAAAAAAAAATTAAAGTCCTCATGAATTTTTAAAGCAGATGACTATTAAAAAATCTCCTGATCTATTCACTTAAATGGTGACCCGAAGGGTTTCTAATTGATACCATTTCTTTCAAAACTAGGGCCTCTGTGTAGTCCAGGCTTGCCTGAATCACGATACTTCTGCCTCTCAGCCTCTTGAATGCTGAGATTTACAAATGTACTGTGCCACACTGCTGATACCATCTTAATTTATTTGGGGAAAGCATTTTTTACCAGTGTTTTCCCTTTCAATATTAGCTTTGAAAAAGCACTTGCTTTTTAGCAAGTAGTAAGAGTAAGTTTGGGAGGTGGGCATGCTGTGATTTCTATATGTTTATTTATAAATCAGCTTTCTAAATACTAAAACAAAACAAAAATTTTAATAAGACGTTGAAGCTCATACATGACTACAACTATCATGCTACTACCTCAGATATTCATAAAAACCACTTCACTGTATTTGTTAACTTGCTCAGTAATTATAAACTTAAATTTAGGAAACTTTTCTAGTAACATCTGCTTTATATTAAAGCTCTGCTTTTGTTCTGATAACATTTTTCTCTTTTCTGAAGATTTTATTTGGTGAAATAGTGTGCTACCACTTTTTAAATTATTAACTTAGTTTCTCTTTCTAGATTGGATTATGTTCTATAAGTTCATGTGCATCTACACCCCTAGGATAATAAAATCCAGTGAAACAATTTGTTTAAAATACTCTGCTTATCAAAGATGAAAGAGATTGGGCTGGGGATATAGCCTAGTGGCAAGAGTGCCTGCCTCGGATACACGAGGCCCTAGGTTCGATTCCCCAGCACCACATATACAGAAAACGGCCAGAAGCAGCGCTGTGGCTCAAGTGGCAGAGTGCTAGCCTTGAGCGGGAAGAAGCCAGGGACAGTGCTCAGGCCCTGAGTCCAAGGCCCAGGACTGGCCAAAAAAAAAAAAAAAAGATGAAAGAGATAGAGTTCGTCAAGATCAACATAGTCAGGTGCCTGTGGCTCACACCTCTAATTCTAGGTACTCAAGAGGCTGAGATCTGAGGATTGCAGTTCAAAGCCAACATGGGCAGGAAAGTCCTTAACATTCTTAATCTCCAATTATCCACCAGAAAACCAGAAATGACACTGTAGCTCGAAGTGTTAGAGCTCTGGCCTTGAGCAGAAGAGCTCAAAGACAGCAGCCAGGCACTGAGTTCAAGCCCCATAACCAACAAAAAAAAAAAAAAAAAAAGAGGAGAAGAAGAAGACAAACATAAATCCAGGCCACTCTTGTGGCTCACATGAGTAGTCCTAACTATGCAGGAGGGTGAGATCTGAGGAATATGGCTCAAAGCCAGCCCAAGTAGAAAAATCCCAAGATACTTCATCTCCAGTTATTCAGCCAAAAACCTGGATTGGAGGAATACCAAAAGTTGAACCCAGCTATGAACCAGCAAAATCCAGTCAAGAACCCTGATACTGTCATACACACACACAAATATAGAACAAAAGCAATCCTGTACTGAGGGGCTGGGAATATGGCTTAGTGGCAAGAGTGCTTGCCTCATATACATGAAGCCCTGGGTTCGATTCCTCACTGCCACATATATAGAAAACGGCCAGAAGTGGCACTGTGGCTCAAGTGGCAGAGTGCTAGCCTTGAGCAAAAAGAAGCCAGGGACAGTGCTCAGGCCCTGAGTCCAAGGCCAGGAATGGCAAAAAAAAAAAAGGAAAAGAAAAAGTAATCCCGTACTGGGGACATAGTGAAAGACTCCTTGCCTGATATGTACAAAGGCCTGACTTCATCCCTAGTACCACAAAGAAGGAAAAAAGAAAAGAAAAAGAAATGCTTTCTTGGCAAGGGTGCCTCACACCTATAATCCTAGCTACTCAGGAAGCTGAGATCTCAGGATCTCAGCCAGCCCAAGCAGGAAAGTCTGTGAGACTCTTACCCTAGTTAACCACCACAAAACTAGAAGTGGAGCTGAGCTGTAGTAGAGTACTAACCTTGAGCCAAGAGCTCAGGGACACTGCCTGGGCCCCAAGTACTAGCCCACCAACAACAACCGAAAAAAAAGAATGAAGTATTTGGGACAAATTGCCATCAATACTATCAATTCACAGGTAACTTCTAAAGTGTAGTTGGAATGGGTTTGCTGATTGGACTTTTTATATGTCTTTCTTCCATGTAGGTGGTATATAGTCATGATTGGAGAAGAGACATTTTATAGTGTTTCATGTCTAGGGAAAGTACCTTTGTTACTACATGCCCTTATTGGAATGGAATTGAAATAGTCACGAACTAAATTGAGCTTCTGCACTAGTCTATCAAGCAATGAGAAACATTCACAGGATACACTTGCCCTTAAGTATCAACATAAACACAAGGGTGACATTTAATGAACAAATTAAGTAGTAATCAGATGAGTGACTTATATTGGTGAGAGATAGTATAAATCCTGAGGAATTATTTTGTTAATTTTCTGTTGTTTTTTTCAAGAATACCAAGGAGATAATAATCTCCAACAGTTGTTACAGTAGAAAAAAATCAGAGGGCTGGGAATATGGCCTGCTGGTAAAGTGCTTGCCTCATATATATGAAGCCCTGGATTCAGTTCCTCAGCACCACATATTTAAAAAAGGCCAGAAGTGGCACTGTGGCTCAAGTGGTAGAGTGCTAGCTAGCCTTGAGCAAAAAGAAGCCAGGGACAGTGCTTAGGCCCTGAGTTCAAGCACCAGGACTGGCAAAAAATAAATAAATAAATGAATGAATGAATGAGACCTTAATTTGTGTACCCACTCTACCATTTACTAACTATATGATATTAAGATATCTAAGTTTCACTTGTAAAATGAGAGCAATATTTGCTTTATTATGTCAATAAGACTTAACAGTGTGTTCAATACACACTAAAAGTGCTCAGTAAAATATCAGGCCCATAATAGAAGAGTATTCTGTCATGTATGAGTACTAATCTAATGAGTATAATCATAGCTACACAGAAGGTAAAAATCTGAGGAATATGGTTCAAAGCCAACCTGAGCAGGAAAATCAAATTATCTCCAATTAACCAGCAAAAGGATCGCAGTGGAGGTGTGGTTCAAGTGTTAGAGTGCTAGTCTTGAGTGGAAATCTAAGGGACCGCATATATGCCCTGAGTTCAAGCCCAAGTGTTTGGACATAAACAAAAGAAGTATGAATACTAGCAATAATAAAGAATCTAAATTTCTAGTCAGGGAACATACATCCCAGCACTTTAGAAGCTAACACCAGAGGATCTCAAATTTGAGGCCAGCCTATTCTGTAACAAAAAAAAAGTGAATAAAAATATTTTCAATTCCTAATTGTATAGAAATAAAGAGGTCAATACCTTTGAAGTAGAGAATGGACATAGGTTCATTTTCATTATTTGTAGATAATATGCACATATCCCTAGGAGCACCTCAAAAAATAAACTGGTATAATTAGAATTGTTATTACCAATAGTTAAATGACATCACTAGATAGCAGGTGAATATACAAAGCCCAGAGTTCAATTCCCAGTATTGTCACCACCACCCCCCCAAAAAAATGAATGAATGAATTAGATCTTTTGTCAAAGCAAATTGTAGATCCATTGAATTTATTAGTCTACTTTTATTCATATGGGGTTTTTTTTGCAGTTGTGGGAATTAAATCCAGTGTCTCAAGCTTATTAGGTTATTGCTCTACCACTTCAGTCAAACCAATCCTTTTTTGTTGTTGTTAAGCAATATTAACCATGTTTCTCTGACTATATGGTCTCTGAGTTACTATCCTGAGAAAAGAATTTTTGTTTGCAGTAAACATGGCAGAATACTAATCCCTACTAGTAATTTGGTTAGATATATCATGTGCTTTAAAGACATTTATAGTTCTAAACCTAGTACTTGTTCTTCTTGGTGCATATCTATCACACAAAAAGATACATAGAAACATTTTTAGCCAAGTACCAGTGGCTCATTGCCTATAATGCTGTCTACTCAGAAGCCTGAGATCTGAGGATCACAATTTATAGTCAGTGGGGAAGGAAAGCCCATGAGACTCTTATATCTCCAGTTAACCACCAAAAAACCATACCCAGACCAGTACCAAAAAAAAGTATCCAATTCAAAATTATTTTTCAATGTACAGGGTTTGTTTTTTTAATCCTTGAATTCACTCAGAATGTCAGTGAGTGATAAAATTTGTAACTTAAGCCACAATATTGACATACTTTTTATATAAATATAATTTTATCGCTATTAAGGTATTGTACAGAAGGGTTACAATTTCTTCAACATTGAATGTTTCTTTTTCTTTTTTGTCAGTTCTGGGGCTTGAACTCAGGACCTGGATGCTGTCCCTGAGCCTTTTTGCTTGTGGCTAGCATTCTACCACTTTGAGCCATAGCTCCACTTATGGTTTTTAGGTGGTTAGAGATAAGAGTCTCAAGCCCTTTCCTGCTCAGGCTGGCTTTGAACTGCAATTCTCAGATCTTAGCCTCCTGAGCAGTTAGGATTACACTGTGGACCACCACCTCCCAACGAGTACATTTCTTTTTTGGAGGGGGGAGAGTGTCACCCTTTCCTTTGCTTTCCTTCAGTTTTCCCCTCCCATTTCTGCCTACTATGTAACCATAGTGAATTCTGTGTATAGTGTATCTGAATAGCATGATTGCATTATTACCCTTCCTCCCCTCCCTTTCTGTGTCTCCTTTCCCTCCCCACCCCACCCCACCCCCCAAAAAAACAACAACACAAAGACATGTTTCCATTTCCTGGAATTTGTTTTGTTGAACAGTGTTTTGTTTTGTTTTTGCCAGTTCCGGGGGCTTGAACTCAGGGCCTGATCACTGTCCCTGGCTTCTTTTTTTGTTTGTTCAAGGTTAGCATTCTACCACTTGAGCCACAGTGCCACTTCTGGCTTTTTCTGTGTATGTGGTACTGAGGAATTGAACCCAGGGCTTCATGTATGCTAGACAAGCACTCTACCACTAGGCCACATTCCTAGCCCCTGAATAGTATTTTAAATGTTCAGAGAAGTTATACCTTTGGGTTCCTTCCCTAAGGGTATATCCTCCTTTGGTCTGACTGTGCATATGCATAAAGTACTGTATAGGTTAGCATGTCCAGTTATATATGAGAGAATATAACTACCACTTTTCTCTGTGAACTTGGATTACCTCTATTAGCACAGTTTGTTCTAGGTCCATCCATTTCCCTGCAAATGACATAATCTTATTCGTTATAACAGATAAGTAAAATTCCATTTTAAAAATGCCACTTTTTATTGATCTACTCATCTGTTATAGGGCATTTGGACTGTTTCCATAATTTGGCTATTATGAATGAACATGGATGTGCAAATGTCTTTATGGCATCCTGGCTTGTAACATTCTGGGTAGATGCCCAAGAGTGGTATGACTGGTTTGTAGGGAAGTTCTGTGTTTGTTTTTTATGCCTAGAGATGTTAAGTGCTTCCACATGTGCCCCTCTGCCATTGTTTTTCTGAGAAGTCTCTTTGGCTCCTTTGCCCATTTATTGTTAACTTTTTGAGCTTCTTGTGCATTTTGGATATTAGGCCTTTGGGGGATGTATTGCTTGTAAAGATTTTTCTCCTAGTCTGTTGGCTGTCTTTGCTGTGTAGAAACTTTTTATTTTGATGTCAAGTCTCTCCCCTATTTACTGTGTCCCTGAGACTTGAAAAAGTTCTACCTATGCCTATAAGTCCTAATGATAAAAGGGAAAGGGTTTTTTCTTTCCTTTTTTTTTCTTCTTTTGCCCATTATGGGGCTTAAACTCAGAGCCAGGACCCTGCCCCTGAGCCCCTCTTTTGCTCAAGGCTAGTGCTCTACCACTTTGAGCCACAGCTCCATTACTGGCTTTCTGGGGGGGCTAATTGAAGATAAGTCTCACGGACTTTTCGGCATGGGCTGCCTGGCTTCAAACCGTAATCCTCAGATCTCAGCCACCTGAGTAGCTAGGATTACAGGTATGAGCCACCCCTGCCCAGCTGAAAGGGTCTTTCTTAAGACATGTTTTTGACGCTGCTGGGAATTGAACTCCATATCTCATGCTTGCTTTGCAAGTCCATGTGCTTTATAACTTTTCAGGTAGGGTGTGCTGCTTTTGCCTCGGAGGCCTCAGATTGAGATTCTCCTATCTCTGCCTCCAGAGCAGCTAGGATTACAGACATGCACATCACACCTGGTCCTGTAAGAGTCTTGACCTCCTCTAAACATTATTTTTATACTGCTATCTTATTTAATGTACATTTCACAATTTGAGCAGTGTATTATTATCACCATCTTAAAAGTGAAAAACAAAAAAACAGGTTCAGTTGTTTTTGCCACTTGTGCCGTGTCACACAAGCAAGGTAAAGTCGGGAGTGGATGTTAGAAGAATCCATGTGAAAGCTGCCACTTCCTGTCTCCCCACAAGAGGAGCTCAGGCGCTGGGGAGGGGCTGATGTGAACTGTGGAGGCAGCCAGCATGCACCCAGGCCTCCCGAAACACCCTTTACAGATGCTTGGTGTGGGTTGCAGCCTGTCTGCCTCCTCACAGACCATCTGACCTTTGTCCCACTCCATCTTTTTCACTCCCTCTGGTCTTGTCTGTGAGTCAGTCCCCGACACACATTCCAGACACCTGTTGTCAGTCTCCATGTTATCCTATGGTTTGTCCACTTCATCTTCGTGCTTTACTAATCTTTTAGTGATATTTATTCATTGCTGTGTTACTTTGACTTTGATTTTCTTCTCAAGTAGTATGCTTCCCTTTAGATGCTTGAAGTGCTATTTTAATGTTCATGAATTCCTTTAGTAAGTTCCCTGATTGATTTTACTGCCTTAAAATTAGTTCTGTTTTCAGGGGGCTGGGAATGTGGCTTAGCAGTAGAGTGCTTGCCTAGCATGCCTAGCATGGGTTTGATTTCTCAGCACCATATAAACAGAAAAAGGTGGAAGTGGCGCTGTGGCTCAAGTGGTAGAGTGCTAGCTTTGAGCAGAAAGAAGCCAGGGACAGTGCTCAGGCCCTGAGACCAAGCCGCAGGAAAGTTCTGGGTTTGTTTGTTTTAAGTCCAGAGTTTTCGCAATAATGTGTCTAGAGGTATTTCTTTTCCGGTCCTGTCTGAGGGGCATTTTGTATGCCTCTATCAGATGGTTGAGATTCTCTTTCTTGAGCTGGGAAGTTTCCTGTTACGATTTTGTTGAATATGTACTAAATGCCTCTAGTTTTTTGTTTCATTTTGTTTTTTGCCAATCCTGGGGCTTGAACTCAGGGCCCAGGCATTGTTTCTGAGCTTCTTTTGCTCAAAACAAGCACTCTACCACTAGAGGCACAGTGCCATCTCCAGCTTTTCTGTTTATGTGGTATTGAATAATCGAACCCAGGGCTTCATGCATGCTAAGCCACATTCCCAGCCCCTGCCTTTCTTTATTTTTTAGTTCTTCTCCCTCATCTATCCCAATTACGCGTAGATTTGATCCTTTGGCCAAATCTGCTAATTCTTGAATGTCCCTTTGCCATGTTGTTATTTTTTTCCTTGCCTTTGACTTTCCTCTGCTTTATCTTCTGCTGCTGATACCATTTTCAACTTCTTTTGTGTCTTGTCTATGCTTTCAGCTGTGCTTTGTAATAGGGAGATAGAGCCTTTTGTATTTTCAAACTCCCTGTTGATTTCTTTTTCTCATGATCTTTATTGACGATTTTATAGGGTTTATCTTCTTGTTAATATCGACTTTCATTTCCTTCACTGAAATATTTAAAGTTTCTGTCTTCTTATTGATGTTGTCTTGGATGGTCCTGCATTTTCTTCATCGTTTTCTCTTTGTACTCCAGGTGTTCCTGGATCTGCTCTTTCATTTCATTGACTAATTTTTTCATCGTTGCTTTAATTATTCTTTTGTTTTTCCTCTCCTTCGTTTTCACTACAGTTTCCCCTGACTGGTTAGTTTTTGAAGTTGTCTTGACTGTTCATGAATTTCATGATCTTTCAGGATAATTTAATGCATCTTCATTCAGGGTTTGTAGAATTGGTTCAGTTTAGGTGTTAAGTTTAATCATGATGGGATGCAGTTTACTGGTACCTACTGAGAGCTGTGCCTACTGGTCTCGTGGAGCAAGGTACAGGAAGTTGATTAAGTCCCTGAAGGGCACTCTGCCCCATGGCGTCTCACACAAGAGGAAAAGACAGTGGATTGGTTCCCTGCCAGGCACTGTCCCCGTTGGTGTCCTGTGCAGTGATGCATGAGAGATTCACTAGGACACTGCTGCTTGCTGTGCCCGCTGGTGGCTCACACTGGGAGCAGGGCATGAACAGTTTGATGCGTCCTTGCCATTCACTATGACTGGCAGTGTCCCACCCAAAGAGATGGATGCAGTTGAGTGGATCCCTGCCAGCCCCCGTGCCAGTGGTGTCCCACACAGAGTGTCGGGGACAATCTGTTGGCATTTGGTTGAGTACCCTTTCCTGGGGGATGTGGGGCGCTGCTGAAAGGGTGTGGGGGCTCACTTGGACACTGGCCTAGGCAGCTGTGGCAGGCTCGAGAAGGGTTTCGGGCCAGACACTCTCCATTCCCAGCATTAGAAGTCCTGTAGCAGCCGTGTAGTGATGCTTTGTTTCTGGCAGTGGCAGCCCCATGCGGCTGCAGCCAAGGGGCAGGGGCTTCAGACACTCACTGCTGCCCAGTCCTTTCCCAGGCTAGTCGTGTAACGGCCACTTCTCCCCCACATACTTTTGATAATTACCGTGTATAGTGTATGTATGTAGTATTTATATGTATATATTACATATTGTGTATGTTTTATTTATATGTATAGTAGAGTATTTTTATTCTTCGGGGATTTATCTGAGCTTGCTTAGCATGTAAGACGCCCTGGGTTCATTTTCCAGCATCACAGAACAATGAATTATTGATTATTTTATCAAATTGGCTAAGCCTCTTAAAACATTGTAGCACTTCTTGTGAATTAGATTGGTGATTTTAATTAACACTTTGAGTCTGTATGAATACTAAGAATAATTATGATGACCAGTTCTCTTGGAAATGTATAAAATGATTTAACATTGGAAAATGGGTTAATGTAATTTGTTTCTTAGCATGTCAGATGAGGAAGAGAATGTAATAGTTTGGTGGCTGTTGTAATTTTAATAGAATAGCGTACTTTGAACTGAATTGTCCAAAAGAAGGTAGCAGTTATCTTCCTTGTGAAGTTCACTAACCCTTAAAATAGATTATTGTCAAGTTATCCCACTGTCACTATCATTACTTATTTTTTACTTGTTAGCCGAGGGGACTTTCTCCCCAACTCTTCCCCCCACCACCAACAAAAGCATAGATACTAATAAAAAGAATTATGTAAAGCCAAGCATGGCGGTATACACCTGTATTTCTAGCATTCAGGAGAGAGGTAGGAAGACCATAAGTTCCTCACCGGCCTGAGCTACACAGAGAAACCATGTGTGTGATGTACACTTATTTGATTCTTCTAGAAAAGGTAAGAGAAATGACAACAAAGACCTCATAGTGTAGCTCTTATACAAAATAAAACATTTTCTTAAGTTCATATTCAGATAGCATCAGTGGAGAAATGTGTCCTGTTCTCAGCAGAGAGAGGAGAGATAGGGACAGACACATTAGAAAGACTACAAAATCGTGAAAAGTTAATCTAATTAGCAGTATAGCATTTCAGTGAAGAGGCCTGTAAATCAAGGCTGAAGTAACAAGATCATGCCAGTGAGTTCCCCAGATTACTCATGAATTTCTTAAAACATCAAGATCTCAAGGGTTTGGGGGTTTTTTGGAGGGGAGGGGTGTTTTGTTGGTGTGGTATACACATGACTAATGGTTACTACGCTACATTAACATGAAAGTATATATTTAGAAATGCCAAAATATTGGGGAGCAATTAATATATCTAGAACAGCCCTAATAGTTTCATAAAATGTTGGTACTGCCTGGCATTTGGGTAGATACCTATTATGCAGCCTAAGCTACAAAGTGAGACCCTAAAATATGTCCTTACTGATACTATATTTCATGGTAAACTGACAGGCTAATATTTATACATAACCCAAATGTATTTAAGAACCTGATAAAATAGCTGATATTTTAAATTGTTGGTGATGGGATGATAATCCTATAACAACTAAAGATTTACAAAGAAAATGACATATGAATAGCAAAGAGTAGTCACTACCATATGCCTAAAATGTCAGCACTTGAAACTTTTGGACTAGACAATGCGACAGACGCCTATAACCCCAGCTACCCTGAAGATGGAAGATGGGGAGCATGCTTCAAGGCCATTTCGAACAAAAGCCCAAGATGTGATCTGAGGAACATAAGGAAAAGAGCTGGGGTAAAAGCAGAAAGTACCAGGCCCTGAGTTCACTCCCCTGTGCCGTGTTCCCAGAAAGAACGTATCCTAGTACTACAATATGTTACTTTTGAATTAAAATCTAAATTAGTGTTAGTGGTTAGTGATCTAACTCAGAGTGCTTTCTCTGGTTTTAGGGTAAAGTGTAAGTCCTCTGATTTCAATCCCTAGCACCACAAAAAGAAATACAAATTTATTAATAAAATTTAAACCTCTAATAAACTAAAAATAGGCTGGTGTTTTGTAGTGTTTTGTAAAATAGCATAGTTAAATATAAAATTTAGAGGCAGAGAGCAAATTGGGAGAGTTTATGTGTCAGTTTGGTTGTTGTGTTTGTTTTTATTTCTTCATTTCAATGCCAGGCCTGTGGCTTGAGCTAAGGATATGGCGGTTGTCCTTGAGCTTAACACTTGAGCCATAGCTCAACTTCTAGCTTTTTGGCGGTCAACTGAAGAGCCTCACAGATGCCTGTGAGCTTTGAATGACAATCCGTAAATCTCAGCCTCCTGAGTAGCTAGGATTACAGACATTAGCCACTGGCCCCCAGCTTGTTTGTAATGTTGTGTGTTTGTGATTGACTGGGGCTTGAATTCTGGCCCCATTGCACTCTGGCTCAGCTTTTTTGCTTACTGCGGTAACTCTGCTACTTGAGCCAAGCTTCCCCTTTTTTTCCTTCTTTTTTAACACTGGACTTTGAACTCAGGGCCTCATGCTCTTGCTTAGCTTTTTTTGTCTGCCCAGGCTAGCTTCAAACTTCTGTCCTCGGATTTCAGTTGCTGTGATTACAAGCCTGAGCCATTGTACCTGGCGAGTTTTTGTTTACTAACTGCAGGCCTGGGTGCCAGTGGCTCACACCTGTAATCCCAGCTATTCAGGAGGCTGAGATCTGAGGATTGTTGGTTCAAAGCCAGCCCAAGCAGAAAAGTCTGTGAGAACACTATTATCTCCAGTTAACCACTCAAAAATTATAAGTGGAGCTGTGGCTCAAAGTGGTCGAATGCACCTTTAGCAAAAGAGCGTAGGAACAGCACCAGGCCCTGAGTTGAACAACAAAAAGTCTGACAATTCTGTCTATCTGGACAGATCCTCTTATCTTGGCTCCTTGATACCTCAGCCTCCTGATTATTTAGGATTAAAAGCAGGAGCCACACGGGCCAGGCCAGACTATTGATAACATTGTTTAGCAACACTCATTAGGTATATTCCTTATAAATGAATAAAAAGATTAACATATTGGTAGAATGTAGTCTAATATAGGCAGGCGGTTCACACAAGAATCAGTACATAGCTGGATGCTGTCAGCTTGCTCCTGTAATATTCTCAGGAGGCTGCAATCTAAGTTTCAAAGCCCGCCCAGACAGAAAAGTCCATGAGATTTATCTGCAATTAGCAGCAGAAAAGTTGGAACTAGAGGTGAAACCAAGAGCATGAGGCTCTGAGTTCAAGCCCCACTACCAGCGTACGCGCACAAACACACACACCCCAAAAAGTGAATACATTCATAATCAGTCCTAAAAAAACAGTAGAGCAAGTATAGAAATATGTAGAAGCAACTTTTTTGTCATTAGAATATATAGGAAAAAATTAAAATACTTACATACTGGTTAAACTTTGGTAATATTAATTCCATGCTTCCATTTAAAAAGTGAATTATAAGTCAGGTGCTGTGGGATACACCTGCATTCCCAACACTCAGGAGGCTGAGGCAGGAGAATTCTAGATTTGAAGCTAGCTTCTACTGTATTGCTAGTTCAAAGCAAGCTAAGGCTACCAAAACAAGTCACTGCCTTAAAAACTAGAATACACACACACACACAGTGTATAGTATATCATGGGCTCTTATTCATTGTCAGCAATTTTTTTTTTTTCATGAATGTGTGACAGTCCTGGCTTGAAATCAGGGCCTTGTTATTGTCCCTGGATTTCTTCCTCAAAGCTGGCACTCTACCACTTGAGCCACAGATTTACCTCCAGGTTTGGGGTGGTTAATTGGAGAAAAGAGTTTCGTGGACTTTCCTGGATTTGAACCATAGTCTTCAGATCTCAGCCTCTGGAGTGGTTAGGATTACAGGTGCAAACCACCAGTGCCCAGCTGTCAGCTATTCTTGCATGTATTTCTGAGAGAATGTTACTGAGCACTGTAGATAAGACTGAGAGTCAATGAGGTCAATGTCATGTCATTCTAGAAAGAAGTCTACATAAAAATACACTTGGAGATGTGAAAATAGATTATAATGAAGTCCATTAAATCTTTTAAAAGGAGAGAGATAAGAGTATTATAAACAGGGTGAGTTTGACCAAAGTACATAAAATATACAAAAGAAAAGGTTGCTGGCCCACAGAACTTATCAGGTTGAATGGATTATTCTAGGAAGTCCTCAGCAAATCTATGTGAAATATCGTCCACATACATTGCCTTGTGGGTCAGTGTTCACTATGCTCTAGTGATGATGAACTTAATTATTTAATTGATGTTAATAATTACAGTTTTGGGGCTGGGGATATGGCCTAGTGGCAAGAGTGCCTCGTATACATGAGGCCCTGGGTTCGATTCCCCAGCACCACATATACAGAAAATGGCCAGAAGGGGTGCTGTGGCTCAAGTGGCAGAGTGCTAGCCTTGAGCAAGAAGAAGCCAGGGACAGTGCTCAGGCCCTGAGTACGAGCCCCAGGACTGGCCAAAAAATTAATTAATTAATTAATTAATTAAAAGAAAAAGAAAAACAAAAAAAATAATTACAGTTTTGAACTTATCAGGACAAAAGTACATAGGAGTTAGAGTGTCTTTTTCTTTACATACTATAGAGTCCTCCCTTTTAACATAGAAGGGATAATAATGGGTTTGTTCAAATTAAATCATATTAGTACAGTATTTTTCCTTGAAAGTGTCATGGACTTCTCTGCCCAGGCTGGTTTCAAACGTTGATCCCACATCTCAGCCTCCTGGGTTGCTAGGATTACAGGCGTGAACCACCAGTGCCCTGCTCGAAGTTTGTATTTGGCTCTTGGATAGAGAATATCTTCTCAGGCATCAGTTATTAGAAATGACAGGTTCCTTTGGAGTTTCTCTGAGACACAGTGCTTTGAGAATTATTTTCAGTGTAGTAACTAATTTCTTCCGTCTTTTGGTTTGGTTAAAGAGATAGAAGGTATGCACCATTAGACATTAGCAATTTAATGGTTTTAATATAGCCTGTCATTAAGCTGTGATTCAACTCTCATTCAACATTTGTATTTCCCAGATTTGTTGAGCCCATTAAAGAAATGGAAGTCTCGCTATTTGATGGAGCAGAATGTCACCAAGTTACTGCGGCCTTTGTCTCCAGTCACACCTCCTCCTCCCAGTTCAGGCTCAAAGAGCCCCCAACTGACCACCCCTGGCCAGGCTCACCCAGGAGAAGAAGAGTGTCGAAATGGATATAGCCTCATGTTCTCGCCAATCACGTCTCTTACTACTGCTAGCCACTGCAACACTCCTCTGCAGTTTGAGGTGATTTGGGTTTTGTTGTTGGGAGTGCCAGATAGAAACATTATCATTTGTACCTCCTCATTTCAAATACCTTTTCATCTCAGATATCTCTTTCCTGTCTTCCTTCCCATCTCACCACAAGAGTGGGAAACTTCAGGGTCAGTGTGGCCTCTTTGCCTAGTAGCCTCTCATCTTGGCAATCCCTGTATTTTCCCTAGTTAGGAACAGTGTTAGCGGACCTCACTCATCTGACTTCGGCGAGCAGTCAATCCCTACATGTCCTTATTTTTAGGTAGTAAACATGCTGAATCTTTGTCTTTACTGAATATGTTGGTCAAAAGAGGCTACTAAGGCACCTGTGGGTAACCCATTAGTGATACCAGCCTGAGAGCTCAGAGTATACTGATAGATTATCTTTTCTGTGTCTAGGCCTTTAAATGAGTGCAGCATCTTTCACAGGTTGTTCGGTATTTTGATTGTGGCCTCAGGGAGCAGAGGTTTGTTGAGGTACTTAAGATGAATGTGGGGGTTTTGTTTGTTTGCTTGTCTGTTTGTATTCCCCACTGTGTTAAGAATGAGAAATAGGCAAGAATCTAGCAAGGCAAACTTATTATCTATCAGTTTGGATTGTTAGAAATTATTACTTTAGTACTCATGTTTGGGTGACATTTTAATAGAATTCGTGTGTATTAACAAATTCATCCAGTCAGATGCATTTGCATCTGTAATCCAAGGTTATTTATGAGGTGGGAATTGCAATTCAAGGCCAACCTAGGCCAAAAAAGAAATTTGGCAATGCCCTGTCATAACCAAAGCCTGGCCAGTGTCATGCACCTATATATCATCAATGCAAAGAAGCCCAAACAGGAGGATCACAGTACAGGCTGGCCTAAGCATAAAGCAAGACCTTATCTTGGAAAAATAACCAACAAGCGAGGAGCTTGCACAGTAGCCGAAGTGCTTAGGACACTTGCCTAACAAATGTAAGACCCTTCAGTTCAGACCCATTTATTGCCAAAAGAAAAATCGATTACAAGTTGCTTTAAGTTGTGATTTAATTAAATAGACGCTCTTCTCAGTAGAATTTGTTCTGACCACTCAAAACAACCCAGCATTTAGCTGGGATGGCTTATGCTTGTAATCCTAGTTACTGAGGAGACTGAGATCCAAAGGATCATAACTTGAAGCCAGTCCTGGCAGAAAAGTCTGAGTCACTATCTCCATTATAACAAACAAAAGCCAGGCTGGAGCTATGGCTCAAGTGGTAAGAGCACCAGTAAAGCAAGTAGAAGGCACGAAGTTCAAATTCCAGTACTAACATTAAAAATACCTAAGTAAGAAAGAAACTAGAAGCAACACTAATAAGAGAGCTGCATGTTCTGTACAAAACTCTAGACATACATACTTGATTTCTGCATAGAAAAACAACCTTCCGGTTACCTAGGGAAATAACTTTGTCATAGTCTTTATGGTATTCTTTTTTCTTTTTAATTTAATTTTATTGTCAAGGTGATATACAGAGGGGTTACGGTTACATACGAAACTGTAGTAGTGAGTACAGTTCTTGTTAAACTTGTTGCCCCCTACCTCATTTTTCTCCCACGTTCCCTCCCCCCTCCTACCCACCCCCCCTTTTTTTTGTTTTTCAGTATAATTTTATTGTTACTGTTTGTTACTGTTATTAAGATGTTATACAGAGAGGTTGCCATTTCATAAGTCAAGTAAATGAGTACATTTCTTTTTGGACAGTGTCCCCCTTTCACTTTCCACTCCAGCCCTATCTACTGTATACTGTGGTATTCTTTTTAGCCAAATAATTTTGATTAACTGTGAAACGCTATACAAGGTTTTTAAAAGAAAACTGTCATTGTAATGACAATCCAAACACATTCATAGCATGCCAGATGGAGAAGAAGTTTATTCCACTATTGTAAACTTGTGATTTAAGGAAATGTGACCTTTTTCATCTAATAAAGAACCTCATCTCGTTATCGCCATTCTAATAGCCACACTTTTCTCTATATTCCAGTACAGAAAGATAGATAGCAAGCCTTTTTTTTCTCAAATCCACAACTCAGAGGAATGTCAAAAGGGTGTCAGAAGTAAATACCAGCTTCATATGAGGAATGATTTCTTTATAAAACCAGTCCTGGGCTGAACTCAGGCTTTGGGCACTGTCCCTGAGCTTTTTGCTCAAGGCTAACAGTCTACCACTTGAGCCACAGCACCACTTACAGCTTTCTCTGTTTATGTGGTACTGAATCAAACCCAAGGTTTCATGCATGCTAGGCAAGCATTGTTCCGTTAAGCCACATTCCCAGCCCCTGAAGAATATATTTTAATAGCAAAATATATTTAGAATATTGAGATACCTTCAGTGTTAAGTGTCAGGAGGTACACAGAGGAAAGCAAAATCTTCTGCAGGGGAAAGCATCTAGAAGAAGATACAACATTGACCAAACAGACAAAGTTATTCTCTCCTTTTCACCAGCATAACTCCTCCCTTCTCTTCCTGCTCTCAGTTCCATACTCAGCTCTGTCTGACACAAAGCATGAAGCAAGCACCATTCTCTTGCTCTGCTGAAGCAGCCCATTAATCCTACCCTGGCATGGTCTGCCACCAGGCAACAGTGGCATATTGCACACATTTGGAATCCTCCCCTTACCTCAGCCCTTTTCACATTCTTCGCATGTTGTCATTCTTACCTCTCCATGAAGAGCTCACTGTCCAGTCACTGTTTGTTAGGCACATGTTGCCTCAGGTAAAAGTTCTACCCTCTGTAGGCCTAAGGCACTCGCAAGTATACATACACATGCTTTTTTGTTTTTGCTTACCTATGTTCCCAAAAGTAGCAGTGTATGTTAGTCAAAAGAACCATGATAGGGGCTGGGGATATAGCCTAGTGGCAAGAGTGCCTGCCTCGGATACACGAGGCCCTAGGTTCGATTCCCCAGCACCACATATACAGAAAACGGCCAGAAGTGGCGCTGTGGCTCAAGTGGCAGAGTGCTAGCCTTGAGCGGGAAGAAGCCAGGGACAGTGCTCAGGCCCTGAGTCCAAGGCCCAGGACTGGCCAAAAAAAAAAAAAAAAAGAACCATGATAGAAGTGCTCAGTTTCAGTTACATTGTGCCAAGAGTCACATCCAGCTTGTGAATATGGATTCTCTCATTTGCACTTACTGTAACTGATTCATGAAGGTTTGGCCATCTCCTCCTTCGCTTTGTCAGTCCCCCAGCATGCTGAGTTATCTTCCAAAATAACTTAATGGTCTGAAACATGTAAGAGAATGAAGACATGCTGACCAGCAGAAGGATGTGGCTTGAAGGAACAGGGGTAACCTTCAATAACAAATACTGTAGGCTGCTAAACCTTCATCTACAAATAAGGAAATGTGACACTAAGCTTTCACCTAACCTTTCCTGGTTTATGCTTGAAATGTTTACTTACAGCATGAAATATTATAATCAATTTAACCTAAAATGCTTTCAAGACAATTAGGAAGCATTTTAACAAGTCATTCTGTCCACTGAGATGAGTTCTGCAGTTAAGCATTTCTCCAATGCATTCTTAATCCAACCCACCAACAAAAGTTGTGGCTAACATCTATGCTTGCTTTTGTTTTTGTTTGCTTTGTTTTGCTTCTTGACTTGGAGTAGATGAATAACAAGATGCTTTTCCCTCCTCTAGAACATATCCTCCCCTGAGAGTTCCCCTGCGCATAGGCCCGAGTCCCTGTCACCCGAGGTAGTTATCACACCATCTCAATCACACTTGGAGGCTGAGTGTGCGTGAGTGTGTGCCTGAGTGTGTGGGAGGGTTGGGGCTCTGAGAGAATCGGGTAATGGGCTGGAGGGTGGCCAATTAGTCCCTGAAAGATGAACGAACCTTCCTGTGTAACATTGGATTATGGACGTAGACAGAGGAAATAAGGTTTGTTTCTGTTGTTAACTGGGGAAGGGGCGGCTGAAGAGTTCTATGAAAGAAGGAATGGAATCTAGAAGTCAAGTTAGGCCGTTAAATATGTGAGTCTTTAACAAAAGGAAAGTTGAGGTAGGAGCTATCTTCTAGCATTAATTGGGCAGCTTACAGTGGTAGAGTTGGGCAGGGACTCAGGTCTTGTTTCAGGGTTAATGTGACAACTCTGTAACTGATGTTCTGACTTTGGTTGATAGATTGACCAACTTCTTCATGAACGCAAATCACTCTGCCTCACAGCTTTCCTATATTTCTGCTTCTTCATAGGTCTGACATATTAGAAAATTAAATCAGTCCATGGCTTTTGTGTCACACTCCTCCCTCTGTTCTGCAGTGGCTTGGTTATTTATTTATTTTTGGCCAGTCCTGGGCTTTGGACTCAGGGCCTGAGCACTGTCCCTGGCTTCTTTTTGCTCAAGGCTAGCACTCTGCCACTTGAGCCACAGCGCCACTTCTGGCCCTTTTTTGTATATGTGGTGCTGGGGAATTAAACCCAGGACCTCGTCTATATGAGGCGAGCATTGTTGCCACTAGGCCATATCCCCAGCCCTGGCTTGGTTATTTATAGTTGTACAATAAATAATATATCTTAGAATATCAACTGAGTACTACTGCTATGAAAATGCTAAATGCACACTTTAGCCCTGTGACTTGGATAAATATAGGAATTATTAATCCTGTTAATAATCTACATAGAATTTTTTCCTCTTGAAGAGAATGTTATAGTCTCCTTACCCTTCAGGAATTAATTGAACTTAAACTTCACTCACTTTTAACTTAAAATATATCTGTGTATGTACATGTATGTATATAGCACCATATATATAATGTCAAATATACATATAGATAGTCATATATATGTATATATGACTAAACTCCATGAGAAATCACCAAATTCTCTGTCAGTTGGATTTTATAAATCACTGTACCATAAACTTTAAACCGGGGTGAGTGTTCTTCCTTCTAATAGCTTACTAGAGATTTTCCAATCTTACTAGGAAAGTACAGCTCATTTTCTTCTTAGCATCAGTTGATTGATATGGTGTGGTATTTGTGTTTCTGGTACCGGCTTTGTAGTCTGGCTACAGTTGTCCTAGTAGTGGAAAAATCTCAGTTATGTTGTAATGATAACCAAATAGTAGGTGAAGTTCTAGTCTTGCAATTTCAGCATTTCACATGCTCTTCAGTGATGGGCAATAGTGGTCTTGTGATATGTGGGTACACTGGAAAGGATAAAGAGAATTGAATGGCCAGAAAGTTGTATGAACAACACACCTATTTCACAGTGGGAGTGAGCGAAGAACTGGTTGGTTGGTGTCTTTAATACCATTCTCTTTTACTGAACCAGTACTTTCCTTTCCATCTACCTTCTGTTTGTTTGTTGTTTTTTTTCCACCCTTTTTCTCTTCCACCTTCCATCAATATTAACCTGGATGTAAATAATTTCAGAAGCCAGTTATCCTAAGATCCCTGGGGTGTATTGTGTATGGGGCACAGGTAAATCCCTGATTATACCACCAGCCCCTTAGTATAGGTTCAGGGTGACTCAACATCCTGGTAAAAGGCCAAGCAGGCAATTAGTCACCTAATTCTGACTCCCCAATATTCTCATCCAGAAAGACATTAGAGCATTTTGGGAAATTGGCTGGGATTCTTTAGTAATCTGGCCATAATTATATACACTGTTGCTATATGGGACTTTCACAGATGTTAATGACTTTTCTCTCCTCTACTTCCATCCCTTTTACCTTTCCTTGTTCACCTTTGCCCCTCTTGCCCCTCCCTTTTCCTCCTCTGACTTTCTCCTTTCTCCCCTGCCCCTTGTCTCCGTTGATTTTTATTCTGCAGCTTTGTCACCGAAAAGACCTGGATTTGACAAAAGTAGGATATAATGACTCCAACACTAACAGCTGTGCTGACCGGCCTTCCCTGCTTAACTCGGGTCACTCCGACCTGGCTCCTCACCCCTCTCTTGGGCCCACCTCAGAGACTGGCTTCCCAAGCAGGAGTGGCGATGGGTCTCAAAGTCTCGTGAGGAACTCAGACCAGGCATTTCGGACAGAGTTCAACTTGATGTATGCCTACTCCCCTTTGAACTCTATGCCTCGAGCAGATGGATTGTATAGGGGGTCTCCCCTAGTAGGGGATAGGAAGCCTTTGCATTTGGACGGTGGATATTGTTCCCCTGCAGAAGGGTTTTCTAGCAGATATGAACATGGCTTTATGAAAGACCTCTCTCGTGGATCCATGTCACCTGGTGGTGAACGCGCCTGTGACGGAGTTCCATCCACCCCCCAGAACCCACCACAGAGGAAAAAGGTGAGTGCTGTGTAACGTGGACTCCCTCTTATTTTTTTCTTTTCCTTTTTTTTTTTTTTTTTGCCAGTCCTGGGGCTTGAACTCAAGGCCTAAGTACTGTCCCTGGCTTCTTTTTGCTCCAAGCTACCACTCTGCCACTTGAGTTATAGCACCACTTCTGGCTTTTTCTCTTCATGTTGTGCTGAAGAATCAAACCCAGGGCTAGGCAAGCACTCTACCACTAAGCCACATTCCCAGCCCATTGACCCCCCTCTTGAAGAACATTAACCAAATAAGAGATAACACCTTAGTCTTAGCCATGTGCAGTGAGAATCAGACTTTTAATAGAGTTTGGTGGGTTCTGTAAATAACCATCAGGGCAAAGATGTGTCTCAATGTTAGATAGACCTTTTGTACAGCATACTTAAAGCCTTGGATTCAAATCCTAGCACTACCCAAAGAAAGAAAATAAATAACCAACCAGGCGTGATGATGTATACCTATAAATAATCCTAGCATTCAAGTGTTGAGGCAGGAAGTGTACAAGACAAGCCTGGGCTATGTAGTTCAGCTCTCAAAGCTGGTAATCCTAGCTCCTCAAGAGGCTGAGATCTGAGGATCACAGTTCAAAGCCAGCTCAGGCAGAAAAGTCCCCATGAGACTCTTATCTCCAATTAACCACTCAAAAACTGGAAGTGGAGCTGTTACTCAAAGTGTTAGAGCCCAGGGACAGCATCCAGGCCCTGAATTCAAGTCCTACAACACCCTCCCCCCCAAAAAAAAAAAAAATGGAGGCAGCCGGGCACTGGTGACTCTTGCTAGTTAGTTTCTCAGGAGCTTGAGGGATATGATTCAAAGCCAGCCTAAGCTATGAGATTCTTTTTTTTTTTTTGTACACATTTAGTTTTATTGTAACAAAGCAACTTGTACACTTTTAACATTTGAAACTGAGCATTATCTTTCCTTTCCAGTGAAAACAAAAGAAAATTTAAAAATAAATGAACAAAATTACAATAGAAAATGTCAATTCCGAATAAGATCCTACAGGGTCTGCTGATTCTCCCGTAGTGGCGTGGCTCTCAAGTCATCATTAGGAGAGAATTTTATTTTAAAAGTGTCATCTTAAACTGCAAGGATGTCGGTTAAGCATCACAATTACACATGCCAAAGGAGAAGCCATGTTGTCTAAATGCCCACTTAACCCACCCAAACATCTCAAACCCACCCTTTCAGGCCATGAGATTCTTATCTCCAATTAGCCACCAAAAAGCCAGAAATGGAGCTGTGGCTCAGGTAGGTAGAGCAGTAGACTTGAGCACAAAAGCTCAGGGACAGTGGTAGAGTGCTTGCCTAGCACTCATGAAGCCCTGGGTTCAATTCCTCAGCACCACATAAACAGAAAAGGCCAAAAGTGGCACTAGGGCTCAAGTGGTAGAGTGCTAGCCTTGAGCAAAAGTTGCTTAGGGACAGTGCCCAGGCCCAGTCCAGTCCCCATGGCTGGCATGAGGGAAAAAAACAGATCAGGGACAGCTTCAGGCATTGAGTTCAAGTTCCAGAACTAGCACCCTAAAAAACAAAATTGGTGGACAAGAGAGTGCATTTTGTCTCCACAATAATCCTGTAATGTAGGGAAGTAAGTCATTAACTCCAGTGATGTTGGATGCTTTCGAGTTGTTTATACATGCTAAGAACATCTTAGCTGAGGACCCTTGACTTCAGGAGGCATCAGGCAGCCAGCAGATGAGAAGTATGTTACAGTGGAGAATAAATCTGCGATGCTTTACTAGGTAGGTAGTAGGAATGCAGCGTGGTGTAAACAGCTGAGGATGACTATTGTGCCAGGCAAAAAGAGAGCGAGATACAGGAGGGAAGTACGTTGTGAGGTGGGCAGAGTCTGGCCTTGGAGAGCTTGCTAATTGTCAGGCTTCTAAGTTGACCTATCCTAGACATCACAAAGTCCCAAGGGTGTGTGTGTGTGTGTATTTTTTTTTTTTTTTTTTGGCCAGTCCTGGGGCTTCTTTTTGCTCAAGGCTAGCACTCTGCCACTTGAGCCACAGCGCCCCTTCTGGCCATTTTCTGTATATGTGGTGCTGGGGAATTGAACCCAGGGCCTCATGTATACGAGGCAAGCACTCTTGCCACTAGGCCATATCCCCAGCCCGAGAGAGAGGAGATTTTGAAACCTACCTCTAGGGATTTCCAGGAAATGAACCTGGGAGGGCCTGCATGATGTTCTGTGCCTTTAATCTCCCAGCATTTGGGAGGCAGAGAGAAGAAAATCTTGAATTTGAGACCAAACAAAGGGCTTCCTAAAAAAGAGCTTCTCTTCTTTCTCCATTCCTCGAGTGCTGTTTCTTTTCCTTTCCAGGTATCCCTGCTGGAGTACCGCAAACGGAAACAAGAAGCCAAGGAGAATTCTGGAGGGGGCGGTGACTCCACACAGAGCAAAAGCAAGTCTGCAGGAGCTGGGCAGGGCAGCAGTAACTCTGTTTCTGAAACTGGTGCCCATGGTGTTCAGGGATCCTCCGCTCGAGTCCCAACCTCCCCCCACAGAAAGTTCTCCCCATCTCATTCCTCCATGTCACACTCGGAGGCAGTAAGCCCGTCAGATTCCAGGGGCACCTCTTCATCTCACTGCAGACCTCAAGAGAATATCAGCAGTAGGTGGTAAGTTTTAAGTTGAAGAAGGAAGTACACATCTAAGGTGGTTGACCATTTTATCTGTCACATGTTAGAAATAGCCTGAGAGAGCTAGGCAACAATGTAGGCTGTTCTCAGCTGATTTAGTGGAATGGGCCACATCCTCCAACCTTTCCAGAAGCAAAGGATTACCAGCAAGCTTGCAGTTCAAACAACATGTTTGTAGCTGCCCAAGGGCTATTATATTTGGTGGACACTCAGTCATCCTCTCTGGGCTGGAGACATGGTTCAGTGGTAGGTTTTCAAGTTTCACTTGAATTAGCAACAGATTTCTCTGTTTCCTGCAGCGAGCATAAACAGAGTGATGAAACAGTCTTCTCGGACTTGTCTGATTTAGAAGAGGTCATAAATAATACTAGAAGCAAGTTCTGAGTACCAAATGAGTAAAACATAGAATGAAACAGAAGTACAATGATCTTGAACAGAATACAAGTCTTGGGAAGAAGAGTCTTGGCTCAAATTATATTCACTAGACTAGGAAACGTTTATCAAGCTACAGCTTAGGTATCAGGCGCATCATTTCACAGACAGGATTTAGCATTTCAACATGGAAACTAATGAGCCAAAAAGCTATGTGATAGCATGAGATCCTGAGTTCAAGCCCCAGTACTAGCACCAAAAAAAAAAAAATAATCAATTGAAATTAACTTGGAAGATGGTGTGCCAGTCTAGGGCTTGAAATCAGAGTTTGGGTACTTGTCCTTGAGCTTTTATTCTCAAGGCTAGCATTCTACCACTTGTGCCACAACTCCACTTCTGGCTTTCTTGGTAGTTAATTGGAGGTAAGAGTCTCAGATTTTTCTCTCTGGGCTGCCTTTGAACTACAATCCTCAAGTCTCAGCTTCCTGAATGTCTAAGATTATAGCAAGAGCCACTTGGGCCTGGCAACAATGCCTTGCTTTACAGGTCCTGAAGAATATGGTGTTTGAGGATGTCGCAAGAGGGTATACTGTATAATCTTTATCACATCCTACTTTGTTTCAGACTCTTGGCTCTTCCGTCCTGTGGTTTAAACTTGTTAACACCTGGTACCTTTGCAGGATGGTTCCCACGTCAGTAGAACGACTCCGAGAAGGAGGAAGTATCCCTAAGGTCCTCCGAAGCAGTGTGAGAGTGGTCCAGAAGGGAGAGCCTTCTCCCACCTGGGAGAGTAACACCACAGAGAAAGACTCAGGTGAGCCCACGGCCCTCTGGCAAGCAGGTTTGGGGGTGCATGAGCTAGGGGCCACGTGACTCACATCAGAGGCTGAGGTAAGAAGAGCCCATTTCTGATGCACTTGGGCTTTGCTGTATGCTAGGTTCCAGCTCAGTGTTGTTCTTTGAGGCTACAAGTAAGATATAGCATTGCTTGCTGTCTGTCTGCTCTTTTTTCCCAAGGGATACCTTTCTATAAAATTCATCTCTCCAAAGCCCTGGAGCTCCACCTCAATGAAGGATGAAGAGAAAGAAGGAAAGGAAAATGAGATCAGGCATTTAGAACGTAGCAGATTTTTAACCACTCCTTTTCCCCTCCTGGCATGCTGCGTTCACTCAGTTTGTCACAAAGAGAGCAGCATGGGTTGGTGATGGTGTTGGTCACTTGAATGAACAAGGGCTATTTCTGGTTCTGAGAAGCCAGGTTGATTTTATAATACCTTCCAGACCCTGCAGATGGAGAAGGCTCAGAAACATTGAGCTCAGCGCTCTCTAAAGGAACCACCGTTTACAGCCCTTCCAGATACAGCTACCAGGTGAGTCAAGGGCTTGTGGACTCAACCCTAGCACCTTAACCGGAGTTCTGATGTTCTGTCACCCTACTCATTGTATGCCTTTGAGATGCTGGCATTACCTATAGTTTCCGGAGACTTGGAATTAAGTTATCACCTGCTTACCCTCAGGCAGATCATACTTGAAAAGTCAAATTAAGGCGATCACTGCCCCAGCATTCTTTTAGAAAGAAAAGAAAATGCAGAAGGAGGAAAATGGGATATTATAAAGACTTGCACACTGTTGAAGAGACCTATTCATCTCCTTATGCTTTCCTCCCAACCCTTTGTAGCTCCTGCAGTGTGATAGTCCACGGACAGAATCACAAAGCCTCCTCCAGCAGAGCTCCTCCCCCTTTAGAGGACATCCCACCCAATCTCCAGGATACAGTTATCGAACTACTGCACTGAGACCTGGAAACCCCCCCTCACAGGGTTCTTCGGAATCATCCCTCTCCTCCACCTCGTACCCCAGCCCAGCCCACCCTGTGTCCACAGACTCCATGGCCCCATTTACGGGGACACCAGGGTATTACAGCAGCCAGCCACATTCTGGAAACAGCACTGGCAGCAATCTTCCAAGGAGGAGCTGTCCTTCTAGTGCTGCTAGCCCTACCTTACAGGGCCCCTCAGACTCACCAACCTCAGACTCAGTTTCTCAGTCCAGCACAGGAACTCTGAGTTCCACCTCCTTTCCTCAGAACTCTAGGTCGTCATTGCCATCTGACTTACGGACGATCAGTCTGCCCAGTGCTGGGCAGTCAGCTGCCTGCCAGGCCTCCAGGGTACCTGCGGTTTCCAATTCACAGCACTACCCGCACCGTGGGAGTGGGAGTGTGCACCAGTACCGACTCCAGCCCCTGCAAGGCTCCGGAGTCAAGACTCAGACGGGACTTTCCTAGGGCTTCTGGATATGGGCAAACAGAACTGAACAAGCCCATAGCTGCTTCCTTCCAGCTGCCTCTGGAACCTAGGCCGAGCATATTGCTGGTGAAGGGGGTTGCAAGATGCCAGAGGATTGGGTCTGGTCTGCAAGAAACAAGACTTGTGGTCGCGACTGGCCTCTGGCCTTGGAGAACCATGTAAATCTTGTCTGACGCAGAGACTATAAAGAAGTTTCTCCCTGCTGTTAAGGGTACATTGTTGACAAGCAAATGGTGTTTCGGTTAGTAACGGTTCTAAGTGCAATGAGTTGTGTTGAAGCCTCTGTCTCCCATCCTTGCCTGTAGCCCATAGTCACTTGTGCAGTGAGGACATCTTTTTAAATAAATAATAAGAAAAAAATTCCTTTCAAAAGAAAAAATATTGAAAAGAGCCAATCTCAAAGCCCCAAGCCATTTGAGTAGTGTTAGGGTTTTATGCACTTGACAACAAAAGGTAGGTATATAAATGTCACCGTAAGACGACCATTCCAGAAGCAGGTGCATGTCCGAGGCATGTCCAGCAAGCATACTCCCTACCTTTGTCATAAAATCACCAGGGAAGAGCTCTTGCCTGGAGAGTAAAGCCTGGAGCTTGCTCTGATTGAAGGGTGCTTGGCTCTCTGGAGATCTCATGGTCAGTTCTTGGTTATTTGGGAGCAGATTATCTGAGTAGATTGAGGCCCGGCTGTTACCACCCGACTCTTCCTTCTCAAGCCATTTCAGAGTTTCGTAACCCATGAATTAAGCAGAGAAAAGTGGAATGAGAAACGAGGTGGTCCCATTGTGTTCACTGCGTTCCTACTCACCAGCTCGGGAGAGAAGATTTAATGAGAGAGGTCAGAGTGGTCTGGGAATGTTTGGAGTTTCATTTCTTTACTCCCAATGAATCAGGACTTAACAATCTCATGAGTAAGACTGCCTCCCTAATTGGGGAGTGTGCACTCGTGGCTGCAGGGTAAGAGTGGGCATATAGGTCTGTAGAGTGGCACCGACAGGACTGTGATTGTGTGTGGGCCTGCCCCACGTTTCTTTGGGGGGATGCGTCTGTAAGAGTGGGCCGGTGAGAGAGTTCCCAAGCCCCACCCATGCCCCTGACACTGCTCTGGATGAGGGATGAGAACAGACTGGCTTCTCCCCATCAGTGCGTTGTGCCTGTTGTACACCCCTGGAGGAGCCCTGGAGCCAGCCCAGGCGGGGTACACAATCTTTTTAAATTCCATATGGTTGCCAGCTTCTTTCTTTCACTTGTTTACTGTAATATCCGGCGTGTTTTTATTTATCTGATTTTGTATTCAGTTATAACCATGGTAGGGGTAGTGACTCTATGACAGGTGTAAACCCTGGTGCTGCAGTGGACCTTACTTCTTTTCTTTTGGACAAGACAATACTGTGAGTCTCCCTTCTACTTTCTCATTTGTTTTCTCCTTTTATCCCAAGCCTCTTGCATCCCCTTTTCTATCCTGTCCTACCACTATCATATGCACAGCCTTCTCTCTTTGTGTGTGACTGTTACAAAATTTCACTTTTCAAAATTGAAATCAGGTGTTTGCTCAAATGAGGGGAGATGTTATTATTTTATGCTGAGACCTCAGCAGAGTATCTTTCTTTTTTGTTTCCCCCACAAACCCATCAGTCTGGGAGAGCGTTGGGAGTAGAAATCATGTTGCCTGGGATGCCGGTTTCTTTGTATATTATATAAAACGTATGTAAATGTCTCTCCATTTGGGCTGGGGTTTGCATTCTCCCCTTGGCTGTTAGCCGAGGGGAGAGGCCAGCGGGCAGGCGGCCCTCACCCTGCCTGGCACGTGCAGAGACCCCAGCCACTCTGTGTGGGCAGGGTGCTGTCAAGACCAGACCTCTGGGGGGGGTGGGGGCGGGGGGAGGGGGACTCTTGGAAGGAAAGAAGTATCACTTCTTTCTCACGTGGAGTGTTTA
This sequence comes from Perognathus longimembris pacificus, assembly GCF_023159225.1. Classification (NCBI taxonomy): domain Eukaryota; kingdom Metazoa; phylum Chordata; class Mammalia; order Rodentia; family Heteromyidae; genus Perognathus; species Perognathus longimembris. The sequence continues at coordinate 67,859,798 of NC_063170.1, forward strand.
CACCTTGCTGTAACATTTGAACTTTCACAAGAGATGTAATAATTTTGATAATAAAATTCTTAACCATAATCATCATCAAGTTGAAAACTTCTTTGTTCACTCTGTGGCCTTACCTCGTTTGATTTTCCTGATGCTCTCTTTACGTGACCAAGGGTAAAGTGGACCTGTGTTCAGAATATACCCCTTTGGGACATCCGTAGTGAGATCACTAATACAGCTTAATCCTCCTTTGCTCTTGCCTTTTGATTAAGATCAAGCCAGTGTGAGGTCCAAAATTGAAAACATTTGACCTTTGAAAGCCGACTTGAACTCCAGTGATGTGGCTGACCGGCCTCATTCATTCAGCAATTCTTAATTGGACTTTCTCATTCAAAAACTGGGTCACACTAGGCACCTATAATCTGGAGCTTCAACTTGGGGCCTGGGCTCTACCCCCGAGCCTCCCACTTGAGCCACCTCGCCACTCCCGGCATTTTCTGTGTATGTGCCGAGGAATCGAATCCAGGGCTTCATGCATGCAAGGCAAGCACTCTACCGCTAAGCCCCTTATATTTATGAACCCATTGAGCTTTGTTAAGCTGTGCTAATCTAATGTTGGAAAGGGACACAAGACCCGGGCACAAATATCCCTGCTCATTTTTGTGTTCAGTTCTCCAACTTACAGATACCCTCATTGTCATTGCTGCTTGGCATATCTGGAATCAGGATGGTGCATCACAGTGCCAACAGAAGCTAGGCTGGTAACGAGGCCATGCCCTCTGCATAAATGTTCCTGTAGTCGAGTTAGCTAGCTTGTGACACTTCTCTGGCTCCTCATTGCTCTGCTCCTCTTCAGTGGCTCCATCCTGGTGGTTCTTGGGAGACACGTTGAAGATGATAATGGTAGTCAGTGCCACCACCAAGGTGCTACAGATGTTGCATTTGCTGACGATGATCTTCCCATCATCAAGGTATAGAGAGGGTATATCTCCATAGCCCACAAGACCAGCAGATAGATAGGGAGGCTGAGGTCTGAGAATTGCCACTGTTTAAAGCCAGCCTGGGCAGGAAAGTCCCTGAGAGCATCCGAAAACCAAAAGTGCAGCTGTAGCTCAAAGCGATAGTGTGCCAGCCTTGAGCAAGAGCTCAAGAGATAGCTCCCAGGCCCTGAGTTCAAGCCCCACAAAGGGAAAGAGAAATGAAGACTAACTTGCACGATTAGTTCTGTGTGGCTAGAAAACCAGAACTTCACTACTTGCGGGTGAATCAAGATAAAAATGGATTGTCTTGGGACCAGTTGGTCTCCCTGAAAGGGCTTGTCCTTTTAATAAGACAAATGAGTACACAGGAAAAATAAACATCTACAAACACTTTTAGTTATCAGTGAATAAAAATCACTGTATACTGTTGCTGGGAATATAAACTCGTACAGCCACTCTGGAAGTCAGTATGGGACCTCCAGTGAGCTTTATGATCTTGCCATACCACTATTGAGCATACAGCCAAAGGAGCATAAGTCAATATACAAGAAAGATAACCTGCATATTCGTATTTATTACCATGTTCACAATAACCAAATGAGTCAGCCAAGGTGCCCAACAGCAGGTGAATGGATACAGATGATGTGGTACAAATACACACCTTAGAAGGTTACACAGCCATAAAGAAAAATGAAGTCATGTCATTTGCAGGAAAATAGATGGAACTGGAGTACATCATGTTGAGTAAGATAAACCAAACAAAAAATTACATATAAAACATTTTGGTTTATATACCAAAGCTAAATGTAAACTATATTAATGGACATACACACATATATACTTAATATACATGAGTTTATATCCATGCACATGCATAAACATGGAACATGTTTCTATGGAACACCTCAGAGGGGGAGAGATAAATGGGGGGAACTGGCTTACAGTGGCTCACACCCATATTCCTAGCTGCTCAGGAGACAGATCCTCAGACCTCAGTTCAAAGCCAATTAACCACCCAAAACTTGAAGTAGAGGTATGGATCAGATGGTCAAGTGCCAGCCTTGAGCACAAAAGATAGATGAAGGTCTGGGAATATGGCTTAGCGGTAGAGTGCTTGCCTAGCATGCATGAAGCCCTGGGTTTGGTTCCTCAGCACCACAGAAACAGAAAAGGTTGGATGTGGTGCTGTGGCTCAAGTGGCAGAGTGCTAGCCTTGGGCAAAAAGAAGCCAGGGACAGTGCTCAGGCCCTGAGTTCAAGCCCCAGGACTGGCAAAAAACAACAACACCAAGCACAAGTATTTTTACTAATTGTACCAGTGGTGGCATGTCTGAGGACTTTGATGTGGGACAAAACAAAACTCATGATGATGCAAAACCATTTAATGTAAACCAACTGAACAACTCATGGGGGGAGGGGAGGGGGGAATGGGGGAGGAGGTAACAAACAGTACAAGAAATGTATCCAAGGGCTGGGGATATGGCTTAGTGGCAAGAGTGCTTGCCTCGTATACATGAGGCCCTGGGTTCAATTCCTCAGCACCACATATACAGAAAATGGCCAGAAGTGGCGCTGTGGCTCAAGTGGCAGAGTGCTAGCCTTGAGCAAAAAGAAGCCAGGGACAGTGCTCAGGCCCTGAGTCCAAGCCCCAGGACTGGCCAAAAAAAAAAAGAAATGTATCCAAGGCCTAACGTATGAAACTGTAACCTCTCTGTACATCACTTTGACAATAAGAAAAAAAAAAAGTTTTAAGGACTCAAAAAACCCCAAAAAACTCATGATGAGGCCTTGAGATTCAGTGTAGAGGAAAAGGAGATTGAAATGCTAACACAGAAGAGATTTAGCCGAAGCCCTGTGTGGATATTAACTCAGAGTATTCAATGACTGACAGAGATCCCTCATCTGTCTGCAGTGTGTGGCTTAGTACTTTAGGAAAACAATTTATTTTTGTAAACTACTAAGTATGGAGAAACTAAGTGTGGCATTTATTTTGCCTTTCTTATATGAATATAGGCTACGAGCTAGCTTGAGCAAATTAAGTTTCCCTTTATTGAAGAAACGAATGGAGACCAACAGGACGGGAGCATCGCGATCTTTCAGCCCCTAATGGGTTCAAATCATGTAAGCATTTATCATCATCAGTTACTGACAACACAGAAATAGAATTTATGTATTTCTTGGGCAACAAAAAGCTGTGACGCAGTCATTAAAATGTGTGTTGCACACTAACTTGAATCTGACTAAGCAACAGATCCAGTCACCGATTTGCGTGAAACAGAGAATAGAGAAACGTACTCAGCTACCCCACAACAGTGAAGTGAGCGCAGCTCTGCACTGGGGAGCACGACTTCCCAAGAACAGCATGCAAGCAGAGAAAGTGGGGTAAGACGTGTTCTAAATGTCACATAAATAGTTGAGAAGTGATTACCATAACCACCAAGATAGTGGAATTCTTAGCAATTAATGCAGGTAGTTGGCAGCACTTGAAGGATGTGGGGAATGGCAGGCAAGATCTTTTTTTTACGGCAGTAAGGAAGGTGATTTATAATTAAGTCAACTGTGGGTTTGGGGGTGCGGGGGGGTGTTCTGTGTATGCGCCAGTCCTATGGCTTAAACTCAAGGCCTGGATGCTGTCCCTAAGCTGTTTTGCGCAAGGCTAGTGCTCTACCACTTTGAGCCACAGCTCCACTTGTGGTTTCTGTGTAGAGTCTCGTGGTATTTCCTGCTGGGGCTGGCTTCCAACTGTGATCCTTAGATCTCAGCCTCCTGAGTAGCAAGGATGACAGGTGTGAGCCGCCAGCATGGGACTATGCTTTATGCTGTTCTCTGTATTTGTGTTATGTTTAAACAAGAAGAAGGACCTGCCTGGGCACTGGACGTAGGCCTGCGATGGTCCAGGGAGCGCCTGCGTGGTTTATTTTTGTATGCCTCGAGCCTTAGCAGCACCTAACCGGAGCGGACATGGAATGAACGCGTTGCTGAGTGATTCCATGACCTTTGCCTCCAGCCCACTCAGGCGGGTGGCACTGCTGCCTCTTCTGCTTCAGCACCTAACCAGTGTCCACCCTGCGGGGTGGAGGGGGCCCGGAGCCCGCAGCCAGAAGGCTGTCCCTCTGCCCTGCCTAAGGAAACAAACTTTCACTGCGGCCGGCCTCAGACTCCCATCTTCCTCCGTGACCTCGGCCTCCCCAGCAGCTGGGGTCACGATACGTTCTGCCCCATCGCTCCCATCTTATTTCGGAGGCGAGGTCTCGCAGCCGTTTGCCTAGGTCAGCCCGGAACTGTGCTCCTGCTATTTCGGCCTCCCGAGGAGCTGGGACTATACGGATGCACCATCCCACCTGGCTGCAATGTCTGTCTGATCTTCCAGTTCCCCGGGGCGGGCTGGCGCCCGGCTCTGGCCGCACTTCTTCTTCAGTCTGCTCTTCGGTTGCTCTTGCTGCCACCGCCTGTTAACATTTGGAACGCTCCCCTGCGCTTCCCTGGGCGGTCGGCACGGTTGTACGGGGAGAGCCCTCCCGTCTGTCTTTGCGTCTGTCTTTGCGGAGGGCCGTTCCCGCGGTTGAGGGAAGAGGGGGCCCCCTGGGTGGCGTGGTCTTGCCGGCTCACCGTGTTCATTACTTCTTCCTGACCCCCTTCTCTCTGGTTGGGTTTGGGATCCTCAGTCCTTACCCCGGCTCACCCCACACACCTCCCCAGCCCGAGCTCCAGCAGTGGCCTCTGGCGGTGGACACAGGCCTCCCTGTGACCAGTTCACCTTCCCTTTGAACACTCAAATCCGCCACACCTGAGCCTCCTGCCATAGCCTTCTGGCTCTTCCACACCTCCTGCCTCGGTCTCCCGAGTCCTGGGGTTCACAGCTGTGCAGCCACCAGGCCCGGTTTTGGTTGTTGTTGTTGTTGTTGTTTTAACACCATAGTAAAAATAAACTCTCATTAAGCCACGAGAGTAGGATCCTTGCTAAGAGGCAGCAGCGCCCATCGCCCTGGGGCCCGACTCAGACCCCCCCCCCCCAGCAGCGCCCATCGCCCTGGGGCCCGACTCAGACCCCCCCCCCCCAGCAGCGCCCATCGCCCTGGGGCCCGACTCAGACCCCCCCCCCCCCCAGCAGCACCCATCGCCCTGGGGCCCGACTCAGACCCCCCCCCCAGCAGCGCCCATCGCCCTGGGGCCCGACTCAGACCCCCCCCCCCCAGCAGCGCCCATCGCCCTGGGGCCCGACTCAGAGGCAGCAGCCAGCACAGATGTTACAAAGTGTTTCTTTATTTGAATGTCATTCCACCTGCACTGAAGCTCAAATCCAGCAGCAGCAGAAAAGGGTCAGGACCAAAATAAAGGTTACCAAATTGAACAATGAACAGCAAGGACACGTTCAGACAGAACTTACCAATGGGAACAGACGACACCAACTACCCTAACGTCACAGCACAGGCCCGCGGAGGTCTGTCGGTCAGAGCCCTGGGGAAGGACGGGACCCCCCCCCCCCAAAGCTAGCCCTGAGCCCGGCAGCGGCCCACCTTTTCCAAAGGGCAGGCTTCCCTTCCCCCGTCCCCCGGGGCTGCTCCGGCACCTCAGAAGGCCGGGGGGACTCCCACAAGCTGCCATCTCGACTTCTCCAGGGCTGAAAAGGGTGCTGGGCCTCCCGGTGACCTCATCCCTCAGGCCCCCAAAGAGGACTTCCCACACCCCAAGGCCCAGACTACCGCAGTGAGCAGCCCACGGGCCCCTCTAGGTCATGGCTGCTCTCCGCAACCAGGGGCAGAGAAGAGGGCAGCCAGGCCTGCAGCGTCAAGACCTAAATCCCCAAGGCCCTGGCTGGCACCCGAGGGCTCTCTGGGATCACAAAGAGCTATGTCTTCCCCGCCTGTCTCCCCAAGGGGCTAAAGCCAGGTCGCCTGCCCGGATGAGGATGAAGGCAGCCCCCCCCTCGCCCCGAGCTTGGGCTGGGCCAGGCCTCCTCTGTTCCCCAGCATCGCCTCAGGGACTGAGCTGCGGGCTGGTCCCCGCTCCTTCCACCTCCGACCTCCGACCTCCGACCTCCGTCCCTTCCCCATGCTGTCCCGGGGCTCCCCCAGACGGCAGCCCACCCAACCCTGCTTTCCTAACCCTCCACTCCCGGGGTGTGCCTCCAGGCCCCCGGCTGGGTGGGTGGCTCCCGGACTCGCCCCCCCGCCCCCGGGGTGAGGGCTAACCTCTGCACCGCAGCAGATGGGCCCGTCCCCCCTCTCGCTCCAGAGCAGTCCTGTGGCGGGCGGGCTCCTCTCTCCAGCCCCCTTCCCGAGCACACGGCCTCTCCCCTCCTCCTTCGCCCTCTGCCTCCCGGTACCCTCGGCCCCCACATCTTCCTCGTCTCCCCCCAGCTCTCCGCTGGCTCCCCCGTTCCTGGGGCCCCGCCCTCCCCCTCCAGCACAGGGCTTTTCCTGACTCCTGCCCCCCCACTCCTCCCCACCCCCACCTCTGTCCGGCCACCTCCCCCAGGCGGGGGAGTGGGGGCGGCTTCTGTGCTGTGGCTTCAGGTGGAGACAGGTGAGGGGGGCTCAGAGCTTCACCCCAAGGAGCGAGCGGAAGAGGCGGGGTCAGGGCGCCCCCCGGGACCCAGTGCCTGCTTCCAGTTAGGGTGCAGACAGGGCAGCAGGCGGGGGTGGGGAGGAGGCTGGCGGAGGCCGGGTCTGGGCTGACACGAGGGCCTGGCGGGCGGGCGGCAGGCGGGACCGGCCATCGGAGGGAATGAGCTGCCGCCCCTTGCCTGGGCGCCGACGGGGCCTGTCCAGGCCCGAGGGGGGCTCGCAAGGCTAGACGGCTCTGCCACCCAATCCACCCGTGCCCCTCACTCGCTCCCGTCCAGGGAGGAGGGAGAAACTCCCCAGGGGGAGAGGAGGCAACACACACACACACACACACATATGCACGCGCACACACACTTGCACACATACACACACACACACACACACACACGCCTCAGCTCCAAGCACTGCTCATTAGGCTGCAGACCTGGGCACATGGTGAGGTGACAGGTAGACAGGGCGGGGGGGAGGGGGAGAGGGGGTGACAAGGTGGGGACAGAGTAACAAGGCCTGGGGGCGGGGACAGGGGGTACCCTGTTCAGAGGTGACCTGCAAGTTCAAGTTATGCAGAAAAGTATCAAAGAGGCAAGACAGTCTCTGCCACAGGCAGAGGCCCAGGTGCAGGAAGCAGGAGAGGGGGGGAAAGGGGGAGGCAGCCCCCCCCCAGCAAGGCCCCTCTCCCCAACCCCCAACAGGACCAAGAAGTCTGTGCTGTACAAAACGGGCCGGGCAAGGGCGCCGTCACCGGCGAACGCGCCCGCCGCGCCCGCTCCGCCGCCCCGCCGCCTCCGTCCTCCATCTCTGGGGCGCCCGGGGCCCCGGTCCACAGCTGGCAGGAAGAGCCTGGGCTTGCTCCCTCAGCCCAGCTCTGATTCCTTTGGAAAGGTCCAGAAGAGGCTGGAGCCGGGGCGGAAGAGGCTGAGGGGGCTGGTGGCGCCTGGAGTTCTGTGGCAGGTGGGCGGCCCCGTCGGCAGCAAAACAAAAGAAACAACAACAAAAACCAGTAGGAAAGAGTCTGGCCCACCCAGGGCCGTGTCTTGAAGAAGTTTCCGTGAGAGACGGGGCTGGGGGAGGCAAGGACGCAGCGGGCCATGGCCCCTCATCTGCAGGTGGCTCCAGCCGGTCTAGAGAGGACAAGGGGGGCCCAAGGGACTGGGGCGGGGGGTCGTAGGGGGAGAAACCTGGTTCCCCCTTAGGTCAAATTGAGGCAGGGCTGGCTCAGGCCTCCCAGGGTCTGGGGCCTTTCTCCCACCCCCACCCCCCCAGGCTGCAGACGGGCCCTGTGTTCTCGTGAAAGGCTGCGGGTCCTCGCCGGCCTTCCACGCGTGGTCAGCCGGAGATCAGGGTCTTCCCTCAGACCTGAGTGTAGGGGTGAGAGGGCAGCAGACAGGAAACACTGAGGTCAGGCCAATTCCTGGGCTGCGATCCTGGCCTTAGGGTCCCTGGGAGTGAGTGACAGGGCAGGGCAGGACTCCCCATCCAGAGACGTCGCCGCCTGGTCGCAGCACAGAGCTTACTGTAGTGCCCACAAAATCTAAGGGAGAGAGAGAGAGAGAGAGAGAGAGAGAACTGGAGAATCAGAGGCAGCCAGGGCAGCGGGGAGACGTGGGCGACGAGAGGCTGGGGGGTCGGCCCTGGGCATGCCAGGCACCCTCCTCCAGTAGACCTGAACCCAGAGCCCCAGATTTCCACCTCCAAGGTAGCGAGGATTACAGACATTGCCCTGCAGGGACACAGAACAGCCCCGGTGTTGCACTTCTGGAAGCTACCACCAGAGGGCAGACCCTGACCTCACACCAGGACCATAGAAAACAAGTTTGAGGGGCTGGGAATATGGCCTAGTGGTAGAGTGTTTGCCTCCTATACATGAAGCCCTGGATTTGATTCCTCAGCACCACATATACAGAAAATGCCAGAAGTGGCGCTGTGGCTCAAGTGGCAGAGTGCTAGCCTTGAGCAAAAAAGAAGCCAGGTGGGCTGGGGATATGGCCTAGTGGCAAGAGTGCTTGTCTCGTATACATGAGGCTCCGGGTTCAATTCCCCAGCACCACATATATAGAAAATGGCCAGAAGTGGCGCTGTGGCTCAAGTGGCAGAGTGCTAGCCTTGAGCAAAAAGAAGCCAGGGACAGTGCTCAGGCCCTGAGTCCAGTCCCCAGGACTGGCCAAAAAACAAAACAAAACAAAAAAAAAGAAGCCAGGGACAGTGCTCAGGCCTTGAGTCCAAGGCTCAGGACTTGAAGAAAAAAAAAAAAAAAAGATAACAAGTTTGAGGGGCTCTTCTCAGAAGGAATCTCTACAGACAAGTTAGCAGGCCAGCATCTAAGAAGGGTCCTAAAGAGGGGACTCAAAATCTTTAGCCTCACTGGGCTGAGACAGCTAGTCAGGACATTTGGTGCTGCGTTCAAATGCTGACTCTACCAGTTAGGTAAGCTTGGGCAAGTTACTGGGCTTCCCTGACCCTGGGCTTTCATTCTCATTTCTGAAGTAGTGTCTGTGAGAGAACCACATTTCATGAAGTGCAGGAAACTGAAACACAAGGCTAAGTTGTGTTGAAGCTCAGTCTGCCAGCTGGGCGCCGGTGGCTCACACCTGCAATCTTAGCTACTCAGGAGGCTGAGATCGGAGGACCATGGTTTGAAGCCAGTCAGGGCAGGAAAGTCCATGAGACTCTTAGCTCCAATTAACCACCAAAAAGCCGGAAGCGAGCTATGGCTCCAATGGTAGAGCAGCAGCCTTGAGAAAAACAAAAAACAGCTAAGAGACAGCAGCAGGCCCTGAATTCAAGCCCCCAGGACCAGCACACATGCACAAAAAAGTCGCCTGCTTCCAAATTAGGTAATACCGTGCATGTATTATCTCATCTAATCCTCATGACCATTATTCCCGTGATGGGTGAGGATGGAATCCAAAGGATTAGCAACATTAATGTAAAAAAAAGAAAAAGCTAAACAGATCCTGCGCGTACTCTTAGCTCAAGGAAGATGTGACTTTGAAAGTCTTGGCTCCCATTCTCAGGAAAGAAGGCACACCCAGACAACCAGGGCCACAACTGGAAGGGCTCCTGGCTCCAGGAGGGCTGGGTCCGTGGGTGAGAACTCCCCTTCAGGAAGCTCAGTTGGTACTGTTTTTAGCCTGTAATTCTTCTTCTGGAGACCCCAAGAAAACCCTGAGGGTGTTGTTTTGTGGTGTGTGTGTGTGTGTGTGTGTGTGTGTGTGACAGAGAGAGAGAGAGAGTAGAAGGAAAATGTTAGCAGCAGTGTCAGGAACAGTAAAGACGCAGGAGAAGAGATAAACTCATCCCTCCATCTTGGACGAGAATGTGCGCATGCGTGCAGGGAAGGGCCTGTTAACAGCCGTGAGCCCTGTCGCTCTGAACTCCTGCTTACACTGGGTCTTGTTTTTGTCTTGAGACAAGGTCTCATGATGGGGGTTCAGGCTGGTTTCAAATCCAAGATCCTCCTGCCTCAGCCTCCCAACTGCTGGGATTACACATGGGTGTCACCACACCTGGCCTTAAATTGTTTATTGTGTTTTACTGCTACTCCCTCTAATGTAAACGCTGGTGACATTGCATGCTGAACTAAACACCTGGGATTGGGATCGTGCAAGAACTATAGCTCTCAGCTGGCCGTGGTGGTGCTCGCCTATGAGCCCAGCACTTGGGAGGCGGAAGTCTTTCATCCAAAGCCAGCCTGAGCTGCTTAGCAAAACCCATTCCCTTACCCTTTGCATTTCTTATTATTCCTGTGTTCCTTTTTGTTGTTGTTGTTTTGCCAGTCCTGGGCCTTGAACTCAGGGCCTGAGCACTGTCCCTGGCTTCTTTTTGCTCAAGGCTAGCACTTTGCCACTTGAGCCACAGCGCCACTTCTGGCTTTTTTCTATATACGTGGTGCTGGGGAATCGAACCCGGGGCTTCATGTATACAAGGCGAGCGCTCTTTGCCACTAGGCCATATCCCCAGCCCTGTGTTCTTAAAATCGAGTACCATGTGTAGACATTACACTGCTCAGGCTTGCTTGGCTTTGCGCTTAATAGAGATGATGGATGATATGGTCTGTGTGGCTGAAGTGGCAGAGAGCCTGAAGGTTAAACCCCACTACAAAAGAAAGAAAGAAAGAAAGCTGCCAAGTTTATTCCAGGGGAGTGCGGCTTGAATGCTGGGGCCCGGGTGCTGGGCGGCAGGAAGGGGCTGGGAGAGATTCCCGTCGCTGTGACTGGGCGAGCGCAACTCCACGCTCTTCTCTCAGTGCTATTTCCCAGGCTCGTGCGCCCGTTTGCCCGGCCGGGGAAATGAGTGGTGTGACCCCACCACCATCAGCCTGCCCACAGGGCCCCCCACACTGCTGTTCGATGTCCTAGCCCGCCCCACCCCCATTCCTGGACACGGCTCAGGGCTGTCATTTCTCTAATTTGGGGACCGTTCTCCAGTCATTTCCACAGAGCCCCCACAGGCTGCAAGCTGTCGGGTGTCTGCATCCCCTGGGGCCTGACACCACCGCCCCCCCCCCAAGCAGGCTCCTCGGCCCTCGGGCGCCCCCCCCAGCCACCCCCCCAACTCGCCTTTGTTCTCCGGCTTGAGCTCCTCCTGCAGCAGGTCCGTTTGCCGGTTGCCCAGCACGAAGGCGAGGAAGGAGAGGATGAGCGCGTTGAGGATGCCGATGATGGCCAGGATGTACGCCCAGCGCACCGAACAGTCCCCCAGGGAGTACTTCCCCGTCTTGGCCCCACACATGTCCCGGATGGTCTCGGCGTCCCAGCCGTCGGGGAAGATCATGCAGCCCAGAACAAGGCACAGAGCTGGGCACAGCAGCGGGGCCACCGCCGCAGGCGGGAAGGAAGAGAAGGGAAGGTTACTCCCCAGGCCTGGGGCGCCCTGCCGACCTCCAGCAGCGCGGGGCCCCCTGGGTGTGTGGGGAGGTGCTGCCCGGCCCCCAGGCCCAGTGCCAGCTCCCCACAGTGCCGGGGCCTGGCCTGTGTTCCAGTGCGGCTCCTCTCCCTCCTCCCCCCTCCCAGTGCCTGCCTCTGCTCCCGTGGGGCTCCCCGCCCCCTCAGGATGGAGGAGTCAACAGGGGCAGAGCCCTACGGGAAGGTGGGCCGGGCCAGCTAGACTCTAGAGTGGGAGCGTGGAGAAGCAAGTACCGAGTCCCCCCCCCACCCCAAGCCCCCAGGCTGCAGGTGCGAATCGAAACGGCAGGCGCCAGTGGGTATTTAAATTCCTCTCAGGCCTGGAGAAGTCAGTCCTGGGGCCTTGGGCATTGTAAGAAAAGAGGAGCCTGCAGAAAAGTCTAGACCATCCGTGCCCCCCACATACCCCTGAAGACCCTCCAGAACCCAGATGGAGAGGGCATAAGGGTCAAAGGCCGACGGCGGGGAGGGGAGGGCATCAAGCAGACCCTGCCCCCTCCTGGGGCATCCCCGGGACCTTGCTGAAGGGCTCCAAGCCTCCAGGGGGTGGGGGCTTGGGGAAGAGGCTGGGCAGGGGACACACTGCCCCTCCCTCCCCTCCCCCGCTTCCCCTCCTGGGGGTCCGAGTGGCTGGGCCAGCTGCAATTTGTCTTCACTCCCGCCTGGAGCATTCCTGTCTCCATGGAAACCACGCCTGCACCCCAGCGCTCCCCACCTTGCGGCTCCGTCACTGCAGGCAGCCTTCCCTGCAATCCCAGCACTGGGCTCTCCGCGAGCCTGGCGCCCATCTTCCCTTCCCCACTCCCTGGGGCCCTCCCCTCCCGTCTACCCCCCCACCCCCAGGTCTCTCCTGTCCTCCCTCCCCTCCCGTCTCCCCCCCCCAGGTCTCTCCTGTCCTCCCTCCCCTCCCGTCTCCCCCCCCCCCCAGGTCTCTCCTGTCCTCCCTCCCCTCCCGTCTCCCCCCCCCCCAGGTCTCTCCTGTCCTTCCTTTCTCCTCTGCCGCTGCAGCCCACTCAGCTTCCACCCTCCCTTTCCTCTCTCAGCGCTTAGCATTCATTTTGCAGGCCTCTTCTCCAGGGCTTTTTTTCCCCTCAATCTCCACGTCCCCCCCCCCACCCCTCTTCCCTCTCCTCTCCCCTCTTCTGAGGTCCTTTCTGTGGCCCGCGTGGTGCGGTTTTGCGGGTGCGCTGGGGCCCGGGCTGGGGAGGAGCGAAGCACCGCGGACACACAGACACCGTGGCCGCGCGAGTCCCCGAGAGCCCCGGGGATCCCACAGGGACGTGGGAGCGGAACGAGGCGGCGGACACGGCCGGGACCCTGCTCTGCCTCCTGGGCTCCGCAGGGGCTCAGAGGGCGGCAATGGAGCCCTCGAGGCCGCTGCGGGAGCGGAGGACACCCAAAAGTCAAACAAGCGCAGAGAAGCCCCCCCCCCCCCCCGCCCGCGCCGTTCCTTGGTCAGGAGGAGAAGAGGCCACCGGGAGAAGGGCTGCTTCCCACCTGCTGCGCGGGGCGCCCACTCCGGAGCCCCACTCCCAGGCTTTAGGGGAATTCGCAGTTGGCTGAGGAGCAGGGGCCACGGAGGCACACCCACCCACCAGGGCGGCCATGTGTCTCAGCCCCCGTGGGAGGGGCTGCGAGGGGGGCCACCCCGGATATTCTGGGATGGGAAGCACCCTGGCAGACCTCTGCTCACCAGCACAACATGGCCAGACACTGACAGGGCTCCCCGAGGTGTCACTACCCCCGGCTGAGAACCCCGGGGAGTAGGGGCGCCTGGGGAGGGGGCTTCTCCACCCCAGATCTTCCCATTCCACTGACCGCCCCTGCACCGGTGACCCGCATGCGGTACAGCAAAATCCGGATGAATTCTTTCAGCACGGGGCCGACTAGCCAGGCACATACTGGGTTCCACCCCCGGCACCGCATTGGCAGTAGGAAAACTATGGGATAAAGTTGTTTAAATAGTCTTGAGCCGAGTGCCCATGGCTGACACCTGTCATCCTAGCTACTTGGGAGACTGAAATCTGAGGATCACAGTTCAAAGCCAGCCCAGGCAGGAAAGTCCGGGAGACTCTTATCTCCAATGAGCCACCAGAAAACTGGAAGTGGCGCTGTGGCTCAGGTGGTGGAGCGCTAGCCTTGAGCTGAAGAGCTCAGGGACAACGCCCGGGCCCAGAGTTCAAGCCCCACCACCGACAAGAACAGCAGCAGCACCGAAGCTGAGCATCGTCACACATGCCCCAGCACTAGACAGGTGGAAACGAGAGGATCAAGAGTTTGAGGCCAGCAGGGAGGGAAGTCGGGAGGGGGAAAACTGGGAGAGAATGAGGGATGGGGTGACAATGTTCAATGTACTCACTACCTGGCCCATTTAGCTGTCACCCCTCTGCTCATCACCTTTACAATAATTTATTTCTTAAAGTGTGAGGCCAGCGTGGACTACACAGCAAACAAAAACAGTACCGAGAACTAACAGCCAGCAACGGACATTACTCATCGCATTGCTTCCTATTTTGAAAATCCACAAGATTGAGCCATGTCATTCACAGGTGAGGACCCTGAGCCTCAGGGAAATTTATTCCTATCTTACCCAGTATCACACAGATAGCAAGCGCTTAGTTCATATTTAGGAGCGCTGTTCTTAAAGTACCTTTCTAGCAAGTGTGGGGCTCTGAATTCAAACCCCATTTGGGGGGGGGGAAAAAAGCAAATTTAAATCACTTCCAAAGGAAAGGAAAGAAGGGTCGAGTGCCTTAAATAGTCAGACACCCCAAAGGAAATGACAATGAAATGAAAACAACGTTCTTAGACTCTAGCTAAAGATCCCTCCACCCTCCCAGGGCCGGGAGCCTGAGGGCGATCTGAAAGGTGCCCGAGGGTGGGAGGAATTGAGATTCCTTAGCACCAAGCTGACACTTTTCCCTGAAGTGATGAAGAACGTGGGAAGGAAGCCAGGTGCTCGGCAGGGCGGGGCGGAGGCCTCCCTGCCTGGGTTCTTCTACCTTTGGGAGAGGCCTCCACAGAGGCGAAGCCCGTTGGGCTCTCCAGGCCTCGGGTCCTCTCCCCGGAACAGCCGGCTCTGCCTGTCCCTTCCCTCAAGCAGGGGGGAGAATCCCATGAGAGATGAGGCGCAGGGCGGGAATTCCACCCGGCGAGCGTGGGGCGTGACGGTGGCACTCGGCCTCTTCTCAGCTTCTCCTCTAGTGACCCCCCCCCCAACCCGCATGTGCACTCAGAGGAGGGGGCGCAGGCCCTGCCGGCACCAGTGTCTACAACAGAAGCCTGAGCGGCATCTAGCATGGGGCAATTCCGTAAGCCACGATGGCGTACAGTACCCACGCTAAGGAACAGTATCGAGCCGTTATCATGAACCGGGTCCAAGTGAATATGGTGTCAGGGAACATCTAAGCTATTTCAGGAACTAAAAAGAACATCATCAGTGTACAAAATAATGGACTATGAACCCATCTTCTTTTTCTTTCTTGTGGTGCTAAGGGATTGAACCCAGGCTACTATGCTGGCTAGATCCTGCGTCTTTAACTCACAGCCTGGGCGCTGCTCCTGAGCCTCCCCGCCTCCCCCGCCCCCCCCCCAGACTACTTCTTTACCACTTAAGCCATAGCTTCACTTCTGGCTTCTTGGTGATTCATTGAAGATAAGCATCTCCCAGACTTTCTTACCCAGGCTGGCTTCAAATGGTGATCCTTAGATCTCACCCTCCTGAGCAGTTAGGATTAAGGTGTGAGCCACCAGCTCTTGACTCCAAGTTTTCTTTTCCTTCTTTCTTTCCCTCCTTCCTTCCTTCCTCCCTTCCTTCCTCCCTCCCTCCCTTCCTTCCTTCCTTCCTTCCACCCTTACCTTCCTTTTTTGTTTTTTTGTGCCCATCCTGGGACTTGAACTCAGGGCCTGGGCACTGTCCCTGAATTTTTTGCTCAAGACCAGCACTCTACTACTTGAGTCACAGCTCCATTTCTGACTTTTTAGTGGTTACTTGGAGTCTCAGACTTTCCTGCCCAGGCTGGTTTCAAATTGCCATCCTCAGATCTCAGCCTCTTAGGTAGCTAGGATAAGCCATGGCTCCCAGCCCTTCCTTCCTTCTTTCCTTGAACAAAGGATCTCACACACGGTGAACAAATGTTCAGCCACTTGAGCTGCACCCTCTACGCTTTTGTTTACATTTTGTTTTTTGTTTGTTTTATGTGTGTTTTATTTTGCTTTTTGCTTTTTGTTTTATTTTTTTTTTTGGTGCTGGACCTTGAGCTTGAACTCAGGCTTGGGTGCTATCCCCTAAGCTGCTCTTCTGCTCAAGGCTAGTGCTCTACCGCTTGAGCCACAGCTCCATTTCCACTTTTTTGGTGGTTAATTGGAGATAAGGGTTTCAGGAACTTTCTTGCCCGGGGTTGCCTTTGAACCATGATCCTCAGATCTCAGCCTCCTGAGTACCTAGGATTACAGGCGTGAGTCACCCGCGCCCGGCCTTTATGTTGTTTTTGAAACAGGGTCTCATTGACTTTGCCTGGGCTAACCAACCTTAAACTCAAGATCCTCTACCCCTGCTTCAAAGTAACAAGCACTACAGGTGTGACTACCATGCCTGGCTCCAAAACCCAACTTTCAGAACCCTCCATAAACCAAACCTAATGAGTTTTCAGGCTCACCCCACTTGATCCCACTTCTCAGCCTTTCTTTCCTCTTCACACAGACCGTCAAAATTTGGAGCCAAAAATATTTGATTCAGCCCATATAACTAAAAACTGAATCCAGGACCTTATTAATGCTAGGCAAGAGTCTAACATTGAGCTACATCCTCCTTCCTGTGATCCTAGCTACTCAGGAGGCTGAGATCTGAGGATCACGGTTCAAAGCCAGCTTGGGCAGAAAGGTTCCCATGCGACTCTTATCTCCAATTAACCACAAGTTGCACTGTGGCTCAAAGTGGTAGAGTGCTAGCCTTCAGAAAAAGAGTTCAGGGACAGTGCCCAGGATTTGAGTTCAAGCCCCGCAACTGACAAAACAAAAAGTAAAAGAATTTAAGGCCCGGTGTCTGGCATATATGCCTGCAATTCTCGCTATGAAGGAAACGGCAATGAAAGGATGGAAGTCTGAATCAGTCCCTGAACAAAAGCTAAAAACCTTACCTGAAAAATAACTAAAGCAAAAATGACTTAAGATGTAGTTCAAGTCTAAATTCAAACCCCAGTACCAGAGGAAGAGGGATGGCTCAAGCGATAGAGCGTTTGCCCACTAGGCACAGAGCTCTGAGTTCAATTCCTGGAACTGAAAGAAAAATCCATAGAAAAAGTCCAAAGACAACTTAAGTCAGATGCTGGTGGTTTGTCCTTGTAACCCTTGTAACCTTGTAACTTAGAAGGTTTAAATCCAGAGGACTATGGTTCAAAGCCAACCTGGGCAGAAAAGTTTACCAGCAAAAGGCTAAGCTAGAAACATGGCTCAAGTTGTAAAGCATCAGCAAAGCAAGCAAGCCAAGTGAATTACAGACCCTGAATTCAAACTCCAGCACTTCCAATTTTTTTTAAAAAACTGGGAAATAATATGTATAACTCCTATCACAAAGGGCTCACTTTCTTAATATATAGAGATCTTAACGTCAAAAAGGAAAAATTATAATTGACTTGTTAACAATATTCTTGAAATGACAGCTCTATAGAAAAATCTATATAAAAGCTGCTCAACCTCATTCATAAGAAGGAAAGTTAAATAAATACTATAGGACTGAGAGCTGAGGCTTCACCCACTAGATTTGGGGGGGAAAAATAAAGTATTTGATAACACAGTTGGCAAGGATGTGGAGAAAGGGGAACTATCACACTAGCTGGAGAGAAAGTAACTTTTATCATCTCTGTGGGGGGCACTGTTTGCAGATCTGTCACATCATCTGTCAATTATACCATTTCATCCAGCAACTCCTCCATGAGACTTTGTTCTATCCTATACTTGTATATGTGCCAAATTATATGTTATTCAACAAATCCTTATAGCAACATATTATAAATAAATTTTTTATTTTTCACTTTTTGAAGTTTATTTTATTGTAAAGGTGATGTACAGAGGGGTTACAGTTACATTGAATCAATATTAACTAAGCTGTATGCATTAATATAAAAGCTTTTAAATCTGTTAAGAAAGAGGCATTTTTTAATGTTCTAAAACAGAACAATCTCCAAGATGTATTATTGAATAAAAGAACAAGTCACAGAAACAAGTGTTTATGATATTATCTTTTATGGTAGCTTTGATATTGGGTCTCAATTGGATGTGGGCAGAATTTAATAGCTCACTTTCTTTACTTTTTTTTTTTTTTTGCCAGTCCTGGGCCTCGAACTCAGGGCCTGAGCACTGTCCCTGGCTTCTTTTTGCTCAAGGCTAGCACTCTGCCACTTGAGCCACAGCGCCACTTCTGGCCGTTTTCTATATATGTGGTGCTGAGAAATCGAACCTAGGGCTTCATGTATACGAAGTAAGCACTCTTGCCACTAGGCCACGTTCCAAGCCAATAGCTCACTTTTCTATGTGTATGATGGTCCCGGGGCCTGAACTCTGGGCCTCATACTATCACTTAACTTTTAAGTTTGAACACTTACTCTACCACTTGAGCCACAACACCACGTCTGGCTTTTTCTGTGTTTGTGGTACTGAGGAATCGAACCCAAAGCTTCAAGCATGCTAGACAAACACTCTACCACTAAGCCATATTCCCAGCCCTCTCACTTAAGTTTTAGGCCCAAGGTTAGTGCTGTACCGCTTGAGCAGCACCTCTACTTCTGGCTTTTGGCGGATTAATTGGAGATAAGAGTCTCTCAGATTTATCTGCTCTAGCTGGCTTCAAACCAGGACCCTCAGCTCTCAGGCTGCTGAGCAGCTAGGATCACAGGCCTGACCACGTTATCAAGTGCCCAGTTTAGTGATGCATTTCTGATAACAGTGTGGCAAAAGTGGTGGTGAGCGGTGTCTGTGGGCCTGTGACAGCCTGTCCACAAAACGAAGTGGAAGGACTCACACTCCCAGATGTAAAAACTACCTGCAATGTAGCAATAACCAGGGAAGTCTGGCACTGCCTGCCACAAATCTGTCTCACTGCCACAGAGCGGAGCTCAGAACTGGATCCAGGTGAGTCCAGTCAAGTGATTTTTTTTTTTTTTTTTTTTTTGGCCAGTCCTGGGCCTTGGACTCAGGGCCTGAGCACTGTCCCTGGCTTCTTCCCGCTCAAGGCTAGCACTCTGCCACTTGAGCCACAGCGCCGCTTCTGGCCATTTTCTATATATGTGGTGCTGAGGAGTCGAACCTAGGGCCTCATGTATATGAGGCAGGCACTCTTGCCACTAGGCTATATCCCCAGCCCCAGTCAAGTGATTTTTGACAAGGATAAACCATGATGTTTTCAATAGAGGGTAACTGGAGTCAGGCATGATGATCATGCCTGTAAATCCCAGTATTGGATTGCTGAGGAAGGAGGATCAAAAGTTCAAGGCTAGCCTGGGCTACACTGCAAGATCCTGTCTCCAAGAAGCCAAAAGTAAAAACAAAAAACCAAGTGGTGCTTAGCCAAGTGGGTAGCCACATGCAGAACAATAGCACATACCATAGTCAAAAATTAACTCAAGAGGCTGGAAGTGCCCCCTGGTGGTAGAGCACGTGTCTAGCATGTGCTCCTTCCCTCCAAAATAATCAACTCCAAATGGACCCAAGACTTAGCTAAATACAGGACCCCAAACTACAAAAGCCTTAGAAGAAAACAGAGAAGTAAATCATAGTGCTTTTGGATTTGGCAGTGTATTCATAGGCCACTCCAGCTATAGGCCACAAGGAAAAAAAATAGGTAAATTGGACTTTGCATAAAGTTAAAACTTGTACTTCAAGGATACTATCAAGAAAAGTAAAGGACTTCATTGGATATAACGGTATTGTTTGCAATCCTATAGTTGACAGGCCAGAATATATATTTTTTTAAATACTTACAATTTAATAATAAGACAATCACAATGGACTCTCCCCCACATTTACAATTAATGTATGATCATTTTAAAAACCAACAATTATTTGCCACGCATCAAGTCTAAAGTCCTTCTTGTGTCTTAGAAAGTCTCATGACCCAGCTCCTACATAACCACCAGTCCTCACTTCTGCCCTTCCTGGACTAGTGACTTAGCATCCCCCAAATCCAGGGTACCCCCACTTCCATGCCTTTTACCTTATCATGGCCTTGACCTGGTTTGCATTTCTCTTTTTCTGCTCATCCTCTAAGAGTCAGCTCAAACGTCGCTGCTCTTTGTGGAAGACTTCCCTGGCTGTCCTTAGCTGTGTGAGAAGTTCACTTCACACCCCAGAACACCCCGTGTGTGATTCAGTCATCTCGTGTGTCATACAGTGAGGATCTGGCTTGCTTCCCCACCCTCTCGTTAGACTGAGCACACACAGACTTAAGATCCCCCAAGGCTAGCACAGGAGACCTTCTGTAAAGGGTCACCACAAGAATTGAGATTGGGAGGATTGTGATTTGAGGCCAGTCATAGGCAGAAAAGTCTGCAAGATTCCATCTCAACAGAAAAAGCCGGTCATGGTGGTACATTTTAGCTACAGTGAGAAGCCCCAAATAGGCAGACAGCAATCCAAGAACATCAGGAGGTGAGACTCAAAAATATTAATCAAGCTGGGGGGAGTGGGTCAAATGGAAGAGCACCTGCCCAGAACTCAGGACACCCTGAGCTCAGGAAGCCCTGAGTTCAAATTCCAGTACACAAACAACAATAACACCTTCAAGCCAGACACCAGTGGCTCATGCAGTAATCCTAGCTACACAGGAGGCTGAGATCTGAGGATTGTAGTTGAACCAGCCCAGGCAGACAAATCTGAGAAACTCACAACCAGTTAATCAGTAGCAAAAAGCAGAAACTAGTTAGTAGAATACCAGGTATAAACAAAAAAACAAACACACACACACACACACACACACAACCAAAAGCCAAGTGAGATCTTGAGGCCCCGAGTTCAAGGCCCAGTACCAGCACAAGACAAAAACAATAATCAGCACAAAAAAAGGGACTAGAGATGTGGCTCGGCAGTAGTAGAGCACCCTCTAGCCCAAAGTTGGACTTGAGCTTCAGTCTCTGCTCCTGTCAAGAACCTCTTCTGGGTAAACCTCACCCAGCCTGCCAGTAACAGTTGGAACTGGAGCTTTCAGCTCTCACTTGTCATCTGTGTGTTTACTTCCGGGGCTTTTCTTCAGAGATGCACTTGGACTTTCACTGAGTTTCAGCTCCATGTGTGACCTTGAGCAAGTCGTGTGAACAGACGAAGGTTAGAGGACACGATGAATGTAAAGACATCAAGAAGCCGGTACACTGCACACACTCAACGAGGGAAGGGGCATCGGGATAAGCCCTCAGATGCGCAGCCCTCGTTCCGGTCATCTCTCCCGGCCTCTCTTCAACATCCTGCGCGGTCCTCACCATCCATCCTCCTAACACAGCCAAGGTCTTGGGCTTGGAGTTACAGGAGTGGGCTACAATCGCGGCTCCACCACTGACTACCTCTGTGACCTTGCACAAATGATGCTCTCCTCCTCAAGACTCAGGGTTCTGGTCTGTATCATAAGAATAACGTTATTGGGGCCACACAAGATCATGATGAGGATTGAGCCATATGATATATGGATTACATGCTCAGAAGGTTAACCATTTTTTTTCTTGTGGAGTAGAAACAGAGTAGCTGTTCAAAACCGGGCCTCCTTGACGTGGCCCCAGACATCCATGGCTCCCCCTGAATCTCCTCTCCTGGCTCTGTATGGATGCCACACTCAAGGCAGACATGGCTTCCCCTCCCCACCCATGATGCCCCTCTCCATTCAGAACGCTCTCCCTGCCCGCGCAGCCTCCCACCTGCCACAGCCAAGCTACCTCGGTGCCTCTGGATGTTCACAACACTAACAACCCAGCATGCATCACGGCTCAGCCTTGGGGGGGAGGGAGGGGGGTTCCACCTGCAGGCGGCTCTCCCACGGTTCCCCTCTAACAGTCATCACGCATGATCTGCTCTGCAGGAGTTGACCTTTATCCATGCTGAATTCACGTGCTGTTCCAGAGACGGGCACATGGCACAGGCAATAAAGTTCTCATGATTCATTAAGATGTGGACACTTGGCAAAAGCTGGGTCAGTAAGAATCAGCCCTAGAACTTTTCTTGGAATCATACTTTTTCCACAGCTGAAGTGATATAAATTCAGGGCTGCCAGTGCCCTGATGTGTCACCTTCAAGAGGGAAGTAGACTGAAAATGAGCCAATAAAGAGGAACCAAGAAATATATAGCAAGCGAGTGTCTGTGGCTCATGCCTGTAATCCCAGCTACTCAGGAGACATATCTGATGGTCATAGATGGAAGCCAGTCTGCACAGACAAATCTGAGAGGCTCTTAGCTCCAACCAGCCAGTAAAAAGCCTGAAGCAGAGCTGTGGCTCAAATGGTAGAGTGCCAACCTTGAGCAAAAAAAGCTGAATGAGAATGAAAGGGCC
This sequence comes from Perognathus longimembris pacificus, assembly GCF_023159225.1. Lineage (NCBI taxonomy): Eukaryota > Metazoa > Chordata > Mammalia > Rodentia > Heteromyidae > Perognathus > Perognathus longimembris. The sequence goes on from NC_063170.1 coordinate 67,881,753, forward strand.
TGACTGAGTTCTAGCTCCAGTACTGGGACATACCCCCCCCCACACACACACACGAAGAAAAGAAAAGGTTTGAGGCATGGCTCAGGTGGTAGAGCACCAATCAATGAGTACAAGTGTCGGATATAAAGTTTGAGTCCCAGTCTCAGACAAAAAAAAAAAAAAAAAGAAAAGGAAAGAGCCATATTCTTCATAGTATTATTGGGTCCAACCATGCCTGACTTGCAAATTATATGAGCCAAGAAACCCAGTGCTCTTTATTTTAATATATTCAGGTAGTGTGAGTTGAGTTTCTGTCACTCATCTCTTCAAGACTGCTGACAAACATAGTGACCCAACTGGACAGCAAGCCTTGTCAGACTGCACTTCATCCATGCCAGCCTCTCAGCGATGCTGTCTTGGGTAGCTCAGTACTGTAGCACCTAACACAGGGATGACCCAAGAGCACGTAAGAAATAAAGACATATAAATACCTCCCAGCGGTCCAATGTTGACAGAACCAAAGTTCCCAAGAACAAAACCCTATGACAGGCACTTGGCCTTCTATATGACACAAACAAATCCCTCCGCTGCTCTGCAGTCCCTCTAGACATGACAGGCCGCTCACTTTCCGAACGGAACTATCGAGGGTCCCCACAGGGCTGAAAGAGATATTTTGAGTCAAGTAATCTAACCACTCTGGCATTCCCAGAGGAGGAAACAGACTTAAACAAACAACAACAACAAAAAAAGGTCTTATTGAGCCCTGTGCTGAGAGACAAAGATAGAATCAGGCAAGAACTTCCCACCTATGACAGGCAGTCCAGACCTCTGGCCTCTGGCCTTCCACTCTCCCAGAGAGCTCAAATATCCTCGAGTAAAATGCACTAAACTGGGCTGGGGATATGGCCTAGTGGCAAGAGTGCCTGCCTCGGATACACGAGGCCCTAGGTTCGATTCCCCAGCACCACATATACGGAAAACGGCCAGAAGCGGCGCTGTGGCTCAAGTGGTGGAGTGCTGGCCTTGAGCGGGAAGAAGCCAGGGACAGAGCTCAGGCCCTGAGTCCAAGGCCCAGGACTGGCGCCAAAAAAAAAAAAAAAAAAAAATGCACTAAACTTCTCAAGCCTGCCAACTTCCCCCCGAGCCCCAGGGGAGAGGCAGGAACACCAGGGAGATGGCTTCCCTGAGTCAGGGGTCACGAAGCCCAGCATTAGACCTGATGGCAGTGTGACTGGAGAAGCTCATACTCCTCTGTCTAAGACATAGGAAGGTAAGTGGAGGTGAAGGAATCATCGCTAGGACCCCTGAATTTTGCTGATCATGTGGAGGCTACCAGACAGTTAATCAAATCCCAAGATTAAACAACCCCACAGGGATTACAGAGAATTTAAAGGCCAAGAGATCAGGATCTCATCTGCAGACACCAAATTACAGTTGATGAACTGGGGGGAGGGGTCCAGCTAAGCCTATACTCTTTCCAGTTTGCCTTGGGGAGAAAGAAAAACAAAAAACAATGGGAACACACAATATCATTTCTCTGGGTACAACTGAAAACCATGGAGTCATAGCTCATACCCCCCAGATCTCCTTCTGTGCACTCTACAAAGAGTCTACAAGACCCACATCTAAGTTGAGTGGGGTGAGATGGATTTGAAACAGGACATTAGAATGTTCACATCTGGAGGTACCTTTCCTTCCTTATAGTAACTCTTTTAGAATTTTGGAGCGCTCTTCCAATGGGGCAGTGGGTCTCCCCTGCATTTGTAAAGGCCCCTCTTGGGGAGGCAGACCAGCCCTGTGGCCTTGTCCGCACACCTTGGCTGTCATCCCAAGTGCCATTCCCAATTTGATCACTCATCGTGTTCTCAACATGTGACCCTGAGCAACAGCAAGCCATTTCCAAAAATCACATTCCTCCTTTAAAAGATGGAGGCTTCCCATCAACAGAGATGCTCAAATTCCCTGCAGCGCTCTGAGTAGTGGAATCGCCAGGAAGTGATACCACACCTCCTCCGGGAGTCTCTTTGGGAGGGTTAAACACTTGTTGAGTATTCTGAGGTGCTTAGCATGAAAAGAAAAACATCTCAGATGCACGTATCAGATTTTCTCTTCTCCTTCTCATCCCCGGAGGGCTCCCCTTTTTCTTGGCCTCCACCCGTCTTTCGCCCCGCTGGCCTCCCTCTCCCCGTGTCTGCAATTAGGCAAGTGCCCAGGATGCTGCGTCTTCAAAATCAAGAATTCTTCAATCGAAAAATGGGCGGGGGCAGGGGACTCTAATGGATCCTGGAAAACTGTCTCAGCATTTCTCATTCCCCAAAGGTCCTTCTCTGAATCTGAGGAAAAGATGACTAAGTCTGAGACAAACATTCTGGAAGATCTAAGTGACTCCTTCCCATTGGGCATGGCCTGAGGCCCTGGGAAGGGTGGAGACCTCCACCTCCTAGGCCCCCTCGGCCAGGTGCTGCCAAGCCATGCACTGGGTGGACACCAATAGCTTCCTCCACCCTTGCTGCAAGACTCAGTACAGATGCATTCCTCGGTCCTGTTGTTGAGATCCAGCCTGATGTTTTACAGATGAGGGACCCAAGCTTCAAGAAAGTAAAGTGAACACCCAAGTTGCGTATGTTAGAGGTCCAAGTCATTCCGTGTGTGTGTGTGAGAGAGTGTGTTTCAGTATAACAGGAATTGATTACACTTAATTAAGCTCATCGATTACATTCAGAACAACATCTCCACAAAGATGGCTAACCGAGACCCTCCATGAGACTCCCAGAACGCTCACCCAACAACGAATGCACAGGGACCTACATGTCCAGGTCCCAGGCTACACACACACACACACACACACTCAAGGTGTCTCTCTGTCATTGAGTCTCAACCACAGCTCCCCAAAGCGCTGCCCCGGGCTGGCCAAGGAGTAGGACCCCACAGAGGAGAAGCCTCTTCCTCCGACTCCGAGGATTCTCCCCGTCTCCAGCGCCTTTTCCTGGGGGGCTGCGAGCGCGCCCCTTCCCTACCTGCCAGGAGCTGCATCCAGGCGCAGATCTTGTAGACCGTGGCGGTGTTGCAGAAGAAGAAAAGCGCGAAGCAGGTGATGCAGCCGAGGATCAGGACCATGGACAGCAGCACGAAGAAGGCGGCCGCCTTGAAGGCGCCGGACGGGATGGTGCTGAAGTCGGTGAAGGAGCCCCGGCAGGTGAGCTCGCGGCCCGCCAGCCCGGTGCCCACGCAGTAGTGGAAGAGGCCGAAGTAGCCGGGCTTGGGGGTGCTCACGCTGTCACCCACCCAGTAGGGCTGGATGAAGACCACCACGTTGATGATGGCGAAGCAGATGGTGAAGATGGCCCACAGCACGCCGATGGCCCGCGAGTTCCGCATGTAGTGCTCGTGGTAGAGCTTGGAGGCCTCCTGCGAGGGCAGCATGGTGCCCGGGGGCGGGGCGGGCGGCTGGCAGCGGGGGGGCCGCCGGCCCGGGACCCGCCGACCGCCGGGACCACCGAGACCGACCTGGGGCCGCCGGGAGCTGGGGACGGACGCACGCGAGAAGCCGCCCTGAGTCCCGGCACCGGCGAGGGCGGGGCCTGGGGCGGAGCTGGGGGCCGGGGGGCTGGCGCGGGGGCGCCCCGAGGGGGGCCCGGGGGACCGGCCACGACCTCCGGGGGGTGGGTGGGGGTGGGGGCGGGGGGGACGACTAGGCAAGGGCCGGGAGGAAGTTGGGGGTCAGGGGTGAGGCTGTGGGGGGCTGGAGAGTGCTCGCGGGAGTTGGAAGGGGGCTGGCGGCGGCCGGGGCGCGGGGCGCGGGGCCCGGGTGGAGGCCGGGGGCGGGGGCGCGGGGTCGGGTTCGGAGGGGGCGGCCGCGAGGCCGGGGGCCGGGCGGGGGCGCGCGCACCCCGGGCACGGCGGCCGAGTTAGGGGCTGAGGTGGCCGGGTCCGGACCCGGGGAGGGGCGCGGGCGCCCCGCACGCCCGGGGCTGGGTGCCGGCTGGGTGGGGAGGGGGCTTCGTGGGCGCCGGGGATACGCGGGGAGCAGCGGGGCGCGGCCGGGGGCCTCGGGCCGCGGTGGGCAGAGGCGGGCGCCCCGGGGCGCCGGGAGCGGCCGGGGCCGGGTGGGGGTGTCCGCCCTGCGCCCAGGCCGGATGCGCGCGGAGGCTGCGTCCGGATGGGGAGCGGCGCGGGGAGACCCACCTGGGCCCGGTCCGGAGCGGCAGGTCCGGGGCAGGCACGGCCTAGGCGCCGGGGCTCGGCGCGCGGAGCGGCGGCGGCTGCCTGGGCCCGGGCGGCGGCGGCGGCGGCCTCCGCGCGGCCTCCATCTTGCTCGGGCTCTCCCGGCGCGCGCTCCCGGGGCGAGGCGCGCGCTCGGGCCCGGCGCGCGCGCGGGGGCTGGGCGCGTCCCCGCGGGCCGGCAGGCCGAGCCGGGCCGACCGGGGCCGGGGCGCTTCAGCCCCGGGACCCTCCCCGGGAGCACCCGGGATTCCGGGGTTCGCCGCTTCCAGCCCGAGCTCGGGTCCCCACCAGGCCCATGGGAATGGAGAGTGGAGCGGGGACCCCACCTGACCCTGGGGGAACCGAACAGCTTCCGGACGACTGGGCCGTGGAGGTGTTGCCGGGTCCCAGAGTCTCCCCCCCCTCGGGGATCCCCCTCCCCGGGAGAGGGGACCCCCCCATTCCCACCCACCACCCCAAAAGAACCTTAGCGGCCAGCTCCTGAGCTGAGGATTCCTGGGCCGCCGGTGCGCGCAGCTGGGCCTGGGGGTCGGGACCAGGTGAGCACGGGGGGGGGGGGGGGAGTGGGGGTCGGGAGGGCGGGGGAGGCCGAGGGGGGGGACCCCCGGAGACGAGTGGCTCCCTCCCGCCGCAGCTCCCCGGGAACCGCGTGGAGCCCCTTTTTTTCCTTCTGGGGACTCACCTGTGGCCGAGGCTCAGTCCAGATGAGCGGGGGTCCGGCCGGCCGTGTCTGTGACCTCGCTCTCGTGCCTTCCACACCTTGGCTGCTGCTTCATCTACGGTGTGAGCAAATGGAGCCCCTCACTTCACCCGCGTGGATGTTTGTGCGTGGAAATAACCTGTTAGTGAGTTCCCAGACGCTGCACGCGCACAGGCAGGTCTGCCAAAACTTGTATCTCGCCGAGAAAACAGAGTCACGTAAGATTGCCTCGTGTCTTTTTCTTAGAGTATGACATTACTGGGGAAACCCGCTTCTTTTTAAGAAATAGTGGTGACAAGCCAGGCCCCGGTGGCCCAGGCCTGTCATCCTAACTGCTCAGGAGGCTGAGACCTGAGGATCGTGGTTTGAAGCCAGCCCTGGCAGGAAAGTCCCTGAGACTCGTATCTCCAATAAACTACTCAGAAAAAGTCAGAAATGGCCCTGCGGATCAAGTGGTAGAGTGCTAGCCTTGAGCAAAGTGCCCAGGCCCTGAGTTCAAGCCCCAGGACTGGCAAAAATAAAAGTTAATTAATCTTCAGGTAGTTGTACAAAGCGGTTTCAATTTAACGTGTCCATTTATGTGTACCATGCAGTTTTTTAAAAAATTAATTAATTTATTGTCAAAGTGATGTACAGAGGGGTTACAGTTTCATAATAAGGCAGTGCATACATAAGGCAGTGCATACATTTCTTTTTTTCTGTTTCTTTTTGGCCAGTCCTGGGCCTTGGACTCAGGGCCTGAGCACTGTCCCTGGCTTCTTTTTGCTCAAGGCTACCACTCTACCACTTGAGCCACAGCACCACTTCTGGCCGTTTTCTATATATGTGGTGCTGGGGAATCAAACCCAGGGCTTCATGTATACAAGGCAAGCACTCTTACCACTAGACCATATTCCCAGCCCTACATTTCTTATCCAACTTGTTACCTCTTCCCTCATTTCCCCTCCACATGCCCCGCATCCCCCCACTGACATGAGTTGTACAGTTGGTTTACAATATATAGTTTTGTAAGCATTGCTGTTGCATTGGTTTGTACTTTATCTTTTGTCTCTCCATTTTGATATTCCTTCCCTTCCCTAGCTCCAATACACATGTATACTATATTCAGGGTACCAAAGTCAGTTACAGTGACATCAGGGGTAAATCCATGAGGAAAAAAAACAAAAGAAAAAGGCATGTTTTCACATGGTATGTTGAAAATAACACCAACAATGATAAACCACTTGTTTCCATATCTTGGAGTTCATTTCGCATAGCATCATCATATGTATTCATTTGAACACAGCTATTGACCTACTGTGATCTTCTGCTAGGACTATTCTAGACCTGCACTAATTATTCCCAATGAGGGAAACCATAGAGTCTATGTTTCTTTGGGTTTGGCTCACTTCACTTAGTACAATTTTTTCCAAGTCCTTCCATTTCCTTATGAATGGGGCAATGTCATTCTTTCTGATAGAGGTGTAGAATTCCATTATGTATAGGTACCACATTTTCCTGATCCATTCCTCTACTGAGGGGCATCTGGGGTGGTTCCATTACCATGCATCTTTATCAGTCTCCTCTCCCACCATTGGCTCCCCACTGTCTGCCCTGTGCTGGGGTTTTTGAAATAAAAAAAATGTGTGGCCTAGTGGCAAGAGTGCTTGCCTCGTATACATGAAGCCCTGGGTTCGATTCCCCAGCACCACATATACAGAAAACGGCCAGAAGTGGCGCCGTGGCTCAAGTGGCAGGGTGCTAGCCTTGAGCAAAAAGAAGCCAGGGACAGTGCTCAGGCCCTGAGTCCAAGGCCCAGGACTGGCCAAAAAAAAAAAAAAGAAATAAAAGAATGTCTGAGTGAGTGAGCTACTCCTTATGTACTAAAACCAAAGACAATAATCTGAGGCCCATCTTCGCCATATGGTATAACTGCTCTTTTCCCACTCAGTGCTGTCACTCCGCCACTTAAGCCATACCTTCGCTTTTTGCTGGATAATTGGAGATGTGTCCCTCAGATTTGTGTGCCCAAGCTAGCTTCAAACTGTGATCTTCAGATCTCAGCCTCCTGAGTATCTAGAATTACAGGTGTGAGCCATGAGGCACCTAGCTTATGTGTTTATTCTTCTGTCAGCACCTCACTATCTTGAGGAAGAAATTACTTCATCCTTTTAAATCTTAACATGATAAGTTGTTGCTTGTGTGCAGATGTTTCATTGCATGTGAAATGTGGTCTGTTACATATCATCATCTTTCCCATTTAAGATCATGGGAATAAGGATTCCTTCAGGCAGGTCTGTTTCCACAGAGCATTTCTTTTCCTTCCTTCCTTCCTTCCTTCCTTCTTTCCTTCCTTCCTTCCTTCCTTCCTCCCTCCCTCCCTCTCTCCCTCCCTTCTTTCCTTCCTTTCTTCCTTTCTTTCTTTTGTGCAGGTCTTGGGGCTTCAACTCAGGCCTGGTCACTCTCCCTGAGCTTTTTTGCCCAAGGATAGCACTCTGCCACTTGAGCCACAGATCCACTTCTAGCTCTTTTGGTGGAGATATTATTATATTATTGGAGATAAGAGTCCCATGGACTTTCCGGCCTCAGCTGACTTCAAACCATAATCCTCAGATCTCAGCTTCTTGAGGAGTTAGGATTACAGGTGTGAGCCACTGGCTCAGAGCATTGATTTCTAACATAGATTACTGGTGGTAAGCAGGAAGTACCTAAATCTTATTTCTATCATTTATGTCTTCCCTTGTATTTTAAAAACATGCATAATTAACAGAAGAGCAGAAATACCCCTGCACAGAAATGGATACGACACTCTTCCATTTTTGCTATCATTGTTGACTATTTTCAGTTGCATCTTCTATTTAAAGCCCCTTAATGTGTAATGGTTTAGTTGGGCTTATTGAGGTATAATTTAGCTACAGTAAAACACACTTATTCAGCACTGAGAAACATACACAATTGTGTAACCACTGTAATTAAGATTGGAACAATTCCGGCATCTCATACTCCCCACTGTCTCTTTGAAGTTGTGTCTGCCTTCCACCTCAAGACCTGGGACACTATTTATTTGTTTCCTACCATTTAAACAATGTCATATAAATGACAAATGTTAATGTGAACCCTTTTTAGTCACTTGGCTAATGTATTTGGAGTTCAGCCATGCTGTATTACTGGTTGGTTCCCCCCCCCCTTTATTTTAGTAATACTGGGGTTTGAATTCAATATCTCACTTACTCTTGTACTTGAGTCATGCCTCCAGTCCCATTTTTCACTGGATTTTTTGTGGGTATGCCAATCCTGGGCTTGACCTCAGGGCCTGGGAACTGTCTCTTAGCTTTTTTGCTCGAGGCTAGCACTCTATCACTTAAATCATAGCTCTAATTTGGCAGTTGCTTCTTCTTCTTCTTCTTCTTCTTCTTCTTCTTCTTCTTCTTCTTCTTCTTCTTCTTCTTTCTCTTGTGGTAGTTAATTGGAGATAAGAGTCATGGATTTTTCTGGACAGGAGTCACTGATGCCCAGCCTGGCTTGTTTGTTGAGATGAAGTCTTCATAACTGTTTGCCCATCCTGGCCTGAAACTTCAATCCTCCCAAGCTCTACTTCTTGAATAACTGGGATTCTAGGCATGAGCCCCTGAGACTGGCCTATTGCAACCATTGTAATAAGTGTTTTAGCCTTTACCTCTAGCAAGAAACCAATTTCCTTCATAAGGAAAAGAACAAAGGAAGCCAAGCTGACATCTGTAATCCTAGCTGCTCACGAGGTCGAGGTCACAAGGATCACAGTCAGTCTCAGCAGGACAAAAAGTTCACAAGATCTCATCTGAGTCAAAACAAAATTGGGTCTGGGGGTACACACCTGTCATACCAGCTATGTGGAACTAGAAGATTCCATGCCAGCCTAGGCAGAGATGAAAGATTCTATTTGAAAAATAACTAAGGCAAAAGACTGGAGGCATTGCTCCAAGGCCCAAAGAAACCCTAGTAGTACCAGGAAAGAAAGAAAAAAAGAGAGGGAGGAAGGGAGGGAGGGAGAGGAAGACAGGAAGTAATGAAAGAACAAAGGAAGGGAGGAAGGAAGGCAGGCAGGCAAACCAGGTATTGGTGGCTCATGCCTATAATCTTAGCTACTCAGGAGGCTGAGATCTGAGGATCATGGTTTGAAGCCAGCCCAGGCAAGAAAGTCAATGAGACTCTTATCTCCATTTAACCAGCAAAAAGTTAGAAGTGGAGTTGTGCCTCATGTTGTAGAGCACTACTAACCTTGTGCAATCAAAACTCAGGGATATCACCTAGTCAAACCTCAGGACAAGCATGAAAAAAAGAAAGGGAGCAGGGAGAAGGAAGGGAGGGAGGAGGGAGAGAAGAAGAAATGAAAAAGAAAGGCAGAAATAAGAAAGGCAAGAGAAGAAAGGAAGAAAGAGAAAGGAGAGGAAAACATTTGTTTTTGCCTGCCTTGCATTGAGTCCTTAAAATACATTATTGCCACCGGGCACTGTGGCTCACACCTGTAGTCCTAGATACTTAGTAGGCTGAAATCTGAGGATCATGATTCAAAGCCAGCCTAGTCAAGAAAGTTCATGAGACTCTTATCTCCAAAAAGCCAGAAGGGAAGCTATGGCTCAATTGGTAGACTACTAGCCATGAGCAAAAAAAAAGATCAGGGACAGTGGCAGACCTTGAGTTTAAGCCCCAGGGCTAGCATTAAAATAAATATGTAAAAACATTATAGACTTTAATTCCTTCAACGATTCAGTAAAATAGATGTCAGTGGCCCCATTGAGACTCAGGGAACAGCACTAAGCTCAGAATCACATAGCCTGGAAGCAAGCCCAGCCAGGTCTGTCTGACCCTGGGGTCCGGGCCCTTTGTAGGAAGCCATTCTGCATCACAGCAGTCTCCCTGAGTAGCTAGAATTACAAGTGTGTACCACCACAACTGGTTGTACCCTGAGTCCTTTACGGAAGCAGCTAAGTAGAGCTTTGTGATTGTTGTTACAAACAGCTTTACTTCATGTTACTTATATAATCTGTGTGACAAAATACTCAAGAAAAACAACTTAAGGAAGGAGGAATTCATTTGACTCACAGTTTCAGAGGTTTCTGCGCATATCAGACGACTTGGTTGTTTCTTTTTTCTTTTTTTTTTTTTTTTTTTTGGCCAGTCCTGGGCCTTGGACTCAGGGCCTGAGCACTGTCCCTGGCTTCTTCCCGCTCAAGGCTAGCATTCTGCCACTTGAGCCACAGCGCCGCTTCTGGCCGTTTTCTGTATATGTGGTGCTGGGGAATCGAACCTAGGGCCTCGTGTATCCGAGGCAGGTACTCTTGCCACTAGGCTATATCCCCAGCCCCTCTTGGTTGTTTCTTGGTTGTTGCGGCAGAACATCATGGTGGAAGCCAGGAAGGAGAAGCAGGGGAGGGAGGGAAAAGAAGACAGGGAGGAAGAGGTAGTAGGCTTCTTCCATTCAGGTCCCAAGCCTGTGGGATGGTACCACCCGTACATCCATACTGCAGGGGAGTCTTCTTCCCTTCGTTCATCTTCCCTAGAACCCTCCTCCTCCTCCTCCTCCTCCTCCTCCTCTTCTTTGGATATGAGGCTTGAACTCAGGGCCTGGACGCTGTCCTGGAGCTCTTTTGCTCAAGGTGAGTGCTCTACCACTGCACCACTTCTGGTTTTTGAGTGATTCATTGGAGATTAGGGTCTCATGGGGACTTTTCTGCCTGGGCTGGCTTCGAACCGCAATCCTTAGATCTCAGCCTCCTGAGCAGCCAGGATGACAGGCGTGAGCCACTGGCGCCCAGTGAACGTGTTCTGAAAGACACATGCAGAGGCGTGCTTTCCTCATCTCCTAGAAGCCTCTCAACCTGATCAAGTGGACAAGACAGACCATAATGCTGGGCGAGTGGGCCCGTGCCTTCCTATTATCCCAGCGCATGGGAGACAAGGCAGGAGGACCAAGGGTTTCATGCCATCCTGGGACACCTAGAGAGACCTTGTCTTAACAATAGAAAAGAAAAAACAAAACAGTACAGCTGACTCACACCTATAATCCTAGCCACTCGGGAGGCTCACACCTGGAGAATTACAAGTCCTATCCAGCTCAGACCGAAAAATCTTCAAGGCCACCATATCTAATTAACTGGCAAAAAAAAGTCAGGGCTGGAGGCATGAATCATGTGGTAGAGCGCCAGCTGTGAGCAAGCCAGCCAAGTGGGCTCAAGGCCCTGAGTTGAAGAATGGGACTGGGAGGAAAAGAGCCAGGAGAAATATGGCAGGATTTTGCAGGAACTATTGCGTGAGGAGCAGGGCCAGGAAGCAGAGAGCTGACCCGGAGTCCCTGGGCACAGCCCCTGGGGTGGCTACACAGCCCAATTTGCTGTCAGTTGGATAAGGGTCCTCCAAGGGTCATAACTGAAGGCTTGGTCCTCAGTCCATAGCCCTCAGTGGAAGATTACGGAACCTTTAAGAGGTGGGGCCTATGGGAGGTAATAGGCTATCGGAAAGATTGTAGCATTCTGGTCTCCTCTTCTAGTCTCCTTTTCTTCCCCCCCCACCCCCCCACTTGGTTTCATTTTTCTTTCTTTTTGTGAAATTTAATTCTACTGCCAAGGTGATGTGCAGAGGGGTTACAGTTCCATATGTAAGGTAGTGAGTATATTTCTTGTTATCCCTCCCTCATTTTTCTCCCACCTTCCCTTCCCCCCAGTCCCCACCCCCCTGAGTTGTACAGTTAATTTCCAGCATATTGTCTTGTGAGTGTCGCTGTTGCATTGGTTTGCCCCTTATCCTATGTCTCACCATTTTGATGTTCCCCTCCCCATCCTAATTCAGATAAATGTATATACAATACCCAGGGCACCAAACTCAAATACAGTGACAACGGGGATAAACCATAGGAAAGAAAAATGAGAGAAAAACGAAGTAATTTCACATAGTACGTTAAAAATAACAGCCACAACGAAAAACCTCTTGTTTCCATATCTTGGAGTTTATTTCGCTTAGCATTATCTTATGTGACCATATGTACATAGCTACTGAGCTATTGTGATCATCTGCTAGGACAATCCTAGACATATACTAATTATTACCAATGAGGGAAACCATAGAGTTTATGTTTCTTTGGGTCTGGCTCACTTTACTTAAGTCCACTTTACAAGTCCTTCCATTTCCTTACGAATGGGGTGATGTCATTCTTTCTGATGGAAGCACTTATGTATATATACCACATTTTCTTAATTCTGGAATCCTCTCTTTTTTTTTTTTTCTGCTTCTTGCCAGGAGGAAGGGGCTTCTTCTGGAAAATTCTCCCACCATGATGTGCTGTTTCTCAGCAGACCCAGACATTATGGGTTAGCCAAAGGACTGAAGTCGCCAAAATTGTGAGCCAAGATGAACCTTTCCTCTTTGTAAATTGATTATGTCAGGGTTGTTTTGTTGTTTTGCAGTGATGGAGAGTGGAGTTTAACACTGTAGAGCTAAGGTGATGGAGTTCATTTGGGTATGCCACCAATCTTGTCTTCCCTTTATACTACCCCACTAGTATATTTAGGCCAATTTTTTTTCAAGTAAAAAGATGGATTTATTGGGGAAGTATAAAGTATACTGACTGGCCAGGGTCACCGCCCAGACTCCGGAGCTGGGACCCCGCGCCCCGGGCCATGCTAGGGGTCGAGTTATAAAGACAAACACCACATAGGCCACCAAATTTTAATGAGTGAGTTTCTGTCTAGTGTGCATGTGTTCAAGCCATACATCAAAATCCCCTGGGAGCCCCAGGAATGTGCAAGGCTCTTGGCCTGCGGTGGGGATCAATAATCTATCCTTATCGTATATATGCTTACCTGAACTAAGGAAGGGAAAGAAAAATGAGGAAGGGTTTAACAAATATGACAAGAAATGTACTTACTACCTTATTATGTAACTGTACCCCCTTTGTACATCACCTTGTCAATAAAATTTAATTTAAAAAAAAAGAATCTATCCTTGTAATCAGATGTTATTGGCTCACGCTTGTAATCCTAGCTAATCAGAATGCTGGGGTCTGCCAGCCCAGGCAGACAAAGCCAAGAGACTCTAACCTGCAATTAAACCAGCAAAAAGCTAGAAGTAGGGCCATGGCTCAAATGGTAGATTGTTAGCCTTGAATGAAAAAGCTAAGGGACAGACAGCATCCAGTTCAAGGCCCAGTAAGGCATGAAAGCGCACACACGCACACGCATGTATGCATGCATGCATGCAAAATCCGTCCTTTAAGCAGTCTTATGTCAATTTCATACAAGCATCCGTGTTCCAAAACAAGAAAACTCTTCTCAAGCTGGGTGCTGGTAGTTCCTGTTTGTAATTTTAGCTACTCAGGAGGCTGAAATCGGAGGATCGTGGTTAGAAGTCATCCAGGGCTAAAATGTCCCTGAGACTCTTATCTCCAACGAACCACCAACAAAGTGGAAGTGGAGGTGTGACTCAAGCGGCAGAGAATTAGCTTGGACTTAAAAAGCCGAGCCACAAAGCCCTGAGTTCAAGTCCCAGAACTGGCGTGCACACAACCCCCTACCCCCCCCACCCCTTTTTCATTTATCTATCGTGCATTGAACCTCCCCTAAGTGCTGGATTCTTCCCCTAAGGCAGATGCTGAGAGGAGGGAGAGGGAGGAGGGAGGATCTCTGCAGCCCAGGCCCCACACAGGACTCGTCACGGGACTGAAGAATGTCTGGCGCATACGTGAACCAAGATCCCCACCCAGTTAGCACTCACACCGGGGCAACGTGGCCCTGGGCAAGGAGCGTGGTTGCAGGGCTCAGCCTGCCTGGTTACAGAGACTGCCCAGCTCCTGCCTGCCTTGGTCCTCGCTCTGCCCCCTCCTCCTTGCCCTGGTGTCCCTCAACGCAAGCCAGAGTCATTACACTAAGGAGCAAATGAGTTTCCATATAAACCTGCTCCACATGATGCCTGGCATCCAAGGACATTCGAGACACCAGTGTGAGCGCTTAGTGTGGTGAGTCCTCTGTGCCTAGTTTCACCAGCTGCCCATTACATTGCCAGCCTCCTGCTAACTGATTTGCCGACATCACCGCCGCGTCCTCCACAGGCCTGCCCTGTGATTATTGTCCCACTCAGTGGGGGGGGGGGGGGAGAGGGGAGGCAGACCCAGGGGACGTAAATTGCCCATCATTTGATATTGATGAAGCCAAATCACTGCCTCCAGGGCTGTGTGGTAGCAGCAATTTTCAACCTGGAGTCTCAGAAATGCAGCCTTGGGCGCCCCCACCCCAACAGAATCAGAAACTCAGAGGGGAGCCCCAGCATCTTCCATTTTAATTAGCCCTGTAGGTGTCTGATTGAGATCTGATTCAAACCCCAAGATTAAGAAGTTGGGTGAATAGAGAAACAACAAGCTACGTTCCTCCTGCCCTCCTGCCTAGCAAGGATACACCAACGGACTGCCTCTGCACATTTTCAAAGCGAACCACAAGGCCCAGCGTGTGTTCTTGTGTTCAGGACCCACTGGCTCTAAGTCAAGAATCCCCTCCCACAAAGATGTTTAATCAATTCACAAGTATCGTTTATACCATGATGTCGGGGGGCAAGGCAGGGGCATAGAGCCTGTTCATGTTCAGGAAGCTTCCTCTCCGAAGCCTGTCCTTGGGGGATTTTATGCAGGTATCATTTTGTAGGCATGATCACTTAAGCTGTGGGCCATTGGTGACCAACTTATCCTTGACCTCTTCCCTCCCTGGAGCCTGTGAGAGGACACTGCAAGACCCAAACCACCCATCCTGCTCTGATTTTCCTGGTGACCAGCCCCAGTCCTGAAGCTACTACTTAAGAGCTGCCATCCACAAGTCAGCTCATCAGTATACAAAGAGACCGTTAAGGCTTTAGCAATTTCAAGATTTTAGTAGCTCTGTGGCCAGGAAACTGGGGCAAAGACCAAATATATATTTCACCATCTCTCTAGCCCTGTGGTGGAAGACTGGAGCAGTTCCAGCCAAAACTAATGATCTGTACTTCCATAAAGATTGTCAGAGGCTGGGAAGGTGGCTTAGTGGTAGAGTGCTTGCCTAGCATGCATGAAGCCTTGGGTTTGATTTCTCAGTACCACATAAACAGAAAAAGGCAGGTGTGGCACTGTAGCTCAAGTGGTAGAGTATTAGCCTTGCACAAAAAGAAGCTCAAGGACTGTGCCCAGGCCCTGAGTTCAAGTTCCAGGACTGGGAAAAAGGAAGAAGTTCAAAGTAAACAAAATGAATTTAGCAATCACATTGCTGATGACTAATATGTTAATTTTTTTCTTTTTCAGTTGTGAAGCTTGAACTCAGGGCTTGGGCACTATCTCTGATCTCTTTTTCTCAAGACTTGTGCTCTACCACTTTGAGCTACAGCATTACTTCCAGTTTTCTAGTGGTTAATTGGAGAGTAAAGTCTCATGGACTTTCCTGACTGGGCTGGCTTTGAACCGTGATCTTCAGATCTCAGCCTCCTGAGAGGCTAGAACTACAGGTGTGAGCCTATAGCACCCAGCAATAATATGTTAATCTTGGTGATCATCTTGGTATTATTACTCAAAAACAAACTCATATAGTAAGATATACTAACGATCTCAGGATATGAGATTTTCAGGATGAAATAAATGCACAGGTTAAAATAAAATCATAGGTTACTGAAAAGGTATTCTTGAAATATTGATATTATGCTGTCAAAGGAAAGAAATTAGAGTAATTCAGTTAAAGGTCTTGATTGACACTTTCTCTCTCTCTCTCTCTCTCTCTCTCTCTCTCTCTCTCTCTCTCTCTCTCTCTTCCTCCTTTATGCCAGTACTGGAGCTTGAACTCAGGGCCTGGGCACTGTCCCTTAGCTTTTTTACTCAAGGCTGATGCTCTACCACTTGAGCCACACCTCCACTTCCAGCTTTTTGCTGCCTAATTGGGATGAAAGTCTCATAGACTTTCCTGCCCAGGCGGGCTTCCCACTTAGATCTTTGGATCTCAGTCTACTCAGTAGCTGGGATTCCAGGTAAGAGCCGCCCGCAAGCACCCTGTGATGTCCTGTGACACAAATGCCCCTCCTGCACCAGCCTCTAGAGGGAAGGGTGCCGTCAGAACTGTACAGGGGAGAGAGAAACAAGTAAGACATTCAGGAAAAATGTTTGCAAGACTCCATCTCAACCAATAGCCAGGCATGATGGAACATTCCTGCAGTGCCAGCTACAGCAGGAAGTTAAATAGGGGTTCAATCCTGGCTGGCCCAGACTAAAAGGGAGAGTCTTCGCAGAAAGAACCAGAGCAAAAAGGGCTCAAGTACAAATGCAGCAGTGGTACTCACTAGACGCCACGTGAAAAGTGATCTGCACAATTTGTGAGTGAAAACAGGGTGGAAAAACTGGGAGAGAGCAAGGGAAGGGGCAACACTGTCCAAAAAGAAGTGCACTCATTACCTGACTTATCTAACTGTAACCCTCTGTACATCACCTTCAAAGGTCCAAGTAAGCCGGGTGCTGGTGGCCCACGCCTGTCATCCTAGCTACTCAGGAGGCCGAGATCTGAGGATCATGGTTTGAAGCCAGGAAAGTCCATGAGACTCATCTCCAACGAACTCCTCAGAAAAAGCCGGAAGTAGCACTGTGGCTCAAGTGGTAGAGTGCTGGCCTTGAGCACAAAGAGGCTCAGGGACAGCACCCAGGCCCTGATTTGAAGCCCCGGGACTGGCAAAATAAGTAAATAAAATTAAAGTAACAAGAGTGCTTGCCTAGAGTATGTACGTCCGAAGTTCAAACCCCAAAGCCACCTCACTTCCCAAAAAGGGTGAAGAGGCAAGCCACAGAATGACCAAAGCACTTTGTAATGTATGTATTTCTATTTCAATTCATATCCAGAATGTCCAAATGTCTTCTCCAAACCAGTAAAAACAAATCCTAACAAGTCCGTAGAAAAGGGGGCAAAGGGCACTCACAAGAAAAGGTATCTTCAAAGTAGCAATAGATGTAGCAAAAGGTGATTAACTTCATGAATCAGGGATATGCCAATTAAAACCGACATGAACTCTGCTGAAGGAGCCAGATGCAGAAAGCACACATTGTACGATTCTGTTTATAGACGTGTCTGGTGACAGAAAGCAAATCACTGGTTGCAGGGAACAGGGAGGAGAGGGGTTGACCGAGGGGACCGGAGGGAACTTTCTGTGGGGAAGTGATACAGATGTTTCATAGCGTGATTGTGGGCGTGATTTTATAATTTGGCAACATTCATCACATGTACGAAGTGGGTGCATTCTATTGCATGTACTCTGTATATCAATAAAGCCGTTTCTGGCTGGGTGTGGTGGTACATGCCTGTAGTTCCAGCTACTTGGGAGGCTGAGGCAAGAGATGGTATGGTCTCGAAGTTCAAGGCCAGTCAGGGCAACAGTGAGACCCTATCTCTGAAATTAAGAAGATCAAAAAGAATAAAAGTTGAAAAGAGTAAAATTGATGGTGTGGGGGGGGGGTGCGCACAGACACGGGCACGTGTGTGCTGGTTCTGGAGGTGCTACACTCAGGGCTTGGGCTCTTTCCCTGAGCTTTGATACTCCAGGCTAGCGTTCTGCCTGCTACTTGAACCACAGCTCCACTTCTAACTTTGTGGTGGATGATTGCAGGGAGATAAAGGCTTCAAGAGCTTTCTTGTCACACTTGTTCACTGTGATCTTCAGATCTCAGTTTCTTGAGTAGCCAGGATTACACTCATGAGTCACTGGCACCCTGCTAACATTGATTTTTAAAGAGCTCCATAGGGGCTGGGAACATGGCCTAGTGGCAGGAGTGCTTGCCTTGTTTGTATACATGAAGCCCTAGGTTTGATTCCTCAGCACCACACATATAGAAAAGGCCAGAAGTGCCGCTGTGGCTCAAGTGGCAGAGTGCTTAGCCTTGAGCAAAAAGAAGCCAGGGACAGTGGCTGGGAATATGGCCTAGTGGCAAGAGTGCTTGCCTCCTATACATGAAGCCCTAGGTTCAATTCCCCAGCACCACATATATAGAAAAGGCCAGAAGCGGCACTGTGGCTCAAGTGGCAGAGTGCTAGCCTTGAGTAAAAAGAAGCCAGGGACAGTGGTGCTCAGGCCCTGAGTCAAAGGCCCAGGACTGGCAATAAATAAATAAATAAATAAAATAAAACTCCCCACGATGGAAAGGAGGCAGAGCCTCTGAAACTCTCATATGCTGCAGAGAAGTTATTTATTTATTTAGTCAGTCTTGGGCTAGCACTCAAGGCCTGGGTGCTGTCCCTGAGCTCTTTTGATCAAGGCTAGCTTGCTATCATTTGAGCCACAGCACCACTTCAGGTTTTTTTCTGAGTAGTGTATTGGAGATAAGAGTTTCACACCAGTGCTGGTGGCTCACATCTATAATCCTAGCTATTCTGGAGGTTGAGATCTGAGGATCGTAGTTTGAAGCCAGCCTGGGCAGAAAAGTCTCTGTGAGACTATCTCCAATTAATCACTCAAAAACAGAAAGTAGCACAGTGGCTCAAGGGGTAGAACACTAGCCTTGAGCACAAAGAGGCTCAAAGACAGGTCCTGAATTCAAGCCCTATAATTGGGGGTGGGGTTGGGGGGAATCTTATGGACTTTCCTGTCTGGGCTGGCTTTGAAGTGTACTCCTCAGCAACTTCCTAAGTAGCTGAGATTACAAGCATGAACCACCAATGCCTAGGTTGTAAAATTATATTTATACTGACCCTGTCAATTCTACCCAGCTATATGTATATATGCCGGAGAAATGTCTGCGTAGGCTTGCCAAAAAAAAAATCTACTACGTAATTCAAAGTTGCACTATTCTAATAGCATAAAGTGGAAATATTTACTATATATATGATTTATTTAATGGAACAGCAACAAGAATAAAGAACTACTATTCTATTATGCAGAAACATAGACATTATGTTGAGAGGAAATGGCCAATAAAATAAAGTGTATATTGTTGGAGTTTAAAACCAGGTGAGACTCATCTCTAGAGTTAGAAGTCAAGAGAGTGATCTCCTGGTTAGGAGGTTGGGCAGTGATAGAATTGGCAGGTGTTGCCATTTGTACATTTTGGCCTCGTTAATCTTGTAAGTAAATGAGGTTTTCTTGTTTGGGGGTATATTGTAGTTTGATTTTGAATTTTGTCTTGTTATGCCTAGATTTCTGGTCCCCAAAGACCACCAAGGAGCCGATACCGATGCAAATGCAGGAGAGTCTTTACTGCAAGCTCAAGCCTGGACTCTAAACCGTCACCGACACAGCGGATCTGGATTGAGAGCCCCGACCCTCAGATAGACAGGGTTTTTGTTGTGATTACAACAGGGGCAGGGTATTTCCAACTTGGCAGATACTTGATTGGATGGCATTTAGCAAGCAAGCCTTGTCCTATTTCTATTGGCTACCTACCCTTTCAGTTATCTATTTTGGCTTTGATATCGGGAACTGGCCTCGATATCAGGAATTGACAACAGGTGGTCACGTAGCACTGATGCAGGGTGTTAGTGCAGGGGGTAGAGCAAGTCACAAATGGGTTAAGCAAGCCGTTTACAGAAGCAGAATATTGCGGTCAGGCTGACCTAGTACCAACTTTATTTTAACAATTGCGGCCATGTTTTCCCATTACCACTAAGCAAGCTTGAGCAGGCTAAAACAATCCAGTACTCAATCATAAGTAAACCAACCTGACAGTTACCATGGCATTTTTACTACTATTATGGTTATTTCTATAGTCTATGACTATGATCATTTTTACTGTCCATTACCATGGTTGCTACCCAGGTACAGAGGGGAACAAGGGCTCCCTACATTTTTAAATGTCAAACTACAAGAAACTAGTCTCACGGGTGGGGGTGCAGCCCTCTAGCATGGAGTCATCTCCAGGGTTTAGAAGCCGTTATAATTTTAACACTAAAACTTATGTTTAGTTACTCCAGTTTTCAGGTGAGCCCGAACAGTTTTGTTTCCTTAAAGACAGGGTCTCAGTGTGTACCTCAAGCTGGCCTCAAGCTCTCAATCTTCTTTCTTCATCCTCTCTACTGTTGAGATTTACAGCTGCATAGGTATGTACTATGCCTGCCAGTAGATGGGCATTCTAAATAGGATTAATGTGACTATGATTTGACAACACTACACTTTGAGCTTTACATCTTGTGTAACAGCCAACTGGCTGGCTGATAATCATGATTTTTGTTGTTGTTGGGCACTGTCCCCAAGCGATTCAGCTCCAGGTTAGCTCTCTACCACTTGAGCCACAACGCCACTTCTAGTTTTCTGGTGGTTAATTGGAGATAAGTGTCTCATGGACTTTACTGCCTGGGCTGGCTTTGAACCATGATCCTCAGATCTCAGCCTCTTAGGTAGCTAGAATTACAGGCACACAGCTGATGTTTTGTTTTGAGACCATGGTCTCACTATGTAATCCACGCTGGCCTCAAATCCCATATCCACCTGCCACTCAAATGCTAAGATTACAGGTATGAACCACCATACCAATTTATTTATTTTTTTGTCTTTTTCTATGCCAGTACTGGGGCTTGGACTTAAGGTCTGGGTGATGTCCCTTAGCTTTATCTGCTCAGGGCTGTCCCTCTATTTCCACTTCCAGTTTTTTGGTGGCTAATATGTGTCTCAGGGACTTTCCTGCTTGGGCTGGCATTGCACTGAAATCCCTAGATCTCAGTCTCCTGAGTAACTAGGATCACAGGCGTGAGCCACCAGCTCCAGCCCATAGTTACCTTGGACAACTGACTGATAGCTAAATGGACCACAGCACTTATACACAGTAGTTGACATCCTAGACTTTCTCCTCTACAAACTGACATTTTTGAGACAATATCTATAAATTGTACTACAGTACAATTTAAATGTATATTTATAGTACTATTGTACTATAAATCCCAGTGACTCCAGACTGCCAATGGAGACATCTCAACTCTATAAGTAGTCATGAGGAAAAGGCGCCAATGATTGGATCATCGGAGCTCTGACCTCATTATCTACAGACCAGTGATGGGTTCATAATTTGATGGGCATTTGGAAGGTAATGGGTCAGTGAGGGGAGTGGGCATTTGGGAACCTTCCCTTGGGAGCTATGTCTTGTCCTTGATGCCTTCCTCTCCCTGGCCTCTGTGATGTGAACAGCTTTGTTCTACCATGAGTACCTTACTGTGATGCTCTGCCTCTCACCAAGACCCTAAAACCACAGAGCCCAAGGACCCTGGCCTGAAACCCTACAACTGGGGGCCAAGGAAAACATGTCCTCCTTTCACTTGACTTTCTCGTGGCAAGGGAAAGGTAAAAGACACCAGACGCTCTGCCCTGGTGAGGAAAGTCCTTTAATGCATTGTTCCCAGCGGACGGCAACCCGGACCTGCTGGCATGTCCTCTTGAGAGGCTGGCCTCTGAGCCCCGGGAGCAATGTCCTCTGTGCACATCATCTTTGGTTCCTTATTAGTACCTTTGGCTCAAGTGATTTTCCTTTGTGTGTCGTGCAATAAACAGGTCCCTTCAGAAACTATCTTTGTCTCATGGTTTATCAGTTGATTAAAGAATAAAAGACTCTTATCCCCTCCCTTCCTCTCCCTCACAAAGTAACAGAATCATTGAAATGAATTTTTCACCTGGTATTGAGGAACAGTGTAATCAGCAGGTGGTGGTTTCCAGAGTACCTTAATAAAAATGTTTATCAAAAGTGCTTATCAAAAGTAACTTCAACTGTGATACAGTCTGAGAAAAATGCACCGCAGATCGGTTATTAGGATCACTCGTGAAGGATGGACCCTGGCCTTATTCTCCCAAGTCAAGCTCACTCACCTGCTTGCCTGTAGGCAAAGCAGCTGTCCTAGGCTCAGCTGAAAGTCCTGTCACCCCAGGTGGTGCATTCCACTGTGGGCCTGGCTGAGGACGCCACCCTCCATCCCCTACAGACCATAGCCCATTTTTTCCCCCTAATTTTCTGCTTCCTTGTTAAGCCCTGTATAAGGCCACCCCAAAACCCAGTCCCTCACACAACCTCCAAACCCCAGGGAAGGTCTGTGCTCCTCACTAGCAATAAGCAGCCCTTGCCTGTTGAGATTGAGTCTAGCCTGTTCCTTTTCCCTTCTCCTCCATTTTCCTAACGATATTAAAGAAAGGTATCAATCTTGTTAGGGTTGTTAAATAGCCTTGTGAATATATATGTGTACATATATATTTTTTTCCTTTTTCCTTTTGGGGCTGGTCCTGGAACTTGAACTCAGGACCTTGCACTCTTTTTTTTCCCTTCAAGCCGGGCACTCCACCACTTAACCCACATTGAACATTTTGCTGGTTAACTGGAAAGAAGAGAGTCATAAGAGTCTCCTACTCTGCTGGCTTTGAACCAGGATCCTCAGATCTCAGCCTCCTCAGGAGCTAGGATTACACAGGTGTGAGCCACCAGCCACCTGGCTTTTTAATTTTATTTATTTATTTTTACTTTTTCCCTAGTCTGTTAGAGACAGATACTTAAGCATTCACAGATGACATAACGTGGTGCTGGGGATTTGATTTAAAATAATTCCTTGGGCTGGGCAGGCTCGATTAAAGAGGAGCGAAGGGCGTACCGTAATAAGCCCCCGTCCCACGTCGTCGTCATTGCCACAGCCCACCGTGGAAGCCAGGGCGGACACAGAGAGCCACGTGGAAAATGGAGGCCCTCAGAGAGGGGAGAGGCCTGTGGAGAGGCCTGCGGACTGGAGAAGCCTGTGGAAAGGAAGAAAGGAAAGAAACTCGCCCTCTGGAGGCTGCAACTGCTCCCAGCTCTGGGGTAGCCCCCGGGGCAAGGCAATTGCAAACTGGCTAATAAAACCCATTCCTCACCTTGAACAGTGCTCGGTGCCCAGGATACAAGAGCACGGTTGATTGTTGTTGAAAACAGCCCTTAAGTGCATAGGCGTGGGACCATGAAACTATCATTTCCACTTCGGTGCGCGTTTAAAATAGTCTGCTAAAAAGGAACAGGGAGTAAGGCTATTAAAAAGGGACGGGAGTAAGGTTGATGGTGTAATGCACAGGACTGCAGTGGCCAGGAGCCCTGGAAAAGCGCTTTTGGAAACGCTGTCTTGCAACTCGTTCCTGTGGTTCAGGGGTTGCAAGCACTAAGTGATCGCCTCCCCCTCTGTGCAGTGGTTGATTCCACTCTCCCTCGGGTTCTTCGCGATGGTGCCTTCCTACTAAGTTCCCTCGCTGCCCCCTCCCGCCGGCAGCCCCAATGGTTTAGCCCGGCTTCCCCCGGGGAAACCCCGAGGGGCGGAGCGCGGGTGTCTGCCAGAGGCGGCGTCCCCCTCCGCGAGTCCACTTGGATCGTTCCGCGTCAGGGGGGGCGGGCCGGCTTTCGTGGGCAGGGCGCAGCCCCGGGCTCTGATTGGCCAAGTCCGGAGTAAACATCCGGCGGGGTGGGGCGGGGCCGGAAGTTGGAGAAGAAGGCGGCGGCTGAGGCGGTTCGGGAGCTTGAAGAGTCGGAGTCGGTGCCGCCGGGTGCCATGGGCCGGGCTGAGGCGCCTTGAGGGGCCGCGAGGCTGGGCCATGGCCGGCGCTAGGGCCGCCGCCGCCGCCGCCTCGGCGGGGAGCGCTGCCTCCTCGGGCAACCCACCGCCGCCGGAGCCGGGGCTGGGGGAGCTGCTGGAGGAGTTCTCCCGGACGCAGTACCGGGCTAAGGACGGCGGCGGGACGAGCGGCTCCAAGGTGAGCCCCGAGGGGCGCCGGGTGGGTACCCCGGGCCGGCCGAGGTCCGGAGGCAGAGGAGCGGGGTGGGACTGCCCGGCTCCGCAAGGGGCGAGAAGGGGCTGCTCCCGGGTGGACGCGTGGGGCTCCGAACCCAGGGAAGGAGGGTGGGAGGGGTCAGGGTTCCAGGAGGGATTTGCCCCTTTGGTTTGCCACCGGGGCTGGCGAGGTCGCGGGTCAGAGTTGAGGAGTGAGGTACAAGGCCCCGTAGAACAGGGCGAGAGGGAGATTGTATCCTGCTTCGAGTGCCGAGTGGTGGTGTCGGGACGAAACACCCCGAATCTAAGTGAAAACAGGGTGAGGGCAGGTGGAAGGGGCCGGGGGGTAGTGGGGCAGATCGGCGCCTGGACGAACCCGAGCGGGTCGCCTCCTTATAAGGTCCCCAGCGTGACTTGGGGCCAGCCCTCCCCTTTGCTCCACCCCGCAGGAAGACCGTTCACGCTCGCTCACTCTGCCTCTCTGTTCCTTTATCAAAAGTTCTCGATTCCTCTTTTCCCTCCCACTCCCTCGCGATTTCCGCCAGGCATCTATAATCACCTGACCAGCTGGGTATCTGGCCTAGGAAAACCCACCCAAGCGCTGGCTGGTGGTGAAATGGGAATCTCACTGATCCTGCCTTCTCTCCTTCCCACGTGGGTTTGGCAACTTTCATCAGATCCGCTTTCCAGTGGGACTCTCTTCCATCCTCGGCCGCAAAAGTTTTGATTTGGCTGGGACATACTGTAGGTGGTATCTGCCAGTCTTTGTAACTCAGGGAAGGGAGATGTCATTAAGGAAAGTGCTTCCTCGTTTTCCAATTAACCTAGTGTTTTTCAGAGCATCAGGTGGGTTACTTGTTGATTTTTTTTTTAAGAGATTCGGACTAGGAATGTGGCTTAGTGGTAGAATGCTTTCTTTCACATGCATGAAGCCCTGGGTTCAATTCTTTAGCACCACCTAAACAAAGTGCCAGAAGTGGTGCTGTGGCTCTCAAGTGGTAGAGCACTAGCCTGGAATAAAAAGAAGCCCAGGAACATTGTTCAGGCCCTGAGTTCAAGCCCCACGACTAGCAAAAACACACACACACACACACACCCCAAAAAGATTCCTTGGTCCTATTAAGTCTAAGTTAGAATTTCTGGGAAGGGGAACCTAGGACTGGCACTTTTTTGCACTACTGGGGTTCAGTTTTAGGGGGAACTATGCCTTCTATTTTATAAGCAGATGGTGTGTAAGATGGTTTTTACTGATTGCACTGACAAGAGCCTCAGGGTACTAGACAGAGATTAGGGGATAAGGAAGAGCCTACTGTCAAAGGAACATGATGGATTATTGCAAGTTACACAACCTACAGTAAGAGTAAGGGTTCTGTTTTGGTTTTGAGACAGTGTCTTACTGTTTAGCCCAGCCTGTCCTCAAACTGAGGATCCTCCTGTCTCAGCCTCCCAAGTGCTGGGAGGACAGATGTATGCCCGTGTATGCAACAAGAGTTGTTGTATTTTATAGGTTATCCACTCATTTGAAGTTAATGAAAGCTATAATCCATCTGGACGCCAATGACTCACACCTGTAATCCTTGCTACTCAGGAGGCTGAGATCTGAGGGTCACGGTTCAGAGCTATCCTGAGCAGACAAACCTGAGAGATTTTTTTTTTAATCTCCAGTTACCCAGAAAAAAGTTTGGAAGTGTGGGTGAGATTTGAGTGGTAGAGTGACAGCCTTGAGTGAAAAAGCCAAGTAAGAGCCAAGTAATAGCAAGAGGCCCTGAGATCAAGGTCTAATATTGGCACAAAAAAATGCTGAACACAGCGTGACCTGCAATGTGGAAGTTACTCAGGGTCCTTCTTGAAGCATATCACATGGGGTGTGATGGGCCTGCTACCCAGATTCATGTCTCTTCATAGCATTGAGTAATAATCACAGAGGCACATGTCAATCCTAGTTGACCTCTCCAGGTTAGGGGCTGCTTAATTCTCAAGTTCAGAACACAGGAATCTTTACACTCAAGTGTTCTCCTCTGTACAGGTTGATCGCATTGAAAAAAGATGTCTAGAACTGTTTGGCCAAGACTACTGTTTCAGCGTGATTCCAAATGTGAATGGGGATATCTGCGGCCACTACCCCCGGCACATCGTGTTCCTGGAGTATGAGAGTTCTGAGAAGGAGAAAGACACGTGAGCATCATGAGCCAAGACGCTCTCCCACCGCTGGGCAGGGTAGATTCACTTTCCCCAGGTGCTAACAGGGTTTGATGAGCTAGGATGCCAAGGTGACCTGACATAGGATGAGCACTGGGGAGTCACTACTCCTACTCCTCAGTTCATTGCCGGAAGACCGCTGACTCCAGTTTACCTCTCTGAGCAATCTTAGTGGGTTGGGTGTTTTTTTTATTTGCTTGTTTGTTTTTTATGGTGTGTGTGTGTGTGTGTGTGTGTGTGTGTGAGAGAGAGAGAGAGAGAGAGAGAATGAATGTATATGGAAGGTATCCTGTGTGTCTAAAGTCACACTGCTTGAGTTTACATCCTGACTACCCCATTTTCTGGCTGAGCAAGTTATTGAAACTCTCTGTCCTTAGTTTTTCTCATGTATAATTTCCTGCTTCATCTTAATTAATGCTTGCAACAACTAGTTAAAATTCTAGGTGGCGGGGCTGGGAATATGGCCTAGTGGCAAGAACGCTTGCCTCCTACACATGAAGCTCTCGGTTCGATTCCCTGGCACCACATATATGGAAAACGGCCAGAAGGGGCGCTGTGGCTCAGGTGGCAGAGTGCTAGCCTTGAGCGGGAAGAAGCCAGGGATGGTGTTCAGGCCCTGAGTCCAAGGCCCAGGACTGGCCAAAAAAAAAAAAAAAAAAAAAATTCTAGGTGGCTAGTTCAGTGCCTATTGCTAAATGGTGCTAATATATGCCATGTTTGTTAGAAATAAGAGCTACCTTTTTATTCCGAGTCTACATAATAGCTGATACCAGAGCAGATACTAAGCACCTGATACAACAGGTAGTCCATAAGTAGTCAGTAAAGGGACAACTGATCAAGCATTGAGGCTCCAGCAGCATTTTTTTTTGTTATTGTTGTTGGCTTGTTTTGAGACAAGATCTTAGCTATGTAGCCTTCAGGCTGACCTCAAAATGTCTCAGCCTCTCTAGGAGGCTGAGATTACAGGCATGCACCATTTAGTTATCAACAAGACCCTATCTCAAAATTGGTCAGCTCAAGCAATGCAATAATACCGTATCAAAAAGAGAAGTGGGGCCGGGGGTGGGTGGGGAAGAGAAGGAAAGAAAGCAAAAAGAGAAGCTGGAAGCTGGGTGTGGTGGTGGTGGTGGATGCCTGTAATCCCAGCACTTAGGAGGTAGATGCAGGAGGAGTGGGAGTTCCAGGCCAGCCGGGCTACAGAGTGATTATAGGCAAGTACCACCTCAGTTTAGAGTCATGATCATCAGGCCAAATACATGAGGACTGTGTGGGTGTTACTGTTTTTGAGCACTCATTAAGGTTATAGATTCTCGGCTAATTCTCCTGGGTCTTCAGAACCAGAATTTCCAGAATCTACGTTCTCAGCTCCCTAGCTCATCTAAGCAGCTGCAGGTCACTGGGAGCCAGAGAAGACTTAGGAGCAGAGGAACAACCTAACTAACTCTGAAGAGTTAGAGGGGAAAGCCTTGTTTTCCTTATCTGAAGTGTAGATAGGTCTCTAAAACAAAAGGGGCTTGCGGGACTGGGAATGTGGCTTAGTGGTAGAGTGTTTGCTTAGCATGCATGAAGTCCTGGGTTTGATTCCTTAGCACCACATTAACAGAAAAAGCTGGAAATGGTGCTGTGGCTCAAGTGGTAGAGTGCTAGCCCCTGAGTCCAAAGTCCCAGGACTCCCCCCACACACACACAAAGTGCCTTATGAGCTGGGTGCCCGTGACTCACTCACTCCTGTAATATTAGCTATTCAAGAGGCTGAGATCTGAAGATTATGATTTGAAGCCAGCCCCGGCAGAAAAGGCCCAGTGAGGCTATTATCTCCAACTAACCACTCAAAAAGAACTCAAGGACAGCATCCAGGCCCTGAGTTATTAAAGCCCCATGATTGACAAAATAAAAGTGCCTTGTGAGGTCATGCTGGGATTCCCTAAAAAATGAATGAATTAAAGATTATATGGAGGGTGGAGACATGGAAAAATAATTTTTATTTGTATAAGTTTAGTGTGTATTTGCAGACATAAATATATAAGCCTATATTCACTCAAACGCTCTCTGCTTAGCACTACAATAAAAAATTGTAAGAACAAATGGTAATAAAAATAGGAACTAGTTAGAAAACAGAGGTGGAGTTATTGGGGGTTTTGGGGAAGGGGAAGCCATAGGACTTGAACTCAAGGCCTGGGCACTCTCCCTGGTCTTTTGTAAAAGCTCAAGACCAGGGCTGGGAATATAGCCAGTGGTAAAGTGCTCGTCTCGTATACATGAAGCCCTGGGTTCGATTCCTCAGCACCACATATACAGAAAAAGCCGTAAGTGGCACAGTGGCTCAAGTGGCGGAGTGCTAGCCTTGAGCAAAAAGAAGCCAGGGACAGTGCTCAGGCCCTGAGTTCAAACTCCAGGACTGGCAAAAACACACAACAAAAAAAGCTCAAGACCACCACTCAACCACTTGAGCCACAGCTCCATTTTCAGCTTTTTGGTAGTTAGAGATGAGAGTCTCACAGACTTTCCTGCCTGGTGTGGCTTCAGAGATCCTCAGATCTCAGCCTCCTGAGATGCCTGTCTTGCCTCCCTTCTTACTGGTTTAATTACTTGCACCACTGGGAAAAATTTCCCCTCAAAACTTTTCTGCTTCTTGTTTCTCTTACTACCAGTAGCTCTCACTGACAGGGGGAGGCTTTTGCTAAGGGCTGGTTGGTGAATCTTTGAGCAGGACCTTTCATTTAGGGAAATGTGATTTGGCATGGGTGGGGCCTACTGGAGCTCATTTCCAAGCTGACTCTAGGAGTTCCCCTTTCAAACCCAGCAGCCCACTGCGACACCATGCAGTATCACACATAGCTTCTGTTTCCTCTCCTTCCCTGCCCTGTGACTGGACTGTTAAAGGTTAGGATGTCTTAGAGCCATGTCTACCACGACCATGTCAGTGCCAGACTTTGAAGTCAGGCCCCATTTTACCACGTGAACGCCATTTTACCACACGAACCACACTTTACCAGGCGAACCTGAGATAAGCAGGCCCTGTGAGCAGACCCAGGACAAGCCCATTAGGGCCCAGTCAGTCTAGAACTCTAACCGCTGGGAATGCTTAACTCTGACCACCCCTAGAATCGAACCCTGAGCCAATCAGATTTGTACCTGTATCCTAATCTTGCTTGCTTGAACACCTAATTGTTGTAACTTTGTTCTTTGCCTTTATAAGCCCTGTGTAATCACAGCTCAGGGCTCCCTCCTAACCTCTGCTGTGTCGGTGGGTAGGACGAGGCCCGAGTTGCAGCTTGCTTAAATAAAGCCTTGCCTTGCTTTTGCATTTCGGAATGTTTGAGTCTCGGTGGTCTTCTTGGTGGTGGTTTTGCGACTTGGCACAATACCATGTCAGTGCATTCCCTTATAGATCTCAGAAATGGCCCTGTGATTTCCAAAAGGGTTCAGGGGACCACAGATCTTACTCTGAAAATAAAGTGCTCTGGACACTCTAGACATAACCAGTGTTCAGCTTCCTGTGCAGCTCTGCCTTTTATTTACCATGTCTTCATTTGAGCTCATTAAAAAAAAAATCACACCTATCATAAATATTATGAAATCAGAATTCTGTTTGTGTGTACATGTGTGTACACACAGGCATTGGGACTTGAACTCAGGGCCTCCTGCTTTTGCTCAGCTTTTTTAGTCATGACAGACTACCACTTGAGCCACAATTTAGATTTTAATACTTAGGATTAGCACATTTTTCTTTCCTGAAAAATTTAATATACCAGTGACCTGAAATTTAGGAACTGATAGCATTCATTAAATTTCCAGTAAGTTTGTTGTTTTTGTTGTTGTTCATTTATCTTATAACCATAGTGGTGCTTGGATTCAGGGTCTTGAGCTCTTGTTTGTTTTTTTGCTCAAGGCTGATGTACGCTACCAATTGAGCCACACCTCCACTTCTTCCCAGTGAGTATTTTGTTGTTAGTGGTGATGGACATGGGGCTTGAACTCATGGCCTGGGTGCTGAACCTGAGCTCTTTTGCTCAAGGCTTGAAGTACTCAACCACTTTGAGCCACAGTGCCTCTTCCTGGTATTCTGGTGGTTAATTGGAGATAATAGTCTCATGGGGACTATTCTGCCCAGATTGGCTTTGAACTTCAGTCCTCAGATCTCAGTTTTCTGAGTAGATAGGATTACAGGCATGAGCCATCCGCACTCAGCCCAGTGGGTATTTGCATATATATTTTCAGACCTCATTTGGGGTCTATATGGACAAACACACATAGATGGAGTTCCTACTGGGAAGCCATACTGACCTGCTCTTGCCTGTGTGTTAGGTTTCAGAGTACTGTGCAAGTGGGCAAGCTGCAAGACCTCATCTACCGCAGCAAGATGGCCAGGTGCAGAGGACGGTTTGTTTGCCCAGTGATCCTGTTCAAAGGCAAGGTAAGGGTGTCCCCACAGCTTCATGCTCTAAGACCTGTTTGGACTTCATGCCCAGTATAGAGTTGTTTAGTTCTCTACTAGCCAAGGATCAGTAGTTGGTTCTTGGGTTTCTAGTGTTATGGGAAACAGACCATAGAAAACAGACGATGGTTTCTGCGAGGTAGGGGCGATTCATACCAGGGTACCCAGTTTTCCAATTCAGATCCTGGCTTCGGTACTTCCTGCCTGAGCATGGCCTTAGTTCACTGAGGAATAAAGTGGGAAGAATTTTATCTACATCAAAGGCTTACAAAATAAAATCTTTTTTCATTCTCTCTTTTTTTTTTTTTGGGTGGGGGGGTTGGTTGGTCGTGGGGCTAGAACTCTGGACCTGGCTGCTGCCCCTGAGTTCTTCAGCTCAAGGCTAGCACTCTGCCACTTGAGCCACAGCGTCACCTCTGGTTTTCTGGTGGTTAATTGGAGATGAGTTTCATGGATTTTCCTGCCCAGACTGGCTTTAAACCGTGATTCTCAGATCTGAGTGTCCTGAGAAGCTAGGATTATAGGCCTAAGCCACTGGGCACCTGTCTCTTTTTTCATTCTTCTAATCATTAAGTATTTATTAAACATAATAATCTATGCTAGGCATTGTTTCAGACATTGAGAAATAGCAGCATGTGAGGCAGACAAAAATCCTTCCTCTAGTGGAGCTTATTATTTTAGTATAGCTACTGTTGTTTTGTTTTGGGTTTTTTTTTTGTGGGTTTTTTTTGCCAGTCCTGGGGCTTGGACTCAGGGCCTGAGCACTGTCCCTGGCTTCTTTTTGCTCAAGGCTAGCACTCTACCACTTGAGCCACAGCGCCACTTCTGACTTTGTCCGTTTATGTGGTGCTGAAGAATTGAACCCAGGTCTTCATGCATGCTAGGCAAGCACTCTACCACTAAGCCATATTCCCAACCTTAGTATAGCTACTGTTGAGATAACTCCCTAATATGACTTTACTTTATCCATTTTGTCATCTTTTGGTATAAGGGATATTCCTTTAACATTAAAGGAAACATGGGTTCAGAGTAGTTGAACAACTTGCCTAAGTTAACTTTGCACAGCAAAACAGAGCTGGGATTTAAGCCAAGTGTGGGGGTCTGTAATCCCAGCAATTGGGAGGCAGAGTTAGGAGTATTGTGAATTCTAGATTAGCCTGGAATACATAGCAAGATCCTCTCCAAAAAAAAAGAATGAGAGAGCAGAGTTGAAGCTGTCTCTAACACTATGCTTTAGTTAAGGGTCACCTGTTACGGTGTAAGAATTACCGCAGAAGGCAGCAGTATGGACTGCTGGCTTGACCTGTTGTCTGCAGAAAGCTGACATGGCCTGAGAGTGCTGGAGAGCAAGCATGATGCCAATGGGCACAAAAGTGTACGGGAGAGGCACCAGGAGGCCTCCACAGCTAGTGAAGTGGGGGCGTGTCATCGTATCACCGTAGGTGACGGAGGAGGCGAGATACTTCCAGGGTGTTTCAGTTTGCCATGAAAGCCCTTGTGATTTTCGAGCAGTGAAATCCAGGAGGGAGGTGAGCAGGAGTGTAGCCTGCTTAGCAGGTATCTGAGTGTTGTGCAGCCTACAGTTGCAGTCACCCAGCTTGGATGGTGAAGGACAGAAGGGAAGAGAGGCTGAATATTGGCTCAGCCCCTGGTGTGCCTGCCTGCTTGCCTGCCTGCCTGCTTTCTTTCTTTCTTTCTTTCTTTCTTTCTTTCTTTCTTTCTTTCTTTCTTTCTTTCTTTCTTTCTTTCTTTCTTTCTTTTTCTTTCTTTCTTTCTTTATCTCTCTCTCTCTCTTCCTTTTTTTTTTGTCCTTTTTGGTACTGGGGATCGAACCCAGGACATTGCACTTGCTAGGCAAGCGCTTTGCCACTGAGCTACATCCTAGCCCATGCCTTTCTTTTGTAAAGGAGGACAACCAGGAAAGGCAAGGTAGGAAAGGAGACTGTTGAAGGCTTTTTGGGGGTACTTTTTGGTGAAAGTATGTTGAGATGCTAAGTTTCCAAATCTTCCTGTTCACACTTTGTGAAGTTTTCAAGTTCCTAGAGCACAGTGCTTGTCCTTAGAAATCGCATAAGAGGGCTGGGGATATGGCCTAGTGGCAAGAGTGCCTGCCTCATATACATGAGGCCCTGGGTTCGATTCCCCAGCACCACATATACAGAAAATGGCCAGAAGTGGCGCTGTGGCTCAAGTGGCAGAGTGCTAGCCTTGAGCAAAAAGAAGCCAGGGACAGTGCTCAGGCCCTGAGTCCAAGCCCCAGGACTGGCCAAAAAAAAAAAGAAATCGCACAAGAGTGCTGGGAATATGGCCTAGTGGTAGAGTATTTGCCTTGCAAAAAGAAGCCAGGGACAGTGCTCAGGTACTGAGTCCAGGCCCCAGGACTGGCTCCCCCCAAATATCGCACAAGAAATATTAGAATGTTTTGCCCAAGAGTGTTTCACAGATTAGCAGTTCGAGGATGGACTTGTGAAAAGCTCTCCTTGTCAAATCGGAACAAGAACTATTACTTTTTTTTTTCTTTTGTCAGTCATGGGGCTTGAACCTTGGGCCTGTGCACTGTCCCTGAGCTCTTGAACTCAAAGCTAGTGCCGTACCACTTGAGCCACAGCGCCACTTCTGGCTTTTTCTGTTTATGTGGTACTAAGGAATTGAACCCAGGCCTTCATGCATGCTAGGCAAGCATTCGCCCACTAAGCCACCTTCTCTGACCAGATCAAGAGTTTGAGGTCAGTCTGAGCTATATACTTAGACCATGTCAAAAATAAAGTGTTGGGTGGGGGGAGAGGGAGAGCCAGGTATTTGTGGCTTATGCCTGTAATCCTAGCTACTTAGCAGGCTGAGTGAGATACGAAGGATTGTGATTCAAAACCAGACCAGGCAGAAAAGTTTGAGACTTTGCCTCCTAAAATAAACCTAGCAAGAAAGGACTAGGAGCATGGCTCAAGAGGTAGAACACCAGTCAAGCAAGCTGAGCTCTGTGAACCCTCCCTAGTACCTCCGGGGGAAAAAAGGAGGGCTAATGATGTGGCTCAAGTAGTAGAGCCCTTCTTTTTTTTTTTTTTTGGCTGGTCCTGGGCCTTGGACTCAGGGCCTGAGCACTGTCCCTGGCTTCTTTTTGCTCAAGGCTAGCGGGCTAGCACTCTGCCACTTGAGCCACAGCGCCACTTCTGGCCATTTTCTGTATACGTGGTGCTGGGGAATTGAACCTAGGGCTTCATGTATGGGAGGCAAGCACTCTTGCCACTAGGCCATATCCCCAGCCCCTGTAGAGCCCTTCTTTAGCAAAGGATAGACACTGTTTCAGTCCCTAGTACCACCAAACTCTTTATCTTCCCCCAGTTCTTTCTGTTGTCTTACGTAGAAAAAGTAAAGTACATAGCAGGTTTAGAAGACTATACATGTAGACAAGCACATGCATGTGCACACAAACACAATTGGTTTCTTGGTAGGATTGGGGACATATTTGAGACTATGTAGCCCAAGCCTGCCTAAAACTTACTTTGTAGCTCAGGATGCCTTCCTCAGCCTGTCCAGTCATAGGATCTCAGGTGTGTACCATCCACCACACCCATCTAAGTAACAATTTTTAAGTAATTACATATTGCTAATATTTTGAATGTTGGGGTTAAGTAATATATTTCACTGAACATTTAAAACTTTGGCCAGGCATCCATGGCTCATGCCTATAATCTTAGCCACTCAGGAAGCTGAGATCTAAAGGCTCACATTCAGAGCCATCCCAGGCAAAAAGTCTGTAAGAGACCTTCTCTAATTAACCAGATAGGAGATAAGGCCTAAGTGGTAAAGCACCAGCTGTGTGGTGGAAGCAAGCTGAACAAAAGTGAGAGGCCCTGAGAGTTCAAGCCCTGGTATCAGCAAAACATTGATTAGCTAATTAGTTAAAATTTATAGTTCTAAAGGGTATGATATACTCCTATACCATTTTCTCTTAGTGTTTCTTTGTAGCCTTTGGTGTCACATAGACACTAGAAAGTATACTGAGGTTTGAACGCAGGCCCTATGTTTACTAGGCTTGTGCTCAACCCTTGAGCCATGCCCTCAGCCCTGTATGTGTCTTTTAGGCAATTGAAATGTGGGACAGTTCATCTTTGTTTCCTCCTTTAAGACATAAGAATCAGAGATCATTCACTTTTATTTACTTATTTCCTCGTTTTCTGCATACTAGGGATTGGACTCTGGGCTTTACCACTGGGCTACACCCCCCAGTCCACTTGTATTCTGTGTGCCAAGTTGGTCACAAGATTGGCAGATCCTGCTGAGGTGCTTCCACATATGGAATTGGAGTCATTCATAATTCGGTAACAGGAGAACATTTGGAGTGAGCCTTGCTAAGCTATAGAAGCAATGAATTACAATGTAGAGCACCAAGGCTGAGGAGCAGGTGTTGAGAGTTAGAATCAGTGATGGGGTTAGCCCTTTTGCCAGGCATTACCTGGGATCTTCTTGAAGAGTTTCATCTCCTAGTTGGGAACTTGGTCACTCATTCTTGTTTATTCAACTATAAATACATCTTTCCTAGTCCATCAAGACTCTGGGTTTAATCTGTAGCAGTGAAAACAAATAATCCCACACTAGTGCTTTGAACATAGGACCCCAGGCTTTCTGTGCAGGTGCCCTATCTCTAAGCCTTGCCATCAACCCTTTATTGCACTGTTTTGTTGAGATTTTTGTTTTTGGTGTAGTACTAGGGCTTAAATTCAGGGCATTGAGCTCTTGCTTAGATTTTTCACTTATAACTGGCATTCTGTCACTTGAGCCACACCTCCACTCCAGCTTTTTTGCTGGTTAATTAGAGATAGAGACATGTGGAGTTTTCTGCTAGGCTGGCTTCAAACTGCAATCTTCAGATCTTATCCTCCAGCTAGAATTACAGATGTGAGCCACTGGGTGTCCACCTAGGTTCACTGGTTATTTTTGGTCCCGCGCCCTGGACTGCAATCCTTCTGTTTATACTTTATGCAGTAAAGTACACATTTCCTTGGCCAGTCTGGGCCGCCCTCCACTCACGTGCTAATAAAGGACGTGCCTGTGGGGGAAAAAAAAAAGTACACATTGCTACATCCTACTTCTTCTCTTGAGATGGAGCCTAAAAGCTTTTTTTCCTGGGCTGGCCTGGAACCAAGATTCTCCTAATCTCAACATTCTGTGTGTCTAGGGTGACAGGCATGGCTACTCTGCTCAGCCATTGGTCGGGGAGAATGTCATAAATTTTTTGGCTAGGCTGGACTTAAACCTTGGTTCTCCTGATCTTAGCCTCTCAAGTTGCTAGAATTATAGTCATAAGCTACTGTGCCTAGCTGATCATTCCTTTTGAAAAAAAGGTCCAAAATGCAGCTGGACCCTGTGGCTCACACCTGTAATCCTCAGGAGGCTGAGATCTAAGGATCACAAATCAAGCCCAGCCTGCACAGAAAAGTCCACGAGACTCCTATCTCCTCTAATTAATCACTAAAAAAATGCTGCAAGTAGAGCTGTGGCTCAAGTGGTAGAATTCTATCCTTGAGCAAAAAAGCTTAGGGACAGCACCTAGACCTGGGTTCAAGCCCCAGGACCGGTACACACACAGAGAAAACCTGAATTATTTCTCCCTTAATTGTTCCCTTTGCCAGGCACTAGTGACCCATACTTAAATCCTAGCTACTCAGGAGGCTGAGATATGACAGTTGTGGCTTGAAACCGGCCCAGGCTGAAAAGCCCATGATACTGTTGTCTCCAGCTAATCAGCAAAAAGCCAGAAATGGAAATGTGACTTAAGGAAGTGTTAAGGGTGCCAGCCTTGAGGGGGAAAAGCTGAGCAAGAGCACAAGGCAAGCCCCAACACCAGCAACCCCTCCCCCCCCAAAAAAATGTGCTTCCTGAATCTCAGCTAAAACATTGCCACTTGGGATTTGTAGCAACTTCAGCTTCTCCTTGATTGTTTTCCTTTTCTCCATCTGTGAGCTGGCAGTGGTGGCTGGTGATGCCCCATCCTCCTTGTGCGCTTGTGAGAGTTCACTGAGGTGATGGTGCTACTTTGTCAGTACCATGCCCTACATGTGGCACCTGTGTGCCACCACAAATTTTGTCCACCACTTTTTAGTAACAATCAAATGCTCAGATTTGGGGGAGAGACTCTTCGGCTAATGGTGGATTAAGTGTTAAGCACCCATTAGACTGGCTGCAGTCGTGTCTGTGCTTGGACGTGCACTGAGGCCAAAGCTCCAGCAGTGCCAGGTGTGCCTCAGCTCTGCGTGCATCAGAAAACTGCCTGACTCTGAAAACACTGTTTGTCTTCCAGCATATTTGCAGGTCGGCCACTCTGGCTGGATGGGGGGAGCTGTACGGACGCTCTGGCTACAACTATTTATTCTCAGGTGAATATTGAGCAGCTTTCTCTGGGACTAAGAATGAGAACCTGGGGGCTGGGGATATAGCCTAGTGGCAAGAGTGCCTGCCTCGGATACACGAGGCCCTAGGTTCGATTCCCCAGCACCACATATACAGAAAACGGCCAGAAGCGGCGC
Source organism: Perognathus longimembris pacificus (assembly GCF_023159225.1). Classification (NCBI taxonomy): domain Eukaryota; kingdom Metazoa; phylum Chordata; class Mammalia; order Rodentia; family Heteromyidae; genus Perognathus; species Perognathus longimembris. Next base: position 67,918,503 of record NC_063170.1, read on the forward strand.
TGTGGCTCAAGTGGCAGAGTGCTAGCCTTGAGCAGGAAGAAGCCAGGGACAGTGCTCAGGCCCGGAGTCCAAGCCCCAGGACTGGCCAAAAAAAAAAAAAAGAATGAGAACCTGGTCTTGGAGAGAAGTCCACGGCCACGGTGGCATTGGTGGAGGGTACAAGCAGCCTGGGTGGGATCAGGGCATCCCTGTCAGCAGGAGCCAGGAGACAAGAGTTCCCTTGAGAAGTCGAGAGGACTGCCATACTTAAGGCCTAGGATGCTGAAGGAAACATGAGGCATGTCTTGGGGTGGGGGGAGTGCTGGGACAGTGGCCCTGGGGGAATCTCCTGGCGGCTGGCCTCCGTGCTGATAGACTGGTTTCTCCGGCAGGGGGTGTAGATGATGCCTGGGCTGATGTGGAGGACGTCACTGAGGAGGATGGCACTCTCCGGTCAGTGCTGGGCTGCTGTGGGCAGGGATTGGGTTGGGGGTGGAGTGTGCCAATAGCCTAATGGATCCTGGTAGTTTGCCGTCATCAGGGTGCAGGCAAGTGGATTGGCTCTTCGTGCCTATCTCCCAAGTTTATGCTCAGGAAGTAGTGCCGCAGAAATCTGTCTAGCAGCCTCATCCCAACACTGACTGTTGAATACCTGGGCAGTCTGCAGGCAGAAGGAAGGCACATCAGGACCTCAGGGGGCCTCTGGATCCTACAGGCCCAAGATAGTGCCCCGATGTCTACATTCGCTTTAAAGTGTACATTGGATAGCTAGGATGCTAACTCCCAACCTAAGACTGAGGTATTGGGTGAAAGCCTAGGAGACTTAATCTCTCTCATCTGCATGATTGGTGTCACAGAAAGAGCTTGATGTAGCCAGGTGCCAGTGGCTTATGCCTGTAATCCTAGCTACTCAGGAGATTGAGATCTGAGGATTGTGATTCTAAGTCAACCTGGGCAGGAAAGACTGAGATTCTTATCCCCAGTAAACTACCAAAAATAAATCAGGAAGTGGTTCTATGGCTCAGTAGAGCACTAGCCTTGAGCAAAAGCAGCTCAGGTCAGCACCCAGGCCCTACATTCGAGGCCCAGGACAGGCACTAAAAAAAAAAAAAGAAAGAAAAAGCTTGATACAAAACAGTGTTATGAGCCCCTTTAACACTTTCTTCATCACATTTGTGCTGGAGATTGAACCCAGGGTCCTATACATGCTAAGCAAGCACTGTACCAATGATCCATAGCCCCACCCCAATTGTGTCAGCCCCTTTAAAGAAAGGAAATGGGCTGGTTTACAATTCTATACCCTTCCCATTTTTTTTTTTTCCTTTTTGCCAGTCCTGGGGACTGAACTCAGGGCTTGAGCACTGTCCCTGAGCTTCTTTTGCACAAGGCTACCACTTGAGCCACAGCACCACTTCCAGCTTTTTCTGTTTATGTGGTACTGCGTAATTGAACCCAGGGCTTCATGAATGTTAGGCAGGCATTCTATTGCTAAGCCACATTCCCAGCCCCCAAATGGTTTTCAAAACCAACACTAGGGTATTTTTCAAAGCTCCTTTGTGTGGTTGGTGTCACATGGAAGATCTTTTTTTTTTTTTTTTTTGGCCAGTCCTGGGCCTTGGACTCAGGGCCTGAGCACTGTCCCTGGCTTCTTCCCACTCAAGGCTAGCACTCTGCCACTTGAGCCACAGCGCCGCTTCTGGCTGTTTTTTCTGTATATGTGGTGCTGGGGAATCGAACCTAGGGCCTCGTGTATCCGAGGCAGGCACTCTTGCCACTAGGCTATATCCCCAGCCCACACATGGAAGATCTTTAACCTGAGTTGGGCATCTCTGGAATGCACCCTAGTAAGACCAGCTGCCCAAATCATGGCTCAGAGCATGATAGGATGTCTTACTGTGCTTGGGTTCTGCCACTTACTCTCAAAGCAGTGGTGCTGGCTTGCGCTTAAGAGTGGTTGGTTGGGGCTGGGAATGTGGCTTAGTGGTAAAGTGCTTGCCTAGCATGCACAAAGCCCTGGGTTCGATTCCTCTGCACCACATACACAGAAAAAGCCAGAGTGGTGCTGTGGCTCAAGAGGTAGAGTGCTGACAACAAATAAGTAATTATTAAAAAAGGGGGGTGGGTAGGCTGGGAATATGGCCTAGTGGCAAGAGTGCTTGCCTCGTATACATGAAGCCCTAGGTTCGATTCCTCAGCACCACATATATTAAAAATGGCCAGAAGTGGCGCTGTGGCTCAAGTGGCAGAGTGCTAGCCTTGAGCAGGAAGAAGCCAGGGAGAGTGCCCAGGCCCTGAGTCCAAACCCCAGGACTGGCAAAAAAAAAAAAGAATGTTTGGTTCTTCCCTCTCAGTCAGGTGACCACTGCCAGGTTATCTTCTGCAGCATATGCGGTTCTTCATGGAGACTGCTAGAAATGTCCAAGCATGGACATTTAAAGAAAAACACTTATCTGGGTGCTGGTGCCTCACACCTGAAATCCTGGCTTCTCAAGAGGCTGAGATCTGAGGATCATGGATCAAAATTAGCCCATGCAGAAAAGTCTTGATGAGACTCTTGAGCTCCAATTAACCACTTAAACACCGGATGTGGAACTGTGGCTCAAAGTGGTAGAGCACTAGCCTTGAGCAAAAGAGTTCAGGCACAGCACCTGAGTTCAAGCCACACAACTGCCCCAAAAGAAATCATTATGACAGCGTTTTCTTCCTACTGCTACCTATATCTATGTGGTGATCAATACCTATGTCTTCGTGGCTGATCAAAGGTAGCCTAGGGATTAGAACAATTTTATATCTTGACCCAGGTGCTGGTGGCTCATACCTGTAATCCTAGCTACTCAGGACACTGGGATTTGAGGACTGATACTTAGAGCCAGCCCTGGCAGGGAAAGCCTGTGAGACTTTCTATCTAATTAACCACCAGAAAACTGGAAGTGGCCCTGTTATTCAAAGTAGTAGTACAGCACCATCATTGAGCAAGAAGAGCTCAGTGACAGTGCCCAGGAACCAAATTCCAGGTTTGTCACCACCACCACCAAAAAATATTTTATTTTTCTCCTTGCCTCATAGGCCTACTAAGTAGAGGGAAATATAGAACTCTTAAAAAGTCTGTCGGGGGAGCTGGGTGTGTGGCTTAGCAGTAGAGTGCTTGCTTAGCATGCATGAAGCCCTGGGTTCAATTCCTCAGTACCATATAAACAGAAAAAGCCAGAAGTGGAGATGTGGCTCAAGTGGTAGAGTGCTAACCTTGAGCAAAAAGAACCTCAAGGACAGTGTCCAGGCCCTGAGTTCAAGCCCCAGGCAAGGACTAGCCAAAAAAAAAAAAAATTCTGTCCAAGAATTTCAATCTGTTATAAGTAATGCATGTGGCTAAAAATGGTCCTAAGGGGATGGGAGGGGGTGCCACAGAGTGGAGAGTAGCTTTAATGAGAGCTCAGAGACTCTATCAGCCACCAGCTAATGCTTTTTAGAACTGAGATTATCTTGAGTCTTCTGGCTTAATGTCAAGTCATGCCAGAAATCCCTCACCCGTTCCTACTGGAAATTGTGCTCTTCTTTGAAGTGTCCCAGAGATAGGGCTAATCTCTTAGAAAGTCACCTTCCCTCCCCACTACCTCACTCCCTATGCTCCTGGAGAAGAGTAATAAAAAGTTCTTGACAATGACTGCTGTCCTTTTCTGAAGGTGCTTCCCACCGCAGACTCCACATGCGGTTTAACTTTTCCCTCCGGCTCTGTGTTTCAGAAGTGGTGATGTGCACCTTTTTGATAAAGTCAGAGGCTATGATATTAGGCTGCTTCGGTATTTGTCAGTCAAGTACATCTGTGACCTGATGGTGGAGAACAAGAAGGTGAAGTTTGGTATGAAGTAAGTACAGGGTACCCACCCTGGAATGGGTTGGAGGTGGGGGGGAGTGCGTAGGGTTTTAGGGAACATAGCAGGGTTGTAGGGAACATACAGCTGTGTACTGGGCTTGTTCAAGGCCTGTCAGTGTGTCCTCTGCTGTGTCTTCAGATAGTCCTGAAGGGACTGAAGCACAAAGAGGCTATATAACTAACTCTAGGCTGCACAGTAGCAGCAGTGGATGTCAGGAGACTATAGCCAGTACCCTGCTGCCTCCCTTTAAACACTTTTACCCCCCTTTCCCATCTCAAAATTCTATGCCATTCCTAACACATGAGAATTTCTTCTAAGACAGAACCAACAACAGTGTTCCTGGTTTTGGTTCAGTGACTACTGTTACATAAAAATAACACATAAGGACTAGATAAATCTGTATATACTAATAAAAAGCTTAAAAACTGGAATCTGGGTTAGGGTAACAAACTTGTAGGGACTTTCTCTTTTGAGTAATATTTAATTTTCTTGAAAGATTGCCTTAGACTCAAGGGTGGTTGGGGGAGGGAGGAAATGAGAGAAAAAGAGGGGACAGATGATAGTGAGAAAAGGAAAGAAATGTACATACCACCCAACCCAAAAGAAATTGTTTTATTGTTAATGTTCAGAGAGTTGATAAGCTTTGTAGAGTAGAATGACGATGTCCATCGTTGGGAAGGTACACATACTGTGAAATGTATGTAGTTAGTCTCAGTAAAGGGGGGAGAAGGTTGCCTTAGAAAGTAGGACATAATGAGGCTAAAGTCAGAGCTCAGCCTGCTGTAGATATCTTTCCTGTGCCCTTCCTCCTTTTGTCAGGGTGGTCCCCAGTGCCTCTCAGGGGCTGTTTGTCTGCTCTGTGTAGAAATGGCCTCTGTGGCTCTCAGAGAATCACAGTAGAGCAGAGTTCCCCCAGAGGCCCCCATTTAAGTCATCTCATTAATTGGATCCTCCTCACTCCCCTTCCCAGGGTCAGAGTGACGGCACCGCATGTGTTTGTGGGTGCATATTGACAGTGGTCCTCCAATTTCAAGTTCCAGTTGAGTCTTGCTGTAGTGAAAAAGACCTGTGTCATTTGAGATGTTGGAGTAGGAGAAAGAGAAGTTAGAATTCTCCATTGTCCAAAAATAAGCACTGTTAAGGGAAGTTATTCTTATGTCTGAGCGATAGTTTTGTTTTTGTTTTTAGCAGAATGCATCATTTAAACATTCATTTGGGGAAGTGTGTGCGTGTGTGTGTGTGTGTGTGTGTGTGTGTGTGTGTGTGTTGAGATGCTCTAGCACCTTGTGTTCCTGTCTTAACAGTGTAACCTCCTCTGAGAAGGTGGACAAAGCCCAGCGCTATGCCGACTTCACTCTCCTCTCCATCCCGTATCCAGGTAGGAAGGCATTTTCTAGTCAAGTGACAGGCTCCTTAGCCTGGGAGACCTAGGGTCTAGGAGCAAGCCTATGCTCTAGTTAGCATGGACACTGGGGCTCCGGTTACTAGGTGCTCACTCTATAGGTGGAATGGCGTCTTGGAAGGGCCTTTCAACTTGAGGTTCCAAGGACTGAGAACTCTCACTGACACTCAGCCACAACCTTGAGCAAATTTTACCTCTCCAAGCCTCAAGTTTCCTCAGGAACAGTCGGAACTTGGAAAGCCTTAGCTCAGGGTTTTGTTGTGAAGATGAAATCGTGTTCATGCTGCTCTGGTCCATGTGTTGTGAGCCTTCGTGTGTGTCTTGCACTGATGAAGGATTTTGTGGACATTGATCCCAGAAGCTGTTCTGGGAGTGAAAGAAAATGTAATTTATGTCCCCAGCGACTGTACAGTGTTGCAGAGTGCTCTGATGGCCACTTAGCAGTGGATCGGCATACCCAAGTGCATGGGGCCTATGGCCAGACTCCTTTCTTGGAGCTGTGGTAGTCCTGCACAGTGCTCCAGCCCTCAGTCACCCCTGCCTGCTTGGCAGTGCCAGGCTTTGCTGGCCACAGCAGGAGGTGTACTTAACCTCTCCTGTTTCTCAGCACCAGCATCTGCCTTCAGTCTTGGCTTAGACATCATCTCCTCAGTGTTAGAGCCACAAAGCCCAACAGCAAGGGCAGGCTGGTGATAGCCTCATTGAGAACTCCAAGTCTTCCAGCACCTTGTAGGACAGAGTGTCCTTATCAGACAAGCTGATGGTATTCAGACCCACCTCCTGTGTGAACTGGCACCCTTACAGTGGCCTCCATCTTAGTCTTTTGTCCCCCTCCTCCGCCAGCTCAGTGTTTGATGTCCTATAGAGCTGGACTTAAAGTCATGTGTCCTTGAAAATTCCCTCAGCCCTTTTGAGCATCATTTCATCCATTATAACCTAAGGATAGTGACACTTAGGTAGGCAGACACTATACCAGCATGCCAAGATTTAACTTTAACAAGAGCTCTGTAAATAATGGCCTATTAAGGAATTGATGGATGAAAGATTCTCTTGCCTAAGAATATCCTGGGATAGCTGGGCAGTTGAGCTTCAGACCTAGCATCTGACTCCTTTGAGAGACCAGAACAGGAGAGGGCAGGTGGAGCACAGACTCAACTGAAGTGTGCTGCCAAAGGAGCCAGTATTTGCTGTCTTTGCCTATATTTCAGTCCAAGTAGGAGTGATTAGAATAGTTTTACTGTAAGTACCACTGCTATATTGGAATACTAACTCAATGTCCTTGATGCTGCAGTTTAACAAGTTGTTACCAGATTCCCCCTATGGTAACACTTTGACCATATTATTGTCCTAATAGTCCATCAATTAGGCTGTAATCCTGCTGATTTAGGATCGAAGATGTTTGTGGTGATGTGTCTAACAGCAAACCAGGGATGTGTTTTCACTAGACAGAATGAGGACTAAGTAAACAATGGTACTTTCTCCGTAGAATGAATATGATGTAATTGTAAAACAGTGCTCAAGATGATGAGCAGGATGTAAGATTTCTTTTTAGTACATTCCCATTACATGAAGGAAAAGGTAGCTACAAAATTTAGCAGAAAAGATGCCAAAATGTTATGATCTGTCTGATCTGTCCCATTCTCCGCCCCGACCCCCCCCCCCCCCAAGTCATGGAGCTTAAACTCCGGATCTGGGCACTGCCCCCTGAGCTCTTCAGCTCAAGGTTAGTGCTCTAGCACTTGAGCCACAGCGCCACTTCTAGTTTTCTGGTGGTTAATTGAAGATAAGAGTCTCATAGATTTTCCTGCCCCGGCTGGCTTTGAACCACGATCCTCAGATCTCAGCCTTCTGAGTAGCTAGGATTACAGGTGTGAGCCACCAGTGCCTGGCCATCCCTAATTTTTTTTTTTTTTTTTTTGCCAGTCTGGGGCCTTGGACTCAGGGCCTGAGCACTGTCCCTGGCTTCTTCCCGCTCAAGGCTAGCACTCTGCCACCTGAGCCACAGCGCCCCTTCTGGCCGTTTTCCACATATGTGGTGCTGGGGAATCGAACCGAGAGCTTCATGTGTAGGAGGCAAGCACTCTTGCCACTAGGCCATATTTCCAGCCCCTAATTTTTTAATGTATTTCATCTGATGGTTGTATGTGTTGGGGAGTGTCCAAAAGTTGTAAAAGCAAAACTGGAAGTAGAAAGAGCCATCATATAAGGAAGACAGGGAGACACATTTTTGTGTGGTTGTGCTAGGATTTGAACTCAAGGCCTTACACTAGGTAGGCGGACACTATACCACAGGAGCCATCCTCCACTTCTGCAGAAGCATCTTTTACTTGACTTTTTGCTTTTTACTTTTTTACTTGACTTCTACTTTTTCATGCCCATATTACTTTATAAAAAGGAAAAGCAAATTACCATTATCCCAATGAAGTCATGGAATGGCTTTGATGTCATATAAGGACATGAGTTGAGCCCTGTAAGTACCTTGAAGCCCAGACAGGAACTGTGACGCTATCAGTTCTAGCCCTAAGTAGGGCTTTGATGAAATGAGAAGTGTTCCCTAGTACTTCCTGCAGGCACCAAAATAGATGGGGCCAAACCCTGCCCCACAGTCGGGTTTCCTTCTGAATGAGCTGCTGCCATCACCTCCTTTTCTCCCCTCTCTGGTCTGCTGATGGGTTCTGAAGCCTGTTCTAGTAGTAGCATCGAGCACTGTTGTGGGTACTGGGTCTCTTTGCAGAAAGTGATCAGTTTCTGTGCCATGAGTGTGTCAGAACTCAGCCTGCAGAATTAACCAGCAGCCAGGGTTCAGAGAAGCAGCCTTTCACTGGGCCCTACGATTTCATTGATAGTTCCTCTCAACCTGGGCTCAGATGCTCAAGAGCTCAGTCTGGTATTTATAATTTTTCTTTCTCCTGGTGAAGCACCCTAGAAATAGGCTAAAGTGTTGTGTGACTGAAGATGTGTTTCCTGACTTGTCATTCAGTAGCAAGGCTGGCAGGTAGAGCGCAGGGAATGCAAGACTGCAGGGCCCATAGAGGGGGGATGTCTCCTCTCCACAGGGACCTTCCCTGAGGCAGGGGACTTCATTCACTGCTCAAACACACGCTTGGCCTGTAATCCCTTCTATAGAATTGAGACAGTGGTTTTCTTGCCTTCTGGGACCTCACTAGACCTTTGGCCAAAGCCCTGTGCTCTCAAGTCTGGATGGGCCCTTGTTGAGGAATTGAGAACAACTGTAAGGAAGCTGCCCCCCAGGTGCCCTCCCCTGCCCTGTGGCTTGACACTGAAGGAGCTGCTGACAACCCCACCACCACCACCCCCCGTCCCTGGGTTGTTCCTTATGCTGTGGTCACTACACAAAGACCGGTCATGGTCCTGGGGTGAAAGGCTTATCTCTGTCAACAAAACAGTTGATGGAGCCATGGAACTCGTGTTGCGGTGGTGGTCTGGTGATTGCAGTGTGCTGCCATTTGAGTGCTCCCTGTTAAATGTGTATTACTCTATTTTAGCCTTAAGCAACCATCCCGCAAGTAAGAAAGACCAGGCTTAGTGATGATGCAGCTTGTTCTCTGTCACAGGGCAAGGAGAAGGCCGAGATGTAAAGCTTGGAAGGGCTTCTCGAGCCCTCTTCCCTCCGCCCTCCCTCCCTCTGTTCCCTAGGACTCAGCCTGCTTGAGTTTCTCAGGAATTTTTAGTGAATGATGTGGGAAATACCTTTTGCCTGCTCACCTGGTGGAGGCAGTACCTCATGAGCACGTGTTGGATTGTAGGTATTGTCTACCACCTCTCCAGTAAGTTAGGAGTTCAGTCCTTGCTGAAACTATGAGGTTAGCATTACTGCGCTCCTGTTAATGTGAAGACCAATCCTCTGTAACTCGTGGTTGCTGAAAGTGTTGAGAGTACCACTGTGAGCCATGCTTTTTTTTTTTTTTTTTGGCCAGTCCTGGGCCTTGGACTCAGGGCCTGAGCACTGTCCCTGGCTTCTTCCCGCTCAAGGCTAGCAGCACTCTGCCACTTGAGCCACAGCGCCGCTTCTGGCCGTTTTCTGTATATGTGGTGCTGGGGAATCGAACCTAGGGCCTCGTGTATCCGAGTCAGGCACTCTTGCCACTAGGCTATATCCCCAGCCCCTGAGCCATGCTTTTGCACACTGAGGCTGACACTCAAGCTATTGGAACTAAGAACCCCTGCGAGTGGTGGGAAGTGACCAGAGCCCAGGGAGCGCAGATGGAACAGTGGGGCCAGGTGATAACTTGGGGCAAGTATGTAGCTTGGGATCCAGAGGTTACCAAGGACTTGCTCTTTGCTTCTTTCTGCCATTGCTCCTGCTAGGTGGCCTTAACCTTGTCTGGGGCAGCAGTGTGATTGTGTATATAAGCTGCTGGCCCCTTAGTCCTTCAGGACCAGGGCTGTGGACTGGCCAGGGGTGAGTCTTAGCCTTTGCAGTAGGACATAGGGTATCCTAACTCTGCCTTCTTTTCCAGGCTGTGAATTTTTCAAAGAATATAAAGACCGGGATTACATGGCGGAAGGGCTCATATTTAACTGGAAGCAGGTATGAGCAGCAATATTTAACCTGTGTTTCTTTGTGAAAGGAGACTAAGGAAGACAACTAGCTACATCTCTTTGAGGGAAAATAACTACCATTTTCCTTTATTTCCTTGCCTAAAGTAGTCTCATGATTTCTTTTTCTTCTTGTCTATACCGTTAGATTCTTAAAATACATGCTTTGGGCTGGGCATCAGTGGCTTACACCTGTAATCAGTTATTCAGGAGGCCAAGATCTGAGGATTGCCGCGATCTAGAGCCAGCCCAGGCAGGAAAGTCTGTGAGATTTTTACATTCAGTTAACCAACAAAAAGCCAGAAGTGGATCTGTGGCTCAAGTAGTAGGGCACTCATCTTGAGCAAAAAAGCTCCAGGATGGCACCCAGGCCCTGAGTTCAAGCCCTAGGACCAGCACAAAACAAAAACCAAAAAATACATGCTTTGTTCTTCCTGTCCCCTTTTTAGTTTGTGTGTGCTCGTGTTTTAGCTTTGTTTGTTTGAGACAGGGTCTCCCTCTAGCTCAGGCTGGCCTGGAATTCATGGTCCTCCAGTTTCTGTCTCCTGACTGCTGAAATTACAGGTGTGTCACCACACCCTGTTCCTCTTCCTTTTTAATGTCTGCCGTTGTGTAAGATAATTTTTCAGGGTCAAGGTAGGAAAAGTTCTTCCTCTTCTTCAGCTCACTTCCTGCATAGAGTGAGATCAGCATTGTGTTTGTTCTCTAATCAACAAAGCAGGTACAGGGAGCCTGCTGAAGGCTGGGTGCAGATGGATCTTGCTTATTACAGCAGCAAACACTACTCACTCGCAGTGGTCTGGTTACTTTGATTTTCAAGCTCTCAGCCCCAGAATAGCCCAAGCAGCTAGGCTGGAGAAGGCAAGCACTGTGGAAAGAGAACCTGCCTGTGGTAGCCACAGCTTCCGAGCTGTGACCTGTCACTAGAGCTTCTGCTAGTGGTCAGTCTACATCTCACAGTATCCTTCTGTTCCCAGGACTACGTCGATGCCCCATTGAGTATTCCCGACTTCCTGACTCACTCTCTGAACATTGATTGGAGCCAGTATCAGGTGAGGGCCTGATCAAGCAGGCCAGGAGGGTGGTGGGACACCAGGGGACTCTGGATCATGAGACTTTGATGCAGGCTTGGTACTGTGATCTCTCTCTTCCCCCCCTCCTTCTCCCTCTTTTTTCCCTCTCTTCCCCTCCCCTCCTTCCTCTTCTCTATCTTTCTTACTTCTTGCCTTTTGGCCCAGAACGTCAGCTTTTTGAATGTGATTCATTCAAGGATTTTCTTCCACCAGGGGGTTCTCTTTGCAGGGGATCGCATGAAGCCTACTTCATGACTTATTTCATTTTTCCTTTCAAGTTTGTGTCCTGCCCAAGAAAGTGCAGAGCTGTCTGACCTCATTTGATTATAGAAACTTTAAAATTATAATTCCATTGTGTTTTCTCCTGTCACTGTCTACCACGGGAGGGCCCTGTTGTACTGAATACATCCGTATATTTGTCCTACAGGCTTCCAGTGGTCTCTCTTGCCACTTATTCAAACAAGACAAGTAGCCTTATTCCTACCCCCTTCCTCACTTCCTGTTCTCTTTGCTTGGCTGCCAACTCTCAGCTTCCTCAGTTTCTGAATCTACACCCCCCCACACACACACATCTATTATGGAATTTTCCACTGATTCTGTGACCTCCAAGAGGATTGGGGGACCCATGGTTTATGTATGCATCTCCAGCACAGAAACAGGAATAGAGCCTAGAGCTTGAATAGCCAAGATTTTCCTCTGTCTCATCTGAACAACTCCCACACAACCTTGAGGTTTCCTTTGCTCAGAGAGGCAAGGCAAACCTACATTTGACAGCTTCTCCCTCTTCCCCCCAAGGGGGGAAGATATACTTATTATTATGATTATTATTATTTGCCAGTCCTGGGGCTTGAACTCAGGGACTGGTCACTGTCCCTGAACTTCTTTTGCTAAAGGCTAGTACTCTACCACTTGAGCCACAGTGCCACTTCTGGCTTTTTCTGTGTATGTGATACTGAGGAATGGAACCCAGGGCTTAATGCATGCTAGGCAAGCACTCTACCACTAAGCCACCTTCCCAGCCCCAACTTATTTATCTTATCTCTGTGTATTCAACCCTAATCACAGGATGGGTGCTCTGCAGCTATTGAGTAAGTGCAGAAGAGTAATGTCAGGCCCCCCCTGCAATGGTATTCTGAAAGAAGTACTAAGGGGAGAGCAGACCAGTGGTGTATTTGGGTTGGGTCTGGAGGCGTGGTGCAGAAACATACCTGTCCACTGGTCTCACATCCCAGGCTGTGCCTAGACAAAAAATCTCCAGAGGAACCTACAGGCCATGTCTTAGTCTGTTGTGTGTAGAGGTCTCAGCTAGACCCTGCCCTAAGCTACCCTCTGGTCCCTAAAACACCATTGTTTTTTCATTATGCAAGTACAATCTGAGGAACTACTTACCAAATAAGGTCTAACTATGAGCCCCAACATGGTCAGTTCTTGAGAGGCTCTGTGGCTTTGGGCAGAGGACCTCACTTCTCTCCTAAAAGTGGGGTTGGCAGCTCCTATTCTAGGCCCTAACAGGATCCCTAGGTACAGGTGTTCTCTGAATAAAAGTGCCAGGCAGGGTTTCATGAGGTATGGGCCACTGGCTAGAGTTTATTATGTCTTAGAATAATAATAAACACTGATAAAATTGCAGTCACTTTGGAGGTAGGCTTCCTCCCCTAAGGCCACCTCTTCAGTTTTGCCCAGCTGACTGGTCATCTTGAGCCAGGTACAGGCTCTGCCCTCCCCTGCCACACAGTATTGGGGTTTCAAGACCTCAGTCTTCATCTTCCTGGGTATTTTGTCTATTGTCCACTGCAGGTACCTCCTCTCAAGACATCTATACTTGGGAGTTTTGAGTCAGGTCTCTATGATCCACGCAAGTGTCAGTTATGTCAGTTATGCAGCCTGCTGTCCAAAATGATGTCAGGGTGGGCCACCGTTTATCCAGGTGCTCAGACCTGATGCTCTCTCTCCATCACCAAGCCCCAATAGTTCTCTGAATCTCTGCCCCTGGGAAACTCTCCAGTCTTTACCTCCATCCATCTCTGTGTACTGGCTTGTCCAGGCCATCACTTCAGTGCACCTCCCATGTGGACATGAGCCACATTGAGGAGTAAATGAAAATTGTGAACATAATGTGCTAATAGGAGAGCCTTGCAAATAACACTCAGAGGACAAAGCAGGCCACCTCTGTCACCCTGCCTTAAAACCCACAGTGGAGCTGGGCACTGGTGCCTCACGCCTGCAATTGTAGCTACTTAGGAGGCTGAGATCTGATGATTGAGGTTTGAATCCAGATTGGACAGAAAAATCTGAGAGATTCACTTCCAATAAACTAAACAAAAAGTGGAGTTGTGGCTTGTGGTTGAGTGCCAGCTTTGAGCGGAAAAAGCCAAAAGCAGAGCACCAGGCCCCAAGTTCAGGCTCTAGTATACACATACTCCTAACGTTCATTCGTATTCTCTCTCTCTCTCTCTCTCTCTCTCTCTCTCTCTCTCCCCCCCTCCCTCTCTCCCTCTCTCTCCCCTCTCCCTCCCCCTCTCTCCCTCTCTCCCTCCCTCTCCCTCTCTCCCTCCCTCTCTCCCTCTCCATATATATATATGGATATATATATCCTCCATGATCCCCAGCATATATTCCAAAAAGTACCTGGTAGACTTGCCAGCTCCATGCAGTTTTTTTGTTTTTGTTTTTGTTTTTGGCCAGTCCTGGGCCTTGGACTCAGGGCCTGAGCATTGTCCCTGGCTTCTTCCCGCTCAAGGCTAGCACTCTGCCACCTGAGCCACAGCGCCCCTTCTGGCCATTTTCCATATATGTGGTGCTGGGAATTGAACCGAGAGCTTCATGTGTAGGAGGCAAGCGCTCTTGCCACTAGGCCATATTCCCAGCCCAACTCCATGCAGTTTTGACTGTCCTGTTTGGACATCCTGGTCCTTTGCCAGATACACTGAAAGGCCTCTTTCCAACTCTTTGGAGAAAAAGTGCATTCCCCAAATTGGCACATGCTATTTTCTCCACCATAAGCATGTGTCTCCATCTACTTATATGCCCATCCACCAGTACTAAAGATCCCTTTCTGATGGTCCCCACTAATCAAGCTAGGCTCCCCAATTAATCACAGCAGCATTGGGTCACTTTGTCTTTTACTGCTATGACCCTGTAAAACGGCTAGAGTCTTCCTATTCACCATCTTGTCCCTAGCACCAGGCCCCCAAGAGCACACAGTGTGCTGCCCCTGAAAGGGGTTGGATAGATAGATGGCTGAATGGTGATGGGAATGTGTGCCTTGCCAGAACAGCCCCCTAGCCTTCCCCAGGGAGAGGCACCAACTTGTCACATGCGCATCATATAGAAAACAATCCGGGCCCCTGAAACGAAGGTAGGCGTTTGCTAGGCAGGAGAACAAGTGCCACAAGGGTAGAACGGAACCTAAGTATAATGTTTGTCCTGCTCTGCTTCCAGAGGCTTCATGAACATGGAGGATGAGTGGCAGGAAGTTTGAGCTCTCCCCAGGCCTTCCTGAGAAGTCCCTCAAACTTGTTTTTCACTCTGTGTTGTAGCAAAAGTCCCTACAGTGTAGCATATGACTAAAGATGTGGACTTATTTTCATTCCTCAGCTTGGCAGTGTGACCTTGGGCTGTCTCTCCATCACCCTCCCTGTCCTGTGGCTCCTGTCCCCAGCCCTAGGAATGTGCTTTCTCTCTCTGATTATAGGCACCTCCTTCAGAGCTGCCCGGCTTGCTGGCATTCCATAAATCCAACCTTGATCCCTGCCCCTCCCTGGCTGCTATGCTTCTCCTCAGCCTGCCCACCCTTCACTGGACTTCTGCTGGGAGGCTTCTGCCCCCACCCCTTCCGCTTCTCCCTATTCCTTGAATCCCTGCTTTGATGATAGATGTCTCTTGGCAGTGGTGTGCCTCCCATATCAAGCTCCACGCATTCAGAGACCCTTCAGCAGCTCTCTGGAGCTACTGAAAAGTGGGTCACAACTCTCTGGGGGTGCAGGAGGGTCAGGTAAATGAGCCTGCTTGAATTCCTGGGAAAACCATTGCAATTACAGGTACTGCCTTCCCCTCCCCTCCGGGAAGTGCTCTCTTACTGGCATGCCCAGCCCTCTGCACACAGCCCAGAAAGCTGATAGGCAGTTGTGTCTATAGAGAGCAGAGGCTGTCCCCAGCCAGGGAAAAGGGCTCTGCAGAACTGGGTCAGGCCCCTCCGTGGAATCCCAGATTCAGAGTAGGTTGCTTCACAGGGCTTGGTCTAGACCTCTCACTTGGGCTTAGAACAGGTTTTTCTTATTTCCTATTTCCCACCTCATGTAAGTCTCTTGTCTAAAAGATTTTTATCTGCCAAATAGACTGCATTTAATATTCATAAAAAATATATAATCTGGCATTGTGGTGCATGTCTATAACCTCAGCACTGATGAGGCTGAGGCAAGGGAATTACAAGTTTGAGGTCAGCCTGGGTTACATGGCAAGACCCTGCCCCCCCACCCCCCCAAAAAAGGAAAGAAGAAAGGTAGTGATGAGCAATGAAAAGTACCTCATACCTTTGCTCAAGAAGCTGAGGTCTGACTGTCCATTCAAAGCCAGCCCAGGAAGGAAAGTCCTTGAGACTCTTATCAAAAAAGCTAGATTAGGGCTGAGAATGTGAGAGTGCTTGCCTAGCGTACATGAAGCCCTGGGTTCGAGTCCTCTGCACCACATACACAGAAAAGGCTGGAAGTGGCTCAAGTGGTAGAGTGCTAGCCTTGAGCAAAAAGAAGCCAGGGACAGTGCTCAGGCCCTGAGTTCAAGCCCCAGGACTGGCCCAAATAAGGAAATAGATTAGCGAAGCATGGCTCAAGTGGTAGAGCACCAGATAGGAGCAAAAAAGCCAAATGAGAGCACAAGGCCTTGAATTCAAACTTTGTTATTGATAACACACAAAGTGTTAGAAAGTTTGGTGCTTTAGTTGGTTTCTGTGATGTGAAGATTGCAAGGAGAGGCAGAAAGGTCTCCTGGGGCCAGTGAGTCTCTGGAGAGTGTCTTAGGTTAGCTGAGGTTTGAGAGCAAAATCCTCGTCTCTGGCCCCAGAATAAGGCTTATCGATTTTATTTTTGGTGTTGGGGATAGAACCCAGGGGCTTGTCCATGCACAAATATATGCTCAACCACTGAGCTCTACCTCCAACCAACATTTTAGTTAGTTGGCAGCCCCTGCTGCTGTGGAGCTTTGTGACCCTTCTCTCTCCTGAGTGCTTGGATTAAAGGCCTGTGTCACCATCCCAGGCCAGCATTTTGTTTTCAGAATACTTTAAATTCCAAAATTTAAATCCCATGCATTCTTAACATTTATTCCTAGATCCCTTTTCTCTCTTTTGCCCCACAGAGCTGGGACCTGGTGCAACAAACACAAAACTACCTGAAACTGCTGCTTTCTATAGTTAACAGCGATGGTGAGTCTGTCTGTCCCCGAGCCCTCCCACCAGAGCAACACTAGGCAGGGACCTGGGGCAGGGCCATCTAAAGTTACACTGTGGGAGCGAGATGCCTTCCCTGAAGCCACAAGGACTGCCACCAAGAGAAGCTGCTGCAGCCAAGGCAGCTCCCACCAAGCCAGCACCCATTTGTGGGGCGAGGCTGGAGAAGAGAGGGCAGCAGGGAGGTTAGGTAGCCAGCATGGCGATGCTTCCCTTCTCATCAGTCCTATCTGCTTCTTCCCTGGGCGCCGTTGGTGGTGTGCAAGCAGATGACAGTGGATTGCTGGTGCACTGTATCTCAGGCTGGGATCGGACCCCGCTCTTCATCTCTCTCCTGCGCCTTTCCTTGTGGGCTGTGAGTATGGCTGGCCCTTGGGACCAGGGGGTGTTCAGGAGGCCCTGCTAAGCTCCACCCCTAGGGTACCTTCGGAGCACCTCCAGGGGGCAGAGATCTGGGGTGAGGGAGCCACTTGCAGGTGTCGTGTTGACCCCTGGTCTTAGGGTTCTTTGCCAGCCCGTGCCATCAGCGAGTCTGTGGATGGGGGGCACTCCCAGGGTGAGAAAGCTTATGGTGGGAAGGCAGCTCTCTGGTCTCTTCCAGGATGGGCTTATCCACATGTCCCTGAAGCCTGCTGAGATCCTCTACCTGACTGTGGCCTATGACTGGTTCCTCTTTGGGTAAGCCTTTGTGGGAAACCAGGACTTTGGGTGGCTGCCATGTCAGGGTCACAAGTAAGAAAAGAGTTTGCTCCCCTATCCCTTGGGAAGGACAGATAACTGACAAGCCTCGCCTGATACTGTGTGTCTTTGGTGTCCAGGTCTCCCTTCCTTCATTGTAGTACGGTTCCCTTTGACTTATGCATTCTCCTTTTTCAGGCACATGTTGGTAGATCGGCTCAGCAAAGGAGAGGAGGTGAGTGCCTCTTACAGGTTGTGAGCACGGCTCAGGGCTGGTGGAAGGACAGAAGGATGGACTGTCTGGGTGACACGCTGTGGGAGCTGCACCCAGTATGGTGGGAGAAACAGGAGCACAGAGCTCCCATCTGGGCCTCGGGGTCCTCCTGCACCACAGAGCCAGCCCTGGGCACCGAGCAGTTACCAAGCTGTCTAGGACCCCTCTGGACACTTCTCTTCCTTCTTTCCTGTGACCTGGTTTTCTATGCTCAGCTCTCACACCCATGAGCAGGTCCTTTTTGTGCCCCTCACAGCTAAAGCACAGAAGCACTTCTGACCTTCTGCTCCTTCTCAGCCCCAAGGCCACCCGTGCACCCATGGTCCTGGCTCGCTCCTTGCTGCTGAACTGCATCCACACCCTTTGCTGTCCTTCCTCTTTGCTGTGCCCGGCATCTTCTCACGCTGCTTCCAAATCTTTGCCTGCCTGATATGCTTGTTTCCCCAGCACACAGACCTGGAGTTGAGCCCAAGGATATCTGTCCCTACTTGTCCTGCCGCGGTGACCTTGAATGGCCTATTTTGAGTCTCTGACACCTCACTGAGGGACCCAGGTGCTCAGCATGGGAGTTGTTCCTCTTCCGTATCCCCACCCCAGCTCTGTGAAGCGTCTTTCTTCTCTCTCATCTTCCTGAGCCGGTCCCCTTCCTGGGCATCTTATCTCACACCTCCTCCTTCTGTTGCTGCTCAGCTGTTCCTCTCTCTTCCAAATCTCTTCTTCTGAGCACTTATCGCATCTGCCAGGACTGCGGAGCTTATAAGCCTGGTCCTCAGAGGCCTCTGTGAACTGTCAGAGACAGCAAGCAACTTTGGCATTAAAATTTGGGCAGAGAGTCTCTTTGTAGCCTCTTGTTTGGGGATTTTGCTGTTTCAGGACACTCTGTCCTCCACCTCATCTCCCTTGTTCCCCAGAGCAGACCAGATGCCACCTTCAGAGACTTGGAGCTGTGATAGAGTTGAGCTGAGTGGGGTCAGAGTTCCCGCCCTGAGTCCCTCACCATGTGCAAGAGTCTCTGTAGCTGATCCCCAGGGTGGGGGCTTTTCTCTCACTTCCCCAGACCTAGACAATGACCTGCAAAGCAGCAGACTAAAACGAGGTCTGTTAAGCAGCTTTGCTAGCTACCCTGCCTTTGAGCTTCACAGAGCACATTAGCACATTAAAGACTGAAAGTCCTTAATTTTATGTAATGCAACATTTTCATACTGACCTAACTTGAGCAATCCTCTGCTCTTTCTGAGAAAATTGGGGCCCTGTAGGATACCCAGTAGGTGCTTCTATGAACCAAGGGGTTTGTGGGGATTACGAGAGGCTTTTGTAGACCACACAGATGGAAGCCTTGAGTATACAGCCTGGAGTCCATTGGCCTGGGGCACTGGCTGGGGAGTTCCTCATGGCAGGCAGCGTGCCCACCTCCCAAGCTAAGAGGTGTGGCCCTGAGTTCAAACCCCAGTACTGCTAAAGACCTGGTCCTCACAGTTCTTGAGCAGGGCAGACACTAAGCCAAATAATGGCTACCTCCACTCCAGTTCTCTTGATCTTGTTTCTGAGTGACCTCTGCCATGCAATCCCTTTTCCTTTACTGTATGCTTTCTTGTCGTCAATCCCTGGTCTCAAGATCTCTGGGATCCCTGCTGCCCTCTGCCAGCTTCACTCCCTGGGCTGCTAATCTGTGGTCTTCATCCTTTAGGACAGGTTGAGAATGTGTATTGAATGTGAAGAGGGCTTGGAAATTCTGACCTGGGCTCTCATTTCCTTCCTCCTTTACCCCAGCCCAGCCCAACAGCATCTATCTACCAGACCCTGCTGAGCTTCCTCCAACCCCTACACCATTCCTGGGCCAGAATATCCAATAGAGTACCTTCAAGGCGGCTCCTTCTCTGGCAGAGAGATTTACCAGGACAACCAGCTTTCCACTGTTGGGAGTTCTGCCACCTCAGTCTTTCTCTCTGGGGAAGGTTGTCTTATTGTATATTGTTTTTTGTCCCTTTAGATTTTTTTCTTCTGCTTCAATTTTTTGAAGCATATCACCTCCGAGGAGTTCTCTGCACTGAAAACCCAAAGGTAAGCAAAGGCCTACTCTACAGCAGGTGAGTCATCACTTCTACCTGCCCAAAGTCTCTGGCACTCTCTCCCTCCTTCCCTCCCTCAGAGGCCAGGCCAAGCATCCCTGCTGGGGGTCCTTGGGCCAAGGGGGCAATGAGTGATCTCTAGTGAGAAAGAGAGCAGGCATGATACTGCAGGGAGAACTATTTTAGAACCCAGACCCCCAAGGACTTGAGAGTTTTTGCTTGCCTTCCTACCCAAGGCTTCTAGCACATTGGGCCAGACTTGTGTTCTCACAGGCCAAGCTGGTAAAGAGGAGGTGGGGGTGCCAACTTCAGAAGTCATTTATGTATGTGGCATACAGAAACAGAATGGAACCCAGACAGGCCTACCTCTAGGTAGCACCTCCTCTGAGTTGCCAGGGAGTCGAAGCTATCCTCCAGGATGGGCAGGGTTGGAGATTGGGAACAGAGGAAACCCCAGCTAGCACTGAGATTCCCTGCTTGGGTTCTTGCTCCAGGAGGAAGAGTTTGCCAGCCCGGGATGCAGGCTTCACCGTGGAAGATATCTGCATGCTGAGTGAGTCCATGGCCCCAGCGGGCTCCCCACCTCAGCACAGCTTTCTGAGTGTAGCCCACGCCGGCGCTGGCCCGCTGGCGTGGAAGAGGTGGGGGACTGGTGATGGGAGAGAACAATGTGCTGACCTGCGGCACGTTATGGCTTCTTTCAGGACGAAAAGACCGAGGCAGTACCACCAGCCTGGGCAGTGACTTCTCGCTGGTCATGGAGAGCTCTCCAGGGGCCTTGGGGAGCTTCACCTATGAGGCTGTGGAGTTGGTCCCGGCAGGAGCACAGACTCAGGCAGCTTGGTGAGGAGCCAGACTGGGATAGAGCTTACAGCTGTGGCGCAGGGCCATCAGCCCCAGGGAACCAGGCTGGAGCCCCAGGAACAAAGGGGCCCTTGACAGAAGGCCCAAGAGCACAGCTCTATCTCCTGCTGTCTGCACGGCCCTCGGAGGCCAGCCATCTGGTTGATGAAGGGCACTGCATGGTGGCCCAGGAGCATAAAGGGTCTGGCCTCCCGTGGGACCAAGAAGCAGCGGCCAGGTCTCGGAGGCTGCTGGCAGAGGAGCTCCCTGTACTCTGTGCCTGGGGGGAGGGGGAAGGCAACTTAGAAAAAGGCAACAGAATGTGAAATGATGGTTAATAACTGGGAACACCGTTGAGGAGTCCCTCCGTGGAGAATGTAATGGAATCGGAGGCCCTAATGTCTTTCTCCTGAGACAAATAGCAGTTTGCCAGCATTTGCAGAAAGGGAAGCAAGGAGTTACTATTATCCTAAGAATTCTTTTCTGGCATATAGTCTGAGGTTGGTGGGCCAGTGTAATTTGGATGCCACAGTCCCTCCATAAAGTTCCAGCCCTTGATGCCTGGGCCTTGGAGCCCTCTGCCTGTGGCATCTTCCCGGTAGACAGAAGGCAGGCCCTGGGCCCCCGTGCTGGGTCCTTCTGGGGTTCCAGCTGACAGTCCTACTCTTCCACCTCAGGAGGAAGAGCTGCTCATCCTCCCCACAGAGTGTGCTCTGGAACCGGCCACAGCCCTCGGAAGACCGCCTACCTTCCCACCCTGGGCTAGCTGAAGCCAAGTCTTCCAGCTCCTCATCCTCAAACCATTCTGACAACTTTTTCAGGATGGGCAGCAGTCCCCTGGAGGTTCCCAGACCCAGGTGAGGAGCCCCAGGGCCCCTGCTGGGGAAGTAGGTAACCTTCCGGCTTCCAAGGATGGAGGTAGGGCTCCTGCACCTGAGCTGGTGTCTCTAGCCATATCCTAGGTGGGATTCCTTGTTATGTGGCCTGCTGGGTTGTGAACCCAGTAAAGAAGCTGCCAGGTCCGCTGTTTGGAGGATGGGTTAATGCTGGAACACAAAGCCAGGGCTGATCTGTAGAGAAGTTTGAGAGTCCTTCCCGCAGCCCTGCCCAGTACAGGGGAATCAAGGAGTCTAGTGATTGTACTGTGGCACACTGGGAGTCAGGGCTGCCTCCGTGTGCTTCCTGCCCTCTGGGTACCGCATTGTGATGGAAGAATCAAAATAGATGGCTCTGAGTCCCTCTGGTTCTCACATTCCACGTCCACATTGGTAGGATAGAGCTAGTCACATGAGACTGTGGGGAACCACCGCATCCCTACACACCTGGAAACGCAGCACCTCAGCCAGAATGTGTAGGAGTGTGGCCAAGCAAGCTGGTTAAAATTGAGCATTAGGCCACAGACTTAGGAGTGGAGGATGGTCTGATCCTTAGGGCAGCATTTCCCGGCTGACCATACCACTTTTTCCATTTCACATCTGCAAGGAAAGAATCCTATGGATCACTGTGCTTTCTCACACTTTGAGAACATCTTGTCCTTCTGGAAAGAACAAAGCCGTTTGTGGCTTCCAAGATCCTCAGAGAATTCCAGGGTGTAAGGAGCATGGGTTCTGGGGTCCATCCCAGGTTGCAGCATAGCTCTGCCATGTAATGTTCATGTAACTTTGGGCTCATTCCTCCCCAGTAATAGACCTATTACAAAGAAAGACTTTCCAGAACTTCGGGAATCCTCTTCCTTGCTCTGGACAAAAGCAGGGAGTGAAGGAAGAAGGGCCAGATCATCCTCCATGGGGAGACAGGGCAGGTGAGCTGTAGGTATGCAGGAACTCCAGCTGCAATGGCCAGTCTGGGTCCTGTGCACTCCCCCCTGCAGGTGATTGTCCCAGTGCTGTCTGTGAGTACCAGAGCTGAGTCTGTTAAACCAAGATCAGGAGACTTCTGCCCCACAGGGGGTGTGGTAAATGCAGCTGACCAGGGACAGTGCCAGGCAGACAAACCCACATCCCTGTGCACCCTGCCTCGCCTCTTCCTCTGCACACCTGGCTCTCCTTGGGGCTGCTCAGGGGCTGCGGTGATGCTGTGGGACGCTTACTTTTCTGGCCTGTGACTGTCGCTCCGGGGTTCCTACCTCCTTTTCTCCCTGTGAAGTGTTGCCGGGCAAAGGGAGGAAAAGAAGAGTCCTCTTATCTCCTGAGCCCTGCCCCAGTCCAGTGGTGACAACGGCTGGGCACTCCCACGCTGCCCTTCGTGGGTACCCTTTCCCACACCCCACCTGGGCAGCCTCCCTTTCTTGCCTCAGATCCCACTTCCCAGGCCTAGGAAGTCCTCTCGTGAATGGTGTTTTTGCCTCCTTTGGGTAACTCGGGCTTGTGGTTGGTCTAGTCTTGACCACCAAGGCACCTCCTTCTGAGGCTGAGAAAAGTTAGGGGATCCACCTAGCCTCAAAGCACTGCACCTTGGGCTAGGCAGAGGCTGGCATAGCTGGACCCTTAAAGATAAGGCATGGGGCCTTGCTGTGAGGTGTCTGGTGGTTCTGCTCTATTCTGGGAGTGCCTGCCTAGAGTCCAGCCAACCAGATTCTTCTGAGTTTGATGTGTTTGCCAGAGGTTTTGAAAGACTAGATTATTCTGATTTGGAGCAGTCTAATTATGTATTTCTATTAACATTCAACTTAATTTAGTCTCTTTTATCTTTAAGTTCCTGAGGGATCCAGCCATTAGCAGCTCTGCCTCTTAGTAGCCAATCAGGTCTTTAATGTGGCAGGAAGCACTGTACGGAAATCAGCCCCTTGGGAAAGCCACCTGGGCCGGCCATAGGTCCCTCCCAGCCTTTGTGCTCTGGGTTTTCTATGCTCCACATGCCGCCAGCCTCTCTCTTGAAGCTGGACTCCCCTGTGCACAGACCCTGTGCGGTGTTGCCAGGCTGGGAGGGAAGTTCCATGGAGCCCCGGTGCCACCTCCCTCGCAGGAAGGACAGGTGGCTCTTCAGTACCATTCGCCACCGCTAAAGCATCACCGACAGAGCTGGCAGGTGCCCTGAGCTCATGTGCTCCCCCAGCTCTGACTAGGAAGTCACTCTGCTCCCGCTCGGCGTGGCCTCGGTCTCTGCTCTGGAGTCAGACCTCTTGTAGGGCAAAGGGGATTGCTTGCGCAGCAGCAGCCGTGCCCGAGGAGGATGCTGCCACCGCTGAGCTCAGCTTGAAGCCAAGGCTGCCTGCAGAGCAGATGAACTTGGCTGAGGGTGCCCAGCAGCCTGGTTGAATAGCTAAGTAGCAACACAGGAACCAACCGCCACTGCTCAGTTAGCTGCTCCCCCAGCCACTGCCACCTGCTAACTGCCTCATTAGAAGCAGGGAGTTCTGTCCCAGGCTGCCTTTCTTCCCCCCCGCCCTCCACTCCTGGGGCTTGAACTCTGGGCCTGGGCGCTGTTGCTGAGCTTTTGTGCTCAAGGCTAGTGCTCTACCACTTGAGTCACAGCTCTACTTCTGGAGGTAAGAGTCTCATGGACTTCCCTACCTAGAACTGAGACTCCTCAGATCTCAGCCTCCTGCGTAGCTAGGATTACTGCCGGCATGAGCCGCCAGCACCCAGGGTGTCTTTATGAGGCAGAGAAGCCGGCTCCTCTGTACAATATACACTTCCTGCCCCCTACCCGATTGTTCTGTGCTGGGGCCCCTGCCCCAGGCAAGCTGAGAAGCAGCTGGTGACATAGGAAACTGGAAGACCGAAGTCCTCAAGTAGAGGACGAGGTATGTGCTCGGGCTGTGATGGAGAGCCAGGCCTCATGCCTGGTACTGTCCACATCCACTCAGGCCTGGTGTGGGGCTGTTGTTGGGAAGCATCCTTCGGGAACTGTGCCAGTTGGCTCTGGGAAGGATTGATTTGGATTTGGTGACATACAGATCCCCTAAAAGCCTCATGTCACTCCAGTAACAATTCCTTTCATGACTTTATGCATGTCACTTGATGAATTTGGGTCTCTACTTTTTGTTTTTTGTTGTTTTTCACCAGTTCTGGTGCCTGAACTCAGGGCTTGGGCACTGCCCCTGAACTTCTTTTGCTCAAGGCTAGCACTCTACTACGTAAGCCACAGCACCACTTCCAGTTTTTTTCTGTGGTATCGAGGAATTGAACCCAGGGCTTAATGCATACTAGGCAAGCACTGTACCACTAAGCCACATTCCCAGCCCCTGGGTCCCCACTTTCTAATGTGTGTAATCAGAGACCTAAGATAGGCAAATTCAGGGTCCATCTTAACTCTGTATTTTCAAGTCTTCTACTGCAGACTGGCTGGCTGAGATACTTTGAAATGAAAGTACCAGAAAACACACCCAAAACTAGTTCAAGCTAGTTTAAGAGAAAGATATGGAAGAGTCCAACCGTCATGTGTAGTCTGATTCAGGTTCTCACTCCATTTCCCTGTGGTCGTCCTCTCCTCCTACCTTCTTCCCCGTGCCTGCTTGGTCTTCTGGCCATCTTCCTTCCTTGTGGCCAAACTGCTGTCAGCAGCTCCTGGGCAAATTTAGCAAGGCACTCTCTCTCAAAAACAAAAGAGTTGGAGAATGT
Organism: Perognathus longimembris pacificus; assembly: GCF_023159225.1. Taxonomy (NCBI): domain Eukaryota; kingdom Metazoa; phylum Chordata; class Mammalia; order Rodentia; family Heteromyidae; genus Perognathus; species Perognathus longimembris. The sequence continues at coordinate 67,943,258 of NC_063170.1, forward strand.
AACTCAAGTGATACTATACAAGCCTACAACTGGTTGGAGGGAGCATCACTCTGTTCCTTGCTTTCACCTTCCCAACTGCCAGCCCCTCAGCACTGGTCATTAGAGACTGTTTCCTAGTCTCTGTAGTTTGATCCACAGGAGAAACTGTGGAGCCAGTCTCTGCCTCTAGGGGGTTTGGGCTGGCTGAGGGCCCAGCCCGGCCTGGAAGAAGCCCAGGGCAGGCTTCTCCTAGGAAGCTGTCTCTTTGATTTACAGACTGCCTGAGCCCAGCCAAGTTTCTCCATCTAGAAACAAGGAAGCCCTGCTCTGTCGGCCCTTAGAGGCTTCCTTCAGGTAGCAGACTGTGTCCTGTTCTCCACCCTAATGGTGCCATCACAGACCTTGAAGAGCGTAGGACAGTGATGAATGTGGCCAGTCTTTATGTCACAGGGGGTTCCAGTTCATCACAGCTTTAACGTAAGAATCCATCTGTTCTCCCTCATCTCAAGGTGGTTCTGTTTCAGGACAAATCTGCAATCAGACTTGAGTTTACCAAGCTCTTGCTCATTGGCTGTTGGACCTCAAGCAAGTGTTATAACTGGCGTCTTGGCTGCCACTTCCCTGTGTGCAGCAGGATGGTTAAGGATCACGGGGCGGGGTGGAGGGGGTGTCTATCCTAGGAGGTCTCGATGCCAGCCAGCTGGGTAGGCCAGGGTCAGTGAGTGTTTGCTCTGGAACCCTGCTAGGGCCCCTTCCACTGTTGTACATAATAGTCACACATCAAAGACAATGCACTCTGGGGATCAGGACCTGCAGTAGGTGATGGAAGCCCTTTGCCTGGTTCCTCCCTGTCCTCTCCCGACCTCCAGGCTGCTTGCTGTCCAGGCTGCTGCTGGGCAGAGGAGAGGGGCTGGCTGTGAGGAGGGAGGAGGTGGCAGCCCATAGAGTCCCAGCACAGCCTTCCTCCCTCAGACCTCCATCAGAAAAAGGCGTGAGGAAGCTGTCTGGTTGCCTGCCTGATTCATCCCTTCCCTCTGGGCATAGCCCATGCGTGTGCTGAGTGATGATTCTGAATACAAACTCTGGGCCCTAGAAGGCCCTGCAGAGGAAGGGGGACCTCGGGGCTGCCATCCACTTACTCTTCAATCTAGGTCACCACCCTTCACAGTTCCCAAGAGGCCTGTCCTCCCTCCCCTCGGATCAGATCTCGGCCTTAGGTTCTGCACTTCTCACCCTGCACATCTGCATGTCAGGAAGAATGGGGGCCCCGGGCCCAGCCTCCAGCCTTGCTCCCTCCTCGGGCTGCGTCAGCCACCAGGGCGAGCACGTCTTGCTCCAGGCTTTGGATCTCACTCACCTCTTCTCCCTGCTTTGCGTTGGTTCTTTTGCTTCTCTATTCTGCTCTACAGAGCACTATCTTTGTATCCAGGTGGACCTTACAGTCTCTTCTTTCTCGGGTACTACTAACCCGGCTTTGTTGGCACTTGTGAACGAAGTGGTTGGCTTGTAGATGCCCTGACAGAACCTTGCAGACACGGCCCAGTGCCACTGTGTCCCCCGCAGGCCTCCCTGTCAGGCACATGACTGACTGCATCATCTCCCCTCTCTCTCTTCTCTGCCCCAGATCAGTGGACCATCCCCTGCCCGGATCCTCTCTCTCCACAGACTTTGGCAGCTGGCAGATGGTAACAGGCTGTGGCAGTATTCAGGAACGGGCTGTCCTGCACACAGACTCCTCTCTCCCTTTCAGCTTCCCGGATGAGCTCCCTAACAGTTGTCTGTAAGTGTCTTGCTGGAGGAGGCAGGATGCTCCCCTGCTCCTGTCACGAGCCAGCGAGCAGGCCGGACTGGTCAGGAGCAAGGCAGAGGCCAACCCCAGGGAACCTTGGGGTCCCTGCTTGCAGCTTGCTGGACTTCCCATGGTGCCAAGGATGCTATGGGCCGCTGAGGAACTGCATTAGGGTTCACGTTCACTCTTCCCAGCCTCCAAAACCATCTAGTGTGTCAGGTGTGCCCTGAGGGAAAGCTGGCTGGACTGTAACTATAGAAGGTTCTATTTCTGTACAAGGCTTTGCCTGACATGAGAATCCTTTGAAGGCAGAACAGTGGGGGTAGCAAGGTAGGTGTGTATGATGGAGGTTATAGCCAGAGTGGCGCTCGGCCCTGGTCTGTGCTTCTGAGCAGAACCAACGGCGACTTCCCTGCCCCCTCCTCACACACTCACCTTGTGTGCCACTTTTGCCTCTGAGCAGGAAAAAGAATTGGATGACAATTCTAGATTGCATGACGGAAAAAATCCTTTCTCCCAGGCTCCACATCTGGGCTGCCAGATCTTGTAGGATGTAGACATTGATGTGAGCCGCTGCCCCCTGCCCGGTGCTGTTTTACAGATGTCAGGGCCCCCTCTGGTGACTTGGGAACAGGGCTTGATCCCCACATGCGCCCAGCGGCAAGCTTCTCTCAGCTCCACACCGAGGGCTGGAGACCACCCCTGCCACCTGCACCCGGCTCGTACCCGTGAGCGCTGTCAGTCGGGAAGCAAGGTTCCTCGGGTAGGTGGGTGGTCAGCCAAAGGCAGGCGGGGGCAGCCAGACCTTGCCGCTGGGAAGTCACCAAAGTGTCTCTGAGCCGACTGTGCCCGCACCGCCCCTGACTAGGCATCTACATCTGAAGCAAGAGAGCTTGGATTTTCAAAGAACAAAACCCATCTTGGACTTCTCACTAGGAATTTCCTGTTGAGCCAGAATGTCCCGAGAGCCATCTGAGAGCAGCACAGACTTCCCTGCCCTCTGTCAGCTTCCCTTCCCCCAGCTGGAAGCTGTGGCAGTGCCTGCCTCCGGTCACCCAGTCCAGACCCTGCAAATTGGGCCTCAGAGGTGACCATCTAGGTCTGGGAAGTTTGTAGGGAACAGCTGTGTAGTCCGTCTCAAGCCTCCAAGATGGTGGGTTGGGGTTCTGTCAGTTCTTGGTGAAGTCCCCCTCTGGCTTCATTAGCAGGGAAACTTAGTCCTAGCTACTCTGCCCACCAGCTGTCTTGAGATCTCAGCCTTGACTTCCCCAGACCTCTTAGCCCAACTCTGGATAGGGAATGGCACTCCGTTAGCTCTGTTGCCTGCTGTCTGGGCTCCGGTTTTCTATCTCCGGCTGGGTTGGTCTCTGTCCCTTCTCCTTCCATCATCCCCGGGGTGGGAGGCAGTAAGAACACGTGTGTAGACCTGTAGGTGTCCATTTCTTCACTCAGGCTGGAAGCTGAGGGACACACTCATGGTGCCAGCTCAAATGAAACCTAATAGAAAGTGAAGTTGCGGGGCCATGTGTCTTCCCCAAACACGGCAGGGACTTCAGGGCCACTCTCACGGCAGAGGAATCCCACACCAGCTCATTTTTGGTGCTGCTGCGGGAGCTGTTGGACTTCCCTTTACTCGAGCCTGCAGCTTCTCTCTGCTTCCCAGATCACTCCCGCTGACATACTTCCTGGGCTCCTGCCTGGCCTCTCCATGCTTACCCTGGTCCTCAGACCTCCATCTGCTCACCTATACCCTGGGCTTGGGAATGTGGCTGTGGCTGTCAGATTACCAGGGATCGTTTTGGGGGTGTGGAGGAGTTTGGAGCGGGTTAGTGGTCCTGGCTGCTCCTAGTGCCGAAGTGGATGAGAATTGGGGGCCCATCCACAGCCCTGGGAGGACCTCCAGCAGCGAATAGGAGACCTCATGCCAGGAATGACCTTGAGTCCACAGTGGGTGGGGCTGGCACCTCGGGCCTTATTTAATTTAAAATTATTTAGTTCCAGTCGTGGTGCTTGAACTCAAGGCCTAGGCACTATCCCTTGGCCTTTTTGCTCAAGTGGTGCTCTACCTCTTGAGCCACAGCTCCACCTCTGGCTGTTTGGTGATTAATTGGAGATGAGTCACATAACCTTGATCCTCCAATCTTAGCCTCCTGAGTAGCTAGGATTACAAGCATGTACTAGTCGCCCAACTTCAGGCCTTGCTATCAGCCAGCCTCGTATGGACTTGAAAAAGCATGAGTTTTTATGCTTCTTTGTCCATAATGCCAGATGAGGGGAGAAGAGAGGCTTCTATCAGTGTCCAGAAAGGCCAGGAATGGAGAAAGTATCAGCACACGTCCCCTGGAAAAGCCGACACCCTTGTCTTACCAGCAACCACAGGGTCAGGTGTAGCTAAGCCAGATGGTTTGCACCGAGAGCCCTGGGCTCTGCAGGCCAGAGCTTCCTCCCAAATAGTATCAGGTCCCCGCTTCAAGAAGGCTGAGTCCTGTTTCCAGATGCAGGGGCTTATTGGCAGGCATGGGGCGGGGGGGCTTGAACTGTAGCTTATACCTGAGGAATGGAAGCCAATAACGATTGCTTCCTCCCTCCACACCACCACAGAGATAGGCATTTTCACAACAAAGTTCAGGTCAGTGCTCCCTAACAGTTACTATCCTTGCTGAGTGCTAGAGATTCATGCCTATAGTCCTAGCTACTCAGGAAGCTGTGAAGAGGCTTGAGGTTCAAAGCCAGCCTGGTCAGGAAAGTCCGTAAGATTCTTAATTTCAGTTAATCACAGAAAAGAAAATGGAAGTAGAACTGTGACTTAAGTGGTGGAGCCCTAGCTTTAAGCAAAAGAAGCTTAGGGATAGTGCCCAAGCACTGAGTTCGAGCCCCAGGACTGGTGCGTGTGCGTGGTGGGGTGTTGGACCCTGTCTGGTCTAAAGCATTCATTTGCTCTCGCCCCTTTCTCATAGGCTCGCAGCCCTGAGCGATCGGGAGACGCGGCTGCAGGAGGTGCGCTCAGCCTTCCTGGCCGCGTACAGCCGCACCGTGGGGCTCCGGGCAGCAGCGCCCAGCCCCTCCGGTGCCATTGGGGGTCTGCTGGAACAGTTTGTCCGCGGTGTCGGGCTCCGGGGCACCAGCACCACCACCTTGTGAAGCGGCCAGCCCAAAGCTTCCTGCTCCTCTCTCAGCTGAGCCTTAGCGGAATCAAAGCCATGCCTAGCCAAGGGGTACTTGGAGTTCCGGGCAAGCCTCACACCCCCCTCTCCACTGTGCACATGGCTGCCCCAAGGCTGAGCAGGGCTCAGGACAGGGTTTTCTGACCCCGGCCTCCTGACTGGTCACCGCCGCCCCTGGTCACTGCCTCTTCCTACCCCACTCCGCGGAAGTCCATCAACTCAGAACGGGCGGGGCTTCCCTGGGGCCGGCGGAGGCTCTGACCTGCAGGAGCCCCCCCCCCCCCCCCATTCCTACTTCCCGGCGAGGAGGGGTCATCTGCACTGAGAATGAGGCGACTTGACACCAATCACAAAATAAAGCCAAGGTCTTTTGGAACTGCCTTTCTTACGCTTTCTCATTTGGTTACTCTCCAGCCACTTGACGTGTTCTCATCCTTGTGCTGGATGAAGGGGGGGGTTGGTGGGGCAAGAGGGGGCCTGGACTGAGAAGGTCGTTAGAAAGTCGGCTCTGTCCTTCACGAGCTTTGAAGGTGGCCACGCACTCCCGAAGCTGCGGTGGGAGGGGCGTCCACAGACTGGGGGGACCCTCGGTGGCCCCGTCACCTGTGGGTCTGCAGATTCCAGGACCGCCTGCGGCCTTCACTTGCCAGATGGAGGAACTTCATCTCTAACAGTGAGGAGCCTGCGCCCCGCTCCCCCCGGGGTGATGGGCCTGGCATTGGGTCTGGGAAGCAGTAGTTGGAGAGAAGGGCCAGAAGCTGCGCTTGGACACTGGGGCGTGAGCAGGCCGCATTGGGGGTGTCTAAAGGCCTCCAGGGAGGCTGCGCACTGGTGGCTCACACCGGTCATCCTGGAGCCTGGGAAGGCTTGAGAGTTTTTTTTGAAGCCATCCCGGGCAGACAAATCCTTAAGACTCCAGCTAACAAGCAAAAAGCCAGAAAGAGGTGTGGCTCAAGTGGCAAAGCTGCCAGCCTTGAGCGAAAAAGCTAAGTGCCCAGGCCCTGAGTTCAAGCCCCAGTCCTGGAACACACACACACACACACACACACACACACAGAGTCTTCAAAAGCCTGAGCAAGGTCTTCATCAATGGCCACTGATTTATTTCTCCTGTTGTTGGATTGCTGAGGATCTCCCAAAAGGCAGGTGTTCCGGGCCTCTCTCGGTGGGAGACAGCCCAGAGATGCTGGGAAACTTGCCCAGGGTCACCGGCCGACTGGAGCTGGGCAGGTAGAGACCCAGGTAAGGCAGGACCGGGGAGAGGGGAGGCCGCGGCCCCGACACCACCCCCCAGGTTAAGCCAGGCATTTCCGAGCCTCGGATTCCCGCCCTGCGGCGGAGTTGGGGAGGGGGGGTGTCCGGGTGAGGTCCCCAGCCCGCTGCAGCCTGCACGGGAGGGGCGGGGGCCGCCCGCGGGGCCGGGCGGGGCTGTGCTGCCATCTGAAGCCGCTGCCGGCGGCCGCACCGCCCCAGTCGGCCGGGCGGGCGGGCGGGCGGGCGGCGCGGCGGAGCCGGCGGGGCTGGAGGAGCCGCCCCTAGCCCGGCGGCCCCTCCACCAGCCATGTCTCTCGGCGGAGCCTCGGAGCGCAGCGTCCCGGCCACCAAGATCGAAATCACCGTGTCCTGCCGGTGAGCGGGCCGCGCCGCGCCGGGGGGATCCGCGGACGGGGCTGGACCGGGTCGCTGGCGGGGTCCGGGAGGGGGGTCTGCCCGGTCCGTCCGCGGCCCCCGGGGGGAGCTGGGCCCCGGGACGAGGAAGTTGTGGAGCCAGCCCCTTCCCACCGGGCACGGGGCACGGATGCATCCGGCCGGCCGGCCGGGGGTCCGCGCGGAGGCTTCCGGCGCTGTGCACGGTGCCGTCGCCGCCGCGGGACGACCCCTCCTCCCCCCCACACACACCGGGGGGGCCGGGGGGTCAGGCCGGGGGCCCTGGGGCCCCGCACGACCCCGGGGCGGGCAGCGCGCGCGCGCGCGCGGCGGGCTCCGGAACGGCCGCGCTCCGTGTCGCTTTCCCCAGGAGCCTGCTGGACCTGGACACCTTCTCCAAGTCGGACCCCAGTAAGCGGGCCGGGCGGGCGGGTGGGGTCGGGGCGCCCTGGGGCGCCGCCCGCCCTGACGCCCTCCCCGGCCCCCTGCAGTGGTGGTGCTTTACACCCAGAGCCGGGCCAGCCAGGAGTGGCGGGAGGTGAGTGCGCGGCCGCCTGGCCCCCGGGGTCCCCCCCCACGCCTGGCCCCCGGGGTCCTCCGCCTGTCTCCGAGCTCTCGAGGTCCCCCGCCTGTCCACGGGGTCCCCCACCTATCCCCGAGCTCCCGGAGCCCCCCCCCCCGCCTGCCCCCGGAGTCCCCCGCCTGTCCCAGCGCTCCGGGGTCCCTGACTATCTCCCTGGGCCCCCCACCTGTCCCCCAGGGTCCCCCGCCTGTCCCCGGGGTCCCCCACCTGTCCCCGGGGTCCCCCACCTGTCCCCGGGGTCCCCCACCTGTCCCCCGCCCCGGGATGACTCTCCTCGTCTCCCCACACGCCGCCCAGTTCGGCAGGACCGAGGTGATCGACAACACGCTCAACCCCGACTTCCTGCGCAAATTCGTCCTGGACTATTTCTTTGAGGAAAAGCAAAATCTGCGCTTCGATGTGTGAGGCCCCGCCCAGAAATGTGCCTTAGCCCCGCCCCCCGCCCTGGAGGGGCCCGGGATCCTGGTGACCACGCCCCCCGGCCCAGCTCGGCCCCAATCAGAAGGGCTCCACTTAGTCCCAGCCCCGCCCCACGCCCGGGCGAGCTCCGCCCCCCGGCGGCACCCAGCGCGCCCACCTCCCCGGCAGGTGCCCCCCTCCTTCCCCTCGAGGGCCAAGGCTCCCCTCCCCACACCCTCGCAGGGCCGGACTCCTTCCCCGCCTCTCCCCCACCCCGTCCCACCCCATGCTGGTTCGACTCTCTCCCCAGGTACAACGTCGATTCCAAAACCAACATCTCCAAACCGGTAAGCAAGCGGCCCCTTGTGGGCCGTCTGTGCCCACCCAGGTGCCCAGGTGTCCCCAACAACCTCCCCAGAACTCCACCCACCCCACCCCACCCCACCTCTCCAGGCCCCCAGCCCGCACTCCCCGGCCTCTCCTGCTTGCGCCCTTCCTCATGACTTCTCTTCCTTCTTGGCCACCGCTGGGACCTGCAGAAGGTGAGGCTGAGTGAAGGGGGGGCCGGATGGGGGGGGACAGTGTGGTGAGCCCCAGAAGCGGAGCTGGCCCGGGGACAGGGCAGAGGCGCTGCCGGACCAGGGCTGGGCCGGCCGGGCCCTCCTCTCCTCTCCACCCCGGGGCCTCACCGACTGTGTGTCCTGGCGCAGGATTTCCTGGGACAGGCCTTCCTGGCCCTAGGAGAGGTGATCGGAGGCCAGGGCAGCCGTGTGGAGCGACCTCTCACGTGAGCTGAAAGGGAAGGGATGGAGGGGGGGAAGGGGGGGCCCTCCAAGATTTTCCCTCCCAAAGATGGTGCTGTCCTGTATCAGTGGAGGTTGGGACTAGCACTGGTCAGGAGCCTGCCCTATGGCCCAAGACCCCCTGGGAGAAAGCTGGATCTCTAGGGTTTGCTCAAGGCCATCTCAGGCTGGGCAAGTCCCCATCTTGTCGCTCGTTCTTAAGTCTCACCGAACCTTTCGGGTCCACTTCCAAGCCCTAGTCCATGGGGAAGCTTTTAGGAACTAAACCAAATTCTCTGGCATGGCCATGACATTCCTCACAAACCACATTAGCCCGTTCTAGACACCTGTTCCAGGCATCAGGGAGCCACCTATTCTACCACCTGTACTGAGGCGGTACTCGGGTTCAAGGAGCCCGAGTTGAAGGGGTGTACATACAAAGCCCCGTCTCCCACACCCCCCCCCCACAACCTCCAGGAGCTAGTGTGTTATTCAACGGGATGGTCAGGAAGCACTCAGAGGCCGGCTTCACCGAGGGGGGAGGAGCACGCTGCAGGCAGAGCACAGCTCCTTTGAGAGATGGCAGGGGGGTGAGGTTGGAGGAAGGAGAATTACCAGTGAGGGCCTTGTAGCCGCTGGGGACTTGAGCTTTTACTCTGATGGGGGTCAAGGCGGAGGTCTCAGGCGAGGAGTGACCATACTGACTGCCGTGGGAACAAAACAAACCAAGGTAGAAGCAAGGAGCAATTAGAAGGTTAATAGAGTCCGGAATGACGGTGCTTGTCTGTAATCCCAACTACTTGGAGGGATTGAGGTTCCAAGCCACCCCTGCCAGAAGTTTTTGAGACCTTAACTCCAAAGCTAGCCAGTGTGATGGAATATGCCTACGGTCTCCGCTATCAGGAGGTGAAGGTAGAAGGATCTTGCTCTAAGCCAGATCTGACCCTGCCTGCAAACAAAAGCCAAAGGACTAGAAGATGTGGCTCAGATGATAAAGCACTTGCCTAGCAATCAGGAGGCTGTGAGTTCAATTCTGAGTCTACAGAAAAAGGTTATTATCCACTGCCACTGCACAGGTAGCATGCTATAAAGGAGTGGAGAAGTGGTCATTTCTGGATATATTTGGAAGGAGGAGCTGACAGGTTCCTGACAGAGTGGCTGAGTGAGAGAGAAATAGAGCAGCTGCTGTAGAGATCAAGGCCTTTGGCTTGAGAAACAGGAAGGAGAATTGTGCCACCAGTCTAAATGATCTTACAGGCTCACGTCTGAAATCCTAGCTACTTCAGGAGGCTAAGAATTGAGGATCCTAGTTCAAAACCAGCCCCAGCATAAGACTATTATCTCTAATTAACCACCATAAAGCCAAAAGTGGAATTGTGACTGAAGTGGTACAGCACCAGCCTTTAGCAAAAAAATAAAAAAAGTTCAGTGATAACACCTAGGCCAAACCCCAGTTCAAACCCCAGTACTGGCATGTACATGTGCACACACACACACACACACGTACACACACACACACGCAATGGAGGAGCTACCTGGGAGAAGGACTCACTTAGCAGTTAAGTCTGAATTTCTTACGTTCTATCATATGTCAAAGGGATGTATCAAAAAAACAGTAAGATACATGAGATATAGATGCTGAGGTGTTTTTCTGAGGCCTAGAGACTTTTTCTTTCTTGTTATCTTCTTAAAGGACACAGCTATTATTAGTGCTTTCTGTTGTTTTCTGAAAACATACACTGATGAACAAGTGTGGGAGTTTTATGTTTACCTTCTAAGTCTTGCAAGGCTAAAGATATTCTTCTTAATGTCAGCCATGATGGCAATCACTGTACAAAAGATCACCCACCCTCACAAAAATGGCCACATTACAACAAAAAAATTGTGGACTTTTTCTTTTAAGAATACAAAAGGGGGCTGGGAATATGGCCTAGTGGCAAGAGTGCTTGCCTTGTATACATACATGAAGCCCTGGGTTCAATTCCCCAGCACCACATATATAGAAAATGGCCAGAAGTGGCGCTGTGGCTCAAGTGGCAGAGTGCTAGCCTTGAGCAAAAAGAAGCCAGGGACAGTGCTCAGGCCCTGAGTCCCAAGCCCCAAGACTGGCAAAAGAATACAAAAGTTTCCAGGTGTGGTGCTATACACCTATAACCCCAGCACTGAGGACGCAGGGGCAGGATGAATCATAAGTTTAAGGCCAACCTAGGCTACACAGAAAGACAGTCTCAAAAAGATGACGCAGGCATAGAGCGGTAGCTCAGTGTTACAGCACATGTTCACCATGTGCAAGGCTGTGGGTTCAATCTCAAGACAGCAAAACACAGATGATCAACAGATAGAAAAATAAATGGATAATCTCCCTGCTTTTTTTGCTGGCGCTTTACCACTTGAATATCCAGTTTGGCATTTTGCTGGCTTGTTGGAGATGGAGTCTCTTGGACTTTTTCTGCCTAGGCAGGCTTGAAACCTCAATCATCAGATCTCTGTTTCCAGAGGAGCTAGGTGTGAGCCATGGGCTCCCAGCTTGTAATTTATTGGGTTTTTTTGTTTGTTTGTTTTTGCCAGTCTTGAGGCTTGAACTCAGGGCCTGAGCACTGTCCCTGAGCTGCTTCTGTTCAAGGTCAGCGCTCTACCACTTGAGCCACAGCGCTACTTCTGGCTTTTTCTGTGTATGTGGCACTGAAGAATCGAACCCAGGGCTTCATGCGTGCTAGGCAAGCACTCTACCACTCAGCCACCTTCCCAGCCTGTCTTCCTGTCACTGGCTGCGTGAGGGTGGAGGGGGCGTGGCAATGCCACGGAGCACATCTGTGAGGGTGGAGGGGGCGTGGCAATGCCACAGAGCACATCTGTGAGGGTGGAGGGAGGCGTGGCAATGCCACGGAGCACATCTGGTGAGCTAGAGGCCGTGGGCTGAGCAGCAGCGTGGCTCCCGGGCAGTGTGCAGGACCTTCACAAGTCTGTGGCTATGCATTTGAAAGCAAGGCCCAGTTCACACGAGGGTGTGCTTTCCTCTGGCCATGTTCAGGAGCTGTGGGCCATAGGGGTGAGATCGCATCTTCACTATGTGAAGCCCGGGCTGGCCTGGAACTTCTGATCCATCTGCCTCAAACTCCACAATCCCCAGATTACAGGCATGTCCCACCACTCCTGGCCCTTTGCCTAAATAACCAAATTTCACAAGCTTCAGAAGGCACAGACCTACCCACACTGGCCTCTTGCCTTGGGTCTGAACAGACTCCTGCCTACTGGCTTTGACATTCCACTCCCCCCGGGAAGCTCGCTGAGGGCTGGCAGCGTTGGAAAATCATGGCGGCGCCAGGGTCTGCAGTGAAGGATACACCTGTCATACCTAGAATGTTTACAGTTGCTCTTTCTTCTAATCATTGTGCTCCACCAAAGCCTTTCATGGGTAGTCTTGATTCCCATTTCATGGAGAAGAAAACCAAGTACCTTGCTGGGGGTCACACGGCTTGAAAAATCATCCAATCCAGTCTGAGTCCACTCGTTCTAAATTGCCTTTGTCACCCTAGCGTGAGGAGATTTCCTCTAGCCCCCTCCCAAGTCAACACTGGACCATTCTCCACTGGTACAGAAGGGGGCCCGCATACAGGACGGTCAATACATAGCCAACTGAGTCCCCGGGTCCACCCCACCCCCAGATTGGCTGCTCCAGCCCTTGTTGCCTAATTCCCCCCTCTTCTGCTTCCAGGGGTGTGCCAGGCAAGAAGTGTGGGACCATTCTGCTGACCGCAGAGGAGCTCAGCAATTGTCGGGTGAGTACGGGGCACCTGCTAGACTCAGGAGCTCCCTTCTCCCTCCCAGACTCCCTTCAGGGGGCCAGAGAAAGGCTGGGGGAAGTCTGGCTTTCAACACACTCGCTCTCCGTGCCTAGGACATTGCCACCATGCAGCTGTGTGCAAACAAGCTCGACAAGAAGGACTTCTTTGGGAAATCAGACCCCTTCCTCGTGTTCTACAGGAGCAATGAGGATGGCACGTGAGTCGTGCCCCGTGCCCCGCAGGCTACATATGCAGCCCATGCCTAGCCTGGGGGATCTTGGGACTCTACCAGAGTTGGGCTTCTGGGAGTGTGGCTTAGCCGTAGCGCTCGCCTAGCAGGCATGAAGCCCTGGCTTCCACTGCTCAGCACCACATACACAGAAAAGGTGGGAAGTGGCACGGTGGCTCAAGTGGTAGAGCGCCAGCCTTGAGCAAAAGCTCAGGGACAGTGCCCAGGCCCTGAGTTCAAACCCTAGGGCTAACAAAACAACCACAACCAAAGGGTCGGGCTGTCTACCTCTGTCCCAGTCCTCCCTCCAGGTAAGTTCCAATCTCGGGCTCCCTTCCAGGTTCACCATCTGCCACAAGACAGAGGTTGTGAAGAACACGCTGAACCCCGTGTGGCAGCCGTTCAGCATCCCGGTGCGGGCGCTGTGCAACGGAGACTATGACAGGTCTGCTTCAGGACCAGCCGCGGGGGAAGGGCCCCAGGGCGGCGGGGGTGGGGGTGGGGGGGCAAAGGTTGAACCTAGGCGAATGCATGTCTAAAAGGATCACTAGAAGTCGGGCACTGGGGGCTGGGAAGGTGGCTTAGTGGTCGTGTGCTTGCCTAGCACGCAGGAAGCCCTGGGTTCGATTCCTCAGCACCACATACACAGAAAAGGCCAGAAGTGGCGCTGTGGCTCAAGTGGTGGAGCGCTATCTAGCCTTAAGCATGGAAAGGCTCAGGGATAGAGCCCAGGCCCTGAATTCAAGGTCCAGGATGGGTGAAAGAAAGAAAGAGAAAAAGTTGGGCGCTGGTGGCTCACATCTATAATCCTAGCTACTCAGGAGGCTGAGATCTGAGGATCACAGTTTGAAGCCAGCCCAGAAAAGAAAGTCTATGAGACTCTTCTAATTAAACACCTGAAAGCCAGAAGAGGCGCTGTGACTCAAAGTGGTAGAGGACTGGCCTTGAGCACAAGAGCTCAAGGAGAGCATTCGGGCCCCAGGACTGACGAATAAATGAAGAATGAATAGATAAATAAACATCAGCTCCATCACTTACTAACTGCAATCTTAGCCACATTACCTTGGCTGTCCTTCCCTCCCTCCTTCCTTCCTTCTTTCCTTCCTCTCTTCTCTTCCTCTTTTCTCTTCTTCCTTCTTTCTCTTTTTCTTCCATATCTGATTCCTCATCCAAAAGTATCACTAATAGTACTTACTCCTTTTTTTTTTTGCCAGTCCTGCGGCTTCCACTCAGGGCCTGGGCACTGTCCCTAAGCTTCTTTTGCTCAAGGCTTGTGCTCTACCACCTGAGCCACGGGCACCACTTCCAGCTTTTTCTGTGTATGTGGTACTGAGGAATCGAACCCAGGGCTTCATGCATGCTAGGCAAGCACTCGACCACTAAGCCCCATTCCTAGCCCTAGTACTTACTCTTATAGAGTGAAATTGCTAAATTAAATGAGATAATCTTTGGAAGCGCTGAGAAAAAAATATCTGGAATAGAAAGGTCAATAGATGGTAGAAGAGTCATAGCTCTGATGGCAATGGGAATGAATAGAAGGAGGAGACAGGTACAGGCTGGACCATTGAATAAAAAGATGGAAGGAGGAAGGTTGAAAAATGAACCGGGAGATGGAAGGGAGGATGACCAGGGTTTGGTGCAAATGCCTCTAGGATTTATTATGCATGGTGGAGCCTGTGTTTATCTTGCATATTTCAGAACAGTGAAGATCGACGTATACGACTGGGATCGAGATGGAAGGTAGAACTGCCCCCATACATCCCCTTCTCCTGTACTTAACCTAGATACCTCCCCGTAAGTCTGGCACACTCACTAGGAACCCCCAAAACGCCTGGGGGACCGAGGGAGATGGTCGGTGCCTGGGGCTGGGCACCGCCATCCCGAGTCCCCCCCAGCACTAGCTGCTGCCTCCTTACAGCCACGACTTCATCGGCGAGTTCACCACCAGCTACCGGGAGCTGAGCAAGGCCCAGAATCAGTTCACCGTGTATGAGGTGAGAGCCCCAGCCCGGCCCGGCTGGCCCGCCGGGGGAGCCCGGACTCCGGCCTCCCGCCATGGCTGTCGCCCTCCTCCGCTCAGGTACTGAACCCTCGGAAGAAATGTAAGAAGAAGAAGTACGTCAACTCGGGAACCGTGAGTGCTCCCCAGAGCCCTGGCCTCCCTGTCCTCCCCCTTCTGCCCCCGCGACCAATACCTGACCGTGGGGGGAGGGGAGACAGCGGTACACATCGCCTGGCTACGGGAATGGCGGGCAGCAGGTGGCACTGTGGACATCGTTCTTTGCCCTTTTTTATTATTATTATTAAACTTTCACCTAGGAAAGATTTTTATAGAATTAAAAAAAAGACAACCTTAAGTTGCATTGCAAATGTAATATAGGTTCCAATTCCAAAGGCATTGCTGCCTTCCAGCTTCCCCTTCCAGAACTAAACGTGGTAGGCCGGACTGGCATCGAAGTAGAGTCCCGGGCCTCAGGCCGTAAGCCTCTCTCCCTGCGGCTGCCCCTCCCAAAGCGGCGGGGCGGCCTCCTCTGTCCCGCAGGTGACGCTGCTGTCCTTCTCTGTGGACTCCGAATTCACTTTTGTGGATTACATCAAGGGAGGGTTAGTCACAGACCCAGCGCTGACGGCCCAGCAGTGGGCTCTGTGTGCGTGTGTGTGTGTGTGTGTGTGTGTGTGTGTGTGTGTGTGTGTGTGTCCAGTCATAATCTGGGTGCTGTCCCTTAGCATTGTTACTTAAGACTAGCACTCTACCACTTGAGCTACAGTTCTACTTCTGGCTTTCTTTTTGGTGGTGAATTGAGAATGAGTCCCATAAACGCTTTTGCCCAGGCTGGCTTTGAACCACAGTCCTCAGATCTCAAGTCTCCTGAGTTGCTAGAATGACAGGTGTGTTCTACCAGCACCTGACTCACCTTTCTTATTTATCAAAGGTGTATAAAGCGCAAAATGTCATGGCTCTTGGTTCTCTTTATAGGGCTGCCTTCTAGCCCCCGCCCCCCCAAGATGGCTGCCGGACCAGTCGTCTTCAATGGTGGCCTCAGCGACCTGAATGGGGCCCAGATAAACGTTATGGCTGGAGCTGGGCACCGGTGGCTCACGCCTGTAATCACAGTTACTCAGGAGGCTGAGATCTGAGAATCATGGTTCAAAGCCAGCCCAGGCAGAAAAGCCTGTGAGACTCATATATCCAATTAACCACCAGAAAACCTGAAGTGGCACTGTGGCTCAAAGTGGTAGAGCTGAAGAACTCAGGGACAGCGCCCAGGCCCAGAGTTCAAGCCCCACAATGGACAAAAAAAAAAAAAAAAAGTTATGGCTAGGAGCTGGGTATATATAGCCAGTGGTAGAGCATGCACTCAATACCTTCAAGGTGCTAGACCCAATCCCAGCGCGCACACACACACATACACACACACACACACACACACACACACACACACACACACACACACACACACACAAAGTTATAGGTCGACAGGAAGGAGAGATCAAGAGAAATGGAAAGCAAAGCAGACTCTAATGGACATTTTTGCTTGGTAGTGTAGAGGCAGGCAGGCAAACTGCTTCTCTGCACCTTCCTTTTCCCCTGTGAAGAATGGAGATTTGAATGACTACTGCAGGGCTACAAAAAGGGTTAAGCGACCCATGATGCACTTGTCACAAGGTGGCATTTCATTCCTATCCCAACTGTGGCCTGCGCACCCGCAGTGTCAGCATCACTCGGGACATCCGTCCGTCCACCTAAACTGCCTGGATCAGAACCTACAAGTTAGCATGAGCTGTAGGTGGTGTGGATGCACATTTGTGTTTGAGAAATACTGTTGTCACCGCAACTGATCCCTCCCGACGCAAGCCATGTCCTTCCCCAACAGGACACAGCTGAACTTCACCGTGGCGATTGACTTCACAGCTTCCAATGGTGAGGAATGGATGGGGCATGGGGGGGTGGGGAGGTGGTTTCGGCGGAAGGGTGCTAAGGAATGCCTATCAGGGAATAAGGGTTTCCCACCCCAAGAAGCCCACATTTATGTAATGCCCCGCCAGGATGGTTCAGGTAGGAGAGAGAGACCATTGAGCGTAAGATGGAGGAGATAGATAAATCAAGCCAGGTGGAAAGGATAGGTAACTCAACTGGCAGAAGAGTAAGCAGATTTGGGAGAGAATGGGGTATTAGGAGAGGTGGGCAAGTGAACAGGAGGTAAAAAAGCAGTGGGTGAGCGGGTGAATACAATAGACTGGATAAGCAGATGCATGGATGGTGTGTTGGCAGACAGCTATTCTAAGTTGAGGAAATAACAGATAAGTAGGCAGAGGAACAGATCAGTGGACAAGAGAATTGGGCCTATATGAGAACAGATAAGCAAGTGGGTGAATGGAATGGACAGGGATGGCTGGCTGGATAAAATGATGTGACTATACAGATGGAGAGAAAAGGAAGATAAGTGGTGGATGGGTGGGTGGATGGCTTAATTCTTTTTTTTTTTTTTTGGCCAGTCCTGGGGCTTGGACTCAGGGCCTGAGCACTGTCCCTGGCTTCTTCTTGCTCAAGGCTAGCACTCTGCCACTTGAGCCACAGCGCCACTTCTGGCCATTTTCTGTATATGTGGTGCTGGGGAATCGAACCCAGGGCCTCATGTATACGAGGCAAGCACTCTTGCCACTAGGCCATATCCCCAGGCCCTGGATGGCTTAATTCTTAAGAGAATGTAGATAGGAAAAGAGATGGATGGGTAGATTGAAAACGGATTTATGGCCGGGTGAATGGGTAGATGGACATGTGGGTAAATGGTTAAGTGAGAGAACACATGGGTGGAGGGGAGATAAATGGATAGATGGCTGGATACATACAAGGAGAAGGAAATGAATGACCGTGTGGGTGATCAGGTGACCACAAGGCTGGGGCTCCTGTGTCCCTACAGGGAATCCCCTGCAGCCCACCTCCCTGCACTACGTGAGTCCCTACCAGCTCAGCGCCTACGCCATGGCCCTCAAGGCGGTGGGGGAGATCATCCAGGACTATGACAGTGACAAGCTCTTCCCAGCCTATGGCTTTGGGGCCAAGCTGCCCCCCGAGGGGAGGATCTCTCACCAGTTTCCCCTGGTACGGTCTGCCCCCCACCCACAACAGGACGGACGGGTTTCCCTTTCAAGGGCTACCAAGGGCAGCAAGCGGCGAGAGGGGGCACCGTGGGCTCCGAGGGAAGCTGGAAGGGACAGGAGGGGGATGGAAGGAGCGAGCTGGGATCAGAGCATTCCCGGGCGTTACCCTGCATGGCTCAGCTTGGCAGGACTCTTTCTCTTCCACAGAACAACAACGACGAGGACCCCAACTGCGCGGGCATCGAGGGCGTGCTGGAGAGTTATTTCCAGAGCCTGCGCACCGTGCAGCTCTACGGGCCCACCTACTTTGCTCCTGTCATCAATCAGGTGGCCAGGTATGGAGAGTGGGGGGAATTATCCCCAAAGGACAGTCCAGTCCACTATGGGTGGACTCGGGTCTAGCCACGCTCTGGTACTTAATACCAGGGAGGGCGTCAACCAGCTGCCCACTGGGAGAGACAGTCCAGCCTCCAGACAGCCTTGAGTTTCCATAAGAGAGAGAAGAGGGCACTGGTGGCTCCCACCTGTAATCCTCGCTACTCAGGAGGTTGAGATCCAAGGATTGCGGTTCAAAGCCCGCCCAGAGAGACAAATCTGTGAGGCTCTTATCACCAGTTAACAAGCAAAAATCCAGAAGTGGTGATGTGGCTCAAGTGGTAGAGCACCAGCCTTGAGCAGAAAAGCCAAGTGAGACACAAACCCCAGTACTTGTGCACACACGCACACACACACATGCACAGAATACACACACGCATACACACAAAGTAGTGAAATTGACTGGCACACAGTATAAACATATATATGGATGTAACAACAGAATTCCTCCCTCTAATCCTAGACCTGAGGATCAAAACCAGACAGGGCAGGAAAGTCCGTGAGACCCGAATCTCCAGTTCACCACACAAAACAAGCCAGAAATATAGTTGAGGATCCAGTGGTCAAGAGAGCACTAGCCTTGAGTACAAAGGCGCAGGGTTAGTGCTCAGGCTCAGAGTTCGAGCCCCAAGTTACTCTGAGAGTAACTCTGGATATAAAAGGAATCCTTGACAAGCTTTCCTTATATATCCATAAAATAGAGTCAGATTTCATGTAGCATGTCACTGCTGGTTTTTTATTACTATAAAATATATATTATATCACATATGATTATATATAATATTTATTCTAAGTAATCATATACAATTATATTATTATAATTATTATTCCATTGTACACACTGGTTTCACTGTGACACTTCTATACATTCATACAACATATCGACATCACCCCCTCTTTCTTCTCCCTTCTCCCCTTCTTAAAGTAGTATCAGCGGGTGTCCCTTCTCTATTTTCATGTATGTTCATCAAGTACCTTGACCACATTCACCCCGATCACCCTCCTGCTGTTACCCCCACAAGCTCCAGTTTCACTTTCTGGTCACTCATTTTTTTTGTGTGTGTATATTAACTGAACCAAGGGTTTTCAACATGATATTTCACACATGCATCATATAATATGTTTTATGTTTTATTTATTTATTTTGGCCAGTCCTGGGACTTGAACTCAGGGCCTGAGCACTGTCCCTGGCTTCTTTTTGCTCAAGGCTAGCACTCTGCCACTTGAGCCACAGCGCCCCTTCTGGCTTTTTCTGCTTATGTGGTACTGAGTTGAACCTAGGGCTTCATGAATGCTATGCAAGCACTTTACCACTAAGCCACATTCCGAGACCTATAAGCTTTTTTTTTTTCTTGGTTGTTATTGCTATTAAACATTCGTGTGTGTGCATGCATGTGTGTGCTAGTGCCAGTCCCGGGGCTTGAACTCAGGGCCTACGCATTGTTTCTGGGCTTTTCTTGGTCAAGGCTTGTACTTTACCACTTGAACCATAGCTATACTTTCAGCTTTTTGCTAGCTAACTGGAGATAAAGAGTCTCACAGATTTTTCTGCCCTGTCTGGCTTGGAACAGTGATCTTCGGATCTCAGCCTACTGAATAGCTAGTATTGTAGGTATGAGCCACTGGTGCCTGGTTTTAAATCTATCCAGCTATCTATCTATCTATCTATCTATCTATCTATCTATCTATCTATCTATCTATCTACCTATCTACCTACCTATCTATCTAGTCTTTCTTTCTATCTAGCTACCAATTTACCCACCTACCTACTTGTCATCTGCCTTTAACAATCTAATCTTTGACAACTGTACTTATTTATTCACACAATAAAAGTCCTGTGAGGGGGCTGGGATGTAGCTCAGTGGCAAAGCACTTGCCTAGCTAGTGCAATGTCCTGGGTTTGATCTCCAGTGCCTCCCCCCCCCCCAAAAAAAAGACAAGAAAAAATTCCGTGAGGGTTGTATATCATGAGAATGGACTCTAGAACTAAACTACCTAAAATAAATTGATACACTGATTCTGCCATATGCTAGCTGTGTGGATTAGGCCAACACAACCTCTCTGTGCCTGTCTCTTCATTTGTAAAATGAGAATAATAGAAACAACATCTGTATCACAAGATTGTGGTTGGAGCCAGCACTGGTGGTTCACGCCTATAATCCTAGCTACTCAGGAGGCTGGAGTCTAAGGATCATGGTTTGAAGCCAGCCCGGGCAGGAAAGTCCATGAGACTCTTATCTCCATTTACCAGAAAACCGGAAGTGGTGCTGTGGCTCAAAGTGGTAAAGGGGCTAGCCTTGAACACAGAGAGGCTCAGGGACAGTGCCCAGGCCCTGAGTTCAAGCCCATCACACACACACACACACACACACACACACACACACACACAAAAAGATTGTGACTTGTGTCAACACAAGACTAGCATGTAGAGTTGAACCTACCACATCCTAAGTCATGCGAGGTTAGCTATTCCTGTCACTGTTGTCATCATTGTCGCTATTTCGAGACCATCTGCATGTGCTGGTTCTTTGTTGGGACCCTGGAGACTCACAGATCAATAAGACCTCATTCCTGCCCCTGGGGGCTCTTGCCTTTTTGCCTGCGACAAAGACAGAAGTATAAATAAATCATGACCTTCTGTAGGCCAGCTCTTCCCAGACTTTTCTAGCAAGTTGCCTACCAGCAAAGGCGAGAGACTCCATCCCTCTGAGGGAACCTGAGGGCACAACAGAAAGCAGCTAGGCTAAGAACATCTTTGAAGTCTCCATAGTTGATCCTACAAACCCATGCAGATTTTCTCTTCTTCCCACTATGTTTTCTTTTAATTTTTTTTGTGCCCCTCATGGGGCTTGAACTCAGGGCCTGGGCACTGTCCCTGAGATTTTTTGCTCAAGGCTAGCGTTTTTGCTCTACCACCTGAGCCATAGCCCCACTCTGGCTGGCTAATTTGGAGATGTGAGTCTCATGGACTTTCCTGCCCAGACAGGCTTTGAACTGCAATCCTCAGACCTCAGCCTCCTGAGTAGCTAGGGTTACAGGTATAAGCCACTGGTGCCCAGGACTGCTTTAAAAAACATCTTATAGATGTTGTACGTGTAGTTATTGCCATCTAGCTTCACCTATGAGAAGATGAAGCACAGTGGATTCATCCTTGGGCTCCCCTCACTTCCTCCAGTGTGAGAATCCTCTAGGAGGTGCAGCTAGCCCAGGTCTGTGCACAGGGCTGTATTCCACAGGCTGGAAGGCCCGGGCCTGCTGTAGATGGAGGGAGGGTGCCGAGGCTGGGAGAAAAACCAGCAAGTCAGTGGACCGCGGCGGATCTGACTGGACAGTGCAGGAGAATCCAGAAAGAAGCCAGGTGTGCACAGCAGTGGGAGCAAGCCTTTTGTCTCTGTTGACTGAGAGCAGCTTTGAACTCAGGCTTCATAGCCCCAAGGCTGCTGCTTAATGTCTCATACGAAAACAAGCTGGGCACCAGTGGCTCATTGCCTATAGTCCTAGCTATTCCTGAGGCTGAGAACTGAGGATCACTGTTCGAAGCCAGCACAGGGAGAAAAGCCAGAGAGAGAGACTTTTATCTCCAATTAACTTTTTTAAAAAAAAGTCGCTGGGTGCCAGTGGCTCACGCCTGTGATCCCAGCTACTCAGGAGGAGGCTGAGATGTGAGGATGATGGTTCGAAGCCAGCCTGAGCAGAAACGTCCCCATGAGACTCTTATCTCCAATGAACCACTCAAAAACTGGAAGTGGCACTGTGGCTCAAAGTGGTAGAGCGCTAGCCTTAAGCAAAAGAGCTCAGGGACAGCACTCAGGCCCCAAGTTCAAGTCCCAGGTCTGACAAAAATAAAGTCAGAAGTGGAGTGGTGGCTCAAATGGTAGAGCACTACCCTTGAGCAAAAACACTCAGGGACAGTGCCCAGGCCCTGAGGTCAAGCCCCGGAACTGGCCAGAAAAAAAAAAAAAGGAATAAAGAAGCTGGGTGGCAGTATCTCACGTCTGTAATTCTAGCTACATCTATTCTAGGCTGAGGTTGAGGTTGGAAGCCAGCCAGGCAGATAAATCCGAGAGACTCTCATCTCTAATTACCAAAAAGCCAGAAGTGGAGCTGTGGCTCGATGTATGCAAAACCTAGACAACAGCGCAAGGTCCTAGGTTTGACTCCAGTTCCAACACACACACACACACACACACACACACACACACACACACACGAATGAAAGAGTACTGTCTGCCCGTCTCATAGAGAGGCAGGGAGGATTACACTAGACCACCGCCTCCAGCGCGCAGGGACGATTGTGTTTCTTACAGTGTAGAGGCACAGGGCACAGCCCGGCCTCCCCACACGGGTCACCAGCTCCTCGGCGAACTTCCCGGATCTCAGTGGCAGCACCGGGAAGCCAAGGTGGACCTCCCGGGCTCCCAAGCCTTCCCCCACTCCAACGGCTCCCCCTGACACACGCATCAGGATCGGCCCTCACCCACCCGCCCAGCCTCAGCTCTCCTCGGTCGTTCCTCTCACGTGACTCCCACAACACCCTTGCCTCTGCACCTTTCAGGAACACCGTCCTCCTTGACCTTCCCATCCCTGCTGGAACCCCACCCACCAGTCGCCTGGCTAAATGCCACTCCCTTTTCCAAGTCTCCATTAGCCGTCGCTTTCTCGGCGCCCTAACCTCAGCGTTCCCCTGTGTGCGAGCGTCTGTCCCCCGAGGACGACGGCCTGTCCCTTGCTCCGTACTCAGCGCCCAGCTTGCTGCGGCACGTAGCGGATGTACGGGGACAGTTTGCGAAATGAGTGAGTTGTGAGAGTAAGTTCTAGGCCAGGAAGATGGGGCCAGAATCCAAGAAAGAGGCAGGAGCTGCTGAGCAGGATCCAAAGGATCCTGACCAACTCCCATCCTGAGCCCGGGGTAGACTGGGTCAGAACGATCTGGTTCTGCTCGCTCACCGTTGCCCTGGGGATTTCGGAGAGCACTGTCTAGTAGGCCCTTCAACCGTCATGGAAACGGTCTGTCTTGGGACTGGAATTCAGGAGACCACGGTCTGCTACTGCCTGCACCCTTCCTACCTTGTTTTCCTGAAATGCAAAATTGAGGGACCATGTGCGTGCACGCGTGCGTTCATACCGGAGTTTGAACTCGGGACCTCGTGCTCTGGCTTGGCTTTTTCACCCAAGGCTGGTGATCTACCACTTGAGCCACACCTCCACTTGGACTTTTAGCTGGTGAATTGGAGATAAGTGTCACAGACTTCCCGCCTGGGCTGGTTTTGAACCCTGATTCTCTAGGATCAGCTAGGATTCAGGCATAGTAACACCTGGTAGCCCAGTATCTAGCTTCAAACGTCACTCCCTTCAAGAAACCTTCCCCGCGGTCACGGTCACGCGCGGCTCTCGGTGGTCATTTCCCACTGCTCCTTGTGATCTTTGGGCTCATCTCAGCAGGAGGGCTTGCTTTTCCCTCCTCCATGTCCGCAGTACCCACCCTAGAAAGTGCTGGATGAGTGTTAGGTCAGAGATGGCAGAGGGGCCAGCGCAAGGTGTGGGGGAGCAGCCAGGGCCGCAGAGGCCTCGGGTCTGCCCACAGCCTGCACTGGCTGCGGAAGGAAGCGACGGCCCCTGTGCTTTCAGCCAGCTGCCCACCTCGTTCTCCCATGCAGGGCAGCAGCCAAGATCTCTGACGGTTCCCAGTACTATGTTCTGCTCATCATCACGGATGGGGTCATCTCGGACATGACGCAGACCAAAGAGGCCATCGTCAGCGTGAGTCTGGGGAGGGACGCTCGGGGGCTGTGGAGAGAGGGCTGTCGGGCTGGCCATTCCAAGCCAGTGGCAACTGCTGTTTCTAGAGAGTTGGCATTTGCCCTGATTCTCCAAGGGTTGCACTGCAGGAGAGGAGCGCTGAGCTCAGAGAAGGCCGATCTTGTATTATGGGCAGGAAGCAGGCCTATCTTGTGTACCAGTGGGAGACCTTTTAAAAATTATCCTCGAGGCTGGGAGTGTTGCTTAGTGGGAGAGTGCTTGCTTAGCATGCATGAAGCCCTGGGTTCGATTCCTCAGCACCACCTATGTAGACAAAGCCAGAAGTGGCGCTGTGGCTCAAGAGGTAGAGTGCTAGCCTTGAGGAAAAGGAGCTCAGGGACAGTGTCCAGGCCCTGAGTTCAAGCCTCAGGACTGGCAAATTAATTAATTAATTAAAATAAAAATTATACTTGAGTCAGTAAATGTTCTGCTCTAGAAGACACTGTTTATCCTTCCACATTGCTTGATAGATACACATCTTTCAAAAGAATAGTCTGCGCTGCATGCCTGTAGCTCACACTTATAATCCTGGCTATTTAGGAGGCTGAGATCTGAGGATCATGGTTCAAAGCCATCTTAGGCAGGAAAGTCTGTGAGACTCTTATCTCCAATTAACCACCAGAAAGCCAGAAGTGGAGCTAGGGCTCAAATGGCCGAGTGCTAGCCTTGAGCACAAAAGCTCAGGAACGAGGCCCAGGCCCAGAGTTCAAGCTTAAGTACAGCCTGGAACAAAGACAACTGGGGACTGCTCACAAGATGTACACCCGACACACAGAAAGGATTCCAAGCCACCTCTTTTGTCACAGCTGCTCACCCCAATCCTTCCCCTCTTCCCACAGGCCTCCTCGCTGCCCATGTCCATCATTATTGTTGGTGTGGGACCGGCTATGTTTGAGGGTGAGTAGAATGGAGGGGACTAGGAACTGGGGAGAACGGGAGGGGACTGGGCACTCGGGCCTACCGCACAAGGTCAGGGTGGACAGACATCCCTGTGGGAATCCTGAGTAAGTGACACACCTCCGACCCGTTTCCTCTTCAGAACCAAAGCTCATGATACCAGAACTTTCCCCTTGTCAGATTTCTAGGAGGGCAGATTTACTAGTATTGACATAGGTAATTCCACAATACGAGTATCTGTAGGCATTCGCATGGTGGCTCTGGAGAGGAGCTAAGACGCGGGGGTGGGGGGGGGACGGCAGGGGTTGGGGAGGCCAGTCAATCCAGGTGTCTTTCCTGCAGCAATGGAAGAACTGGATGGAGATGATGTACGTGTGTCCTCCAGGGGGCGCTATGCAGAGCGGGACATTGTTCAGGTAGGCCTGACGCGGGGGAGGAGGGAGAGGCTAAGTAGCCGCGGCCCTCACTTACTTTCCCCGTCCTTCCTCATTCATTTGGCAAGGTTGCTTCTGCTTGGTGGCTCTAAGGTAGAGATCTCCAAGGTCCCTGCCCTCTAGTGGAGGCAACGGGTAATGGACAATCACAGCTAAACACCCGCTGTGTTTATGCTAGGGCCAATGCCACTCTAAGTGCAGCCAATAGTAGGGAACCTACCTTGGAGATCGGGGGAGGCTTCTGTGAGGAAGTGACCTGTGAGCTGAGTCCTGAAGGAGTTCTAAATCTCACAGGCAGAGAAGTGGCCTGTGAGAAGGCCCAGGGGCTCCAAGCAGGGTAGCGGATCTACTGAGCTAGAGGAAGGAGCCTTGACAGTGCTTTCAAAGGACTTTACAAGAATGGACAAGACTGTCAGACTTGCATGTTCAAGGAATCTGTCTGCTTCCTGGAGGGAAGCTTCCAGAAAGGCAGGAGGAAAATCATAAAGAGCATGGGGTAAGAGTGGCATGTGTTTACGATTATACTGAAATGTACTGGAAGACAAAGGAGAAGTCTAGCAACATTTTTAAAAAGACTACTGTGGGGCTGGGAATGTGGCTTAATGGTAGAGTGCTTGCCTAGCACGCACAGAAACCCTGGGTTCGATTCCTCAGCACCACATACACAGAAAAGGCCAGAAGTGGTATTGTGACCCAAGTGGTAGAGTGCTAGCCTTGAACAAAAGAAGCTCAGGGACCGTGCTCAGGCCCTGAGTTCAAGCCCCAGGACTAGCCAAAAAAACCAAAACGCAACTTAGCAATACGCACCTACGGATGACGTCGGCAGGAGTATTTCAGTGGACTGCACAAAGCGGGCGGAATAAAACAAATCCAGAGATGAGGGGAGAGGACAGTGCAGTACTTAGAAAGCGATGTGGAGGATTAAAGGCGAATCCTCCCCGCTACGCCTTCGCCTGACCTAGGGCTCACAGCTTCCCGTCTGGGTCTGTCCTAGTTCGTCCCATTCCGAGACTACGTCGACCGATCCGGGAACCAGGTTCTGAGCATGGCCCGACTGGCCAAGGACGTGCTGGCCGAGATCCCCGAGCAGCTTCTGTCCTACATGCGGACGCGGGACATCCAGCCTCGGCCCCCACCCCCCGCCAACCCCAGCCCCACCGCGGGTCCAGGCCAGCCGTGAGGAGTCCACCCATTCAACACCTCGCCATCTGCTTGTTTGCTCACCCCCTGCTGACAGCCAGCGGCGCCCCCCCGGAGCTCTGGGCCCCCCTGGGAGGGCAGTCCAGTGATCAGTGCTGGCTGGCGACGAGTCCACCCGGCCCACAGCGCAAGGGCCGGGCACTGTCACCGCCTCCTTGCCTTCATGCCAACAATAAAGCTGATCTTTACGCCGCCTCTGTGTCATGGGTCTCGGGAGAAAAAGACTAGGAAGACCACGAGAGCCACACTACGAGGGCGTGAGAAAGGAAAGGCTTCTGCGGGGTTACACACTCATCCAAGCACTTCGTCATGCAAGGCAAACATTTTTTAAATAATAAGAAATAGTGTGTGTGTGTGTGTGTGTGTGTGTGTGTGTATGTATGTGAGATTCTCAGGAGACAGATATATAACTTTCATCAGATTCTCACAAGGATTCCTGACCTGAGAAGAAATTGGCTTTATCAGAAAAAAAAAGGGGGGGGAGGCTGGGAATGTGGCTTTGGAATAGAGTGCTTGCCTAGCATGCATGAAGACCTGGGTTCAATTCCTCGGTACCACATACACAGAAAAGGCCAGATCTCAGCCTCCTGAGTAGCTAGGATCACTGGTGTGAGCCACTGGGGCCCCACAGAGTTGTGATTTTGCATTTCCTTTATGGCAGGGATGATGAGCATTTCCCCTCGTGTTCCATTGCCATTCTTGCCTCCTCTTCTGAGAAGTCTCTCCTTAGCTCCTTTGACCGTTTAGTGACTGGTTTATTAATTTGGGGTGGGGTTAGTTTCAGGAGCTCTTTGTATATTTTGGATATTAGCCCTTTGTCTGATATACTGCTGGTAAAGATCGTCTAGTCTGTTGACTGTCTTTCTAGTTTAGTAACTATGTCCTTTGCTATGCAGAAACATTTTATTTTGTTTTTTGCCTTTCCTGGGGCTTGGACTCAGGGCCTGAGCAGTGTCCCTGGCTTCTTTGTGCTCAAGGCTAGTACTCTACCACTTGAGCCACAGTGCCACTTCTGGCTTTTTCTATATATGTGGTGCTGAGGAATCGAACCCAGGGCTTCATGCATGCTAGGCAAGCACTCTACCACTAGGCCATATTCCCAGCCCCAACCTTTTTATTTTTGTTTTTGTTTTTGTTTTTTTTTTGTTGGCCAGTTCTGGGCCTTGAACTCAGGGCCTGAGCACTGTCCCTGGCTTCTTTTTGCTCAAGGCTAGCACTCTGCCACAGCACCACTTCTGGCCGTTTTCTGTATATGTGGTGCTGGGGAATTGAACCCAGGGCCTCATGTATACGGGGCAAGCACTCTTGCCACTAGGCCATATCCCCAGCCCCAACCTTTTTATTTTGATGTGATCCCATTTGTCAAGTCTATCTCCTATCTGCTGTGCCCCTGGGACTCTTTCAAAGTTTCTGCCTATGAGTTCTAGTGTTTCTCCTACTCCTTCTCATAGTAATTTCCAAGTTTCACATGTGACTTATTCCGAATTTTTATTTATTTATTTATTTATTTATTTATTTATTTATTTGGCCAGTCCTGGGGCTTGGACTCAGGGCCTGAGCACCGTCCCTGGCTTCTTCCCGCTCAAGGCTAGCACTCTGCCACTTGAGCCACAGCGCCCCTTCTGGCCGTTTTCCATATATGTGGTGCTGGGGAATCGAACTGAGAGCTTCATGTGTAGGAGGCAAGCGCTCTTGCCACTAGGCCATATTCCCAGCCCTTATTCCGAATTTTTAAAGTGAGCGTAATGGCTAGCATCTTCACTATGTACCCAACACTGTTATGTAAAATGTGCATTTTAGGATGTTGAATGCAAAGTTTGCATTAAGATGTAATAGGAGCTTGTACAGTCTAAGGACAAAAGTGTTCAAGCACTGTTGAGCAAGCATACCTTCCTGGCACCTACATTCTCAGCCACCCTCCCCCAAAACTGACAACAGTTTTTGAGTTTTACAAAAAAGGGAGAAACAATGTAACTTGTGGGCGAGAGAAAAACTGGAAGAGAGCAAAGGAAGGAGTGATATCATCATCCAAAAAGAAATGTGCTCATTACCTGACTTAAACAGTAAGCCCGACTGGGAATGTGGCTTAGTGGTCGAGTTCTTGCCTAGCACACACGAAGCCCTGGGTTCGATTCCTCAGCACCACATACACAGAAAAAGCGGGAAGCGGCGCTGTGGCTCAAGTGGCAGAGTGCTAGCCTTGAGCAAAAAGAAGCCAGGGACAGTGCTCAGGCCCTGAGTTCAAGCCCCGGGGCTGGCAAAATTAAACAAGGAAGAATTTAGCAACTCGCCTCAGTAACATAGCCGGTGAATGTGCAATCCAGAGACATTTTCCCACTTTGCCATCGCCTTTCTCAACCTTGCTGCGTTCTCCCAGCCCACAGGCTCCTAGGTGTGGAGCCCCACCATCAAACCTCCCCTCACGCTGCTGCTTCCCCAGCTCGGCCTTTCCCTCGCTTTCCGGGCCGGCTTTCCCGTCCGTAGCGCGGCTCGCCCGGCTGCTGGCCGGCCCACATTGTCCTGACTGGGCCCCGGCTTTCCCGGTAGCCCCGCCCCGTCGCGGCCGGCCCCGCCCCTCCCACAGCCCCGCCCCCGGCGCTCCAGCGCCAGGCCCCGCCCCCGGCCCCGCCCCCCGGGCCCGGCCCCGGCCCCGCCCCAGCTCGCCGCCTGCCTTCGAGACGCAGGCCGGGTCCCCCCACCTCAGCCTGGGCGCCGGCGGGGAGGGGGGGCGGGGAGGAAGTAGGAGGGAAGAGGCGGAGGGGGAGGGGAGAAGGGCGGGCTCTGCACGCCCAGCCCCGCGCTCGCACTCTGCGCCCGCAGATTCGCCACAAACGGCCGGAGGACGCGGGACCTCGAGTGCCGTCGCCTCGGACCCCGGGAGCTCGGCGGTGCGATGGAGGTGCTGGGCGCGTTCCGTGGGGCGTCTGGGGCCGCGCCGAGCGCCGAGCAGGGCCGCTCGCGCCTCCGCGGGCGGGCGGGGGTCCGTGGCGAAAGTGCTTCCGGGCAGCGCCGCGGCGTCGCGTTTACCTGCGCCGCCGCCGCCGCCTCCGCCGCTGCCGCCGCCGCCGCCGCCGCTGCCTTCTCCGCGACGGTCCCCGCCGCCGTCCCCGCGCCGCCTCGGCAGCCCCCATTGTTCCGGCGGCGCCGGGCCCCAGCCCGGGCCACCTCGGGGCGGACCAGACGGGCGGCGGCCGACGGAGCGTAGACGCTGGGGCGCCGGCGCGACCGGGAGCGGCCGGGGTCAGCGCGGGAATTCCGGGCAGCGGGGCCCGAGCGTGGGGCGGCCGGGCCCGCCGCGGCGAGCGCCGCCGTCTCCGGAGTGGGGGCACACCCCCGCCTCCGCCTTCCCGCCCCGTCTTTTCCCGCCGGCCTCCCCGAGCGGGGTGGGAGCCCCGGCGGGCGCCCCGGCGATGAACCCCGACTGGAGGCGGCCGGTGAGTGGGGGGCCGGGGGCCGGCGGGAGGGCCGGGAAGGGTCGGCTGCCTCGGCGGGGCGCCCGGGGCCGGCCTCCCCGGGGCCTGCCTGCCTCCCTCCCCGCCCCGCGGGAGCCCTCGGGGCGTCCGCGCCGGGCCGCCGTCCCCGGCAACCGCGGGCCCCCCGGGGCCGGCGGCGGGAGCGCTCGGAGCCTCCTTTAACTTTCCAACTTTGTGACAAAGGGGAAGCGGCGGGGCGGCTCGGCTCGGGCCCGGGTCCCCCCCTCCGCCCCCCGCGCTCTGGAGTCGGGGGCTCGCCCTGGGGCCTCGGCCGCCCGGCCCCGGCGGGCATCCCCGGAGCCCCGGCGCCTCCCTGGGAATCGGGGCCGCGGAGCCTGAGGCGCAGCGGTCACCCGGGACCCCGCTCCGGGGAGCGGCGCTTGTTTGTGTCTCTGGTTGGCTCGTGTTGGAAGGCTGAGCTGCGGGCGGTGGGCGGCGTGCGGAGAGGAGTTGGAGGTGTAGCTTTAGTCAGGGTCGTGGGAGCCGGGGGGTGGCCGACTCGCCCGCTTCAGCCCCCCGGGGGAGAGAGGCCGGGAAGGCTCGGCGTTTTCTCTGGAGCTCCGGCCGCTCCTTTCCTGCGAGGGTGCCAAGCTCCTTCTTGAAATCGACTAGGCCAAGAGAAACTGGGCCAGTCCCTGGCCAACTAGGCGTCGTGGGGGTTGAGGCCATCTGCTACCTTTTCTCACCCAGGCACGTTGGGAAGGAAACGGGCCTGGAGCTGATCCTGCCTAGATGGTCACGTACTTGTTTGTGTCCTTAGAGCCTGGCTCCTGGTAGGTACTCCCTTAGTATTTCAGGAAAAGGCAAATGGGGAACGCTGATGTTCTTTTGTGGTCCTCAGCTAAGTGACCTCAGTTTTTCTTTGGGCCTACATCTCTATCCAAAATCTGAAGTCCCCAGAAAGACCTCAGAAAATGACTGATTCTGTAATCCAGTGATTTCTGGAGTCCAGGACTAAATCACTGACTACTAGTTAAAGCTTCTACATGGGTTGATGATGGCCTTCACCCCATTCTTCTCAACCCCCGGAATCTGGAGATTCCCTCATTCAGTTATTCATGCAACAGGGTTTTCATTCATTTGTTAGGAACCAGGTGTTCGATGCATGGCTAAGTACTGGGGAGACAGAAATGGACAGACAGCTCTGGTGTCTATGGCACAGCCCTTAAGTCTGGAGGGAGGAGACAAAGAATTCCAGTGTGGCAAATGTGCTTGTAGGAGTGTCAGAGGAGTCATAACAGAAATCTTTCCGAGAATGAGTGGCAGCCCACCAGTCAGAGAGAATATCCACAGACAAAGTACTGTAACTAGCGAGAAGAATCTAGGAAGACAAGGGCCAGACAGTGAAAGGAGTGTTGTCATAGAGAATGTAGACTGTATCCTAAAGAAACTGAATGGCCAGGAGGCTTTCAGTCTGAAGATGGGAGTGAACATTGCTACTTTGTAGAAACATATCACCTCACATGATATGAGATTGGGATAAAGAAGCTGGACTTAGAGCAGAGTGACCAAGAGGTCTAGAGGGCCCAGACCAAGGCCCCTGGTAGAGTAGATGGCACTGCAGGTGCTATAAAGGTATGGCTTGGAAGTAGAGCTATGGCTCAAGTGGTAGCCTTGAGCACAAAAGCTCAGGGACAGTGCCCAGGCCCTGAGTTCAAGCCCCAGGACTGGCACAAAAAAAGCAAAAAAGTAGATTGGCCAGAGGTTGGTGAGCCTTGTGGAGAAGGAAGGTGAGAGAGCGGGACCTGTGGTGTAGAAAGTGGGAACTCTTTCTCAGCCTGTGCTAACTGGTCTGTGCCTTCCAGATGTGACAGCATGGGGGTGGACTTTGATGTGAAGACTTTCTGCCACAATTTGCGGGCAACTAAGCCTCCGTACGAGTGCCCTGTGGAGACCTGCCGCAAAGTATACAAGAGCTACAGTGGTATTGAGTACCACCTGTACCACTACGACCATGACAACCCACCACCCCCACAACAGACGCCCCTCCGCAAGCACAAGAAGAAGGGTCGCCAGTCACGCCCAGCCAACAAGCAGTCACCCAGCCCCTCGGAGGTATCTCAGTCACCAGGCCGCGAGGTGATGAGTTACGCACAGGCCCAGCGCATGGTAGAGGTAGACCTGCATGGCCGAGTCCATCGTATCAGCATCTTTGACAACCTGGATGTGGTGTCCGAGGATGAGGAAGCCCCCGAGGAGGCCCCTGAGAACGGCAGCAACAAGGAGAACACAGAGACACCTGCAGCTACGCCCAAGTCTGGCAAGCACAAGAACAAGGAGAAACGGAAGGACTCCAACCACCATCACCACCACAATGCTCCAGCCAGCACCGCTCCAAAGCTGCCGGAGGTGGTGTACCGGGAGCTGGAGCAGGACACCCCCGATGCCCCGCCCCGGCCTACTTCCTACTACCGGTAAGGCCACCCCTACCTCCCACCACCCGAGAACTGGTCGCGTAGGCCTCTAGAGCCTGAGAGCCAAGTAGATAGGAGAGCGGCAGGGATAAAGGATAGCACTGTCTTGCCAGGACAGTGAAAAGAACTGGCCCTCTGTGGAGGATGGCACTTAGCCCACACTGCCACGTGCCAGGTCCTGCATTCACCGCTGTTCAGTCACTCCCTCACTTCGTTCTCCCAGCTTCTAGGCAGGTATTGTTCTCCTTGCACAGATGAGGAAGCCATGGTCCAGAAAGTGTGCAGAGCTGTGGAAAGTCACAGGCCCGTAGATAGCTGGGCTGGAACTCAGAGCCAGTCCCCTCTGGCTCCAGAGATGTGCTCTCTCACTGCCCCCAAAGAGCACCTTCCTCATTGTGTGGCCTTGGGAATCGCAGCCAGAGACCCCATCTGCAGACCGGGCGGAATACTTTCCTGCCTCCCTAAAGGAGGAAGAGTGGTCACCCACTTGGCTGTAAGTCTGCAGACGCTATTCCCCCACTATTTGTTCTGTGACGTATCTTCTGTCTTCTAGTGTGCTTAAGCAGTAGTCCCATTGCCTATGTTTTATACTTCGCCAATGGCCCTTTGTTTCATTTAGTTTTGACTTTGTAGCTCATTCCTTCTAAAATCTTTTTTTTTTTAATTTTTATTGTCAAACTGATGTACAGAGAGGTTACAGTTTCATACATTAGGCATTGGATACATTTCTTGTACTGTTTGTTACCTCCTCCATCCTTCTAAAATCTCGATCACGGTAACTCCTATTTAAAAGACACAGGCATAGTAAGGCTTAAATTGCTTTAGCATAAGGTAAAAGAAGTGGCGGGGGAGCAGTGTGGTGGTGAAACTACATTCAGAAATCCCAGCTGAAGGAGGGCAAGAAGCTGAGGATTTTATTGTTATTATGAAGGTGTTGTACAAAGAGGTTACCGTTTCATAAGGCAGGTAATGAGGGCATTTCTTGTTGGGATAATGCTGCCCCTTCTTTTGCTTTCCTGCCATTTCCCCCTCCCATCCCTGTGCACAAGTTACACAGCTTATTGAAACCTCCTTCTTAGAGCCTTGGCCTCCAAGGAAAAGAGAAGATTCCAATGATTTAGTTGAGTAGTTTTTTTGTCCCTTGGTCAGAAGTTCCGATGTTTGAAGAGGATGTGTCATAAAGGTTCTCAGGTAAAAAGCAGGGTATTAGTTGGTTTGGTTTTGTTTTTTGCACCAGTCCTGAGGGTTGGAGGTACTGGGGCCTGGTTAGCACTCTACCACTTGAGCCATAGTTCCACTTCAGCTCTTCGGTAGTTAGAATCTCAGAGCTGGGAATGTCGCTTAGTGATAGAGTGCTTGCCTAGATGCATGAAACCCTGAGTTCAATTCCTCAATACCACACAAATAGAAAGGCCAGAAGTGGTGCTGTGGTACAAGTGGTAGAGTGCTGGCCTTGAGCAAAAGAGCTCAGGGACAGTGCCCAGGCCCTGATTTCAAGCCCCAAGACTGGCCAAAAAAGAGAGAGAGAGAGAGAGAATCTCAGCCTCCTGAGTAGCTAGGATTACAAATGGGAGCCACCATTGCCTGGCTTATGAAGTTGCTTTTACCAAATGTATATGATGTTATGACATCTCAGTTCCCTAAAAGCAGATAGATGTATAGGAACTTGGTGATAAGTGTGTTTCCTCTTCCTGTCTTCCCCACTCAAGTCTTCCTCTTCCTCTCTTTTTGCATCTGTTCAGCCCTGTTTAGTTTTCTACCAACTCTTTTCGGTTAGCATCATGCCCATTCTCCCATACCCCAAACATGGATCCTTTTTGGGCATCTGGTTCCTTTTAATGACTCTTTAGTGCTCCCAGCTTATTTATCTCCTTCTTCTTGTTCCCTCCACTCAGATTCAGTCTTCCCTCCTGGGGAGAAGCTCTGTTCTCAGGGGAGCAGGTCTTAGCTGGTGTGTTGCAGTTAGTTGGAGGGGTGTTGTATGGAATTACCACTGCTAGCAAAATTCTCCAAGTTTTGAAAATGCTTTACTTCATAAATTTGAGCTCACTTTTTGTTGTGTGCATTCTAATATGCTTCCTTAAGGGGGAGGAGAAAGTGACATGCTAGCTGGAGTGTCAAGAATTGTACGTGACACTCAGCCTACCTAATCTATGTCACAGCCTGTAATCTGGAATCCTGCGGGGTATGTTATACACCGTCACCTAAGGTCATGTGTGTCGTGGCAGAGGAAAGGGTGAGGCGTGGTACTCGAGAGTGGTGCAAGTCCTGGAAGGATGCAAACAGTTGACGCCAGTGCTGAGTCACACCGTTGCTCGGAGCACAGGTTGCCCTCGCCCTGGGGAAGGGGTGAAGGGCCGGGAGGAAGCTGCTTCCTGCAGACGCCTCCTTCTGTCTCCTCCTGCCACCCACATGCCTTCCAAATGAGCAACACTGAGCACTTGTATGTGGGGTGCAGACTCAATCCTGGTCCCTACCCTGTCGTGGAGGAGTTAGACACACACACACACACACACACACACACACACACACACACACACAGCCATACTGCAAGGCAAGGCAGGACAGGTCTATATGGAAGCTGATAACAAGGCTAATGTTTACTGAATACTGTTCCACACTAAGTACTTAGATTAAATCATTTCATGCTCACAAAGCAGTGTGAAATTGGTTGGCATTTGCCACTAACACTGTGCAGCTGATGAAAACGAGGCCCAGAGAACCTCAGCTCACGTACCTGCTGTCAGTCATAGATGACCCGGAGCCTCTGTATACATGGCCGGCTCAGCCCATTTCCCTCACGGCAAGTGGAGGGTAGGGACAAGAACTACATTTTGCTGGTGCCGGCTCTGTGCCACTTGTTTGAGGCTGTTTTTGTGATGCCATTTGATCCTGGAAGCATCTCTCGAAGTAGGTGACATTATCCCCGCGCTGTCAGTAAACAGGCTCAGAGACTGGCAGTGCTGTTTTAAAGATCACGAAGTGGCAGAGTCAGGATTTACATCCAGGTTAGAAGTTGAATTCCTGTGCTTCCGTTGCAGTTAGGAGTCCAGACGCCTAGGGCATGGCTAGCCTGTGGCTGCCACATTGTGTCGCAGCTGCCTGAAGCAGCCTTCTCCTCTGGGCCTGTTTCTGTATGAGTGGTGTAGGGTGGCGATGAGCTGTGTGAGGGCTGGAGATCAGATGCGGTGAAAAAGAGCATTGACTCCGTGGAAACTTGGTTTAATGCTTCGATTATAGTAACTGCTCATTGATTCTTGGCTATTACGATGGCTATCCCCCAGTGCTGTTCAGAAAACCAGCATAGTGCCTGAAGGTGGAGGGCGCCCTGAGCTGGTACCGACTGTGCTGAAACAGTGTGTGTGTGTGTGTGTGTGTAACTTGACAGTGGGAGATAGCCGCCTGTCACGTGGCCCTCAGCTGCCACACTGCCTGCTTTTCGGAGCCCGGCAGGCAGCGTCATGTGGCAGCTGTGGTGGCCGGCCTGAGTTCACGTGCGGCTCTGCTGCTTTCTCACCAGTAAGGTGGGCCAGCCTGAGGGCTCCTTTCCTCCGAGCTGCAAATGGCCATGGCACCTGTGGAAGCTGGGGTGGAGGCGAGGGAGGGGAGAAGTGGCGGCCGTGTGGTGCTGAGCCCTCGTGTGCACTGCAGGTACATCGAGAAGTCTGCGGAGGAGCTGGATGAGGAAGTGGAGTACGACATGGATGAGGAGGACTACATCTGGTTAGATATCATGAACGAGCGGCGGAAGACGGAGGGTGTGAGTCCCATCCCCCAGGAGATCTTTGAGTACCTCATGGACCGGCTGGAGAAGGAGTCCTACTTTGAAAGTCACAACAAAGGGGACCCCAATGCACTAGTGGACGAAGATGCCGTCTGCTGCATCTGCAACGATGGCGAGTGCCAGAACAGCAACGTCATCCTCTTCTGTGACATGTGCAACCTGGCCGTGCACCAGGAGTGCTACGGCGTCCCCTACATTCCCGAGGGCCAGTGGCTGTGCCGCCGCTGCCTGCAGTCACCCTCTCGAGCCGTAGACTGTGCTCTGTGCCCCAACAAGGGCGGTGCCTTCAAGCAGACCGATGACGGGCGCTGGGCCCACGTGGTGTGTGCTCTGTGGATCCCTGAGGTCTGCTTCGCCAACACGGTCTTCCTAGAGCCTATTGACAGCATCGAACATATCCCCCCAGCCCGCTGGAAGCTCACCTGCTACATTTGCAAACAGCGGGGCTCCGGGGCCTGCATCCAGTGCCACAAGGCCAACTGCTACACAGCCTTCCACGTGACATGTGCCCAGCAGGCAGGCCTCTACATGAAAATGGAGCCTGTCCGGGAGACAGGCGCCAATGGCACCTCCTTCAGTGTCCGCAAGACAGCCTACTGCGACATCCACACCCCCCCAGGCTCTGCGCGCCGCCTGCCCGCCCTGTCCCACAGCGAAGGGGATGAGGATGAGGATGAAGAGGAAGATGAGGGTAAAGGCTGGAGCTCAGAGAAGGTCAAGAAGGCCAAGGCGAAGTCCCGGATCAAGATGAAGAAAGCCAGGAAGATCTTGGCGGAGAAGCGGGCAGCCGCACCTGTGGTGTCGGTGCCGTGCATCCCACCACACAGGTATGTGGGGAGCGGCGAGCCAGTCAGGCGACGGGGAAGGAGCTCTGGAGAGGGGCTGCCGGGTTCTGGAGTGGAGTGGCAAGGCTGGGTTGTGTTCTTCCTATAAGAAGCTGCATTGAAGTAAAATTAAACTTTAAAAAGGTCATTATTATTACTTCTTTTTTCGTTTTTGCCAGTCCTGGGGCTTGAACTCAAGGCCTGAGCACTGTCCCTGGCTTCTTTGTGCTCAAGGCTAGCACTCTACCACTTGAGCCACAGCGCCACTTCTGGCTTTTTCTGTATATGTGGTATTGAGGAATCGAACCCAGGGCTTCATGTATGCGAGGCAAGCACTCTACCACTAGGCTATAGTCCCAACCTAAAAAAGTATTTTAAGTAAGTCACCGACTTTGACCTAGGAGCTTGAGCTTTTACTTGGCAGACCTAACATATGTTTTGAACCCCGTTCATTTTGACAGTGTGGTTTAAGTTAAGAAGGAAGGATGGAACAGCCACAATGGGGGGAAAAACAAACAGGTCTGATTATGGAAGAGAAACAAAATGGAATGTGGAGAAGACAAGGCTCAAGAATTGTGGCGAAGCTGGCAGGGTAGTCCTGTGGAAGAGGCATGCTTAGCATGTGCAAGGCCCTGGGTTCGGTGTCAAGCACCACCGCCCTCCAAAAGAATGGAATGTGAGCTGCTCTTCATTTGGGCTGTGCTCATGTCATGGTTAAGTCTTGTGCTATTTAGTAGATTCCCCCTAAGTTTCTTCTGTAGCTGTAATTTAGCTCATTTGATCTTAGCCACAAAGTAAAGTACACATACTTTACCATGACACCTTCAAAGGCACAGTCAGAGTGGGGGATCCCAGGGTCATATAGTTCCCTAGGCTGCAGTGACCACTACTGACCAGCATACAGGGCTGCAGACCTGACTCAGTGTTGAGAGCTTGGCACCATTCTGCTTTAAGGCCCCCCCTTCCCTGTTTGTCCCCATTAAGGAACTATCATTGGCCACAGATCCTTTTTCGGACAATCAAGACACAAAAGGTTCTTTTCTTTGTCCCTATCTCCCAGACTCAGTAAAATCACCAACCGTCTGACCATCCAGAGGAAGAGCCAGTTCATGCAGAGGCTACACAGCTACTGGACACTGAAGCGCCAGTCGCGGAACGGGGTCCCACTGTTGAGGCGCCTGCAGACACACCTACAGTCTCAGAGGAACTGTGACCAAGTTGGGGTACTGTGTCCCAATTCCCTGTGGACTATGGGAACCAGTGCCAAAATGATGAGGGCTGAGCCTCGGAGTTGTTGGGGCTTATGATATTTCTTCCTTAAGCTAGCCTTCAAATGGGGCTCAGATTGAAATCGTAATACATGTATCAGCTTAGTGGAAAGGTATTATTCCTATGTGTTCATTCATTTAACAAACACACTGAGCATTTACTCGTTGCCACATCCTGGAGACACACAGCTTGAGGAGCTACCAATAAATTCTGTGCTCTCCTTTGACTTGACCTGCTCTTGACCCAAGTTCCCAGGACAATCTTCCTCTCCTCTGGGCTGCCCTCGGGCTTTCAATTCATTTCCTGTTCCCCCTTTTTGCTTCTGCAGAGAGATTCTGAGGATAAGAACTGGGCCCTTAAAGAACAGCTCAAGTCCTGGCAGCGGCTCCGGCATGACCTAGAGCGAGCTCGGCTGCTGGTAGAACTGATCCGAAAGCGGGAGAAACTCAAGAGGGAGACGGTGAGAGTTCCTGGGCCAGCCCTGGTTTCAGAGCAGAGCATAGACATCAGAGGAGGGAGAGCATGTGTCCCAGGTGGCCCTGTGCCCGGTGCTGTCAGGTCTCCAGGAAGCAGCCTATTGCAAGAGGGTGCACAGAACCCTGGCAGGTAACCGTGGCGGCACAGGCTAGGAGCCAGAGAGGAGGCCAGGAACTGCGGGACATTTTCCTGCAGAGGGTAGACAGACCTGAGGGAGCACCCCCAACCTTGAGGGTGAAAATGAAGGCAAGTGTCTCAGCCAGCTGGAATCATCTCTTCAGACCTCTTTGCCAAGAGACTGGCCCGGGCCTGGCTCTGGCTGATCAAGTCTTTCCTTGTGTGTATCAGATCAAGGTCCAGCAGATTGCCATGGAGATGCAGCTGACACCTTTCCTCATCCTCCTTCGCAAAACCTTGGAGCAGCTCCAAGAGAAGGACACAGGCAACATCTTCAGCGAGCCGGTCCCTCTGTCTGAGGTAACCGAATTGGACGAAGTAAGAATCCCTTCCCCTCGCTCCGTCTTCTTTCTGTTCCTCTCCCAGTTGGACCCCTGCTGCAGGTCTGGGCCAGGGACTAGGTGGGGCCCTTGAGGAGAGGGGCTGGTGGCTCTGGGGCAGGAGGAACTGGAGCCACATGTATCACCTGGACTCTGTCTTGTCCCTGTCCCACCCCAAGGCCCAGAATGGGAGGCAGTCTGCATTCCTTCCCCAGAGGCAGGGCCTGAGTCTGCCAAATGAATAATCCCAGGGCAGGAAGACACTTTCGGGGTGCTGAACCCTAGAACGGAGACTTAAGAGGCTCAGCACCTAAAGAACCAGCTCTGAAGCCCTAGGTCCTGACTGGCAGACCCTTCTCTCTGAAAGGTATAAAATGAGAGGCCTGAGGCGGTGCCTCTTGTACGTTTTAACACTGAGTATAAAGAGCAGCAGGAATGCAGGTGGTGTTATTTCTAGAGAAGTCCCCTGGCCACTTAATTACTGAAGCCTCCCATGGTTCTAGGAGGCCGACTTGCTGTACTTTCATTATCCACCTTCAGGAGGAGAAAACAAGGCCCAGACAGGTTTAGAAACTTGCCAAGGTCACCCAGCTTGTGACTGGCAAAGTGAAGACTGGAAGCTGGCTTTCCTTTCCCCTGTGCTTCATGCCTGCCTCTAACTGGTGGGAGGAGGTTGCCAAATGCATCTTGGGGGGGTGTTAGGAGCAGGATTCAGGGAATGAGGACATAGCTCCACTTAAGATATGCCCACCCTGCTCTCCTAGGTACCTGACTACCTTGACCACATCAAAAAGCCCATGGACTTTTTCACCATGAAGCAAAACCTGGAGGCATACCGCTACCTGAACTTTGATGACTTTGAGGAGGACTTCAACCTCATCGTCAGCAACTGCCTCAAGTATAACGCCAAGGACACCATCTTCTACAGGGCAGCAGTGCGGCTCCGGGAGCAGGGCGGCGCTGTGCTCCGCCAGGCCCGGCGGCAGGCAGAAAAAATGGGCATTGACTTTGAGACGGGCATGCACATCCCCCACAGCCTGCCTGGAGACGATGCCCCGCGCCACACTGAAGATGGTGGGTGATGAGTCACACGCGCACACACACACACACACACACACACACACGCATAGGTAGAGGCCAGTGCCGGGGATGCACAGCTTTCCAAAAGGCCCCTCCTGGGAGCAGGCACCGTAGGCAGGGAACAGCAGGCTATTCCCAGGGAAGTCACCCAAGAAGCCAGACTGAATGGATCACAGATCCTGCCATTCTGCATCTGGGTGCTGCTATTTCACTGATACTTATTCCTGGTGAGAAACTGAGGGAGAAAGCGTGGGTTGCTTGCTGCCTGCTTAGGTCCAAGGGGCCGCATGGGCTGCCGTGAGTCTGACTTTTCCCTCAACCCTTGCCACAGCAGAGGAAGAGCGGCTGACCCTG
This sequence comes from Perognathus longimembris pacificus, assembly GCF_023159225.1. NCBI lineage: Eukaryota > Metazoa > Chordata > Mammalia > Rodentia > Heteromyidae > Perognathus > Perognathus longimembris. The sequence goes on from NC_063170.1 coordinate 67,983,595, forward strand.
CTGGAGAGCCAGAAGCACCTGCCGGTGGAGGACCAGCTGAAGCTGCTGCTGGAGCGGCTGGACGAAGTCAATGCCAGCAAGCAGAGTGTGGGCCGCTCCCGGCGCGCAAAAATGATCAAGAAAGAGATGACGGCCTTGCGGCGGAAACTGGCCCACCAGCGGGAAACTGGCCGGGACGGGTCCGAGCGGCACGGCCCCTCCGGCAGAGGCAGTCTGACACCCCACCCAGCAGTCTGTGACAAAGACGGCCAGACAGACAGTGCGGCGGAGGAGAGCAGCAGCCAGGAGACAAGCAAAGGTCTGAACCCCATCACGAGATAGACGACAGAACACCTCAGACTTGGGCTCTGCCATCCCTGGGCAGAGGTCCTTCCTGTAAGCTAGCTGCACTTTCTCCCTCATCCCCCATCAGGGGCCTCTTAGCCGCCTCCTCTGGCTGTTTGTAAGAGTCACTGTCTGAACTCCATGCCGCGCCCGCCCCCCCCCCCCCCCATCTCCCCACCTAGCTGGAGTAATGGCCTCCATCCCCACATCCTGCCCTGGACATCGGCCCCTCTCACATCAGGCCCTCACCAACTCTCCTTCTCTCCTTCTCTGCTCCAGGCCTGGGTCCCAACATGTCCTCAACCCCCGCACATGAGGTGGGCAGGAGAACCTCAGTTCTGTTCTCCAAAAAGAACCCGAAGACAGCTGGACCGCCCAAGAGGCCGGGCCGCCCCCCAAAAAACCGGGAGAGCCAGATGACCCCCAGCCACGGAGGCAGTCCTGTGGGGCCCCCCCAGCTCCCCATCATGGGCTCCCTGCGTCAGCGCAAGCGGGGTAGGAGCCCCCGGCCCAGTTCGAGCTCAGACAGCGACAGTGATAAGTCCACAGAAGACCCCCCAATGGGTGAGCCCCACCATCACCCAGCCCCACCCCAAGAGTGAGCAGAGCTGCCATTCTTCCCAGCATACTTCGGGCCACCCTCTCATCTTCCCATAAAAGAAACAGCTAGAAGTACCCTCAGCCATTCTTGGAATTCCATCCCCTCTTTCTTAGTTGGGAAAACAGGCCCAGACACTATGACCCGTCTAGACTTCTGTCCAGGGCCCCCTCTATTGTATCACTTCACCTCTTCTCTTCTCGCCTTCCTTGGGGAATCTCCTGCTGTGTAAGCCATTTGTGTTTGAAGGCCAGTAGCTGCCAAGGGAAGCGAGGGGTGGGGCAGGGCTGCGCACGGGCGTGGTGGTAGACACTGCCCAGTGCTCCTGCCAAGGATGGAGGACCCAAGCCCTCAGCCCCCCTCCCCCCTTTGTTAGCTCTGCTCTACATCTTCCTGACCGGTTTTCTTTCCTCCTCCCCCTCCTCCATCCAAGACTTACCAGCCAATGGCTTCAGCAGTGGAAACCAGCCAGTGAAGAAGAGCTTCCTGGTGTACCGCAATGACTGCAACCTTCCCCGGAGCAGCTCGGACTCCGAGTCCAGCAGCAGCAGCAGTAGCAGCGCCGCCTCAGACCGGACCAGGTACCAGCATTCTCCATCCACATCAAAGCGAGCTCATGGGGTGCCTCCCAGGGGCCACGGCCCCCTCCACATTTCTCTGTTCCCGTGGGGGAGGGAGCCTGGCAGCCGCCTCTGTCTAGACTAAGGTGCTTAAGCCTCAAGGTCTCTGCGAGATAAATGGGATAGGTCAGCAAAGAGAACTCTCTTGGATTAAGTTCATAGTTTGGAACTGCCTCATGGCATGGATTTGCCCTACAGATGGAGCTGGTCTGGCCAGCAAGGTATTTTATTTTTTGCTTTTTAATGATAGGCCACGTGAAATTTCTAGTCTTTATGCTCTTTAAAAATGAGAGAATCTGAGTCCACTTAGATGCCAGTGGCTCTCATGCCTGTAATGCTAGCTATTTGAAAGGTCAGGATCAGAGATGTTGCCGTTTGGGGCCATGTCAAGGGTAAAAGGTTTGTGAGGAAACCACCCCACCCCCGACCCCCGAACTAATAACTGGGCATGGTGGTATATAAGCTAGTGGAAGGCTAAAATCAGTAAGATCATGGTTCTAGATCATGGTTCTAGTCCAGCTCTGACAGAAAAGTCAACAAGACCCTCCTTTCAATAGAATTGGGGTGTGGTAGCACATGTATATCATCCTAGCTAGTGCAGGAAGCAGAAAACGGGCATAGCTGTGGTCCAAGTGGTGGAGCGCTAGCCTTGAGCAAAAAAGCTCAGTCCCTAAAACTGGCACCCCCTGCCCTGCCCCCAACACATACACCAAAAAAAAAAAAGAAAAGAAAATAGGGCTATGTAGTCCAGGTATGGGCCTGGGAAAGAAGTAAGACCTCTCTCAAGAATAAGCAGTGCTACAAAAGGGCTGGAGGTATCCAGTAACACACTTGACTAGCAAGCACAAGGCCCTGATTCAAATACCAGTACCACCAAAAGAGAAGGAAGAGGGAAAGGGGAATCTGGTCAGTATCACCTTTAGACAGGCATGCTTTCCCTCATTACTGAAGCTTCAGCTCCTGTCGGCCCAACCACCACCCTAGCCCCTGAGCGTGTGTGTGTGTGAACTTCTTCACACAAGTTTCTGCTTTCCAAAAGCCCAGAGCTTGGGAGTGTAAAGAGGAGAAAAGATACTACTGTGCCATCCCCATCCTTTGTTTTGCTTCCTTCAAATTGAATTCCCGTCATCTTGTCCACCACAGCACAACACCCTCCAAACAAGGCCGGGGTAAGCCCTCCTTCTCTCGGGGGACATTCCCAGAGGACAGCAGTGAAGACACCTCAGGCACTGAGAATGAGGCCTACTCCGTGGGCACTGGCCGCGGCGTGGGCCACAGCAGTAAGTACTCTCCCTCGCAGCCAGGGGTGCTAGGCACCCGGCGTCAGGGCCTTGCCAGCTCTCTAGCTGCTGATCCGCCCCCTCTCTCCCATTCCTGCCAAGTGGTGAGGAAGAGTCTGAGCCGGGGAGCTGGCTGGCTGTCCGAGGATGAGGACTCCCCACTGGACGCTCTGGACCTCGTGTGGGCCAAATGCCGGGGGTATCCATCCTACCCAGCACTGGTAGGCTTCTGCTTCCCTTGTTCTGCTCCTTGCTCTCCCACCCCAGCTTGTCTCCGCTTAGCTGCGGAGCACAGGGTTCCTTAGCAGATAAATGGTGGACAGATGCAGCTTGAGTTCCCCAGAGAGCTCCCCAGCTTCTGCAGCTCCCTTTACTTTCTCTTGGCTCTGTGGGCCCCGATGTAATTCAGCCCGAGAGGCAACTGCGGGTCAGCATTACAGCGCTGTTGTACAATGTTCCCTGTCCCCACTAGCTTCACAGTCTCACGGTTCCTGGATAGGGTAAGGGTATGCTTTGTGGAGGAAGGGAGCTGACCCAAACTGGGCTTGTGTTGTCCCCTCAGATCATCGATCCAAAAATGCCCCGAGAAGGTATGTTCCACCATGGGGTTCCCATCCCTGTGCCCCCCCTGGAGGTGTTGAAACTTGGGGAGCAGATGACCCAGGAAGCCCGAGAGCATCTCTACCTCGTTCTCTTCTTTGATAACAAGCGAACCTGGTAAGGAAGGGGGGGTCATGTGGTATAACTCGCAGTCACAGATGCAATCCTGAGTGGTTTGAGGGTGGGCTAAAGAAACTCCAGCCACAGAGCAGGCCGTGGTGGAGCCGTGGGGAGGGAGGGAGAACAGATCTTGAGCAAAGGGATTGTGTTGGCCACGAGCCTTAGTAGGCTGAGTGGGCACTGATGCAAAAGTTGTTGCTAGGGACCAAAGGGCCAGTGACAGTGACAAACCCACATGGCTTCTTTTGCCCCTTCTTCTGTGGTGACAAGATGATATAAAGTAGGCATAAACATGAAGCTGTAGATCCCTGCTCTGTCACATCTGCATGTGTAGTCTTTTTGTTAATAGCCCACAGAAGACAGTGAGGTTTGTCTGCGGCCTATGGGACAGGGCACCAATTTCTGCTTAAGTCAGAGCTCTGCCTTCTTACATGGAGATCCTAGTTTAAACTGTAGGCTCGGCTAATGCTCTCACAGCTGTCAGCAGTCTCTTGAGGAATGGGATTTGGGTCTTTTTATTGTAGAATTCAAACACCCCCCCCCCATTTTTGTGCCAGTACTGGGGCCTGAACTCAGGGCCTTATGCTCTTGCATAGCTTTCTCACTAGTGACTGGTGCTATGCCACTTGAGCCACCCTTCCAGTTCTTCCTGTTGGAGCTATTTGCTGGTTCTTTGGCGGCACTAGTCTCCGGTTTAGCTGCCCAGGCTGGTGCGGCAGCATGATTCTCAGATTGCAGCCTCACAAGTAGCTACAACTATAGATATGAGCCACCCTTGCCCAGCTCTTCATTTTTTTAGATAGTGTCTTGTACTTTTTGCCCAGGGCTGGTTTCAGGACCATGTAGCATCATTGCTAACTTACTGAGTTGAAAAGGGGGTTTTGCCTTCTCCATTGTTGGTGGGAGTGCAAATTAGTACAACCACTTTGGAGAACAGTATGGAGGTTTCTCAAAAAGCTCAATATAGACCTACCCTATGACCCAGCCATACCACTCCTAGGCATCTATTGTAAACAGCAAGTCCCAAGATATCAAAAAGACATTTGTTCTTCCATGTTTATCACGGCACAATTCACAATAGCCAAAATATGGAAACAACCCAGATGCCCCTCCACAGAAGAATGGATCCAAAAAATATGGTACCTATACACAATGGAATACTACATAGCGATTAGGAATGGTGAAATATTGTTATTCGCAGGGAAATGGTCAGAACTTGAACAAATAATGTTGAGCGAGACAAGCCTAGAACACAGAAAACAAAGGGGCATGATCTCCCTGATATATGACTGTTAAGAAAGGGAGACGGAGAGACAGTAGAGACCAGGTCTGTTAAACCAAAAACTGCTTGTCAAATAGTATTTCCTAAAGGATTGGGGGAGCGACCCAACAGTATGTAACTAAAACCAAACAACTACTCAACATATAAAGGTCAAAAATTGACCTCTCAGTGGAATACAATAGTTCAAAAGCTATGTATGTATGTGCATGTAAGACTACTGTTGACATATTGTCTAATATCGACATTACATTTAAAGCCCTAGGCGAATTTTCTTTGGCGTAGGCCACGTGGCTACTGTATATGTTCTTAATACATTGTATATTGTATATATGTCTACCTGACCTAGAGAAGGGAAAGAAAAACAGGGCGTAAGATATCACAAGAAATGTACACACTGCCCTACTATGTAACTGTACCCTTTTTGCACAACACCTTGTCAAAAAAAATTTGTGTTCAATTAATAAATAAATTTAAAAACTAGGCAAAAAAAGGGGGGGGGGGGTTTGCTAAGTTTGCCTAGGACTTCATACCAGTCCTCCTGACCTCTGCCTCCCAAGTAGTTGGGATTAGAGGTGTGCATTATCATGGCCAGCCAGGGCTGTCTCTTAATCTCCAAGAGGTCCTGACCAGTTACTGGAACCCAGGAGGTATGAGTGAATGCTTGCTGTCTCTCAGATCATTTATTTGCTCTTCACTTTGTCCTATAGGCAGTGGTTGCCCAGGACTAAGCTGGTTCCTCTTGGTGTGAACCAGGACCTAGACAAAGAGAAGATGCTGGAGGGCCGCAAGTCCAACATCCGCAAGTCTGTGCAGATCGCCTACCATAGGGCCCTGCAGCACCGCAGCAAGGTGCAGGGGGAGCAGAGCAGTGAGACCAGCGACAGCGACTGACCTTGCCCAGCAGAACGCAACCGCCAGTGCCCTAGGACCTCTCTTTCCCTTGCTGCTCACTGTCCTGGAGTGGCTCCAGCCTCTGCACTGACTCATTCCTGGTCTTGGGGCCAGTCTCAGGGGAAGCTGGGTTGGGGGAGGTCCCTCCTGCCCTGAGTGCAGCTGGACTGTACGGAACACTCCAAGCGCCTGTGGCAACTTAGTGCAAGGAGAGGGGAGGTCCCACAGGTCAGAAAGCGCTCCAGAGATCGTGGCCTTGCAAGCTAGATGGTGGGCCAAGGTTAGGACACTGCGTAAAACAGGACCTGCCACCACCTCTGCCTGCTCGTGCTAGGAGCATCTGTAACTGCCTAGAGGCCTAAGGCCCCTGCAGGCAGTGAGGTGAGCGGGCATCTACCCAGCATAGCAGTGGGATTGATGTCTGTCGAGCCCAGAAGAGGGGCACTAGGTGACCTCTCCCAAGCTGTTGTATATACTGTAATTATTGGAGAATTTAAATTATTCTCATTTGTAACTGCGTTTCCGGGTCGCGCCAGAGTCATTTGGTACTAAAAAGACAGGGGCTTGCCCCTACCTCCCTTCTCTTTCCCATAGATTGCCCTACCTTTCAAGCTGGTTTGTATTTATTTCAAAGGAAAATATATTGATTCTTAGAAAATAAAGTCTATTTACAACTCTGTTCTTATACCAGGGCAAAGGGATTCCGAGGAAGGGAGGGAGGTTCTATACCAGGAATGGTGTGTAATTGGGCCAGAGTGGTTCCTGGCCCCTGGGCCTGCTAGTTACAAGACACAGCAGGCAGATAGTAGGAACGTTCCCATTCCCAGTGTACTTCAAAAGCAGCATGTCCTGGGCTCTAAGCACCTTTAGACACCGTTTTGTCTGTACAATATCAATGGGTAGGTAAATAACAAGCTGGTTGTTTCCAGATTTGGAGGCTTCGAAAAATTAAGTGCACCTGCCTGTGTCCCCGCCACTAAGAAGCCTTAGTCCTAGGATTGAGCTCAGCTCCAGGTCTGGAAAGTTGCCTGTGGCTCTTCAGTGTGGCGAACCACCAAGCAGGGTCCACTGCTGCTTCCTTTCTGGACCATTCGCCTTTGTCTTTGCCAGAAGCAAGGCCCAGGTGCATCAGTTGCAAAGCTGGTACCCTGCCCCTCCTTAAAGCACCGGGGACCAAGGTAGGGGGGGTACAGGGTAGCTTTCCTTCCCCATCTTTGGCACCTTTGCCAACTCCAGCAGCTTGAAGGGATGCCACCTGTGGGTGGTGTTCCTTGGGTGACAGCCAGAGAATGACAAGATGGCCCCAAGCCTTGCAGCCAGTGGGGAATCAGCTGCAGAGGACGCCCTTGACGAGCCTGGGCCTAGATGCCCCCAGTCACTGCTGCACGGAGCCCCGCTTCTAACCTCCTCGCTGCTTGCTCGTTGGAAACTTACTTCGCCGGGCTACCCAGGGCAGGGAAGTCCATGGCACTTTTTTTCCTTTTGGGAGGGTAGGGGAGGGGGGCAGTCCTGGGGCTTGAACTCAGGGCCTGAGCACTGTCCCTGGCTTCCTTTGGCTCAAGGCTAGCACTCTGCCACTTAAGCCAACAGCGCCCCATCCGGGTTTTTGTTTGTGTGGTGCGGAGGAATCGAACCCCAGGGCTGGGTGCGCGCTGGGCAAGCGCTCCACACCACCTTCCCGGCCCACCCCGGGACACACTTATCTCCAGTTAACTACCAGGAGCCATTTCTCCGTGCCGCGGCCGGCAAGTGGAGTCCTCCCGCAGCGGGCCGCCTTCTCGGAGGTCCCCGGGCCTGGCCGGGGAGAAGCCCCACGCGGGGGAAAGGGGCGGCGGCCGGGCTGGAAGCTCCGGAGACGCGAGGCCCGGGGCCGGAGCCCCGCCCACCGCCGCGCTCCCGAGCCAGGAGCCCCACTTCCGGTCCCCGGGCCCGCGGCGCTCCGGCGGCCTCTGGTTGGTGCTGCGCCCTCACCTCCTCCTCGGATTGGCTCCCTCTCGCCGCACTTCCGGTCACGGGAAAGCGGAAGGACGGGCTCGCGCTCCCTCTAAAAGCTTCCGCCACGGTGGAGCCGCGGAGCGCGCGCCCAGGTTCCGGGGCGGGAGAGGCCGAGGGAGCGGCGGGCCGCTCGCGGGACGGGGGAGGAGGACCCACGCTCAGGCTCGCGGCCCTGCACGCGGGGGGCTTAGGCAGCGGCGGGGGGGCGTGCGCCGCCGTCCCTTCCGCCTGGCGGCCCATGAGGCACCGGACTCTGGCCTCCAGCCCGACCCTCTGGGCCTCCATCCCGTGCCCACGCTCCGAGCTGCGCCTGGACCTGGTGTTAGCCTCTGGACAGTCCTTCCGGTGGGTGACCGTCGGGGACCCCCTTCTCGGGGGTCTGGCGCGACTCCCCCACCCCCTCCCAGGGCTGCAAAGGAGAGAGCTGGGGATGGATGCTGGACGGGAGGGTCAGCCCGGGGGGGCCAGCCTGCTGCCCCTGTGTAAAGGAGAGGTACCCAGTGCGGGGCCGTCAGCACCGGGCGATAAAACCACTGAAAAGGAAAACCACTCTCAGTTTGTAATTAGTAAATCCGTTCTGCGAATGGGGCATCTGTAAGCCTGGAGGTGTACCCCCAAAGGGAGCACGAAAGGAAACCGGTGTTTAGTTGTGTCCGTCTGCACCCGGGTGCCCAGGTGGAGGGAGCATAGCCCTGCACACTGGAGTGGCGTGCTGGGGAGCAGAGTATGGACCCTGACTCAGACGGAAGAGGGGCTCCACTGCACTGTGTACCGAGAAGACGAAGGCAGGGGTGGCAGGCCGACTCTGGAGGAGCTGAGGACCATCCGAGAGTACTTCCAGCTGGATGTCAGCTTGGCTCAGCTGTACAGCCATTGGAGTTCTGTGGACCCTCACTTCCAAAAGGTGGCTCAGAAATTCCAAGGTGAGTGCAAGACCTGGGCAGAGGTTGGGGTTCTAGTGCATTAGCTATTTCTCTATCATGAAAGGCTTCACTGTCTGTAAAATGGAGGTTGTGTATACCACATAGTATCTTGAGGATTAAAGGACCTAATAAATGTTAATATGTATATATTATTCCTGGTACATTGTAATCTTTTTCCTAGGTGCTGTCCCTGAGCTTTTTCTGCTCAAGGCTAGCGCTGTACCACTTTGAGCCACATCTCACTTCCCATTTTGGGGGTGGTTAATTGGAGATAAGAGTCTCTTGGGCTTTCCTACCCAGGCTGGATCCATAGATCTTGAACTCCTGAGTAGCTAGGATGACAGGCACAAGCCACCCACACCTGGATCGTTATTGGTGTTCTTATTCTGTGTGGCCTGATATCGGTGACTCTATCCTGTAAACAGAAAGACAACATCTGCCATTTGACTGGAAATGTTAACAAAGAACAGTATGTAAATCCCTACCTTTATGGTGCTTTTAGGTTGTGTGCGTGTATCTGTCTATCGTGTGCATGCCAGTATTGGGGCTTGAACTCAGAACATGGGTGCTGTGCCTTAGCTTTTTCTTTCAAGGCTCATGCTCCACCACTTGAGCCACACCTCCGCTTCTGGCCATTTGCTGATTAATTGGACTTCTCTGCCCATCTTGGCTTGGAACCACAATCCTCAAATCTCAGCCTCCAGAGTAGCTATGAGTCACCAGCATCTGGCTCATTGGGGTTTATTGGTGATATGGGGTGGTAACCCTGACCTTCCCGGGTGCTGTGAGAAATGAGCGCTCTAGTGTTCCCTAGAGCCTTAAAGCCTAGGATCTGTTACAAGGGTGGGAGAAAGTCACTTCCAACAGCAGCTGCTTCCAACCTTGCCCAGGCGTGCGACTGCTGCGACAGGACCCCACTGAGTGCCTTTTCTCCTTCATCTGTTCTTCCAACAACAACATTGCCCGCATCACTGGCATGGTGGAGAGACTGTGCCAGTCCTTAGGACCCCGGCTCATCCAGCTTGATGATGTTGCCTACCATGGCTTCCCCGGCCTGCAGGCCTTGGCGGGTGAGTAGGTGAACCTCCTAGCTCCAGCCTGTTTTGAACAGGGAGAACTGTTTGATTCTCCTCCAGTCACCATCTCCCACCTTAAGGTTTCCTACCTTCCCAAACACGTCCCCATCCAGAACTGTCCCTTCTAAACAGATCAGCCCTAGTTTTACCTCATCCTCCTTACGAATCCCTGAAATGTCAGCACCACACTAGCCTGGGATGCTTGTTAGTAGACTCAGTACCTCCTTAGAGAAATATCTATACACAGTGTTCTGCACTTGGGGGTTCAGAGCGTGCATTCCGGAGATAAGACTTCCAGATGTGTCCTGCGTCTGTCGCTGGGGCACATTATTGAGTATGTCTGTACTCTAGTTGTACATCTGTGTGTACAGATAATGGGATAATCCTAGCACCTATCAAAGTTGTCATGAGGAGTCGGGCACTGGTGGCTCACGCCCGTAATCCCAGTTATTTTCAGGAGGCTGAGATCTGAGGATTGCTGTTTGAATCCAGCCTGGACAGGAAAGTCCATGAGCCTCTTTATCTCCAATAACCACCAGGAAACCAGACACAAAGCTGTGGCTCAAAGTGGAAGAGCTCTATCCTTGAGCAGAAAGAGACAGTGCCTGGGCCCTGAGTTTAAGTCCTACAACTGACCAAAAAACAAAACAAAACAAAAACAAAACTGGTCTTGAGTCTCCACTCTTAGCTTAGTAGTCATGAGATCCCCAAGAATTCATTCAGCCCTCTATACTTTCCTTGACATGTCTGTAAAATGGGAAAGAATGGTGAATAAAGCGGCCGGGACGTATAGAGCGCAATAGGTTAAGAGCATAGATAGGCATTTGGTATCCCAGACCTGGGGGCAAAGCGTCCCATCTTGAGTCTCTTCTAAGTCCTCCCCCCCCCTTTCTCCATGTGTAAAATGGTAAAAAGAAGCTCAGCCAGGTCCTCAAGAACATGAAGCAGGATACACGCGGCTAAGGGGCGCTACCAGTGCGTCCAGCGCAACGGCCGCCGCTGTCTTTATGAGCTTTCTTTTTGTTTGTTTATCGTGAGTGTGAACATTCTTGAGAAACTCTGAAGAACTGAAGTGGGGAACAGCCCCCCCTCCCCGAGCAGGGAGTCTTTCTCGGTCACTGTAGTCCACGTGAGTGGGTGCTCAGAGCAGAGCACCCACCCGTACGAGTGGCCCTGAGGGACGTTGAGGACCGGCCAGAGCTTCCACGAAGCAGCCTGGGGACGGAGAGCAGCTGGGGACGGAGAGCCGCTGGGGACGGAGAGCAGCTGAGGACCCCCGCCCCCGCCCTCCTGTCCCTCCCGCAGGCTCGGGGGTCGAGGCCCGCCTCAGGAAGCTGGGCCTGGGCTACCGCGCGCGCTACGTGTGTGCCAGCGCCCGGGCCGTCCTGGAGGAGCGCGGCGGGCGGGCCTGGCTGCAGCGGCTTCGAGGGGCCCCCTACGAGGAAGCTCACGAGGCCCTCCGGGCCCTGCCTGGGGTGGGCGCCAAGGTGAGGCTCCAGGGAGGGAGGCTCCGACGAGCGGGAAGGAGGCCTGGCTTCGTTTGTTGCTGCTGTTGTTGTTGTTGTTTCGCCAGGCCTGGGGCTTGAACTCAGGGCCCGAGCACTGTCCGTGAGCTTCTTTTGCTCAAGGCCACTTGGGGCCTTTTCTGGATATGTGGCGCTGAGGACTCGAACCCAGGGCTTGGCTGGCCCCGACGCCCTCCCTGTTTGCTTGTTGAAGGTGGCTGACTGCGTCTGCCTGATGGCCCTGGACAAGCCCCAGGCCGTGCCCGTGGATGTCCACGTGTGGCAGATTGCCCGGCGCGACTACGGCTGGCGCCCCACCACGTCGCGGGCCAAGGGCCCAAGCCCCCAAGCTAACGAGGAACTGGGTGAGGAGGGAGGGGGGCTGGGCATGGCTCCCACCCTCCTGGCCACCGTTCCCCCGAGCCCCCCTCCACCCTCCCCCGTGGGTGTGGTGCAGGTGGGGCCGCGTGCTGTAACCACTTGTGATTTAGGAAACTTTCTCCGGAGACGGTGGGGACCTTACGCTGGCTGGGCTCAAGCAGTGAGTGTGCCTCAGTTTCCCCTCCTCTCTCGCAGAGACCCTGACACCCTTCCTCAGCCCCGACCCAGCTCCACGAACCTCCCATTCCACCACTCTCCGGGGGACCCTAAAGGAGTCTGCGGCCACCCCAGCCCTGACCTCGTGACTCTGGTCCCCATCCCACCCCCAGCCGTGACCCTGCTGGAGCCCCTCCCCCACACGAGCCCTCCCCCGCACAGGTGCTGTTCAGCGCCGACCTGCGCCAGCCCCGCCGGGCTGCAGAGCCGCCGGCAAAGCGCCGCAGAGCGTCCAGAGACACACGAATTCCCAGCAACGCCGGCGGCGCACGCCCGTCGCCCTAGCCACTCAGGAGGCCGAGATCCGAGGATGCCGGTTCAAAGCCAGCCTGGGCGGCAAAGTCCATGAGGCTCTCATCTCCACCAGAAAACCAGGAGTGACCCCGTGGCTGGAGCGGTAGAGCGCTAGCCTGGAGCCGAAGAGCTCAGTGACGGCGCCCAGGCCCAGTTCAAGCCCCGACACCTCCTCTCCAAGCTCCCACTGCCGTCTCCCCCGTTTGCCTTGTCTCCTGTTGGGGAAGGGGCCCCGCAAGGAGAGCACGGACTCCTGGAGGCCACGGGGCTGACTGTGGTTTTATCTTCTTACCTTTATTACAAGAAGGAACAATAAAATAGAAACATTTGTATGGAAAATGCAGTGAGGGGGAAGGGGGGGGGTTCGGCGGGATGGGCCCGGGATGGGGGGGGGGGCGGGCTGCCTTCCACCCTAGAGCTGGGGGGGCAGCGTGGGGGGCACTTCCTGGCTGGGGTCCACACAGCAGTCTCGACAGCAGCAGCCAGCCACGGGGCCTGCGTGGAAGCCGGGGACAGCGTGGGCTCGGGGCGGTGGGGGGGGGGTGGGCCCCTCCACTCCGGGCCGCGCTCCCTCCCGGGCCCTCCCCGCGCCCCTCACCTGCGGCGGTGGGGGTGAGCAGCTCCCCGTGGCTGGCCGGGTGGCCCAGCCCCTCCTGGCTCGTGCCCAGCTGCAGCCTCCGCATGTGCCGCACCACGGCCGTGGCGTTGAACGCTTGCTGCGGACACGGGGCGCCCTGACGCGGCGGCTCGGGGGCCCGGGGCGGCAGGGGGGCGTCCGCGGTGCCCCGCGAGCCCCTCCAGGCCGCCACCGCGCTCTCGGCCGCGGCGGGCGCGTGGTCGTGGGGAGCCGCGTGTTAACACTTGTCGGTTTATAACCTTATGCGCGCGCAGACACGCAGCTCGCGCGTAGACAGCACGCGTTGCGCCGCGCCTTGCACGCGGTTCTGAGCACTGTGCGTGCTCATTCGGTATTTCTCAAACTGCGCGGTAGGCACCGTTAATGCCACGCACTCCAGGGAAGGACACAGAGGCCGAGAGAGGCGCCCGTGTGTCTCTCCACCTTCCATCTTTACCTCCTCTGACCGGTCCCTACGGGGCCCTCTAGCCCGTTACCCTGTGCAGGGTCCTGGCTTCCTCCTGAGGCCTTCCCGGCAAGTCGAACCCAGGGCTTCACGCATGCTAGGCAAGTACTCCCACTGAGCCACACTCCCAGCCCCCCCACGAGACCCGTTAGAACGTAGTGGCAGTCTATCATACAGACCACCGAGGGCCCGTGATGGGGGGCCGGGGGGAAGGAGTCCATGGAGACTGGGCCCCAAGCTGGAAACGCTGCTCACCTTCCACTTGCTCTTGGCAAAGTTCTTCTTGATCTGCTCGCTCACGGACTGGTGGATATTCTTATCCAGGGCCGTGTCTCCCGCAATCCTAGGTTGGGATGGTGGAGGGTTACCCAGAGGGCAGTCTTGGGGATGCCACGCCCCAGGGGGGTGGGGGGGCGGGGAGGCCGGGGGGGCGGGTCTCACCACGGGTGCTGCAAGGCCTGCTCACAGGTGAACCTCTTCTCCGGGTCCTTCTCCATCAAGTGCCGGATGAAATCTTTGGCTGCACAAAAGCAAAGTCGGCATGATGGTGCCAGTGGGCGGCCCCAAGCTGTCCCTCCCTCCGTTCCGGCCTGGCACCAGAGCAAGACAGAGGCCAGATCTGTCCATCTGCCACCCTACCCCACCTCGGAGGCCCTCCCAGCTCAGCCCTCAGGCTGTCTTAAAGATACGTTCATGGGGGCTCCTCTCCTGGTGGGTTGCTATTACCTACTAAGGGATACAGTGAAGACTGCATGAATGCCTACAAGTCTATCAGTCTGGGGGCCCAGTGGAGGGAATCGAGGTAGCCGTGTCTGATCTCAGACCACCCCTCGTCTGGGGCCAGGGAATCTGCTAGAAGGGAGACGGTAGGGAGATACTACAGACAAGAGGCAAGCTGGTGAGACAGGACCCCAAGGGAAGAAGGCAAATACCAGAGTCGGAGATGTCATCCCAGTAAGGAGAGTCAAACTCGTACTCGGCCTTCAGGATCTGTTCGAAGAGTTTGGCGTCGTTCTCGTCATAGAAGGGGGGGTAGCCGCAGAGCCTGGGCAGGGAAAGACCTGTGCTTGCTGACACCCCCACAGCTCTGGGGTGACGCGTGGGCAGTCCCAGGGACTGGGCAGGACCCACAGGAAGGGGCTTCCTCTGTAGATTCCCCCCTCCCTCCTGCCCCTCTCCTGCCTGTGGCCCTGGTCCTTCCAGCCCTTCCCCGGGGGCCTCCCGCCCTGCAGTCCTCTGGGCCCTGGCACTTGATATTCTCTGCGGAACCCTTCTTCCTCCTCCACGTAGGGTGCCAGTCAAGTGTCACCCCATCTCTCCTTCTGCCCCACTTCTCTTTATAGCCAGTCCTGGGGCTTGAACTCAGGGCTTGGGTGCTATCCCTGTGCCTCTTTGTGTTCAAGGCTAGCGCTCTACCACTTGAGCCACAGCGCCACTTCCAGTTTTCTGGTGGCTAATTGGAGCTAAGAGCCTCACGGACGTTCTTTCCCAGGTTGGCTTTGACCCACGATTCTCACATCTCAGCCTTCTGAGTAGCTAGGATTACTAGCCTGAGCCACGGGCTCGTGTTTAGACTCAGGGGTAGTCTATATTTAGGCTAATGTTTAGATTTCTTGTCAATTCCGTCTCCCCAGCTCGGCTGCCAGTTCCCCAAGGGCAGGTCCTCCTTGTTCTCTGCTAACTGTAGTGCTTGGCACAGTGCCTCAAAGCCTTTCCACGGGAGGAAGGGATGTTGGTAATTAATAAGTGGATGCTGGTGTGGATGGGAACAGGGGAGGAGCAGAGGGAGGCAGGACAGGGGCTGGCTGGGGAGGAGCAGAGGGAGGCAGGAGAGGGGCCGGCGCCGCTTACAGGATGTAGGCTATGACTCCGATGGACCAGCAGTCCACCGCCTTGCTGTAGGGCTTCTGGGCCAGGACCTCAGGGGCTGTGGAAGGAAGGGGGACATCTTGGTGGTAAACTCCCCCTTTTGCAAGTCCGAGCCCCCTCCCTGCCCCTCGATCCCAGCCCCCCGGGGCGCTCCGCACCCACGTATCCGGGGGTCCCGCAGGCCGTGGAGAGCACGCTGCCTGGATCCTCCATCTTGGAGAGGCCGAAGTCGGAGATCATGATCTTCGAGTCCTCGTCCAGGCTGTAGTAGAGGAGGTTCTCTGGCTAGGAGGGAGGGAAGGGGGAGGGAGAGATGACCGGAGTCACCTGAGAACAAGTGGAACCTCACTCCTCCACCTCCATCCCCACCCCACCCCCCCAAAAAAAAAAGCCCCATCGCTGCCAGCCATCTAAGACAATCAGGGAAGTCGGGGCAGCCCCTGGGGGCGGGCTGGGTGATGTCAGCCCTGCCACGTTCCCGGCCGGGCCAGTGTGAGCAGCCCTCTGTAGGGACAGGAAGGCCCGGTGACCCCCTGACCAGGTCAGCCTTGCCCCTGGGCTCCGCTCCCGGATGGGAATGAGGTGTTCCAGACACTGCGCACCCCGACCTCGGCCGGCAGTGTCGGGTCTGCTCCCC
The DNA here is from genome assembly GCF_023159225.1 of Perognathus longimembris pacificus. Classification (NCBI taxonomy): domain Eukaryota; kingdom Metazoa; phylum Chordata; class Mammalia; order Rodentia; family Heteromyidae; genus Perognathus; species Perognathus longimembris. The sequence continues at coordinate 67,999,288 of NC_063170.1, forward strand.
ATGCGAGTTCTCTACACACTGCAAGTGTGACATTTACTATCAAAGATACAGAACATTAATGGGGGGGGGGGCGGTGTCACATGACAGCGCCACTCCCATTCCTGTCTTCAGCTAGCTGAAACTGGCACAGAAGGAGGCGGCTTAGGGGCCAGAGGTCTATTTTGCTCAGTGGGGGAGAAGAGTTACTGAAGGTCAGACTGCAGGGTTTGCAGAGGGCCCTGCCCCAGAGCCCCCCCCCCCCAAAAGCCCCACCTTGAGGTCTCGGTGGACAATGCCCAGGTCGTGCAGGTACTTGACCGCGTCCAGCACCTGGAAGATGAGCCGGCTGGCATCCCGCTCCGTGTAGAACCCCTTCTCCACGATTCGGTCAAACAGCTCCCCGCCTGACACCCTACGGCGGGGCGGGGCGGGGCGGGAAGGCGAGGTCAGGCCACAGGGGCAGCCTGGGAGGTGGGAGGAGGGGCGGGGCCACACACCCGGGACACCTGACTGGCCACCAGGTGGGGGGGGAGGGGGAGGGCAGGAGGGGCGGGGCTGCTCACAGCTGCATGATGAGGTAGAGGTGGCCCCTACTCTCATAGATGTCGTCCAGGGCTACAATGTTGGGGTGCTTGATCCTGGAAGGAGAACGAGGGGATTCAGAGCCAGGACAACCGAGCCACTTCCCCGTTGCTTGCGACCAAGAACCTTGAGCCCATTTGCCAGGATTTATTACAAATTCTTGGAAGGCAAGGAGGCAGAGGGGCGAGCACTGGGCTCCGAGCCCAAAGCCTGCCTCCGCCATATGTTCTCTGGGAACGCGGGAGGATCGATGGCTTCTAGGCAGGGCTGGCGCTTGGGTGTTGTGTTGTGGTGTCGGGGTTTGAATTTAGGGGCCGGCACTTGCTAGGCAGACGCCGTACCGCATCCCCGGCCCCTGGCTTTCTTGTTCTGGGGATGCTTGGGTTTGAGGCCCACCCCAGCCCCGAGGGAGGAAGACGGGGCTGTCAGCTTCCCCCCAGGATGTGCGCTCTCCAGAGCTCTGCCCTGCTCCCGAAAGCCCCGTCCGAGTGCCAAGTGCAAGCTCTTATCCCCACTCGACAGTGAGCACTGTGAGGCTCGGACAGCTTAAACGGTCCCTCCAAAGCGGGAGGAAAGGAAGGGCGGGAGCCGCGTGCCCGCGTGGCCCACGCACTTGTGCAGGACGGCGATCTCGTTCTCCATGCTGCCCTCTTTGCCTTCCAGGGCCTTCTTGGCGATGCACTTGATGGCCACCAGCTTCTGAGTCCTCTTATCTTCCGCAAGGATCACCTCGGAAAAGGCCCCCCTGTGGGAAGAGGAGTCTCGGGTGTTTCCCCTCTTCCGTGGATCATGAGGCTACCCCTGACCCCAGAGGTGATGGTGACCGGGGCCCCGTCAGTCTGTTGAGAACCAGGCAAGCAGCACTATAAGAATGAAGAGCCGGGGGCTGGGAATATGGCCTAGTGGTAGAGCGCTCGTCTCGTGAGGATGAAGAGCCGGTCCTGCCACGCTGCTAGAATGTAAGCCTGCAACAGGTGGCAGTCATTTTTGTCACCCCTTGAGAAGAGCCTGCCTGAGACCAAAGACAACGCAAAGGACAGCAGACCTGACCGTCTGATAACGTGACCCCTTTTGGGCTCTTGGATCCGAGCAGGCCTAAAGTCTGCCCCTGAGATTTCCAATTATGTACCGTCCATGGAAACTTCATTCCTTATTTCTGCAGAGGTCAACTGGAGTCCCGGCTCTTGAATACCCCTTTAGAACCTCGCAAACCCTTCGGCAGTACCTGAGGACGTTTGCGAAGTGCAGGATTTGAGACCCCACTCTATTCTAACGAGGTCCTTGGGTGATCTGTATGTTCCCTAAAGTTTACAAGATCCTGATTCGGGGTGTCCTCTCTACACCCGCTTCTCCTGAGGGAATAAGAAGTCATCAGTCACGGAAGGCCCGTCCCACGCTGACGCGCCTGTCATCAGGGTAACGAGGAGCCGCAGCAGTGGCGTCACTGGCTTCGTTTTGCCTTTCCCGGTGACTGTGCTGAATGGCAAACGTCCTCTAAGTCGTGTGTGCGTGTGTGTGTGTGTGTGTGTGTGTGTGTGTACGTGCCTCGCTGGTCTTGAGGCTTGAACTCAAGGCCTGGGTGCTGTCCCTGAGCCTTTTTTGCTCAAGGCTAGCAGCGCTCTTACCACTTGAGCCACAGCTCCATCTCCAGCTTTTTTGGTGGTTAATTGGAGATGAGTTTCATGGACTTTCTTGCCAGCCTGAATTGTTTTATATTTTATTTATATAGGCTATTTTTTTTCCAGTTAATTAGAGGTAAAAGTCTCACAGACTTTCCTGCCTGAGCTGGCTTCAAACCACAATCCCAAGTAGCTAGGCTCACAGGAGTGAGCCACCAGCGCCTTGTCTGCTCTAAGTCATTTTTTTTTTTTTTTGGCCAGTCCTGGGGCTTGAACTCAGGGCCTGAGCACTGTCCCTGGCTTCTTCTTGCTCAAGGCTAGTGCTCTACCTCTTGAGCCACAGCCCCACTTCAGCTTTTTCTCTATATATGTGGTGCTGAGGAATCGAACCCAGGGCTTCACGTGTGTGAGGCGAGCGCTCTACCACTAGGCCACATTCCCAGCCCCTGCTCTCAGTCTTAAGTGTCTTCCTGTGTCCCTTGGAGTCACATCTGGCCTCCCTAACCTGGCTGTCAAGGCCCTACGGGGACTTTTCTACCCCATCTCTAGCCTCTTTTTCTACTCTGGACCACAAAGATGCCTCCCTCAACACTCAACCTCTCCCCGCTCAGGAGTGGTCACAGGGGCCGGGCTGGCCAATCAAACTACCCTCATCCCCCCCCACCCCCCAGACTCCACTTCTTCCCGCCCAGGCCTCCCCTCTGGACCTTTGCCTACTACCTCTCCTGCTGCAAGGTCCCTCTCCACACGTGCACACCTACGCATCCGTCCAGCCCTAGATCTAATGCCCTTCCCCAACAGAGTGCCCCCAGACAGAAGCCACAGCGAGCCTCCACAGAGCCTTCGTCCCCAACCTTAACTAGCACAGCACACCCCCTCTTCTCCCTTTCCATGGCTCTGTCTCTTTTGCACGTCGAGGACCAATTAGAGGCACAGAAGCCAGGTGTGGGTAACATCTGAATTCTCAGCGTCTGGGGGGCCCCCTCGCTGCTTCCAGACCTAAGCCGGAGCAGCGAGCTCTTGGATCAATGATCGACCCTCCCTGCTCCTTGACTTCCAGCTCCTCATTAGGAACTCGTGGCGATACAAGAACAGCCCGTGTCCACCCATGAAAAGCGGGGCCCGTGTGGGCCCCAGCAGGGCTTCCTCAGTGCCTGTAAGAAACAGGAATCGTGCATCAACTAGCCACAGGAAGCACCAGCCCAGCCGTCCGGGCCCAGGAGTGGCGGGGCTCTTCCCAGTTCCACCCCCAACCCGGACAGCACTGCACCCCGAGACTCACGTGCCCAGAACATCTCGGAAGTCGTAAATGTCCCTGATGTCCTCTGCCTGCTTCCAGCTAGGGCCGTCCACTGCCCCGGGCATGGTCCACTGCCCCCCGGCCACAGCCAGGGCTCCTGGGAGGCAAACAAAGAGAGAGAAACTCAGCGAGCTCTAGCCTTCTCTCCGGGACTTGATCGCTAGGCCTCGGTCCGTGATTCAGCCCGCGTTTATTCATTGCTTCCTTCATGGGTGCAGTCATCCAACATTCATTCATTCACCGGTCATCCGCTCATTGAGTAACATCACAGAGAAAAATCTTTCATGGCAGCAGCAGAATTCTTGAGCAAAGCCATGCATTCCTTCGTTGCTTTGCTCGTCGCCCTCTTCGCAGCCCCCCTCTCCGGGTTTACATACCCAAGGAAACACCGGGGAGACGGGGAAACCCAGAGCAGCTCATAGGAAGAAGCCCAGGGCCCGGAAGCAGCCACCTCGCAGCGCCGCTCTGGAAATGGCCGGGATGTCTCCTCTCCCTCCTCCTCCCTGCCTTGGCCTCTCAGAAATCAGGTTTCCGGCAGTCTGGGCTTCCAGCAATATCTCAGCCATGTTTTTAAATAGCTCCTTCCCACTGTTACCAAGGCAACAGCAGCCACAGCTGGAGTTCCCCAGACCTCTCCCTCCTAACTCCCCATGTGGGTCCCACCCTGTCCGTCCCCTCCCGGCCTCCCCTCGTCCTGCCCGGCTTGGACCTTCCCTCCGCCGGGGCCTCTACTATCACCAAATGGGAAATGGGGAGATGACCCTGGGTATGGGTGGACCGGGGTCCAGGGACACTCAGCTGCCCCCCGCCAGGGGCTCCGGCTCAGGTTGCCACGCAGGGTGGTCTGTGACCGTCCTTCCGGCAGGCAGCCGGGCTGGGGCCGCCCAGAAACCAGTCCCTCGGCCACCCCAGGATCGCAGGGAGTGAAGCCAGCATGGAGTGCAGCCCAGCGGCTGGGGGTGCGCTCCTTCCTTCCCGCTTCCCTCTGTGGACGGCGGGGACGGCGTCCTGACCCCAGGGCAGTGCTCCACCCTGACCCCAGTGCGGTGCTCCACCCTGACCCCAGTGCGGTGCTCCACCCTGACCCCAGGGCGGTGCTCCACCCTGACCCCAGTGCGGTGCTCCATCCTGACCCCAGTGCGGTGCTCCACCCTGACCCCAGTGCGGTGCTCCATCCTGACCCCAGTGCGGTGCTCCACCCTGACCCCAGTGCAGTGCTCCGTGGGACTTGTTCCCAGGGGCCCCTCACTGCCCATCCCAGGAGCAGAAACAGCCAAGAAAGGAGCCTGCCGGGTAAGCGCCAGAGGCCGACCCTTCTTCAGCCCACCCGGACAACTGCACAGATGCCGCCAGTCCCCATACCTGGCACCAAATACCCCACCCAGCCTCTCCTACCCCCAGAACCCAAACTGCCCCGGCCCAGATCCCGCCCATCTGCGTCCAGATGCCCTGACACCGGCTTACACACCCATGAACGCACACGTGCAAACACCTTCCCTCCGGCGCCCTCACACCTTAACCCCGGCTCGTCCACCCCAACGCCCCCCCCCCACCCCCAGACTCAGACCACTCTTCACCACAAAACACAGCAGCAGAGCTGGTGCTGTGGCTCAGGGGTAGAGCACCTGCGCGGCAAGTGCAAGGCCCCGAGTTCAATCCCCAGCACCACACAAAAAATGTTACCCTACTGGAGGTGCCGCTCGGAGTGCAGAGCCGCGCCTGGCTTACCAGATCACCTGCACGCCTTCCCATAGAGCGGGCGTCGAGACGCGCCTCGTACGCCCCCCCAGCTCCTGGGCCCCCCCCCCAGGCTGCAGACTCCCTCAGCACACAGCTCAACACCCCAGCTCCAGCTTGCGGACCTGAGGGCCAGACACCCCCCCCCCAGCACCCCCCCCAGACACCCGTGTGCAACGGAACAGATTCCCAGCCATCCCCTGGCACGCCCTCAGACCAGAGCGCCCCTATATCTGAACCACACACCTGAACGAGGGCACCCCAGGTACCCGCATCTCCAAAAGCCCACGCCCTCCAGCTCCCGGCCCGCCCGCCGATGCGCAGACACCCCCAACGCCGGCTTCTACACCCACCCGTGAAGTCCCCCGCCCTTGCAGGACACCTGCTGGGCTGGGGCAGAATAGGGGGGGTGACAGGCCCGGCTGGCCCAGCCCTCCCGGGGCTCCCCTGCCGCCCCGGGGGGGGGGGCGGGCGCTACCTGCGCTGCCCCGCCGCGGGACTGGTGCGAGGCCCCGGGTGGCTGGCGCGCCCTGGCCGCTCCCTCGCTCGGTGGCCGGCTCCGCTCTCCACCCGGCTGGGCTCCGGCTCGGTCTCTCCTCCGCCCGCCCGCCCGCAAGCCCGCGGCTCTGATGTCAACGGAGGCGGAGCCTGCGGCAGCCGGGCCCGGGGGAGGGAAGGCTCGCGCCCCGCCCGGGGACAGGGCTGGGGGAACCGGGTACCCCAGGCATGATGCCAGCTTCCTGCCCCCGGAGGGACACATGAGGTCCAGGGAGAAGCTGGTCATGTGTGCGTGTGTGTGTGTGTGTGTCTGTCCATCCTGGGGCTTGAATTCAGGGCCTGGGTGTTGTCCCTGAACTTTTCTGATCGACACTGGTGCTCTACCCCTTGAGCCACAGCTCCACTTGTGGCTTTTGGGCGGCTCATTGGAGATAAGTCTCATGGATTTTCCTACCCCGGCTGGCTTTGCACCAAGACCCCCAGATCTCACCCCTTCCGGAGTAGCTAGGATCACAGGTGTGAGCCACCAGCACGGGGCTGCAAGCAGGATTTGAACCCACGTGTCTCCTGAAAGAAACTGGCCCGTTACACCCTGTGCGGAGAGACTGAGCTCCAGGGAGGGCGGTGTTAAATCCAGATCCTAAAGGAAGCAGGGCAAAGTGGACCAAGGTCCCATGTGCCTGGGTGGCTGCCAGGGGCCCTTGGTGTGTGTGTGGGGGGGGAGAACGGGCTGGAGGAGGGGGGTGATGAAGCCAGATCCCAGAGCCGCAGGCACGGGGCCAAGGACCTGACAGAGGGCAGCTTATGCAAGGCTACTCGGGGCTGGGCAGGGGGAGAGCTCACCAACAGGGACGGGGCCGCCCTGGGGCTGCTAGGAGGCCCCTCTCCTCACCTGGCGGGGGGGGGGGGGTCTTGCTTGGGATCCTGGCCTCTCCCTCCAAGAGTCCCGCACTTTCCAGCTAGAGAGAGCCAGGGGACCTTCCTGTCCCACCCACACCGCCCCCCCCCCCCCAGCAAGCTGGTTTCTACTAGCTTTGTTTGCCCTCCCTTGTTATAGGAGGGTCGGTGTTTATGCCTGTTTCCCAGCACAAGATGGCCGGGGTTCCTGGAACATCCTCCCAGCATGGCAATATGGACGACTGGTAGAATTCTCCTGAGAGATCTATGAGGCCATGGACGCGAGGTGCTTAGAGCACTGTCGCTCAAAACACAGCAGTGAGACTCCACATCAACCCCGGCTCAAAGAAAGGACCTTATTTGGCCAGAGATGGGTGGGATCTCAGCATGACAGCATACAGTCTCGCTCGAGTCCATAGGCTGGAGTGGAAACCCTCGGGGTTCAGGTGGAGCACCTGTTCCCTCCCCCCCCCCCCCCCGCCCCGAAGGGTTTTCCCCACAGACCCTGTCTTTCCCTGTGACAACTCTTGTGGAAGGATGACAAGGTAACCTCTCTCTGTCCTGCTGAGGATCTGTGCAACGTCTCTGTTCTGTGTTGCCATTGGACTGCTTTTAAGTCTTTCTGAGCCCACCCAGGCTTTTTCTTTTTGTTGTTCTTGTTGTGGTTGGTTGTGGGGCTTGAACTCTGGGCCTGAGCGCTATCCCTGAGCTTTTCAGCTCAAGAGAAGTGTTCTACCACATTGAGCCACGGCGCCACTCCCGGTGTTCTTTTTTTTTTTTTTTGGCCAGTCCTGGGCCTTGGACTCAGGGCCTGAGCACTGTCCCTGGCTTCTTCCCGCTCAAGGCTAGCACTCTGCCACTTGAGCCACAGCGCCGCTTCTGGCCGGTTTCTGTATATGTGGTGCTGGGGAATCGAACCTAGGGCCTCGTGTATCCGAGGCAGGCACTCTTGCCACTAGGCTATATCCCCAGCCCGGTGTTCTGGTGGTTCATTGAAGATAAGGGTCTCCATGGGCTTTCCTGCCTGGGCTGGCTTTCTTCAGATCTCAGCCTCCCGAGTAGCTAGGATGACAGGCGTGAGCCAGTGCCCAATGTGCTCGCTCTCTCTCTCTTTCTCTCTCTCTCTCTGATAGTAGGGATCAACCCTGATGCCTTGCATATGCTAGGCAAGCATTCCACCACTGAGCTACAGCCCCCAGTCTTGGTTTGGGGGGACAGAGTCTTGCTATGTAGCCCAGGCTGCCCTCCGTTTTGAGATCCTCCTGGTGCTGGGATTATGGACATGCCCTACCTCACTTTTTTTTTTTTTTTTTTTAAGATGGGATCTCACTGTTTTGCCTAGGCTGGTTGGTCTTGAACTGAGCTCAAATGATTCTCCTGCTCCCTCCCACTCCCAAGTACCCTGTAAAAATATTTCTACTAAACAAGGAGTACATGATCACTGTAGGAAAATTATATAAAATAGTCAAATCACAAAAAACGTTCCTTTCTTGCACTCGCCTTCAAGTGAAGGAATCTGACCTGTGCCAAGTAACCGAATCCCAGACTGAAGCAGCTCCAGCAGAGGGGAATTTATGGTTCGCCAAAGCTGGCCCAGGAGGGAGGGAAGACAAGGACCCGGGGCTTGGAGACCCGAGCCATGCACAGAGGAGCTGCCTGCCTTCTCTCCAGGCCTGTGCCCAGCAGCCTCAGGGAAGCGGCGGTGGCGGGGGGGGGGGGGGGGTGGGGGGGGGGGGGAGGGGAGGGAGACACTTTTGGCATATTATCTTCCCAAGACGCATACACTTGCAGTGGGCAAATTTCAGGGTGCTAACCCAAAACGAGTCAAGGAAAATAAACAGACACAGAAAAAGGAAATCACCGTCTCCTTTGTTTTCAAAAAGACGACCAGCTAGGTGAGATATGTCCATCATTTTCCCCTCGCCCGCAGTTCTGGTAACAGAAGCCCCGTCACTACATACCCCGCCAGCAGCTCTTGAATCTGATGGAAGCATAAGCCATTGGAAGAACAGGTGGTTCTCATAATTAAGGAAAAACAACGAAATTATGCAGAAAGGATAGATTATTTTTTTTTGTATGTGCTGGTCCTGGAGCTTGAACTCCGTGCTTAGGCGTTGTCCCTGAGCTATTACGTTCTCAAGGCTTGTGCTCTACCACTTGAGCCACAGCTCTACTTCCAGTTTACTGTTGAGGGGAGTTATTTGGGGATTAAGAGTCTCATGTATTGGCTTCAAACCACAATCCTCACATTGTGTATTCCTGAGCAGCTAGGATTCTAGGCATGAGCCACCAGCACATGGCCAAATTAAAGTATAAAACATAAAAAAAATTCTTTAGCTTCTGTTGCTTAACAGAAATTTAAAAAGTTTAAACTTACCCTACTCCAAAATCATGGATTATAATGAAGATAAACTTCAGGGTAAAGAAACATTTACTAGACAATGGGTTAATACTTTTATTATGTAAGCAGCACATAAAATTTATAATAAGCTAAGAACCCAATAAATAATCAAAGGACACAGATGAGAGAGGCAGTAAGCCTAGGACATTTTCTGTTTCACTTGTAATAGAAGAAGTACAAATCAAAAGAAGAGGTCGTTGACAGACTTCCAAATCTGAAGCTTAAAAAGCTGGTAACAGGGCTGGGAATGTGGCTTAGCGGTAGGGTGCTCGCCTCGCATGCATGAAGCCCTGGGTTCGATTCCTCAGCACCACAGAAAAAACCCAGAAGTGGCGCTGTGGCTCAAGTGGTAGAGCGTTAGTCTTGAGCAAAAAGAAGCCAGGGACAGTGCTCAGGCCCTGAGTCCAAGGCCCAGGACTGCACCACCCCCCCCCCCAAATAAAAAATCTCACAGTTTCCTACCTGGGCTGGCTTCAAATCATGATCCTCAGATCTCAGCCTCCTGAGTAGCTAGGCTTACAGGCGTGAGCCACAGGCACTTAGCAAGAGTACATTTCTTGGTTGGGGGTCATGGTTCAAATGATAGAGTGCCTACCTAGCAAGCAAGAGGCTCTGAGTTCAAACCTTGGTACTACCAAAAAAAGAGAGAGAGAGAGAGAGAGAGAGAGAGAAGGAGAGATCACAAGATCTCTGAGAGAAAGCATTGTAATAGCTGGGCGTTGGTCTGTGAGATTTTTTTTTTTCTTTTTTGCCAGTCCTGGGCCTTGAACTCAGAGCCTGAGCACTGTCCCTGGCTTCTTTTTGCTCAAGGCTAGCACTCTGCCACCTGAGCCACAGTGCCACTTTTGGCCATTTTCTGTATATGTGGTGCTGAGAACTCGAACCCAGGGCTTCATGTATAGGAGGCAAGCACTCTTGCCACTAGGCCATATTCCCAGCCCCTCTGTGAGACTCTTTGTTTGTTTGTTTGTTTTTTTGGCCAGTCCTGGGCCTTGGACTCAGGGCCTGAGCACTGTCCCTGGCTTCTTTTTGCTCAAGGCTAGCATTCTGCCACTTGAGCCACAGTGCCACTTCTGGCCGTTTTCTATATATGTGGTGCTAGGGAATCGAACCCAGGGCCTCATGTATACGAGGCAAGTGCTCTTGCCACTAGGCCATATCCCCAGCCCTCTGTGAGACTCTTATCTCCAAGTAACCACCAGAAAACTGGAAAGTGGCCCTATGGCTCAAGTACTAGAGCTCCAACCTTGAGCAGAAGAACTCAGGGGCAGCCCCAAGCCCTGAGTTCAAGCCCCAAGATTCATCAAAAACAAAATAAATAAAAAATACCTAAGATTTTCTTTTTTGAACAATGTCACCTTCCCTCACTCTCTCCCAGTTCTTCCCTCTTATTTGTTTATTGGTATGTGATCTTACTGTGTTGCCAGCGCTGGCGCCAAAATCCAGGGTTCAAGCAAGGCTTCTGTTTGTTGTTGTTTGTTTGTTTGCTTTTTTCCCCCACTTCTGGGGCTTGAACTCAGGGCCTGAGCACTGTCCTGAGCTTCATTTTGCTCAAGGCCAGCACTTTACCACTTGAACCACAGCGCCACTTCCAGCCTTTTCTGTATATGAGATGCTGAGGAATCGAACCCAGGGCTTCACGCATGCTAGGCAAGCTCTCTACCACTAAGCCACATTCTCAGTCCCACAGTGCTTCTTCCTGCCTCCGCCTCCTGCGTAGCTGGGGCCACAGGCATGCGCCATTCCACCTGCCTCGAAGCGCATGTCCACCAGCTGAACCAGTTTCTGATTCTGTACGTTCCAGGCCCGGGAGCTCTCCTTTGTATTAAGCTCCTTTTGAGAACCATGGTCCTGAGAGTCAAGTCCTGCTCTTCCGTGTCTCCCCCTGCCTAGCCCCACCCTACTTTCCAGCTCCTTCCCTCCTTCCCTCCCCCTGCTCTCCTGAAACACCCAAGTTCTCACCTCTCTCCAAGCCGACCAGCTGTTCACACCTCCCCAACCACAGCTCCTTTTGTCTGGAATGTCATCCGCCTGGAACCTTCCTCCTGGAGGCTTGTCTCCCCTAGGCAGGGGAAGGGAAGTCCCCCGGGCTCCAGGGCCCCGTGGCCCGAGTTTACTCTTCCATTGTGACTCTGCTGCCTGGGTTTGGATTGTGTCGGAGCCCCGCTCGCTTCGGCACTCAGAGTAAGCGAGAGAAGAGTGAGGGGGGAAAGGCCCGTGGTGGAGTCACAGCCGGGGAGGTGCATTTCTGAGTGCCTGGGGGGGGGGGTGTCTCTGCGGGTCAGGCCCTCGCCCCCTGCCCCGGCTCAGCTGCAGGCGCCTGGGACAGAAGGAGCAATGGCAGGCTGGCTGGCTGCCTCCCAGGTCCCACACGGCCTGGGGGGGGGGGGGCTCCTCACCTTGCATACAGGTGGGGAGCGTCACCCCAGACCTTTAAGTCCTGGAGCGTACCCACCTTCTCCTCTCACCGTTCTACCCCGCTCCCGCTGCCGTCCAGATAATCGGGCCTGGCCGGTGTGGAAACGGGGGGCTAATGAGCAGAGAGGGGGCTGCAAGCTGCGCTGCTAGGGGTGGCGGCGGAGGGTGGGTGCTGCCCCAGTGCCAGCATGACTGACTATTCCTGCAAGTTGCAATGGGCCCCGGGCCCCCGGGAGTTCTGTAAGGGAGAGGCTGCACCTCCCAGTCAAAAGGCCTGAGTTCGAATGCCGCCTCAACTACCCATCCGTTTGACCGAACGCCGCCTCCTGAGAGCCTGGGTTGTTCTTGTCTGTGGATGGAGCCCCGCGGGCCCTTCCCCTGGGCTCTTGGAAGGCGGGGTCGTTTAACCAGGTTACCACAGTACTGGGGAGCTGGCTAACTTCCACTGCGCGCTGAGCGGCACGGACACAGCTGCAGCTGCTGTCTCATTGGTGGCCTCTCTCTGGGGACAGCCAATCAGTGCAGCCCCAGCAGCAGCAGCAGCCCGCCCCTGCACTCTCTGGCTGGAGGCAGGGCCTCAGGCTGCCCCCGGCTCACGTGACTCTACTCTCTTCCCAAAATACACTTGAAAAACTTTTCAAGTGCCACTCTTGTTGGGGGTGGGGGGGTGGGGGGGCATAACCCCAAAGCCCGGGCTCTGTCCCTGAGCCTTCTTGCTTGAGCCACAGCTCTACTTCCGGTTTGAACCCAGGCTAGCTTCAAGCCACCGTCCTCAAGACCTCAGCATCCCCAGGAGCCCGGATTACAGGCCCCCAGCCACTGACGCCCGGCCCAAATACACTCTTCTTAGTCACGTCTTTGTTTTTTAATTTGTAAATGACTGAACTTCAAAGCAAACTAGCCTAAGCTAAAAAAAACCTCCCGTGGGCTACTATAACTGCAAAGTCTACGGGAAGATCTTGTGGCTTCAGGCACGGCTGGATCCAGGCCCCTGGCTTCATCATTAGGAAGGTTTCCCTCTCCACATGCTGGCTTTGTTTGTCCGAGCCGGCACATTCTCCCATGTGGGAGGAAAGGAGTTCCCGGGTTTACCATCTAAACGGAAGTAAAACTGCCCTCCTAAGAGCAGTTCTAAGTGGGGCCTCAGAGTGGCCCTGTTGTTTGTCACGTGACCATTCATTCCCCGGGGACATTTGTCCAGCTTAGTTTGACAGTGACAGTCTCATAAGAGGCACATGTGATGGGGGATGTATCCCACAGAGAGGTATCATCATTCTTTATGGCTCAGCCATTGCATGCTTCTTCTCCCCCCCTACCTTGCCCCCGTAAGTTGTGAATGACAGGGTCTGAGACCCATCTAGGATGAAGCGGAGGCACAGGAAAGCATCCGTTTGCCTGTAGCCCGCAGGCTGACTGTAGGAAGCCCTCGCTGGCTCTCCTGTCTTCTTCCTCTCCTGGCTCCCGTCTGGTGGGCTCCACCCTCTCTCTGCTGCCTTGGGTTTGGTGGGGCAGCAGATGCTAATAGGAAGTCATCTGTGGTCCGGTGGGCTCCACCCTCTCTCTGCTGCCTTGGGTTTGGTGGGGCAGCAGATGCTAATAGGAAGTCATCTGTGGTCCCAAGCCATCTTCACTGTTTCCAGGACTGGGGAAAGAGCGTCCTCTTCTGGGAGGTCACAGCGGAACAGCTGGCTCTGGTTCTCTCCAGTGCCGGGCAAAAACGAGGAAGCCTGTGGCTTGGTCCCTTCCTGCCAGCCACCCAGAGCGAGGGAAGCTGTGGCGGCCTGCCTATTAGGTGTGGTGACTCCGATCTGTAACCCGGCACTCAGGAGGCTAAAGGAGGATCAGAAGTTAGAGTCCAGGCTGGGTATGTGGCTTAGCTGTAGAGTGTTTGCCAAGCATGCATGAAGCCCTGGGTTCGATTCCCCGGCACCACGTACACAGAAAAAGGCAGAAGTGGCGCTGTGGCTCAAGTGGCAGAGTGCTAGCCTTGAGCAAAAAGAAGCCAGGGACAGTGCTCAGGCCCTGAGTCCAAGGCCCAGGACTGGCCAAAAAAAAAAAAGAGGCCAGCCCAGACGAAGTACATAGTCAGGTCCAGTCTTTAAACAAAAAGCTAGCTGAGTGGGTGGCTGGAGTGGGGAAGCGCCCGCCCAGCAAACGCAAGGCTCCCCAGCCAAACCCCGCAGGGCACCCGAGAAGGAGCTGTGTGCTGTGGACGGCGCTCACGCTCCCCGGCCCCGCCAGCTCCGCGCGTCACCCCGCGGATGGAGGGGTACCCTCCCCCCCACCCCCCCAGCCCCCTCCCGGCCCACGGGGACACTCACAGACACCCGCATACAGGCTGTTTTGTGAAAAACCACAGCAGTCACTTTATTCTTGAGTTTGCACTTTACAAAACCACAAGGGAGAAGTGTTTGAGGGGAACAGAGAGGGGTGAGGGGCGGAGGGGGGTGTGGGGGGGGATGAAGAGGACCCAGGAACGAAGCCCCTCTCGCCCCATCTCGGGGCCCAGGCCGGCCCCACGGGGCTCCTCGTGTCCGGGCTGCACAGGGCGAGGCCGGAAGAACGCAGCGGAGGGCTCAGCCCTCGGGAGACCGGCACCATTGGATGGGCAGCGGTCCAAGGCTTCCGGCCCCCAAAGCAGGAAGTGGGGTTCCCCCCTCCCCGCGCCCTGCCGGGGAAGGCAGCCGGGCGGGCCGAGGGCTACCCATCCAGCAGCTTCAGAATGCTCTCCCGCTCCTTCAGGGTCTTCCAGGCCTGGTCCTTCTCCTTCTTGGTCGGGGTCCGCTTCTTCTGCCGGGCAGCCATGATCTTGCGAAAGGCGTCCATGACCTCATTGTCCGCCATGCGGACCCGCTGCCGCAGCTCCTGCCGGCTCACCTCCTCCTTCGCCAGCCTGTGGGGGCCGGCCACCAAAGCCACGCGGTCACTCGCCCCGAGCGGGGACCCTCCCTCCTCCGGACCGAGCCCCCCCCCCCCCCCGACTGGCATTCCCTCGGGCCCTTTCACAGGGTCCCCATCAGAGCGCACCCTGAGCTGGGCGCTGCCGCTCCTCAGTGCTCCACTGACAGGAGCGGGGCGGTCGCCCGAGCGTGTCACCCCAGCTACTGGGGCAGAGGGGCTGGGGGAGGCGGGCGCGGACTCCGTCCCAGTCAAGGAGTGGGCGCCCCGGGGCGCCCGGGGGGGCGGGGGCTCACCTCAGCAGGTCGTGCTTCTTGGTGCGGTTGTGCGCGCTGAGCGCCTTCAGCTCGGCCTGCCGCTTGCGCAGCTCCGCCAGGACCTCGTCCTCCGAGTCCTCGGCCGGCCGGTCCTCAGACTCCAGCAGGCCCTGCGCGATCAGCTCCTCCTTGATGCGGCTCTCCAGGGACTTGGTGTGGGGCACGCTGTGGGCGAGCCTTAGCTGCAGGGGCGGCCGCGCGGGGGGGGGGGGGGGGGGGGGGTCCCCGCCCTTCCCTTCCAGAACGCCTCTCTGCCATACGTACGCGTGTTCTAGGTATTCAGTGCCACCTTTTGCTAGACAGCCCCACTTTACTCCCCTTCATTTACACTTTTAAACATTTCAAGTAAAAACAGGATTATCCCATCAGGATCAGGCCACAGTGAGCCTTTTCCCCCCGTTTGGTACTCTTACTGTGGACACATCTTTTCCTGTTAAATACACTGATGACTGATTAACAAGCTGGCGTCACGCCATCATGGGAGTTAGGGCACCTGAGCACACTGAGCCCCCACGGGCGGACGCGCAGGCTGTTCCCAGGAGCGCGAGGAACAGGCCTGGGCCGAGCCTGCGTGCGGAAGGGCTGGGCCAGCCTCCACGCGAGACCGCTGCTCCTTCCCACGCTCTCCTCAGCTCCCGCCGAGGCGGGCCGGGCCCCGAGGTGCAGACCCGACGCCACTCACCTGAAGGGCTTGTTCTGATTGCGAGGGGAGGTGCTGGCCCCGTCGGCCCCTGATTCTTTCCCAGACATGTCCGGAATGGGGGAGTCCTCCATAGGGGAAATAATATTCTCCTACAAGACCAGAGATGGGGCAAAGGAAGGAAGAGCGAGAGCATTCCCCTCCATTTCCTGCTCCTCTGTTTTATTTCCCACATGTGGACAAGGTATTACAATGTATCTCTCCCCTCCATCACCTTCTCTGCCTCCCTTCCCCCTCCCCAAAGGGTTTCCACAGGCTTACTTCCTTTTCATAGCTGTGAATAATCGATGTGGACCCCTTTCACTGCCCCCCCACCCCCCCATCCCCCAGGCCCAGAGTCCATTTCTCCTTCCTACCACCTCCCGAGGCCCCTATCCAATTTAAAAAAAAAATTTAATTTACTTTATTGTTGTCAACGGATTTTTTTTTGTTTGTATCTCCCATCCCACCTCTTCTGGGAAGCCTTTCCAAGAAGTTTAGATCCCGGTAGACATTCTCCCCCTTTTTGGTACCGATACCACAAGAAGAGGCCACAGAGGAGCGACAGGAATGCTCAGTGGAGGTCCCCGCGTGGGGCGGGGCGGTAAGGCGAGGCGTCATGGTGGGATCACTCCCCATCAATGCGGGCGTGGGGGGGGGGAAGGGACTGGGGGGGGAGAGGGGCTGGGGGGAGGGGCTGGGGCTGACCGCGCTCACCTCCACCAGGGCCTGCAGGAGGCGCTGCGTCAGGGCGCCAAAGGGGCACCCGTCTTCCGGCTGCTCGTGCTGGGCCTCCGACTTCTTCAGCAGGGCGTCCACATCTGAAGCAGGCAGGGGAGAGGGGGGCGGGTGGGCTGACGTTCTGGGGACTCAGCCCCTGGCCTGGAGTGGACGGGAAGGTGAGGGGCCTACCTTTAGTGTCCAGCTCGGTCAGAGGCCCCATGAGGCCTTTCTTCTTGTCAGCCACCGCGGCCGCCCGCGCCCCGTCCTTCTGCTCCTCCAGCAGGTCCTCCTGGGCCCAGCGCTGGGAGTAATGCTTTCCTAGGGGCGGGATCTGCGGAAGGAGGATCACTTGGCCCTGGGTGCCTAACAACGGCCAGACGCAGCAGAGGGGAGGCTCTCCTTGCACTTGGCATTGCCAATGCGCTTCTCATCCAGTCTCTCTGCGCGTCTGTGCGAGTGTGTGCAAGTGTGTGCGTGCACATGTGCACAAGCCCAGTGCCGCGGCTCCATGGGGGAAGCGCTTGCCTAGCACTCCTAGGCCCTATGTTGGATGCTCAGCACAAAAAAGAAGAAAACAGCACTGGTGACCCACGTCTATAATCCTAGTTACTCAGGACACTTTGAGACCTGGAGGACTGGAGTTCAAAGTCAAGTCAGTGAGATTCCACCCTTAATTAACAAGCAAAATGCTAGACTGGAGGTGTGGTTCAAGTGACAAAGTGCCCGGCCTGAGCAAGAAACTCAAGTCAAAGAACAAAGTTGCAAGCTCAAACCCCCATGTGGGCGCATGTGTGGGCGTGCACGCGCACGCGCACACACACACAACCATACACAAGCTGGGGGCAGTGGTACCCACCCATAGTTCTAGTTACTAGGGAGGTTGAGGCAGTAGGATCACTTGGTCCCTGGGCTTTGAGGACCACCTGAACAAACACCAGGAGTGCCCACCTCTTAAAAAGATGAAAATTAGCCGGGCACCAGTGGCTCACACCTGTAATCCTAGCTAATCAGGAAGCTGAGATCTGAGGATTGTGGTTCGAAGACAGCTCTGGCAGGAAACTCGTGAGACACTTTATCTCCAATAAGCTACTCAGAAAAAGCCGGAAGTGGTGCTGTAGCTCAAGTGATAAGAGCACCAGCCTTGAGTACAAAGAGGCTCAGCAACAGCGCTCAGAGTTCAAGCTCCAGGATGGGTGAAATAAATAAACTTCCTGAACTCAGGAAACTTAACTCAAAGGCAGGTATTCTACTACCAAAGCCATACCTTCAAGCTCAATATGCACATATATATATGTTTAAGGTCCACTCCTACGTATTTCTATTTTCTCCTCCATTCTTTGTTATTATACCCATGACGTGTCTATACATTGATTTTATCAGTGCAGACTTACACAATTCATTCTGGTGTGTGTTTGTGTGTGTGTGTGTGTCCCTTTATATATTAAAAAAAGAATGAGAACAGGTGCCTTAGAGGCCTATACACAGGAAGAGAAGGGGGAGAGGGCTTGAGCAAGGCAGAGGGCGGGAGGTGAGGGGCCAGGGCGGAGGTCAGTGAGGGAGAAGCCAGGAGGAGGTGGTACCAGCAGGAAGCAGAGTTTGAGGCTGGGTGGGTGGACGGGCAATGGGGCGGGCAGGAGGTGGGGTCTGTGGGGGTTTCTACCTTGTAATGCTCTGCCTCATCCTCGGGGGGCTTCAGAAGCTCCTCTAGCGTGCGCACCTCCTCACTGGTGATGTCGGCACAGTAAGGCTCCACAGAAGCCCAGAACCTGTGGGGAGAAGCAGATCCTGAGAGGGAATCCATGCAGTTCCACACTCAGTCCTGGGCCCCAGAAAGCCTTCATCACCAGGATCCCAAGGCCCTCCCGCCCCCCCGCCCCGCCTTCTGTGTTCTCTGGCCCACCACCTGTTGGGGGCATCGTTCTTTGGGATCCGTGGCACATCAATTGGGTCGTCAGTGAATTCATATTCCTGGATCTTGGGCTGGAGGTTTTTGGATTTGGGTCGGCCGGGGCCGGGGCCTGGCCCGTGTCCCTTCCCTTCCAGTTTCTGCTTCTTGGGCTTCCCATGTTTGGGGGGAGCTCCAAGCTCATGGTCTCGACCCAGCTTCAGAAATCGGCGGTCACCTTTCTTATCCTGCCAGTCAGTGAGGATCTGAAATTTACAGAGATTTCTCCAGTGAATAAATTAGGATCTGCAATCCAGATTTGTTTTGTTTTCCCCCCAGCTTCGTTTTTACTTAGCAAACTCCTACTCACCCTTCAAAACCCAGCTCCTTTTCCCACATGACTTTATTCACATACATTCCACCTCCCTATTTACTTGTTTGCACTCTGATTTAACACACAAGCTAGTCATATACAGTTCACCAGGAAGGTCATATAAATGACCACAAGCCAGTGCCTGTCAGCACTGGGAAAATCTGCTGGGAATGACTTTTTAGGTGAAGTCAAACAGGCCTCCCAGCAAGCCTTCGTTTTTATTTTTAGTGGGTCATAGGGCTTGAACTCAGGCCCTGGGTACTGTTCCTGAGCTCCTTTGAGTATTAGCTGAAGTCTTACACTCTACTACTTGAGCCCTAGCTCCACTTCCAGCTTTTTCTGTGATTGATTGGAGATGGTCTCACAGACTTTTCCGCCCAGGCTGGCTTTGAACCGCAATCCTCAGATCTCAGCCTCCTGAGTAGCTAGGATTATAGGCGTGAACCATGTGTGCCCAGCTTAAGCCTTCATTTTCAACATCATCCAGATAGCTAGCAAGCCTGCTGGGTACAAGTTAGCAAGATTTTTGGGTGCTAGAATGTAACTCATTGTGCCTCAGCCCTCCTCAGAACACTCCCATGGATCCCTACCCCAGGAAGCTAATGGTCTAGGCCTATGACCCGGCACGCAAGGCTCGGGAGTTCACAGTGACTAATAACAGTTGTATCAACAAATAACATTTGAAGTGCTTACTTAGTGTCAGACGCACTTTGCTGAGCCTTTGTGAAAATTCTCCTCTAATTCTCACAGTGGTTCTAGGGTAGGGCCTGTAATTTGGCTCGTTTTGCTGATAGGGAAACTAAGCTTAGAGAGAACAAGGTACTTTCTTCAAGTCACATGGGAAAGAAATAGCAACACTAGCAAGTGCTGAAGTTAAGATTCCCATCCAGGTCTCTCCATTCTCTATGTTGTCAAATCCCTAATGGCCAAAATTGTCCTGATTTACGTCTCTCTACTGACTAAGAGCATGTCGGTGGCAGGAGTGGAGAAAAACTCTTGTGATTGGTGAGGTCTGTCCATATTCGGGAGTATTTTACAAACTAGGCTCAGTCCTTCTGCTTACGCAGATGGGGCTAACTTAATGACTAATACCCTAACTTCAAAGTCCATCTCCGGCGATGTCCCCTCTCTGGGGCATCACCTGGGTTTCGGCCTCCAGCACCCGCAGGCGGCGGCTTGCAGAAGACAGCAGCGTCTCGAGCTCCAGCTGCAGAGTGTCCAGCTCCTCGATCCCAATGCCATCGTCCTCCGAGCGGGCTAGCACCGCTGTGTAGCGGGGACAGACCTTCAGGTGGTCCACAGACTTGAAGTCGTGGAACTGCAATGGGCAGTCCTTCAGCTCACTCATGGCCCAGGAGATGAGACCTCGTGGAGCTGGAGAGGGCCACAGAGGGGACAGCATGAGAAAAACCCCAGGGTGTCTTCAAGGTGGAGCAGCCTCAGCCCGGAAGCCATATTGGAGGAGCCTCACTGACAAAGTCTGAGGGCAAAGCTCCTACTTGGAGAGGACTCACTGGGTACCACGCTGGGGCAGAGCTTATGTCACTGGATTCCTCACCCAACCCCGAAAGCAGGAGCCACTCAGATCTCCACCTTACAAAGAAGGAAGTGCAAGCGCGGGGTAGGTGTGAGCCTAAGCTCCCAGGGTGCAATCTGAACGCGGGGGGTCTGGTCTCCCGCAGCCCCGACTCCCAAGGTATCACTGTGCAAGACGCTCCCCTTCCCATCTCCTGGTTTCTGCTGGGGCCTGGCGCTTCCAAGCCTCCCGTCCCGCCAGGGTCCTCAGGGCGCCCCAGCGTGTCACCCCATCTCACCACACCCCGTCTTCTCCCCCCTTCCCGAGGAGGTTTGGAACACGCGCTGCCCAGACAGAAAGAAGTAGGTCAAGCCCGTCCTCTCCCCACGCGCCCCGAGCGAACACGTTACCCCACCTGCCGCGGCCGTGTTCCCCTACGCAAGGTGGGGGCGAGAGACGGATGGGTGGGTCTGTCTGTCTGTCTGTCTTTCCCCTGCCAAGTGCGAGTCTGTAAACTGGGGGTGAGGACGCGTACCTACCTCCCCGGGATGTTCTGAGGATCAGGAGCTGACGCTCCGCCCGAGCCCAGGGGGACTGGCTTGGTGGCCGACCCCCACCCCGCGCGGGCGGCCCCCCGCGTCCCGCCTCCGGGGTCTCCGTCCTCCAGAGCCCCCAACGCGGCCCCCGGGCCTCCGACGGGCCCACCCCCCCCACCCCCCAGCCGCGGAGGGGGCGGGGAGTTCGGGTCGACGGGAGCAACCTCCCCGGAACTGGCTGATGGGCGGGCCCCCCGCGGCTGACTGACCCGGGGGCCGGGGGTGGGGTGGGGGTGGGGAGCCCGGCGAGCCTGCGGGCCCCGGGCTTGACGGCGGAGGGGGGGGGGCGAGGGCGACGGGCCCGGGGCTCAGCCGAGGGAGGGATGGGGGGGGGCGGCGGCGCCGAGCCCCCGGGGCGGCGGGCAGGCGGGGCCCGGAGAAAGGCCGTGAGTGCACACCGGAAGGAACGTGGGCCTCGGCGGCCTCCACTTGTCCTAATTTGGTGCCCAGCCTGAGGTCGGGTTGTACTATCGCGCGAGTGGGGGGGGGCGCGGAGGCGGAAGCGGTCCATGCTCGACGGCGCAAGCCCCAGGTGGATAGGTGGGCATCGGGGAAGCCATGGCACAGCTCGCCGCGGCAGGGCTTTCGAAACCCCAGAACGGCCCCAGCGTAGAGCGGGGCCGAGGAGCCCGGGCCGCTGGGGCTCGCCTCCTCCCCCCCCCCGCGCTGGGAACGCGGATGGTACCGCCCGGAAGTCAGGGCGGGGACTGCGGCTGCGCCGCTCGCCTAAGGTCAGGCGCCGCGGGGCCGGCGACTTCCGTACTTCCGCTTTCCGGCCCAGCCAGCCAGCGCCCGCGATGGTGAGAGCGCCGGGGCCCGCGGCGGGGACCCCCCGGCCCCTCCTTCCGTCCTGCCGCGCGGTTGTGGGTTTCGGGGAGCCGTTGCTTGCTTCGGAGGCCCGTGGCCGTGGCGGGGGGGGGGGGTCCCGTGGGGGTGGGGGTGGGGGGGAGCACGGCGAGGGTGGGGCAGGGAGACTCGCCGGGTCGGGGCCGGGCCTGCGGTCGGGCGCTTGGCAGGCGGGGAGGGGGACCGAGTAGCCCTGAAGCCGAGCAGCCGGGGAGATGGGGCTCTCGGTGCTCTGGCCGTGCCTCGGAGGCCCGTGGGGAGCCCCGTCGCCTGTACCCGGAGCCGGGACCTCACCCCCGAACACACCCCCTTCCCCTCTGGCTTCTCCACCCTGCGGTTCCCGGGGGCGAGCGCCCGCCGGTGGTGTTTATCCTGGGGTGGGCGCGCGTACGTCCTGCCTGGGCTTCTGCTGCGGCGAGGGGACCCGGTGCTGGTCCTTCCCGTCCCGGGAGCGCCCCCCGTCCGAGCTCGCGCGCTGGCCGGGACCCCCCAGCTCTCGGTGCTTTCCCCCGGGGGATCCTTATCCGGCCTTGGAGGCGCCGGGGACGCCTCCGTCCGCCTCATCAGCTCCCTGGGAAGGTTCGCGAGGCCGTCCCGACGCATCGTAAAACTATGGACATGGCTCGGAAGTCCTCTCCCTTTCGAAAACTTGTCTTCGCTATTACTGAGTTGCATGCCTCCCTTTGAAACCTGGCATTGTCCTTTTGAACTGGTTGAGGACAGGCCTTAACGGTTTTAAAGCTTGTAAGTTTATCGAGCTGGGTTTGGTGTTGTTGTTGGTTGTTTGGGTTTTTTGCTTTTTGGTTTTTTGTCTTTTCTTTTTTGGTACTGGGGATTGGATTTAGGATGTTGCACTTGCTATTAAGTAGGTGCTTTGCCACTGAGCTACATCCCAGCCCCTTTGAGCCTGTTGTCTTTTATGCTTGAAAGGGCAAGTGTCGGCCACATACAATTTAGATTTCTTGTTTTTGTGCCGCTACTGGGACTTGAACTGAGGGCCTGCGCACTGTCCCTTAGCTTTTTCCCTGCTCAAGGCTACCAATTGAGTCACAGCTTCATTTCCGGTCTTTTGCTGGCTGATTGGAGATAAGAGTGTCTCGGACTTTTTCTGCCTCAGGCTAGCCTCAAATCACAATCCTCTATTTCAGCTTCCGGAGTATCTAGGATTACAGGTGACGCTTTGCTCACTTTTAGGTCTGTTATGAATGAATGTTGTCAAAAAACAGTCATGTAACCACTACTTAGGCTCGGGACACATTGCCCTGAAGTTTTCTCCGGTCTCTTTGTAACCCATCCACTCCTGACCCCTTGCAACCCAATCTGCCACTAATTTTTCCTTTATAATTTTATCTTTTCCACTAGATCAAGGAAAAGGGAATGCCCAGCCAGCCCTTGGATCTTCTAAGGCCCTTGAAATCATTTGGTTGGAATAGACTCATGTGCTGCTTCTCTAGACCACTGTCCACAGCCATCTGCCCGTATGGATAATTCTGTGTGGCTGAGAACAATGTAAATGGCTCTTGACAGAGAAAAGGTTCTCTACCTCTGAGTGGATGGACTTGGTCAGTCCATCCATATAATGTTTTTATTTTTGTGTTGCCAAGGATCAAGTCTAGGGCGTCTTACAAGCTAGGCAAGCATGATACTTCTGAACCATATGAGCATACCAGTTTGTTGCTTTTTTTCCCCCATTTTGCATCAGTTGCCAGTCTAGCCCCTCTGACTGAATATCCTCTTTGCTGCCCCTGCATCGACAGTTCTTGTAAAAAAAAAAAAAAAACAACACTTGTATGTCTCACTTCCCTCTCCAATCCAGTCTTCAGAGAGCCACTATGCAGCCTTGGTGACGGAACTTCCTCCTCAGAAAGCCCCCAGGTTTCTTATCGTGTTAGGAAAAAAGAAAGCTGCTAACTCAGTATCCTGACATTCTAGGTAACCCATAATCTTACTCCAGCCCGCCATCACAGCCTCCCCTCATCTGTACAATCTAAAATGCTTCTTGGGTACATAAACTTTGTATTCATACTCCCTCTGGAATGCTTAATACCCTTTTGTTAGGGTATTAAGTAAGTTAATTCATGTGTTTCTTTCTGTAGAGCATTTAGTAGGAAACACTAAGTTAGATACTAAGCTAGCTGCAAGCTATGTAACTGAATAAAATAAACTTTGTGAATAAAATAGATGTGGCCTATAGGGGCTGGGAATATGGCCTAGTGGCAAGATCGCTTGCCTCCTACACATGAAGCTCTCGGTTCGATTCCCCAGCACCACATATATGGAAAACAGCCAGAAGGGGCGCTGTGGCTCAGGTGGCAGAGTGCTAGCCTTGAGCGGGAAGAAGCCAGGGATGGTGCTCAGGCCCTGAGTCCAAGGCCCAGGACTGGCCAAAAAAAAAAAAAAAAAAAGATGTGGCCTATAGACCGTGAGCTTTACAGTCTAGTGAGGAATCACTTTACAAACGACATGAAGGATATGTCACTGTAAATTAGAATACATGCAGTGAAGGGAGAAGTCAAGAAACACTTCTGAGAAAGGAAGAGGCCTTCCCTAATAAGCTAAGCTTTGGAGGGTTGACTTCAGTGAAGAGGGAGGAAAGCCTGCAGACAATTCAGCCTGTGTTAATTAAGTCTTAAGTTGAGAAAGAACCTGATTAATATAACTGACCAGTGTACTTGAAGCTGACCCTCTCCACTGAGAATGTCCTCCTTCTACTTTGTCTCCTGAAATCATCCTGATCCTGTTTCCTCAACACCAATTTCTTCGTTCGGTATAGGTTACTTCTAATTTTTTTACACTTCATCCCTCCTTAGACTATATCCCCTACACAAGTGAGCTATTTGTGCGTGGAGACGGTCTTTGAATTTGCACATCACTCACTCCGAGGCAAACAGTAGACTTGCGTACACTTTTAGCATAGCAGATGGCAGACCCTCAACTGTGTGCCTGTTCAGACAGGCACATGTGGCTCAGCCTCGGCGCCTTTGACATTCAAGGCTGAGTAATTCTTGTGCATGGTAGGATGTTTAGCGGCCTGTCTGACCTCCATCCACTGTATGTAAGCACATCTCCCCCTAATCACGACAATCAGACACGTGTTTGACCCATTGTCAAGCACCGCCTGGCAGGAATCGCTTCCTGTTGCGAACCACCACTTGAGACCAGACGGAAAGGCACCTTGAAGACGCAGGCTCTTGCGTGCACTTGGGAGCCTGGGTAGTACGTGGCTCTCTGGGAGCTAGAGTGGGAGAACTTGGGGGTTTGGTGAGGCGAGTTCTGACCCTCCCCACCGCTTGGTTTATTCCGGCAGACTGCCACTCTCCGCCCCTACCTGAGTGCCGTGCGGGCCACGCTGCAGGCTGCCCTCTGCCTGGAGAATTTCTCCTCTCAGGTTGTGGAAAGACACAACAAGCCAGAAGTGGAAGTCAGGTAGGAAAGTAAAAGGTCTGCGTGGGGGATGAGGGGTGCCGCGCACTGGGGTGACCGGTTTAGAGGGTGCCGTGACCTTGGAATTGTCAGCCTGGCTTCGGTGGACATGTTTTGTCTGGCTGCAGACGGACAGTGGTTTTCAACTTGAAGTGCGGAAAGTGGAGCCATGGGTTGGTGAGGGATGGGCCGTGGGAGGAGAGGAGTGTGTTGAGAGGAGAAGGTGTATTGAGCTGTTCCTCAAGTGTCTGCCATGGAATTGAAGCCACTGGCTCATCACAAAGAAAATTCAGTTATCTGAGACGCCATCGAACTTAAGGACCAAAGCTTTTTTTTTTTTTTTTTTTTACTTTTTTCGGTGGTACCTGGGGTTTAACTTGGCCTACCACCGGAGCCTTCCTCCAGGGCTCTCCTTTGAAATTTAACCTGGGCCAGGCCCATGGCTCTCACCTGTTATCACAGTGCCCAGCACTTGAGGCTGAGGCAGAAGTATAACAATTTAGGATCAGACTGAGCTATGCACAGAGACCCTGTACCAAAGGGTCTTTCTTGCCTAGGTTGGCTTTGAACCTCAATCTCCCGATCTCAGCCTCCTGAGTAGCTAGGCCTACAGGCACAAGCCACCAGCACCAGCCACCAAAAATATGTAAAGTAAATAAAAAGTAAAATTTAAAGGACTGTGTGTGTCTGCGTGTGTGTCTGTGTACACGCGTGCGCATGCACACCCATACTGGGGCTTGGACTCAGGGCCTCACCCTCTCTTTTTGCTTCTTTTACTCAAAGTTGTCACTTTACCTCTTGAACCACAGCTCCACTTTCAGCTTTTTTGCTAGTTAATTGGTGATAAGAGTCTGAGGCTTTTCTTCCCTGGGCTGGCTTTGAACTGGGATCCTCAGATCTCAGCCTTTCCCCCTCCCTCCAGTCTGGGGCTTGAACTCAGGCCTTGGGCACTGTCCCTGAACTCTTTTGTTCAAGGCTAGTGCTCTACCAATTTGAGCCACAGCTCCACTTCCGGTTCTCTGGTTGTTAATTAGAGATAAGAGTCTCCTAGTCTGGCACTGGTGGCTCATGCCTGTAATCTTAGCTACTCAGGAGGCTGAGATCTGAGAATCATGGCTAGAAGCCAGCCCAGGCAGAAGAAATCTGTGACACTTATCTCCAATTAACTAGCAAAAATAAATAAATAAAAATGCTGGAAGTGGAGGTATGCCTTAAGTGGTAGAGAGTAACAGCTTTGAGCACAAAAGCTCAGGGACAGCACCCAGGCCCTGAGTTCAAGCTCTACAACTGACCAAAACAATGAGTCACACAGACCTTCCTGCCCTGGTTGGCTTTGAACTGCGATCCTATCCTCAAGAGCTCAGTCTCCTCAGGAGCTAGGATTACAAGGGTGAGCCACCAGCACCTGGCTCTCTATACTTGGATGTCTTTCAGCGCTCACATGTGAAATAGGGTTCACCTATTTCACAGAAAAGGAGATGAGAGGGTCTGGGAATATGGCCTAGTGGCAAGAGCGCTTGCCTCCTATACATGAAGCCCTGGGTTCAATTCCCCAGCACCATATATACAGAAAAGGCCAGAAGTGGCACTGTGGCTCAAGTGGCAGAGTGCTAGCCTTGAGCAAAAAGAAGCCGGGGACAGTGCTCAGGCCCTGGGTTCAAGCTCCAGGACTGGCAAAAAAAAGGAGATGAGATTTCTAAAAGGGTTACATACCAAGGAATGTGGGACAGAAGTGGACAGATTTCACTCTGACTCTAGAGTGTGTGCTATTTTTGGCTGGAGAAAATATTCCCTGGCCTTCATATTGGAGGACCTGTGCTGGGAATCTTCTATTTCTTAGACTCTGACTTTGTGATTTCAGGAGTAGCAAAGAGCTCCTATTACAACCTGTTACCATCAGCAGGAATGAGAAGGAAAAGGTTCTGATTGAGGGCTCCATCAATTCTGTTCGGGTCAGCATCGCTGTGAAACAGGTGAGTAGCCTTGAAGAAGGTCTGGAGTTCAGAGCTCCATCTACACTAGGGAAGACAGGCAGTGCCCCGGAGCCAGTTTAACACCAGGTCATAGATCCATTCCTAAGCGTAATAAGTTCCAGCACATATTCGGTAGACCTGGGTTCTGAAACCACCACTTAATATAAAGAAGAAATTGCTAGCCAGCTGCCGGTGACTCGCGCCTAAAATCCAAGCTCCTTGGGAATCTGAGGTGGGGGGATTCCCATTCAAGGTCAGCCTTTGCAGAAAAGTGGCAAGACTGCTCAACTGAGAGCTAGGCACAGTAGCTCACACTGGCCCTCCTAGCTACCACAGGAAGCCCAGATAGGAAAATCGTGGCCTGGGGGCACACCTAGGCAGGAAATAAGATCCCTTCCATTACAAAAATAACCAAGACAGGGTTCTGGGTCAAGTGGTAGAACACCTGCCTAGCAAGTATGAGGCCCTGAGTTCAAATCATAGCACCAATGAAAATAATTCTAAAAATAAATAACCAAGACAGGATGTGTTAGCTCATGCCTATAATCCTAGCTACTCAGGAGACAATGATGATCCCAGAGGATCACAGTTCAAATCCTGTCTGGGAAGAAAAAATTACTTCAGCCATGTATATAATTTATTTTATTTATTTACATTTTTGCCAGGACTGGGACTTTAACTCTGGGCCTGTGCTCTGTCCCTGGGCTTCTTTTGCTCAAGTTTAGTGCTCTTACCACTAGAGTCACAGGACTACTTCCTGCTTTCTCTATGCTTCATTGGAGATTTTTAAGAATCTCATGGACTTTCCTGCCCAGGCTGGCTTTGAACTATGATCCTTAGATCTCAGCTTCCTGAGTAGCTTGGGTTATCGGCATAAGCCACTAGTACCAGCCTTAATTTATTTTAATTAGGTATTTATTTATTTATTTATTGGTGCTAGTATAGACTTGAGCTTCGTGCTCTAGTTCTTACTTAGCTTTTTCATTCACAGTTGGCATTACCATTTGAAGCACACTGATGTCTCTAGATTTTTGCTGGCTAATTGGAGATAAGAATCTCAAGTCTTGGGCTGGGAATATGGCCTAGTGGCAAGAGTGCTTGCCTCTCCTACACATGAGGCTCTCGGTTCCATTCCCCAGCACCACATATATGGAAAACGGCCAGAAGGGGCGCTGTGGCTCAAGTGTCGAGTGTTAGCCTTGAGCGGGAGGAAGCCAGGGACGGTGCTCAGGCCCTGAGTCCAAGGCCCAGGACTGGCCCCCCCCCCCCCCCCAAAAAAAAAAAAAGAATCTCAAGTCTTGGCCTCGTGGCAAGAGTGCTTGCCTCATATGCATGAACCCCGGGTTCGATTCCTCAGCACTACATACATAGAAAACGGCCAGAAGGGGCGCTGTGGCTCAAGTGGTAAAGTACTAGCCTTGAGCGAAAAGAAGCCAGGGACAGTGCTCAGGCTCTGAGTTCAAGTCCCATGACTGGCCAAAAAAAAAAAAAACCACAAAAACTCAAATCTCTTAGATTTGTCTGCCTGGGCTAGCTTACAGCTGTGATCCTAAGACCTCAGGTTCTTTAGTAGCCAGGATTATAGATAGGAGCCACTGGTACTGTGCTATCTGATAACAGTTTTTAAGTTTCACTCTTGGAAAAAATCTGTATTGGTACTTGTATTCTTGGCTTTTTTGCTCACATTTGGAGCTCTATCATTTGACCATTCCCCAGTACAGCTTTTTTGCTTGTCATTGAAGATAAATTGTCTTGTGGACTTTCTACCCCAACAGGCTTCAAACTGAGATCACCAGAACTCAGCCTCCTGATTAGCTCAGATTACAGGCTGGAGCCACAAGTACTCTGCTGATTTATTTTCTTTTACTTAAATTTGAAAAGAAACTCTTAAACCATATATGGAAAAACAGTTACCACTTGCCACAATAGAGGAGGACTCTAAAAGTAAACAGTGTTACTAAATTCAGACTAGATACTATTTACTACAGGAAGTTCCAATCCTGAAGCCTAAGAGAGGAGTTTGTTTCTTTTTAATTTGTTATTATAAAGATAATGATGTACAAATGAGTTACATTAAGTCAGTAAGGAGTACATTTCTTTTTGCACAGTGTCATCCCTTCCCTCCTTTATGAGGGAAGATTAACAAGTATCTGGAGACAGGGAGGACATCCAGTTCTCTGCTGCAGAATGGTTTTAGAACTATTGAGTTTAAAAGAAGGGAGAACGTTCGGGGTGGTCTGTTCAGCATGGCTGTGTCTACTCTGCACTAGTGACACAAGAATGGTAAAGGCAGCCTCCGTACAGTGCGCCTGAAAGACCCCTGGGGAGGGAGCGAGGGGGGACTGCGATGATGCCCATGGACTTAGGGGCGATGGAAAGTAGGCCGTGCGTGCTCACTTCCTGGCCAGAGCTGCTGCCTCCTGTGAGCCGGGGAGGGGGAGGGCTGGGCCAAGCGGTCACAAGCCCAGCTGTGGAAGCGCCAGCTTTTTCTCCTTCCTTCTCCCCAGGCTGATGAGATTGAGAAGATTTTATGCCATAAGTTCATGCGCTTTATGATGATGCGAGCAGAGAACTTCTTCATCCTACGAAGGAAACCAGTAGAGGTAATACCAGCCAACTGTGTGTTTATCCCTGCGATTCTGTCACGGCCTGGGGTGTGTGTGTGTGCGTGTGCGTGTGCGTGTGTGTGTGTGTCAGTCCTGGGACTTGAACTCAGGAACTGGGCTCTGTCCCTTAGCGTTTCACTCAGAAGGCAAGCAGTCTCCCACCTGAGCCGTAGTTCTACTTCCTGCCTTTGTCAGTTATTTGGATATAAGAGTCTGGCTTTCCTCCTCAGACCTCAGCCTCCTGAGTAGCTTGGATTACAGTCACGAGCCACTCGTTCTCAGCTGAGATTTGTTTTTCTCCCCGTTTCTAAGGCCTGAATTCAGGGCCTGAGCTTCATTTTGCTCAAGGCAAGTGCACTACCACTTGATCACAGTGCCGCTTAGGTCTTGCTCCAGCTCCAGACCAAGTGGGCTGCTGGCTGAAGGGCGCGTTCCTTGGGAGAAAGCCACCGCCAGCTGGGAACACATGATGAGGCCCGCTGCAGTGTTCCCTGTGGCAATTCTCACTTGTTCCCTGCTCCCCATCGCTTTCTTCTGTAGGGTTATGACATCAGTTTTCTCATCACCAACTTCCACACGGAGCAGATGTACAAACACAAGTTGGTGGACTTTGTGATCCACTTCATGGAGGAGATCGACAAGGAGATCAGTGAGATGAAGCTGTCAGTCAACGCCCGTGCGCGCATTGTGGCTGAGGAGTTCCTCAAGAACGTAAGTTGGGCCCTGGGCCCTGGGAACGCCCCCAGTCCCAGCTACTCAGGAGGCTGAGATCTGAGGATCACCGTTCAAAGCCAGCCTAGGCAGGAAAGTCCATGAGGCTTTTCAATAAACTACTCAAAAAAGTGGTGCTGGGGTTCAAGTGGTAGAGTGCTAGCCTGGACCAAAAAGAAGCTCAGAGACAGCTCCCCGGCCCAGAGTTCAAACCCCACCCTGGCAAAAAAAAAAAAGAAAAAGAAAAGAAAGGAAGAAAACAAAAAAAGTCAGTCATCCCTTACAGCTTTCCTGAGTTAGGAGGCGAGTTTCACATCCGCCCTGAAGAGCAGTACTCTCATGTCCTGAGGTCCATAGGACCTCTGGGGAACAGCGGGTCGGCCAGCTGCTGTAGAGGTTCCCCTTTAAGCCGCTGGGTATCTGGATGCCGTTCACCTATTAATTTCTCTGTCTTAAAATGTCTGTGACACCAGACACTGCTTACTCACGCCTGTCCTCCTAGCTACTCAGGAGGCTGAGATCTGAGAGGATCGCAGTTCAAAGCCAGCTTGGGTTAAAGTGTGTGAGACCCTATCTCCAATTAACCACCAGAAAACCAGAAGTGGAGCTGTATTCAAAGTGGAAGAGTGCTAGCCTTGAGTAAAAAAGCTCAGATAACAGTGGCTGGGAATGTGGCCTAGCGGTAGAGTGCTTGCCTTGCATGCATGAAGCCCTGGGTTCGATTCCTCAGCACCACATGAGCAGGAAAAACCAGAAGTGGTGTTGTGTCTCAAGAGCTAGAGTGCTAGCCTAGAGCAAAAGCAGCTCAGGGACAGTGCCTAGGCCTTGAGTTCAGGCTCCACAATTGACTAAAAGAAAAATGTCCATGACCGGCGCCATGAGGCACATGAAATACACTGTGAATCTTTTGGGAATGTGGAGTAGATAATCATCGTGTCATTCCATATCCAAAACAGACTTAAGTATTCTCTTCAGTGTCTGTTTCTCAGGCTTATTCATTTCTTTCACTTATTTCCTTCCCGTCACTGTAATGGCTTCCAGCTTCCAATTCCCTCTTAGATTGTTTATGCTCTCTACCCAGAGGACCGCAGGCCTCTGCAAGGAGGACTTGTTTATACCGAGGGACTGACGGCAGACTTGTTCTTGTTTAGATAGTCAGGACATGACTCTTTCTTTTTTCCTTCTTCCAAAACAACCTTTGGTTTGTTGACACATTCCACTCTGAGCTGACTGTGTCCCTGGATGGTAGGTTTGGTGTTTATTGCTACCAATATACAAGCAGCCCTGGAGGAGCCCAAATTCCTAAATACGGAATCCACCCACTTCCCTGGGGCCTAATTATACTGAGTTAGTGTGCCGGGCACCGTGCTGTGTGCTGGGACAGGCTCGCCTAGAGGAGGATGGTGTTAATCATTATCTCAGAGCAGCTGAGCAGTCCGTGCCGTTTGCTATGAAGGTGTAGCGCCTGGTGCCTACTGAGCCTCCCATGACTGGTGGAAGGCCAGGGCACTAGGAAGCCACCCAAGGGTGTTTTTTTTGTTGTTTGGTTTTTTTTGGGGTCAGTCCTGGGCTTGGACTCAGGGCCTGAGCACTGTCCCTGGCTTCTTTTTG
Source organism: Perognathus longimembris pacificus (assembly GCF_023159225.1). Lineage (NCBI taxonomy): Eukaryota > Metazoa > Chordata > Mammalia > Rodentia > Heteromyidae > Perognathus > Perognathus longimembris. The sequence continues at coordinate 68,030,876 of NC_063170.1, forward strand.
CTCCAGGCTAGCACTCTGCCCCTTGAGCCACAGCGCCACCTCTGGCCGTTTTCTGTATATGTGGTGCTGAGGAATTGCACGTAGGGCTTCACGTATAGGATGGGAGCACTTTGCCACCAGGCCACATTCCCAGCCCGAAGGGTGGTTTTAATTCAGCATTTTGACTGCATTCAGTCCTTAACTGTTGGGTCCCAGCCTCTGTTGTAGTGTCAGGGCTGTTCCGGGCACCATGGGGAGATGAGGGCAGAAAACGCTTCTAAGGCTTGTTGGGGCAACCCCCGGAGCTCAGCGTGTGACATCAGATCCTGATTCCTCTCCTCTTGGCCAGCGCAGTCCTCGAGCCCCTTGGATGCGAGCCCCCTGCACACCCGACGAAGCCAGATTTGACCCAGCAAACGGGGCAGTGTCAGGGAGCTGTGGGGACGCCCCCGGCCCCTAGCTTTTCTGTTCTTGTCTATGACATAGGTTCCTGCCAAAGTCTAGCTGGATTTAAGAATGTGCCTCAGCCCCCCTCCCCCGCCCCCACAGACCTGAGCGGAGGGGTGGCTGTCAGGTCAGCCCACCTTCTCCGAGCAGGCCCACGGGGACACACTAGTAACCGTCACCCCCCGCTGCTTGGCTCTCTTTGCAGTTTTGAACCATCTGGCTGGATCTCACGGCCTCCCCTCAGCCTCCCTGTGTGTGTCTGCGTGTTTCTGCGAAGGCGTGCGTCCTGGAGTCACATCCTGGAGCGGCGGCGGCGGCAGCAGGGAGCCTGGTTGGGTGGGCACAGATGCGGGAGGGGGTGGTGTGCTTGCTAGCTGGGCAAGAAGCGGGCAGTGGACCTCTCCTGGGGCCACGCGTGCCTGGTCAGGCTGGCTTCTGATGTTCAGTCCCCTGGGCTGGGACAGGTTTTTTTTTAATGTTCTGAAACTTAAACTCTGTGCTTGTAGGAGAATGTAACCTTTTTGTCTCTCTCTTTTTTTTAAACAAATAATCTCCACCTCCAGTGGCTATGACTGGTCCCAGTGATTGTACCTTACTGGTCGCTGTGGGTCTGGGCGGGCCTGGAGCCAGAAGGCGACCTTTTTGTCTCCCTGTGTCACCCTGGTGGGGAGGGAGGGAGGTTCCAGACTCGCCTCTCTCCTTCGCTCTCCTGTTTCGAAGCCTCCCTGGGCGCACGAGCGGGATCCTCTGCCAGTTCCTGGGCTTTGCCTGAAGATAAGATGATCACCCAGCAGTGGTTGGGGACAAGGGCTGAACCCACGATGACCAGCCATGCCTGGGAGCTGGGGCCCCAAAGCTAGGCCGCCTCCGGCTGCCGGGCCCCTTGGGTGCCCTTGCAGCCCGAGAGGTGCCAGGCTCGCCTTGCCTGTCAGTGCAGTGCCTGTGCTAGAGGCGGAGAGGTGAGTCCTCCAGAGCTCCTGGCCAGCTCTCCAGCCCGCTCCGCCTCCTCCGCTCCCATGCGCGCGCTCTCTTCTGAGTCTCGTGGATCCTCCTTCCCCGATTAAAGTTTCTTTATGCCCCTTTGGGGCCGCATGAGGTCTGTGCTCTGTATGGATACATGAGAAGGGGGGCTGGGCTTCCTCGTTCCATCACCCCAACACACACACACACACACCACCCCCCCGCAGAGGGCCCCAGCCCCGAGACCACAGCTCAGGCACCGTCGGTTCTGAAAACGGCCACACAGCTTTGGTGCTCTTCACATAGTGACATCTGGCCCAGAAGGCAGCCTCAGAGAGAGATCCCATCTAGGATAGAGAAGCTGAGGTTCCACGGGACGTAGTAGGAGCCTGGGCTTCAAAAGATAGTCACTACCCACATGGAGCTTTTTATTTTATTTTTTTGATGCCAGTCCTGGAGCTTGAACTCAGGGACTGGACACTGTCCCTGGCTTCTTTTTCTCAAGGCTAGCACTCTCCCCACTTGAGCCACAGCGCCCCTTCTCGCTTTTTCTGAATAGTTCATTGAAGAGTCTCACAGACTTTCCTACCCATACTGGCTTCAAATGGTGATCCTCAAGATTTCAGCCTCTTAAGTACCTAGGATTACAGACATGAGCCACCAGTACCTGGCAATGGGTAGCTATTTAAATCAAACTTTAAACTTATCGTCCTACTGTTGACATTTCAAGTTGTTTTTTTCTTCCCGTTTGCAGGGCTTGAACTCTGGGCCTGGGCACTGTCCCTGGCCTCTTCACCTTACCACTTGAGCCACAGTGCCACTTCCAGCCTTTTCTGTTTAGGTGGTACTAAGGAATGGAGCCCAGGGCTTCATGCATGCTAGGCAAGCACTCTTAACACTTAAGCCACATTCCCAGCCCCTGCCTCAGTTTCTTAATCTGTAAATCAGAGATTAATGTAAAGTACAACAGCCCTCAGCCCTGTATCTAGGCTGTTCAACTTCCAGTGTGCTAAGTGTTAGTGGTGACAGGGACCTATAAAAGAACTAGGTAGGTAAATAGGTGCACCGAAAGGTTTCCTATTCGCTGTCGGGAGTTTGCAGGCCAGGGGCCCTAAGGGTTTCTTTCAGGGAGCGCTGGCTTGTGAGCCGAGTTTTCCCAAGTTTCCCTCATGCAGCCAGCTGGGTCTACTGAAGAGAAGTTCAAGTGAGGAGGAGCTGGGGTGGGGACGGCTTGAACAGCTCCTGGCCCCTTTGTGACACTACCTCTGTGACCTGGCCCTGCTGAACTAGTTGTGCCCTCTGGTGCGAGTGGCTGTGTTGCAGCTTTGCAAGGAATGTTAAAGGTGCTCATGGCCAAGCTGCACAACCCCAAGGGAATGACATCCAGTCGCTCAGCCCTTTCCGGACAGCATTGTTTGGGTGAGCAAACTAGAACCCTGGTTTGCCATAGATTTACCTTCCAGCATCCTAAGTCCTAAAATCAGATTTGCAGGCTGACCACGGAGTGAGTGTTGAGGCATCTCAGGCGTCTCCTGAAACATACCCTCTTGGGAAGCGCAGTTGCTGCCATCTGGCAGGTGGGAAAGTTCATCTCAGATTGGCTGGATAGGCCATTCGCCTTTTTTGTGTATATGTCCCTGTCCTGGGACTTGAACTCAGCCTTCTCAAAGCTAATGCTCCACCACTTGAACCACAACTCCACTTCTGGATTTTTTTTTTTTAAGTTTGTTGAAGATAAGAATCTCATGGACTGGGGCTGGGGATATGGCCTATTGGCAAGAGCGCTTGCCTCGTATACTTGAAGCCCTGGGTTCGATTCCCCAGCACCACATATACAGAAAATGGCCAGAAGTGGCGCTGTGACTCAAGTGGCAGAGTGCTAGCCTTGAGCAAAAAGAAGCCAGGGACAGTGCTCAGGCCCAGGACTGGCAAAAAAAAAAAAAAAAAAAAAAAAGAATCTCATGGACTTTCCTGCCTGGGCTGGCTTCGAACCATGATCTTCAGATCTCAGCCTCCTGAGTAGCTAGGATTACTGGTGTGAGCCACTTTGCTCAGCTAATGCTGGGTTCTTGGACAGGTTCTGGGTTCTTTTCCCTTATACTCTGCTTGAATAGGCAGTGCGAGAGTTTGCCTATCAAACTGCCTGTGTTAGGTTCTTACAGACCTCTGGGTGATGGAGTAATGTTTGTGGGGCCCTGGCATCTGGAGCAGGCTGTGTTCTGAGATTTGAGGCAAAGTATTTAACTGCCTTAGATTCTTCCTCTTTGTGTGAGTGCACTGGTCCTGGGGCTTGAACTCGGGGCTCAGGCACCATCCCTGAACTTTCTTGCTAACACTCTACTGCAGCTCCACTTGTATAGCTCTTTGGGTGCATGATTGGACATGAGTCTCATGAAAGCCTGCCCCGGCTGGCTTTCAACCTTGATCCTCAGATCTCAGCCTCTTGGAGAGCTAGGATTACAGGTGGAAACCACCAGAGCTAGGCTCCTCTGATTTATTATTTATTTATTTATTTATTTTTGCCAGTCCTGGGCCTTGGACTCAGGGCCTGAGCACTGTCCCTGGCTTCTTCCCACTCAAGGCTAGCACTCTGCCACCTGAGCCACAGCACCCCTTCTGGCCATTTTCCATATATGTGGTGCTGGGGAATCGAACCCAGGGCTTCATATATACGAGGCAAGCACTATTGCCACTAGGCCATATTCCCAGCCCCAGGCTCCTCTGATTTATACGAGGCAAGCATTCTTCTTCTTTTTTTTTTTTTGCCCAGTCCTGGGGCTTGGACTCAGGGCCTGAGCACTGTCCCTGGCTTCTTTTTGCTCAGGGCTAGCACTCTGCCACCTGAGCCACAGCGCCCCTTCTGGGCGTTTTCTGTATATATGGTGCTGAGGAATTGAACCCAGGGCTTCATGTATAGGAGGCAAGCACTCTTGCCGCTAAGCCATAGCCCCAGCCCCGGCTCCTCTGATTAGTGAATAGGGCTGGGAATATGGCCTAGTGGCCAGAGTGCTTGTCTTGAGGTTAGTGAATGGTCTTGGCCTAGGGACAGCAGCAGAATCATTCAGATATATTACATCGGTCCCGCAGTTGACTCAAATTATTTGATTCTCCCAAGTTTGGGGAGAGGGGAGCCCGTGGGTATGGCCTGAACTTATCTATCCCCTTGGACCTGGGTCCCCACCTGATGCTTTGTCCGGCTCTCCCCATCAGCGGCCTGAATGGACCACCCCTCAGCGGGCCGGGCTCCGGGGCAGCTCCTGACTTCCTTTGCACGCAGCCCTTCTTGTTTCTGTTGTTGTTTCTTGGCTGTTTTGTTTTCCCCATGCTGGGGCTGGGGCTGTGAAGTCCGTCTGGGCAGGAAGCCCGCCGGTCTGCCCCGGTCCAGGCTGGAGGCCCCAGACCGGTGCGCGGTGACCCTGGGGCCCCAGGGCGCTGCCCACGGAACGGCTGACCACCGGCCCTCGGTGTCCAGCCCGGAGCCGGGGCCCCGGGGGCCCTCGGGCGTTCGCGGGGTCCTCGGCCGCTCGGGGAGTGGGCGCGGGGGGGGGGGGAATGGTTTCCCCGGCGACAGCAAACAGAGGGCGGGGCCGGGGCCGGGCCGGAGGAGGAGGAGGAGGCCCGCGTTGCGAGCGAGGCCGGGCGGAGGCGGCGGGCCGCGGAGCCGCGAGTGCGAGGGGCGCATGCGGGGCTCTGGCGCCACGCTGCTCCTGAGCGCGGGGGATTTGCGGCCCGCGCCGCCCAGCTCGGCCGCCTGCTACGGCCCGGAGGGCGGCCCGGGGTGCGAGTGGCCGCCGCCGCCGCCGCCGCCGGGCCTGCGCGCCCGCAGTCCCGCCCCGTTGCCCTGGGCGCCCGGCCCCGAGTTCCCGCCGCCCGGGAGCCTGCCATGGCCGGCCCCCGCTCCCGCCGAGCCCGAGGCGGTCCGCGCCCGCAGCCCCGCCGGCGTGCGCCGCCTCCCCGCGAGGCCCGCCGGTCCCCGGGGCGCCGGGCACGCCCAGCCCTTGGCCCCCTACATCCAGGAGCCGGATGACCTCCCGCCGCCGCCGCCGCAGCCCGGCGGTGAGGCCCGGAGGGGCGGGCGGCCCGGTGGGGGCGGGGCGGGGGGCGGGCGGCCGGGGAGGGGGCGGGCAGAGGGGCGGGCGCCGGAGCCGCCAGCCTCCCGCCCCGGCCCGCGTCTCCTTGCAGGTTCCCTTTTCTGGCAAGGCTTCTCCAAGGCTTCTCACCACATGGGCCGGCTCAGAAATGCCAAGATCCACGTGGAGAGGGCTGTCAAGGTCGGAGGGGGCCGCGGGGGCGCGAGCGTGTGTGCGTGTGTGTGCACGGGCATAGGTGTGTGTGCGTGTGTGCGTGTGCGTGTCCGTTCCTCACCACCCCGCACCGCACCCATAGCTCTCCCCCAGCCGCTCCCCGCCCACCTTCCCGCCCCACTCCACCTGTCCGGTGACCCCTCCTCCCTCCCCAGCCCGGCCTCTGAAGGGTCTTGGCATCGTGGAGGTCCCTGGGCCCCTTTCCCCCCCCCCCACCCCCGCCTCGGGCGGGCTTCTGAGTCGAGGTGTCTCTGAACCTCGCTCTGATTTGCCTTCCTACCCCTCAGCTACTCAAGCCGGAGACCTGCCACTTCTTTCTTTAGCCCCTTGTCTAATCCCATCCATGCATCCCTGCCTCTAAAAAAACGAATCTTAACCCTGGCGCCTTCTCCCCAGTTCTGGGGAGAACTCCAAACGCAGGGCCTGGGTGCTGTTGCTGAGCTTTTCCACTCCATGCGGGCGCTCTGCCACTTGAGACACAGCTCTGCTTCTGGCACTCTGGCGGTTAATTGGAGATCAGAGTCTTAAAGACTTTCCTACTCAGGCTGGCTTTGAACGGTGATCTTCTGAGATTGCAGGTGTGAGCCAGCGGTTTCTGGCCTCACAACAGCTTTCAGGCGTTCAGCCACTACCTGTCCCCTACTGTATTCTCTATTAGCAGCAAGCTAGACTTCTAAACCTCCAGCCATGGACCGCCTCACCTAGACTTGGTTGCTTTGTGCAAGTCCTTGAATAAAACCCAAGTCCACGTTTCAGGACTGTACGCCCTACCTGGCTTGTCGTCCCCATTCCGCTCACCCTGGCCGCCTTTCAGTTCCTTCTGGCCTCCGCCCACCCTCTGCCCCTTTACGCATCGTAATCCCTTTTGCCTGGCCTGGACTTCCCCAGTCTGCCTTGTGTCTGGCATCTAGGCAATGCTAACCGAACAAGTCCCCGTCTCCCGCTTTATAGCAGAAGAAGATATTCATGATTCAAGGCCGCTACCCAGTGATCCGGTGTCTCCTGCGCCAGAGGGGCTGGGTGGAAAAGAAGATGATCCACCACACTGGCACTGCCCTGCCCATGCCCCAGAAGGATCTGGATAGCTCAGCCATGGGTGACAGCGATACCACAGAGGACGGTGAGCAGCTCCCTTCCTGACCAGAAGCTGCCCCCTCCCAAGTCATCTCCTGTGATCCCACCGCTTCGGGGCGGAGGCCCTGTGGGCCCCTGGATTCTCACCAGGTCTCGCCTGGTCTCTGCGTCCACAGACGATGAAGAGGAGAACGAGGAGCTGCAGTCCCCAGGCCTGTTCAACTTGGATGGTTTTCTGCAATTTAACGACCTAGACGGGACACACGCGTTGATGGTGAGGCCCCTGGGCGCCAGGGTGCGGCAGGGGGCTGACACGGGGCTCTCTACTCAGAGCGAGAGCACCCACGCCCAGCTGGGCAGCCTCACGTCCTCTGGGCCTTAGTTTCCCCATCTGTATAAAAGCCCTTAAGGCCAGAGTTGAGGACTCAGTTGGGCGCCGACAAGACTGGCGCTTTTTCCGTGTAAGGCGCTGCTGCTCTCTTTGCTAGGCAAGTGGAGAAGGCTTAGGCCTCTTGTGGCGCTGTGGACACGCGTGGCGTGCCCGTTTGCTTGGGCTCAGAGCTTGCCACCACCCAGACCAAGCGGAACTTGGCGAAATCTCGTGCTCCATTTCAAAAAATTAACTTGGAAAATTAATCTTTGAACTCTTAGTTCTTTAATGGAGTTAGTATCTAAATTATCTCCAATGAACCACCGGAAAACTGGAATTGACACTGTGGTTCCAAAAGCAGAAGAGCTCAAGGACAGCACCCAGGCCCTGAGTTCAAGCCCCATGACCAACAACAACAACAAAAAAACCCATGTAGAACGGGTCCCGGCTCCTGGGGCTGGTGGTGGTGAACAGTAAGCAGGATGGAGAGATGGGGCCCACAAGAGCCTCTGTGCCAGGCACTGTGCCCTCAGCTGGCACTGGGCAGGTCATGATGGCCATGGCTAAAGCAAGGTGTGAAGCTGTGTCCTTCCGTTGTGCATCTCAGTGTCTACTGAAGGCGGAAGACCAGCCTGCTCTCCCGCTCCCAGCCCGTGCTCTTCCCTGGGGGAGACATGGCTTTTCTTGCTTTGTGCCAAGATGGTGTGGGGTCCAGAGGAGGCCTTGGAAGCCTCTCCTTCCTGCCCAGCAGGGTGGAGAAACACTGCCCACAGCGCCCTCCCTGACTCGGTCCTCTCTCCTCCCTAGTCCCGCATGGTTCGGAACCAGGTCCCCTACCTCATTTGGACCACGAGGCGGGACGTTTTGGACTGTCGCTTCCTCTCCAAGGATCAGATGATCAATCACTATGCCCGGGCTGGCTCCTTCACCACGAAGGTGAGTCCCGGGGAGGGGCTCCAACCCCAGCCCTTGGGCTGCCAGCCCCGCCCTCTGCCCTGCGTACAGGAGGCGTAGGATTCAGTGAGACTCAGACAGACAGGCTTAGGTTGGAAGTCTACTCCTGCACAATATCTAGTATGTGTACACATGACTAAGTGAGCGCCGGGATTCAAATGTCATCTTGCCAAAAAAAAAAATAATAATAATACCAAGCCCACATCAGTGACGGAGCAAGGAGCTGGGAAATGGGTTCAATTCACTTGCTTGTCTCCTGGGCAGAGCAGCGCTAGCTGATGGCTTCATTCTGACCTTACCTGAGTTTCTTTCTTTTCGTTTTAATTAAAATAATTAAATTTTAAGGCTGGGAATATGGCCTAGTGGTAAAGTGCTCGCCTCATATACATGAAGCCCTGGGTTCGATTCCTCAGCAGCACATATGTAGAAAAAGCCGGAAGTGGCGCTGTGGCTCAAGTGGTAGGGTGCTAGCCTTGAGCAAAAAGAAGCCAGGGGCAGTGCTCAGGCCCTGAGTTCAAGCCCCAGGACTGGCAAAACAAACATAAGTAATAGTAAGTCTTATTGTAAAGGTGATGTACAGAGAGTTTAGTTACCTAACTTGAACTCAGAACCTAGGTGCTTTCCATTAGCTTTTTCTGCTCAAGACTGGCATCCTACTACTTGAGCCACAGCTCCACTTACGGCTTTCTGGTGGTTGATTGGAGTTGTCTCGCTCAGCTTTATCTTTGTGGGCTAGCTTCTCACCGTGACCCTCACATCTCAGCCTCCTAGCTAATGTTATAGGCAGGAGCTGCTGGCATCCAGTGCTTACCTGGTTTCTTAGCAAGTGGTGTCTCCTCTCCTTGCTTCCCTTGCCTCATCTTCAGAGAAGACGACCAGTAAGGCTTCCCTTGGAAAGTTCCTAATTGGGCCTGTCATTATATTACTGGTGTGTGCGTGGAGGGCTTCCCGGAGGAAGCAGGTCTTTGCAGTTATGAAAGATGGATGCTGAAATATGAGGGTCATTCTCTGTAGAGAGGAGCTCCCAGACACGCATGGGGACAGTTAGGGACACTGCCACCCTCCAAGGGGCTGGAGGCGCTCAGCATGTGAGCAGGGCCTTCCGGACTGTGTGGACTGGCGCTCTGGTGGGAGAGGAGCTTGGCAGCCTCTGGGCTCGCCCTTCCGGGCCCTCTCAGCGGCTGACTCCGCAGGTGGGCCTGTGTCTCAACCTTCGCAACTTGCTGTGGTTTGATGAGGCCGATGCCGACTCCTTCTTCCCACGCTGCTACCGCTTGGGGGCTGAAGACGAGAAGAAAGCCTTCATAGGTAAGAAGCCTCTCAGCTTCCCAGCAGATTTCCTTCCCTTCCCCTCCTTGATTGGCCTCCAGGGAAGATCAGGAAGCTTGGTGTATGTTGTAGAGCAGGCTCTAAAAGTTCAATCCGCTTGGAGTCCACAATCAGTTTCAGGCCCATCGTGAGCCCCCTTGGCTAGATGGGGCTCTAGGTTCCCAAAGCAGAGTAGGTTCAGAAGTGGAATCCATACCAGGATTATCGATACCAGGAGTAAAAATTATATTCCAAATTTGAAATCGATTTTGGGCCCAGAGCTGGTTCCTAGACTGTCTCAAAAGTGGATAAGGGTGAGAAGAAATGAGAAAATGGGTCCAGGCCAGATTCTGAAGACAGAATCTGTGCCAAGTCTGGCCACATGGTGGGTCTGACTACAGCGAGACTGAAGCCGGCTTCTAGAGCCAGGGTGGAGTCAGCTTCCAGATCCAGAGTGGGGCGAGTCATGGTCAGGTTCCAGAACCAGCGCAGGCCTCTAGCCTAGGGGCTGAGCAGGGTATCCCCTGCTTCGGGAGCAGAGGACTTTTGGCTGACAGCTGCCCGCAACGTTCTCAAGCTGGTGGTGAAGTCTGAATGGAGCTCATACTCTGCTCAGGAAGAGGAGGCAAAGGCCCCAGGTGAGTGCTGTGCTCCTTCTTAACCCCACCTGTGTGCTCCCAGCATTCACCCAGCTGTTCTCCACATCTGTGGACAACCCACACCCATAGGACCAGTCAGCACCCCTTTCTGCCAACCTGCCCAAATACACCTGCCCTCCTATCTGTGGACTCATCTGCTCATCCACGCACCTACTGACCAGTCCAGCCAGCCACCCACCCACCCGCCCCGCATCTATCCTTTCTTCTATCCATATTCACCTCCTTCAGTCTCTTCATCCTCCCTTCCTCCCTACATCTGTCCCCCTACCCACGTTTCTGTCCTGGCTGCCACCTGTCTGTGCCCCAGACCACACATGCATTCTGTGCTAGCCTCTCTCACACCTGTTGTCCTACCATTTCTTTCTCCTCCTCCTCTTTCTCCTCCTCCTCCTCCTCCTTTTCCTTCTTCTTCCTTGCCAGTCCTGGGGCTTGGACTCAGGGCCTGAGCACTGGCCCTGGCTTCCTTTTGCTCAAGGCTAGCACTCTGCCAACTTGAGCCACAGCGCCACTTCTGGCCATTTTCTGTATACATGGTGCTGGGGAGTCGAACCCAGGGCTTCAGGTATACGAGGCGAGCACTCTTGCCACTAGGCCATACTCCCAGCCCCCTTCCTACCATTTCTTTTTTTTTTTGGCCAGTCCTGGGCCTTGGACTCAGGGCCTGAGCACTGTCCCTGGCTTCTTCCCGCTCAAGGCTAGCACTCTGCCACTTGAGCCACAGCGCCGCTTCTGGCCGTTTTCTGTATATGTGGTGCTGGGGAATCGAACCTAGGGCCTCGTGTATCCGAGGCAGGCACGCTTGCCACTAGGCTATATCCCCAGCCCCCTTCCTACCATTTCTTAATGCCTCAGTCCTGGTGGGGCCGAGCGTGTAAGTGACATGGCTCATCTCTGGTCTCTGAGGAGTTGCCAGCTTACAGGTGTCCTGGGGACCCCTCCCACCTGAGCATGAGGAACACGGGGTACGGAGGGGCCACAGGAACCCTCAGCACGTTTGTCCTTTCTCTCTCTGGACTTAGCTCCTAAGCAACTCCCGTCATCTAAGCGTTCTTCAGCCAGGGGTCTGAGAGGGAAGTGGCAGCTGTAGGGGAAGGAGGAAGATCCTCAGGCAGACTGTCTGTTTCTGTCTCCTGGCCTAGGGGTGTTGGTCACAAGGAAGACTGTTGTGAGCCAGGTTCAGGAGCCCTGTGTGTCCAAAGGCCCTGCAATTAGGCTTCTAGGATGGCAGGTCCCGGGGGGAGGGTTTAGGGTCTCTGTTGGATAAAGTTTGGGACTATTGCAGATGTTGGGAGGGTGTCAGGGCCATAGATGTGCACCCCGTCCTTGAGGGCTCCGTATGTGATGCGCACTCTCAGTGTATGTCAGGACCTGTGATCTAGCAGCACGTATCTAGGTGACCGCGTTGCTTGAGGACTGTCAGCGTCTCATCAGGGTTCTGAGGTGGCTCTGGAGCTCCGCAGGCTCAGATGCTAGAAGCCGCGTCAGGCTCACCAAGGCGGAGGTTCCGGCTGCATTTTAGGCAGGAGCTCAGACTCCTGGGCTGAAGATGCCTTGGGGACTTTGGGCGGAGCCTCGGGAGGGCGCCGGGCGCGGGGCTCGGGTTGCCGGCCTCAGGTAAGTGGCTCCCATCCCTGGCCTGGACGCGGGATGCTGAAAGGCCCTTCCCTCCCCTCTGCAGGAGACAAGGAGCCTAAGAAACCGGAAAGAAAGCCGGCGCTGCCGGTGACCTCAGAGTTTGTGGACGAGGCTCTGTGTGCGTGCGAGGAGCATCTCAGCATCCTGGCCCACAGGGACATTGATAAGGAAGTGGAGGCGCCGCTCTACCTCAGCCCCGAGGGCTGGTCCCTCTTCCTCCAGCGCTACTACCAGATCGTCCAGTGAGTACCGGAGCTGGGCCATGGCTGCGGGCAGAGACCTGAGTGCGGGCCTCTCTACCTAGCTCAGGCCTTATTTATTCCCTCTCTTAAAAAAAAAAAATGCTTTTTCAATCAGTCCTGGGGCTTGAACTCAGGGCCTGAGCACTGTCCCCGGCTTCCATTTACCCAAGGCTAGCACTCTGCCACTTGAGCCACAGCTCTCCTTTGGCTTTTTGAGTAGTTATTGGAGGTGTCTCATGGACTTTTCCTGCCCAGGCTGGCTTTGAGCTATGATCCTCAAATCTCAGTTGCCCAGAATTATAGGCGTGAGCCACCAGTGCCCAACTTCTACTTTTTAAAAGCAAAGTCTATGTTTTGCCTTTGTAAAGGCCTTTGTAAAGGTTCATGTTCCACAAAAACTTGGCTAAGTATAAAAATAACAAATACACTTAAAAAAAACAAAAAGACTGTCTGTGTCTCTAACAGCACCAACATGACACTTTGAGAGCCCCTTCCAGGCAGGCTGAGCAGATACTCAGTGCCATGATCATGGGGAAGCTCATTAGGGTGTAGGTGTGGGGATTCCCAGGAGGCCTTGCTGAGCCCCCTCCCTCTGGCTATCCCTGTTCCTGGGGCTCCCCCTCGCAAAAGGGAGAAAAAGGGCTGGGAATGTGGCTTGGCGGTAGAGAGCTTGCCTAGCATGCGTGAAGCCCTGAGTTCCATGCCTCAGCACCACATACACAGACAAGGCCTCCCCCCCCCCGCCCCCACCCCGGCTCTGCCCTGTCTAAACGTTCCCACCGTCTCCTCACAGCCAGGGGGCCCAGCTCAAGCACCTGGACACTCAGGTCCAGCGCTGCGAGGATGTCCTGCAGCAGCTGCGGGCTCTGGTACCCCAGGTAGACATGGAGGGGGACCGCAACATCTGGATCGTGAAGCCAGGAGCCAAGTCCCGTGGACGAGGTGGGAGTCAGCCCCTGCTTCCCGCACCAGCACCCACGACGACTGTACAGCCCCTTCCGGAGTGTAGAAAGAGCCCTAGTGCTGGGCTTAGGCACGCGCGCGTGCCGCCAGGCGGGGTGTACACTCTTTGGTTCCCTCCCTCTCTTTTTGTGGCACTGGGGTTTTAAACGTGTGGCACTTGTTTGGCAGGCACTCTTAACCACCGAGTCATGCCTCCAAGCCCCTTGTTCCATTTAAAATGTTGCCCATAAATGTCTTCTCAATCAAACAAAAAAAAAATATTTAATTAGAAATTTCAAGTTCCGAGAGGGTTCTGGTTGGGAGTGAAGTCTGGCAGTTGGGTGAGAACGAGGGCTTATGATGGACGCCCCCCCCCCCCCAGTCCCCCCGACCCTCACCCTTCCCCCAGCCCCCGGCCCTCGTCTGACGGGGCCCCTGCCATCCCGTCCATCCCGTCTCCCGCAGGCATCGTGTGCCTGGACCACCTGGAGGACATCCTGAAGCTGGTGGACAGCAACTCCATGATGATCAAGGACGGCAAGTGGGTGGTGCAGAAGTACATCGAGCGGCCCCTGCTCATCTTCGGCACCAAGTTTGACCTGCGACAGTGGTTCCTGGTCACCGACTGGAACCCACTCACCGTGTGGTTCTACCGCGACAGTTACATCCGCTTCTCCACGCAGCCCTTCTCCCTCAAGAACCTGGACAAGTGAGTGCCCTCTTCCCCGAGCCGGCGCCCGCAGGCTGGCGGTTACAGAGCGAGGAGTCCTGCTGCGGTGCTGGGCTGCGCACACAGACGCGGGGGGGGGGGGGGCGGGCAGGGCTTGCCCCATCCCCCCCCACATCCTCCATCCTGTGGCTGCTTATCAGAGTGCCCGCCGGGGCTGACTGCTGTTCCAGGCCCTTGGCTCCGGTGGTGAACAAAGCACCATCTCAGCTCTCAAGCGCTTATATCCACCAAAACGCTGTGGGCTCGGGCCTGTAATCCTAGCTACCCCGGAGGCAGAGAGCTGAGGATCCCAGTGTGGAAACAGCCCAGGCACAAAAGTCCATGAGACTCCAATTAACCACCAAAAAGCTGGAAGTGGAGCCGTGGCTCAAGTGGTAGAGTGCCAGCCTTGAGCAGAAAAGCTCAGGGACAGCGCCTAGACCCTGAGTTTCAGCCCCAAGACCCGCATGAAGAAAAACAAAACCAAAAAGCCCCTCAAACCCTAAGCCGGAGGAAACACGGGCAAAGAGCACAATGCATCAAATCATCTAATAGGTGAGAGGGTGATTTGTAGTATGAGAACCAGTCTAGAGCTGGGTAAATGCACGTGAGAAATTTAAGAAGACAAAGGCAAGGTGTGTTGTTAACTCTAGGGGTTGAACTTCCCTTGTTGAGCCCTGGGTCAAGGCTGGTGCTCTACCACCTGGGCCACAGCTCCTCTTCTGCCTTTTTTTTTAATTGGGCATGGGGCTTGAACTCAGGGCCTTGAGCTCTTTTGCTCTACCACTTTGAGCCGCAGCTCTACTTACAGTTTCCTGGTGGTTAACTGGAGATAAGAGTCTCACCAACTTTCCTGCCTGGGCTGGCTTTGAACCACGATCCTCAGGTCTGTCTCCTGAGTAGCTAGGATGACAGACGCGAGCCACCAGCACCCGGCTCGGCCGTGGGACTCTAGCGGAGGGACTGGAGCGGGCCTCTTGCACACCTCACCACCTAAGCAGGGGAAGGGCTCGCTGGACGAGGTCCGAAGCGCTCGGTATTAGCGCCCCCTCGTTAGCGTGCTCAGGGTGGTCCCGAGATAGGATCGGCTTGGCTCTTGCGAAGTGTGGGAGCCAGTCCTCTTCCCAGGCGCCCCATCTCAGCCGCCTGAGCCAGGGAGGCCCCGCTTGGGTGGAGGACACTCGGCCTGAGCCTTGGCTTCCCCTCTGCCCTAGCTCCGTGCACTTGTGCAACAATTCCATCCAGAAACACCTGGAGACCTCCTGCCATCGGCACCCGATGCTGCCCGCGGACAACATGTGGTCCAGCCAGACGTTCCAGGACCACCTGCAGGAGCTGGGCGCCCCCGACGCCTGGTCCGGCGTCATCGTGCCCGGGATGAAGGCGGCCGTGATCCACGCGCTCCAGACCTCTCAGGACACCGTGCAGGGCCGCAAGGCCAGCTTCGAGCTGTACGGCGCGGACTTTGTGTTTGGCGAGGACTTCCAGCCCTGGCTGATCGAGATCAACGCCAGCCCCACCATGGCGCCTTCCACGGCCATCACCGCGCGGCTCTGTGCCGGCGTGCAAGCCGACACCCTGCGCGTGGTCATCGACCGGCGGCTGGACCGCAACTGTGACACGGGCGCGTTCGAGCTCATCTACAAGCAGGTGAGGTGGTGCACCCCACGTCGGGGCCCGGCGGGTCCGCTGTAGGGCAGGGAGCCCCATCATAAAGCACAAGGCTCAGCTGTCAGACTCCTCCTACCATACCCCTGATTAGGTCTGTGCCTTGCCTTTAAAGCAAGAGTTAGCACCTCGTTCTTGGGGTGTGGAGACACAAGTTTTAGCTATTTATTATTTATTGATGTACCATTTATTGACTTAAGCAGGTGGCTAGGATGGTCAGGACAAATGCCAGAGACTACCAAGTGGTGGCTGCTATTGCTATTATTACTATGGGTAATAGTGGTATTTATTTTGCTCATCTTGTTCTAAAAGAGATTTTAGTCTTCCAACATAGGATAGATTCAGAGTTTTAAAAATCATAGACTTGGAGCCTTGATTCTGGTGGTTCACATCTGTAATCTTAGCTACTCCAAAGGCTGCAATTTGAAGACAGCCCAAGAGACTCCAGTGAACTACCAAAAACAGGTTGGAAGTCCAGCTGTAGCTCAAGTGGTAGAGCACTTGCCTTAAGCATAAAAGCTCAACCCTGGGTACTGAGTTCAAGCCTCAGGACAAGCACTCAAAACAAAACAAAAAAAAATAATCAAAAACCTAATTTTAAGGATTTTCTGAGTTCTGGAAGTAATTTATTGTGGCAATTTAATTATCTTCCAGTTAAGATTCTGATCCTGCCCTAGTTTGGGGTCAGGGAGGGAAAGTGCCGATCGTATAAATGAAGTGGCCTTGGTTAAAGTTCCTGATTGTTCCACAGGTTAGCTTCACAAAATGTGTTGGCCCATGCTGGTGGCTTATGCCTGTAATCCTAGCTACTCAGGAGGCTGAATGACCGTTCAAAGACAGCCTAGGCAGAAAAGTCCCTGAGATTATTCTCTAATCAACCCCCGGAAAGGCAGAAGTGGCGCTGTGGCTAAAAGTGTTAGAGCGCTGGCCAGGAGGGAAAAAGCGCAGGAACAGCACCCAGTCCCTGAGTTCAAGACCCACGACCGACTACAAAAAAATGTATTGTTGTTTTCTTTTCCCCCCTCATGTCCGCTGATGTCTTTCGTTATTGATTGGCTTGGGGGTTTCTAGGCCAGTGTGATGAAGCTGCACGCCTTCCCTGGCGGCTGGCACAGCCCACTGCTTTCTCTCCATGCCGATCTTCTCAAGGGACCTGCCGTGCTTTGTAGAACTGCCCCACATTCGGGGTTTATCTGATTGCTTCCTGTGGTGGTGTTTCACTTGCTTTTCTGCCGTTCTGAATGCCCTGTACACTAGAAGTTAGGTCAAACAGCTTGAGGCGGTTCAGGTTAAACACTCTACTGGCAAAAACACCTCCGAGGGGACTTGAGTACCGCCTGACGTCACGGGCACATCCTGTGAGTGCCGCCCCGTCAGTGATGTGGGCTCAGGGGGCTCCCACCAGGATCCGGTCATCAGACGTTGCAGCCTCCCCTTTTGCAATAACGTACTTGTGTGTTTGTGTCTTTAATAACACGACAGCACGGCATGGGTACGTAATTCATAAGAAAGGGAGCTTCGCAAGCGGCAGAGCGCTAGCCTTGAGCAAAAAGAAGCCAGGGACAGCGCCCCGGCCCCGAGTCCACGCCCCAGGACTGGCGACAAAAACAAAACAAATCAACAAAAGAGAGCTTCGTCGTCGTGGTTCACGGCTGCGGCGGTGCCGTCTGTGGCCTTGCCGCCCAAGTCCTGAGGTTGGCACAGGGACGCGGAGGCGCTGGGGGATCGGCGCTCTACCGCTCCAGCCATAGCGCCACTTCTGGCTCCCCGCCTCTCCCCCCGCCCCGCCCCCTGCTTAACCGGCGAGGAGGCTCATGGACTTTCCTGGCCAGCCTGGCTTCAAACTGCAGTGGTCAGATTTCAACCCCCTGAGTAGCTAGGATTACGGGTGAGAGCCGCCAGCGCCCAGCTCGCTGTCCCTCTTTTCACAAAGCCACTGGGCTTCGGTCACGGGCCTCTGCCCTGATGTTTTTATCTGGTGCTGATCACATCGTCTCCTAAAGGCCCCCCCTGTCACACCTGGCGCTGGACGGTGTGCATAGCACGGGTTACCTGTTTGCGGGGCGTTGAGGGGAGGGGAGGTTGGAGGGGGCAGTGCTGGGGTTTGTACTCGGGGCTTTGCGCTCACCAGGCCGATGTTCTACCACTTGAACCACACCATAGCCCTTTTCCTTTCTTTTCTTTCTATGTTTTTTTTTTTTTACTATCCAGTTTTTTTTTTTTTTTTTTTTTTTTTTTTTTTTGCCAGTCCTGGGCCTTGGACTCAGGGCCTGAGCACTGTCCCTGGCTTCTTTTTGCTCAAGGCTAGCACTCTGCCACTTGAGCCACAGTGCCGCTTCTGGCCGTTTTCTGCATATGTGGTGCTGGGGAATCGAACCTAGGGCCTCGTGTATCTGAGGCAGGCACTCTTGCCACTAGGCTATATCCCCAGCCCCTACTATCCAGTTTTGATTCTTATTCCGTAGTATTTGAGTTGCCAGCTAGTACATTTTGAATCCTTTGGTTCATTCTCCCTTGGTGAGATGAGACTCTCCTGAGCTCTCCGCGATGATTGTGAACCGAGGCTGGCCAGGAGCTCTGCTAGCTGGATTTCTAGCAAGCTCCAAGTGATTCTGCTGTGCAGATGGACAGGGCTGGCCCCGCTCTAGGCAGTCCTTCCCCCATGAGGGAGCTGTCCGGGAGCATGGCTGGAATTTCCCTGCTCCTCTGGGCCACCGACCCCTAGGGCCCTGTGACTCTCTAGTAGTTTCCTTAGCGGATAAAGGGGGGGCTTCCTATCTCTCGGCCTAGACATGGCTCTTGGCCTGACCCATCCCAAAGAGAGTTAACACCCTTATCGATCGGAACTGACTCTTGCCTCCATGCCCCGAGTCCTGCCAGAGCCAGGGCACTGTCTGAGTGGGCCTCGTCTGTTCCCCGCAGCCTGCCGTGGAGGTGCCCCAGTACGTGGGCATCCAGCTGGTGGTGGAGGGCTCTACCATCAAGAAGCCGCTCTCGGTGTATCATCGGCGGATGGGGGCCCGCCCAGCACTCCCTCATCTGCTGACTCAGCGAAGCCCCGGGGAAGGCAAGAATTCAGGGACCCCTACCCACAGGTCAGCTTCTAGGAAAATTGCTGGGGCCAAGAGCAGCCTGGGGCACAGTGAGAAGCCAAGCTCCACTGCTACCACCACGGTGCCCGGAAAGGGGAAGAAAGGCAAGGCCAAAAGTGCCGCGGGCCGGGTCGGCCCCGCCCTCCGCAAGTGGAAGCCCTCCCGGCACCAGGGCCGGGCGCGATTCCACTCACAACCTTTGCCAGCGGGCGCGGGCCACGCCACCCGCTGAGCGTCTGAACAAACCCAGCCCCGGGGGTAGACCGTTCCCCCCAGATACCCTCCCAACTACAGGATTTGCCCTCCCACCAAAGACACACACCACCCCCCCAGCAAGTAAAAGCCATTACTCACAAAGGATTTTTTAGGTTTATTGCCAAATGCATACTGTCCCCACCCAAAGCTGCCACCGGGCAGCAAGATGGCGGACTGAAACCCAGGCGTCTCCAGCCTCTGCCGCGGCTCTGCTCCGCCTTTGCCGCTCTGCAGAGGGCGTGCCCAGCGCAGCCCCTAAGTCTCTCGCCCAGCAGAGCCCGAGCAGCCCTCACAACCACCCAGTAAGGTGGCTGCTCTTGTCCCCGTTTTCCAGCCGAGGTAGCAGAAAGTATCAGGAAGTTGCCCCTGGTTGCGCAGCTCAGAAGGGACCATGCAGAGATGCAGGCCCAGGTCTGTCGGGCTCCACACCCTCCACTCTTCCCTGCAGAGGAGGAACCGGGGAGGCTCCCCCCCACCTCTTCTTTTCCCACCCTCTTCTCCTCCCCCACCCCAGTCAGCCTGGGGCCCTTCCCCGGCCCTCACCGCGTTCCTTGCTCCCGCAGCCCCCCCCCACCTGCCCAGCCTCCACAGCGAGGCCTGGCTGCCTTCCCCCTGTGTGCTCCGACCCCACGCCGGGGTCCTCAGACTGCAGCACAAGCAGCTGGCGGGCTCTAAGGTCCTGTCGACTACAGGCAAGGCCTTGATGAGACTACCCACGGCCAAGGTGCTGATGTCCTTCCCACCCGCCCCTGACTTCAAGGTGACACCCAGCATCCTGAAGCCAAGAAAGGTGGGCCATGAACTCACTCATACCCCACGGTGGGCGTGGGGGGGCGTCGCGCTGAGCACTGGGGACAGGGTCGGAGAGCACAGAGGGCCCCCACCCCCACCCCCGTAGGCAGCCGGTGACTCTCAGAGGCCCCTCCCGAGACAGATCCCTGATCGTCTCTCCCTCTCCCCCTTCTTTCGCACCGAGGCCCGTGGTCCTCAACGCCTTCGAACCCCCCATTGTGGAAGTGTCTTGTGGCCTCTGTCCTTTGAAGTTGGACCTCTTCCTGGCCACCACAGGAAGGTCATGTCCAAAGGCAAGTTCGAGGCCAGACTCTCCAACAAACCCAAGGCTGAGGCATACCCTCTGGAGAGTCCCAGCCTCTCCTGTACCTGTACCCCTTGCTTTTACATTCTGTAGGCCGGTGGGGGGGGCATGGGCGATCTGAAGCTCTAGAGACACCCCTGTTCTGCACCCCACCACCCCGTCCCGGAACCCCGCACCAAATAAAAAGCAGTGACTGATGTATTCCAGGCCTGGCTCCACTGCTGGTGGAGGAAGAAGAGCGAGTGGGCGCCGCCCCTCCACCCCAAGGTGCAGAGGACTCTCCCAGGCAGCGAGGCCCTGAGTCCACGCCCAGAGGCAGACCCAGCTTCCTGGGCAGGACAGCGGGGGGCAGGGGGGGGACCCTCACTGTACAGATGAGGAAATATCCCCTTTGGAAAAGGTGATGCGGCTTGCCCAAAACCTCGGGGCAGCAAGCGGAAGGCCAGGCGCGCGGTCACAACCGCCCGCCACCGCCGCCACCGGAGCCCCAGCCCCGGAGGCCGAGCCGGGCTGGACGTGGGAAGGGCGTGGAAAGGGGAAAGAGACGCCTTTGTCTAGAGCCCAGCCCTTCTCCAGAGGGCGTAGGCCTGTCCCTTCTTCCAGAAGGGACCAAAGCCACCTACGAGTGCGTGCAATCTCCAGTGAGCCACAACCCTGTGAAGAAGTCTGCCCTTCCCTGGTGTGGTGTGTGTGAGAGATGGTGGTCCTCTAGAAACTGTCACCCGTGAAGCGTGTCCTTACTTGGAAAATCTTGTGCAAATGTTATTAAATTGACATCTCAAAATGAGACTGTCTGGGGTCCTCTGTGGGGGTGGTTAAGTCCAGGGACACCCATGTTGGTCACGACGGCACCCCGGAGGACTGGGAATTAAATGAGGCCCGTGAGTAGGAATCATACACATTTGTTTCATGTAAGGCTGACGCGGCGGGGCCCACACGAATGAAGACCCGGGACGGAGCTTCGTCCAGCACGGGGCCGGACAGAGAGAAGTTCATGAAGCAGCTAAGTTGAGGGGAGTGTTTCCATGCAGTGATTTTTTTTTTCAGCTGTGGGGCTTGAACTCTGGGCCGGGGCACTGCCCCTGAGCTCTTCAGCTCAAGGCTAGCACTCTACCACTTGAGCCACAGCACTACTTCAGGTTGGTTCATTGGAGATAGAGTCTCATGGACTTTCCTGCCTGAGGTGGCTTTGAACTGCGATCCTCAGATCTCAGCCTCCTGGGTAGCTAGGATGACAGGAGTGAGCCACGGGCACCAGGCTTGCAGTGATTTATTTTGCAGCGTTGGAGATGACTGAGCTTTACTGCCAGCCCTCACGTTCATTTCAGTAAGGTCTGCAGTCATTGTTGACTTTTTCCTTTTTGGTGGTTCTGTCTGCGGTTTGAACTCAGGACCTCACTCTTACTCCCTGAGACTCTGCCATCTGAGCCATGCCCCTGGCCTGAGTTTGGACTTCTCATCTTTGCACATGAGTGGGGTCTTTCCACTTCTGCATCTTTCCCAGGGAGTCTTACCTTTGGAAAACAGCACAGCCAGGTTGTAGTCCCAGAGCTGGGAGGCTGAGGTCACATCCTGGGCTGACTGTCAATGTGAACTACAGAGTTCAGTCCTCTGTGTGTGTGTGTGTTCCTACACATGTATGTGTATGTGTTCCTATATGCATGTGTATATATGTATGTGATGTATGTGTGTGTGTATATATTTTTATATACATATATTTGGAAGGGGGATGAGGTGGTGAGAAAAAAACAGCACAAGGGTCAAAGTGATTCTTTTCTTTGTGCTAGTGCTGAGGCTTCAACTTAGTGACCCATGCTCTTGCTTGGCTTTTCTTGTTTTGGTGCAGTATCTACTATTTGAACCATGCTCTAGGCTGGCATTTTGACAGATAATTGGAGTTACAGTCTTCTTTGCTGCCCTGACTTCAAACCACTATCCTTATGTCTCAGGCTCCTAAAGAGCTGGTATTACAGGCATGAGCCACCAGTGCCCAGGCCAAAGTTACTTTGTTGTTGTGTCCATCATCTCTATCTTTGCCAGTGTGCCAGAAAGTGCTGTGTGTGTGTGTGTGTGCGCGCGTGTGCACGTGTGCGCTGGTCCGGAGCTTCTCAGGGCCTGGGTATTGTCCCTGAGCTTTTTGCTCAAGAGCCACAGCTCCACCCCTGGCCTTATTGGGGGCGGGGGGGGGGAAGGTGTTGTTTATTGGAGCTGAGTCTCATGATTTCCCTGCCCAGGCTGGCTTTGAACTACCAGCCTCCTGAGTAGGTAGGATTATAGGTACAGGCAGGCGTGAGCCAGGGGCAGAGGCTGGGAATGTAGCTCAGTGGTGAAACACTTAGCATGCAGGAAGCCCTGCATTCCACTCCCTCCCCCCGCCCCCCACAGAATCTAGCAGCCCTCGGCGGACTGCTACTCCCACCTGGGTTTTGAACCTCAGGCCTTCTGAAGTGTGAGAACTCCTGTTGTTCTAAGCCACTCAGGTAGGTTGTAGCAGTTTGTTCCCACAGTTTACGGAAATGAATATGCTAGGAGACTGGTCAGAGGCACGCTTACCCACACGGGAAACTTAACAAAGCAAGGCCGCGCTGGCAGCTCACACCTGTAATCCTAGCAACTCAGCACAGGCAAAAAGGCTGAGGGCTGATCCTAACAGAAAAGGCCGGGGAGAGCGGCACAGGCATCTCATGTCAGCTTTGCAGGAGGCAGAAGTGGGGGTCATGGTCCAGACTAGTGGCGTAACAGCTCATGATAGACCACGTGCCCAGCGAGCTTCAAGTCAAGTCCAAACCCCAGTACAGCGCCCCTCCCCCCTCAGTGAAGCGGCGGTGTGGCTCGGTGGTAGGGTGCTTGCCTAGCGTGTTTGAGGCCTTGGGTTTGATCCCTAGCACCGGAAGAAAAAAGGAAGCCAAGAATTCTCGCATGACACGGCTAAACGGAAATGCCCTGGGTGCTTGCTCAGACTGCTGCGCTGCAGGTACAGCTCAGGTGGTGTGTTCTCGTGCAGACCCGAGGTCCCGTGTCTACCCCAGCACCACAGATGGACAGACAGTGCAGGTGGGAGGGAGGGTCTCAACTCCCCGAGGGGGAGGGGCTTCTCGTGGGTCAGGGTCAGGTTGATTCTATTTTGGAGGGGTGGTTCTGGAAATCACTTTGAGTACGGGAGGTTCTAGGCCACTTTTGTCTTTCTGATACATTTCACTCTGTGTATGTTTGCCCCGTGTGTGTGTACGGTACCCAGGGCCTTGCACATATTAAGCTACACTGTAGGCTCAATTTGTTTTTGTTTTTTTGCCAGTCATGGGGCTTGAACTTAAAGGCCTGGGCACTGTCCCTGAGATTTTTCACTCAAGGCTAGTGCTCTACCATTTTTGAGCCACAACGCCACTTCTGGTTTTCTGTTGACTAATTGGAGAGAAGTTTCCCAGACTTTCCTGCCCAGGCTGGCTTTGAACCACGATACTGAGATCTCAGCCTTTTGAGTAGCTAGGATTACAGATGTGAGCCACTGGCACTGGTAGGCAAATCATTTCAGTTTTTTTTTTTTTTTGCCAGTCTCCTGGGGCTTTGACTCAGGGCCTGAGCACTGTCCCTGGCTTCTTTTTGCTCAAGGCTAGCACTCTGCCACTTGAGCCACAGCGCCCCTTCTGGCTTTTTCTATATATGTGGTGCTGAGGAATCGAACCCAGGGTTTCATGTATGCGAGGCAAGCACCCTACCGCTAGGCCATATCTCTACTTGGATGATATACCTAGTCCATTTCCAAGATAAATCCAGCATGGTGGCCGGGAGCAGGGGAAATGTCGGGTCCAGGGCACAATGACTTGTGGGTACGACGTCAGCTGTGGAAGATGCAAGTTCAGGAGGTGGGCATGGTACTGGCTGCACACTGGAAAGTCACAATCTAAGCACACTTCATGCCACGCGGACCAGGGGTGCAGTGTACCCCTGCAGTCCCAGCTACTCAGGAAGGTTAGGCAGTAAGGCTTCTCGAGCCCAAGAGCTGAGGAGGAAAAAATGAGCCGGCACTGGTAACTCCCACCTATCATCCCAGCTACTCGGGAGCCTGAGATCTGAGGATGGCAGTTCAAAGCCAGCTCCAGCACGAGAGTGTGTAAGATACCTATCTCCAATTAAACACCAAAAAACAAAAACCAGAATTGGAACTGTGGCTCAAGCGGAAGAACACTAGCTATCAGCAACAAAACTCAGCACCCAGACCCTGACTTCAAGCCCCGGGACTGGCACCAAAAGAAGAAGAAAAAAACACAGGTGAAAATGGCCAGATTTCAAAGGAAGCCAAGAGCTGCAAACTGCAGGCCACGGTAAACCTCTGTTTACCAGCAAGTCCTCTGAAGCAGACCCTGAGGTAGGAATTTTTATTATCTCAAGTCGAGAGAGGAGTCCCTTCCCCAGCGGACGCAGCGAGCGCGGCCTGGCCGGGACTTGGTCTCAGGGTCCCCCGATTTGGGGCCTAAGACACAAACCACGCGGCGCTGACCCCGGGCTCCCCTCTGCACGGCAAGGCGGGGACACGTGGAGGAAGGGCGGCTACTCGGGGAGCCCCAGGCACTGCAGGGTCCTGGAGAAGTAGGGGGGCAGGGGAGCCAGGAGCTCCCCGGGGGCCCCCCTGCGGCTGGTGCTGGGGAGGAGAAGCCGGTGCAGGTGGAGGTGCAGAGGCAGGCGGGTGGCCTGGGCGGGGGTGAGGCGCAGGAGGCCGAGGAGGGCGTCGTCCAGGACCTGCACAGAAGCACAGCAGCTAGAGGGGACGCAAGGCCAGCGCCTCCTCCCCTGCTGCAGCTGTTTCGTGCACGCGCGCGCACACACGCACACTGGCTGAGCACACTTGTTGGGAATTCCCCAAATCGCTTTTCTCCTGGGCGCACAGCGAGGCTCCACGTCCGACCCCTCGTGCAGCTTGGCGAGGTCACGTGATGACACCTCTAGTCCCAGATGTGGGCGCTGGCAGGTGTAAGGACCCTGCCTACCACACACACCACCGGACTTGAGGCGGGGGGGGGGGGGGGGGCAGGCGTAGAGAGGGCTTTTGGAAGTCAGTCCCTTCAGGGTTCTCACTGGCCCGCGCCACACGGCTAGAGAGGGGTACAGAGTGCAGGAAGCCAGGGGGGCACCCCGCTCCCCACCCCACGCGGGAAGGAGGCGGGCGCGCGGGCCCGCCGGGCACCTGTGTCCGGGGCCTGGCGTCGGCTGGCAGGAGGAAGCGCTGGCCGAGGACGGTGCCCACCCGCGCGGCGTACGCGTGGTCCCCCAGCACCGGGCACAGCTGCAGCATCAGGTGCACCTGCAGCTGACACGGGAACCCTGGGCGGCAGAAGACAGGGCGTGGGGGGGGGCCCTGCTCCTCCCCTCGGGAGACCCCCCTCCCTTCCCAGAGGGGCGGGGGGGGGGCATGGGACAGTCAGAAGGGTGAGATGGGTGGCAGTGGCTCAGCGGGGCTGAGTCGGGAGCGTCCCCTGAAGCCGTGGGGCCTGCCAGGGGTCCCCTAGTCTGCTGCCGAGGCCCCAGAGGCTGGCCAGGACTCGGACCCACCTGTCAGTGGCTGCAGCTGGACCAGGGCACAGCCAGAGCCCGTAGCCATCACCCGGAAGTGGCTGAGGGTCCTCTTGACACCTTCCACAATGTCCTTTCGGGATGGGGACTTGACCGGAACCACCTGCGGTGCCAGCCAAGCGGGAACCGCACATCTTAAGAGCCGCACCCGGACCTGCGCTAGGGCTGCAGCCTCCCCCCCCACCCCAAGTCCCTCTGCAGACTCCTCTGGAAGGTCACAGGACTGGAGAGCCCCTTCCCCGCCCGGCTCACCCGGCTGACGTCATCAGTGTGAACCAGGGCCAGGGCCACGCAGATCTTCCCCTCGGAGGGGGTGGGGATGCCATCAGTGACGGCCCTGAGAAAAAGGCAGGAGAGATCACAGGGTGGCCTGCGGGGACACCCCCCCCCCCGCCGCGGCCCCCACTCCCCTCACCAGTAGGTGGCTGTGGGTCTCTGGGCCTTCCTGCAGTGGGAAAAGTACTTCTGCAGGCGGCTGGCTGTCTCGGGACAACTGGAGAGGAGCACGAGCCCCGAGGGCTCCCTGCAAGTGGGAATAAACCACGAAACACCCTGCGAGCCGGCTCACAGGATGGAACCTCTAGGAGCTGGACGCGGACGTCTGAGGATCCTGGTTCAAAGGCACCCCAGACAGAAAAGACCCCATCTCCAAATCAGCTAGCAAAAAAAAGCTGAAGTGGAGATACGGCTCAAGTGGTAGAGCTCCAGACTTGAGTGAAAAAGCTAAGCAAGAACATGAGGCCCTGAGTTCCAGCCCCCCCCCCCCCAAATACCCTCAGGAAGGAAAACTGTCCCACTTAAGACCAAACAGTAACACCAGAACTACACCCCAGCCCTCCTGAGGAACCAGTAAGGCTTCCCTTCCTCAGCCAACAAGATTAGGTCATTCATTCTACTACTAATTTTGCCCTAGCCCCCAGAGAGCTCATGCCCAAATGTCACAGCAACGATCAGCTGCTAAGTGTGTACCAGGGGCCAGGCGTGCAACCATGAATTTTTACGTACAGTAGCTGTGGGTCATTTCCCTCCCTAATCACTCACTCACTTCCCAGGTGCCCGGACCACTTGGAGCGGCCCAGTCCCCAGCGCCTGGCTCAGCTCAGGCAGCACAGACTGCAATGTCAGCTCTCCAGGTTTTCCTAGATGAGAGGAAAGAAGAGCATTTGCTCCGGGGGGGGGGGGGTTCCAGAGCTTCCTCCCCACCGCACCCCTCCCTTGGAAACAGCATCTTTCATTCATTACACACCCCTTACCTGACACTGGCAGTCCCGGGGGCTTGTTCAGCGTCACTAGAGGCCCTGAAACATCAGCAAAAGCAACAGTAAACCTCTATGAACTGACAAAGCACCTTCCCTTCCATCTCACCCCCTGACCCCACGGTGAACCCCAACCTCACACGAGCCCAGCTCACTGCCACCACGGAGCCTTTGCACTCTTGTTTCCTGTGCCCTCCCCCCCCCCACACACACACACCCCACAGTCACAGCGAAAGATCGCTAGGAAGGCTTCTTCCCGGGTGAACACGAAGCTGCTCCCGCCAAGCGGGTGGCGGACGGCGGGGCCGCCTGGGGCCGAGCGCCCGGTCTGGGGAGATGGATGCTCCTCCTAACGCGCCCTCCCGCCCGGACTCGGCTGAGAGTTCACGACCCGAGTCGTCGTCGAGCACTTCTCCGAGCCGGGGGGGACCCGGGCGGCCCGCGCGTGTGCACCGGGGCGGCGCACGGCCCCGACCCCAGCCGGGGGCTCCGAGCCCGGCGCGCCCCTCACCTTCCCGGTGCAGCTGCGCCGCCCGCAGCGCGTCCAGCAGCTCCTCCCGCCCGAGGCCGCCCGGCCGCGGCCACCCCGGGGCCCCCGAGGGATCCGAGCCGCGGGGCTGCGGCTGCCGCCTGGAGAAAGGTGGGCGAAGCGACAATGGAGTGTGTGTGGTGGTGATGGTGGGGGGGGGGGGGGGTGTCTCGGGTGTCGGACGGCCCGGTCCACCCCGGACCCCGCCCGCCCGGGGAGGTCCAAACACTGGGGCTCGGCTGGGTCTCCCCCCCACCCTCCCCACCCCCCCGGTCACGGCGCGGGGCGCGGGGGCTGCTCTCGGGCCCCACCGCACCGCAGGGTGGGAAACCGACGAGCGCATCGCCGGGATCCCTCACAGGCCACGCGAGGCCTCCTACACCCGGGCCGGGCCGGGGCGGCGGTGATTACCGGGCCCGGGCGTCGCAGCCGGCGTGCCGGGGCCGCGAGCAGACCCCCAGTCCCCGGCGCCATCCCCCCGAGACGCGGCCCCACACCCGGAAGCCTCCCATCTCCGGAACCGGGACAGTGCGCACGCGCCCGGAAGGGCGCCCCCCCCCCGTTCTGACTAGCGGCGCGCTGATTGGCCAGGCCGGCTGTCACTCGGCCTGCTGAGCGGGCGGGGCTCCGCCGTGGGTAGTTGGGACTTTGCCTGCGGCCCGGAACGAAAAGGCGCAAACTCGTGCTCGTGCTCGTGGGGAAACTGAGGCAGCGGGCTTTCTTCCCGGCGGAGTACTCGTCTTCGGAGGAAGCCGGGACCCGAGGTCGAGGCTTCGGCCGAGTTGGCCTTCCGCTTCTCGCGAGTTCCGGACTCAGGGCCGCCGGCGTGCACGATTTCGTAAAGCCAAGTAAGTGGACTAGAAAAAGTAATCCCACGCCCTTCGGCCCGGTAAACCGCCGCGGAAGCCCGACGGGGGCCCCATCCGGCCGCGGGCGGAGCGCCGGGGCCGCCCCGAGTGCCTCCCAGGTGGGGTCTGCCAAAACAAAGAGCAGCCTCGCGGCCGGGACGCGGCCCTGGGCCGAGGCCGGCGGGCGGGCGGGGGGGACCCACGCGCCCCTGCACATTGTCCCCGGCGCCGGGGGTGTCACGCCCTGGCCGCCCCGGGGCGGAAGCCCAGCTCCGTGCGTCCGGGACCCCGCCGGCCCGAAGTTCGGGGTGGTGGTGGGGAGGGGGGGGAGAGGAGGGGGGAGGCGTTGCGGGGCGCTCGGCGCCGCCGGCCTCGTGAGGAGAGCGAGACAGGAAGCCCGGGAGTCGGAATCCGCCGGGCCGGCCCCGGCCACCGAGGCGGCGCTCGGACCCCGCTCCCCTCCACGAGGGGAGAAAGCACGGGGAGGCGGTGTGTGTTGCCAGACCCGGGACCCGGGGAGTCCGTCAGGGAAGAAGGCGACGAGATCAAAGCTGTTGGCTGGAGGCCCGGCCCAGACAGTAGAGTGCGCCTGGCGAGCACAAAGCCCCGAGTTCAAACCCCAGCACCGTCCCTCCCACAGACAGGCATAATAAAAAAAAGAGAAAGAAAAAGTGCGATGTTGTGGGGAAAAGAGAGAGAGACCGTGAACAAAATGGATTCTTTGCCACTGCTATGTAAAGATCACGTGCAATGCAAAGCTGGGCCTGGTGGGGCAGGACTGCCACCCTCGCACCCAGCCAGCGGGTCCAGACCATCTCAGGCTCACACCTGTAATCCTAGCTACCGGGGAGGCTGAGATCTGAGGGTCACGGTTTGAAGCCAGCCGGGGCGGGAGGGTCGGTGAGAATCTTATCTTCAGTAAACTGTCCCAGAAAAGCCGGAAGTAGAGCTGTGTGGCTCAAGTGGTGGGATGCTATCCTTGAGCAAAAGAAGTTCAGGAACAGCGCTCAGGCCCTGAGTTATGACAGCCCCAGGGTCAGCACCCACACAAACACCTGCTAAGTACCCGTAGCTCACACCTGTAATCCTAGCTACTCGGGAGACCGAGATCTGAGAATATAGTTTAAAGCCAGCCCAGGCAGGAAAGTGCATGATGTGGCCTGAAATGGTAGAGTGCCCAGGTCCCGAGTTCCCAAGTGCCAGGACAACAACACAACCTCACAACACAACCTCCCCCTCACCCCCAAAAAAAAAATCTAGCAAAAGAGAAAAACCCTGTGTCTAGTAGTAACACAAGAATGGCCTGTAGCAAGTTCTAGGGATGCTTTAAAGAAGATGCACCTCTAAGGAGGGGAGGGAGGCACAGGCAAGAGATGGGGATTTCAAGCTGGCAAAGTTCTCAAAGCCTTAATCTTTATAAAAAACAAACAAAAAAAAGGGGGGGAGCTGGGAATATGGCCTAGTGGCAACAGCACTTGCCTCCTGTACATGAAGCCCTGGGTTCGATTCCCCAGCACCACATATATAGAAAACGGCCAGAAGTGGAGCTGTGGCTCAAGTTGGCAGAGTGCTAGCCTTGAGCAAAAAGGAAGCCAGGGACAGTGCTCAGGCCCTGAGTCCAAGCCCCAGGACTGGGGAAAAAAAAAAAAAAAAAAAAAAAACTGGCCCTGGTAGATAGCTAATACCTGCAATCCTAGCTACTCGGGAGGCTGAGATCTTAGGATCCCTGTTCAAAGCCAGCCAGGGCAATAAAGTCCGTGAGATTCTTATCTCCAATTAACCACCAGAAAACCCGAAGTGGTGGTGAGAGACAGTGCCCAAGACCAACAAAACAAAACAAAAAGTGGGGAGAGGAGGGTTAAAGTTATTCCAGAGGTCTTTGACTTCAGTCCTCAGTATTTGGGGGTAGGGAGGGAGCATAGGTCTTTTAAGTTGGTGTGAATCAGTCTCAATGTATTAAGTATTGATGTGTGTTAAGTAGTGATAATAGAATGTGTGTGAAACATATACATACACGCATACTCTCACTTTTTCCTCTTATAGGCTTCAAAACCACATGACACATAAACGATTTGTTTGTAAATTATTAAGGTTCAGGATTTTTTAGTGTAGAGTTTCTTGGTGCTGAAGAAGGAATCCGGGGCCAATACTCTACTGCTGAGCTGCACCCACAGCCCTGGTTAGAGCAACAGAAAAATTGACTAAGAAGGTGTGATGGTTAATGTTGCCAACTTGATTGGTTTGAAAGCTTAGGAGAGCATGCTTCTTGAGTTGTCAGATCTTGAGGACTCCAACCTAACAAGTGAATAGATCCATTATAAAATCTGTATTTTGTTTTTGGGTGTTTTTTTTTTTTGTTATTAGTCCTGGGCCTTGAGCTCAGGGCCTGAGCACTGTCCCTAGCTTCTGGCTAGCACTCTACCACAGCGCCCCTTCTGGCTGTTTCCTATATATATGTGGTACTGGGGAATCGAACCCAGGGCTTCATGTATACGAGGCAAGCGCTCTTGCCACTAGGCCATATTCCCAGCCCTGTATTTTGTTTCTTCCGTTGCATTTTGGTGGTGGTTCTGGGGTCTGAAACTCTGGGCCTGATCTTACTGGGGAAGCCTTCTGCCCCTTTAGCCACGCCCCCAGCCGGCAATCCCTAATTTGCATAAAATCCGGAGGTGGAACCAAGGAAGCTGGGCTTTGATTGGAAGAAGTGAGTCACGTGGGTGCGCTCTCGCGGACTATATATGGGCCTAGGCCCTTCCGCTTTGGCCTCGTCTGCTTCCTGTCCGGCCGTGGCGAGCGCTGCGCTGCCGGGCGCTCCCCGCCATGATGGCGTGAAGCCGTGAGCCCGATTAGCCCTTCCTCCTCTGTGCGGCCCTGTGGCTACCCACCCCCACGACCGAGGGGAAGATGATTGTAAACACTGTGGTTGACCCGTTTTTGCAGGCTTGACACCCCGCTGGTGGCGACGAGGGCGGGCCCGGAGTCATGAGCGACAGCGGCGAGCGGATGTTCGACGACGACGAGCGGGAATCCCGCTCGGCTTCCGGAAGTGGAAGCGCCCCGGCCCCCCGGAAGGCGGCGGGCCGCTCCCCAGCCAGGTCCCGCTCCCGCTCCCAGTCCCGGCCTCGGTGCCCGCGGGGCTCCCGGCGGCGCTTCTCCAGGTCGCGGTCCCCGCCCCGCTCCCGCCAGCGATCCGGAGGCAGGGACTACAGTCGGGACCGCGGGAGGCGGCGCAGCCCCAGCCGCTCCCCGTCGCCGTCCTCGCAGCGCCGCCACGGCGGGAATCGGGAGGACCCCGACCCCAACTGCTGCCTCGGCGTGTTCGGCCTGAGCCTGTACACCACCGAGAGGGATCTGAGGGAGGTGTTCTCCAAGTACGGCGCCATCGCCGACGTCTCCGTGGTGTACGACCAGCAGTCCGGGCGGTCCCGGGGCTTCGCCTTCGTGTACTTCGAAAGCGTGGACGACGCCAAGGAGGCCAAGGAGCGCGCCAACGGGATGGAGCTCGACGGGCGGAGGATCCGAGTGGATTTCTCCATCACGAAGAGACCGCATACCCCAACCCCGGGGATTTACATGGGAAGACCCACCTACGGCGGCTACCGGCGCTGGGATTATTACGACCGAGGCTACGATCGCGGCTCTGACGATCGAGAATACTACGGCAGCAGAGAATACTACGGCAGATCGTACCGGGGCGGGGGGTGGAGAGGCCAAGACCGGGAGCCCGTCTACCGGAGGCGGTCGCCTTCTCCCTACTATGCCCACGGCAGGTACACCTCGCGGTCCAGGTCTCCGTCCTACTCGCCCCCGCGCTACTGAAGCACCGAGGAGAAGACTTTCTGGAACCTGCCGTAGAGCTGCGGAATCTTGGGACAGTTTTGTTGTTGGGTTTTTTGTTGTTTTTTTTTTAATCGTCTCCCGTTTGAAAAGTGAACAGCGCTTAGTGAAGTTAGTAGGGAAATAACTGCTTTTGGTGGAAGGGAAAGGCTCTTTTCATTCTGCGTTTGTGTGCTTCGCTGCTTGCTTTGTTTAAAGTTTAGCGTTTTCAGAAAAGTCTGGTTTGCATGTTTTTGTTTTCTTTTACTTTGCTGAGAGATTTGTTGTACAAACTTAATGTAAAATGTTTTTCTACTAAGTCCTGGATCTTCTCAACATTGTGGCCTGTGTGTAAATACGCAACCAAAAGGCAAAAAGCCAGGACGAATCGTTCCTTTCTTTCTAGCATATCGATGCCTAGCACAAACTATTCACAGAAAATTGTCAGTAGGAAATTCAAAGACAGAAATGCCCCGTTTTCCTCCAGCACATAACTGTACCATATTTAACATACCTGGAAATAAGTTTTAAAAATATGCTCTGTAGCCTTTATTATTTTTTTCTCTGTAACTCTGTACTGCTAGTATTGGAACTAAAAATCTTTTCAATACAGCAAATGCTTAATGCTTATGTAAAAGTGGGTCTGTGAGTCTAATCTGTACATAGGGCGAGGAACAATATGAGAAATATGGATCAAGATCATATGCCTTAAAAGGGCAGGGGTTTGGGTTTGCTTTGGTTTGGTTTTCTTTTTTTCTTCTTTGGCCAGTCCTGGGTTTGAACTGGGGACTTGCTCAAAGGCAAGCATTCTACCACTTGAGCCACAGCTCCACCTCACTTGGGGCTCTTTTGACTAGCTTATTGGGGATGAGTCTCATGGGGACTTTTCTGCCTGGGCTGGCTTCAAACTGCAATCCTCAGATCTTAGCCCCCTGAGTAGCTAGGATTATAGGTGTGAACCACTAACACCTGAGTCAAAAGGGCTGATTACCAAAGCTAGTGTTATTCTAACTAGTTTCCCCAAGTAACATTTCACCACATGTGCACTTACTTGTTCCTCAATTCTTAGACTACATGGAAAAGGCTTGCTTTAAGACTTGGTTTTTGGGTTTTTTTTGGCAATACTGGAGTTTGAACTCCATTTCATGCTTGCTAGTCAGGCACTCATTACTGAGCCATGGCGCCATTCCTTTATTTAACTGGCTACTTTTAAGAGGCAAGCACTCTTGCCACTAGGCCATATTCCCAGCCCCACTTTAACTGGCTACTTTTGAGATTAAGGTCTTGTTCGTGCCTGGCACCATGATCCTATTTTCCCCTTCTTACCAAGCTAGAATGAGAGGTGG
Organism: Perognathus longimembris pacificus; assembly: GCF_023159225.1. Lineage (NCBI taxonomy): Eukaryota > Metazoa > Chordata > Mammalia > Rodentia > Heteromyidae > Perognathus > Perognathus longimembris. Next base: position 68,063,933 of record NC_063170.1, read on the forward strand.
GTACCACCACACCCAGCTTCTTTGCATTGAGATAAGGGTCTCAAAGACTTCCTCACAGACAGTAGCCAAAATGCTCCCAGGTCTCATCCTAGCTTGGAGGACAGGTGTGCTCTACCATGCCCAGCCATTCACTGAGAAGGGCTTTCAAGTATATGATCAGGTTGGTCTCAAATTGCGATCCTACCAATCTCAGCCTCTCAAGGAGCTAGGATTATAAAGATTAGTCACTGGCACTTAGTTTGTGTGCTTTTAATTGTAGATTTGGGGGCTAGGGATATATATCTTAATGGTAGAGTGCTGCCTAGTTTTCATAAGGACTTAGCTTCAATCCCCACAACCACAAAGGAAAGGAACCATAGATTAAACTTGTTTATTTTTGCCAATCCTAGGGCTTGAACTCAGGGCCTGGGGCACTGTCCCTTTTTCTGTGTATGTGGTACTAAGGAATCAAACCCAGGGCTTCATGCGTGCTAGACAGGCACTCTACACCTAAGCCACATTCCTAGTCCTCAATTTTTTAGATGCACAGATATGGGAGGATGGTAAAACTTTTGACGACAATGTAAGTGGTTTCTTTTTATGAGGGATGGTAGTAGAGTTGTGACTCAGTGCCTTGAGCTTGCTGGGCAAGTGCTCTGCTTGGTGAACCACACCTCAGCCTTGCAAGTGATTTTGAGGCTCCACCTTGAGGGTGGGACAGCTTTGTCAGGTGCCTTGGCATTTTAGAATCCTGAAGACCCGCTGTATACCCCATGACCAGCTAGAGCAAAGACCAAGGTGTCTTAGCTGCAGCACCCCCCTCCGGCCCCTGGAAAGGCCCTTTTCCTATTTGGACCAGCCGCTGGGCCTGCCGAGGCTCTGCCTCCTTTGCTCTTGGGCATTTTCCCTCCCTACTTCATGCCGGCCCATCATCCCTGAGTCTACCCCAGGGTGACCGCTCACTCCCTTGGGCCGCCATTTGTGGAAGAAAAGGAAGAACTCTATTTTCCCTGGGCTGACAGGGCCCAGCGTCAGCACACACGCCTTGGTCAGTCACCACAGGCTCATTAGGGAACCTCCTGGCCTGAGGTAGAGTGGTCCTGAGGCAGAATAACCAGCTTGTATCACACACTCACACACACAAACACAGGAGCTGCTACGCCACAGCTTCTGCAGGGATAGGGCAGGAATGAAGCAAACATCGTGCCCTCTGGCCCGAAGACCTGCCGAGCCAGTCTCCAGCAACACCTGTAAGTGCAGGACAGTGGAGAATAGAAGGGAACTAACTCGGCTGGGTGCCAGTGGCTCATGCTGGAGTAATCTTAGCTACTCAGGAGGCTGAGATATGGGAATGATGGTGAAAAACCAGCCAAGACCAGAAAGTCTGAAATGCAGCACAAAGCCACAAGTGTTCCACAGCTGGGCTTGGCTGCAGGCAATAGCTTTCCAGACGAACTTGGGCAACCCAGCCCTTTGTCTCAGCATTAACTGAGGCCAAATAGGCTTTATAGTAAGAGTTATGAAATAATATAATTTTTGAAATTGAGGATTGCAAAGCACAGCCACCTACAATGCCAGCCTCTCGTGCGGCTTGTGTGAGCTGGCAGTTGATGAAAAATGCCAGCTTGCACTGATTAGATACTAATCCTCTTTGGAGCTCACTTTGTTTGTGAAGTGCTAGGCTAGCACTCTATCACTGGTAATAGCTCACTTTATAGTCTTGAGGTCCAGAAATCTGTGCATGAAAGGTAAACTGTCTAGCAAACTAATATGGGCATTGGTTAGTGGCCTTGTAGCTTGACTGGTATTTTCCCACCAAAATATAAATTGTGTTATTACAGATTGTGACACTGAAGTTGAGTACTGGTGACTCACACCTGTAATCCTAACTACTCCCAAGGCTGAGATCTGAGAACACTGGTTTAAAGTGAACCCAGGCAGGAAAGTGTCTCCAGTTCACCACCAAAAGGCTGGAAGTAGAGCTGTGATTCAAGCGGTAGAGCACTTGGGTTGGGGGCAAAAGCTCAGGGATAGGCCAGGTGCTGGGGACTCAACGCCTATCATCCTAGCTACGCAGGAGGCTGAGATCTGAGGGTCACAATTCAAAGTTAGCCCAGGCAGGAGAGCGTAAGACTCACCTCCAAGGGGCTGGGAATATGGCCTAGTGGTAAAGTGCTTGCCTCATATACATGAAGCCCTGGGTTCGATTCCTCAGCACCACATATATAGAAAAAAGCCGGAAGTGGCTCCGTGGCTCAAGAGGTAGAGTGCTAGCCTTGAGCAAAAGAAAGCCAGGGACAGTGCTCAGGCCCTGAGTCCAAGCCCCAGGACTTAACAACAAAAACAAAACAAACAACAACAAAAAAGACTCACCTCCAATAAGCCACCAAAAAGCCAGAAGTGGAGCTGTAGCTCAAGTGGTAGAGCACTAGCCTTGAGCAAAAAAAAGCTCAGGTATAGCACCCAGTCCCTGAGTTCAAACCAAAGTCCCTGCCAAAAACAACAACACTGTATTGGGAAAGTAAATTAGTCTACCTGATAGGCAAGTTTCATTTGGAATTGGCACTTGTGTTGATTATACCCTGCTCAGATCTCTTAATTCAGTTTTTCTTTTTTCAACAAACTTTTTTTTTTTTTGCCAGTCCTGGGCCTGAGCACAGGCCTGCCTCTGGCTTCTTTTTGCTCAAGGCTAGCACTCTACTGCTAAGCCACATTCCCAACCCAAACTTCTAAAATCAGCTTCAACTCGCTCTCCTTGTGGAAAAAGTACTATTTCCTTTATTTATTTTTTTTTTTTTTACTTTTTGCCAGTCCTGGGGACTGGAGTCAGGGCTTGAACACTGTCCCTGGCTTCTTTTTGCTCAAGGCTAGCACTCTGCCACTTGAGCCACAGCGCCACTTCTGGCCATTTTCTATATATGTGGTGCTGGGGAATCGAACCCAAGGCTTCATGTATAATGAGGCAAGCACTCTTGCCACTAGGCCATATCCCCAGCCCTACTATTTCCTTTAATAGGGAATGATTTGAGCACAGATTCCTCTCTCCCTGAGTCCTATGCTCAGAGAATACAAAGGAGCCGGGTACTAGTGGCTCACGCCTGTAATCCTAGCTACTCTGGAAGCTGAGATCTGAGGATTGCAGTTCAGAGCCAGCCTGGGCAGGAGAGTCTGTGGGATATCTCCAGTGAACCACCAGAAAACTGGAAGTGGCTCTTTGGCTCAAAGTGGTAGAATGCTAGCTTTCAGCAAAAGAGCGTAAGGACAGTGCCCAGGCCTGGAGTTCAAGCCCCAGGACAGGGAGAAAAAATACGAGAGATGTATCAGCACTAATAATTTATTGCAAACTCCAGTATCATGCATTCTTGGCTCAACGAGTCACGTGAGCATTCTGGGTAGAGAGCAGGAAGGACAGAGCGGAACGAAAGGACTGCACGTGAACGTGACGTAGCTTGCCAGTGGCCAACCTTGATCAGCTTAGCGACCTGAAGCCGGAAGGAAGGAACTGGGTCAGGTCAGGAACTAGAATTTCAGCAGTAAGGCCGCCCAGGTTCCGGGCCTGCCTTCTGCCTGCACGGTCCGGTGCGGTGAGGCAGGCGTGGGGAGGTGAGCTGTTCAGCTGCCGGGCTTGTGGGTGCTCCCAGCGAGCCGAGCACAGGGTGCCGGCTCAGGTCTCGGCCGGGGCAGGCCTCCCGGGCGCTGGGCCTTCAGGGTAGTATCTTCAGACAGGCGGGGATGAGGGAGGGCGCCTTGGCGGGCTGCCCCTCTTCCGTGGCATCCAGGAACTGTTGCATGTACGTGGAGGTGCCCAGCAGCATGTGGCCTGTGGCCTGCATGCTGAAGAGCACCCAGCGAATCACTTCCCTGGGAGAAACCACCACACGGGTCAGGAAGATGGGGAATAACCCTTCTTGTGCCCCCTCCAATGCTGCCTTCCCAGGGCCGTGCCAGCCTGCCGGAAATGGGGTCGCACTGGCCTTTCTCAGCGATACAGTCTCAATACCACTGAGATTTTGTTTTGTTTTGTTTTTTTGCCAGTCCTGGAGCTTGAACTCAGAGCCTGGGCACTGTGCTTGAGCTTCTTTTGCTGAAGGCCAGCGCTCTACCACTTGAGCCACAGCGCCACTTCTGGCTTTTTCTGTGTATGTGGTGCTGGGGAATCGAACCCAGGGCTTCATGCATGCTAGGTGAGCACTCTACTGCTAAGCCACATTCCCAGCCCTGGTTTTTGGTGTTTTGTGGTTTTTTTAGGTACCAGTACTGAAGTTTGAATTCAAGGGCCTCATGCTCAGAGCCAGCACTCCACCACTTGAGCCACAGTTCTACTTCTAGCTTTTTGCTGGTTAATTGGAGGTAAGAATCTCATGAACTTTCATGCTCAGGCTGGCTTTGAACTGTGTGATCCTTGAACCTCAGCTCCCTGAGTAGCTAGGATCACAGGTACACATTACCAATCACTACCCTGCCAAGGCCTTTTATGTTCTTCAGGCCAATCAGAGTAACTTCCTAGCATGGTCTTTCCCTTCGTGACCCTGTCCCAGAAAGACTGTCTGCTCCATGGGAAGTAACAGCGGCTCTGCCTTGGCTTCCTTCCCCGGCCCATCCCAGCTCATCCCTGGCTACTCACTTCACGATGCGCTTGGCCCGGTAGCAGTGGAGATCGTAGGACAGGGAGTAGGTGTCATAGAGGGTCGCCTTCACGTTCAGGCAGCCAATGAAGTCCTGCGGATGCAGCTTGTACAGGTCAAAGGTGATGCGGGCCACATCCATCTTCTTACTCGGCTTGTGAGAGCGGGCGAGTTGGTACCTAGTCCCCTGTGGCCAGACACACGTGTGATTAATAGCACTCGGTGATTTCCAGGCTCGAAGTGTTTCCTGTACACAGGTGAGAGCTCACCTTCTCTGACCGGGGCTGCCATTTCTGCCCCTTTTGGAGGAGCATGAATACTGTGTCCCCTGCCAGGGCTTGGAAATAGTCTTCTGTCTCTACCAAGGTGCCATCTTCCTCCAGCACCAGGGAGAAGGGCTTGCCTTTCAGCTTGAAGACGTCCCGGACCTGGAGAGTCAGATTCGAGAGGATTTGGCTATCCCCATGGGACTACAGAGCTGTTATGGGGGACCCAACCACCCCACATCACTTCAGCTGCCAGGCAAAGGTCAGGAGCCCTGGAACCCATAGGATGGCACTGGACCCCAGCTGTTTATTGTGTGACCCCTACCCCGCCCTTCTCTAGTGTCGCTTAGTACCAAGAGAGCCTGCTGATAACCCAACAGTCCTTTGCAGCTTTTTAATTTATTGGGTGTTGATGTCTCACACCTGTAATCCTAGCTGCTCAGGAAGCTGAGATCTGAGGATTGTGATTCAAATCCTCCTAGGCAGAGATAGAAAGTTCATAGGACTCTTATTTCTAGTTAATCATCTCAAAACTGGAAGTCCAGGCTGAGTTTAAACTCCACTACAAGAAAGGGGGGAGAGAGGAAAAGAGCGAGAGAGGGAGGAAGGAGAGAGAAAGAAAAAGTAGAGAAGAAGGAAGGAGGGAGGGAGGGAAGGAGGGAAGGAAGGAAGGAAGGAAAAGAAAAGAAAGCTAAATGCAAGTGTGTGGCCTGGGTTCAAGCCCCAGTACTGGCACACGCACACATAAAAAAACTTGTACAAGGGCTGGGGATATGGCCTAGTGGCAAGAGAGCTTGCCTCGTATACATGAGGCCCTGGGTTCGATTCCCCAGCACCACATATACAGAAAATGGACAGAAGTGGCGCTGTGGCTCAAGTGGCAGAGTGCTAGCCTTGAGCAAAAAGAAGCCAGGGACAGTGCTCAGGCCCTGAGTCCAAGCCCCAGGACTGGCCAAAAAAAAAAAAAAAAAACTTGTACAAATCCAGGCACCAGTGGCTCACACCTGTAATCCTAGCTACTAATGCGGCTGAGCTCTGAGGATCGTGGTTTGAAGCCAGCCCGAGCAGGAAAGTCCATGAGACTCTGATCTCCAATTAATCACAGAAAAAGCCAGAAGTGGCGCTGTGGCTCAAGTAGTAGAGTGCTAGCCTTGAGCAAAAGAAGCTCAGGGGGACTGGGGATATGGCCTAGTGGCAAGAGTGCTTGCCTCGTATACATGAGGCCCTGGGTTCGATTCCCCAGCACCACATATACAGAAAATGGCCAGAAGTGGTGCTGTGGCTCAAGTGGCAGAGTGCTAGCCTTGAGCAAGAAGAAGCCAGGGACAGTGCTCAGGCCCTGAGTCTAAGCCCCAGGACTGGCAAAAAAAAAAAAAAAAAAAAAAAAGAAGCTCAGGGGCCAGCAGCAATCCCCAGAACACACACACACACACACACACACACACACACACAAAGTTGTGCAACCAGAACCACTACCTAATTTTGCAATATTTTCATCACCCCCAAAAGAAACACTGTGCCCATAAGCAATCAAATTTTGCGTCTCCCATTTTCTCTCCAATGGCAACCTACGTCTACCATCCGTATGGATTTGCAGAACAAAAGGCAAAGAGAACACCAGTGCTGAGTGGAAAGACATCTCACTGGTCACGTCCAGCACTAGTAAGTGACCTTCCTCTCACTAGAGAGGCCAGGGTCTTCCTCGCCTTCCTCTGCTTCCCACATGGGACGGCTGGGAGCTGACCCCAGGACGGGACCCTCGGACCCTGTAGCGCCCGGGCACACAGGGCCTGGGAGGTGCGGGCGGCGCAGGGCCAGCTCCCCGCGGACGCTCACCTTGCAGAGGAGATCCTCCAAGCTGTGGGCCGTGACGCCTTTGCGCACCTTCCGATCGGCTGTGCTCACTCGGCAGGGCCGGGCCGGTGCCCGGGCCTCCGCGCTGTGTTCCGACAGCAGCTGCTGGGTCACCACCGCCGTGCTCACTGCCACGTGCCTGGGTGGCGTTTGAAACGTCAGCCCCCCTCGCACACCGGGCTGGCTTTATTCTGGGCCTCCTCTGCCCACCACGCATGCTCTGGAGAGCCTGACTCAGAGCCTGCCCTGGTGATGGCGTGCAAGTCACCTGGGAACGTAGCTCCCATACAGATTCTCCTTCAGTACTTCTGGGCAGGGCTTGGGGTGGGGTGGCGGGGGTACGTATCAAGCACCACAAGTGATGAGACCCACCTGTACCCCCATACCCACTTCCTCTCATAGTCTTGTTTATATCACCTGCAAAGTAGGGTATTTGGGGGCGCCGGTGGCTCACACTTATAACCCTAGGTACTTAGGAAGCTGAGATCTGAGGATCACGGTTCAAAGCCAGCCCAGGCAGGAAAGCCTGTGAGATTCTTCGTGTGTGTGTGTGTGTGTGTGTGTGTGTGTGTGTGTGTGTGTGTTCTGGGCCCTGTCCCTGAGCTTTTGTGCTCCCGGTTAGAACTCTAGCCCATGAGCCATAGCTCTATTTCTGGCTGGTTTTGGTGCATAATTGAACAGTCTCACAAACTTTCCTGCCTTGGTTAGCTTTGAACCTTGATCCTCAGCTCTCAGCTTCCTCAGTGGCAAGGATTACAGATGTGAGCCACCAGACTCTGGCTTCCATGAATCAATCTCTCTCTCTCCACAAAGACACACACACAGACACACACACACACACACACACACACACACACACACACACACACCATTCATCCAGCAAGAGGGGGAGCGGGTAGCCGAAGGAGCAGAGAGAACCTGGAAGTTGGATTCAGACAAACCCAAGCTTTTGGCTCTGTTACAGCTGCTCAAGGTGACTGCGTGCTCCGCTCCGTGCCTCCGTTTCCCTGTCTATTCACTCGGTCCCATCATTCCCGTTTCCCGGAGGATCAGGGCTGAAAGCAGCCAGCGCAGAAGCCCCTGCCCCTTCCTGCTCCAGGCGTGGAGATGGGTGGGGAAGGGGCAGGGTTCACTTCCCGCGGGAAAAGTCGGATTATGGAGGCCTCACTCCAGACCGCCCGGACCAGAGTCCCAAGGTGTGAGAAAGTCCAAGCACCTGCTCAGAGGTCTCCCCTCCCCGCTGCCCTTGCCCCCCTCACCTGTACAAGGACTTAGGGGACAGAAGGCTCAGGGACTTCATGGCATAGTCCATCCTTCTCAGCTGGACCGTATTGGACCTGGGAGGGAGGCAGGCAGAACTGGTCAGGGTGGGAAGGGAAGGGGGCACTGTCTGTTTGGCCTGTCTAGCAAGCTCCTGACTGCTGGTCTCCCTCCCGGTCACCCTCAGCCCCTCAGCTCTTTTCCGCTCCCCCTCCCCCCATGCCAACCAGGAGTGAGCTGGAGCACCCCCCCCCCCCCCCGCTCCCACCCCCCGCTCAGGGCTCACGCTCGGTCCCACTCACTCCATGTTCCTCTGCCGCTGGCGCCGGTCACACTGAGTGACTTCTGAGTCCAGCCGAGGAGGCCCTGCCCCCCCCCCCCCCCCCCCCGTCCCTGGGGGCAGAGTCCACTTCCCGCTGGCAGGAGGTGAGGCCCGCCCCAGACGTCGGAGCCTGAACCTCCCCTCTGCCATGGGTCCTTGAGCACCCAAGCCCTACCAGCCCAGAGACCCCTCTGGGATGACCAACGCGCTGCAGGTCAGTGCTCCCCGCTACGAGACGCCATCGACGGCGTGTGGCCGTTGAGCATGGGAACTGTCCTAGTAAAGAGGACTACAAAGCTGGCTGGGCGATGTTCTCAAATTTGAGCTGATTGAAATAGCCGTGGTGACCGCGTGCAGGGGGCTCATGCCCGTAACCCTTGCTACTCAGGAGGCTGAGACCTGAGGATCTTAGTTCTAAGCCAGCTCAGACAGAAAAACCTGTAAGACTCTTATTTCTAATTAACCGCCTCAAAAAGCCAGAAGTGGAGCTGTGGCTCAAGTGGTCGAGTGCCAGCCTTCCCTGGAAAAGCTAAGGGGCAGTGCCTAGGCTCTGAGTACGAGCCCCAGTACACAGGTAGACAGACAGACAGACAGACAGACAGACAGACAGACACACGTAAGCATGGTGGCGTTTGGCTCCCAGCACCCACACTGGACCGCATGGGACTGGCAGGAAACCCCAGCTCTCCCCTGCTACCATTTTTTTTTTTTTCCTCTCTGAAATCTCCAAGTCACGCAGAGGCCGGAGCTCCGCACCGCCAGTTGCCTCCACCTTGCTCTGCCTCGGGGTTCAAAGTTTGCTGCTGCAAAGCCCGGTCACAGCCTCTGCCTCCTTGCAAAAAGCTCTTCAGAGGATGTGCAGAAGGACGGAGCCGTCCTGCCTGCCTCGCCCAGGGCCTGGAGCCTGGAAGCGGTGAACGCGGAACGGGAGCCCCTCACTAGTCAGGTAGAACCACCGCTCCCCTCTCACAACGAGGCTCAGCCCAGGCAGCCCCCACAGAGGTCCTCTTCCCCTCCTGGCATGCCCCCTGCTTGGGGTTCACTCATTCTTCATTCCTCGCCTTGCCACACCTGCTCTCTAGGACCCGAAGCAGCACCCCAGCTCCTCACCTCCCCCTCACGGCCTCCTTGCAATAGTGCGGAGCCAGCGCCAGCCCTGGCCTCCCTCCTGCCATTATATTCCAGCTCCATAAAGCCACTCCCCTGGCCTCCAGCCCCAGCTGGGGAAAAGAGCAGCGGGCCGGGGGCTCCCCCGGGAAGGGCAGGCCGGCCTGCCTTCCAGAAAGGCCTGAAAGGAGGGAAGAAGGCAGATTTCCACAGCTGGGCAAAGGGCCACGGCCCACCGGGGTATCAGGCGAGAGGGCACAGAACGCAGCCCTTGCTGGCGCTGGTGTGGGTTGCCTGGCCTCTGGGGCCCTAGCATTTCTCAGCTGTATGAGGGGCAGGCTGATTCCTGGAATTTCTTTTTTTTTTTTTAACTGTTGAGAGAGAGAGAGAGAGAGAGAGAGAGAGAGAGAGAGAGAGAGAGAGAGAGAGAGAGAAAGAGAGAGAGAGAGAGAGAGAGATGCTAGTTCTAGGGCTTGAACTCAGGGCCTGGGAGCTGTCTCCGAGCTTTATCGCCCAAAGCTAGAAGTCTATCTACTACTTGAGCCACATCTACTTCCAGATTTTTGGTGGTTAATTGGAGATAATCGTCTCTTGAACTTTCCTGCCTTGGCTGGGTTCTAACCTTGCTCCTGAGATCTCAGCCTCCTCAGTAGCTAGGATGATAGGTGTGAGCCACCGGTGCCTGTTTTATATGCAGTTATAGTGAGAATTAGTGATAATCATAGTAAAGCCTTGGGACTGAGGATATGGCCTAGTGGCAACAGTGCTTGCCTCATATACATGAAGCCCTGGGTTCCAGTCCTCAGCACCACATATACAGAAAATGGCCAGAAGTGGCGCTGTGGCTCAAGTGGCAGAGTGCTAGCCTTGAGCAAAAAGAAGCCAGGGACAGTGCTCAGGCCCTGAGTTCAAGCCCCGGGACTGGCAAGAAAAAAAAAAAAAGTCTTTCCAGCTCAGACAACATGGAGGTGATTATTTGTATTATTGATTATATATTTAATGAATAATAGCAGAGACTAAGGCACACATACTTAAGAGAAATGAAAACTTGCATCTACATATCTATTTTGGTAATCGTCACACAATCCTGTAAGTATAAAAAAAACTTGAACTGTACATTTGAGTAGTTAGGTAATTTTTATTTTTTATCAGTCATAGAGCTTCCCTGAGCTATTGCTCAAGGCTAGTGCTCTACCACTTGGAGCCACAGTGCCACTTCCAGTTTTTCCTGGCTGGTTAGGTGAATTATATGTTATACGAGTTATAGCTTAGCTGGGTGCTGGTGGCTCACACCTGTAATCCTAGCTATTCAAGAGGCTGAGAACGGAGGATCACAGTTCAAAGCCAGCCTGGGCAGGAAAGTCTGTGAGACCCTTAACTCAATAAACCTCTCAGAAAAAGCCAGAAGTGGTGCTGTTGCTCAAGTGGTAGAGCACTAGCCTTGAACACAAAGAGGCTCAGGGGCAACATTCAGGCCCTGAGCTCAAGCCCCAGAATAGGCAAATAAAAATAAAACAAGGATTATTATAGAAAATGGCTGGAGAGAGAAACTGGCCTGGATTTAGCTTTGATACAGGTACCATCCAAGGAAAACACAGATTCAGTGCACAGCATTTGAGAAAGGAACCAGCAGGCCGAAGTGACAGGAGCCTAAGTAGCTTAAGCTTTCAGGCTGACCAGGAGCTAGGAGGAAAGTGCAGCAAAACACTTCAGGGAAGAAACACTGGGGAAAGGGTCACCCCTCCCCTGGACATTCATGCCTCAACACTTATTGAACATTCCGTGTGTACATGCTGTCCCATGACAGACAGACCAACGGATGACTCAGAACAGGCTAGCCCTGATTGATAAAGTGCATCACCCAAGGTAGGCACAGAAATCATGAAGATAAGCCACACCTTTGGCTCATGCCAGTAATCCTGGCTACTCAGGACGTTGAGATCTGAGGATCATGGTTCAAAACTAGCCCTGGGGGCTAGGAATATGGCCTAGTGGTAAGAGTGCTTGCCTCGCGTACATGAAGCCCTTGGTTCGATTACCCTGCACCACATATATAGAAAACGGCCAGAAGTGGCGCTGTGGCTCAAGTGGCAGAGTGCTAGCCTTGACCAAAAAGAAGCCAGGACAGTGCTTGGACCCTGAGTCCAACCTCCAGGACTGGCAACAACAACAAAAAACTAGCCCTGGCTGCTGAGTGCTGGTGGCTCATGCTTGAAATCCTAGCTACTCAGGAGGCTGAGATATGAGGATGGTGGTTCAAAGCCAGCCAGGGCAGGAAAGTCCATGAGATTCTTATCTCCAGTTAACCAACCAAAAACCCCAAAGTGCTGCTGTGGCTAAAATGGTAGAGTACTAGCCTTGAGCTGAAGAGCTCAGGAACAGCCCCCATGCCCAGAGTTCAACCCGGGGGGGTGGGAGTGGGAGTGGACTTGGGGTGGGGGGAATCTAGCCCTGGCAGAAAAGTCTTAGAGACTTTTATCTCCAATTAACCAGTAAAAAACTAGACACGGAGCTGTGTTTTAAGCAGTAGAGCAACTTCCTAGAGCAAAAAAGCTAAAGGATCACCAGGCACCAGTGGGTCACACCTGGAGTCCTAACTGCTCAGGAGGCTGAGGATCAAGGGTTCAAAGGCAGCCCAGGAAGGGAAGTCCATGAGACTTTACCACTTGAGCCACAGCGCCACTTGTGGCTTTTTTCTGTTGATGTGATACTGAGGAACTGAACCACGCTAGGCAAGCACTCTACTAGTAAGCCACATTGCCAGTCTCCAAGCGAACTTGAACGCACTTCAGTCACTCTGAGGTTGTTCAGTTCTTCTAACAGTGGAAACCATCATCCACTCGTAGAGTTGTCATCATCCCTAGCAACCTCTGTACTCATTAAACACACTCCCCACTACTCACCGCACTCCTCCCCACCATTCTACCTCTTTTCCTTTACAGATATTTGGATTTATTTTTATTTTTCCTTTCGTGGCCTTTCCAAGGAGCCCAGTCCACTGGTCTCGCAGGCTTCCGGAGTTGGGGCTTGAGGTTTCTCCTCCCCGCTGGGACTGGGCGGGGCCGCGAGGGCCAGGGCGCGTGCGCGGGGACGTGACCAACGAGTCGGTCCTCCAGAGACAGAGAGGCCGGAAGTGCGCTTCCAGCGCCCGCGGCCGCTGGGTAGCGAGCTGGGCTGAGGCGGCGCGCGGGTCCCCGGCGGGCTCGGCGGTGTGCGGGCGGGCGGGCGCGGGCCGGCACGGCGGCCTCCGGGGCTCGGATCCGGCACCACCCACCATGGCGTCTCGGGCAGGCCCGCGAGCGGCCGGCACCGACGGCAGCGACTTCCAGCATCGGGAGCGCGTGGCCATGCACTACCAGATGAGGTGAGGTGAGGAGCGAGGCGTGCGGCCGAGGCCTCGGGGCTGGGCCCGCCTGGGCTCGGTGGCCTGGTCCGGGGTCCGGGATCCGCGATCCGGGGTCCGGGGTCCAGGTCTGCCCCGTTCCCCGGGCCTTGCCCTCCGCCAGCCCCGCGCACCGCCCGGTCCCCTCCTCCCCGCCCCCCCCCCCCGCCCCGGCTCACACCTCGACTCTCCCCGCACCTTATTAAAGGACCCGGGGGAAATCACGTTCGGGGAAGCCCGGTAGGCCCGAGAGACAGGATCCAAACCCAGGACTAATTTACAAACATGTACGTGAGCACTTAAGAGGTGGTAGAAGAAAAAAAGTCGGACCCTGTCATCCAAGAACTTGATGAAGTCTAGAGGTGACATTTGTTTTTTTCTGTTTTCCACCTCTTTGAAAATGAGCATTTTAAAATAAAAAAATTAAAGAATTTCCTTTGTTAAATCCATTGAGTTCTCCCAGAATGTCCTTAGCGTCTTTCCAGAGTTTTGAAGAATGACGTGCTCTTTGGGGTTTCATTTCTTTCTTTTTATTTATTTTTGTCAGTCACGGGGCTTGAACTCGCCCTGGGCGCTGTCCCTGAGCTCTTTTCTGCTCTAGGCTGGCTGGCGCACTACCGCTTTGAACCGCAGGGCCACTTTCGGTTTTTCTGGTGGTTAATGGGTGATAAGTGCTCAAAGTGGTAAAGCGCCGGCCTTAAGCAGAAAAGCTCAAGGACAGTGCCCACGCCCAGGCCTCTCAACCAATTAAAAACAAACAAACAAGTTTTTTCAGTTTTATGCCTCTTTACCACCCCCCCCACGTGCTTTTGCCCTACTCAACCACTTGGTGCCCCGCTTATGCTTTTGTTTGTGCATGCTATTGTCCGCAGAGAATGACCATCTTCCTTCAGCCTTGAGAACCTAACTGAAATAGTCTCCTCCCGGATAACCTTCTGTGCTGTTTTTTTCCCTCTTGATTCCTTGTGCCCAGCCTCTGACAGAGTCTGTGCCATTCAAACTTGTATCCAGTACAGTTGCCTGGCATATGGAAGGACTTGAATGAAAGGTGCTTCTCCCTGTGCTTTGCCCCACAGTGTGACTCTCAAGTATGAAATCAAGAAGCTGATCTACGTGCATCTGGTCCTATGGCTGCTGCTGGTTGCCAAGATGAGCGTGGGACACCTGAGGCTCTTGTCACATGATCAGGTGGCCATCCCTTACCAGTGGGGAGTACCCGTATTTGCTGAGCATTGCGCCCTCTCTCTTGGGCCTGCTCTCTTTCCCTCGTAACAATATCAGCTATCTGGTGCTCTCCATGATCAGCGTGGGGCTCTTTTCCATTGCTCCCCTCATTTATGGCAGCATGGAGATGTTCCCCGCCGCACAGCAACTCTACCGCCATGGCAAGGCCTACCGCTTCCTCTTTGGTTTTTCTGCTGTCTCTGTCATGTACCTGGTATTGGTGCTGGCAGTCCAAGTGCATGCCTGGCAGCTGTACTACAGCAAGAAACTTCTAGACTCTTGGTTCACCAGCACACAAGAGAAGAAGCGCAAATGAAAGCTGCCTGATGGCCTGCTCTGGGGTGGAGCCTGGGCCCCCCCCACCCCCCCCCCCCCTTGAGCGGAGTGAGGTGGGGGAACTGTTCCCAGTCTCTCCTGGTGATTTGGGCAGCTGTCATGTTGGTGCCTAGTGAAGACTAGGCTCACATTTTGGCCTAGAGTTCCGTTGCCATCTGCGGAAGTGCAAGAATATATTTAAATTATTTCTGATTCAGCAGCTGGGTGACCTACTGCCATGCATTGAAGTTAAGGCCGTTGGGTGTTTCCTTTAAGACTGAGCCTCATCCTTGCCTCCTTTGGTCATTATCCCCATGTCTATTTCTCACCTCTTTACCACCCAGATGTCAGGAAGTAAGGAACAAATTAATTCTGCTCCAGTCTATTAGCAAGAAACACTTCAGAGATTGCGCCCCCTGCAGGCTGTGCTCTCCACTGCAAAGCATTAAGAGAAACTCAATAAAGTTCCTCAGACTGCCCTGTCCACCCTGTGCCTGTATTTGGGATTTGTTGGTGTGAAAAGTGTGTCGTGTGGTGACCTTAGACACTTGGAAATGAGTATCAAGTTCCCCACGAAACATGACAGTGACCACAGAAGAAGGACGGGGCATGGGGAACCTTAGTTCTACCCATCTCCACAACCCTCCTGACGATGGGCCTGGCATTTAACCTCCCCACCCACCACATGGTCTATTCATCTGGCTTGGGTCATAGCCTCTTTTAGTTGGATATTTGTGTTTAACAGTCACTTATATTCTTAAACCTGTATTGTAAAATAGAAAAGAATTTTAGAGTAGCTCTGAGATACTTTCGGAGATTTCAGGCCACGGTTGCTTAGCCTGTTGCTCTTGGGCCTGTGGGTACTGCAGCAAGACCCCTGTAGATTCTTGGTTCACTGGCGTGTAAACATGGGAGGAGCATGTGCAGAGGAAGCTGCCGCTCCCCCTCCCCCTCCCCCATGGAGTTCAGAAAGTTGGGAGGCCAGGCACTGGTGGCTCACGCCTGTAATCCTAGCTACTCAAGAGGCTAAGATCTGAGGATCACGATTCGAACCCAGCCTGAGCAAAAGACTCATCTTCAGTAAACTACTCAGAAAAACTCAGAAGTGGCTCTGTTGCTCAGGGACAGCACCCAAACCCTAAGTTCAGGCCCAGGACTAGCAATAAGAAGTGTGTGTGGGGGGAGGATAGGGTTCCACTATTCCTTCCTAGGGTCAGCCACTAGTAACTTATACTAGGCCTCACCTCTTCAAGGTTCCACCACCTCCCAGTGGCCTGCAACCCAGCCTTGAACACGCATTTAGGAGGAAATTCTCGGGAAATGTGCTGTAAAAGTAAAACAACCAAGGAACATAAGTTGTGGAACAAATTAGACTTGAGGGCTGACCAGGTGCTGGTGACTCACGCCTGGAGTCCTAGAAACTCGGCAGGCTGAGAGCTGAAAATCACAGTTCCAAACCAATCTGGGCAGGGAAGTGAGACTAGTGGGGGGGGGGAGCTAAAAGTGAAGGTGTGGCTTAGGTGGTAGAGAGGAGCAACAACCTTAAGCAAAAAAGCTCAGGGACCCGGCGCAACCCCTGAGTTCAAGCCCTGGTACCAGTATACACACGATAAAAGAAAAATCTGATGAAATAGATGTCCTTTCATATCTAGAACTCTGACAATGCTTTTCGGCATGAAAGATGTGTCATTGGATGATAGCCAGATAGTTAATTGCCTAGTTCTACCCTTGCCGTGGTTGTAGTGATTTTGCTTATACTGCCCCTCCGGTCTACTGGCAGAAGTTGTAGCTGCAGAACATTGGGTAGATGTCCTGTCGACCATCTCAAATTCACTGTCCCAAACTTAAACTTTGCCTTGTGCCTCTGATTGTTCCTCTGTGTCTGTTCAAGTGTGGCTGTAGATTACCAACCATTATCCATGTCTTTGAAAAACCTGAATGCTTTCATCTCTTTCCAGCTTGCTACCACATTGAGCCACAGCTCCACTTCTGGTTTTCTGGTAGTTAGAGATAAGAGTCTCACAGACTTTCCTGCCTGGCCTGGCTTTGTGTTTTTTTTGTTTTGTTTTTTTGTTGTTGTTTTTTGCCAGTCCTGGGGCTTGAACTCAGGGCCTGAGCACTGTCCCTGGCTTCCTTTTTGCTCAAGGCTAGCACTCTGACACTTGAGCCACAGCGCCACCTCTGGCCATTTTCTATATATGTGGTGCTGGGGAATCGAACCCAGGGCTTCATGTATATGAATCAAGCACTCTTGCCACTAGGCCATATTCCCAGCCCCAGAAGGGAGATCTTGGATCTCAGCCTCCTGGGTAGCTAGGATTACAACGTGAACCACCAGTGCTCCCCAAGTCCTCCCTTTCCTATGTGCTCATTTTCTTTTTTCTTTTTTGTTGGCTGTGGGGCTTGAACTCAGGGATTAGGCACTGTCCCCGAGCTCTTTTGCCAAATGCTAGAGCTCTCCCATTTTGAGCCATAGCCATACTTCTTGTTTTTTAGTGATTCATTAGAGATAAAAGTCTCTTGGGGACTTTTCTGCCTGAGTGGCTTTGAACCATGATCCTCAGATTTCAGCCTCCTGAATAGCTAGAATTACAGGCGTGAGCTACTGTACCTGGTATCCTTTCTACTTTTCATTTCTGCTTCTAGACCTTAACAAGGTTCAGGGTGAGAGTCCCCTCGGAGGATATAGAGGTTCTAGAATAGTATCATTGCTTGCTTCATGGCTTCCACACTTTAAAAACGGTCATGATTTGTACAGATGAGAGCTAGGTGAAGTCTGGGGAAAGGCTCTTTAACCCAGTCTTGGTGTGGCCTCCTCCCTTTCAGATCTACCGGAAATGCTTGCAGAGATGGACTTCAGGGCCGGAGAACAGGGGGGAGGGAGCCCTGGCTGGTGGCACTGAGTTGCTCCCTGGGCTACAGACTTTGACCTTGACCAAATCACTTTCCTCACTGATTTCCTTATCTCTCTAAATAAAATGGAAACAATAATTCTCACCTACCTGCCTCATAAGGTCCCGGTCATCCGAAGAATC
Source organism: Perognathus longimembris pacificus (assembly GCF_023159225.1). NCBI lineage: Eukaryota > Metazoa > Chordata > Mammalia > Rodentia > Heteromyidae > Perognathus > Perognathus longimembris. The sequence goes on from NC_063170.1 coordinate 68,081,302, forward strand.
AAACACTGGAAGCGCTTTGTGAATGAACATGAATCAGATGAACTACTTAGATAACGAACTGTTTCCTGAGCACCTGTTTCATGACTGCTACTGCTGGGCATTGGAGCAACACAAACAACAAGAAAGTCTTTGGTTTTTCTTTATCACACTCAAGCCAGATGGTATTTTTTAGGACAAAGAGTGGGAAGGGCCCTTCAGACCCTGGACCCGAAGACTTAGGAGTAGAAATGGCCAAAAAGAATGCTGTGGGACAGGCTACTGAAGGGTGGGCAGGATGGAGTGGCAGAGGGGCACTAGCCTTCTCTAGATGTCCTGGCCTGGTGGAGTGTCCCCAAATTTCCTTCCACCGTGGCCATCCCCCAAGGGGAGGGTGAAGAAGCGGAAATGTTCCACGGGGGAGGAAGCTGTGGAATGTGGCCAGGGTCTCCACCAGGCAAGAGCCTTGTCAGCCTTTTTCCTGCACCGGAAACCGCAGGAAACCAGGTCAGTGTGCGTGGCTCACTCTCTGCTCCAGGGCTCGGCTATGAGTTTTGGGGTTTCCTAAGCAGGCTGCACCCATGAACGGGGGTTTGAAGCTGACGACCCCTTTGCATCAACCCTTTGCCCAGGAGAACCAGAACAGGCTAAATGGGGGTTGGGGGGCTGAATCAGCCAGCTGGAGATAGGGACTAGGGTGCAAGCAGGAGCATGGGAGGTTTATGTACTTAAATTTATTTCCTTTAAATGGTGCACCAGTCCCTGGATAGAGAAGTGTTTCAGAGCTGGGTTAATTGTCTAGGTGAGGGGATGATGTTATTTCTAAGGGGAACCCAAGTTCTATCCCTGTGAGTGGGGAGGGGGTCAGATCTGTAGAGTGTTTCAGGACTGGGATGGGTTAAGTAATGGTTGCACCTCCCCAACTTGGTGCCGGTCCCTTTCCTGTCATTTCTCCCCACCAGAGCAAAAGAGCCCCTTGCCTTTTAGGTCCCTTAGTCCCACCCCCCCACCCCCCCCAGCCCCGTGCCAAAGGAATGTAGCCTGGCCTGCTGGTTAGGTGAAAGGAGGAGCCTGCGGGCAGGGCGGGGCCAGGACAGGATTAGGCAATTGCTCACCTTCTCATTCTGGCTGCCACTCAGCCGGGAGCTGCTGCCCACTTGCAGGCTGCCCTGGTCCTGTAAGGCCCATGGGGAATCCCCAGACTGGCAGCCCCGCTCCTGCTACTCGTTGGCCTCTCCGTCTCTGCTGGGATTGGCTGCCTTTACCGGCTGTCTACTGGCCTGGAATGAGGTACGGGGCCCCTGCTGGGTGGGGACACCTGCTTCAGGGCACAGCTCTCCATTCCTCTCCACAAGAACAGAAAGAGCCGGGTGGCGCTGGGGCTCAAGTGGTAGAGTGCTAGCCTTGAGCAAAAGAAAGCTCAGGGACAGTGCCCAGGCCCTGAGTTCAAGCCCCAGGACTGGCAAAAAGAAAAAAATAAGTTGGCAGTTTTGCTGGGGCTTCAGTGTGTATTCAAGAGACTAAGATCTGAGGATCACAGTTCAGAGCCAACCAGAAAAGTCTGTGAGACTCTCATCTCTAGTAGACTCTCATCTCTAGTTAATCACAAAAAAAAAGCAAGCAGTGGCACTGCTTCTTAAGTGGTAGAGTGCTAGCCTTAAGTAAAAGAAGCTTAGGGACAGTGTCCAGGCCCTGAGTTTAAGCCTCAGGACTGGCACCAAAATAAATAAGTTGGCAGTTTCTAAGCTTTCCCTGTTAGATATAATGCTACAGGGGCTGGGAATGTGGCTTAGTGGTGGAGTGCTTGCCTAGCACACATGAAGCCCTGGGTTCGATTCCTCAGAACCACATAAAGCCAGAAGTGATGGTATGGCTCAAGTGGCAGAGTGCTAGCCTTGAGCACAGAGAGGCTCAGGGACAGTGCCCAGGCCCTGAGTCCAAGCCCCAGGACTGGCAGAAAGAAAGGAAGGGAGGCAGGGAGGGAGGAAGAAAGAGAAAGAAGGAAAGAAAGCTACAATGCATACCTGCATGCCTTTATATGTAAGGGAATGGGTGCATATATTGCTTTAAATTTTATCATACATCATTATTGTCCTTGACATAAAATGATCTTCCACTCGCATCTCCTGATAGGGCGGAGGAGGCCTTGAAGGATTGGTAGGAAATATGTCCTCCCCTGTCCAGGCCTTTGGCGGGGCTTTTCCTTTCTTTTTTTTTTATCTGAATGCAGTTCACTGACAAGCCAGAGTTATGCCACCACAACCAGTGTGCAGCAGGGTGGAGCACCTGATGCCCCCCATGACACCAGCAGGAGTGGCCCCCTCTCGATGTGGTTGGCGAGGGGTACCGCGTGGGCGGGCGGCTCCTGATGCAGCCTTTTCTACCTCCTGGTGCAGAAATCCAAAAAGTCTGGCAAGGTCAAGTTCTATCAGAAACCCAGGGTGCCAGCAATGCCCCTCCCTGCCGATACCAGCCGCACCCCGTGTTCCCACCTCTCATTTCATTCTTCAGCTACGCCAGGGAGGCTGAAAAGGTGCAGACGGCACATTAAGGGAAACGGAGGCCCGCGGAGGTTGAATGACTTGCCTGCGGTTCCTCGGGCTCCAGTGGCAGAAATGGAAACTAGGCGTCCTGATCCCTGGCCTAAGGCCACCTTTGTTCTACCCCGACAGAGAAAGCACCGTCACATTTCCACTCCACAAGGCCCCAACCTTCAGCTCCACAAGATGCGGCGATCTCCTTTGAACTGCTGCCCGCGGCGGCACTATACGGGTGGCCGTTTCACCAGGCCCAAAGGCCAGTGCGTCTCTGTCCCCAGTGGGCCCTGGATGCCCGGGCAGGGAATGCTTCTGCAATGGCACGCCTCTGCAAAAAGCCAGATCCCTTCCGGGGCATGCGTGTTCCTCCTCACCCCCCCCCCATCCAATCCCCCTGGCTCCACAGAGAGCACCCCAGCAGATGGCCAGAGTGCAGAGCCAGAGGAAACCTCGAGTGTGTGGGCCACGTTCCCCGCGCCCTCCCGCCCAGCCTGGGCGTTTCCTCAGGTGTGTCTTTTTCTCTTCCTTTGCGGCTTCATCTGTAGACAGTTGTGTCCGGGGAGGCTGGGACTGCAGATCTGCCCTATGAACTCCTTCTGCCCCGCCCGGGCACAGAGGCGAGCCGGGGAAAATGTGGGGATGCACCAGTAGGTCAGGTTTGGAAACACCTAGGCAGGCCTGGCATGTGCGCGACCCTGGTTAGATCTCCAAACCCAAAGCCAAAGGGCTGGGGCTGCCCAGACGCTTAGGAAGCCTGGTGCAGCTGGGGTGAGGGGCCGGCCCGACACAGCGCCTCAGGGTGTCCCCCCCCACCCCCACCCCGAGGCCCAGCTCTTCCTGGACCAGGCCTGGCTTCAGCCCGCAGAGGCAGAATACATAGATAGCCACCATCATGGCGTGTTCTGCAATGTCCAAATTCTATATGCGCCCCAAACCTTCCCCTCCCCACCCCTGCCTAGACCTCCATTGTCGTCCTCACAAGACTGAAGTGCTTAGCTTAGAGTTCCACAGCCTACAGAAAAGAGGCGGAGGCCTTGTTACCTGGTGCCTCGTACGACTGCCCGGGCGGACACGGGTGGGCACTTGGGCAGTCCACACCGAGGGGCAACCCGGAGCTCTGGGCACTTGGAAATGGCTGGGAACAGAGGCCAGGAAAATCATAACGGAGGAGGAGTGTGGACTTCCCGGTTTCCTCGCTGGCTGCTCTCTCCTCAGCTCCCCAGTTCCTCCACATCCTCGCCCACAACCCTACACTGCTTCCCCTCGGTGTCCTGCCAGCCCAAGCAGCGGCACCACAGCGAGCCAGAGCCGCCGTACGTGTTAGGTCTGAGCAGTGCAGGGAAAGCCTTTCCCCTGCCCTCCAGCAGGCTTTCCTGTGGAGCTATGGCTCAAGAGCACCAGCCTTGAGCACAAAAATTCAGGGACAGCTGAGGCCTAGTGGTAGAGTGCTCACCTTTCATACGTGAAGTGCTGGGTTCCATTCCTCAGCACCACATATATAGAAAAGGCCAGAAGCGGCGCTGTGGCTCAAGTGGCAGAGTGCTAGCCTTGAGCAAAAGGAAGCCAGGGACAGTGCTCAGGCCCTGAGTTCAAGCCCCAGGACTGGCAACAACAACAACAAAAACAAAGTTCAGGGGCAGCACCCAGGGCAAAATGAAAGAGAAAAAAGAGGCTCTCCAAGTAGGAATTGTGCTGCGCTGATGCCCTGGGCGGGGACGGCATGATGGACGGCATGACGGAGCTGGGACAGGGCTCAGGGCTCAGCCTGTGATTGTGCCACCTGCCAGATGGCTAGGACTTGTGGGACTCAGTGCGCGTTACTGACGACAGCCAGCACAGCCAAATGGTCATGGCCCTGACGCTCCGCTGCCCGCTGAGGCTGGAGGCTTCCCTCTGCCAGAGGTTCGACCCGCATGCCCCCGTGAAGAGCTCCCCAATGCCGCTGCTCGGGAATCAGAAGGCATGAGGATAGCCCCCCCACCCCGTGGGCAGCGTTGGGGGCCACAGATCTTAGCCCACTCTGACTCCCCTCTCCCTGACAGTGGTATGCGTTGGAGAAGGTGGACTTGCACCCCCAGCTCTGCTTCAAGGCACAGACACGGGCAAGAGGGAGGAGAAAATGGACGACGGTGCCTGGAACTTGCTGACTTGCCCTTGTTTTGTATTTTTCAGTTCTCATTTGAAAACAGCAGCCATGTGGAATGCCCCCACCAGAGTGGTGAGCCCCTTCCCCTCCATTTCACTACCCCTGTCCTACTAAGCCCACCCCTGCCCCCACCCTCACCTCCCGTCCACTACAGCCCGCCACAATCACTGCCCCCACACAGGGTCTCTGGCCTCCTGGAATGGGAACATGGACACCCAGGCCCAGCGGCTGATTCGCCACTTCTCCTCGAGGACACAGGCCTCCTTCAGTGCCACCTGGAGCCACCCAGGCTCGGAGCTGGACACCTTGGTGGCCCCTGGGTACAGTGTCAGCCAGGTACGGCTAGCCAGGGCTGGGCCCTGGTCTCATTGGTCAGAACATGGCCCAAATCCCTTTGTCACCTCTGGGAGACACATGGTTCTGTCATCTGCTTAATGCATTTGCTTCGTCAGCTTTTGTGCATCTGGTCACCTGGCCGTCCGCGAGGCCCCAGCTGGCACAGTTGGCTACGTCTTTCAGGGCCTCAGCTAAGAGGGATACCAGAGGCTCGAGACTGACCTTCTCCATCCAGCTGTGCTGCGTATTGTAGAAGGCTGTCTTCCCTGAGCCCAGCTGTCCTCTGCCTCCTTTCCTGCCTCCTTAAGGCATCTGGGCAGAAATCCCCTCACTTGAGGAGGACGGCACCAAGGAGCTGCACTGTACTTTGGAGACTTTACCCTGTTCCACAGTCTAAGAACAGAACAGATTGGCTGACAGACTCTTCTGAGTATCTACATAAAAACCCCAAGCAGGTGTACCGCAAAACCATGGCACAAGCTGATTAAGCTGGAGTAGGTCTTTGCAGTTCCTACCTAAATGTTCACCTGCTGCTTGTCAATATTTTTGAATCCTAGAAGGCTCCCAAGCAGCGTTAACAGACTTCAGACTTCAGACCAAGTCATGAGGGGTAACCTAACCTCTGAGACTTAAATCTGTTGACTTGCTTGGTCTATGAGCTGGGAAGACTTCATCGAATTCAGCCACGAAGCTGGCTGGCGAGTGATGTCTGATACAGGCCACGGATATTAAGTAGAAGATAGAGGGTGCTTCTCAAGGATGGAGACTGGGCAACACCCTGTAAGTCTTCAGAACACTTGGGTGGGGGGGCCAGATTCCATCTGCGGGCTCAGCAGTTAATTCAGCAGTCTCTTCTGCCCGTGCTGTGTTAGGATTGTGGGAGATGCAAGAAAAGCATGTAGCAGTCAGGAGTTCACAATCCAATAATAGGTTCCCCATGTACAACTGAAGAAACTAAGGTGTGTGTGTGTGTGTGTGTACACACCCGTGCATGTGTGTACAGAAAGCGTTGAGATGTGGGGGAAGGAAGATCAGAGGGGACTGGAGGGGCTGGGAAAGGCTTCTCGTCCACGATGGCCCTTGGCCACAAGCCTGTGTGTAGGATGGCGGCGGGGCGGGGCGGGGCGGGGTTAGGCCCAGTCATGTTTGCCCGTGTGGGGACAGTCCTGCTCTTTGTTCCTACAGACTCAGGGCTCGGGCCCAGTGACACTAGACCTCATCATTCCTTTCCCGAGGCCGGGGGGGCGGGGGGGCTGTGTCCCGGTAAGGAAGCCCCCTCGTTCTGCACACATTCTTCTGACTTCTCCACAGGCAGCACGCGGGGGAAAATAGATTCTGCATCAATCTCTGGCTGACGAACATGTGTTATAAGCTGGAATTTGCTGTCTCCGTTTACACACGTTATTAAACTGCACTCCTAGGTTCTGGAAAATGAGGAGACCTAGAGCTTGTGTCCACTTGGGGGCGTGGGGACAATGGTCCGGCCCTCCATGCTTCCGCTGCCCGGTGCGCGCCAGGCCAATGCGTGCCCCTCGGGCAGCTCAGGCCAGCTGTGAGCTTCTCGTGTGTCCTTGCCACCCTTGGCCTTTTCTATGCCAAGCACACAGTCGCAGCTGGAAGATGTGGGGTCCCCTCCTCTCCATGCTCCCCACCCCCCCAGGCGTTTTTGGTTCAGCCTCCCAAGAGGAGGGGACGCTCTGGCTCACGGGTGGGGGCTCTGTCTCCTCGGGTGTGGAGATCCGACGTGCCGTTGGCTTGGAAGCACGGGTTGTGTCCCAGTGGTGAGTTCCTGGGCCAGGGGGAAGAGGGAGGAGGAGCGTTGAGAAGCCGGGAGTGGGCTCACCCTGCGCCCCTCAGCCCCTCACAGACGCCTGGGGCTCCTGACACTGGCACTGGTGGTGGGCCTCGCCATCCCACTGGGCGTTGGTCTCACCTTCATCGGCTGGCGCCTGGGATAACCTCCAAGCCTCCCTCCTACCCGCCCCCCACAGCCTGGGCTGGACCTGGGTGGGGAGGGGGGCTGCGTGCCAGGGAGAAGCTGGGTGGGGGGTGGCTTTGTTTGTTTTTGTGGCGCTGCGGTTTGAACCCCAGGACCTTGCACCTTCACAGGCCTCGCTCGCTCGGGGCTCCACATCTTTTTTTTTTTTTTTTTTTTTTGGCCAGTCCTGGGCCTTGGACTCAGGGCCTGAGCACTGTCCCTGGCTTCTTCCCGCTCAAGGCTAGCACTCTGCCACTTGAGCCACAGCGCCGCTTCTGGCCGTTTTCTGTATATGTGGTGCTGGGAAATCGAACCTAGGGCCTCGTGTATCCGAGGCAGGCACTCTTGCCACTAGGCTATATCCCCAGCCCCGGGGCTCCACATCTTGAGCCGCACCCCCAGCCTGGCTTTGTGGAGGATGGTGAGACTCTCATGGGTTTTTCTGCCTCCTCTGGCTTCAAACTTCCATTCACCAGATGGCAGCTCCTGGGTAGCCAGGGTTACAGGCATGAATCACCCCGTGTTGAACTCCTTCTCCATCATCTGGCATCAATTTCCTGAGGGCTGGGATTACGGGCATGGGTCACCACACCCAGCTTTAGAGAGGGTTTTCTCCACAAAGGAAAGGAGCTTTGACCCCGGTTGACCACAAGGACAAAGGTGGGGCAGGAGACCATGATTCAGAAAGATGAATAAAGGCCAATGTAATAACTGAAGGAACACGTGTACTTTCTGGTGTGGCTGGGCTGTGCGGTTGGGAGAGGGTCAGCAGAGCCTGTCTGGAGAGTGTTCTGGATCAGCTCATAGGCCAGCCCCCCCCCCCACCCCCCTACACCTGTCACATTCTCACCAGCCATGCCTGCAACCGGGAAGGCGCTGCCTTGCCGTCTCCCAGGTCCTAAGGGAAACGGTTCAGGTCAGCCAGGTGACACGCCCATCCTCTGACCACTAGGCACGGCATGGGCGAAGGGCCTTGGTCTGCCTGCCACCAAACTGGCCCCTCTCCAGCGGCTTCCACACTTGAGCCTAGGCCGGTGGCGGAAAGTCCACTGGGGCTCTGCCCTTAGAGCTGTGCCCCACGGGGAGTCACTGAGGCCCAGGGGTGCGGGTGAACCGGTCCTGAGGTGCTGGGTAAAGTCCCCGGGATTCGGGCCTGCGTGTAAGGGTCACACGGGAGTGGGAAGCCTCAGGTCCTGGACACCCAGAGCCCTGGGGGGGGGGGTCTTCCACACTGAGTAAGAACTCCCTCCCTCAGCCTGGATGCTGGCTGCCCGCCCCAGCCCCTCCCAGCCAGGTGTCAGCAGGAGGAGGGGAGGCGGAGGCTTCTGGCTGCCGGGCCTGGGCCTGGCCCGGGTGGGAGGGACCGGGCGGGAGGGACCGGGCGTGGGACGGGAAGAGCCAGCTGCCAGCTAGGAATCAAACCGAAAGTGCTCAGTGCTCCGGCTGGAAGTGGGCCGGGAGTCTGGGCTCCCAGGAGTGGGGAACACAAGCTCTCCCCGGCACCGAGATCCCAGAGGCAGATTCCAGCCCCCATCAGTGCCCACCGACACCGGGCTGGGTGGGGGCAGGTGGGCAGGGTCTGCCGCACCCATGGGGGGGCAGGACAGGGCCTCAGGCCTGGGTGCTGCCTAGCACCTGGAAAATGCCCGTGCCCTGGTTCCTGCTGTCCTTGGCACTGGGCCGAAGCCCGGGGGCTGTGGCTCTGGAGAGGCTTGTGGGGTCTCAGGACACAGCCCGCTGTTCTCCGGTGAGTCTGGGGGCCTGGGGGAGCCCGGGAAGGCGCTGTGGCCCATCCCAATCCTAACCTGGCTCCTGTCACTGCCACCACCTACGGAGGAACTGCCCGGGCTGGTTCTCCAGGTGCTGAGGAGGGCAGAGAAGATGGGGAAGGGGTGGAGGGAGGGGTGCGACTTTGGCAGATTGCGGGGGGGGGGGCATAAACTCTCCTTTCCCTCCTTCCCAGGGCCTCTCATGCCACCTCTGGGGTGAGTACTGTTACTTTTGAGAGAGAACATGGCCGATTGGCAAAGGGAGGGGAGGGGAGCTGGCGGGACCCACCCACCCCTCCCTCGTCCGCCCACCCTCAGCCCGGGAAGAGCCACGCTCGCTCCCTGGCCCTCTGGGGGTGGGTGGGGGGCAGGCAGTGTGGGTTCTGAGCGGCCCCCCCCTTCCCGTGGCAGGTGGCGATGTGCTCTGCCTGCCGGGGAGCGTGGAGCGGACGCCGGGCCCGGTGCTGGAGCCCGCGCACCTGCGCACCGAGCCGGTGCTGCGGTGCCGCGGGGACACCGACTGTGCCCTCTGCGTGCGCGTGGCCGTGCGCCTGGCCGTGCGTGGTGAGTGCGAGCGCGCGGTGGGCGGGCGTGAGCCCCGGGATTCTGCCGGGCAGGGTGGAGCAAGCACACTGGCCAAAGGCTGCCCGGCCCTGCGTGTCCTCTCCCAGGCCGCACCCCGAAGGGCACCCAGCGGGGGGGGGGGGGGGGCTGACCTGGGCCTCGACCTCCCATCCTTCCAGGGCACCGGCAGGAACCTGACGATGAGGAAGAATCTGGAGGAGCCCCTGGCGTGGAGCCCGGGGAGTCTAGGAACGGTGAGGGGAGGGAGCCGGCTCACCTGCCCCGTCGGGGCCTCGCCTGTGGCCTGGCTGACCCCCGCCCGCCGCTCGCAGCCCCTCTCCAGGCCCACGTGGTGCTCTCCTTCCAGTCCTACCCCACGGCCCGCTGCGTCCTGCTGGAGGTGCGCGTGCCCGCCGCCCTGGCCCGGGCTGGCCGGTCCGTGGTGAGTCCCTCTGCCCTGCTAGGGAGGAAATCTGCAAGGCACAGGGCCACGAGCGCGCTGTGGCTCCGTGCCGGCCGCTCCGTCCTTCGTGCTACCCCACTGGTGAGAAACCAGCAAGCAGCTCGGTGTGTTTAGCGATGGGCACTGTGGCGTTTGGGGGTGCCGATGGTGCTGGGGGCGGAACTCAGCCTGGTGCATGCTGGGGAAGAAATCTAAGACGGAGCTACATCCCTAGCCCTTGCTTTTGTGTTTTATGCTGGTCCTAAGCCTTGAACTCAGGCCCTAGGTGCTGTTTCTGGGCTCCTCTTGCTCGAGGCTCCCACTCTAGCACCTGAGCCACAGCGCCGCTTCTGGCTTCTTCTGTGATTAATTGGAGAGGAGAGTTTCATGGACTTCCCTGCCTGGGCTGGCTTTGAACCGTGACCCTCAGATCTCAGCCTCCTGAGTAGTTAGGATTACAGGCGTGAGCCGCCAGTGCCTGGCGAGCCCTTGCTGAAGAGGCAAATTCTACAAGACCAGCTGCTCCTTATGGCTGCTTTTGTTTTGTTTTGTTTTTGGTCAAAGACCAGGCCTTGGACTTGATATCTAATGATTTTGCTCATTGGCTGGCACTCTGCCACCCGAGCCACGCCTCCAACCCCGCATTATGACTTTCACAAGTCATATACCTTTTTACACACTTGTCATCTGCTGTGTAATTTCCTTTGTGAAATGCTGTTGTCACCGCTCTAAATAAAGGGAGGTCAGGGGGAGGGGCGCCGGGTTCGCTCATGGAGTCCCAGGCCGAGAGTGGGCATCCCTGCCTTGTTCCTGACTTTAGGGAAAGTGGTTTTAGGTTTTCCCCATTCAGTATAATGTTGGCTGTTGGTCTGTCGTGGATAGGCTTTATTATTTTAAGGAATGTTCCTTCTATTCCTAGCTTCTGCAGAGCTGTTGACATGAATGGTCGGTGTGTTATGTCGAAGGCCTTTTCTGCGTCTTTGAGATGATTATGTGGTTCTTGTATTTGGCTCTGTTGATGTGGTGAATTATATTTATTGATTGGCATATATCAAACTTGCATCTGTGAAATGAAGCCTGCTAGGTCATAACGTGTGATTTTTTTTTTATTTGTTTCTGGATCCTGTTGCCTAGAAGGGTGCATTTCTTTCTGGACCATGTCACCCATCCCTCACTCTCTTCCAGTTTTTCCCTCCTACCCTCACTCACAGGTGTTCATTTCTACATAGTACCTAGTGCGTACCACTGCTGCATTTGTTCACCCTTTGTCCCTCGATTACTGTGCCCCCCCACCCTACTAAAGACAGACCAAACAAACAAGACAAAAAAAAAAACCAAAAAACAAAAATAGCAACAAAGAAAAATATTTCTTGTTTTCATTTTCTGGAGTTAATTTCTCCCACCCCCTCCTTTTGCTCTTTCTGTGTATATATATTTCTGTGTATATATATATATATATATATATATATATATACACATATATATTTCTGTATATATATATAAATATATTGCTGGTTTCTGGGGCTTGAACTCAAGGCCTGGGCACCATCCCTGGCTTCCTTTTGCTCAAGGCTAGCACTCTACCACTTGAGCCATAGCGCCACTTCTGGCTTTTTCTATATATGTGGTGCTGAGGAATCGAACCCAGGCTTCATGTATACGAGGTGAGAACTTTACCACTAGGCCACATTCCCAACTCTCTCAATTTTTTTTTTTTTTTTTTTTTTTGCTGTTGTTGTTAGTTGTGGGGCTTGAACTCTGGGCCCGGGTGTTGTCCCTGAGCTTTTCAGCTCAAGGCTAGTGCTCTACCACTTTGAGCCACAGCGCCACTTCCAGTTTTCCGGTAATTAATTGGAGATAAGAGTCTCAGGGACTTTCCTGCCTGGGCTGGCTTTGAACCGTGATCCTCAGATCTCGGCCTCCTGAGTAGCTAGGATTACAGGCGTGAGCCACTGGCACCCAGCTTGGACAGCGGATGTTTTAACTTGGATTGGGGACCTGTGGAGGGAATTCTTCTGTGTGTGTGCCTGTACTGAGGCTTGAACTCAGGGCCTTGCACTCTCTTAGCTTCTTGGCTCAAGGCTGGCGCTTTCGTGGTGGGTTTCAAGCTCTGTGGTTACTGGTTGGAGATGGGGGAGGGCAGTAAGCACACAGAGGCTGGCTTTGAAGCCTCCACCTCCAGGCCTCCACCCCCGGCCTCCACCACCTCTCTCCTCCCAGGGCTCTGTAGTGTTTGACTGCTTTGAGGCCGCGCTGGGGGCTGAGGTGCGAATCTGGTCCTACACTCAGCCCAGGTACCAAAAGGAGCTCAACCTCACACAGCAGCTGCCCGGTGAGTGGCCCCAGAACCTTAGAGACCCCAGGCCCTGCCCCCCCCATCTTTGCCCCCCTCCCGGCCACCTCCCTCCATGTGGCAGAGCCTGAGCTGGCTGTCCCCCAGCCCCTGGGAAGTGCTGTGTGCATTGCAGAGGTGTGGGTGGTATTTAGGGGACAGGGGCCCCTTCCCAGTACCTCCCGCGGGTCAGTTTGCCCCCTCTTTTCCTTGACCCCCTGCCCCACTGGAGGCTTTTCTGTGATCTCTCCCCAGACTGCAGGGGTCTTCAAGTCCGCGACAGCATCCAGAGCTGCAGGGGTAGGGGTGGGGGCAGTGGGCTGGGGGTGGGGGCCGTGGGCTGGGGGGAGGGGGGAAGGACTGGGGTTCACCCCAGGGAGCCTAGGAGTTGGCTCCACCTCTTGGCTGCCACATCCTGGCTCACAGAGCTCATCATTCATTCATTCATTCATCCATCCATCCATCCATCACACTTCCATTTAAGTAGCTGCTAAGTCTCTGTGAGGCACTGAGAACATTAAGATAAATGTCTCCTTTTATTCCTTTTCTTTCTTTTTTTTTTTTTTTTTAACCAATCCTGGGGTTTGAACTCAGGGCCTGGGCTCTGTCCCTGGCTTCTTTTTACTCAAGGCTAGCACTCTGCCACTTGAGCCACAGCACCACTTCTGGCTTTTTCTGTATTTGTGGTGCTGAGGAATCAAACCTAGGGCTTCATGCATGCTAGGCAAGCACTCTACTACTAAGCCACGTACCCAGCCCTTTCCTTTCTTTTTGTTTTTATGCTGGTCTTGGGGCTTGAGCTCTGAGCTTTTTTGTTCAGGGCTAGCACTCTACCATTTGAGTCACAGCTCCACTTCCAGCTTTTTGGTGGCTAATTGGAGATAAGAGTCTCATGGACTTTCCTGCCCAGGCTGGCTTTGAACCACAATCCTCAGATCTCAGCCTTCTGAATAGCTAGGATTACAGACATGAGCCACTAGCACCTGGCTAGGCAAGTGCTTTTTGAAACTATGCACACAATATTTGTGTGTGTGTGTGTGTGTGTGTGTGTGTGTGTATGCCAATCATGGAGCTTGAACCCAGGGCCTGGACACTGTCCCTTAGCCTTTTGGCTCAAGGCTAGCATTCTACTATTTGAGGCACAGTTGTACTTCTGGTTTGTAGGTAGATAATTGGAGATGAGGGTCTCACAGATTTTCCTGCCCAGGCTGGCTTCAAACTGTGATCCTCCGATCTCAGTCTCCTGGGTGGCTAGGATAACAGGTGGGAGTCACCATTGCCTGGCTACATTTTTGTTTTGTGAGACAGGGTCTCTCAAATGTGAGACTGACCTTGAACTCCTGGTCTTCCTGCTTCTGCCCCCTGAGTAGTTAATGTTACAGGTATGCACCGTCACGTCCACCTTGTTTGCTTATTTATTTAGACAGAGTCTTCTTGCTGTGTTGTTCAGGCTGAGACTGATCACTTGCTCCTCCATCCTCAGCCCCCCAGTAGCTGGGATTACAGGTGTGCCCCACCCTGCCCACGCAGTTCAGTTAGCATTTACATATATGTACACTTGTGTAACTAGCACCAAGAACCAGATATGAACACTGTGATGTTATTTCAACGGTTTGGACTTTTCGCATCTCATTTTCCAAATTTCCAAATTCAAACTCAGCTTGCCAGCTTGGCAATCCATAAAGACCACCCAGCTTGGAAACACGGACACGTTGCTTCCCTAGGTTACTAGGGAGCGGTTACTAGGCATAGCCTTTAAAGGAATAAGCTTACAAGATGTTCCTTGTAGAGCTGAAGAGGGGTAGGTTTGGCGAGGGATGAGGGAGGGCACAAGAAACATGGAGCCATGAAGAATTCAGTAAGCCAGATGATGACTGGAGTTATGGGGAAAGAGGGGTGGGAAAGCGGGGTGTTCCAACAGGATGAAGACCTCCCATAGTAAAGGATGTATTGGAGAGACAGGGGTTCCATGCACAGAGAAGCCCGTGCAGAGGGCTTGTGTCTTGTGTAGAGGGGTAATAAGAAGGCCAGTGTGAGCAGGGGAGTAATCAAGCGCACTGGCTCTAGGAGAGGAATTCTAGGGAGTCGCGGCGGCTAGGGTGGGGAAGGCCTTGCCGGCTTTCGGGAGTCTGGATGGAGATGGGATCTGGTCTCTGGCCTCCAAGGGCCTCCTTGGGGCTTGATGGATCCTACAAGGGCTAGGTGAGTATGCTGCAGAGGGAAGGGAGTGTCACCGGCCCCTGTCCCTCCTTCCTCCAGCCCTGCCCTGGCTGCAGGTGGCTGCGGACCGCGAGGACGTGCGCCTGGTGCTGGACGTCTCTGAGGAGCAGCGCTTTGGCATCTTACTGTACTGGAATCAGGGCCAGGGGGCTTCCAAGCCCCGGTGGCATAGCAACCTGGTGAGGCCCCTCCCTCCCCAAGGGCGTGTCCATTCCAGGCCAGCGTCCATCCTCAGGATGCGTGTGCACGTCGTCAAAGAGGACCCCCGAAGACACACGCAAAGCCAGGGCGCGCGGACGGAGAACCCCTTCCTGCCTGGTTTCCTCGTCCTTAGCTTCCCCTTCTCCCTCTTCCTCATCTTCTCCAACTTCCCTCCTGCTTACCCCACAGACCGGGCCTCAGAATATCACTGTGAGCCATGCAGACCTGGTTCCCTGCCTCTGCATCCAGGTAAGAGCAGAGTCTAGCTGGGCACAGGGGATGGGGGTGGGGGGGAGGAGCCTGGGGCGATGGCGAGGGAGGGGGGTGGCTTCCGCCTTGCCGGTCTCAGCATTCCCCGTCTTCTCCTTTGAGGTGGAGACGCGTCTCCCTCAGGGGGCCAGCTCCCTTGGCCCTGGACATCCTATGCCTTCTGCCTGCTATCCACCTACGTGCTCTCCTGACCTCTATCCGTAGCACTCCTGCTTAGGACTCGGGCCCACTCCAGTGAGTCCTCCTCTGAGTCCCCCTTTGTGCTCCTGTGTGGCTGGCTTCAGTCCCCTCGCTTGCCATTTGCTAGGCATTTGACCTCTCTGAGCCCAGCTCCTACCTGTGAACTGGGGATGTAATATCACCAGCCTCGCACAGCGGTTAGGGGAGCTCTCCTACATTGGCTCACTTGTGTCTCTCTGACTATACAGCAGTGAGTCTTGATGTCCCATTCAGTCTCCGCATTATTGTCTTATTCTCTTTCTCCCTCCTCTGCCTCCAGTTAAGTGTGGGCCTCGCCCACCTCCTCTCTACACCTTCATTCCACCTCCCTTCCTATCACTTCTTTGGTATTCTGGGACTTGTTCTGGCTTCCTGGTGTTCCTTCTGCCCAAGAAGGAATAGTCTGTCCCCAATTAAACCTTTCCTACTGTATTTCCCCCCAGATTTCCTTTATGGGGGCTTTGTTATATCTGATGGGGCTACTGACCAAGTTACACTCACCTTTCCCTCTGCTCAGAGTGTTTCCACCATCCCAATGCCTACACCCCTTTTCTATACAGCCGAACCTCTCAACACATATTTCACCTCTGTCCTGAAGCCCCCAGCTCAAGCACTTGGACTAGCTCCTATCCCATACTTGTCTATTACTATTACTTCCTCTCATGTTGGAGCATCTACTTTCCTCCTTCCCTTCCCTTCCCTTCCCTTCTTCCCTTCCACCTTCCCTCCCTCCCTCTTTCCTTCCTTTCTTTTTTTGTCATAGAGCTTGAGCTCAGTGCCTGGATTCTGTGTTCAAGGCTAGCGCTCTACCACATTGAGCCACAGTGCCACTTCCAATTTTTGATTGTTTCATTGGAGATGAGAGTCTCCTGGGGATTTTTCTGCCCAGGCTGGCTTCAAACCACAGACCTCGGATCTCAGCCTCCCGAGTCACTAGGATTAGCGGCGTGAGCCACCAGTGCTTGGCCTCTCATTTCTTCTTGTACAAAATAGCTGTTCAATAAATGTTTGGGGCTGGGAATGTGGATTAGCGGTAGAGTGCATGAGTGATGAATTTGCTAATTCATTTATGTATTTTTAACTGTGACTTTGTGATTTCCCTAAAAGCAAGCAGATCATATGTACCTCAAAGGCACTAATTTTGCAAGAGCCTTACAGTATAGTGGGTGCTAACTGTTCAGTGAATGAATGAATGAATGAATGAACTTCTACTGCCAAGCACAATGGCACAACCCGGAGCACATGTTCAGGAAATGTTTACTGTAACTTAACTCTCATTGCCATGCGCAATGCCTCTTACGTAATATGTGTTCTGATTAAAGCTTTAATGAACCAATATAGTATCTAGAGTGCTTAGCACAGGGCTAAGCAAGTTGCAGGTGCTCTTAAAAATCTGACTGAAAGGTTCTCAGGGTCCCAGGTTAGCCCTTACATATGTAGCACATAGTAGGTGCTCACAAAGTGAGAATGAAAGCAGAGTGAATTAAGACCACCTACCATTCCTTGTGCCTACCATAGCAAGACACACAGTAGGCCCTCACAAAGCTGTTGCTAGTGCTTGGCGTAGTGTTTGCTGAAAGACTACAATTTCCATCCATAGGTCGTTGTAAAGGCTACGCCCTTCCCAAGACCGCAAGCCTTGGGAGACGAGGCCGAGGAAGGCGCCACTGTCCGGCCCAGAGCCGGGAGGTTGGATGGGTTGAGCTGAGCTGAGCCTCTTTCCTTTCCAGGTGTGGCCCTCGGAGCCCGACTCTGTCAGAACCAGCTTCTGCCCCTTCAGCAAAGGTGAGCGGATCGCCTCCCTTCCCGGGGACCTGCTGGCCGGGAGGACTGCCAGGCAGGGCCTTGACCCCGGCCCTCCGGTGCAGACCCCCGGGCGCTGGGCAACCTCTGGCGCTCGGCCCGTCTCCGCCTGCTGCCCCCGGGGAGCTGGAAGCTGGAGGCGCCGTGTTCGCTGCAGGCCGAGGTGGTGCTGTGTTGGCAGGCACCGGGCGGGGGCCCCTGCCGGCCACTGGTCCCTCCCATGCCCCGGGAGAATGTCACTGCGAATGTAAGTCAGGCAAAGGGCGGTGCCCAGGACGGGTAGAGGGCGGGCGACGAGGGCGCCTCTCTCACGCCCCACGCCCTGTTTTCCACAGAGGATCCACGAGTTCCCGTTGCTGAAGGGCCACCCCAACCTCTGTGTCCAGGTCCGAATGTGGGGCCGGAGCGCTGGGCTGGGGTGGGACCTGCCCGGACCCCCACTGGAGCCACAGGCCCCTGCACCCACTTTATTCTTGGGTCTCCCTTTCTCTTTGGGGATGCCACTATTCGCTTTTCTGGCACCAGCTGAACAAAGCCAATAAATGCCTGTACCCTCCTAGAACCC
Source organism: Perognathus longimembris pacificus (assembly GCF_023159225.1). NCBI lineage: Eukaryota > Metazoa > Chordata > Mammalia > Rodentia > Heteromyidae > Perognathus > Perognathus longimembris. The sequence continues at coordinate 68,098,660 of NC_063170.1, forward strand.
ATGCTTCTAAGGGAGAAAGACAAATAACAGCACCACAGTAAGTACATGAAGTGGTGTGCCAACCTACTGTTAACCATGTTAACGGTAAAATTGAATACCAGCCAGGCCGCTGGTGGCTCACACCTGTAACCCTAGCTACTCAGCAGGCTGAGATCTGAGGATGAAGGTTCAAAGCCAGCCTGGGCAGGAAAGTCCATGAGACTCTTATCTCCAATCATCCACCAAAAAGCCAGAAGTGGAGCTGTGGCTCAAAGAGGTAGAGCACAAGCCTGGAGCATAAAAGCTCAGGCTCTGGGTTCAAGCCCCAGGACTGCCAACACTAAGATAAAAGGTGAAGGGAGAAGGAAAGAGAGAGTGACCTGCCATGGATGGTCAGGTGAGAAGAACTCTCCTCTTTGAGGTGGTGAGGTGGGAAGAGTGTCATGAGTGCTTGGCTACGACATGAAACGGTCTTTAAGGTGGCTAAGATTCATTAGCTCAGCTGAGCCTAAGAAAGATGAGGTGACCCCAATCCTAAACCTGAACCTACAGCCTCAGGTCCGGAGCACACAGGCAGCCCGCCTTCTGGACTCCCCTTGCCTGCTCCCTTCTGCCCTGCCGGCCCTGGCTCTCGCTTTTCCTGTGGCCCCTAACTCTCCCCCTTCTAAGCAGGTGAGCGACTGGGGGAAGCTGCAACTCCAGGAATGCCCGTGGGCTGGTGAGTGGGGCGAAGCATCACTGGGGGGGAGCTGTTATCATAGGGTGCACCCTGGAGGTCCCAGCGCCTGGGGGAGTGTGGTCAGGGCATGGGAGGAGGGAGTGGGCTGCTGGGTACTGGGTATGGCTCAGAGTGGCCTGTCTCCCTTTCCCAGACTCCCTAGGGCCCCTCAGGGACGATGTGCTACTGGTGGAGACCCGAGGCCCACAGGACAGCAGGGCACTCTGTGCTTTGGAACCCCATGGCTGTACCCCACTGCCTAGCAGCGCCTCCACGGTGAGAGCCAAGGAACCTTCCTCCATGGGCTTCCAGCTCCCAGCTCCCGTGCTGGGCCTTGAGGGGGGAGCAGGGGTGGCTGAGACCGGGCCCCTGCTCAGCGATCTCTCAAGTCTCCCAGCTCGCCCTGCCCCAGCCAATCCTGCCCAGCTGCAGCCCGGTGCTCACCTCACAGTGCTCCCCCGGGTGACAGCTCCCCATCCCTTGGCTTGGCAGAGGGCGGCTCGCCTTGGGGAGCAGTTGCTGCAAGACTTGCATTCAGGCCAGTGTCCGCAGGTGAGTGAGTAGGTGGCGGCCGTGCCCCAGCGCCCAAAGGCCAGAAAGCAGGACAAAACCAGGATTATCTGTGCTCGCTTCTTGTCTAAGACTGGAGACGTTAAAGGGGGGACTAAGCTTAGTTCCTGGCCCAAGGAGCTCAGTAAATGGATAACCACACCCACAGGCACCAAGGGTTGGGCTCCAGAGAGTTTCAAGGATCTCTTCCTGGGGGCTGATTGGACATGGAGAAAGTCAGAAAGAAGGACAGGCGATTGTTAGAGTAGGCGGAGCAGCTATGACAACCTGCTGTGAAAAAGTATGCGTAATTAGCCAGGCGCTGGTGGCTCGCGCCTGTCATCCTAGCTACTCAGGAGGCTGGGATCTGAGGATCTTGGTTCAAAGCCAGCTTGGGCAGGAAAGTCCATGAGATTCTTATCTCCAATGAACTACCAGAAAACCAGAGTGCCACTGTGGCTCAAATGGAAGAGCGCTAGCCTTGCGCTGAAGAGCTCAGGGACAGCGGCCAGACCCAGATTTCAAGCCCCATGACTGACAAAAAAAAGAAAGTGAGGGCTGGGAATATGGCCTAGTGGCAAAGTGCTTGTCTCGCATACATGAAGCCCTGGGTTCAATTCCCCAGCACCACATTTATAGAAAATGGCTAAACGTGGCGCTATGGCTCAAGTGGTAGAGTGCTAGTCTTGAGCAAAAAGAAGCCAGGGACAGTGCTCAGGCCCTGAGTCCAAGCCCAAGCTAATGGCTCTGAACTTGGTGTTTGTCTTGCAGTTGTGGGATGATGAGCTGGGAGCACTGTGGGCCTGCCCCATGGACAAATGTGAGTATTACAAGGACAGCTCTTCCTCTGCATAGCAGGAGCTAGAATCATGGCAGGCACCGTTCCTGGGGCAGTACATGCAGTGGCCTTTGTCCTTCTCTGGGCTCAGATAAATCAGAGGATCATTCCTTTATTTTTTTTTCTGGCCCTGGGGCTCGAACTCAGGGCCTGGGCTCTGTCTCTGAGCCTCTCTGTGCTCAAGGTTGGCGTGCTACTACTTGAGCCACAGCGCCACTTCTGGCCTTTTCTGCGGTACTGAGGAATCGAACCCAGGGCTTCATGCATGCTAGACAAGCACTCTACCACTAAGCCACATTCCCAGCTCCCAGGATCATTCCTTTATTCATGAAAAAAAAATACAAGGAGAGCTTGCAGAGATCTTGGAATCACCAAAAAGATACAATCCTGCCCCATTAGTAGAAGTCTAAAAGGATATAAACTGAAAAACATGTTGCATTTAGTAAGAATAAGCTACTGATGACTTACAAATTGTGCGAACTTATGGCAGGTTGAGCTCCTGAAGCCCCATAAAGTGTCCACTGCTGCCGAAGTGCAGGGGAACCTGACCCAAGTGGGGTGAAGGCTTCCAGAGAAGGAAAAAAAAAAAATATATATATATATATAATATTTTTCAGTCCTGGGGCTTGGCTTCTTTTTGCTCAAGGCTAGCACTCTACCACTTGAGCCACAGCGCCGCTTCTGGCCTTTTCTGTGTATGTGTTGCTGAGGAATTGAACCCAGGGCTTCCTGCGTGCTAGGCAAGCGCTCTACCACTAAGCCACCTTCCCAGCCCACCTTGGGATATATATTTGAGGAAGTCCAAGGGCAACAGTGTGGCTAGAGGGTCTTGGGCAGGCAGGCATGCCTGTCATGAAGATATGGGGAGACAGGCAAGGGATTAATTAGGGTTTGTGTTTAGAAGGAATTATTCTTTTTTTTTTTTTTGTCACTTGTGGGGCTTGAACTCAGGGTCTGGGTGCTGTCCCTGAGCCTCTTTGTGCTCAAGGCTAGTGCTTTACTACTTGAGCTATGGTGCCAACTCTGGTTTTTGAGTAATTAATTGGTGTTATGAATCTCCCGGGGATTTTTTTGCCTGGGCTGCTTCAAACCTCAATCCTCAGATCTCAGCCTCCTGAGTAGCTAGGATTACAGGTGGGAGCCACCATTGCTCAGCTTAGAAGGAATTATTCTAATTCCCTCTTGAGGAATTCAAATAAAACTTATACTTTGTGTGTGTATATATATATATATATATATGTGTGTGTGTGTGTGTGTGTGTTTGCTGGTAGTAGGGCTTGAACTCAGGGCCTCATTCTCTTGGCGTTTTTTTTCTCCTCAGGGTAGTGCTCTATCACTTGAGCCACACTTCCACTAATAGCTTTTTGCTAATTAATTGGAGAAAAGAGTCTCACAGACTTTTCTGTGCAGGTTGGCTTCAAACCTCCATCCTCAGATCTCAGCCTACTGAGCAGATAGGATTACCAGCACTCAGCTTAAAAACTGTACTTTTAACAGGTGTCTGGGACTGCCATTCAGTGCACGTATTGGAGGCTGTTACACTCATGCAAGATAACAAGGTCAAGGACCCAGAAACTCAAGGCTTAGCTGACATTTGAACACTGGCAAGACTTGGCGTTTTGCTAAGTGCAACTTTTACAGTTGGTTGTACTGTTATCCCAACTTTGCAGATGTGAGCCAGGCAGGAAGCAAAGTCACTTACCCAAGGCCACACAGATAGACAGAGCTGTTTATACACAAGCGGTGATGCTATGTGCTGTGGACTTGGGGAAAATCGCTTCATTTATCAGAACTTCCATTTTTTCTCCCCTGTGAGATGAGATTCAAGTGTAAGGTTTCTTTTTTTTTTTCTTTTATTATTTTGTTGGTGGGGAAGGAAGTATAGGGGCTTGAACTCGGGGCCTGGACTGTCTCTTAGCCTTTCTTCCTCAAGGTCAGTGCTCTACCTCTTGAGCTACCTACCGCTCTGCTACCGACGAGATAATGGAGTGGTCTTCCAACTGCGAGGATCCTGACGTCTCAAGCCTCCTGAGTAGCCAGGATGACGGGCTTGAGCCACTGACTAGCCTGTCCTCTTCCCCTGCGTCTCCCAGACATCCACAGGCCCTGGGCCCTGGTGTGGCTGCTCTGCCTGCTCTTTGCTGCTGTGCTTTTCCTCCTCCTCCTCCTCCTCCTCCGAAAGGGCCCTGTGAAAGGTGAGTGCAACCCGGTGTCCTGTGCGGGGGGGGCAGGCGCAGAGGGGCCCGGGGTGGAAGGCGGCCTCCCGGTGTCCTGTGCGGGGGCAGGCGCAGAGGGGCCCCGGGTGGAAGGCGGCCTCCCGGTGTCCACAGAGGGGCCCGGGGGGGCGGGGTGGAAGGCAGCCCCTCTGCCCAACCAGGGCGGCTGAGGCTCTGGAAGCAGGATGCGCGCTTGGTGTGTGTGTGTGGGGGGGGGGGGTGAGTGTGTGCCGGGGAGGGCGTGGGCACAGGCCAGCTCACGGCCCGCCCTTTCCTCCCTCCACGCCCGCCCGCCCGCCCGCAGCGGCCCCCGGGGGCCGCGCTGCCCTGCTCCTCCACGCGGCGGACGGCGCGGGCTTCGAGCGCGCGGTGGGCGCGCTGGCCTCGGCGCTGTGCCGGCTGCCGCTGCGCGTGGCCGTGGACCTGTGGAGCCGCCGGGAGCTGAGCGCGCAGGGCCCCCTGGCCTGGTTCCACGCGCAGCGGCGCCAGACCCTGCAGGAGGGCGGCGTGGTGGTGCTGCTCTTCTCGCCGGGGGCCGTGGCGCTGTGCCGCGAGTGGCTGCAGGATGGGGCGGGGGCCCCCGAGGCCCGCGGCCCCCACGACGCCTTCGCCGCCTCGCTCAACTGCGTGCTGCCCGACTTCCGGCAAGGCCGGGCTCCCGGCCGCTACGTCGTGGCCTGCTTCGACGGACTGCTGCGCCCGGACGCCGTGCCCGCCCCGTTCCGCGCCGTGCCCGTCTTCTCCCTGCCCTCCCAGCTGCCCGGCTTCCTGCGCTCCCTGCAGGGGCCCGGCGCCTCCCGCTCCGGGCGGCTCGCGGAGAGGGCACAGCAGGTGGCCCGGGCCCTTCAGCCCGCCCTGGACAGCTGCCTCCGGCCCCCAGGAGCCCCCGGGAGGGAGGCGGCACCCGAATAAAGCACAGCTGTCTTTGCATCACGGCGGCCCCGCGGAGTCTCTCCGGCCCAACCCTCGGCCCTCCAGCCCCGGGCCCTTTAAAGCCGCAGCCGGCGTAGGCCGGCCTTGTCTCTAATTGGCTAGGGCGGGGTGACGTCACGGCGCACGGCCAGCCACCATTGGCTGCGGGTGGGCCCCGCCCCGGCCAGCTGCGTGCGCTTCACGCAGGCGGCGGCGACCCCGGCGCTAGCTCGGGGCAGGGGGCGGTGCTTCCTCGGCTCCGGCGGGTCCTGTGGGCCTCGAGGCTGCGGCCTGACACCCCTCCTCTTCATGACGGGACCCCGGCTTCTCCTCCCGGGACCAGGGCTCCCTGCTGCTCCCCCCAGCCCATCCTTCTGGCTTCCCCTCTCCTAACACTCCACCCGCCCTCCCTGATTCCGCCCGCTTCGGCCCCTACGAGCTCCTTGAGACCCTAAGACATGGCCTGGCTCCTGCCCCCCGGCCAAGGATCCAGGCCACGACCCCTACGCCAGTGGGGATAAGGATGACGTATTTCCCTCCCGGAATTGCTGATTAAACTCTTTTCTCCACCAAACCCCGTCCCGCATCCCCAAGTTCTCTTACGGTCAGTCTGGTCTCTGAACCCACCCTTTCCTTTCCCACCCCCACCTCGAGCCTGGCTCCTAGAGAAGCCTCCCACCTCCGCTACCTGCAGGTCCCCAGCCTGGGAAGAGATGGCCCCACAACCTCCTTGGGGCCTGGGCCCAGCCCTGATCTGGGGCCTAAGTCTCTTCTTGAGCCTCCCAGATCCTGCCTGGCTCCAGCCCTCTCCTCCCCCCCAATCTGCTCCCCCACCTGAACCTCATCCATGTCATACCTGCCGGGCACTGGTGGACAGCTTCAACAAGGTGGGTGCACCAACAGCCGACAGAGAGGAGGCCCAACCACCTCTAGCCCAGCTGTGCAGAGCTGGGGGCCCTGGGCACAAATCTGCAGGGATTCAACGTCCATCTCACTTATTAGCTGTGTGGCCCTGGCAGGTGTCCTCTCTGTGTAGCCCAGTTTCCTGGGCAGTATAGTGAAATACTAGAATGTGCCAGGCTCTGTACTTAACTATTATTAGTTTCCTCCATGTCCAGGGCCTGGAGAGAACCATCCGGGACAACTTTGGCGGTGGAAACACTGCCTGGGAAGAAGAGAAGTTGTCCAAATACAAAGACAGGTAAGAGTCTGGTTGGGTGCGGGGTGGCGGGTTGGGGGGTTGGTGAGGTGTACAGGTGTACATCCCACCTCTTAATCCCTGTTCCACTGATTAGGGGGGTCTTGGAGCGCTTGGTGGGGATTTATTCATACAACCACCATCACTGAACATCTGCTACACAGCAATAAATAAAGAATCAAACTCCTATCTTCCTGGAACTAACATTCTAGTATAGAAACCAGGAGCTGATGGCTCATGCCTGTAATCCTAGCTACTCAAGAGGCTGAAATCTGAGGATCGAAGTTTGAAGAAGCCGGTCTGAGCAGACAAATCTAACAGACTTCTTATCTCCAATTTACCAGCAAAAAGCCAGAAGTGGCAGTGTGGCTCAAGTGGTAGATCACTACCCTTGAGCAAAAATGTTAAGCAAGAGCCAAAAAAAATTTTTTTTTCAAAGGATCAAGGTTTCAGGCAACGGGGTCTTTTTTATACCAGAAAAGCTCACTGGCAGCAGATCAAGTGGAAGAAGGCTGATGCACAGTGTAGGCATGAAGAAACCTGTGCTGGGGTGGTATGCAGTGATGGATAGGGTGAGAAGGGTGGAATTCTGGGTATATTTCATAGAGAGGACAGTAAAACGAGGTGGATTCATTAAGGGCTTGAGGAGAAGAATAAAAACCTGAGCAACTGTGTGAATGGCAGTTTTTGAAATAAGACTGTGGGGAAGGTTTTGGGGTAGGCGCAGTCTTGGGGTAGTGCTGTCTTTGAGCTGTGGGACCAAGAGTCCATTAAACATCCAGGTAACCTCCATCTAGGTCTGGAGCTCAGGGAAAAGAGGTCCAAGGTCAGAAGCCTATAATCAGTACCTAAAGCTATAGGAAAGATAGGTTTTCTAGAAGCTGAGGCCCGAGCTTTAAGCCTTGTGTATCTGGCTTCTTATCCTCCACATATTGTTTTCAAGGTTCATTCACATCGTGTGATACTTGTAGCATAGCACTTGGTTGCTTTCTTTTTTCTTTTTCCAGATGAAAACGTTTTAGTGTAAAGATTCACATGATAGCATGACAGACCCCATTCCTTTTTTATTGCTCAATATCTCATCTAATGGACCGACCACATTTTGTTTAAACATTCACCAATTGATGACTGGTTGGATTGTTTTCTAGCTTTTGGCTATTATGAGTTTTGCTCCAGTGAACATCTGTGTTCCAGTTTTGGTCAACTCCTGTTTTCCATTCTTTTGGGCATGTGCCAAGTGGAACTGCTAAGTCACGGTGGCTCCATGTTTAACTTTCCGAGAAGCCAGGCTGCACAGGGCTACTTTTGTACTCGCAATGTAGAAGGGTCCTACATTTTTAGGCGTGTGTACTGTGTGTTTTACATACAAACACACTTTCTCTTTTGATTGCTGATCCAGCCCTCACACACACATTTTTTGGCAGTACTAGGGTAGTTTGGCCAAGCTGCTTTTCCTCCTGAGTCGTGCCTTTAGCTTTGCCTTTTGCTGGTTATTTTGGAGATGAAGTCTCGTGGGCTTTTCTGTCCAGGCTGGCCTTGAACTATGACCCTCCAGATCCCAGCTTCCTGGGATTATAGGTATGAGGCTCTGGCGCTTGGCTCTTATTACACGTATGTATGTACAGCAAGGGTATATTCCATTGTTGAGATGTAGGAACTGCAAACAGGTACCTCAGGCAAGGAGGTGCATCTATATCAGCACTCGGGATGTTGAGGCAGGAGGATCATGCATTTAAGGCCAGCCTCGGTGACATAGTGAGATCCTGTTGCACCTCAAAAAGTTAAAAAGAAAAGAAAGACTACAGGGTGCTGACGCCTCCCTCATGCCTGTCATCCTAGCTACTCAGGAGGCTGGAATCTGAGGGTTGTAATCGGAAGTCCGTGAGACTCTGAGCTCCAATTACCTACCAAGAATCCAGAACTGGAGCTATGGGTCAAGTGGTGGAGCACCAGTTTTGTGAGGAAAAAGCTCAGGGACAGTGCCTGTTAGATTCTCAGAGCCAGTGCCCCTTCCCTTGTGTCTTTCATACCGTCGCAGCAGGGAGGGTGGAGGGAGACAGAGCGGGACTTGCTGGGGAGGGGCTAGGCCGGGCATTTCCCCACCCCTGTTTGGTCAGTGAGACCCGCCTGGTGGAGGTGCTGGAGGGTGTGTGCAGCAAGTCGGACTTCGAGTGCCACCGCCTGCTGGAGCTGAGTGAGGAGCTGGTGGAGAGCTGGTGGTTTCACAGGTGAGCGGCCCGGGGGTCCCCTGGGAGGTCCCGGGTGCGGCTCTGACTTGGCCAAGAAGGGCCTTGGTCAGGTGGCTTTCTGGGACCTGTGCCCAAGATGGGCTGAGTCAAGGTTCTGTGGGAGGTTGGCGGGAGCCCCGCCGACACCCCCTCAGTGGCCCTTCCCTTCCTGCCCACTCCTGCCCCGGCCTCAGGCAACACGAAGCCCCCGACCTCTTCCTGTGGCTCTGCTCAGATTCCCTGAAGCTCTGCTGCCCCTCGGGGTCATTTGGGCCCACCTGCCTGCGTGAGTTTTTCAAGTCCGTTCCTCTTGGGGGCTTGGGGGGGAGGGGTCTGCGGACGGTAGAGGACCTGTTGTAGTTCTGCCCTCCCTGTCTGTGTGAGCACGGTTACTCACGGAACCTCTCAGGGCCTGGGCTCTTAGCTGCCTCTGGGTGGAGATGAGCAAACCCGCAGGGAAAGGCAGAAGGGCGCCCCGGACAGCCTGTCAGATGGTGGTGCCAGGGGCTCACGCCTGTCCTCCTAGCTACTCAGGAGGCTGAGATCTGGGCATCGAGGTTCTAAGCCAGCCTGGGCAGGAAGGTCCGTGAGACTCTTATCTCCAACTAACCTCCAGAAAACCGGAAGTGGCGCTGTGGTTCAAGTGGTAGAGCGCTAGCGTTGAGCTGAAGAGCTGAGGACAGCGTCCAGGCCCGGAAGTTCAAGCCCCAGGACTGGAAAAAGAAAATAATGTATTAGACAAATGCTGATACCTTTCCCTTCGTTTCCTGTGCTAGACAAACTTATCACCTTGCTGAGGGGAGCAGGGGCTGCTCTGAAGCATCCATTGTCATTGTCAGGGGCAATGAGGCAGGGGCTCGTTTCTAGAACAGTCTCTCGTATAGCCACCGATAAAGGGGGAGTTACAGAGAGGGTCAATGCAGTCCTTAGAGAGAAAATGAATGAGGCGACCCAGTAATCCCAGCGCTCAGGAGGCAGGGGCAGAAGGATCATGAGCCCGAGGCCCCTAGTAAGGCCCTGTCTGGGAAGGAAGGAAGGAGGGAGGGAGTAAGGGAGGAAAGGAGGAAGAGAAGGAAGGATGGAAGGGAGGCAGGCAGGCAGGAGGGAAGGATGGAAGGGAGGGAGGAGGGCAAGAGCAAGCTCCATGCCAGTCTGTCATCCTAAGTAGGAGCTGGAGATTGAGACTGAGGTTCTGAGACTAGCCTGGGTAAAAAAGAACAAGCGGGGGGTCATAGCACAAGCCTTTGATGCCAGGTATGCGGGAGGCGGATCTTGGTTCTAGGTCAGCCTCTGGCAAACAGCAGACCCTCTGAAAAATAAACTAAAAGAAAAAAGGTTCAAGCGGCAGATGTCTTGTCCTGTAAGCACAAGGCCTGAGTTCCATCCCTGCTGCTACTGAAAGAGAAGGAAAAAAAGATGTATAAACCACCTGATTGTTCCACAACAGAGTATTAAGTAAGCTTCAAATCATGTTTATAACAAAGTATGTGGGCGCTAAAATTAACGTGTCTCTCAAACAACGTGAACTGGGAGCTCATTTGTCTTACGTGCCAACTTCTTGCACACAAGCGAGGTCTCACGCAGCCGGTGTCTGTCCACAGCCTGTCCTGGGGGCCCAGAGAGGCCCTGCGGCGGCTACGGGCAGTGCGAAGGGGACGGGACGCGAGGGGGCAGCGGGCGCTGCGACTGCCAGGCCGGCTACGCGGGGGAGGCGTGCGGCCAGTGCGGCCTCGGCTACTTTGAGGAGGAGCGCAATGCCAGCCATCTGGTATGTTCGGGTAGGTAGCCAGAAGGTGTGGCGTGGCCGGAGGGGCTGAAGGGGCACCGCCTGCCTATCCTCACACCATGTCGTGTCCCCCCACCCTCCACCCCCGTCCACCCAGCCTGCTTCGGCCCCTGCGCCCGCTGCTCAGGACCCGAGGAAGCCAACTGTCTGCAGTGCAGGAAGGGCTGGGCCCTGCATCACCTCAAGTGTGTAGGTGAGTGGGTTCCCGCCCGGGCCATCTCCCCTCCGCACCCACAGCCTGGGCCGGGGCACCAGGCCCGGCTCCGTGGGGATCCCAGCCCGGCCTGGAGGGCAGAACAGCAGCTCAGCTCTCAGAGCACCTGACCTGTGGGCAGTCACGAGGGGCACGGAGGAGGCCTGACAGTTGGGGTGCGGTGACGAGGCCCGTGGAGGAGCCTGACAGTCAGGGTGTGGTGACGGGGTCCGCGGAGGCCCGTGGAGGTGGACTGACAGTCGGGGTGCAGTGAGGGGGTCCGCGGAGGCCCGTGGAGGTGGACTGACTGTCGAGGAACGGTTAGCCAGAGGCGTGAGGAGCCTAAACATGGGTGAGGAGCCGGGTCTGGTATTGGGATTGTCGGGCCACGGTGCGGCCACTTGTGTCAGCTGGGGTAAAGGCTAAGCCCAGGAGACTGTGACACGGAGGGTTTTTTCGATCACATTCTTTTTTTTTTTTTTTTTTTGCCAGTCCTGGGGCTTGGACTCAGGGCCTGAGCACTGTCCCTGGCTTCTTTTTGCTCAAGGCTAGCACTCTGCCATTTGAGCCACAGCGCCGCCTCTGGCCGTTTTCTGTATATGTGGTGCTGGGGAATCGAACCCAGGGCCTCATGTATACCAGGCAAGCTGTCTTGCCACTAGGCCATATCCCCAGCCCTCGATTACATTCTTGACGTGAGTGGCTGGGGCTGGCAGGACGGCTCCGCTTGGGGGTCACCGGGACCGGGGCCGCGCGGTCACCCCTGGGCCTCGGCCCGGCACCCGGGCAGCAGCGAGGGGGCAGCTGCTCCAGCACAGCTAGGGGAGGAGCTGCCGCTCGGTGGTCTGCACCCTGTGGGGCAGGACTCCCACCCAGCCCTGGCCCAGGGGCAACCCCAGGATGCCGGAGTGGCCCCAGCGGCCCCACCCCACCCCGACGAGGTCAGGACTGACCCCCCTGCCCCCGCCGCAGACATCGACGAGTGCGGCACGGAGCGCGCCAGCTGCGGGGCTCACCAGTTCTGCGTCAACACCGAGGGCTCCTATGAGTGCCGAGGTCAGTGTCACCTCTCGCAGGGGTGGGGGGCGGGGGGGGGCCCAGAGCCTCCTGGAAGCCTGATTCCCCGGGGGGCAGGAGCAGCCCCCAATCCCTCAGCGCCTCTCCCTCCGTCCTCCAGACTGTGCCAAGGCCTGCCTGGGCTGCATGGGGGCCGGGCCCGGCCGCTGCAAGAAGTGCAGCCCCGGCTACCAGCAGGTGGGCTCCAAGTGTCTCGGTGAGTGGCCTGCCCATCGGGAACCGCGTGGGACTGGGGCGCCGGCGGGGCGGGGCGGGGCAAGGAAGGGGCCTGACAGCCCCGACCTGCCCCCCATCCCCCCCCCGCCCCATCCCTGCAGACGTGGACGAGTGTGAGACGGCCGTGTGTCCAGGAGAGAACGAGAAGTGCGAGAACACGGAGGGGGGCTACCGCTGCGCCTGCGCGGAGGGCTACGAGCAGGCCGAGGGCGCGTGCGTGAAGGAGCAGGTCCCCGGTGAGCGACGGCCTCCCGTCCCCCCCCACGGGGCTGGTGCCGGGCGGGCTCACGGAGTGTGCGCGGCCTCGCTCCCGCGGGGCGGGGCGGGGTTAACAGCGCGGTCCGAGCCGGGAGCCCCGCAGCGCCCCGCAGCGCCCCGCAGCGCCCCGCACCCCAGGCGGGGGGGGGGGGGGGGGGCGGCCCGGCGGGCGACGGGCTCCGTCCGCGTCTCCCCAGAGCCGGCGGGCTTCTTCTCGGAGATGACGGAGGACGAGCTGGTGGTGCTGCAGCAGATGTTCTTCGGGGTCATCATCTGCGCGCTGGCCACGCTGGCCGCCAAGGGGGACCTGGTGTTCACCGCCATCTTCATCGGGGCCGTGGCCGCCATGACCGGGTACTGGCTGTCAGAGCGCAGTGACCGCGTGCTCGAGGGCTTCATCAAGGGCAGATAATCCCCGCTGCCCCCCCCCCACCCGCCGTGAGGCGCCCCCACCCACCCCCCCAGGCTGCCCCAGAGGCCGGGCCGCTCTCGCTGGACACTCAGGACAGCTTGGTTCCCGAGAGCGGGCGGGGTGAGCACCCCACCCCCACCCGCCTGCAGGAGCGGCCTCTCCGGGGAATGCGGACTGGAAGCAGGAAGCCTTGAGAGGGCCGTCGGGGGGGGGGGGGGGGGTGGGGTGGGGGGGGCAGGGCCCGCCTCACGGTGGTGCGCTCTGGCCCCCCCCCCCCCCCCGCCCAGGACCAGAGGGCCCCCCCCCCAGGGCGGGGGCCACCGCCGCCCTCCCCCGCCAGCCGCATGCTGCCAGCTCCTGGCCTGTACTCACCCCATCCCCCCCCCCCAGCCACTTGACGTATTTATTCATCTCAGGAAATAAAGGTCTTAGAAACTGGAGAAGCTTCGGTCCTCGCACCTGCCCCACCGCCATCACTGCCCAACGCCCGCCACCCGGGCTCTACAACTGATGGAGTAGAGGGAGGGAAGACCGGCCCAGAGGCAGACTTAGAAGGGAGGCCGAGGCAGGCCTGGGGGCTCACCCCGGTAATCCTAGCTACTCAGGAGGCTGAGATCTAAAGACTGGTTTCAAGCCAGCCCAGGCAGAAAAGTCTGTGAGACCCATCCCTAACCACCAAAAAACGGGAGGTGGAGGAGGGGTCCAAGTGGCCTTGAGTTCAAGCCGCCAGTAGAGGAACCAACTTAGGAGTTGAGCTTTCTGGGTTATTTGCAGGACGAATGACTTTTATTTTTATTTACTTATTTGCCAGTCCTGGGCCTTGGACTCAGGGCCTGAGCACTGTCCCTGAGCTTCTTTTGCTCAAGGCTAGCACTCTGCCACTTGAGCCACAGCACCACTACTGGCTTTTTCTATATATATGGTGCTGGGGAATCGAACCCAGGGCTTCGTGCATGCTAGGCAAGCACTCTACCACTAAGCCACATTCCCGGCTCTGGAAACGCACTCCTCGCTCCTAAAATGGACAGGCGAACACTGGGAGTGACGGGATATCCACATCGGGGCTGGCGACCCTGAGCCACAGAGCCTTGGTAGATGCAGCTCCCCTCCTCCCCCCCCCAGAGGCCCCCACTGCCCAGCCTGCAGTCACTGTGGGAAGAGGCCCTCTGCACCTCTCTCCGGTGGTGGGGTACAGGATGCCGGCTTGGCAGGAGGGAGGTGTGGGCCAAATCTTAAACATTTATTTCTTTGGCACAAAAAAAAGACAGCCAGTCTGGACCACGAGGCTCATTCCCACGTGGAGGGCCCGCCCTGGGACACCGGGTCCCTGTCCCCCACGCTCAAATCCACGCTCCCTGCGCGTCCACCCTGTATTCCGTGAGAGTCACGGCCTCTGTGCAAAAGTCCTGCTGGGGGGAAAAAAATAGAGATTTTTAAAAAAACAAAACAGGGTGCGTGTGGGGGCTCGAGGTGAGGTGAGTTCACGTCGGGCTGGGCTGCAGTCGGGTGGAGGTCCAGGGAGGCCCGGCTTATCACTAAGTGTCCCGGCCGGGGCGGAGCGGGGTCCGGGCCTGGCGGGAGGCCGCGCGGCCCGCCGCCGCCGCTCACAGCTCGATGGTGTCGCTGGAGGCGCTGCGGGAGTCGCCGGGCTTGCAGCGCGGGTGGACCCGGGGCCCAGCCGGGGCGGGCGCTGGGGTCGGTGCCGGCAGGAGCTGCACGGTGCTGGGCAGTTCGTCCAGAGGCAGGCTGTCCACCGACGAGAGCCCGTGGCGCCAGGGGTTCCAGCTGATCTTGAGGGAGCCCCGGGAGAAGCTGTCGAGGGAGCTGCCGGAGCACGCGCCCGTGCGCTCCGTCTCGTCCGCCGCCACGTGCGGGGGCACGGGCCCGCGCACGCGCACGTCGCTGAGCGAGCGGCAGCGGCCGCGCAGGCGCAGGGAGCCGCCGCCGCCGCCGCCGCCGCCGTCGGGCTCGGCGTCGGGGTGGCTGCCCCGGCGCGGCCGCAGCGCGCCCCCGGGCGGCGGCGGGGAGGCCAGGCCGCGCAGGCCGCAGCGCCGGAACACGCTGTCCCGCACCAGGTGCTCGCGGAAGAGCGCCGCGTCGATGCTGCGGCTCAGGTTGATGGGCGACGGCGGCCGCAGGTCCAGCTCGCTCAGCGACGGCGCCGGCCCCACGCTGCCGCGGGACGGCCCGGGGCCCCCCGGCCGGCCGCGCCCCAGCGAGGCGGCCGAGCCCCAGGCGGCGGCGGCCTCGGGCGGGTTGCGGATGAGGCTCTTGCCGAGGTCCGGGCCGGCGAGGCCGCCGGGCCCCGCGGCGGCGGCGGCGGCGTAGCAGTTGTTGGGGCGCTCGGGCACCTCGCTCTTGCCCGGCGGCGCGGGGCAGGCCAGGCGCAGCAGCTTGGCCCAGCAGGCGTGCTCGGTGGGCGGCCGGGGCCGCGCGGCGGCCAGCGCGCCCAGCGCCAGCGCCAGCGCCCAGGCGAGCTCCAGCAGCCGCAGCCAGAAGTGCACGCCCCACCAGGCCCAGGAGAAGCGGCCCTCGCGGCCGGGGCCCGGGTACAGCCAGAGCGCGGCCGCCAGCTGCAGGCCGCTGGCCAGCAGCCCCAGGGAGCCGGCCACGGCCAGCAGGCGCGGGCCGGGCCGGGCGTCCCCGCCGCGGGGCCCGGCCAGCAGGCGGCGGCGGCACAGGCAGAGCGTGCCCAGCGCGGCGGACGCGCCCCAGGCGCACGACAGGCCCTGCGCCAGCAGGTTGAACAGCGGCCGGGGCGAGAGCAGGTCGGCGGCCAGCAGGGCCCCGCCGTGCAGCGACGCCGCGGCCCCCAGCAGCAGCGGGCTCCGCAGCGGCGGCGGCAGCCCCGCGCCCAGGCCCCGCAGCGTCAGGGCCGCCAGCGCCGCCAGCAGCAGCGGGAAGGGCAGGTTGTACAGCGCCAGGCCGGCCCGGACGCCCAGCCGCGCCTGCGAGCCGTACGGATCGGCCAGCATGTAGGCCGACCGCAGCCCCGACGCCGCGAGCACCAGCGCCGCGGCCGCCAGCGCCAGCGCCGGCCGCGGTCCCGCCAGCGCCGCGGCGGCCAGCGTGGCCGCCGCCAGCAGGGCCGGCAGCAGGAAGAGCACGCCCGCCCCGTACACGTGCAGCTCCCACGCGAAGCTCAGCACGCGCCGCAGGGGCCCCCAGCGCAGCGGCGGCGCGGTGGCGTTGGCCGGGGGGCTGGAGGCGGGAGCCGCGGCCGGGGCGCTGGCCGAGGGCTCCGGCGGCAGCGGCTGGCCCAGCGCGCGCTGAGTGGTCACTCGAATCAGGCCGCGGCGGGAGGTGGACGGGGCCTGGACCGGGGGCGCCGGCGGGTGGCTTTGGGGGCGCCCGGGCCACGCTTCAACCTCATCTGCAAGAACAGAAGTGCAGTGTCCCGTGGTTAGGTCAGTTATTTTAACTTCTCCCAGCGCACAGAGACGCCACCACCTGGCCACGGGAGAGGGCGGAAGGTCTGGCACGGTGCCCGACATCCAGCTAGGACGGGATGGAAAGAACTGCCCATTTCTATTCTATGCGTGTGTGTGCCTGGACTGGGGCTGGAACCCGGGGCCTTTGCTTTTTTTTGCTCAAGGTGGGTGCTCTCTACACTTGAACCAAAGTTTCAGTCCCAGCTTTTTGGTGGTTAGCTGGAGATAAGAATCTCACAGACTTTTCCTGCTGGGGCTGGCTTCAAATTACGATCCTCAGATCCCAGCCTCCTGTGTGGCAAGGATTACAGGGAAGAGACACTGCCCTTGGCCGAGCCAGTTGTGTGTGTGTGTGTGTGTGTGTGTGTGCACATGTGCCGGTCCTAGGGCTTGAACTCAGGGCCTGGACACTGTCCTTGAGCTTCTTTTGCTCTAGGCTAGCCACTTCGGGCCTTTTCTGTGTATGTGGTGCTGAGGAATGGAACCCAGGGCTACCTGCATGCTAGGTGAGCACTCTACAGCTAAGCCACGTCCCTAACCAGTATTTTTTTTTTTTCTCGCCAGTCCTGGGCCTTGGACTCAGGGTCTGAGCACTGTCCCTGGCTTCTTTTTGCTCAAGGCTAGCACTCTGCCACTTGAGCCACAGCGCCACTTCTGGCCATTTTCTATATATGTGGTGCAGGGGAATCGAACCCTGGGCCTCATGTATACGAGGCAAGCAAGCACTCTTGCCACTAGGCCATATTCCCAGCCCAGTATTTTTTTTTTGAAGCAGCTATTTTTCTTCACATACCCCTGGCTCCTCTCTCCTCTCTCTCCATGACAGTTTTTGGTGACTGGCAGAACCTCCCCAGGCCCCCAGCCATGCCCTCACCTGGCTGCCGTGCCCCCGCAGGGCTCTCTGTTGGGTTTGTGGCTGGGCTCCGGTCTGAGAGGTGGGGGAGGAGGGACTTGGAGGTGCCTGGGGGCTCCACGGCGCCTCTCACCCGCTGCGGAGAGATGGGGTCCGCTCCATTCACAGCTGCTATTGCTGAAAAGACAGAAGCAGTCACCACCTTGCCTGGCATGGCAGTGGGCCCCATTGCCCTCATAGGTCAGGAGGAGGAAAAGGGGACCCAGTACCCCACAGAAACGGGGCACCAGCTGCCCTGGACCATCTCCCCTCCTGCCATGTGCCCCCTCGCCGAGACACCCACCTGGCTTGGGTCCCCCACTGGGGGCCTGCGGGGCTGGGGGAGATGTGGGCTGGGGCTCCGCACCTTCCTGAACCTCAGAGGGGTCGGGCTGCTGGGGCCCGGGGCCCGGGGAGCTGGCGTCCCAGGTCTCTGCAGCTCCACCCATTTTGGGGGGCTCAAGTGGCAGCTCCTCGGCAGGAGGAAGGCTTTTGGCCAATGCTAGGTCTGGCTGGGCCCCAGGGCCCTGAGGGGGCATGGCCCCCGCTGGGGGTGCTGAGTCCTGCTGCGTGGAGAGGGGGGCTTGGGCCACCTCCTGGAAGTCCTCAGGCCCGCCCTGCGCGGGCCGCCTGGCAGTGTGGGGAGGGCCCTGGGGGCCCCCGGGGGGCGGCTGTGGGACCCCGGTCTTGGCTTTGGCCTTCAGAGCCTCCTCTCCGGGTGGACGCTGTGGCCCCGGGCCCCCCGGCTCCGGGGTGGAGGGAGCATCCGTGAGCACCCGAGGCTGGGGACTTGTGGGGATGAAGGCAGGGTTGGGGGGCCCCAGTGGGAGGGGACCCCGTGCTGCTTCTTCCAGAGGCTCCTGTGAGTCGGGAAGTCCCGTCCAGCCCTGGGAGCTGGGACCTCGAGCCAGCTGCAGGTCATCAGGCAGGGGGAGCCGTTCCCCCTGGCCCCTGTGGGCCGCTCTGGGTCCATGCAGGGCGGGGCCTGGGGGAGGCTCTGTAGGCCTCTTGGGATTTTCATCGGGGGCCTGGGGGGTGTCCACATGCCAGAGGCTCTCATCTCTGGGGTTCCGGTCAAGATCCTGGGGCCCGGACGGGACCAGGTAGAGCTGTGAGTCCTCAGGTGGTCCTCGAAGGCCCCTGCCCAGGGCGGGGCCGGCCCCCAGGGACGGGAGCAGCAAAAGCAGCAGGAGGCCGCGCGGGCGGGGGGCCATGGCGCGCTCCTCAACTTCCAGCCCCCGCTGGGTGAGTCTGCAAAAGAGAGGGTGACCCGCGTGGGCTGGGACCCCCGTGCTGTGCCTGGGGCCTGCCCTCCCCTGCTCTGGAAACCTTTACAACAATCTAGCCGGGCGCTGGCCACGCACACCTGCTGTCCTAGCCACTGGGGGGATCCTCAGATCTGAGGATCTGAGGGTCTGGGTTCAAAGCCAGCCCAGGCAGGAAAGTCCACGAGACTCTCATCTCCAATTAGACACCAGAAAGCCAGAAGTGGCGCTGTGGCTCAACATGGCGGGGCGCTAGCCTTGAGCTGAAGAGCTCCGGGACAGCGCCCAGGCTCGGAGTTCAAGTCCCACGATCCAGACAAAACAACAAAGCAGGCTCTCTCCCTGGTCATGAGACTTACCCTGCTTGAACAGCTTCCACGGCTCCTGGCTGCCCGTGGGAGAGAACACAGCCTCCTCTCCTGGCTGTGCCAGGCTGCTCACCTGCCCTCCAGCAGCCGCGGGACCCTCGCTCCCAGGCCTTAGCTCTTGCCATCCCCTCTGCCTGCAACCCCCTCTCCTTTCACCTCCACTTGATAAAGTCTGGTTGATGTCTGAAGGGCCAGCTCTAAAGTAAGAGGTGGACAGAAGAGGAGCACGGCCCTGACCTTGAGGAGGGATCTCCTATGGAATCCCCAGCTCCATTTCCTGGGTGCATATCTTCTTGCTAGTGTGGCTTTCTTGATGTAACTCAGGGATTTCTTGGTACCAAGGCTTAAACTCAGGGCCTTGTGCTCTTGCTTAGCTTAGCTGTTTTTCACTCAAAGCTGGTGCTCTACCACTTAAGCCACAGTTCCACTTCCAGATATATATATATATATATATATATATATATATTTTTTTTTGCTATTTAAATGGAGATGAGAGTCTCATGGACTTTACTGCCTGGGCTGGCTTTGAACCTCTATCCTCCGACCTCAGCCTCCTGAGTACCTGGGATTACAGGAGTGAGCCACCAGTGCCTGGCTAACTTGGGCTTCTTATGAAGCCCACTAGGGCCAGGCCCACAACAGCAGCCTAGTGTGATTTAGGGCCCTTGACTTTTCTTTTGCTCCATAAAGTTTTCCTTCTCCTTCCCCTTAACTATTTCATCAAATAAACTCTGTGTGGATACAATGAGGAACATGAGCCAGGCGCTGGAGGCTTCACGCCTGTCATCCTAGCTACTCAGGGGGCTGAGGTCTGAGGATCATGGTTCGAAGGCAGCCGGGGCAGGAAAGTCCATGAGACTCTTATTTCCAATAAACTGCTCAAAAAGCCAGAAGTAGAGCCGTGGCTCAAGTGGTAGAGCCCTAGCCTTGAGCAAAAGAAGCTCAGGGACAGCGCCCGAGCCTAGAGTTCAAACCCCAGGACTGGCAAAACAAAACAAAACAAAAACCAACAGATGCCCCCACGGAGCGGGCTTTCTATTCTAGGTAGGCGGCAGAGAAAGTAATTCTAGATAGGGAACCCTAGGAAGAAAATAAATGGGGCGAGGGGCTGTTTACCGGGGATGCCAGGGGGCCTCTGGGAGGTGACATTTAAATGCTGCATGGTAAGGAGAAGCCTGCATGTGAAGGTTTGAGGGAAGAGCATCAGCGGGAAGAGCAAGCGCGGAGGCTCTAGAGCAGGAGTGAGCTCCGCGGGCTGGAGCCCAGGCATGGGGGGGGGGGGGGGCGCTGGAATTCAGCAAGTGGGGAGGGTGAAATCAGGAAGGCAGGGGCTGGGTCAGAGGGGGCCTCGCAGGGGCGGCAAGGGGAGGGGCGAGCCCCAGGGAGCCGGGGATGGACTTGCCTGTTAGTGTTTCAGAAGGGAGGAGAGGCCACTGTGCGCTCCGCCAGGTAGTGGTGGCAGCTGGGCTCCTCCTCCTCCAGGAAGTCACTCCTGATCTCTCTGGCCACCCCGGAGCGCTGGGCCCAGGGAGATATTCCCCAAAGGCTCCTGCTCCCCAGAGTCCCTCCCTAAGTAGGCCAGGGAGGCAGGTGGGGCCCAGGCCCTGTCGCCAAGGCAGAGGGAGCTGAGGCCTGGCTGTGTTTGGGTCAGAGCACTTGCTCTTTTGTTCCGGGCAGTCCGTGTCCCCAGAGCTCCCTGACTCCTAGCCTACTTCTTCCATGAAGAAGCTTCAATTCCAACCGCGGTGGGGGGGCAGAGGGTGCCTGGCCTGAGCCCAAGGCACAACCGCTGGTCACTCACAGTGCCCCTCCCATACAAGCAGGTGTGAGTTTACCTAGCCCCGGGTGGCGCACAGGTTCAGAGAGGTTGAGCAACTTGTCCAAGGTCACACAGCGAGCCGAGTGCACGCACACGCACACGCACACGCGGGGAGTAGCCAGGCCCCGCGTCTCCTCCCGGCACAGAGCCCGGTCACTGCAGAGCAGGGGCCTCCGGAGAATAGCAACCAGCAACCATCTGCCTGCCACCCCCGCCCCATCCAAGAGGTGTGGGGGCGCGGGCCGGGGTGTGGGGAGACCTTGCGGCTGGGCTGGGGGCAGGGCGCGGGCTGCCGCAGGGCAGGGCAGGGCAGGGCAGCCCGCAGGAGCCGGCCCGGCTCGGGTTACCCGCTGCTCCGCGCCGGCCTCCCCTGCGCGGCCCGGCTCCGCGCGTCTTCCCGCAGCGCCCCGGCGGGGTGGGCGCCGCCGCCCCGGGGGAGGGGGGGGGCCTCGCCGCCCAGGCCCGGCCCTCGAGGGGGCTGCGTGCGGGTCGCGCTTCCCGCCCGCGTGCGCCCCGCGCACCCCGCGCCCCCCGCGGCGGCTCACCTGCGTCCGCGCCCGCCGCCGCCGCCGCGATCGCCGCGATCGCCGCGCGCGCCCGCACCGCATCCCGGGATGCTCGGGCCCCGCCGCCCGAGCCCCGCGCCGCCGACGCGGGGAGCGCGGGCCCGCCCACCGCCGGCCTTAACCCTTTCTCCCGGGTGGCCCGGGCCCCGCGCGCGGAGGGAGCCGGGGCGCTGGGCCTCGCCGCCGGGGGCCCGGCCGGGGGGCGCGCGTCCCCGGGACCCGGCGGCCCGCGCGCACCTGCTCGCGCGCCCAGGTCAGTCCGGCGCCCCGGCAGGTGCCGCCTTTGTGCCTTGTGCTTTGCGCGTGCGCGCGCCAGCCCTGGGGCTTGAACTCACGGACCCAGCGCTGCCCCTGCGCATCCTTGCTCCAGGCTGGTGCTCTACCATTTGAGCCACAGCCCTATTTACAGCTTCCCCTCCCCCCCCCCCACCTTTTTCTGGTTAATTGGTGATGAGAGCCTCACAGACTTTGCTGCCTGGGGTGGCTTCGAACCGTCAGCCTCTTGGGTAGCTAGGATAAGCGGTGTGAGCCGCCAGCAGCCACCTCTTCCAGATCTTTTCCTTTTCTTTTTTTCTCTGTGCCAGTCCTGGAGCTTGAACTCTGGGTCTAGGTGTTGTCCCCAAGTTGTAGTGCTCTGCCACTCAAGCCTGCAGAACAGCTGTAATTGTAGCCGTTCAGGGGGCTGAGATCTGAGGACCTGGTTCAAAGCCAGTTTGGGCAGAAAGTCTTGTGAGACTCTTATCTCTAATTAACCACCGAGAAAGCTGGAAGAGGCTGGGAAGGTGGCTTAGCATAGCGTGCCTGCCTAGCGTGCGTGAAGCCCCGGGTTCAGCTCCTCAGCACCACATTCGCAGAAAAAGCCAGAAGTGGCAGTCCAGCTGGAGAAGTAGAGAACTGGCCTTGAGCAAAAGCAGCTCAGGGACAGCTCCCAGGCCCTGAGTTCAAGCCCCAGGACTGGCAAAAAAAAAAAAAGAAAGAAAGAAAGAAAGAAAAGAAAGCTGTAAGTGGCCCTGTGGCTCAAGTGGTTGAGTGCCAGCCTCGAGCAAAAAGCTCAGGAACAGTGTCCTGACCTTCAAGCCCCAGGACCATCACACACGCACACACACACACTGCTGGAAGTGATGCAGTAGCTCAAGAGGAAGAGGATTCTCAGGGACAGTGCCCAGGACTGGCACAAAATAGATAATAAAAATACTGAAAGTCTTCACATATGCGCATACAGATTTCCTTTTCACGAAACTAGGACCACGTGGTGCATATTATCCTAGAGTATTATTTTCACTTCCACAATGGGTTAGGAATATTTGAAGGCGATACACGCACCTGCTCTGCCCTCTTTCAACTATCTGCAAGGTGTCCCTGGCAGCCATTTGCTCAGATTCAGCCCCTCCCCCTCCCCGGCCCTGCAGACGGGCCGTCAGGTGCTCGGATCTGCTCTGCAGCAAGTTAGCTCATTCCAGCAGCACTGCAGCACGGGGAGGTAAGGACTGGTTGATAGGATGTTAACCTAATTTTGCTTTTTTTCCTCTTTGCTAGTAGTCTACACACCATCCATTGCTTTTGTGATCAGAAGAATGATAAAGATTTCTTAAGCAGAGAAAAAGAGGTTGGGATGTGGCTTAGTGGTAGAGTGCTTGCCTAGCATGCACAAAGCTCTGGGTTCGATTCGTCAGTACTACATACACAGAAAAAGCCGGAGGTGGCGCTGTGACTCAAGTGGTAGAGTGCTAGCCTTGAGCAAAAAGAAGCCAGGGACAGTGCTCAGGCCCTGAGTTCAAGCCCCAGGACTGGCCAAAAAAAAAAAAAAAGGAAAAGAAAAAAGATCTGAGAATTGCAGTTACAAGTCAGTCGTCAGAAAAGGTTGTGAGACTTTTTTTTTTAGAGTGCTCAAGGAAAGCACTCTACCTCTTGAGCCACAATGGCCCTTCTGGCTTTTTCTATGTGGTGCTGAGGAATTGAACCCGGGGCTTCATGCATGCTAGGCAAGCACTCTACCACTAGGCCACATTCCCAGCCCCTGTGAGACTTTTATCTCCAATAAACCACTCAGAAAAAGCCAGAAGTGGTGCTGTGGCTCAAGTGGTAGAGTGCTAGCCTTGAACACAAAGAGGCTCAGGGACAGAGCCCGGGCCATTCAAGCCCAAGGACAGAGAGAGAGAGAGAGAGACCGACAGACAGACAGACAGACAGGAGTTGGAAATGTGGTTCACTTCAGAGTACTTGCCTAGTAAGTACAAGGTCCTGAGTTCAAACCCAAGTACTGCCTAAAAAAAAAAGAGTGTAAGACAGAGAGAGAGAGAGAGAGAGAGAGAGAGAGAGAGAGAGAGAGAGAGAGAGAGAGAGAGAGAGAGAGAGGCAGGCACTAGTGGGAGGAAGTGAGTCGCTGGAGGAGGGGCTAGCAGGGCACTGGCCCCTTCGTCGCTTGCTCTGCTCCTCAGTTACCAGCAGGTGGACAGGCTTTCTCCAGCTCACTCTCTGGTCACTATGTGCATACCAGCATGGGCCCAAAGCAACAAGACCAAGGGACTGTGGATGGAAACCTCTGAGACCATGAAGCAAAATAAACCTTCCCTCCTTAGAAGCATTGTTTCAGGTATCTCCTCATGAGACAGGAAGCTGACTCCTGCATGGCCTTACACTGAGTTAATGTTGGTGGCATCCTTGGTTGCCCAGTCTGCATCCGCTGGGTCTTCGTTGTCCTCCCCGTCCTCCTTCCCCTCCCCCTGCCCCTCCTCATGCTTCCCTTTTTTTTGGTTGGTCCTGGGGCTTGATCTTAGGGCCTGGTGCTGTCCCTGAGCTTGCAGGTGCTCTACCACTTACAGCCACAGCACCACTTCTGGTTTTCTGGTGGTTAACTGAAGAGAAGTGTCTCATGGACATTCTTGCCCCAGCTGGCTTTGAACTACGACCCTCAGATCTCAGCCTCCTGAGTAGCTAGGATTACAGGTGTGAGCCACCGGCACCAGCTAATGTCGTTATTTTTAAATCCTGCCAGAACACTAGCGTGTTGTGTTCTTGCTTTTCCAGCTGACCAAGCTCAAGCTCAGAAAGGTGAACTAGCTCAGAGGTTACACCGCACCTAAAAGGCCACAAGTAGGAGCTAGTGACGTGGCTACCTACCTGGCCCTCCGGAAGGCCAGCAGACGGGGGCGATGGCAGCGTGGGGCTCGCAGGTGGCCCTGGCTGTTCGTTCGTCTGTGCACGAGACCTTCCAGCTGGGTCTGTGGTGTGCGGGCTCCAGATCCACACGCCTGGGAGCTGCGTGCGCTCCCGCCAGAAGCACCGTGGAAGCGCCCAAGAAAGAGAGGAGGGAAGGGCTCGGCGCTGCGGGGAGCAGTTGGGGGGCGTCCCGGCTCTGGCAGGCATGACTGACACACAAAAGGCAGACCAGGTGGGCGATGGGGCAGGTCGGCGGCCCTGCTCCGCGCTCTGCCAGCTGTCCTCAACGTGGAGGGCACAGGCAGCCCTACTGGGCCGCTACCCGGCCAGGGAAGCGGGCAGGGTCCTGAGTCCCAGCGCGTGTGTCCTCAGCCTCCACAATACCAGCTCCACCAGCCTGAGCTCAGAGTCTTTTGTCATTGTTTGGTTTGGTGACAGTCCTGGAGCTATGAACTGAGGACCTGAGTGCCGCCCCTGAGCTCCACTCCTGGTGTTTTGGTGGCTAATTGTTCATTAAAGTGACCCAGGCTTTCCTGCCTGGGCTGGCTTCAAACTGCACCATGATACTCAGATCTCAATTTCCTGTTTTGTTTTTTGCCAGTCCTGGGGCTTGAACTCAGGGCCTGAGCGCTGTCCCTGGCTTCTTTTTACTCAAGGCTAGAACTCTACCACTTGAGCCACAGTGCTACTTCTGGCTTTTTCTGTGTATGTGGTGCTGAGGAATTGAACCCAGGGCTTCGGGTATGCTAGGCAAGCGCTCTACCACGAGGCCACATTCCCAGCTTTAGTTTTTTTCAGGTAGGGTCTTTTGTTTGTGGGTGGGCCTTGCCTTAGACAGATCTTCCTTCCTTCCTGTGATAGCTGAAATTACCCATGTGCATCACCATGCCTGGGCTAACGGCTGAAATGGGGTCTTGCTCATTTTCTGGCTCAGGCTGGTCTTGAACACTATGCTCCTGATGTCTGCTTCTGGAGTTGCTGTCATCAGAGGCATGCTGCGCACCTCACTCTTTGATGACAGAGTCTTGCCGATTTGTATGCCTGGTGGCTTTGAGCACTGAGGTTTCAAATTGTTTCCTGTTTCTCCCCAACTCTGCCTTTTACTGTATCATTTTCCGTAATCATTAGCAAATGCTCTAGTACCTACCGCAGTGTCTGTGAGCACCATTCACATACGAGTTGTCCCCAAAGCATGTCATTTGAGGCAGTAGGATGAATGTCCTGGTTGCAAACTGTGTATCTAGAATTCCACCACAGGGCTGGGGATATAGCCTAGTGGCAAGAGTGCCTGCCTCGGATACACGAGGCCCTAGGTTCGATTCCCCAGCACCACATATACAGAAAACGGCCAGAAGCGGCGCTGTGGCTCAAGTGGCAGAGTGCTAGCCTTGAGCAAAAGGAAGCCAGGGACAGTGCTCAGGCCCCGAGTCCAAGGCCCAGGACTGGCCAAAAAAAAAAAAATTCCACCACAGGGGCTGGGGATATGGCCTAGTGGCAAGAGAGCTTGCCTCGTATACATGAGGCCCTGGGTTCAATTCCCCAGCACCACATATACAGAAAACGGCCAGAAGTGGCGCTGTGGCTCATGTGGTAGAGTGCTAGCCTTGAGCAAAAGGAAGCCAGGGGCAGTGCTCAGGCCCCGAGTTCAAGGCCCAGGACTGGAATAAATAGAATTCCACCACAGCAGCGTTTCAGCAGTCCAGTGTGCGGGCTCGCACGCTTCCAGGATGCACTGACTCGTCACGAGATTGCCAGAGCGCCTCAGCTCCCGGTCGGCGTCGCCCCGCTGCGCGCCCCCGTCCACTCGTGGCAGCGCGGGGGCGCTCACCCAGAAGCTTCACTAACCCTCGAGGACGGCCAAAGCTTCCCTAAGTGGCTGCAGCATCGGATGCCTTGACCGAGGGGGAGACTGAGGCCCTGGGCGGGGCCCGGCTGCACGCAGAGCCATGCGTGCGTGAAGAAGCGGGTGCCGGTCCTCCACACGAGCTCCGCGCCACCCCCGGCCATCTCCCTCTCCCTCCAACACCCTGCCCACCTCTGCCCCTCCATCCCACCCCCCCTTCTCCGCCAGCAGCAAACCCCTCCCACCTCACCACCACCGTCAGGATCAGCTCTAAGACCTGCACGTCGCCCGCCTTCTGGCCCTCGGAGTGTCTGCGGGTCCCGGGGCCTCAATGAAGAGGACGAAGGAGTCACGAGGTAGTGCCTGTAATCCCGGCACTCAGTATTCTGAGTTCCAGGCCTGGGCTACACCGTGCTCCACTCTCCTGAGCTCGTTTATGTTTTGGGGCGCTGGGACAGACCCAGGCTCTCAGGCACGCTAAGGCCCCGGCTCCCCGAGCCGCCCCCAGCTCTCCTGTACTGGTCCAATTACAGACACGCCTCAACGCTGGCGGAGACCGTCAGCGACCCACAGAGGCAACACAGCCACAGGCAAAGGACAGGAAACGGGATGGTTTAATTTGTAGTCAAGTGTCGCCGATCTTAATACAGAGCTCAACATGCACACTGCGTATCCACTCCTGGTAGAGCGCTATGCCCTGCCTCCTCCCCGGAACGTTCATCCGGACAGAAGAACTCCTGGGCACCCTGACCTCGGTGTCTGCCGGCAGCTGCCCCCCCACCCCCCCCTCTGTGCAGAATAGCCAGGAACGAGGTCTTCCGGTCCGCTGTCTGGCCACGCACAGCGCAGCACAGCGCCAATGGCTGGCCAGTGGGTGTGCTGTCTTCTCAAGTCCAGATCAAGAGCTGGTATTCTGGAACCTGTCTGTGATGATTGCACAGGCAATCATAAAACCTGGAGGGGCCTCGCGGCCGGTCATTTTCACCGGCCAGTGTGAGGTCTACAAGGTCTGCGTGCTGGGTCTCCTGGCCCAGGGCAGTCGTGCTCAAGAGTTAATTTTAGCCAGTTTTGACACAGTTGTCCTGTGTGTCGTTCAGTAGGCTCGGTCGTTTATTTTGCTCATCCACAGTTTCTAAACTTTCGGTGCTGAAGATGTATTACTTTTGTAAAGGAAGTTAAACATTCTAACAAAATAAAAATTAAAGGAACAATGCAGGGTGTTTGGATCCCAAGAAAACAGGAGTTTACAGTGGTTAGAAGTCAGGCTGACGGAACAGAAGAACTAGTTATAACTGACGACGCTTCTTCCGGAGACTGGATGGCTCGGGCTACGTGTGGGTGTGGATTCAGTAGCTCTATTAGGTTTCCCCTTTCTCTGACTTCATTACTAGTCCCCAGCAGGAAAACGAAGGACACTTTTAACTAGCAGGTCAGCCCGCATACTCCTCTTTCCTCTAGTTTCCAACACAGGGGGAACCCAGCTCAGACAAGAAGGAGCCTTGCTGCACGCCCGCCAGCCCTCGCACCCTCCTTTTTATTCTCAGAGGCTCTGCAGCTCCTACGAAAGTTACAAGGTCAAGCGCTACTGCGAGTTCCTGGCACGGCCGGTCCCCGCTCGGGCCTCAGAAGATGGACGTCTGTAACTCCTTCTTGAACATGCCTTCGAAGTGCAGGTCCTTGGCCATGAGCTCCTCTTCCACGTCGTCCAGTGCCCACTGGTGATCTGTTAGCTCCAAAGCCTCCCACTCTGTCTGCAGAGAAGACGGGGGGGGGATGGGGGGGACTGTGACTGGACAGGGCGACCTGTGGCCTCCGCCTGCCCAGCCAGGAGCTGCGAGGAAACGGGGCCGGGGGGGGGGCGGTGTCATACGGCCTTCTGGGCCGCTGGGCTGCTGGCTCACTGAGCACTGCGTGTCACTGCGAGGATTCTGAGCCCTTGTCATTGGGCAGGGACTAAGAATACTTCCTGCAGCTCTGGCTCTACACACATGCACACAATTTCCTTATGCCAGTAACTTGGGGTTGTTAGATTCTGATGTATGTTATTAATACGTTGGACCAATCTGCAGAATTTTTGGAGAAATGTCTCCAATATTCTATCACTAGCCTGCTTTTGCCTGAGTTATTCAAGTATTCTTTATTTATTCTTGCTTGTTCCAGTACTGAGTCCTGAAACCAAACCCCACGGCAACAGGTAGCCAGCACTGGCCACCACCCAGGCCCGGTGCCCGCCCGGCTCCAGTGCACTCTGGGAAGGTGCTGCACAGCTCCTTGGTGGTGTTTTCTCGTGATTCACTTAGGATGGACGTGGCTTTGTTGTTTCCCTTTCACTTAGCATGTTTTCAAGGCTCATCATTGTGCAGCACGACTCAGTACTTCATTCCTTTTTTTTTTTGCCAGTCCTGGGGCTTGAACTCAGGGCCTGGGCACTGTCCCCGAGCTTCTTTTTGCTCAAGGCTAGCGCTCTGTCACTTGAGCCACAGCACCACTTCCGGCCTTTTCTGTGTATGTGGTACTGAGGGATCGAACCCAGGGCTTCATGCATGCTAGGCAAGTGCTCTACCACTAAGCCACCTTCCCAGCCCAAGAGTGCACTTCTTTTTGGACAGTGTCACCCCTTCCTTTACAACGGGGCTGTTTCATAGCCTCACTTCCATGGTAGATTAAATTTGGGTATTTGGAAACTAGTATTAAGTGGCAAGAATCTCCAATTAACTTAATAGACAAGCCTGTCTGGAGAATGAGACACACGGGCATTTTTCTTGTATTTAAATATTTCAAGTTCAAAAAACAGCGACACACTAGGCTCAGCACAGAGCTTTCTGTGTGAATGAAACAGGGTCTGGCCAAGATGCCAAGCCTGGCCTCAAATTCCCAGGGTAATGTGGTCCTCCTTTAGCCTCCTGAGAAGCTGGGACTACAGGCATCTACAGCTGTACCAACACTGCACGAGGGGTGAGCACGCATTGTTCCCGCAAAGCATTCCACTTTGTCCTCAGAGAGGACATGCCACGAGTGGACCTGCACCAGAAGGGGGGCGCCGTGCCTCATGCAGCTGTTTCTCTATGGTACATCCCCAACGTGAAGTTTACCTTGTAAGTCAGGGATGGTTAGAGGCTAAGCAATAACTAATAATAAAACTAAGTATGGAATAGACTGTAAGGAAAGTTATGTGACCTTGGAGTCTCTCAACTGCCATGGGCCCTGCATCAGAGGGAGCGGTGACTGGGTGCTGGGGATGGGGGGGGGGCGCGCTGGGGATGGGGGAGGGGGCGGCAGCGGCGGCACAGGGTTGTGTCGCACCACGCAACCCCACGCAGCGTGACGCCACAGACTGTTTACTTCGGGAGTCCTCCCCAGTGTGTCTGGCCTGCAGTTATGGCAGGTGAGGATCCACAGCTAGGGAAACTGAGGAAAGAGAGGACCAGGGTCCTTCTGGGGGCACTTGGGCGGCCCCCGCCGCTGGCGAGCTCGGGACACCTACCTTGAAGGCTTTGTTGGTGTCTGCGGGCATGGCCATGGCTGCTCCAGTCATCTGCTCCTGCATCATCCGCGACTGGTCTGCGGCTACGCGGGAGACAGGCCTCGTGAGTCCCAGGCAGCGCTCGGCACCGCGCCGTGGGGATTCTCAGAACGGCACCCCTGACTGGCGGATGCCACTCTAGCTCCCCTGAAAAATGGGGCTGACGGCTGCGGAAAGGCATCTCACGGAAGCTCAAAGGTTTACGCCACCCCCCGTGACTGGCACTGCCGGGTCTTGGGCGCCGCTGTGTGCTGGGACCCTCGTGAAATGCTCTGCGTGGCTACGCGTGCGCTTTCAGCCCCGCAGTTAAGGTGGACAGAGGGAGCAGAGCGAGTGGGTGCTGGGCTGTGTCTTGCAAACACATCAGAAGCTGAGCAAACCAGGGCTTCAGAGGGAGCCCCAGAATTTGTAAGATTTCCAGAACACCTCAGGACCTTGAAGAATCAAGCAATGTTCTTCTCTGATAACCAACAGCTACCTAACCACAAGGGCTTTTGTGCTCTAGCGTGGACGATTCCTCTAAGGAAGTATTCGCGATGATCAAGCCTGCTTGTTCTTACCGTTATCTTGGCCCAGAATCAGAGAGTAAATGCTCCGGAGCCCAAACACATTGAGGAAGTACCAGGATGCAGAACTCACCCTGCAAAGCCAAAGGACAGCATAGGTGGTTGCTTCAGAAATCAATATACGGTACCCTTCTGTACGCTTGGGTTAGGGCTGAAGCAGCCATATCACAACCAAAACAGAAATATAGGGTGTTGACTGGCAATATACTTCTTGCCAGGTGCTGGGGGCTTGCTCACGCCTGCAATCCTAGCTACTCAGGAAGTTGAGGTTTGAAGATCATGGTTTGAAACCTGCCTGAGCAGGAAAGTCTATGAGACTCTTATCTCCAATAAATTACCAAAAAAAAAAAAAAAAAAAAGCTAGAAGTAGAGGGGGCTGGGAATATGGCCCAGTGGCAAGAATGCTCGCCTTGTATATATGAAGCCCTGGGTTTGATTCCTCAGCATGACATACACAGGAAAAGCCAGAAGTGGTGCTGTGGCTCAAGTGGCAGAGTGCTAGCCTTGAGCAAAAAGAAGCCAGGAAGCCAGGGACAGTGATCAGGCCCTTATTTCAAGGCCCAGGACTGACAACAACAACAAAAAAAGCTAGAAGTAGAGTTGTGACTCAAGTGGCAGAGCAGTAACTTTGAGCAAAACAAACAAACAACAAAGCTCAAGGACTGCACCTAGGTCCCGAGTCTGGGCAATCAATCAAACAAAGGTACTTCTCTGTGGGGATGCAGGCTTTCTGGCAGACAGGTTTACTAAACAAGTTGAAAGGCCCCACCTTGAATGTGGTTCCCTGAGTTTGTGTGTTTCACACAGCAGAAAGGGCAGAAGAATTTCGGGAAGTGCTTGTGATGGTTGAAGACAGCAGGTCTGGGGAAAGCCTTTGGGTTTTGAACTTTATCTCTGAGTCCTCCTTTATTTTTTAGGCTTGCCACCCCCTGGCAGACGGGACTCCTCTGACTACAAGGCTAGCACCACACTGCCACCAAGATTCACTGGCACAGGCCAAAGTCATGGGACCAGTTGGCCATGGAATGAGGCCTCTGAAACAGCTGAAATAAACCTTTCATCTTAACAAGCTGGGTTGTCTCAGGTACTTGTTATAGTAACGGAAAGATGACAGGACACATACATAATAAGCTCCGTGATATTGATAAAAAGGTTTCTCTTAGCCAGGCATGGTGGGATACACCTATAACCCCAGCAGTAGTCTGGGGGGGCCAAGAGTTTGAGGTCTTCCTGGGCTACCTAGCAAGACTCTCATAAAATGAGGGTCTGGAGTTGTATAGCTCAATGGTAGAGTACTTGCCTAGAATGTGCAAGGCCCCGAGCAAGGCAAGAAGTATGTGATCAATGCCTAGCCCTAACACCTGCAAACAAACAAACAAACCCACCCCACAAAACTAAACTAAAAGAAAACAAAGAATAAAATAACAAAATCAAACTAGCAAGGAAATGCAAAGGATTGAGCGGTCAGAGTTCATCTTTTTTGAAGTCAGTACTTATGCCCCGGGGGGTGTTGGGGGGTAACACATCCCCTTCTTAGGCAAGACCCCCAAGAAACAAAAAACCATTCTGGGTGGATTCCAACTATTCAAAATAAAAAAAAAAGTAGCTTCAAATAAACCTATTCCAGTTAAACATTCAAATTGAGAACTCTGATATTTAGGTTTTGGGTCTCTGTTTTTATTAGATAAGCAAGTTCTTACCAGGATGCGTCTAAGGTGAGCAGTTCGATTCCTTGCTGTAGCATAGGCTTAAACCGGAGGGTCAGGGGAAACGGGACCTTGGCTGCAGAGAGGAGGAAAATGTTCTCAGCCCCCGGCTGTGTTATTTTTAGAGGGCTGAGGTGGGAACGCGCTTCTTCAGGAGGTGGGGACAGTGCCAAATGACTGCCGGAAAACGATTTCCACAAGGAAACCGCTGGCAGTTCCTGAAGAAAACACCAAGTGTTGCTCTGCTCCACTTTCCTTGAATAATACCAACTTCTAGATGTCCGAGCAGGCACTCAAACTGAGCTGTGGCCTAAAATTTGGAAAAAAAAAAAAATTGCCCTGATCCACTAAGCCCTAAGTGGAGTTTGTACAAGTAGCTACAGATCTGGGATGCCAGACTGATGGAAACCAAATCCACTTACAAGCTAATCAGGTTAAAAACTGCCCCTCAACACCAGGCAAAGAAAGTCAGGAAGGAGTCAGAACTCGCTTCCCCATCCTCCCCAAGAACAGACCCATCCAGCTGGCGAGTCTTTCTTGTGTCTCTTCCTTGGAAAAGGGCGTGCAGCTAGGGAACTTAGGATCAGGTTGGAACAGGAGGCGCAAAACTGTAGTCTAGTAAATGCTTTTATTCAAGAAGTACTAGCAGGGCTGGGAGTATGGCCTAGTGGCAAGAGCACTTGCCTCCTACACATGAAGCCCTGGGTTCGATTCCACAGCACCACATATATGGAAAATGGTCAGAAGGGACGCTGTGGCTCAGGTGGCAGAGTGCTAGCCTTGAGCGGGAAGAGCCAGGGACAGTGCTCAGGCCCTGAGTCCAAGGCCCAGGACTGGCCAAAAAAAAAAAAAAAAAAAAAAAAGAAGTACTAGCAGTTTCCACAAGAAAGCCTAAGGCCCAGAACATGATGGTTTCCACAGTGCTTGGATCTCTCTAGCGAGGGATGTGGGAAGGCGGTGCAGCCAAAGCAAATGCGAAGCGCGCTGGAGCTGGAACTTACTTGTGACAAAGCCAGAGAAAGTCATGTTGATCCATCCTCCGATGAGAATCATGGGGAGGACGTTTGTCACGTTGCCTTTCATCATGTCTGTGAGCATGGTGGGATCTAGGACAGAAGCACAAGGCACGATGGTTTCCTCTGTTGGCCATGCCCCCGTTGGGTAAATTCTTGTAACGCATGTGAAACTGAAGACTCATTCGTTGTAAAGCAGTTCAGATGGCAAAAATGGACCCAGGAGGAGCTCCTCTAGGCCTCTCCAGACATGCTCAACTGCCTGTGGCATTCTCTTTCACCTCTGATGAAGTTGATTTGAATAGAATGGGGTTTCATACTGACTATGATGTTTCTTAGTCTTTTAAAAACAATTCTGTGAGGGCTCCAGATGTTAACTGCAGTGGTAGAGCACTTCCTAGTGTACATAAGGCCCTAGGTTGATCCCTAGCCCCAGAAAAGAATAAACTAGGAAGTAGTGCTGTGGTTTAAGGTGGTAGAGCACTAGCATTGAGCAGAAGAGCTCAGGAACGCAGGCCCTGAGTTCAAGCCCCATTACCAAAAAATAAAACAAAATAAAATAACTGAAAGCTGGAAGTAATTTTGTGAATGTCATTTACACATTGGTATAGAATCTCTTTCTCAGGATTTTCAATGTCTAGGCACGTTCCACTGTGCGGCTGCAGCAATGGCTTTTGGATGGACCGAATGTGGAGCTCCTCTTTCAGGCAGCAGCAGGACAGCCATCTGCCAGCGAAGGCTCGGGAATGGTGGGAGATGCTGGAAAGTTCCCCAGAGTTCTCAAGTCCGCCTACACTGGTGTTCCCAGATTTATTCTAGCAATCTATGGCTTCCCATTGGAGATGATCTCTCTCTCTCTCTCCCTCTCCCTCTCCCTCTCCCTTTCTTTCTTTCCTTTTTTGCTAGTCCTGCGGCTTGGAACTCAAGGCCTGGGCACTGTCCCTGAGCTTCTTTTGCTCAAGGCTAGCAGCCCACCACTTAAGCAGCAGTGCCACTTCCAGCTTTTTCTGATTTTGTGGTACTGAGGAATTGAACCCAGGGCTTCATGCATGCTAGGCCGGCACTCAACCACTAAGCCACATTCCCAGCTCTGGTGATGATTTCTAAGATCCCTTACCATCTCCTACAATTTAATATTTAAGCAATCTTTTGTAATGGTTCAAGAAGGGAAGTGGACTTACCAGTCATAGGAGAAGGTGGCACAACCTTCCTTTTAGTTTTTTTGAAAAACCCATCCTCAGGGTTGTTGAAATAATACTTTCGTGTCAAAAAGGACTAGAAAAAGAAAGAAAGGGTTTTAAGAGGGAAGAACTGTGACACTGCAAATTGTCAACTATTCCCCAGAGGTCTGGTGAGAGGCCCTGGAATATGCTGTTACTCTTGGCACCGCCAGGCTCCTTGGCAGCCGGCCTGACACTTAAGCCGAGTCACATTTAACAACGATTTCCAAAGATGGGGAAGGTCATGATGACAGCAAATGCCACCAGGCCATGGCTTCATCACTAAATTGCTCATTTCCAAAGAGTTCTCTTATAAAACATTCAGCTGTGAATGACAGAGCTTCTAATAAAACATAAATGAGTACCTGTTTGGGAATGTACTTTCCATTTTCCCTGAGGACTCTGCTTCGAATTAGGACTTGACTGAAAAATACAACCAAGACAGACAATGAGTTTGTTTGTTTTTTTAATGGTGAAACATGAGGAGAAAACGAGAGAATAAAGTGGAGACCTATTTAAACACAAGAAAGGACCTATTTGACAACAGCTCTGCGTGGAAACTGGCCAAAATTCAAATATCCTAAAAACCAACGTAATACCCTCAGGCTAACATTCAGATTTTCAAGAGTAGTCTTCAGAAGAGACTGTGGGTCTGAAAAAAGAAAGATTTCTGAGGAAGGCACAGTTGGCATATTTAATGCTGGCTTTTCTTACTTCATAATGACACAAGAAGGAACTTTCTGAGTGTGAAAAGAGAAACAGTTGGACACTGCTCAGACAGTGTGGAAGGGAGAGGAAGGGGGAGGGGACAAAGAAGAAACTTCTTCAAGCACACCCAGAAATGAGGACAGGCCTAGTGAAGGCTGTTATCTGAGGAAGGACAGTCAGCCACTCTACCCCAGATTCAGACTAAACATTGAATAAATGAATCATGTAGTGATACCAGAGCTCAGTGCATCAGTGGATTGTTAAAGATAATATAGTGCTATACAGGGACTGGTGTTGCTAAGATACAAATACTAAACAAGAGAGATCAAAATACGGAATGTTTTCTAAAGCTGTTGAAGGATAGCAAAAAGCCCTGAAATTAATGGAATAGTGGGAAAAGAAAGAAAGAACACGAAAATATAACTGTGTTGGCGTTCTCTTTCCTGCTAGGGCTGCCCGCCATCCTGCAAGAACACCAGGTTGTCACTCTCCGCTTTGCCAGTGCTAGGCATCATGCTGTAACATCTGCACAAAATCCTCCAAGGCCCAGTGCCCTCCTAGATTTCTGCCTCAGGACTATACACCTGGCTTCTTTACCCACAGGCCTACAGAGGGGGGGCCTTCCTATAGCTGTTCTATTCCAGGAAGCTAGACTAACGCTACTTAGCGGGCGGCCAGCGTAGCCGTGCAGGTGGATGAAAGCCAAGTACCGCCTGGAAAACCAAGTGCCTCAGCCGCCCCAGAGATAGGATTACAGGCATGCAGCACCACACCTGGCAAAACTTAAGGGTTGTTTTTTTTTTTTTTGTCTTTGCATAGGTGTGTGCTGGGGGGTGGAGTGGTCCTGGGTTTTGAACTCCAGACTTGGGCACTGTCTCTGAGCTTTCTTTGCTCAAGGCTAGAGCTCTATCACTGGAGCCACACTTCCGCTTCCAGCTTTCTAGTGGTTAAATAGAGCTAAGAGTCTCACACAGACATTCCAGTCCAGGCTGGCTTTGAACTGCAATCCTGACATCTTAGCCTTGAGAGTAGCTAGGATTACAGTTAGGAGCCATAGCAACTGGCAAATGTTTAGTTTTTAAAGTTAGTACCTCGCAAACTGGACCCCCTCTCCCTCCTCACCTTCCCCCTCGGGCTTGGACTCCGGGCCCAAGCACTGTCCTTGAGTCTCTTTTGTTCAAAGGTAGTGCTGCTCTATTATTTGAGCTACAGCTCCACTTCTGGCTTTTTTGGTAGCTAATTGGAGAAAAGTCTCCTGGACTTTCCTGCCTGGCTGGTTTCAAACCCCACTTCTCAGGTCCCAGCCTCTGAGTCTCCATTCTTTTTTTTTCTTTCTTTAGTTTTATTTTTTGCCAGTCCTGGGCCTTGGACTCAGGGCCTGAGCACTGTCCCTGGCTTCCTTTTGCTCAAGGCTAGCACTCTGCTCCTTGAGCCACAGCGCCACTTCTGGCTGTTTTCTATATATGTGGTGCTGAGGAATTGAACCCAGGGCTTCTTGTATACAGGGCAAGCACTCTACTACAAGGCCATAGTCCCAGCCCCACATATTACTTTTGAGTACCTCATCAAACTGTTTTTAGCCTGGTGCCAGTGTTTTATGCCTGTAAACCTAGCTACTCAAGAGGCTGAGATCTGAGGATCATGGTTCAAAGCCAGCCCAGACAGGAAAGTCCATGAGACTCTTATCTCCTGTTAACCACCAGAAAAAACAGAAGTGGTGCTGTGGCTCAAAGTGGTAGAGCACTAGCCTTGAGCTGAAGCCTAGGCCCAGAGTTCAAGCCCCATGACCAGCAACAACAAAAAAAGAAATACAAAAACAAAAAAAAAAAACACCTCACCTGTTTTTAATTATCTGAGCCTCAAAGCCAAGTTAAATTTTTGAGGGACCCTACAGATTTTTATATCTAATAAATGTCTAGGTATGTAAGCATCCAGTAGACATATAGGAAGTGTTACTTTGTTTTGTTTATAACTTTATGAAAACTGGGGTGGTGTTTAATGCCTGTAATCCCAACACTTCGGGGGCAGAGGCAGAAGGATCATGAGCTCAAAGGCCTAGGCTACTTAGTGAAAGTCTGTCTCAAGAAAGAAGACTTAAGGCTTTAAAGACCCATCCTACTTAGGTGATTTTATAGCTATATGCCTGAATACATCTGCATTCTACCTTATAGGACAGATACACATACACACACACATGCACACACACAAGTACTTATGAGATATTTTATTAGAAGTCATTTTCCTTTTATTTCTCCTGATTATTACAACTAGAGCATTATTTTATTTAAAAAGAAGTAGTATACAAAGACTGTACCAACTGTGAAGATGAATTTTTCAGACAGGAATGACAGCGGTGGTCTGATATCATTCAGAACCATTGCTCTAGAATTCACACAGTTCAGGAAGTCATCCCATCACACAGAAAGGGCAGTTGGAAATAGTGACCAATCAGTGAGACCAATTTGGGTTCAAGCACAATTTGGAACTGTGGTTTCCCTGGGAAGGGTGCTTCTGCAACCATTGGAATAAGTTTACTATGACCTATCTCAGTGCTACTGTAAAGATGAAACAAAAATTAACTTTTAGGCAACAAGAAATGCTGAATGCCTATGCACTCTCCACTGTGCATCTTTCTATAGATTCCTTTAGTAGTACACTGATTTGTTAAAGTTAGTATCAGGGGACTAAGTAGGGTCAGTGCTGAGACATGTTACAGAAAAAAACAATCCAGCTTGCCACTGAGATGGTGTCTGGTTTAGGAACCAGAGACTTGGCTTAAAGTCCTAAATGTCATCATGTGCCACCCTAGAACTTCTTTAAGCCTCAATTTCTTTCTTTTTCTTTTTCATGTATATGAGGCAAGCACTCTACCACTAGGCCATAGTCCCAGCCCCACACACTACTTTTGAGTGCCTTATCAAACTGTTTTTAGCCTGGTGCCAGTGGCTTATGCCTGTAATCCTAGCTACTCAGGGGCCTGAACTCAGGGTTTGGGTATTGCCCCTGCATTTTTTTGCTCAAGGCTAGCACTCTACCACTTGAGCCACAGTTCCACTTTCGGCTCACAATCTTTCCTGCTTGGACTGGCCTCAAACTGTGACACTCAGATCTCAGCCTTCTGAATCTCCTAGGATTGCAAGCATGAGCCACTAGCACCTGGCTAACCTCAATTTCTACTAATGGTACAACAGTACCTACCTCACGGACTTGCTTTAAGTTTTAAGTAAGTCAACAAGGGCCAAGTGCTTAACATACTGCCCACTGCAGAGCAAGTGTTTAATAAAGTTGGTAAATTCTCAGCATAGTGGAGAGAAACAAGTGAAAATGACAAAGCAGTGTTACCTAAGCTTTACTCCTTTTCATTCACTCAATACTCAAACTAATAAATCCTGCATATATTTATATATCAAATTTTCTCCTACTGTGTTTTCATTTTATTTTTATTTTTTTTGTCAGTCCTGAGGCTTGGACTCTGGGCCCGAGCACTATCCTTGGCTTCTTTTTGCTCAAGGCTAGCACTCTACCTCTTGAGGCACAGCGCCACTTTGGCTTTTACTGTTTACGTGATGCTGAGGAATCAAACCCAGGGTTTCATGCATGCAAGGCGAGCACTTTATCGCTAAGCCACATTCCCAGCTCCTTTACTGTGTTTTTAATTTAAAAGAATCTTTAAATTTCCTGCAAATGGAGATCTATTGTTATATGCCACAATATTAGACATTATTATTACTACTATTTTGGTGTTGGTTCTAGGGTTTGAACTCAGGGCCTGGGTCCTGTCCCTTGAGATTTTTTTTCTTCTTTCAAGGCTAGCACTCTACCACTTAAGCTACAGCTTTACTTCTGGCTCTTTTGGGGCAGTTAATTCAAGATAAGAGTCTTATGGACTTTAATGCCTGGGCAAGAGCCACTGGCACCCACAGAAAGAAATCCTTCCTAATAAATACAATGAAATTAAACAAGTTTTCACTAGACATGGTCACCTGGTTAACTTCTGAACCCGAGGCTTGCTCTCTTTATTAAAACAAGAGCCTCCTAGGAGCCAGAAGGATTGTGAGTCTGAGGCCAGCATAGGCTGCCTATAGAGACTTTGTCACACACACACACACACACACACACACACACACACACACAGAGGGAGAAAGAGTAAGGGGGAGGGGAGAGAGAGAAATTGGCAAGTGATCAAGATAGCATTTCTTGAAATCACATATAATTAGAACTGATTAATGTGGCAGGGCACATATCTATGTGCAACTGAAAGCAATCTCAAAACCTGTCTCTGCAAAGAAATCCCCCAAGGAAGCATGTGAGGAAGAAGTGGCCACGACTTTAGTAGGAGAGGAAATGATCAATGAGAACCCATCACATTTCCCTGGCAGTTTTACAGTTTGCACAGTGGTGTGTGCTTTGTTTCCCAGCGACCCAGTTGACCATTACGAAAGTTTGTTTGGTAGAACGCCGATGATCACATCCACTTGACGGGGGTGTCACAATAACTAAGGGCAGTAACGCACCCAGAAGTCGGTAGAAACTCTTTCCCAACCCAAGGCAGGGATAGAACGGACTGTAGACAACCGCACTGGAGGTGAGCGAGTTGACTACCAACGTTCACGAGTATTGTGAGCCCGCACTGAGAGATTTAAAGGCATCCTCGAGTTGACACCCACCCCCCCCCCCCCGCGCCCAAGCCCAAGCCCGTTCTATAAAGTAGGTACTGCCATCATCCTCATTTTACAGACGACACAAGTGGAATACACTGTAACGACCGAGGCCAACCTACCAGCAGGGGCGCGCTGCGAACTCTGGCGAACCGGCAGAGCCTCGGCCCTTCTCCTGCCCAAGGTCACCGCAGGAGCGAGGTCGGCAGGCCGGGGACCGTACTCACCTGTCAGACACCTGTTCCTGGGTGAGCTTCTTGTCGCTCTGCAGCAGGATGGACACGTAGTGGCGGATCATGCCCACGAAGAACGTGATGATCACGATGGGTAGGACCACCCAGAGGCGGATGTTGGAGTCGAGCAGCAGCTCCGGACCCGCCATCTTCACCGAGAGCCGTCTGGCAGGCCGGGGTAGTCCAGTTCCGCTTAGAGTCCGCTTCCGGGCCCTCCCTCGCCCCAAGGCTACAACGTCGGCCCGGGACTCGACGGCAGTCAGTCGCCAGCCCCCGCGCTCCGCTTCCAGCTGGGCCGCCCGGCTGCCGACTTCCGGCGCCGGCTCTTGACGTCACTCCAGGGCGCGTTCCGGTGACGCCGCGGCGGCGTCACGCCGACGCGGGAAAGTCGAAAGCGAGGGGCCGGAATCGGCGTCGCGGCGGTTGAGTGCGGTCGCTGCCTCTGTCTCTCGAGCTTTCGAGTCCCAACGGCCTCTTGGCCGGGCCGACCCCAGCCTTCCCTCCCGAGGCCTCGCGCCTCGAGCCTCGGTTTCCTCCTCCGTCTCCTGTCTTGGGATAATCCCCACAGGTACCGCCCCGCGTCATTCCAATGACGGAGGGAGCGGGGCTTCCCTCTCCACCAGCTTCGGGATGGCCCGGCCCCGCGTGACGGCCTCACTTCCGTCTCTGCAGGACCTGGCGTCGCGCGTGTTAAGGTCTAAGGTCACTCGCCTGGACGTCGGGCAGGCGGCCCCGACTCAGGTTTTCCATCTGCAAAATGGCTGCCTGTGGTTACCCGGGCTGAGGAAAAGAGGGGTGGTGAGGGGTGGGGCCGGGCCTGGGGTGGGAGGTGGGGGTGCGCGCTGGGGTTCCCGACCCTCCTCCGCACGTGGAGGCTGGGAGATACAGATTAGACTACCTAAAATTCCAACCGAGAGCAAACTGGCTACCTGGGTGTCGTGGTGGTAATCCTATCTGCTCCAGAAGAAGCTGACATCTGAGGATAGTGGTGCAAGGCAGGAAAGTCCCCCAGACTCTTACCTCCAATTAACCACAGTGTGTGTGGGGGTGGAGGGGGAGGGTTGGAGCCAGAAGAGTATCTGTGGCTTAAGTGGTAGAGCTCCACACTTGAGTGAAAAAGCTCAGCGACAGCTCTCAGGCCCAGAGTTTTAAGCCCAGGATTAGCAAGCAAACAAAAAACCCAAACCGGCACCAGAGCCTAAGTGTTAAAAGGCAAGCTTGCCTTACAAATATCAGGGTCGTGAGTTCAAACCCCCCATGCTACCAGAAAATTACCCCGTCAAACCTGAAGTCATGGATAAATAAGAGATAAGTATGTATGGTAATTATAATTTTTAACCTTCATCGGAGACCGTTGTTATACTCAAAAGTATATTTTCATTGTTATTTCACTAATTTATCTTTTTTTGGGGGTTATTGTTACTGTAAAGGTGATGTATAAAGGATTGCAGTTACATAAGGTAAAGAGTACCTTGCAGGGCTGGGGATATGGCCTACTGGCAAGAGTGCTTACCTCGCCTACATGGTGCTGGGTTCAATTCCCCAGCACCACATATACAGAAAACGGCCAGAAGTGGCGCTGTGGCTCAAGTGGCAGAGTGCTAGCCTTGAGCCAAAAGAAGCCAGGGACAGCGCTCAGGCCTTGCGTCCAAGCCCCAAGACTGGCAAAAAAAAAAAAAAAAAAAAAAAGAGTACATTGCTTTTCAGACAATGTCACCTTCCCTCCCATCCCCACCCACAAGTTGTATAGTTCATTTTCAACAGTGTCCAGTGAGTACCACTGCTGCACTAGTCCTTCTATTTCTGTGCCTCCCCTTGCAGTCCTGAAGACATATAAATGAACAAAGAGAACAAAAAGAAAAGAAAAATAGCAAAAAGAAGAAATAAATGCTTTTGGTTTTTATTTCCTGGAGTCCATTTTTCTTTCTTTCTTTCTTTCTTTCTTTCTTTCTTTCTTTCTTTCTTTCTTTCTTTTTTTTTGCCAGTCCTGGGCCTTGGACTCAGGGCCTGAACACTGTTGCTGGCTTCTTTTTGCCCAAGGCTAGCACTCTACCTCTTGAGCCACAGTACCACTTCTGGCTTTTTTCTTTTTTTTTTTTTTTTTTGGCCAGTCCTGGGGCTTGGACTCAGGGCCTGAGCACTGTCCCTGGCTTCTTTTTGCTCAAGGCTAGCACTCTGCCACTTGAGCCACAGCACCACTTCTGGCCATTTTCTGTATATGTGGTGCTGGGGAATCGAACCCAGGGCCTCATGTATATGAGGCAGGCACTCTTGCCACTAGGCCATATCCCCAGCCCTTCTGGCTTTTTTCTATATATGTGGTGCTGAGGAATCGAACCCAGGACTTCATTTATATGAGGCAAGCACTTTACCTCTTTTTTTTTTTTGGCCAGTCCTGGGCCTTGAACTCAGGGCCTGAGCACTGTCCCTGGCTTCTTCCCGCTCAAGGCTAGCACTCTGCCACTTGAGCCACAGCGCCACTTCTGGCCGTTTTCTGTATATGTGGTGCTGGGGAATCGAACCTAGGGCCTCGTATATCCGAGGCAGGCACTCTTGCCACTAGGCTATATCCCCAGCCCTACCTCTTTTTTTTTTAATGGATTTTTTTTGTTACTATAAAGATAATGTACAGAGGGATTACAGTTAATTTTTTATTGTTTAGCTCTGAAGTAGGGCTTGAGATCTGGCATTGTGATAGCACCAGGAGGACACTTCAAGAAAAATGGCATTTGACAAGAGTTTTTAAGGATGACGAGCATTTCAGGTGCAAATAATGCCTTTGTGTAAGGATACTGGAACCAAGAATGTTCTAGTATATGGAAGAAATTAGAAGGCTATGCTCACTCTTTGCTGTTTCAAAGTGAGTTTTCTCTCTGCTTAGAATATTTTTCTTAAACACTTATGGTTACCTTCTATTTCAACCCTTAAATCTATGCTTAAAAATCACTTTCTCTAGCAATGGACGTAGCTCTGTGGTAAGAGTATTGCCTAGCAATGAGTGAGGCCCTGGGTTCCATTCCCAGAACTTCAAAAAAAGGAGGGACACTGCAAAAGGGAGATGGGGCAATAAAAAAGAAACTAGATTTAACTAGATTAAGTTTTCTTGCAAGCCCTATTTTTTATTATACTGTATAAAGTCCCTGAGGGCATGTCTATATTGTTAGTAACCCCCAAACTTGTTATAATCTCTAACATACAGTATTGAGTTAGTAAGTTAACAGGTAAATTGGTAGGC
This sequence comes from Perognathus longimembris pacificus, assembly GCF_023159225.1. Lineage (NCBI taxonomy): Eukaryota > Metazoa > Chordata > Mammalia > Rodentia > Heteromyidae > Perognathus > Perognathus longimembris. The sequence goes on from NC_063170.1 coordinate 68,141,445, forward strand.
ACCAGTGGCTCACACCTGGTTACTCATGAGGCTGAACTCTGAGGGACAAGGTTCAAAACCAATTTGGGTAGAAGAATGTGAAAGACCTCGTCTTCAGTAAACCAACAAAAAGCTGAACTGGATATTTTGTGGGCAAGAAAGCTGAGGAAGAGCAAGAGGCCCTAAGTTCCAGCCCAGATGCTGGCAAACAAACAACATCAAACCAAGTAAATTGAGGCTAAGTGATAAAGAATCTTGAATCTCAGGTCAAAAGAGATGTGGATTTTCTTTTAGCAAAAAGGAAGTGGTCTGGTGAGGTATGAGGGAAGGGCATGTTGGCCAGATAGAGGACAATTGAAATGTGCTCAGAACTAGTGAGAAGACTGGTTTTACATACTGCAGATTCTCTGAGCAATCACATTAACTTCTCAGAATTTAGCTAAATGGTAGAAAATAACTTGTTTTCTGATTTTACTTTAGGAAATAATTTAAACCAAAATGGTTTTCAAAAGAAGACTGACAAGATCTAGTGGTAAAGATAGCCTGACAGAAGATGAGTCTAGTAAGTATCTAGCCATTCATTCCTGTATTTGTGGTCTCACATGTAAGAGGTAGTTGAAGAGATGAAAAGTTGCTGTTCTTCAGGTGTTTGCAGTCATCAGGATTTAATGGATAGAGAGCAGGAGATTTGAGACTGAGCTTTGCCTTCATGTTTTATGAATGACTTTGGAACAGAGTCTGTCTCCATACTCATGAGAAAAATTAGAGTCACCTGTACATTATCTAGGAGCTGGGACACAATGAAAAGACAGCCCTTCCCCTTCAGTAAGCTTTTGGTCCCCTTTTTTCCTTTTTTTTTTTTTTCTTCTTTATTGTCAAAGTGAAGTACAGAGGGGTTACAGTTTTATATGTAAGACAAGTACATTTCTTATCCAACTTGTTACCTCCTCTCATTTTTCCCCATTTCCCCCCTCCCTACTTCCCTGCCCTGCCCCCCATGAGTTATACAGTTGGTTTACAACAATTGGTTTTGTAAGTACTGCTATTGCAATGGTTTGCCTTTTTATCCTTTGTCTCTCGATTTTGTATTCCCTTTCCCTTCCCTTTAAAAAAGGTTATAAATACTATAATAGTGACAGTTAAAGAGAAGGTGTATCAAAGCAAACACATCAGAGATAAAGAAATAGTGCAAAGATAATAGTCTAATGGGCTTTACTGCCCAGGCTAGATTTGAACCATGATCCTCAGATCTCAGCCTTCTGAGTGGCTAGGATTACAGGCTTGAGCCACCAATGCTCGTTTAAGGAAGGGAGTAAGTGATACTTGTTTTGTTTCTCTACGTCAGGTTTTTTTGTTTTGTTTTGTTTTTTGCCAGTCCTGGGGTTGAACTCAGGGCCTGGGCTCTGTCCTTGGCTTCTTTTTGCTTCTTTTACCACTTGAGCGATAGCGCCACTTCTGGCTTTTTCTATATATGTGGTGCTGAGGAATTGAACCCAGGGCTTCATGTATACGAGGCAAGCACTCTACCACTAGGCCAATATTTCCAGCCCTGCATAAGGCTTTTTGTTGAAAAAAACAAAAAAGCTGAATGAGAAAAGGAAAAAATGGAATTGTGTTATTAAAGGAAAAACATTTTCTTTGTTTGCTTCAAAAGCCCTTTGTTGCCTATTGTTAGTTGAAAGCTTTAGCATAAAAATTCTGAACTTTGTACTCAAACTTGTGATGCCAGAGAACCTGCTTCATTCTGTCTTGTTCTGGAATACAGATGATTGATTTTAAACTTTGGTGTGTCTCCGAATTACTGATAGAAAAGTTTGCCAAAAATGCAGACTGCTAGAAAAGTTTGCCAAAAATGCAGACTTCTAGGAATGAAGCCTAGAGCATGCAATTTCATAAGCTTCTTAGTGATTGCAATGTAATGGTTTGCAAACAACAGCCTGAATAAGTCACTCATTTACATTTCCATAGTTATTCTTGTTACCAAGCAATCCTAAGCTGCTGCCACATTTTGTATTCTTTGAGTGAAAATTCAATTGAAGATAATTTTATTTGTTGATTGCTTAGTTTATCTGTTTGTTTGGAAGTCAGATTTGTTGTTTACTGTTGGCTTTTTTTTTTTGGCCAGTCCTGCGGCTTGGACTCAGGGCCTGAGCACTGTCCCTGGCGTCTTTTTGCTCAAGGCTAGCACTCTGCCACTTGAGCCACAGCGCCACTTCTGGCCATTTTCTGTATATGTGGTGCTGGGGAATTGAACCCAGGGCTTTGTGTATATGAGGCAAGCACTCTTGCCACTAGGCCATATCCCTAGCCCCCACTGTTGGAAATAGTTCATTTCATTGCAGCACCAGTCCTAGTTCTATTCCTTAGAAACATACCAGTTTTTCTTCTTAGCACCGTTATTCCTGGGGTTATATTTAACTTTTTTTTTTGTCATCTTAAAAATTCTGCTTAGTCTCAGAAGACAGGATGCAGCCACTTTCCAAAACAATAAAGAAATCTCATGCTTCTAATCAAGTTGAAGAAAATGACACTGTTTTTGTAAGACTTCTCAAGACATCTGGACTTACTCTTAAAACTGGACAGAATCAGAATCAACTGGGTAACTTTTTGTTATTTTATAAGAATTAATTTACTGTTAAAGGTAATTTTATTATTACAAGTAACATTATTTTTTGGGATCGTGGTTTGAACTTCATGCCCCGAACTTGCTAGGCAAGTCCTACTATTCAGACTCAGTGCTTAATGTATTCCTCATCCCTTTTAGCTTTAGTTATTTTTTAGGTAAGGTCTCAAGGCAGCTTCAGACTTAGAGCCTTGTGTCTTCTGCCTCCCCTATAATGGAGATTACAGGCATAAGCTACCATGACCAACATTGAACTCATTGGCACTTAAACTCATTGCCTGTGCACTGTCTCAGCTTTGTAACCCAAGGCTGGTTACCTCTTGAGCCACAAACCCACCCAGTTTTTTGCTGATTAAAGCACAGACTGCCGGGTCTGTCTTTGAATTATGGTCCTCAGATCTTAGTCTGTTGAGTAATTAGGATTACAGGTATGAGCCACAGCTAGAAATGTAAATCTTTATGGAATAAAACTGGTAGATGTTATAGACTGGTGAACAGCTATCCTTCTTTCCTCATAGCTGTGGACCAAATAGTTTTCCAAAAGAAGCTCTTTCAGACCCTGAGGAAACATCCTTCTTATCCCAAAGTATGTATTATTTTCTTCATGCAGTACTCTGTAATTAGGAATTTAAAGACCTTGGGATACAGTTGAACAAGTTAGAATGATTTTTAGGTGACAGCACGTTAAGCTAAAAATCATACTCTTCTCTCTCTCTCTCTCTCTCTCTCTCTCTCTCTTTTTAGTGACAAAATAGAGTTTAATAGAGAGTATATCATTAAAGGAAATGGGGGGGCTTGAGCTAAGTGGCTCAAGAGCAGTCTTACCCTTCTCCTGTTTATTTTTTCATTCTACCTTATTTATTTTTGAAATCTGTTCATTAAGGTAATCGAAGAATTTGTCAAGGGCCTGGAGTCTTACATTGAGGACAGTGAAAGTTTCAGGAACTGCCTTCTATCCTGTGAACGTCTGCAGGATGAGGAAGCCAGGTGTGGAGAGGCGGCACCCAGGGACCCATTCTGTTTCAGTAATTGGGTTGGGATGGGAAAATGCACCTTTATACCATCTCACTTTTGATGCTGTGATCTCTGTTTCTCAAGCTAAGCCTAACTTTAAAATGATTAAATCTGTAGCTCTAAGTCTTAAGACCTAGAAGATCTCTTTTAATAGCATATGTCTTAACCTGTTTTGATCAAATTTCAAATCTCTGCTTCTTCATATTAAGGGTTAGGGTTTCTTGTCTAACAAGATGACACTGAACATAACCTTCAAGGGTTGTATATTTGGTTTATGGAGAAAAGATCATTACAAACAAGGGAAAATAGGAACCAATTGTTTTTTTACTTGTTGTTTTTTACAGCATGAGCACATCTTACTCTAAGAGTCTCATTAAACTACTTCTGGGGATTGACATATTACAGGTAAGGCTGCCATTTGGTCTGTGAACATTTGATAGATGGGATTTGGTGTGTACCCATCATAAATGACTGGGTCACAGGGTAGGGACAGGCTCATTGGAGAGTGTGGGTTTGCAGCAGCTTCCAAAGCCCTTTACTGAGATGAGTCTGCTAAGGGTCTGTGTGTTTGAATTGCTGTGATTATCCCTATCCATTCAATTCTATTTATTTCCCTAGCATCTGAGAACCTTGTCATTTTAGCCACATTAGCATCTGTATCATCTGTTCAGCTTTATAGTTGTTTATGTAACTCAGTTTTGCTCTTTATCTCTTTCTCTTCTCTTTATTCTCATTTATTGAGCATGTGGTATGCTGAAATACTTTTTATTATTATCGCTATTATTTTTGCCAATCCTGGGGTTTGAACTCAGGGCCTGGGCACTATCCCTGAGCTTCTCTTGCTCAAGGCTAGCAGTCTGCCACTTGAGCCACAATGCTACTTCCATCTTTTTCTGTTGATGTGGTACTGAGGAATTGAACCCAGGCATGGCTTCATGCATGCTAGGCAAGCACTCTACTGCTAAGCTATATTCCCAGCCCACACTGATATACTTTAAATAGCTCATATTGTAATACAAATATCCTGTCATATACCCTTATTCAGGGCCTCTGCCTCTTGAGCCATGGTCCCCAATCATTTTGCCTTTTAGTTTACTTTTCTGTTAGGAGCATGCAATAGCTTTACCTCAGCTGATATCAAATCATAACCTACTACCTCCTGAGTAGCTAGGACCATGGGTGTGCCACCATGAAGAAGACCATGTCTGGTCTTCTTCCCCTACCTCTTTCCTCCTGTTCATTTGAATTTCCTTCCCTGAGCTTCAAAAGATTATATAAGAGGAGTACAATTTAACATGTCCATGTAAGTGTTCAGTGCTTCTTGATCAGAGTCACTGACACCTATCATTCGGTCCAAGAAAATTATGAATATCATTTACTTAGTTTAATCATAGGTATTTCTTCTGGGTTCCGATGGCTTATGCCTGTAATTTTAGCTACTTGGGAGGCTGAGATCTGAGGATTGTAGTTCAAAGCCAGCTTGGGCAGGCGAAGCCGTGCAATTTTATCTCCCATTAACCCCCCAAAAGCTGGAAGCGGAGCTGTGCCTCAAGTGGTAGAGCACTAGCCTTGGGCATAAAAAAAGCTCAGGGACAGTGCCCAGATCTTCAGTTAAAACCCCAATACCAGCACACACAGACAACAATCTTGTAGCTTCCTTGTTCCTGTTGAAACTCTTTTCAAATCTGCATTTTATGGAATAATTGTTACCATATTTAATTGTATTTTTATCATGATTAATTTTACTGTAATATCTCTAGTGATAAATTATTGCTGTCTTTGTATTCTAACCCCTTAAACTCAAAACAATATTCATGTGAAGATTTCTTTAACAGGATTTCTTGTATATTTTGAGCCCATCTAACACGTAATTACTGTTTTCTTTATTTAGCCTGCTATTATCAAAACTTTATTTGAAAAGTTACCAGAATTTCTTTTTGAAAAGTAAGTGGAACTATTTTCAAATATTCAAATGCTATTCTTACATATCCCAGAAAAACTTGCTTAAAATAATGTACTTCTTTGTGGTCATTTGTGAGGCTTGATCTCAGGGCCTGGGTGCTATCCTTGAGCTTCTATGCTCAAGAATAGCCCTCTGCCACTAGAGCCACGGTACCACTTCTGGTTTTTGAATGGTTAATTGGAGATAAGATTCTCACGGGGACTTTTCTGCCTGGGCTTGCTTCTAACTATGATCCCCAGATCTTAGCCTCCTGAGTAGCTAGCATTAACAGACATGAGCCACCGGCACCTAGCTGTCCTTTTTTTTGTTTTTTTTGTAATGGGGATCGACCCCAGGATGTTGTATTTGTTAGGCAAGTGTTTGCCCCTGAGCTACAGCCTAGCTTTAATTATATTATTTTTAAGTGATAACTCTGTAATTCTTGTTTTCCTTTCTAAATCTTCCTGGCTGTTAACAATTCAGTACGTTTTCTTCCAGACATTTTCTCAAAGTAGTATGTTCATATGTCTACTTTTCCTGGTATGGCTTACGTTTCTAGCAAGTGCCTCATAACATAGTATGTGTGCTATAAATATCAATTGAATGGGTATGATATTTTGAGAATGGTAATGCTGTTGTATAAGTCAGAAAGATTATGTTCAGGAGTTGGGGATGTAATTCAATTGTAGAGACCCTGATTAGCATGTCTGAGGGCCTAGTTTCTATCTCCAGCACCAAAAAACAAAAGCTAGAAAAGCTAAGTCCTTTCTCTTCTACTTTTCTATTTTTAATATACAGACCAAACAGCGATGGAATCAGCATGCCTCGACTCATTATCAGTCAGCTGAAATGGCTTGAGAGAATTGTGGATGGCCAGGTAGGCTTTGAAACTATTACTTAAAGAGAGTGTTCCACGCCACATGTTTGGAATTTACAGCATTTTTTTTTCTTTTAACAGAAAATATGCACTCTTCCATCTGTCCCTTAGGTTTTTTTTTGCCAGTCCTGTGGCTTGAACTCAGGGCCTGGGTGCTGTCTGTGAGCTTTTTGCTCAAGGCTAGCACTCTTACCACTTAAGCCAAAGCCACTTCCATCTCTTTCTGTGTTTGTGGTGCTGAGGAATTGAACTCAGGGCTTCATGCATGCTAGGCAGGCACTCTCCCACTAAGCCACATTCCCAGTCCTGTCCATTAGAGTTTTTCCTTAGCTTTTATCATCTGAGAATCATGAGTACTTCATCTAACAAAGAGACTTCTCTGATGAGGAAATGAGAATGGCCAAGAGACATATGAAAAAGTGCTCTACATCATTGGCCATAAAAGAAATGCAAATCAAAACAACATTGAGATTCCACCTCACCCCAGTAAGAATGTCATATATCAAGAAAACTAACAATAACAATTGTTGGAGGGGATGTGGCCCAAAGGGAACCCTACTTCATTGTTGGTGGGAATGTAAACTGGTTCAGCCACTCTGGCAAGCAGTATGGAGATTCCTCAGAAGGCTAAATATAGAACTCCCCTATGACCCAGCAGCCCCACTTTTGGGTATCTATCCAAAAGACCACAAAGAAAATCACAGTAATGCCACCAGCACAACAATGTTCATCGCAGCACTATTTGTCATAGCTAGAATCTGGAACCACCCCAGATGCCCCGCAGTAGACGAATGGATCAGGAAAATGTGGTACATATACACAATGGAATTTTATGCCTCGATCAGAAAGAATGACATTGCCCCATTTGTAAGGAAATGGAAGGACTTGGAAAAAATTATACTAAGTGAAGTGAGCCAGACCCAAAGAAACATGGACTCTATGGTCTCCCTTATAGGGAATAATTAGTACAGGTTTAGGCAAGTCATAGCAGAGCATCACAAGAGCCCAATAGCAGGGGCTGGGGATATGGCCTAGTGGCGAGAGAGCTTGCCTCGTATACATGAGGCCCTGGGTTTGATACCCCAGCACCACATATACAGAAAACGGCTAGAAGTGGCGCTGTGGTTCAAGCGGCAGAGTGCTAGCCTTGAGCAAAAAGGAAGCCAGGGACAGTGCTCAGGCCCTGAGTCCAAGGCCCAGGACTGGCAAAAAAAAAAAAAAAAAGCCCAATAGCTATACCCTTATGAACACATAAGATGATACTAAGTGAAATGAACTCCATGTTATGGAAATGATCGTTATATCATAGTTTTAACTACTTTCAACGTGCCATGTGTAACTGTAGCTTCTATTATGGATGATGTTCTTGTATCACCTTCCAGTGGTTGTACCTACACTATCTCTGTAATCTTAACTGAGTATATTGGAAACCGTGTATACTGGTATTAGAAGTAGGAAATTGAAAGGGAATACCAAAATTGAGAGACACAGGGTAAAAAAAAAAGACAAATAGCTACAAAAGCAATACTTGCAAAACTGTTTGGTGAAAGTGAACTGAACACCTCAGGGGGGGAAAGGGAAAGGGGGAGGAGGGAGGGGGGGTATGAGGGACAAGGTAACAAACAGCACAAGAAATATATCCAATGCCTAACGTATGAAATTGTAACCTCTCTGTACATCAATTTGATAATAAAAATTTGAAAAAAAAAGAAAAAAAATAAATTTCTTCAGAAAAGAAACTAACATCAAGCATGGTGGTACATACCTGTAAGCTCAGGTCCTGGGAGACTGTAACAGGAGTATCACAAGGCCAAACAAAGTCACTCTATCTCATTTAGACAAAAAACAAAAAGAGAAGTTTGCAGGGTGCTGGTGGCTCACACCTATAATCCTTGCTACTACGTAGGCTGAGATCTGAGAATCGTAGTTCAAAGCCAGCCTGGGCAGAAGTTTTGTGTTAACCACTCAAAAACTGGAAGTAGTGTTGTGGCTCAAAGTGGTGGAGTAGTAGTCTTGAACAAAAATGCTCAGGGACAGTGCCCAGGCCCTGAGTTCAAGCCCCACAACCAACAACAACAAAAAGAGAACCTTATTCAATAATTAAGATTAAGCATTATTTATAACAAAGATAAATATTTATATTATACATTTTATGTAAAATAATAAAATGTGCATAGTTTAATACATAAACAATACTAAATATTACTTGCTTTCAAATTGTAGAGATTATTGTTTGTTTTTCAAAAGTAGTGAGATCCCCCAACTATCTTAGTTCACTGCAAGTGTTTTAATTTGATTGCATGTTAAGGAAAATTATAGGAAGTTTCTGTATTTACGAATTCATTACTTAAGCACCTTGGTAAGTTGAATCTACAAGAACCAAGTGCTTGAGGTCTCTTCAGTTGTTCCTAAAACCATTCTTCTAATTTTGGTAGAAATTCCAAGTTAGGGGCTGGGGATATAGCCTAGTGGCAAGAGTGCCTGCCTCGGATACACGAGGCTCTAGGTTCGATTCCCCAGCACCACATATACAGAAAACGGCCAGAAGCGGCGCTGTGGCTCAAGTGGCAGAGTGCTAGCCTTGAGCGGGAAGAAGCCAGGGACAGTGCTCGGGCCCTGAGTCCAAGGCCCAGGACTGGCCAAAAAAAAAAAAAAAAGAAATTCCAAGTTAAATGTTGGAAAGTGAGTTTTGGTCTTATCTGGGCTGGAATGTACCACTTAATTTTAGATCCTTGTATTCCCACATTTTGAAGATGAGGATAGCCAAGCAAACTCCATCATTGAAAAAACTAATGAAATAGTGTGTATAATAGAAGTACTGGATAATGAGCCATCTGCCCTGTTATTCAATATATGCTCGTTTGGATCTTTTTGTGTGCAATTTGCCTCTGAAGTTTGGAACTTGAGGCTATCATCATATTGTATGCATGGAAGTTTCAGCTCTGAATAGCTGTTATGCCATTTCTCATAATGTCTTCCATCACAGGACCTCACCACCAAAATCATGCAGCTGATCAGCGTTGCTCCAGTCCCTCTGCAACAGGACTTTGTCACCAGCCTTCCTGAGATCCTGGGGGATGCGCAGCATGCTGACGTAGCAAATGAACTCAGGTGAGGAAGCACCACCGTGTTATCTCAGGCATCAACAGGACTGCTTTTACACTGCAGCGGGGAGTCGTGACAAGGTCCTATATTAAAAGATAGTGGTATACCTCTTTTCCATACTTAGAGAATGAGACTTAACCTGTTTTTCTTCCTTTTATTTGCTGGTACAGCTTTGAATTCAGGATTTTATGCTTGCAAGGCAGGAGCTTGAACCTCTGATGCACACCTCCAGCTCCTGTTTGTACTGATTTTTTTTTTTTCTTTTGTCAGTCATGGGGCTTCAACTCAGGGTTTGGGCACTGTCCCTGAGCTCTTTTGCTCAAGGCTAGTGCTCTACCACTTTGAGCCACAGCACCACTTCCAGTTTTCTGGTGGTTCATTGGAGATAAGAGTCTCATGCATGGACTTACCTTCCTGGGCTGGCTTTGGACTACATGATGCTCAGATCTCAGCCTCCTGAGTAGCTACGATTATAGGTGTGAGCCACCAGCACCCAGCTGTACTCATTATTTTTTAGATAGTCTTGCTTCTGCTCAGGTGTGTGCCTGGACTTCATTCTCCTATTTTAGACTTCCTGTTGTGACTAGGATAATAGGCACACACCCTGCACCCAACTCTTGGTTGAGAAGGGGCTTGATAAAGGGTCTTTCTAATCTTTCTTCCCAGGTTGGCCTCAAACCACAGTCCTCCTAATTTCACCCTCTCAAACAGCCAAGATTAAAGGTGATACCCATCAGTGGCCAGCTTACTTTCTTTTTCATATTTATATATGTATATATGTGTGTGTGTATATTTTTATATATGTATACACATATATGTGTATATGTTGTTTTTTTAATATAGACATATCTACTTTTTTTTAAATGGTAAAGCTAAGGGTTGGGGACATGGCTTAAGTGGTCGAATGCCTGCCTAACAAGCTTGAGATAATGCGTTCGAACCCTACTATCCTACTCACTTCTCTATGTTCCTCTTAATACCCTGCCCTACATATATGTCTGTCTGTCATGCTTACTATAGTTAATTGTAAATGTAGTGGGTTTTAGAAGTCGTCAGAAAGGGAGCTAGACACTTCAGAAAGGGGCCTCACTCTGATAATCCTGGCTATGCAGGAATCTGAGAAATGAGGATTATATATAATTCAGAGCCATCCCAGGTAGAAAAGTCCGTGAGACTTACTTTCCTATTAACCACCAAAAAGCTGTAAATAGAGCTGTGGCTCAAGTGAGGGAAAGCTTTCAGTTCCTGAGTTCAAGCCTCAGTACTGGTGTGTGTGTGCGCACGCGTGCGTTTGTGTGCGCATATACACAAATATCAGTTGGGCTATGGTGGCTCATGCCTGTAATCTTAGCTATTCAGAAGGCTGAGATCTGAGGATCAGGGTTGGAAGCCAGTCAGGCAGGAAAGTTCATGAGACTCTTATCTCTATATACTTCTAAAAAAGCTGGATGTGGAGTTGTAGCTCAGGTGGTAAACTGCTAGCCTTGAATAACAACAACAAAAAGCTCAGGGACACTGCTCAGGCCCTGTGTTCAAGTTCCAGGACCAGCACTAAAAAAGAACCACAAGGGGCTGGGAATGTGGCTCAGTGGTAGAGTGCTTGCCTAGCATGAATGAAGCCTTGGGTTCCCTTCCTCAGTATCACATACACAGAAAAAGCCAAAAGTGGCACTATAGCTCAAGTGGTAGAGTGCTAGCATTGAGCAAAAAAGCTCAGGGAGTGTCCAGGCCTGTTCAAGCCCCAGGAGTAGCACTAAAACCCCAAAAAACAAAAATTACAAAACAACAACCCAGGAAGGATATGTATCAGGTTGAAAAGTAGTGACCTCAGTAGTAAGGATAGTGAAGGAGGGAATGATTCTTGCGTCCACTTTGGTCTACCTAACTATTTTAATTTTTATAATGAGCCTATAATGTTTATCATAAGACCTTTGTTTCTTTTTTTTTTTTTTTTCCTTGCCAGTCCTGAGCTTGAACTCGGCCTGAGCACTTCCCTAGCTTCTTTTTGCTCAAGGCTAGCACTCTACCACTTGAGCCACTGCACCATTTCTGGCCTTCTCTGTGTATGTGGTGCTGAGGAATCGAACCCAGGGCTTCATGTATGTAAGGCAAGCACTTTATTCCCAGCCCCAGGCTTTTTCTATATACATGGTGCTGAGGAATCAAACCCAGGGCTTCATGTATGTGAGGCAAGCACTCTACCACTAGGCCATATTCCCAGCCCAAGACCTTTGTTTTTCTTTTGGTGCTAGTACTAGGACTTGAACTCTTGGCCTCACTCTCTCCCTCACCTTTTTCACTCATAGATTGCACTCTTTATCACTTGAGCTATACCTCTACTTCCGGCTTTTTGCTGGTTAGAGATAAGAGCATTTCTGAGATTTGTCTGCTCTGGCTGGCTGTGAACTGCAATTCTCAGTTTTCTGTATAGCTGTGATTATAGGCATAAGCCACTGGCATCTGGCATGCAGATGATTTTTAATTAAGCATTATATACAGCAATGAAGTAGGAGATAAGCATAATTTGCTTACATATCTGTGGATTCCATTTTTTTAAAATTCAACTAATTACTGCTCAAAGATAGCTAGTGGGTCACGCTTATAATCCTAACTCCTCAGGAGGCTGAGGTCTAAGGACTACAGTTCTAAGCCAGCCTGAAGTCCATGAGACTCTTACCTCCAACTAACCACCAGAAAATAGGAAGTGGAGCTGTGGCTCAAAATAGTAGAGTGCTAGCCTTGAGCAGAATTGCTCAGCATTTAGGCCCTGAGTTCAAGTTTTATGACTGACAAATGTACAGACATTTCTTGTCTCTTCCTACATTGTACCGAATAATAAGTATTTGCAAAGTGTTTACATTGTATTAAGTATTATAAGTATCCTAGAGGCGATTTGAAATATTCTAAAGGAAGTGCAATGTCATGCTGGGTATGTAGGTCATATTCAAATAACTACACCATTTTATAAGGTCTACTTTAGTATCTGAAGATTTTGGTATCCATGAGACCCTGAACCTAGTCTGCTACATATGCTAAGGTATAACTATGAATCTCCCTTCCCACACTAGTGAGTGGTCTTCTCACATCATTATTTGCCTGCTGTGTGTAAACCATTAGACAGTTTCTTTTTCTACTGTTCACAGTGACCTGCTGATGGCGAACACGGCTCCACTTACTGTCCCAATCCTGGATGTCCTTTCCAGCCTCCGACTTGACACAAATTTCCTGTCTAAGGTAGGAAAGAATGTGCTTTCCAGAAATGGCACAAACCTTTCTGACCTCTTGGAACCAGTCAGTATCGACCAGTCATCAACTTGGGAAAATCATACATAGTGAAAATAGCGTTTTGAAAGCATAGTCTGTATTACTTGATCTCTCTCTCTCTCTCTCTCTCTCTCTCTCTCTCTCTCTCTCTCTCTCTCTCTCTCTCTCTCTCTCTCTCTTTCTTCTGTTCAATGAATCTCTTTTTTGTGTGTACCAGTCCTGAGGCATGAACTCAGAGCCTGGGTGCTGTCCCTGAGCATTTTTGCTCTGTCATTTTGAGCCACAGCTCCCCTTCTCATTTTCTGGTGGTTAATTGAAATGAAAGCCTCATGGACTTTCCTGCCTGGACTGGCTTTGAACCATGATCCTCAGATCTCAGCCTCCTGAATAGATAGGATTATAGGCATGATCTACCAGTACCCTGCTTGTCAGTGAGCTTTTCTTATCAAGGTATGATATACCACTTTGAGACATAGCTCCATTTCTGGCTTTTCTCACAGACTTTCCTGCCTGGGATGGCTTTGAACCACAATCCTCACATCTCAACCTCCTGAGTAGCTGGAAATAGAGGCATGAGCCACTTGTACCTGGTGCCAGTTTTTCTAATTTTAACTAACAAGTCATACTGGTTAAAGTGATGACATGAAAAGGCTTTCTCTTTTTTTCCCCACCCCACCTATCCCCTCAAGTTACATACTTCCATTTTTACATATACATCGACTATTACGAATGTATTCAACTTCCACTGAAAAGAAGTTCTTTGTGCTTTTTTTATGTTCAGATACGGCAATTGGTGATGGGTAAACTGTCATCTCTCAGATTGGATGATTTACCTGTGATAATGAAGTTTATTCTTCATTCTGCAACAGCCACCAATGCATTTGAGGTATTCTATTATTTCTCACCAAATCTATATAAAGATAAATTAGGATAAAGTACTTAATAGTCTCAATTGTTCTTCTCTGACCCCAGACTAATTGGTAATGCTGATTATTGCAGATGCATTCAAGAAAAGACTGGTGCTACTAGTTGTATTGATTATTCTGTATAAGCTGCTTCAGTTATATTTACTATTTCTGGTTAGTAGTCTCTGAGGAAACTTGGGATTCTGGGATGACATACTCTACTTGGTCTTATCAACTTTGCTTCAGAATTCTCACTCTGGCATTAAATTTTTTTTCTTCCTCAGTCTTTCAAGAGTTACTGTGGTTCTGTTGGGAGAATTAGCAGGACACATTACTAATACTTAGTTTCGCAGGTAATTACTGAACTTCGGAAGAAGTTTGACCTGCACCACTTCATGTTGCCTTCACAGTTTCTTGCCTCCCAAAACAAGTTGAAAAGTAAAGGAGGAGCAAGGTACAGTTTTTTGACAGTCGCCATTCTTTTTCCTGCATAAACAAAAGTTTTCTGACATGGGTCCTAAAGTCAAGATGGTTAGTGCTTACTACTCAGAACTATGAATATTGGCAGTAATTATTACATTCACATACAGTACTGTGCTGATAATTAATCTGTGTGTCTTAGACTGGAACGTAAAGACTTGAGCTCCTACTTGGCTTTTTATTTATGGCTGATAATTTATCACTTACCACTTGAGTCATGCCTCCAGTTCTATCTATGCAAAGTCTTATTATTCAGTCAGAATAATCCCTGATAGACTACAATATAAATTTTTGGTGGTGGTGGTGGTTTTGGTACTGGTGGTGGTGGTGGTGGTGGTGTGTGTGTGTTCTGTTCCTGGGGCTTCTATTCAAGGCCTTGGTGCTTCCCTGTTTCTGCTCAAGGCTAGCCCTACCATTTGAGCCACAGTTCCACTTCCAGCTTTTTGATATTTTATTGGAGGTAAGAGTCTTCTGGATGTTCTTACCTGGGCTGGCTTTGAACCTCAGTCTTCAGATCCCAACTTCCTGAGTAACTTGGATTACACATGTAAGCCAGCTGCAGTACAAATCTTTTAACTATTTGACATGTGAGGTTGAGATTTACTCAAGGGTATGTAGCTAGTAAGGAGGAACCCAGATTTTAAAATTTCTTCTCTGGTAAGCGAAAGATAATTTTCCTTTTGCTGTTTGTAGTTCTTCAGGAAGTCAAGAAAACACCAGTAAAGACTGTATTGTTCTTCTCTTTGATGTTATAAAGTCAGCGGTTAGATATGACAAAACCATTTCAGAAGCCTGGATTAAGGTGAGTATCAAGAAGAAAATGGGTGTCGGGGCTGGGGATATGGCCTAGTGGCAAGAGTGCTTGCCTCCTATACATGAGGCCCTAGGTTCGATTCCCCAGCACCACATATACAGAAAATGGCCAGAAGTGGCGCTGTGGCTCAAGTGGCAGAGTGCTAGCCTTGAGCAAGAAGAAGCCAGGGACAGTGCTCAGGCCCTGAGTCCAAGCCCCAGGACTGGCCAAAAAAAAAAAAAAAAAAAAAAGAAAATGGGTGTCAATTACTGACAGGTGTGTAACTAAGTCCTGGGGCTTGAACTCATTTCCTGGGCGCTGTCCTTGAGCTTTTTTGCTCAAAGCTAGTGCTCTACCTCTTGAGCCACAGCTCCTGAAATTCATTCAAGTATAAGGGTTAGATGATTGGTAAGTAGATGTGGACTTTCAAATAAAAAAACAGAGCATGCAGAGTAAGGCATGTTCCACTGATGAATGGTAATATGGTTGTCAACCTTGTTTTTTTTCCAGGCAATTGAAAGCATTACCTCTGTGGCTGAACACAAGGTAATTATAGTGTTGTTTGTACTACGCGTTTAAAATATTATAGTTGAAGTAGTGATATTGGCTAGCTTGCTTTCCAGACATCCATAAGTGCTTTCTTTTCTTTTTTTTTTTTCCTTTTGTCGATTGTGGGGCTTGAACTCTGGGCCTGGGGGCTATCCCTGAGCTCTTCAGCTCCAGGCTAGTACTCTACTATTTTGAGCCACAGCACCACCTCCTGTTTTCTGGTAGTTAATTGGAGGTAAGAGTCTCATGGACTTTCTTGCCCTGGCTGGCTTTAAACCAAGATCCTCAGATCTCAGCCTCCTGAATAGCTAGGATTACAGGCTTGAGCCAGCGGCGCCTGGCTTCCTTGAGTGCCTCCTCTAGCTGCTCTACTAAGTATTGGCTAGGAAGATGATCTAAGGGAGTCACTTGCCAAATGACCTACCTGTTCTTTTAATTAATTTTAGTAATTGCATGAGCCTCCAGTATTTAGAAGAAGTAGGAATATCCCAGACACATCATCCCTGTGTGGGCTATGGCAGGTTCCTGTGTCTTATCTGCCCTTCCTTCCACCTGACAGTATTGTCCAGATCAGAACATTCTGTGTTTCACTGCAATCTCTTCATGGAGTCCTGTACGCTCTGTACTATCAATGAAATGCTACAGGAAAACCTTTTCTTTTTTTCCTCCAGTATATAGGGGTTTGAATTTTATGGCCTTCTACTTCTTTAGCTGACACTCTTACCACTTGAGTTGACGCGTCCAACCCTTACTGTATTCTTGTGATAAATGTGAAGGTGTTCAGAATGATTCCTATAATATCACTTTTATATTTTCAGTGCTTCTATTAATAATTTGTATATGTGTGTGGTAGTAGATGCTGGAGTATGACTTCTACTCCTTGCAGTTTAGCTTATTCTTTTAGTTCATAGCCTGGCACTATACCACTGAAGCCACACTCCACTTCTGGCTTTCTGGCTAATTGGAGGTAAGTCTCAAGAAGAATTTGTCTGGTGCCTGGTGCTAGTGGTGGCTCACGCTTATAATCCTAGCTTCTCAGGAGATCTGAGAATCATAGTTCACAGCCAACCTGGGTAGAAAGTCTGTGAGACTTTTATCTCCAATTAACCACCAAAAAGCCTTAGAATGGGCACATACAAGAAAAAGCTTTGGGGCTGGGAATATGGCCTAGTGGCAAGAGTGCTTGCCTCCTACACATGAAGCTCTCGGTTCGATTCCCCAGCACCACATATATGGAAAACGGCCAGAAGGGGCGCTGTGGCTCAGGTGGCAGAGTGCTAGCCTTGAGCGGGAAGAAGCCAGGGAAGGTCAGGCCCTGAGTCCAAGGCCCAGGACTGGCCAAAAAAAAGAAAGAAAGAAAGAAAAAAACTTCCTGGTCTGGATTTGAACATTAATTCTCTCATTTCCACCTTTTGATTAGGTAGGATTGTAGCTATAGCTACTTTCAGTTTTTTTTTTAAAGTTTTTATTGTTATTATAAAGGTGATATGTAGAGGGGTTGCAGTTATATAAGTCAAGTAAAGAGTACATTTCTTTTTGGACCCATCCCACCCACAAGTTGTATAGTTGATTTTCAACGTAGTGTCTAGTTGTTGCATTTGTTTGCCCTTTGTCCCTCCATTTCTGTGCTGTCCCTTACCTTACCAAAGACATATAAAGAAATAAGACAAAAGGAAAACAAAACAACAACAAAGTAAAAAAAAACAACCCTTGTTTCCATTTCCTAGAGTTTTCACTTCAGTGTTTTCTTAAGAGATACTGTAGGTAATAGTTGTGACTATATATGTTCTCTCTGGGAGTATATGAAGCAAATGATTTCATCCCTCTGTTTATGGAAGAAAGGTGAAAGTTATTGTTTTCTTGCAGTAGATATACTGACCTAAAATACTGTTATTGTTGCCTATTATTGATGTAGATTTTTGATGTGGCGATGCTTCTGGTCATCTACAGCACCAGCACCCACACAAAGAAGTACATAGAGAGGGTGCTCAGAAACAAGGTTCGATTAGGCCACATTGAAAAGCATCTGCTAGAGAATACATTCTGTGTGCATGACCTGGTAAGTGTCAGAGAATCAGGTAAGATTATTTGAAAAAACAGAAAGATCACCTTAACTTTTTCAGACCTTTACTAAGTATTGATCTTTTTGGAGATCAAAGCATGTTTCAAGATAACTACAATTATTACATAGCTTGATTGGGATATTATGATGTTATGGGCATGGTGGTATGAACCTTCCCAATTTCATGGGAAGTAAAAGAGGACATTCAGACTTTTTCTGCATTAGCTGGCCTGGAGCCTGTCGTCTCAATCTCAATCTCCCACGTAGCTGGCGATGAGGAGGGCACACTACTACACCTAGGTACAGGTTGTGTAGGCTTCTCAGGAACCTTTCTGCCCTGGCTGGCCTCAAACCGAGATTCTTTCATTATCAGTCCCCCAAGTAGCTAGCATTGTAGATGTGAGCCACTGGTACCTGACTCCAGCTTTGTCTCTTGATTTTCTGTAAAAGGAATCACTCATCCCATGATTGATTTCCAAGGCAGACCTGGCCTTCCTAGGGAGGCAGTATGATTGAGGATTGATTTTTTTGTTTGTTTGTTTGTTTTTTGGTGCTAGCCCTGGGGCTTAAACTGAAGGGTTGTGCTCAGGTTGGCTTTGAATTGTGATCTTCAGGTTTCAGATTCGTGTGTAACTATGATTACAGACTTGAGTTACTGATACCTGGCCATATTAACCTTTTTTTGTTTGTTTGTTTTTTTGGTGCTAGTCCTGGGGCTTGATTGAACTCAAGGCCTGAAGATGCTGTCCCTGAGTTTTTTTCCCTCCAGGCTACCCCTCTTACCACTTGAGCCTCCATAACATTTCTGGTAGTTATTTGGAGATAAGAATCTCAGACTTTCTTGACCAGACTGGCTTTGAACCACAATCCTCAGATCCTGGCCTCCTGAGCAACAAGCATGACAGGCATAACCCACCCGTGCCTAGTTCTTATTAACCTTTTAAAATAGTTTTTACGTATCTGTGATATTTCATTTATCCTGGGGAAAAATTTTGTACTTGTGAAGGTTTATCCTGAATAAAGTAAAAATTAAGATTCCTTAAGTGAAAATGACAATTGGGGGTTGAGGACAGGCTAGGTGTGGTGAACACTTGCCTAGCATTCATGAAGGAAATTCAGAGAGTTGGGGGAAAAATTGGCACCCCAAAGGGGAGGGTATGCTCTTAAGAGGTTATTACGTGTTGTTTCTGTTATAACTAAGTTTTTTATTCCACATTTCTTTGCTCTCTTCCCTTCCAGGTTCTTAAGGATATTTGTCCATCCATTCTGTCATTGGCTCAAAGTTTGTTTCACTCGCAAGACCCAAGTATAATTTCATTTGGCAGTCTCCTGTATACATATGCTTTTAGATTTTTTGACACTTACTGCCAGCAGGTATGTTGACATGTTTATCTGAGAAAGGAGGAAATAAGGAAATGAAAAGATAAAGAAATATAATTCTAAGTGAGTTGCATGCGATCAGGTGACTATTTCTTGTCAGTTGGAAGACATTGAAGAGGAAAGAATTTGAGTTTTGAAACTCAGTTCTATTGCAGCTTTGAAGTGAGGAGATTGACCTGAAGAGGCAGACTTTTGTGTTCTGAGCAATTCTAACATTGTCTGGGGTTGTCCCATAGTTTCTACAACATAGGAAAGGCAATTACATTACCTGTAGATAATAAACTTCCAGTTGCTCCTAGAATTGCTCCCTAAAAAAAGTACAGTAGAAAATAAATCAGTGAGAAATGCTTGATGTCTAACTCTTAGGTTCACAAACACAAGACACAAAATTTAATATCAAATACCCAGAGAGGAAAGCAGATAAGAACCAGTGTTTTACTTTGTATTTTTATTTATACTATAGCTATTAACAGTATTCAAAAAACATTTGAATGGAACTTTTACAAATAACGACACATAAGACAATAAGTAAAATAATTATGATGTTAGGCATTAAACCTAGGGTGTTGGGCTGGGAGTATGGCCTAGTGGCAAAAATGCTTGCCTCGTATACATGAAGCTCTGGGTTCAATTCCCCAGCACCACATACATAGAAAATGGCCAGAAGTGGCACTGTGGCTCAAGTGGTAGAGTGCTAGCCTTGAGCAAAAAGAAGTCAGGGACAGTGCTCAGGCCCTGAGTCTAAGGCCCAGGACTGGCAAAAACAAATAAACCTAGAGTGTTGCATATGTCAGACAAGAAATACACTATTGCTGGTCCCCTTTAAAGTTGTTGGGTTTTTTTGTTTGTTTGTTTTGTGCCAGCCCTGGGGCTTGAATTCAGGGATTTGGCATAGTACTTGAGCTTTGTTGCTCAAGGCTAGCTTTCTACCACTTGACCCACAGGTCCAGTGTTCTGGTGGCTAATTGTAGATAAGAATCTCCCAGATTTTCCTGCCCAGGTTGCCTTTGTACCATGGTCTTCAGATCTCAGTCTTCTGAGTAGCTAGGATTACAGGCATGAGTTACTGGTGCCTGTCCTCTGTAAAAGTTTTTAAAAGTTGAAAAGAGAAACATTGATCAGACATGAGCTAGGCTGAGAAAACTGTGTGTCCCCATTGTGGAACAACTGAACTAATAGCATTCAAGACATTTTGGCCCCTCTTACTGTCTTAGAGGCACTGTCGTCCCACCAATGTTTCTTGGAAACATGGAAATCTAGCCAGTACTATATATAAAAAAAAACCTATAAAACCGTAATGCAGTCTTTTCAAGAAACCACCAGATTTAATGCAGTCAAAACCTAGAGTAAATGGTAGCCTTGCTAAGTTTTGCTTCCCCTTGTCCTGTAGGAAGTGGTGGGTGCCCTGGTGACCCACGTCTGCAGTGGGAATGAAGCTGAGGTCGACACTGCACTGGACGTCCTCCTCGAGCTGATCGTCCTAAACCCGTCTGCTATGAGGCTCAATGCTGTTTTCGTGAAGGTATCTATTGGCTGCACTGATAGACATCCAACTCTCCTTATTTGCATCATGCATGCATTATGCATGCATTATCTGATACGTTAGTAAACAGCAATATATTTGGTATTCTTTATATACTTAGCACTGTTATGTGGTGAGAAAGTTGGATAGGAAGTTGAATGATAAAACTTAAAAATATGACACACATACCAATTAATTTAGAAATATTCCTCTTTTTTGGCCAGTCCTAGGGACTGAACTCAAGACTTGGATATTGTCCTTGAGCTATTTCCCAAAGATTAGTGCTCTACCACTTGAGCTCCACTTCCAGCTTTTTGCTGGTTAATTGGCGATAAAAGTCTTTCAGACTTTTCTGCTAGGTCTGGCTTTGAACACAGTCTCAGATCACCTTCCTGATAGGATTACAGATATGAGCCTTTTGTGTGTGTGTTAGTTGTGGGGCTTGAAGTCTGAGCCTGAGCGGTGTCTCTGAGCTCTTCAGCTCAGGGCTAGTGCTCTACCACTTGAGCCACAGTGCCACTACCAGTTCTGGGGCTTGAACTTACTCAAGGAATGTGGCCTAGTGGTAGAGCGCTTGCCTAGCACGCATGAAGCCCTGGGTGCGATTCCTCAGCACCACATAAACAGAAAAAGCCGGAAGTGGTGCTGTGGCTCAAGTGGTAGAGTGCTAGCCTTGAGCACAGAGAGGCTCAGGGACAGTGCCCAGGCCATGAGTTCAAGCCCCGGGACTGGCAAAAAAAAAAGCCAGAGGGGCTGAGGATATGGCCTAGTGGCAAGAGTGCTTGCCTCGTATACATGAGGCCCTAGGTTCGATTCCCCAGCACCACATATACAGAAAACGGCCAGAAGTGGCGCTGTGGCTCAAGTGGCAGAGTGCTAGCCTTGAGCAAGAAGACGCCAGGGACAGTGCTCAGGCCCTGAGTCCAAGCCCCAGGACTGGACACACACACACAAAAAAGCCAGATTAGCTTGGCACCAGTGGAACACACCTGTATTCCAGCTACTCAGAAGGCTGGACAGGAAAGTCTATGAGACTCTTCTCATCTCCAATTAATAATGCAAAAGCCAGAAGTGGGCCTGTGGATCAAGTGATACAGTGCTACCCTTGAGCAGAACAGCTCAAGGACAACAATCAGACCCTGAGTTCAAGCTCCATGACCTACATTCACGTGTGTACCCACACGCACGCACGCATGCACAGGCAGCCAAATATTTAGGAGGCTGAGATCTGAGGATTATGGTTCAAAGCCAGCCAAGGTTAAAAAGTCAGTGAGACTTTCATCGTTATTTAGCAACCAAAAAGGTGTAAGGAGTGCTGTGGCTCAATTGGTAGTTTCAAATTTGATCAGAAAAGCTAAAGACAGTGCCCAGACCCTGAGTTCAAGCTCATACTGGCACAGAAGGAAAGAGGAGGAAGGGAAGGGAAGGGAAAGAGGAAGGGAAGAAACTAACTGCTCAATTCATAATAAGGTGTTGTAGATACAACTGAACAGAAAATTGATCATGCTGCCACATACCTATAATCCAAATATTTATGAGGCTGAGGCAGAATGAGGGAGCATTTGGGGCCATATTGGTCTACTTAACAGGATCCTGTCCTAAAACAAAGAAAATTACCAAAATGGAGAAAGCATAGTTAGATTTGATCTTCCTGGAAAGCTGGAAAAATCATCAAAGAGGAAATAATATTTTTTAAAAATTTATTTATGGTACTGGAGTTTTAACTCAGTCTTCTGCTTGCTAGTCAGGTGCCCTACAACTTAATCATGTCTCTGGCTTTTTCTTGCTTAATTTTTTAGGTAGGGTCTTGTGTTTTTGTATTTTGAACTGAAATCCCCTTGATCTCTACCTCCTGAATAGCTGAGATCATAAGTATCTGCTACCACTTAATCTAGGAGATAATATTTGAGGGGTTTTTTGTTTGTTTTATTGTCAGTCATGTGGCATGAACTCAGAGCCTGGACACTGTCCCTAAATTTTTTTGCTGGAATGTCAGTGCTCTACCATTTTGAGTCACAGTGCCACTTCCATTTTTCCAGTGGTTAAGAGTCTCATGGCCTTTTCTTCGTGGGCTGGCTTCAAACTGTGATCCTTATTTCTCAGCCTCTTGAGTAGGTAGGATTACAGGCATGAGCTACTAGCACCCAGCTCCTAACATTTAAGGTTTTTTGTTTGTTTCTTTGTTTTTGGTACCAGTCCTGGGACTTAAGTCAGAGCCTGGGTCCTTAGATTTTTTTCTTTTAGGTCTGAGACCAGGACTTGAACTCTATACCTATTGGTTTAACTCATTGGCTAGCACTCTCTATCATGCCCCCAAACCTCCTGAGATTTTTCTTTTTGCTGGTCAAGGCCAGTAGTCTACCACTTGAACCGTAGCTCTAGTTCCAGCTTTTTTGGTGATCAGTTTTAACAGACAAGAGTCTCATGGACTTTCCTGCTTAGGCTGGCTTTGAACGACAGTCCTCAGATCTCAGTCTTCAGAGTAGCCTCTAGGCATGAGCCACCAGCTACCAGTTTGAATACCCTTTTATAGATAGTAATGATCAACAAGAGAAAAGAAGGAAGTGTGTTCTGGCAGAGAACAGAACAGAAGCAGAGTCCACATGTATCTGAGGAACTGGGAGATTGGCGTGCATGACTGGAGATACAGTACAGTGGGGAGTGGTGGGCAGTAAGGCTGGTAGGACCAGGCCCAGAGTGTGAAGGCTTTTCAATTTGATTTTATAGAAAATGGGAGCCTGGTACAAGTTTTTATAGGGGTGTGAATTAGTTATGTCTGGGATTGGGTGGTAGATTGGAGATGGTTAAAATGGGGTGAGAGAATAAAAAGTAGGATCATAGGGCAAGAGGGAATGATGGCTTTAGACACAATTTGGTGTTAGGATCTATGTGACTTATAGGGATATGTATCTAAGATATATATATATACACATATGTATACACACACATACATATATATATATATATATATATATATGTACAAGTTTTCCAAAGTAGTTGAATACCTGTGCGATTTACATACCATGGGTGCATGGTGCAGGATAGTTGGAAGTTCCAGTTTGGAGTCCAGTGAGCACATGGAGTGAAAGGTTTGCTTGGATATCCATAGCCAGGTGACTGTGAGCCATGTGTGGGGAAGGTTTGAGACCATGGATATGCCAGGCGATATCCAATGTTCATGGAAGGGGAATGAGAAAACCCAACGAATAAGGTAGTATAGCACTTACTATCCCTATAGTAGGATGAGAAATTTGAGGTGTTGCTCAAGGCTGAAAAGTAGTTTTCTTGTGCCTCCCTTCAGATCTGGGGAAGGGAGAATTCATGATGTAGAAGCTGAAAGAGATGATACATTAATGAAATGGAATGAGAGACAATGTCATTTTTACTGAGAAACCAGGAAGCGAGGAGGTGAAGAATAGAGTGCTAGAGTATGCAGTGGAGTAACTGTCCACGTCCAGGACTGTGGTTCAGAATGCAAATGATAAATGAGTGTTCTCTTGTTTCTGGTGGTGCCTAGCTTCTGTGAAGAATGATTTAGTTGCAGTTGCCTTCTTAGCTAATTTCCAAAATGTCAAACCTTTAAATTCAGAGCACAGCTTTTATAACCTAAGCTTGGTTGTACGTGTGTCTCGTAAGGATTGTGTTAGACTTCTTGTCAATGATTAATACCTTAGAGAACAAGTTAAAGGAGGAAAGTATTATTGTAGCTCTTGATCTCAGTGGTTCCTATCCATGGTCAGCTGGCTCCAGTACTTTGGGCCTTAGGTGAGGCAGAATATCACAGCAGGTGGATTTGGCTGAGGCTGAGATAAAGAACAAGTCTTTGCAAGGCATGCTTCTAGTGACGTCCTCCAGGTAGGCCCTACCTCCTTTTCACCAGTGGCCAGTAACACCGCCACATGATGTAAGGATCTGTGGATTGGTTGCCAGAGCTCGCTCTCATGATTCATTCACTTTGCAAAAGCTTGTCAGCTGCCAGCCAGGACACCAGTACATGGGCTGAGGGCTCCATATTGAAGCCATAAGAAGGATTTTAATTTTTCTTTAATTTAAAGATATTAATCCGGGGGCTGGGGATATGGCCTAGTGGCAAGAGTGCTTGCCTCATATACATGAGGCCCTGGGTTCGATTCCCCAGCACCACATATACAGAAAACAGCCAGAAGTGGCGCTGTGGCTCAAGTGGCAGAGTGCTAGCCTTGAGCAAAAAGAAACCAGGGACAGTGCTCAGGCCCTGAGTCCAAGGCCCAGGACTGGCCAAAAAAAAAAAAAAAAAAGATATTAATCCTAGCTACTAACCTCATTGTTGACATTCTGTTTTCTTACAGGGCATTTTGGATTATCTGGAGAATATCTCCCCTCGACAAATAAGAAAACTCTTCTATATTCTCAGCACACTGGCATTCAGCAAACAGCATGGAACTAGCAGCCACATCCAGGTAAGAGAGAATGTGGAGAGAAATAATATTTATCTTTTTTCTTTTTAAATTGGTCATATTTGAGTTTTGGATTCAGGACCTTGTGTTTGCTAGCTCGAATACTTGAACCAAGCCTCAAGTCCTTTATTGCTTTAGTTATTTTTTGCATATGGTCTTGCATTTTTCCCTAGGGCTGCCTATGCTTCCTGGGTAGCTATGGTCATAGGCCTGAATCACCACCTCTGACTTGGTGGTTGAGATAGGTAGGATCTTGCTAAAACTAACATCTTGGCCAGGCAGGCTGGCATCAAACTGATCATTTGATTTTCTATCTCCCAAGCAGTTGGGATTCCAGGTGTAAGTCACTATGCTTAGTTGAGAAAGAATCTTTTAAATCTCCTTATTTTAAATTTTCTAGATAAAATTGCTTTAGTCTGTGTAGTAGTAGTGGAAATAGAATGCATACTCATATCCCAGCATTTTTTTTTTTTATTCTTTTCTTAACCACAGATAGTAAATGCAGGGCTGGGATGTAGCTCACTGGTAAAGCGCTTGCCTAGCAAGTGCAATGTCTGAGTTCAATCCCCAGTACCAAAAAAGGAAAGACAAAAAAAAAATTTTAGATAATAAATGCATACTGTGTGCCAGGCACTGAGATACTAGGTATATTAAATCTCCTTCCCTTATGTCAGCTTAGCTGGGTGTTAGTGACTCAGGTCTGTAATCCTAGCTAGTCAGGAGGCTGAGATCTCAAGACCACTGTTCAAAGCCTGGAGACTCATCTCCAATGAACTATCAAAAAAGCTGGGAGATGGTCTATGATCCACATACCTCATAAATGATAGAACCCTTCCTTGTATTATTTTCGTTGTTGTTGGTGTTTGTGATTCCAATATCCGTGTATTTGCTGCCATTCTAACACTTCATCTTCTCTGTCCTTGTCTCATTGCAGGATGACTTGTACCTGGTGGTCCGGAAACAGCTCTCTAGCACTATATTCAAGTACAAGCTCATTGGGATTATTGGCGCAATCACCATGGCTGGAATCATGGAAGGAGACAGGTACTTTGGCAGACCGAGTGACTTCTGTGGCACTAATAAACTAATAAAGTTGCTGTTATAGAAAAATAAAGTGTTATATTGTATAGACTTTTGTGGGTGCATGTGTGTGCCCCTATGTGTGCTGGGTATAGTGATGTGTATACCTCTAGTTCCTCTAGCACTCCAGAAGGCTTAGGTGGGAGAATCACTTGAGCCCAGGAATTTGAGATAAGCCCAGATAACAGTGCTACAGAGAGAGAGAGAGAGAGAGAGAGAGAGAGAGAGAGAGGCACACGCCATCCTTTGCTATAAACCATACTTTGTGTGGACAAAATAGGTGCTCCTTTATGCCTTCATGTTTATCTCAATCCTGTCTGAAGGAAAGCAGGATTCTTAAACTTATTGCTAGTTGTTGTAAAATATTACAAAAATGAAACTAAAATTTCTTGTTTCTAGTATTCCTAATTCTACCCAAGGGAGAGCTGACCTGAGCAGTGACAAGTGCACACAGGTGAGCCCATGTAATAGAGTCATGTTTTATGTGAGTGTGTGATCTCAAGATTGCTTTTTGTCATTGCTAATTCACCAGAAACAGTACTTTGTTTTCAAAAGTACGTTTTTGGCCTCCTCCTCCTCCTCCTCCCCCTCCTCCCCCCCTCCCCCTCCTCCTCCTCCCCTCCCCCCCTTCTTGTTATTATTATCATTATTGCTTGTCCTGGGGCTTAAACTCTGGGCACTGTTCGAAAGCCTCTCTGTGCCTACGGCTAGTGCTACCACTTGAGCCACAAGCCACTTTGGGCCTTTCCTGTTTATGTGGTACTGAGGAATTGAACCCAGGGCTTCATGCATGTTAGGCAAGGACTCTACCACTAAGCGACATTCCCAGCCCCTTGGCTTCCTTATACTCATTTTCTAATACTGAAGATTCGGTTTCTGTTATATTTATTTCTAATGTCTAATCTCTATAAGCTGTTTACTTAGAGCAGGAAAACTGGACTCTGATGTTAAAGAATTGCAGGTTTGAGTTGAGGCTGTCGGTTGGTGGTAGAATGCTTGTCTAGCATGCACAGCTTGGTTGAGCATAGGGAAAAACAGGGTAGTGTTAAGTTGAATGGAAAGTTCAGTCAGGGATAGAAAACGAAGGGCCTTGAATGTCAGGGTAATGTGATTTTTTTTTTCTTGTCAGTTATGAGGCTAAACTCTGGGTCTGGGTGCTGTCCCTGAGCTTTTTTACTCAAGGCTAGTGCTCAACCACTTTCAACCATAGCACCACTTCTGGTTTTCTGGTGGTTAACTGGAGATAAGAGTCTCACTGACTTTCCTGCTGCAACTGACTTGGAACTGTACTATGATCCTTAAATCTCAGTCTTCTAAGTAGTTAGGATTACAGGTGTGAGTAACCAGAGCCTGGCTTAGAGACCTTTTTGTACTTCACTTTTGAAGCGTAGGTAGTTCTTAAAGGTTTCTTAGCATGGAAATGGCACAATCAAAGTTTTTCTTTAGAAAAATCAATCTGGCTGCATATGTCTAATAGGTTTGGAAATGGCATGCAGTTGGAAAGAAACAGAGGAGATATGAGACTCAGGAAAACCTATGCGAGAGGTTTGCTGACAAGATTGCAAAGGGCTCTTCCTATGGAACAGGTGAATGGAGTTTAGGAAGGTTTGCCCCCCTACCCCCCAGAGTCATAGCATGTTTTTCTCTTTGGCTGCTCCAGGTCACCTCCTTGCTGCAGTTAGTTCACTCCTGTACAGAGCAATCTCCTCGGGCCTCAGCACTTTACTATGATGAATTTGCCAACCTGATCCAGGAAGGAAAGCTAGCTCCAAAAACCTTGGTAAGACAAGTGTCATGTCTTTTTCTTTTCTCTGTCTTCCCTCCCTCTCTCCATCCTTTCCAACGAAAATTGAACTTAAGGACTTGTTCTTACCAGGCAAGTGCTCTGCTGCTTGAGCCTATCCCCTGCTCTTTGTTTTGTTCTGTTCTGTTCTTCTGTTGTTGTTTTTTTTAGATAGTACTGGGGACCTTACATTCTTTGGTTTTTTTCTTTTGGCAGTCATGGGGCTTGAACTCAGGGCCTAGATGCTCCCTGAGTCTTTTTTGCTCGAGGATAGTGCTCTGCCACTTGAGCCACAGCTCCACTTCCAGTTTTGTGATTTCTGCCTGAGCTGGCTTTGAAATGGGATCCTTAGTTCTTAGAAGCCTCCTGAGTAGCTAGAATGGCAGTTGTGAGCTACGTACGTATACCAGGCAGTGATTTTGCATTTTTGCTTGACTTTTTCTCTCCAAACTGCTGCTCCATCACTTGAGCTATAAGTCCACTTCTGGCTTTTGTTGCTGGTTAATTGGAAATGAGAGTCTCGCCAGACTTATCCTTGGTTGACTTCAAATCTTAATTCTCAGATCTCCACCTCCTGAGTAGCTAGGATTTCAAATACAAGCCACTGTACCTACCCTATTTTTTAAAGTAGTAAAAGCATGAAAACTGCTTTACAATACAGTCTTCTGGCTTTACTTTTGCAGTGTGAGTTCCTGTAAGCTCTCACAGCTTACAACTAGGAAGGCTGTTCTTTTTTTTTTTTTTTTTTGCCAGTCCTGGGCTTGGACTCAGGGCCTGAACACTGTCCCTGTCTTCTTTTTGCTCAAGGTTAGCACTCTGCCACTTCAGCCACAGTGCTACTTGTGGCTGTTTTCTATATATGTGTTGCTGAGGAATCGAAACCAGGGCTTCATGTATACGAGACAAGCACTCTTGCCACTAGGCCATATTCCCAGCCCTGTTTATTTGATTTCTTTAGGAATGGGCAGGCCAGACCATCTTTAATGATTTCCAGGATGCCTTTGTGGTGGACCTCTGTGTTGTTCCAAAAGGGTAAGTGCCATTTGGTTGTACTAGTAAAGAAGTTACACTAATTTTGTTGGTATTTAATACAAGCTTAATGCTAAGCTTGACTTCATTCGAGGTTCCTATTCCCACAGCTTCTTCTAACATTAAACCTATTTGTTCCGCCAGGCGCCAGTGGCTCACGCCTATAATCCTAGCTACTCAGGTGGCTGAGATACGAGGTTCAAAGCCAGCCTTGGCAGGAAAGTCCATGAGATTCTTATCTCCAGTTAACTACCAGAAAATAGGACTTGGTGCTTTAGCTTAAGTGGTAGAGCACTAGTCTTGAGCTGCAGAACTCAGGGATAGCATTCAGGCCCAGAGTTCAAGCCCCACAACCCATAACAAACAAACAAACAAAAACTTATTGCTTCCCAGCTCCAGAAATGATCAAAGGTCCTCATTTGTTCTTTACTGTTTCTAACTTCTCCCTGTCATGGTTGGTTTGAAACTGATTTATTTTAGTGTTTTCCCCCATAGCCTTACTTACCCTTGAACTGAGGCATAAAGATTCTGGGTTCTCTTCACAGTGACTTTCCATTTCCTGTGAAAGCTCTCTACGGACTGGAAGAATACAATACTCGTGATGGGATTGCAATTAATCTCTTGCCATTGCTGTCTTGGACGTTTGCAGAAGATAAGGGTCAAATTGCTTCACAGGAACCAGGGCAAAAGTCAGTAGTTTGTTGTTGTTGTTTTTTCTTTTCTTTTCTAGAGTTTCTTTTTGCTATGAATGTTCACAGGGGATTACATTGTCTTTTCAACTTATGGGGAACTTGAATAAAAATTGTTTCTCCTAAGAGGATATTTGGAAGAAGTAGAGGGAAGGGGACAGATAGTTGGTATTTTTCTTGGATCTTAGGGTTAAGATTGGTGCTGCCTTTTGAGAGCCAAAAAACATCATGCAGGCTATTTCCTTTTCTGTTCCTTACTCTTTACTTCTCTCCTATGAACAACTTGTTCTGCCTCACCTCGTTCCCTTCCTCCATCCATCTTTTCTTCACATACATTCCACATACCTTCTGCCTTCTTGCAATTTAGGTTATTGTTGTTTCCTGAGAACTTACTATTTCTGGCCACTTACTCTTGGGAGTAAGTACTTGTTTGGGGCAAAACTATTAGTTGCAATGTTGGGCTCTGTGTAGACACATACTAATATTGTTTTGACTCTAAAGTGTAGTTGTAGCAATGCATTGTTTTTCTCTTTCCAGATTGGTGTCTGCACTGTGCCTGGCTCCCTATTTCCGATTACTGAGACTTTGTGTAGCAAGACAACATAATGGAAACCTGGAGGAGATTGATGGTCTTCTAGGTATATCATGAAACCCTCAGCTCTTCTCTTCCTTGTGGCCTGTATGGCAAAAATGGGCAAGGGCCGGACCAATTCATGGTGTATGTGAGAAGGAGTTCTCCAACTCCCTTAGTAGAGGAATAATAATGAATAATAATGAATAGCACAAACTAGTGTATGTATAACATCCCATTGTGCTAATCACTCAGCTTTTAACTGCTTACCAGTAGTTCTCTCTGATTCTTATTCAGACTTCTTAATTATATTTTTTGGTTGCTGCATAATATGGAAATATTTTTTGAGCCTAGTAAGAGAATATTTTTTGAGATTAGTCAAAGCTTAATCTGTAAGTACAAGCTAAACATGGAGGAACATGGTTCTAGGGGGCAACATCCAGCTTTCTTTGGCCTGAACTAAGGAGACCTGGGAAAATTTGTTTTTCTTCTCTTAGATTGTCCTCTATTTCTTACTGACTTGGAGCCTGTAGACAAGCTGGAGTCCATGTCGGCTAAAGAGCGTTCATTCATGTGTTCACTTATATTTTTTACACTCAACTGGTTCCGAGAGGTGAGCAATTACTGGAATGTTTCAAAAGTATTTTCAGAGGAAGTTTGTGGCTTGAATGAGCTCCTTCAATCATCACAGTTTTATTATGATATGGCCAGGACAGACATTTTTCTTATTTTCACATATGGAATTTGAAGTACAGAGTTCAAAGTCCTTAAAAGTCATAAAACACCTATGGTGTACCACATACTGGCTTAATTCTCTATTTATACTAGATAATTCAATAACAACTCTCTCCCCACTTTAAGAAATAAAATCTCAGGAAGGTTAAGGCCAGCCAAGGTCACAAAGGGTTATTAGTAAGAGGCAGAGGACTTGTTTCACTCAAGAGGGTGCCCTCCAGATGTTCTGACTTGGTGCATGACTAGTACTAAGTAGATAGGGATTAAAGGTAGTTTTCTGGGGCTGGGGCCTGGCTCAAGTGGTATAGTTGCCTGTCTAGCAAGTGCAAAGTCCTGAGTTCAATCTCCAGTACCACCCTTGTCTCTTCCCCCATCCCCTCAACAGAAAAGTTAGATTTTTTTCTACTTTGGTCCAGGGATTTTCTTTACCTACCACCTTACTGAGGGAACTTTTACATTGTCAGTTGGCAATGTAAAAGTTTACTGTCACTATAGCAAAATACCCAAGATGATTATCTTATAAAGTCAGAGATTTATTTCAGTTTACAATTTTGGAGTTTCCAGTCCATGATCAGTGGGCCCCATTGCTTTGGGCCTATGTTAAGACTAACAAGGGCTGGCGATATGGCCTAGTGGCAAGAGTGCTTGCCTTGTATACATGAGGCCCTGGGTTCAATTCCCCAACACCACGTATACAGAAAACGGCTAGAAGTGGCGCTGTGGCTCAAGTGGCAGAGTTCTAGCCTTGAGCAAAAGGAAGCCAGGGACAGTGCTCAGGCCCTGAGTCCAAGCCCCAGGACTGGTGGGGGCGGGGAATTAATAAATAAAAGACTAACAAATGACAGAGCACGTGGGACTGGGGTAGAGGAACTCTTTCTCTGGCAACAGCATTTGGACGTTTATAACATCATTTTCAGACTATACAAAACTTATCAAAATTGGCTGACAGATTATTGGGCAGCTAATGAGAAGCAAGTGTCTATGTCCTGTCATATTCTAGATTTCCTGAGCCTTATAGGGCCTGTGAGCTAAGACATTCCCACCCCTGATAGTGACAAAACCAAGTCACTTGCTAGGAGACAAAGAGAAAGGATAAAGACCAAGGTTCTACAATTCCCTTCAAGGACACAGCACCCACTGATCTAAAGACTCCCCTAAGTACCTATGTCTTTGTTTTTTGGTTTTTTTTTTGGCCAGTCCTGGGGCTTGAACTCTGGGCCGGAGAGCTGTCCCTGGCTCTCTTTTTTGCTCAAGGCTTTTCTGTGATTATTTAGGAAAAAGAGTCTCATACACTTTGTCTCCCAGGTTGATTTTGAACTACAATCCTCAGATCTCAGCCTCCTAAGTAGCTAGGATTATAGGCGTGAGCCACCAGTGCCTGGCAGGCCTCACCTCTTAAAGATCCAACCACCTCCCAGTAGCTAGAGATCAAGGCTTTATCATATGAGCATTAAGAGGACTTTTAAGATCTAAACCATAGTACATACTAAACTCACAGATAACTTGCTGAGTGACATCATTCAGCTCTCAGTGGGTCATGTAATAAGGCTAGAAACTGAAATGTCAGAGTCTAAGCATATAATTTGTACTTATAGGTTATGAATGCTTTCTGCCTACAAACACCACCTGAGATTAAAGGGAAGCTACTCTCTCGGTTAAAAGACATCGTAGGGCTGCAGGGAATCTTGGAAAAGTACTTGGCAGGTAAGAAGATCCTATCCTGATAACCCCAGTAATGTCCATGGTGAGAGGTAAATAATTTAACTTTGTGCCATATAACTTTGTGGGTGCGTCAGTCCTGGGGCTTGAATTTGAGGCTTGGCCTGCTGTTCTTAAGCATCTTTGGTTCAAGACTAGCATTTTCTCTTACTCAGTATTTTCAATCATATCTGGCACTCCATCACTTGAATAAGATAAAACAAAGGGCTGTGTGGCTCAATTGTGTGAGGCCTTGAGTTCAACACCTAGTACCACAAAAAACAAATTGAATGAATGAATGAATTAAATGGAGGAGGGAGAGAGAAAAGGAGGAAATGCTAGCTAATCTCCTGGAGAAAATGTGGACCCTCAAGTCTTCATCTAAAATAATGAAACAATCTACTGTGGCTAATGTTAATATCTTCAGATTTCAAATGCAAGTTTATTTTTAGTCCTTTTTCTGTTCAGTTGTTTTACATCATTTATTTATTTATTGGAATCTGTTACAGTAATACTCTTCTAAGTCTTCTGACTTTTTTGCTATGCAGAATAGTGTCCAATGACGAGTATATCTTCACATACAGTCATTCCTTCAGTTGGTAGTTTTGGAGAACTAGTTTTAGCCATTTGGGTGACTGCATCCCAGTCTGTGTGGTTGGTTCACACCAAGTCTGCTTGCTCTCTGTTCCAGTCACCCCAGACTTTGTCCCTCCTCTTGCACATTTTGATTTGGAAACTTTAAATGGAATACCTCATAGCAGTTCTGCCTCAGCAAAAAACAGAAAAAAAACAAAGTTAGGTGAGTATGTTCTTTTCCCTTTATCTCTGTCATTAATCTAAAAGATTATGTATGTATCAAGACATTCAATTGTGCACTTGATTCCTTTCTTTACCAGCTTATTCTATAACTTAGTTTTCGTGAAGTTTTGCCTGAGGGGTGCAATATTTAGCAAAACAGGATTATTAACTACTTAATTTATTTTTCCTTTGCAATACTAGGAGGAATTAAACGAAAAGCAGATGGCAGCAAAGTATTGTCCCCTGACAAACTTTCCAAGGAAGATGACACAGAATGTGACACTGAGCTGTCCGGTAGAAGCCACGTAGACAAGGTATTGGAATTTCAGCGTGTGTGTGTGTGTGTGTAACAGGCTGTGTGTGTGTAACAGGGTATGTGAAGGCCTGTGAGATCTACAGAAGGCCAGGCCAGCTTGATACCTTGCATTTTATGAAGCAAATAATTAGGGAACAGATCAGCAGATAGAGTCTGCTAATAGCAAAGTTTGAATGGGATTCTTAGTCTTTATCTCTGCCATGCCATTGTTTTTTCTAAGTACTCCTTTTTTATTTTATTTATTTTACTTATTTGTTTTGTGTGTGGTATTGGAGATTGTATGATAGGGAAGTACCTTGCCACTTGAGACACACTCTTAGCCTTATTGGTTATTTGCTTTACAAACTTTATGTTTTGGCAGTACTAGAGTTTGAGCTCAGAGCTTAAGTAGGTGCTCTACCACTAGACTGATACTTGTAGTCCTTTGTTGGATCTGTGGCTCAAGTGCTAGAGTGCTAGCCTTGAGCAAAAATACTCAGGGAAAGTGCCTAGGCCCTGAGTTCAAGCCCCAGACTAGCACCCCCTCCTCACCCCCATACCCAAATTAGGTTAACATAGAAAATTTACTTTTTCTTTTGATTGCTGCTACTTTCCTGCCAGGAGTCCACAGAGATGGAAGGAAAGACATCTGTGTCATTACAAAATTACCATGCTTTTTTCCGAGAGCTGGACATTGAGGTCTTCTCTATTCTACACTGCGGACTTGTGACAAAGGTCATCCTAGATACTGACATGCACACTGAAGTAAGTGACTGACTGTAATCTGATAGCCTAACCTTTCAGAAAGCTCCTTAGGTTCATTCTTATTATTAGGAAAGGAATGAGGGGAGGAAGGGCTGGGGGCTGGGTGCTGGGAGCTTACGCCTATAATCCTAGCTACTCAGGAAGCTGTGATCTGAGGTTCTGAGGTTCTGGATCTCAGGTTCTGAGGTTCTCGTTCTCGGTTCAAAAAGTTATGAGACTCTTATCTACACACACACACACACACACACACACACACACCACACACCACACACACACACACACACCACACACACACACACACACCACACACACACACACACACACCCAAATCAACACTGACTGGGGTATAGCTGAGTAGTAAAATACTTGTTCAGCATGTGGTCAGGACTGGGGAAGAGAAGGCGGAGGAGTCTCAGAGGCCAAGGCCTGTATATGAGGGAGGGAGGAGTAGTTATCTTCATCCTGATACTTGTAAGTAGTAAGTTTTTTATAGTATGTTAGACATTATAAAATGTACTACTGTGGTCCTTTAGATAAGAAATAGCAAGCTACTGTGCTCGCTTCGGCAGCACATATACTAAAAATTGGAACGATACAGAGAAGATTAGCATGGTCCCTGTGCAAGGATGACATGCAAATTCGTAAAGCGTTCCATATTTTTGCAGCACAATTTGTCATAGCTAGAATCTGGAACCAACCCAGATGCCCCGCAGTAGACGAATGGATCAGGAAAATGTGGTACATATACACAATGGAATTTTACGCCTCTTATCAGAAAGAATGACATTGCCCCATTTGTAAGGAAATGGAAGGACTTGGAAAAAGTTATACTAAGTGAAGTGAGCCAGACCCAAAGAAACATGGACTCTATGGTCTCCCTTATAGGGAATAATTAGCACAGGTTTAGGCAAGTCACAGCAGAGGATCACAAGAGCCCAATAGCTATACCCTTAAAGATGAACACATAATATGATGCTAAGTGAAATGAACTCCATGTTATGTAAACGATTGTTATATCACAGTTGTAACTACTTTCAATGTCCCATATGTATCTGTAGCTTCTATTATTGATGATGTTCTTCTGTCACCTTCCTGTGGTTGTATCTACACTCTGTATCTTATCTGAGTATATTGGAAACCGTGTATACTGGTATTAGAACTAGGAAATTGAAAGGGAATACCAAAATCGAGAGACACAGGCTAAAAAAAAAAAAGACAAACAACTACAAAAGCAATACTTGCAAAAATGTTTGGTGTATATGAACTGAACAACTCATGGTGGGGGGGGGAGGGAAAAGGGGAGGGGGAAGGGGAATGAGGGAGGAGGTAACAAACAGTACAAGAAATGTATCTAATACCTAATGTATGAAACTGTAACCTCCCTGTAATTCAGTTTGATAATAAATACTAAAAAATAAAAAAGAAGAAATAGCAAGCAACTTAGACTAGTTTTGTGGTGGGCACTGTTGTAGCTTCTTTCAGTCAATGCTGTTTTCACATCATGACATTTTAGCATCCAACAGATGCCATATTTTGTGTGTGTGTGTGTGTGTGTGTGTGTGTGTGTGTGTGTGTGTATGTTTTACTGGGTTTGAACTAAGGGCTTACACTTGCCAGGCAGGCAATCTCCTGCAGAGCTACACCTCCAGCCCCAGAGTAAATTTGGCACTTTATTATACTTATAAAAATCTAGACTCTGGCAGAGCAATATTACACACAGTATTGTGCTTGCCTTTTTATAGATTCTTATCTAATAGAAAAAGTAGACACACTTGACAGTATCTGCTCTGTGGATGTCCCTTACTTACTAATGATCTGAGCTAAATACTATCAAAATTTGATTAGAGAATGGTATTTATGATGAAGTTGGTAGTAGAGGACATTTCCTCAGGGAAAAGAGCTAAGAATCCAACCTCTGCAGTTAGTCCTTCTCATTTAGCCTCCCTTCAGTTCTGGGATTACAGGTGTGTGGTAGCTACCACACCTACAAAAGATATTTGTGGTTGTTGTTGCAGTACTGATGATTGGACCCAGGACCTCATGCATGCTACACAAGTGCTCTACAGCTAAGCCAAGCTATGCCTCTCTCTTATCTGTATTATTTGTTTTTGAGATAAAGTCTCCTTTACATTCCCTTGACTAGCATCAAACACTTTACCTCCTGATCCCTTTTCCTCCCAGGTAGCTGAGATTTCAGGCATATGCCTAAACACTTGATTAGAAGAAAACTTTTTTTTTTTTTTTGCAGTACTAGAGTTTGAATTGAGAACTCTATCATCTAAGCTATGTCCCCAGCTCTCTTTTTGCTTTAGTTCTTTTTAAGGAAAGATCATTTATATTTGTCCAGTGCTAGCCTCAAAACTCAGCCTTCCTACTACCTTCAGCCTCTCAGGACACTCAGGTCACGCTAACACTTAGGTATGATCTCGCTAACAATGCCCAGGCAGGCTTCAGACCCTCCTCCTCAGATAATTTGCAATCAGACTCTCCACATAGCTAGGATTATAGGCATGAGACACTGTGGCTAGCCAGAAGATATGTTTTTGTTTTTTTTTTTTAATGGTACTGGGATTTCAACCTGACCTAGTACTTGCTAAGCAAGTGCTCTTCCACTTGAGCCACTCTATCAGCCCATTGGAGATAATTTTTGAAAAGAGATCTTAGCGAAGAATAGAATTTCTCCAGATCAAAAACAATTGCAATATCATGAATTCTTACAAGATTATAGGCATACTTTGCTTTTGGGACAGGATCATATTACCTTTTTGCCGAAACAGGCCTCAAATTTGTGATCCTCCTTTCTCTGCTTCCCAAGTATGTGGGATTACTGGCAAGTGCCAAACTTACTTTGACTTTTGATAAATTGACAGAAAACTTATTCTCTATATGTAATAGAGAGATTTTTTTTTCCTCTTTCACATTAGAATTCAGGTTCTTGCTAAGCACTGGTGATTTATGCCTGTCAACCTAGTTACACAAGAGACTGAGACCTATAGGATTCTCAGTTCAAAGTCATCCATGTAGAAGTGTGAGAATCTATATCCAATTAACTAGCACAGTGCTAGACTGGAGACATGGCTCAAGTGGCAGTGAACCAACCATATGCAAGAAAGCCTGGCCAAGGTGAGGCTCTGAGTCAAGCCCTACAAAAGAAAGTCAAGTTCTCTACCCACCATCCATGGGTGAATGTTGTGAAATGTACCAACACTACAGTGTAGAGAACACACTTAGAATTAATCCCCCTTTCCTCATGTAACAGGCAACAGAGGTTATGCAACTTGGGCCTCCTGAGCTGCTTTTCTTGCTGGAAGATCTCTCCCACAAGTTAGAGAATAAACTGACCCCGTCTTTTGCCAAGAGAATTCCCTTCCTCAAGGTAAGTAGAGGCAGAGGACTAGGACTTGAGCTTATTGGATTTGGAAGCAAGCAATGTTAGTAATGAGTTAGTTGTTCCTTTTGTGTTTGGTCACTGGGAAACAGCCTCATATGTATAGAGTAGGTATAAATGTGCATCTAGCATGTAGGGGACAAGTGGGTGATGGGAACAGTAAAATATGACATTTGAACATTAATGCATCTGATTTCTTTCTTTTTTTTTTTTTTTTGGCCAGTCCTGGGGCTTGGACTCAGGGCCTGAGCACGGTCCCTGTCTTCTTCCCGCTCAAGGCTAGCACTCTGCCACCTGAGCCACAGCGCCACTTCTGGCCGTTTTCTGTATATGTGGTGCTGGGGAATCGAACCCAAGGCTTCATGTATACGAGGCAGGCACTCTTGCCGCTAGGCCATATTCCCAGCCCCTCTTCTTTTTTTTTTTTTTTTTTTACAGCCATTCTCTTTATTCCTTTGTCAGAATAGCATACTAGAGACCTGAGTGCCAGTGGCTCACGCCTATGATCATAGCTACTCAGAAGAGTGAGATCTGAGGATCTGATT
Organism: Perognathus longimembris pacificus; assembly: GCF_023159225.1. Lineage (NCBI taxonomy): Eukaryota > Metazoa > Chordata > Mammalia > Rodentia > Heteromyidae > Perognathus > Perognathus longimembris. The sequence continues at coordinate 68,179,752 of NC_063170.1, forward strand.
TCTTGATTCTTTCTTTGTATTATTCAGTCAGTCCTATCAATCTAAGTACCTCCTGGTTCAGCCTGGATTACAGTGCTCCTATTTATACTCCCCGCATAGCTAAGGAATACCTCCTTTGTGTGAGCTTTGCCTCATTTGTTGTGATGGGTCTTCATCAAACACTATTATTACTCTACAAAAGCCATTCTCTCTCTTTTTTTTTTTTTGTGGCCAGTCCTGGGCCTTGAACTCAGGGCCTGAGCACTGTCCCTGGCTTCCTTTTTGCTCAAGGCAAGCACTCTGCCACTTGAGCCACAGCGCCACTTCTGGCCGTTTTCTATATATGTGGTGCTGGGGAATCGAAGCCAGGGGCTTCATGTATACGAGGCAAGCGCTCTTGCCACTAGGCCATATTCCCAGCCCCTCTTCTTTTTTTTTTTTTTTTTTTTTACAGCCATTCTCTTTATTCCTTTGTCAGAATAGCATACTAGAGACCTGAGTGCCAGTGGCTCACGCCTATGATCATAGCTACTCAGAAGAGTGAGATCTGAGGATCGTGGTTTGAAGACAGCAAGGGTAGGAAAGTCCTTGAGACTCTTGTCTGCAATTAACCACCAGAAAACCAGATATAGTTCTGTGGCTCAAAGTCGTAGAATGCTAGTCTTGAGCAAAAATCTCAGGGACAGTGCCCAGGTCATGAATTCAAGTCCCACCACTGACAAAAAGAAAAAAAAAAAGAATAGCATACTAGGCAACCAGCTCAGGTCTCCTGTCCACTCCTACCTGGTATCATAACTCTTTAGTGAACTCCACTTCTACTTTTCTGGTGGTTAATTGAAGATGAGTCTCGTAGACTTTCGTGCCCAGACTGGCATTGAACCATAATCCTCAGATCTCAGCCTTCTGAGTAGCTATAGGCATTAGCCACTGATGCCTGGCCATAACAAACTTTTGATTTCAGAGAATATGTCCATAAGTTTGATTTTTATTGTAGAATAAAGGAAGCTGGAATGTTGGATTCTCACATCTCCATCAGAAATCTACCCAGGAAGTTGTTCATTGTGTTGTTCAGCTTTTGGCCCCAATGTGTAACCATTTGGAGAACATTCACAACTACTTCCAGGTCAGAGACTATCTTACTGTCTTAGAGTAGAAATCACTAAGTCAACCTAAAGTCAGTTGTTGGTGATGAAAATTGTAATTGCTGGAGAACGTGTCCTAAGATCGTTTTTTTTTTAGTGCTCAGTTGCTGATAGGCTGGGAGGGAAAACTCCAGAATCCCACATCATGTCTTCCTGTTATCAGAAGCTACTGCAGATTTTTCACAGCCTTTTTGCTTGGTACGTATGGAAGGTGTACTAGTAGGTGGTGTTAAGTATGTACTTTACTTGATACTGAGTTATTAAGGTAGAGAGAAGCAAATTTTATGTAACTATCATGCTTTATTCTTCCTCATTTGATCTTACACCTACTTCCTTTTATGGAGCCATTATTATTAACTCCCTTAGTAGTCTTCTGACAATGTGTGTGTGACTTGCCAATGAGCTAATAATAACAACAAATCAGGGCCTCAAGCTTGCGAGGCATGTACTCTACTACTTGAACTATGCCCTCAGCTCATTTCACTTTTGTTATTTTTTAGATATGGTCTTGCTTTTTCCTTGGGTTAGCCTGAATCACAATCTTCTTATTTATGCTTTTCACATAGTTGGAATGACAAGCTTTAGCCACTGCATCGAGATTCTTACTAGTGAGGAGGAGTTTCACAGACTTTTTCCTAGGTTGTCTTTGAACCAGATTCTTTTCAATCTCTGCTTCCCAAGTAGCTGGAATTACAGAAATGAGCCACTGTATCTTCTTCTTAGTCTTATCGAATTGTATAATAACTGGGGGAGCGGGAGATAGTGAGATGTACTTGTAGTACTAGTTATTTGGGAGGCTGAGGTGAATGTATTGCTTCAGCTGATGTGTTTAAGACCAGCTTAGGTGGCATAGTGATACCCCATCTCAAAAAAATAACTAAAGAGACTTAAATAATTGAATTGTTTATTTTTTTGCTGGTTCTGGGGCTGGTACTCAGAGCCTTATACTCTTGTTCAACTTTTTTTTTAAATTAAACTTTATTGACAAGGTGTTGTACAAAGGAGGTACAGTTACATAATAAGGCAGTGAATACATTTCTTTTTTTTTTTTTTTTGGCCAGTCCTGGGCCTTGGACTCAGGGCCTGAGCACTGTCCCTGGCTTCTTCCCACTCAAGGCTAGCACTCTGCCACTTGAGCTACAGCGCCGCTTCTGGCCGTTTTCTGTATATGTGGTGCTGGGGAATCGAACCTAGGGCCTCGTGTATCCGAGGCAGGCACTCTTGCCACTAGGCTATATCCACAGCCCGTGAATACATTTCTTGTGATATCTTACATCCTCATTTTTCTTTCCCTTCCCTAGATCAGGTAGGCATATATACAATATCTAGTGTACCAAAATCATATACAGTAACCATGTAGGGTACGCCACAGGAAATTCATTTAGAGCTTTAAAAATAACGTCAACAATAGTCTTGTTCAACTTTTGCACTTAAAGCTGGCGCTCTACCACTTGGGCCGTAAGAGTCCACAAGAGTCTCACAGTTTTCTTACTGGCCTGGCTTTGAACTGTGATCCTCAGATCTCAGGTTCTTGATAAGCTTGAATTATAGGTGTATGCCACTGCCTACTAGTTGAGGCTTTTAGTTAAGAAATAAGTTGTAATTAAGTCTCAAATTATATAGCAAAGAGTTAAACCCGTTGTCAGCTAGAGTTTCTTGGAGCACTGCAGAAACATTGAGATTTGCAGACTTTAGGGATGTAGAAAGTTGGAAAACAAAGTTAGGAGAAAAGTAGAATAGAGGTGTGTCCTTTAAATCCTTCTATTCTTGAGATAGGCCCTGTCACATTTGTCTCTTTACACAGGTTTTCCAGGCAAGCTTTCCCAAGCTTAAATGTATGCTTAATTTTATATTCTGAGCTATAGCCATTTATATCCAGCTGACTGCTCAGTGCCTGCTTAGCTGTATCATCAGCACCTCATCCAAAATGAGTATAGCATCTCTTTTTCCAGCTCTGCATGGCTCAGTAAATGGCATCCCAGTTGTCCAAGTCAAAAACCAGGAGTTATGCTCTGGTCACTTTCTCTTCACTTTCTCTCTGCTGTCTACTGTTTCTCCTACCCACTTGGGGTCCCCAAGTCCTGTTGGTTCTTCTAGGTGACATTCTGTTAGTCATCTGTTCCTGTTTCTCTCTCTCTCTCTCCATTGCTTCTACCTCACCAGCATCTTTGACCTACACTATGTCTCTATGTCTCATTTCTTATCCCTCTGATTAATACAAGGATTTTCTTGAGTTTACAATCTTTTTTTTTTTTTTTGGCCAGTCCTGGGCCTTGGACTCAGGGCCTGAGTACTGTCCCTGGCTTCTTCCCTGGCTCAAGGCTAGCACTCTGTCACCTGAGCCACAGTGCCCCTTCTGGCCATTTTCCATATATGTGGTGCTAGGGAATCGAACCAAGAGCTTCACGTGTAGGAGGCAAGCGCTCTTGCCACTAGGCCATATTCCCAGCCCCATTGAGTTCACATTCTTGTCTAGCTTTTTAGGCTCCCTACTGTTTGACTTTCCCCCTATTGTCTTTCCCTCTGCCTGGGACCATAACCAGTCCTGGGGCTTGAACTCAGGGCCTGAGCACTGTCCCTGGCTTTTTTTTGCTCAAGGCTAGTACTCTACCTCTTGAGCCACAGTGCCACTTCTGGCTTTTTCTATATATGTGGTGCTGAGGAATCGAACCCAGGGCTTCATGTATACAAGGCAAGCACTCTACCACTAGGCCATATGCCTAGCCCCTGAACTTCACATCTTCACAGACATTTTCTCTAACCCATAGGCTAGCCCAGCTATTCTCTGTTAAGTCTCTTGTGATGAAAACTATATTTTGTTATGATTTCTCATTCATCTTTCCTGCTACACTATAAGCTTTAACTAGTCATTTTTTAGTCCTTTGTACTTAAAAGAAGTGGGTGATTGGAAGAGATCGTGTGTATGTCCATGTGTGTGAACAGGCACTGGAGCTTGAGCTCAGGGCCACACACTCTCAGATATTTTGTTCAAAGTTAACACTCTGTCACTTGAACCACGCCTCCATTTCCAGCTTTTTGCTGGTCAATTGGAGATAGTCTTGTAGACTCTTCTGTTCAGGATGGCTTTGCACTATAATCTTCAGATCTTAGCATCCTGAGTAGCTAGGATTGTAAGTGTGAGCCACTAACACCCAGCACTGAATACAGATACTTTATCTGGGAGATAACAGATGGCAATTTAAACACATAGAAGGAAAGGAAATGTGTGGTGAGATAGCATAACACGCCCACTAACATGGCTAAATGAGAGTATGCCAAGTGTTATCAAGAAGGTGAAACAACTGGTATACTCACATGCTGTTAGCAGGACTGTAAAAAATAGAGCTGTAGCTCTAGTGGTAGAGCGCCAGTCGAGCAAAAAAGCTAAGTGAGAACATGAAGTACTGAGTTTAAGCCCGAGTATTGTCACACATATACACACAAAACCCAGTAGTACCATTGGTGGCTTAGAAAATTTTTATGGAGGAAAAGATCTAGAAGTTAGATATTCCTGGACTTTGAAGGTTAAGCAGAAGAATGTGAATGTGTAGAAAAGCAATCTTAAGAGTTTTTTTCATCCAGCCAAAATACAATGAATGCTGTGCTTTAAGAAAATATTTTTGGTGGGGCACAGGTGGCTCATGCCTGTAATTCTACCTAGTCAGAAGGCTGAGATCTGAGGATTACAATTTGAAGCCAGATAGGGCAGGAAAGTCCATGAGACTCTTTATCTCCAGGTAACCAGCAAAAAGCTGGGGGAGTGGAGATGTGGCTCAAGTGGTAAAGTGCCAATTTTCTTTTAATCTATTTTTTTTTTACTTTTTTTTTTTTTTTTTTTGGCCAGTCCTGAGCCTTGGACTCAGGGCCTGAGCACCGTCCCTAGCTTCTTCCCGCTCAAGGCTAGCACTCTGCCACCTGAGTCACAGCGCACAGCGCCCTTTCTGGCCGTTTTCCGTATATGTGGTGCTGGGGAATCGAACCGAGAGCTTCATGTGTAGGAGGCAAGCGCTCTTGCCACTAGGCCATATTCCCAGCCCCTTTTAATCTATTTTTAAAATTGCTATTATAAAGGTGATATACAGAGGGGTTGCAGTTTCATAAATCTGACCAGTACATTCCTTTTGGGACATTGTTACTCCTTCCTTCCTGTCACACAGTTTTTCCCTCCTAGCCCTGCCTACAAGTTGTGTAGTTCATTTTCAGCATAGTAGAGTGCCAATCTTGAGTGAAAAAGCTAAAGGGACAGTGCCCAGGCCCTTAGTTCATGCCCACTATCAGCACCAGAAGTAAAGAAAAGGGGGACTGGGATTGTGACCTAGTGATAGAGTTCTTGTCTAGCATGCATGATTAGGTTCAATTCCTCAGCACCACATATAAGAAAAGGCTGGAAGTGGCACTGTGGCTGAAGAGGTAGAGTGCTAACTTTGAGCAAAAAGAAGCCAGGGACAGTGCTCAGGCTCTGAGTTCAAGCCCCAGGACTGGCAAAAAAAAGAAAAAACCTTTTTGGTAGACTGTATGAGATGAATTAGAAAGGAACACACATACACTGTTAGAAAATATTGCCATGAACGACCCATGTGACAATGAAAAGGGCCTTGCCTAAAGTGCTGGTCTAGACTCGGAGAAGAATAGGCAATATGAAATATAGTCCTCAGACAGAGCTTTCTAGACTTGTTAATGTAGAGGAAGGAATACTTTTTATTTTCAGCATATACCCATAGTGAATTTTTTTTTTTTTTTTGGCCAGTCCTGGGCCTTGGACTCAGGGCCTAAGCACTGTCCCTGGCTGCTTCCCGCTCAAGGCTAGCACTCTGCCACTTGAGCCACAGCGCCGCTTCTGGCCGTTTTCTGTATATGTGGTGCTGGGGAATCGAACCTAGGGCCTCGTGTATCCGAGGAAGGCACTCTTGCCACTAGGCTATAGCCCCAGCCCCACCCATAGTGAATTTTTATGTACATCTTTACATTGACTTAGCAATTTAACAAAACAGGGTTTGCAGAAGACTGACATCCTGGAAATGTAGGGAATGAGGAAATAACACACTGTTAGATCTTTAAGGAAAGACTTTTATTTGGAAGCTCTTCAACTCAGAGCTGTGACTGAATTTGATCCTTGAAACTTTCAGTTCTCTGAAAGTGCTGTTGCCTTGCTGCTGGCACAGGCTGGAGGCTAGGATCCTCCAGTGCTGTCCAAGTGATCTTTTCAAAACCAAGTAAACTACCTAACCACTTATCTTGGCTCTCTTTTAGGAGTGGATTTTTTCACATTGGAAATCGCAGTTTGCTATACTCAGGCCTTGAGGTCCTTGCTAGCCGGCTGAAGCAGATAGAACGGGATCAGCCATTGGAGGATCTGATCAGGTGGGTGAAACTATGTGTCCTAGAGTGTGTTTCTAAGAAACTCTCAGGAACTGGATTGGCAAAATTCCTTTGAGAAATGTTGAGTGTCAGGAGTTGTGAAGAAAATTTCTTTTTTCAGGTTTTTCTTACTGCATGGACTTTTTCACTTATGAATTCTGATAAATTTTGAAGCTTGAAAAAAAAACCTTCAGTGCTGGGAATATGGCCTAGTGGCAAAAGTGCTTGCTTCGTATACATGAAGCCCTGGGTTTGATTCTCCAGCACCACATATATAGGAAACAGCCAGTAGTGGCTCTGTGGCTCAAGTGGCAGAGTGCTAGCCTTGAGCAAAAAACAAGCCAGGGACAGTGCTCAGGCCCTGAGTCCAAGGCCCAGGACTGGCAACAAAATAAAAAATAAAATTTTAAAAATTAAAAAAAAACCTTGACTAGGGGCTGGGAATATGGCCTAGTGGCAAGAGTGCTTGCCTCATATACATGAAGCCCCTGGCTTCGATTCCCCAGCACCACATATACAGAAAACGGCCAGAAGTGGTGCTGTGGCTCAAGTGGCAGGGTGCTAGCCTTGAGCAAAAAGAAGCCAGGAACAGTGCTCAGGCCCTGAGTCCAAGCCCAGGACTGGCAAAAAAGAAAGAAAAAAAGGAAGGAAGGAAGGAAGGAAGGAGGGAGGGAGGGAGGGAGGGAGGGAGGGAGGGAGGGAGGGAGGGAGGAAGGAAGGACCTTGGTTAAATTCATGCATACCTCAGCCTATAAATTTTAATCCTTTTTAAGTAATGTAAAAAAAATCCATCCTACTTAACTTTTTATTTTTATTTTTTGACAGTCCTGGAACTTGAACCTCAGGGCTCAGACACTGTCCCTGAGCTCCTTTTGCTCAAGGGTAGCACTCTACCACTTGAGTCACAGTGCCACTTCTGGCTTTTTCTGTGTATGTGGTACTGAGAAGTCAAATCAGCCTTGGCCCTCAGATCTTAGCTTTCTCAGTAGCTAGGATACAGGCGTGAGCCATTGGCATCCACCTGGAATTTTGATGTCTTTGATTTCTCAAGCCAGGAGCTGGCTTCTGTTTTTGTTTGTTTGTTTGTTTTATGAAAGTGATGGCACAGTTTCCTAGGGAAGATACATACTTCGAGTAGACTGAAATGGGTCATATCTAGGGAAAGAATAACTTGTGTTTTTATTTATTTAGCATTACTAGGGGTTTACCCTATGTCCTTGCACATGCTAGTTAAAAGTTTTACCACTGAACTATTCTGTAGAACAGTCACATGTTACAGAACAAGTTTTGTTTTTCATTTCAACTCTAAGGATAGATCCTAGGGCCTTTTGCATTCTAAGGAAGTGTTCTACCTTGAGCTATATTCCCAGCCCCCTTGTTTTCTTTAAATGGCAAATTTGAACTAATTGTGATTCCTTGTCTTTCATCATTTTCTTGAATTGAAAGCTAAGCATGTATGATACATTACTTTAAAACAAGGAAAAAAGTGGTAAGGTTGCACGAGGCCTATAATCCAGGGAAGCTCAGATTTGAAGATTAGGGTTCAAAGCCAGCCCCAGTAGAAAAGTTCTGTGAGACTCTTAAGTTAACCAGCAAAAGGCTAGAAGTGATCTGTGGCTCAAGTGATAGAGCGCTAGCCTTAGGTAAGCCGTACTTAAGTCCTGAGTTGAAGCCCCAGGGCTGCTCATCCTAGTGAGGAGGTAGAGTAGAAGGATCAAGGTTGGAGGTCTGCTGGGGCAAGCAAGTAGCTAGACACTACACCTCTACCCATAAGCTAGGCCTAGTGGGCATGCTTGTGATTCAAGCCATGCTAGAGACTGTAGGTAAGAGGATTATGCTCCAGGATGGACCCGACAAAATAGAAGACCTTACTTGATTTTTTTTTTTTGGGGGGGGGGGTGCAGTCCTGGGGCTTGGACTCGGCCTGAGCACTGTCCCTGGCTTCTTTTTGCTCAAGGCAAGCACTCTGCCACTTGAGCCACAGTGCCACTTCTGGCCTTTTCTATATATGTGGTGATGAGGAATCGAACCCAGGGCTTCATGTATACGAGGCGAGCACTCTTGCCATTAGGCCATATTCCCAGCCCCAGAAGACCTTACTTGAAAAATAAGTAAAAGCAGAAGTGGTGCTGTGGCTCAAGTGGTAGAGCACCAGCCTTCAGCACAAAGAGGCACAGGGACAGTGCCCAGGCCCTGAGTTTAATCCCTAAAACTGACAACAAAACTAAACACATAAAAGAGCTGTGTTGCGTGTAGCTTAATGATTCAAGAATAGATAGGCTTTCTCTGATAACTTCCTTCCACATTGTTTCTACTGAGTCACTGGGGTTTGAACTCAGGGCCTCATGCTTGCGAGTGTTGTATTACTTGAACGATGCCTCCTGCACGGTTTTATGCTGTTTATTTTGGAGATAGTCTTGAGAACTTTTCTCCCCAGGATGGATTCAAACCTCCATCCTTCTGATCTCAGCCTATCAAGTAAGGTTAGTGGGGGCCAAAAGTGCTTGCCTTAACTCAGCTTTTAAATATTATTTTCATTGCTTCTGCCAAAGCCTTTAAAGAACAAATACTTTATCCAAGATTGCACAGATCAGCTTAGTAACTTGGGTTTCTTGGCACACGTGACAATTCAAGGTGAACATTCCATGGCATCTTTTCTGCCCTGGCTTCTACCAAGTTGCCTGAGAGAAAGTTGGTACTTAATCTCTTGAAAATGAGGGTACTGATTAGGCCGTGCAGTACACCTTTGTAGAGCACTGGCACAACGCCTGTGGTTTTCACTATGTCTTCAGTACATGTAATACTGTTGTGTTTTGTTTCTTGTCTCTCTACAGCCAGAGCTTCAACTACTTGCAAAATTTCCATCACAGCATTCCCAATTTCAAGTGTGGTCTTTATCTCCTCAGACTTCTGATGGTCCTCTTGGAGAAATCTACAGCTCCTGCTCAGAAGAAATTAAAAATTGGTGATGGGTCCAGATCTTCCTTCCTTTTTTGGGGGGTGGGGAGGGGTCAGGAATAGGTTAATATCTCATGTGTATAAACCTGGGACTTTTTATAATTTTGTCCTTTTTTTTCCTAGAAGGAGCTATAACATTTTTTTTTTCCTAGAAGGAGCTATAACATTACGCGGGGTAACTTTGGTTAGGTCAACTGACATTGTATTTTTACTTATTTTAATTGACTCGTTAGTTATACAGGAGGAGTGTTATTGTTACAGCTCCACATTTATACTGTATTCCAATGAGTTTCATCCCTCCCCGCACACTCCCTTCCTATCTCCCAAAATACAGCAGATTTCCTTGTTAGATTTTCATAGGATGACACCATCAACCTTTCTGTGAGTCTATCTGTCCAGGTTGTTTCTAAATGGGGTGAGGGAATTGGATATATTACATCTTAGACTAATGGTTCTACTTCTGGAAGAAGGGGCACTGCAGCAGGAAAATAGTCACTTTTTAAAAACTGCTTGTTAGACTAAGACATTCTTAGTAAACTTCAAGTTCTAATCCTTTTGGCTAAAAAAATCTTCCTTGAAGGCAATAGTTGGGTTATCTGGTCATTTCACGTTATTTACAGCATCCTCATTGATACAAGAGTAAGATACCTTTGTCTTGTTTTTCAACAGCTTCCATGGCCAAACAATTTCTGTGTCAGGTTTGGCCGCATGGGGAGGGAGAGAAGAATGCTGGCTTCAATGACCAACTCCATGACATGCTTTGGTAAGATGTTTGCTTTCCTCCAGTGAGCCCCTTGGCCTTTTTCCATTTTGCCACTGTAACAGCCCCTCATCTGGTCAGGGAGTGAGAAATGACCTTTGTTGGGCCAAGCTTGAAAGTAGTGCAGTAGGTTTCAGTTTTAAATAAACTCACATTGAAATCTGCAGCTGTTAAGATGCTCCAGTTGTGCTTTCTGCCCTCAGCTGTTTTCTTACTGTTCAGTACAGTCAAAAGTGAGTGGTAACCAAGATATGTCCACCACGTCCAAGGTGTCTAACTGTATTTCTGATTGAGTCTTTGTTTACTTGACCCCCGGATAAGTATTTAAAACCTTCATTCTTAAAAGTAAAAGCAGAAGGGGGCTGGGAATATGGCCTAGTGGCAAGAGTGCCTGCCTCATATACATGAAGCCCTCGGTTAGATTCCCCAGTACCACATATACAGAAAACAGCCAGAAGTGGTGCTGTGGCTTAAGTGGCAGAGTGCTAGCCTTGAGCAAAAAGAAGCCAGGGACGGTGCTCAGGCCCTGAGTCCAAGCCCCAGGACTGGCCAAAAAATAAAAAGTAAAAGCAGAAGTACTCAAAGCTTAGTACCTGGCAACATCTCAAGAAAGAGATGGCTTAGAAATTCTGTAACTTGTGTTCATTCTTCCTTAAATGACTCCCTGTGTAGCATCTACCTAGAGCACACAGACAGTGTTCTGAAAGCCATAGAAGAGATTGCTGGTATTGGAGTCCCAGAACTGATCAACTCCCCAAAAGGTGCATCTTCTTCCACGTTCCCTACACTGAACCGGTAAGGGAATGCTGCCAACTGCTCTTTTCCTACAATATAATCACAGGTATAGTTGCCTGATAGCCATCCTTCTCTTTATCTAGTTCTGATACAATTGCACACTGAGAGTCCACTGTACCTTCCTTCCAAGAGAAGGCACTGACCTTCTACCTGTATATCCTTTGGGCCGGATCATGTGGCTCAGTGTGATAGCACATGTGCTTTAACATGTGTGAGGCCTGGGTTTAATCGTCAGTTCTACAAATAAAACAAAGGGCAAGGTCATTATATATCTGATCATGCATGTTTTGATCAGTTATGTCTGTTAATAGTCATAGTTTTCTTAATCTCAGAAAGTCCAGTTTTCTGGGGATTCTTTTTTTTTTTTTTGCCAGTCCTGGGGCTTGAACTCAGGGCCTGAGCACTGTCCCTGGCTTCTTTTTGCTCAACGCTAGCACTCTGCTGCCGGGCCTAGCTCTCCCGCCCGCCCCCCCCCCCCCCCGCACCTCTGCGTGGGAGGGGGTCCTGGGCTTGTCTGCCTCTTCCGTGTGGGATCCATTCTTGCTCTCTCACGCCTCCTAGCCAGTAGAGGTTAATCGCAGAAGCGGGATCCCAATGTAGCCTCAGTTCACGTGTGGTTGCGAGACCCCATGCCCACCAGCCCAAGGAAAGACGCGGGCGCGTAGAAATCTCGGAGAAAGCCTCTGGGGCGTTCTGTTTATTCACATGAGGAGCCAACAGATATACCCCCAAAGGCGGGCACAGGAGAGGGACTGCTGGTTGGCTTTAAGGGCTGTCCCTCAAGTGATGTTAGGGGACTTCCTCTATGGGCGGAGACCCAGCCCCCCCAAGGCCTGGGTTCTGGGGTCCTGGCCATCAGACATGTGCTGGCCCCCAGGGGCGGGGGCTTCTCTTCCTGTTAAAGACAGAAGGGGAGGGGACGAGCTAAAGCCAGCTGTGGCCTCTTAAAGGCACAGCTGTCCCCAACACTCTGCCACTTGAGCCCCACAGCACCACTTCTGGCCATTTTCCATATATGTGGTGCTGGGGAATTGAACCCAGGGCTTTATGTACACGAGGCAAGCACTCTTGCCACTAGGCCATATCCCCAGCCCCTGGGGATTCTTTTTTTTTTTTTTTTTGCCAGTCCTGGGCCTTGGACTCAGGGCCTGAGCACTGCCCCTGGCTTCTTCCCGCTCAAGGCTAGCACTCTGCCACTTGAGCCACAGCGCCGCTTCTGGCCGTTTTCTGTATATGTGGTGCTGGGGAATCGAACCTAGGGCCTCGTGTATCCGAGGCAGGCACTCTTGCCGCTAGGCTATATCCCCAGCCCCTGGGGATTCTTTTTTAAGATAGAGTTTTGCCACGTAGTCCAGGCTGGCCTGGAATCATGGTCCTTCTGCCTTAACACCCAACTGCAGGTGTGTGCCAGCACACACAGTTTTGTCTTTCCAGTTTATATACCACTTTCACATCTTTTTTTTTTTTTTGCCAGTCCTGGGCCTTGGACTCAGGGCCTGAGCACTGTCCCTGGCTTCTTCCCGCTCAAGGCTAGCACTCTGCTACTTGAGCCACAGCGCCGCTTCTGGCCGTTTTCTGTATATGTGGTGCTGGGGAATCTAACCTAGGGCCTCGTGTATCCGAGGCAGGCACTCTTGCCACTAGGCCATATCCCCAGCCCCACTTTCACATCTTTTGTCACTTGATCCTTTCAGTAATTCTGGGGAGTCAGTATCATTACCTGAATTTACTCTTAAGGAAAATAAAGGGTTCAACCGGAACTTTTAAGTGTACATAGGCAATAACGAATGTGGAACCAGGACACATCTTCGCTCTTCTACTTCACTACTCTTTCTATACATACCATCAGACCACCTCCTCTCATAAATATATCCTTTCTAAATCTTTTTTTTTTCCTTTACCCCACACCTTAGTGAAGGTACATTCAGAGAGGGGAAGGAACTTACATTGTGTCCCTTGGCTTCTTCGTAGGAAGTTCTTTCTTTTTTTTTTTTCAGGCAGAAAAGAGTTTATTGGGGGGAGAGAAAACTGCCAGCCCATACAAGATGGAGGCACAGGGAGACAGAAGTGAAGGAAGAAGGGGCTGGGAATATGGCCTAGTGGCAAGAGTGCTTGCCTCGTATACATGAGGCCCTGGGTTCGATTCCTCAGCACCACATATACAGAAAATGGCCAGAAGTGGCACTGTGGCTCAAGTGGCAGAGTGCTAGCCTTGAGCAAAAAAGAAGCCAGGGACAGTGCTCAGGCCCTGAGTTCACGGCCTAGGACTGGCCAAAAAAAAAAAAAAAAAAAAAAAGTGAAGGAAGAAGAGAAAAAAGTGAAAGGAGACCCTAGGAAGTTCTTTCTAGGCAGTGCATCATCAAGTTGGCATGCACACTTAATTGTCCACTTTTTGTTTTGTTTTTTTTTTGGCCAGTCCTGGGGCTTGAACTCAGGACCTGGTCATTTTCCCTGAGCTCTTTTTTGTGTGTGTGTGACTTAAGAAAAAAAAAACTCAAGACTAGTGCTCTGTCAGTCGAACTAAACTACAGCCCCATTTCCAGCTTTTTAGTAGTTAATTGGAGATGAGTCTCACAGACTTTCCTTCCCAGGCTGGCTTCAAATCATGATCCTCAGATCTCAGCCTCCTGAGTTGGTAGGAATATATGTGTGAACCACCAGCACCGGTCTTTGTCCCCCTCTTTCAGAGACACCTTTGTCATCTTCTTCCGAGTGATGATGGCTGAGCTGGAGAAGACAGCGAAAGGTCTTCAGGCTGGCACAGCAGCAGACTCTCAGCAGGTGGGTCAGATGTTTCCCAAACAAGAAACACATTCTGGATTACTTAGAAGTTGCTGATGCTTTCATTTCTTGGGATAAGGGTTTGTCTTGAATGATTTCTTTTGAGTTACCAAGGTCTAGGAGTTTTTTCAAAGAGCACTTGGTTTGATTTCCTTTCTCTCTAGTGGAAGGTGAAAGCTGGGTTGTGTTTTCCCTGGCTCCTGCCCAGTTCGCCACTTGCCACCTGGCATGAGGTAAGCCAGCCCGTTTGAGATGCTGTACGCCTTTGCAGCCTGCTAACCAGATCTGAGGCAGCCTGCTGAGAATAAGGACTTCATATAGAATCAAGCTTTCAGAGAGGCCAGGTGCTGCCTCACACTTGTAATCCTAGCACTCAGGAACGGCATCCAGGCTTAGAGTTCAAGCCCCAGTACCAGCATACAGACACACACACAATCAAAAAAAAAGTTACAGAGATCTGGTGGCAAGTAGTTATGCTGCACAGGGCTTTTAACTACTTGTGTATTACTGAAAAGATTTCTAGACAGATGCCGGTGGCTTATGCCTGTAATCCTAGCTGTTCAAAAGGTTGAGATCTGAGGATTGCAGTTCAAGGTCTGGCTAGACTCCAAAGTCTGTAAGACTCCACTCCCAGCAAAAAGCTGGGTTGAAGACATGTTGTAACTCAAGTGGTAGAATGCTAGCTTACTCAGGTAAGCTCTAGGTCCTGAGTTCAAACACCCATAAAACTAAAAACATGGACAAATAAGCCTCCCTGTAGTATGCTAATGTTTTCACAATATATACAGAAGCGTTTTGGAAGTGCACTAAGATGCCACATCTCTTTGGAGGGATAATAGGAAACTGTAATAGTGAGAATACAATAGAGGTATTTGCTCCTTTCTTTGGCTATCTCCAGATTCATGAAGAGAAGCTCCTCTACTGGAACATGGCGGTTCGAGACTTCACTATCCTCATCAACCTGATAAAAGTGAGTACGGGGACTCCAGCTAACTGCAGAAACTGAGGATCCTTGTTCCTTCTCACCCTCCTTTGGGACCATGTCCTTTTCCCATATTGCCCTGCCCATTCCAGGTATCTACTTTTCTCCCTGGCCACTATCTTGTTCCTTCTCTTCTTTGCCCCACCTATGCCATAACACTTACCATGAGTCATTCCGCTCTCTCTTTGCTCTGAGACCTCAGATCTAAGTGCATTCTCATTTCCAGTACTGAGTACTCAGCTTTTCACACTCTAGGCTTCTGATTATACTAGCCTTTCAGCTTAGACTGTTATTCTCTCTTGTGCTCTGAAATTTTACCTGGAGATTCTTGGAGGCACGCCATTGACATGCCTTCTTCATTTCAGAATTTTCTGCAGTTCCTAAAGTTATAGTTTGCATGATGGGAAGAGGCTGAGGTGCTTGATGGTTTCTTTTTTTTTTTTGCCAGTCCTAGGCCTTGGGCTCAGGGCCTGAGCACTGTCCCTGGCTTCTTTTTGCTCAAGGCTAGCACTCTGCCACTTGAGCCACAGCGCCACTTCTGGCCGTTTTCTGTATATGTGGTGCTGGGGAATTGAACCTAGGTCTCCATGTATACGAGGTAAGCACTCTTGCCACTAGGCCATATTCCCAGCCCTGATGGTTTCTTATCTTTTGCTTCTCCAGGTATTTGATAGTCGTCCTGTTTTACATGTATGTTTGAAGGTAAGAAATTCCTTGGGTCCTGTTCAGTATTTTTCTTTCTGTGACTTATTATGGAGCATGTCTCAGCTGAGGTGAATTGCTTAAGA
The DNA here is from genome assembly GCF_023159225.1 of Perognathus longimembris pacificus. NCBI lineage: Eukaryota > Metazoa > Chordata > Mammalia > Rodentia > Heteromyidae > Perognathus > Perognathus longimembris. The sequence continues at coordinate 68,195,295 of NC_063170.1, forward strand.
CCCTGCCAACATGCCAGGATACGATCTGTGCTGACAGGTGGTATTTAGAGAAAAGAGTCCCTACTCCAATTGATGACTGCAGAAAGCAGTTTTCTTAAGAGTTTGAAAACTTGTGGTCAGAATCTTAGAATTAGGAGGAATGGCAGCAGCCCAGCTGAATTTGAGCCGTAGTCACCCTCCCAGCCATCTTATTACTACTTCTTGGGCCATGCTCCCGGCCCTTTTTTATGTTATTTTTCAGATATGGTTTTTATTTTGCCCAGTGCCAGCCTCAGAGTGTAATCTTCCTTTTTTATTCTTTTTTTGTTCGGGTACCCAGGCTTGAAATCAAGGCCTTACCCTCTCACATGGCTTCTTTGCTCATGGATGGTTCTGTGTAGTTTAGCTACGCCTCCAGCCACATCTCTTTCTATGTGTGAAAGTCTTTAGTCAGAAATCACTAGTGTGTCTCTTTTTTTCAGTATGGACGGCTCTTTGTGGAAGCATTTCTGAAGCAATGTATGCCTCTTCTAGACTTCAGTTTTAGAAAACACCGGGTAAGAGCTACACACAGGGAGCAAAAACATTCTCTGAAGCACAGAAAATAAGTCCATGATTATCCCAGGGTTGGGCTGAGGGCGGGAGCAACCTGTTGCCCATGTTCTGGTCCACAGTTCTCTAATGCCATGTTACCCTGAGCCATGGCTGCCCACGTGTGAGCATTCCAAAGTAGCCTGGTCTCCTCAGACCACTCTCTTCAGTCTCACCGTTCCTCTACCCCTGATCTGCAGGTGGCTGTTCTGGTAGATGAGAGATGGATAGATAGACAGACAGCCTGAAAGGGAGACCTCACGTGCTTCCTATGTCCAGGGGGAGTCCGAGGGGAAGCAGGGAGTGTGATAGAGGGGTGAAATTGATTGGAATACAGTGAACTGTGTGGAGATACAACAGTAAAATAAAAGAGAAGGGTCTGTATAACTGATATAAACCAGTTTTTTAAAAAAAAAGTTTGTCACTGTTGTGGAATTCTTCATTGTTATAGTGAAAAGTCTTCATTTCATTTAAGCCATGTGACATCCAGAACTACTGTAGTGAAGTAAGGATAGAAACATGAATTCTATTGGTATTTAGCAAATTAGGATTTGCAGTATACACACAATACTTACTTTGTTTCTCTTGATCCTGAAAGAGGGGGAAAAAAAGGTGGTTTATCCTAATTTGCAGATAGAAAAAACGAGGCATGGTAACTATTTAAACCTGCAAACCTAAGGCTGAGGTAGAAGAGGCCATCCTGAGTACTGATCCTTCCTCAAAGAAAAACAACTTTGTAGTCTGTGTCTTAAGACCTTCAGGTTGACACAAGGTACAGACAGAAGAGGGAGCTTGAGAGTTGGGAGCTGGCTACCACTCTCCTATTAGGCCACGTTAAGATGGCTGTTGACAGAGGCTGAAGCCTGCACTTCATCCTCATCCTCTTAGTAGCCCCTGGTTGCAAGGATGTCTTGGCACCTAGAATGAGAGAAGAACATTTGTATACAACATTATGGATATTGTTGGTTGTAGGATGATGTTCTGAGCTTACTAGAAACCTTCCAGTTGAACACAAGGCTGCTTCATCACCTTTGTGGACATTCCAAGGTAAGAGAGGAGCAGCTCATGCCCTTCTAGCATAACCTGCAGTTGCTCTTGGGAGGTCCATGGCTCTAACTACTTCTTTTCTAACCTTGTGTTGGTATTTTGATGTGTGTATGCCAATCCTAAGGCTTGAATTCAGGGCCTGGGTTCTGTCTCTGAGCTTTTATGCTCAAGACTAGTGCTCTACCACTTCAGCCACAGCTCCATTTCTGTGTTTTTTTGGTGGGTGCTGAGAGTCCCATGGACTCTCCTGCCCCAGCTGGCTTCAACCTCAGCCTCTTGAGTAGGTAGGATTACAGGCAAGAGGCGCCAGCACCCCTGCTGTAAAGCATTTCTTACCTGGAGACTATAGGATGCTGCTGGATGTGTCTGCTGTAAAATACTCTAGGTGGATGAGCCTTCCATTAAGTACCAGTTGCTGGAGGCAAGGTGTTCTAATGCCGCCTCCTGAGAGCTTTCAACTGTACCTGCATAGTTCCCAAGAACTAGATTTGAAACATTACAGGGCCTGATGCTTGAAGTGCTCTTACAACTGCTTGAACCACTGTCACCTCTGTCGGAAGGCATACAGAACCCTAGAGTTCTGTCCTTACTGTCACACCCTAGAATTTTCCAAGCCAGTTCCCACTACTCTCCCCCCCAGTCCCAGCTTCCCCCTGCTTCTAAGTTTAGAAATTGAGCAGTGGAACTTTAAGGACTTTCCAAGCCAAACACAACTACTTTCTGTTGTTGAACATTATTCTACTGTCTCACGAATATTTTAGGTAAATTCATGGGTGATGAGTCAACAAGAATTATAGAGGAACTTAGAAAGTGTTGCTGTTATGTCTTATGTCTTTGAGATTGAAGGTCTCGCGTAAGCCATGTCTCTGGCCCATCTTTTTTGCTTTTTTGTTTCTGCTTTTTGCTGTTTTGAAGGTGGAGTCTAGTGAATGTTTCTGCCAAAACTCACTTCAAACCACGATCCTCTCAAGGAGCTAGGGTTACGGTGTGAGCCATTGGTGCCCAGCTATGCTGAAGATTTTTAACTGGAGTACTCTTCCAAACTACTACTGTTTGGTGGACCTGTCTCTGGGCCACAGGGGCAGGTGTTTACTCTTACTGTTCAAAGGGGTGAGGAATTCAGATGTTACTTTTTTTTTTTTTTTGGCCAGTCTTGGGCCTTGGACTCAGGGCCTGAGCATTGTCCCTGGCTTCTTCCCGCTCAAGGCTAGCACTCTACCACCTGAGCCACAGTGCCCCTTCTGGCCGTTTTCCATATATGTGGTGCTGGGGAATCAAACAGAGAGCTTCACGTGTAGGAGGCAAGCACTCTTGCCACTAGGCCATATTCCCAGCCCCGAATTCAGAAGTTTCTTTGTAGAAAATGTGAACGTGTTCTCATAATCCTAAATGAGTGTATTTATGTCCATTCAGATTCACCAGGACACAAGACTCACCAAACATGTGCCTTTGCTCAAAAAAACACTGGAGCTGTTAGTTTGCAGAGTCAAAGCCATGCTTGTCCTTAATAATTGTAGAGAGGCTTTTTGGCTGGGAAATCTCAAAAATCGGGACTTGCAGGTAAGCCTTTGACTTCCAGTGGTCATCTTCCATCTCTTTAAGCCCTGTTCTCCCAATCAGACTCTTTGTAACAGGTCCTGCAGGGAGGGTGGAGGAGGGCAGATGGATAGGGTGACTGAGCACAAATGTGCTGAAGTAATTCATTTGCATATATGAAAACAGAACAGTGAAACCTGTTCAAGTAGCTTTAAAAGTGGGAGAGAGAAAAGGATGGTAGTAGAGGGAGTAAATCGAATCAGGATATGTTGAATGCATGTAAAGAAAAATCACAGCTGGGTTCCTGTGGCTCATGCCTATAATCCTATCTACTCAGGAGGCTGAGATTTGAGGATCTCAGTTCCAAGCCAGCCCGGGCAGGAGAGTCAGTGAAACTATCTCCAATTAATCACCAGAAAACCAAAAGTGGCTCTGTGGCTCAAAATGGTAGAGCACTAACCTTGAGTGGAAAAAGGTCAAGGACATTGCCCATGCCCTGAGTTGAAGCCCCAGGATGGACAAACCAGCAGCAACAACAAAAAAATGTCTCAGTGAAACCCCTTAAGTGTGTGGTCTTTGGGTCATAAATTCGAGGCACTTGGTATTGCGTAAGGGCTCTGCTCACAAGCCACAGCTCTCATCCCAGGTGAGAAAGGTAAGCAGGGGCACAGATAGAAGCAAGTGCCGGATCACAGCCACCTTTCTTTACTGCCAGAGGGGGGCACTTCAAAGCAGATTCATGATGACATTTTTATATATGAACAAACTTTTATTTGGTTATTTAGAATATTTCCCCTATATCAGTATCCCAAAATCAATATGTCTGCTGAGCACTTTTAGTTTCTCAGCTGTGTGAAGTCTTGTGTCACTTAAATAAATGCTCTGTAGTTATGACGTTTTCACTGAGGGCCCAGCTCCTTCTCATTCATGTGTGTAATGTCTGAGGATTGGCAGTGGAGCTGTGGCTGAAGTGTTAGAGTACAAACAGGCTCAGGGACAGTGCCCAGGCCCTGAGTTCAAGCCCCAGGGCCAAAAAAAAAAGTCATATCTGAGGGTGGTTTTTTTGTTTGTTTTTTTTTTTTTTTTTAACTGAGACAGACATTTAAACTCAGCCTTGAGCACTCTGGCCTTGGTTCTTTGGCACTCTACCACTTGAGCCACAAGACTCCTGGCTCCCCCTCATCTCACAGCTCCCCATTCTGGGGCTGGAACTCCATGATTGGTGCTCTGTCAGTTGAGCCATGCTTCTAGTCCAACTTTTTGCTGGCTAATTGGATGAGTGTTTTAGACCTTCCTACCTGGACTAGACTCAAGCTATAGTCCTACAGGCTGCAACCTCCTGAGTAGCTGGGATTACAGGTGTGAGCCGCCAGTGCCCAACAGCGTGTGTGTGCTTGCGTGCGTGCACATCTACATCTGCACGTGCCAATACAAGGGCTTGAAATTGTCCTGCGCTCTTGACTTGGCTTTTCTTACTCAAGGCTGAACCACATTGCCACTTCTGGATTTTTGCTCATTAATTGGAGATAAGAGTCTCTTGTATCTTTCTGGTTTGAACCACGATCCTTAGAGCTTAAGATAGGACTTAGATCTGAGTAGCAAGGATTACAGGCATAACCCACAACAAAGTTGTATCATTTTATATGTGGAAAGAGTAGTCCACAGAGATTATTTCCTTTCATCAACCTTATGATGTTGAATCTGTTTCCTTGAGAAAATTGAAACTTCGAATGTAGGCCATTTAGTAATGAGTAGAGCTAGTGTTTGCGTCCAGACAGCCCTAATCCAGAATTGGTGTTCTTGAGCAACTTCATTAGATTGTTTTTTAGCTTTATTGTTAGCTGTGTTGGTGCCTGTGTGTCTTAAGATATTAGGAAAATTTTAGGCCCATATTCAGTATTTACTAAAATTCTCCAGAACAATGTGGCCTTGTGAAGTCTAGTGTGATGTTAGAATAAATACACGACAACAATGGATCTTTTGCAGAACTGCATATTATGTGAGCATCACAGGCTGGGGTTGAACATGACCCCTTCTCGACAGGATGAACCATTACTTGGTGTCCGCATTTTGAATGTCTGTGAACTCACCACCACCTCCCCCTCCCTCTCCAGTTCCCTCTACCAAGTGTGCATATGTGATCTTTACATTGTGTTCATCTTTTCACGTTTAGGGTGAAGAGATTTTGTCCCAGAATTCCCAGAGGATCTTCACAGTGGAATGTGAAGATGGCAGGACAATCCGTATCTCCCAGAGCATGGAGGTTTGTCTGAAAGGGCATCAGGCTTTGATTGGTAGCAGGTTTCAGATGTAACCCTGTTCTGTGTCCATCTCCACCTGTCCATATCATCGACGGATGTCTAGAGTACAATCTGTTCTAAAATCTCTATATAAACAGTTATACAATCTTGTGATCACTTGGAATAAATAACTCAAGCTGTGACATATATTACATAGTTGAAAATTCTCTTCCAGAGAGGTGAAAGCTGGGTGCTGGTGGTGTACGCCTGTCATCCTAGCTTTTCAGGAGGCTGAGGTCTGAGGATCATAGTTTAAAGCCAGCCTGGGCAAGAAAGTTCAGAAGACCCTTATCTCCAACTAGCCACTCACAGAACTGGAAGTGGAGTTGTGGCTCAAAGTGGTAGGACAAAAGAACTCAGGGACAGATCCCAGGCCCAGAGTTCAAGTCCCACAACTGCCCCTCCTCCCCCCCCGCCCCGCACGCAAAAAAAAAAAAGATGAAATAGATGAAATGTAGCTCAGGATTAAAAAGAGAAAGGAGGAAAAAGGGAGGGAGAAAGCTAAATATAAATGTGGGTTTATATATTTTTTCCATAATTCAAGTGAGTTCTGGATACCGAGAAGTTCAGATGAAAGAACCTCTGCTAAGATAACAAAAGAGTGCCTCACAAGGCTCTAAGCTCAAAACTGTCCTACAAAGAAAAAAGCTATGCCCGGTGCTAGGGATTTAGTTCAGGGATATGAGTGCTTACATTTTTGCATGTTTGCATGTCTCTGGGTTCAACCCCCTGGGATTACAAGAAAACCAAAAATAAGGGCTAAGGGTCTAGCTCAGTGGTAAAGCACTTGCCTAGTTCGTGTGAAGCCCTAGGTATGGTTCTCAGCCACACAGACACATAAGCAGACAAAAACCAAAAATGAAATCCAGGCAACTTTGGTGCATTTGCAGGATGAGACTCAGTCGATGTTGCCGGCCCTCTGTGGCCTTGACTTACAGCTCAAGAAAAGTGACCGCTGGGCCTAGTGGCACACTTCTGTAATCCTAGCACACAAGTTGTGGTGCCAGGAGAATCAGCGAGTTCAAGGTCAACCTGAATAGCTTTTCAAGGTATTTTTGCCAGGCTAGAAGTGTGACTCAAGTGAAGGAATATGTGTCCAGCAAGTCAGGCAGGCCAAGTTCAAATTCAGTACCACCACTCCTTCAACAACAACTAAATGATTTATGTGTGTGTGTACCCGCGCACACACGCGTGCAGGTGCGTGTGCACCTGATCCTTGGGCTTGAGTACAGGGCCTTGGTGCTGTCCCTGAGCTGCTTTGTTTCCTCAAGGCTAGCGCTCTACCACTTGAGCCACAGCTCTACTTAACAGCTTTTTTAGTAATTTATTGGAGATGAGTGTTCATGGACTTTCCTGCCTGGGCTGGCTTTGAACCACGATCCTCGGATCTCAGCCTCTGGAGTAGCTAGGATTACAAGTGGGAGCCACCACTTGGCTATCATTGGTTTTTTGGGGTTTTTTTTGGAGGGGAGGCAGTCCTGGGGCTTGGACTCAGGGCCTGAGCACTGTCCCTGGCTTCTTTTTGCTCAAGGCTAGCACTCTGCCACTTGAGCCACAGTGCCACTTCTGGCCATTTTCTATATATGTGGTGCTGGGAAATCGAACCCAGGGCCTCATGTATATGAGGCAGGCACTCTTGCCACTAGGCCATATCCCCAGCCCCCATCATTGGTTTTAACAATGTAAACATAATAGCCATACATCTGTGAGGGGGGTGTTGGAACTGTGTGAGGTCACCCAGAGTAGCCTGTAATGCTCACTTTTCCTTTTCCGATAGGATGATGATGTTGACGTGAGTGATGAAGAGCCCCAGGGCGGTGATGAGAGTGGAGACACGTCTGACTAGCTAGGCTCAGGGAGGCTGCTCCTCCCCATCTCGGCTCTGTGCAATCTGCTTTCTTTCGATTTGGAAGCGTCTTGTTTGTCCTTCACGAGGATGTTTTATGTCACTAACTTAAGCGTTTCGTGGTTTGTCTAACCCCATCCGAGTTCTTGCCCAGTACTGCAGCGCAAGGTCACTGTTGGTTTGGATAAACAATGGCAGTACTGTTTGCAGATTAAAACCCTCTGGAGTTAGGGCTTTGGGCTTTGGGTGTTGGTGTTCAAACTGATTTATCCTAGAATTTAGGTGTATACCTGCTTTACAAATAAATGTTTTTCTAACTTTTACCTTAACTACCTCGTTCTATTTCTAGGCTTCCCTTCATACTCAAGGATTGAGTAAAATTGACTTAAAAGATTGTTCAGAAAGAAGCAAATGACTGGCGCTAACATAGTTCTCCCACCAACACTACTAGTTCCCTACTATCTGGACCATTTTCATTTGTTTGTGACCTCTCTAAGTCAGTGCCAAAGAAAGGCAAAAGAATTTTGACTGCTTTATGACTATTACTACTAGAAAATGAAGAAAATGTATCATAACGTTTATGCTGACAGTATCTATACATACAAATTTGTTTTTACATTATTTAGAGATGCACCTCCATTCTAGTTATAAGTGATCCTGGGACTTGAACTCTAGCCCTGGGCACCGTCTCTGAGCTTTATTGCTCAAGGTTAGCACTCTACCACTTGAGCCACAGCTCCACTTTCAGCTTTTTGGTAGTTTGAGAGAACAGTCTCATGGACTTTTCCTGCCTTGGCTGGCTTCAAACTGCTATCCTCAGAGGGTCTCCTGAGTACCTAGGATTATAGAAGTGAGCCACCAGCATCTGGCATGAGCCACTTGTGTGTGGTTTCATAAAGACTTTTGAACCCTTTATTATCTGGCAAACTAAAATCTATACATCCAGAAATGTATACATGTGGCTTAGTGGTAGAGTGCTTCCCTAGCATGTTTAAAGCCCTGGGTTTGATTCCTCCATACCACATAAACAGAAAAAACAAAAACCCAAAAACAGAAGTGGTACTGTGGCTTAAGTGGCAGAGTACTAACCTTGCGCAAAAGAAGCTCAGGGGCAGTGCCCAGGCTCTGAATTCAGGCCCCAGGACTGGTGGAAAAAGAAAAGAGGGCTGAAAATAATGGCTTAGCAGTAGAATGCTTGCCTTGCCATGTATGAAGCCCTGGGTTCGATTCCTCAGCACCACATAAAAGAGAAAAGGCCAGAAGTGGTGCTGTGGCTCAAGTGGCAGAGTGCTAGCCTTGAGCAAAAAGAAGCCAGGGACAGTGCAAGAAAAAGGCTATATATCCCTTTTCTTGACATCCTGTCCCCAACTCATTGTCCTTGGTGTTTGAAGTGAGATCACACTAGGCCTGTTGGTTTATATGGTTTAATTGCTGTCACACATACATATCAGTGCTAGCTTGACTCTCTTTTTAATGGTGGTTTGACTGTCCAGTAGAAGCGTCCTCCCTTGCTCTGTACCACTGGCCCTGCTTTTGGAGAGCAAGGGAGGAAAGGGGGCTCCTTAGTTGTCACTGCTTGGCAGAAAAGCAAAGCGTCTGGGGCGATATCACCATTTCATCCAGGTCCACGCCAGAGGGTGTGGTGTGAACATATGCGCGTCGGACGGGGCCCTTTACTTGGAGTGTTGCAAAGCAAAGGTGCACTTCTTGTAGGTTGCATACAGCAAGAGGATAGAGCGCAGCATCTGTTTGCACATCGTCACCGTCATCTGGATCTGAGGCTCCTTGAGGCCCGTGGGCCACTGGTGCTCCCTGCTGATGATTTTGCAGAAGGCTGACTTGTCTGAGACCCGGAAGGTCCCCGTCCACTTGGGTGGCTGGGCCGTGATGACCCTGCCAAAGACAGAATCCACTCCACTGAGCCGGACAGGCTGGGGCTTCCTCACCGGGCCCTTCTTGCTGTTGATGATCCGGAGCTCTGATGTGTGGCACGGTAACTTGGGACTGACTCCAGCTTCCAGGAATGGGGTGTCTAGCACTAGAGTGACCTCTTGAAAGCACAGCTGCACTTCCAGGTCAGAAGGGGTGTGCGCAAAGCAGGGGGAGCCTTTAAAGGGGTGCTTGGAGGAAGGGGTGGGTGTCGTGTGCCGCAGCCATTGGAAGCTCTCATCCAGTGGGGTCCATGGTGACCACAGCTGGTATCCTGCCATTGACAGTCCTAAAGGAGAGGAATCAAACATGGAATTGCCCTGCCGTGCTCTGGGTAGGGGCATGGCTATGAAAATGGATCTCCTGTTTCATGAATGATGCAGACTTTCGTGGTGGTTCCCCCTGAACAGATTCCAGGAGGTGCTACCGTAGTAGTGGGGAATGGTAAATGCTCTATGCATACAAAAGCCTCATTAAGCCACCTCACACCCGTTGTCCCAAAGAGGAAATGAACGTGTCTGCAACGGGCTGTCCCATTCACCCTTGGGACCTATGCCATGTGGGTAACTGCTAATGACAGCTCTGATGTCTCTGGGGTGGCAAGGTCTGCTGAGACTGATGAGAGACCAGCAGTTTGAGGTTAGAAGAAACTCCATGTCCTCGCGCCTCTTAACTCCACGTACCTCCCGTCAGTGGTTCCGCATGTCTGTCCTTTGCATTGGCAGCTTGCACATCATTGGGGAATTGAGTAGGAATGCAAATTCTTGGCTTCTACTTCAGGCCTACAAAATCAGGAAGGAGGGGTGTGCCCAGACATCTCTGCACCTAGGCCCCCCAGGGGGTTCTGTTGCACCTTACCTTTGAGGTAAGAGGTAAGGTGCAACGCTAGCTTTTGAGCAACTCTGGCTTTCACTGTTCATTATGGAGACAGTCTCCTGTTGGCCCCTGTGTTTTCTAACAAAAGACAGTAGCTCTCAGAGCCCTGGGCAACTTATTTTGTTCTACCTCAGGAGTTACATAGCCTTGGAGGAGAAGTTTACAAAGGCCAGTCTTCAAAACGCACTGGTTGCCCTTCTCCCTCAGAGTTTTGTTTTGTTTTTGGTGCTGTCCCGGACCTTGAACTCAGGGCCTGGGAGCTGAACTTTGTTGCTCAAGGCTAGCCATCTACCTGCCCCTTGAGCCACAGCTCCACTTTTCAGCTTTTTTTTTTTTTAATGCTCAATTGGAGATGAGAGTACCACAGACTTTGTTTCCCTGGCTGGCTTTGAACCAAGATCTTCAGATCTCAGGCTCCCGAGTAGCTAGGCTTACAGCCATGAGTTACTAGTACCAGGCCTGTTGTTTTGTTTTGAAATCTATGAGAAACCCAGTGGTTAGTACTTGGTAGTACTGCCTCCCTCTCCCACAGTTGCAATCAGTGCCTCAGCTGGCTTAGCAGGCACTCGACCAATTTAAGTTCTACTTCCAACCCTTTAGTTTGCCTGAGGCCTGCATCCTAGACCGTGATCCTTATTCTTCACATCACCCATGAAATTGGGCTGGTAGGTGTGCACCACCATCCATCCTCAGGTGTTGTTGTTGTTGAGATAGAGGGGCCTTGAAAACTTCTTTCTCAGGCTGGCTTTGAACTACGATCCACCTGACCTCGGCCTCCCTCTCTGGTAGCTAGGATTACTGGTATGGGCCTTGCTTTTTTCTTTCTTGCCTTCTTTGAAGAAAAAGGTCTGGGACAATACTAACTCAAAACTTACCCAAGTAAAAATGGAACTATCATTCTACTTCAAAAACCTCACGGGGCTGGGGATATGGCCTAGTGGCAAGAGTGCTCGCCTCGTATACATGAGGCCCTGGGTTCAATTCCCCAGCATCACATATACAGAAAATGGCCAGAAGTGGCGCTGTGGCTCAGGTGGCAGAGTTCTAGCCTTGAGCAAAAAGAAGCCAGTGACAGTGCTCAGGCCCTGAGTCCAAGGCCCAGGACTGGCAAAAAAACAACAACAACCTCAGTACGGGTTTCACTGAGTTCAGAAGCTAATGGTTTTGAGCACTCCCCAACCTATTACGTGAAGACACAGATCCATCCGGTTCCTTTGCTTTCCAGCCAAGTATGTTCCTCTGCCTCCTCACTAACACACAAGGCAACGGCAGCCCAGATGATCTCACCCCATCCAGTGATTTGTCACCATTAAAGAGTTGGCACCTCCACCGTGGTGAGCCAGAGAAGTTCTTTTTTTAAAACTGAACTGTTGGTGACATTTCAAACGAGAAGTGTACCTGACAGTGGTTAGTAGAAAGGAGATTTGTGGGGGTTTTTTCCACTTCTGGAATGTTTCTCGTGATCTGTGCCTTGGAAATCACAGTGTTCTAATAGCTGAGCAGCCTGAGAGCGAGGAACCGAGTTATCTATTCCAAATACCCTATGGGAGGCTCTGGTGGTGACTACCTTGACCTTGGCATGTATTTAAGGCTTTAGTATTCCTCCATGGGTGGAGGATGGTGACTTCCACAAACTCATGTCCAAAAGTCGCGCGTTACCCGCACGATCCTTTTCTTGGGGTCCCCTCTGCTAAGAGGACACAGTGCAGAGGCTGTGCAGGTACCCTTCCCCAATCCACATGGCTTCTCACAAAGTGACAATGCAACCGTCCCGGCACCCAGCCCTCCCCATCCATCCCAAGAGTGTGTAGACTTGTGCCTGTAATAGCTCTCCGATGAGGAGGACCTGGTTTTAACCAAAAACAAAACAAAACAAAAACAGGGGGGGGGGGCTTCCCCCTCACAGGCCCCTCCATTTCCCCACCTGGGAAAGAGGAAGGCAGCGCCAACGTGCAGCCGAGGGCCTCGTTAGTGTTAAACAGACCCTGGGTGTCTGGGGTTCCGTGGGGGCCCGGGCCCAGGCCCACCACCCCCATCCCGGCAAAGGCTCACCTGCTGAACACCGCGGGCCACGCGCTCCAGAGTGCTGGGCCCATCCTCTCCCCCCTGGTGCCTGGCAACCGCCTTTGTGACTCAGTCCTGAGGGGGGAGGGGACGGGGACGACCCACTCAGGACCACCCGGAAGGGGAACCGTCCCGTTCCCCCATACCCCCGGGCCCCAACGCTGCACCCTAGCTCAAGTCCCACCCACCCCGGGCCATCCCACCCCACGGTGTCTGCTATGTTTTTGACTGGAGCATGGAAGACAAAAACACCCCAGCTTCCCACCTGGCCACCCCTGCTCCTGTTGGAGGAGAGGGCCTGTGTTCCCTAAGACTCGTGGCTATGTTAGTGTGATCCAGAGCAACCATGCTCTCTCACCTGTCCAAAGGTACCCATGTCCCTTCTTGACCTCAAAGTGGTTTGGGCCGGACGCTGATGGCTCAGCCCCTAACAGTAGCTACTCAGGAGGCTGAGATCTGAGGACAGAGGTTCAAAGCCAGCCCGGGCAGAAAAGTCCGTGAGGCTCTTGTGTCCACTTGAGCACCAGAAAAGGAGCTGTGGCTTGGGGCTCAACCTGGTAGAGGGCAAGCCTTGAGCTGAAGAGCTCATGGGCAGTGCCCAGGCCCTGAGTTCAAGCTCCAGGACAAAAAGAAAAGCGGTTTCTTTATTCTGCCAGCCTGGGCGGCCGAGGGAGGAGGGGTTTTGCAGCTGTTTGTGCCGCCAGTTCCTGGGTCGTCCGTGCCTGGCCACAGCAACAACGGAAAGCGTGCAAGGATATGGAACTTGAGGGGGGCAGGGCTCCTGTGTGGGAGGAGCTAGGGGTGTGGGGTGGAGCTTGCATAGGTGAGGTGGTGACGCGTGGGTGGGGTTAGCGTGTGGGAGGAGCCCAGTGTGGGCGGGGCTTAGGCAGTGGGAGGAGCTGGTGTGGGCAGGGGTAACCTGGGGGAGGAGCCTTTGCAGGGGTGGAGCGAACAGGCTTTTCAGTGTTGTCAGGCTCTGACTGGCTCTTGGAGAGGGCCTGAGGATGGGGTCGGGCTGGGCTCCTGGCTGGAGAGACCACCGTGTCATCTTAAGGGACTATGCATCCGGGGGAAGGGTAGGAAGAGTTTGGAGGGGAGTCAGAACATGGAGAGGCACGGAAAATGTTGACAGTACAGATGAAAATGATCTCGAAATAAAACTTCATTCTTCCAGCTGATTTTACTTTAAAAGCAGGTGAAACTTTTTCTTTTCTGCACTGGATTCTTTCTTTAAATAATCAAAGTTTCCAAAGCAAAAATCACATGATTAACATTCTTGGACGAAGAGAGCTTCCTGCTGCTATGACATTGTGCACACAATCCTCCTCTGTGCTGGCTGTCCGGTTCTGAGGGGGTGCCCCAGGAAATATTCGCCTCCAAATCAGAACTCCAGCAAAGGCCACAATATCAGCTTTGCATCCCTACGGCAAAATACCCGAGCCCCTAACGAGGAAGAAAAGTTGTACCTCGCTAAAAAGTACAGACATGGATGGGCTGGGAATGTGGCTTAGTGGTAGACAGCTTGCCTAGCACGCATGAAGCCTTGGGTTCGATTCCTCAGCACCACACACACAGAAAAAGCCAGAAATGGCGCTGTGGTTCAAATGGTAGAGCGCTAGCCTTGAGCAAAAAGAAGCGCAGGGACAGTGCTCAGGCCATGAGTTCAAGCCCCAGGACTGGCCAAACAAAACAAAGCAAAGCGAAGGCACAGGTTGTAGTCGAGGACCCCCCCCCCCCCCGTGGTAACTGGCAGGAGCGGGGAAGGCTCAGGCTTCTTCCTTTGGGAGCCGGTGCTGCAGAGTTGCAATTAGAGGAAAACCTCGGGCTGTTGTCTGGCGATCCCCGTTCTTTGGGGAATGGGAGCTCAGGAGAGAGCTGTTTGAAGTCAGCCCAGAGAAAAACGTGTACAACTCCCATCTCGACCGATGCCAGCCACCTCTGCTATGGGAAATCACCGCGGCTGGGTCCCGTGCGGAGGCATGGATGCCCACGCGGCCCCCAAGTTCCAGAACAGCCGGAACAGGCGTGGGAGTGCGGCGCCCGGCACGGCACATGCGCACTGTTCTCACCGCCCGGGCCGGGGCGGAGGCATCTGTTTTCCCAGGCGTGCGGGGGGTGGGGGGTGGGGAACCGGCGAGGACGTGATACGACGCGTGCGCACCAGAAAGCCGCACAGTGGCGGACGCCGGGAAGGGTGTGGGTGGACGGCGCAGGCGCACTGGCGGCCTGTGGAGTCGGAGCGCATGCGCAGTCGTTCTTCCTCAGGCGGCCGACATGGCGGGACAGGAGGATCCGGTGCAGCGAGAGATCCACCAGGACTGGGCGAACCGGGAATATATTGAGCTCATCACCTGCAGCATCAAGAAAATCGCGGACTTTCTCAACTCGTTTGGTTAGCGGGGAGCAGGAGAGGTGGGGGGGAGGGAGGCGCCTCGGCCCCCACACCCCCACGCCCCGTCAGGCCTGCCCTCGGCCGCGGCACCCGCGCTCCGCCCGGTCCCCGCGCGCGGCCGCCGTGCGCCCCGCTTCCCTTCCGGGCCGCGTGACTGGGCCGCGTCGAGGGCTGGCGTTGGGAGGTGGGGAGGCTCCCCTGCTCGGCCGGACGCCGGCCATTCCCTCCGGCCCCGGCGCATGCGCGGTGACGGCGGCGGGGGGGGCGGGGCGGAGGGAGCGAGGTCAGAGGTGAGGCCCGGCTCTCTGTCCTTCCGGGGCCTTTCTCGGGCACGGCCCACCCGCGACGTGACCGTCTGTCGTTTCCCCTCGCGCTCGCTGCTGGTGTTCGTCTGGACGGCCAGGCGGACTTCCGGCCTCCCGCGCTGGTTAGACGTCCCCTGGGTCGTGAGGTTTGGAGGGGTGGCACCTTGTGATCCGGTGAGCAGTTCAGGCTGGACGGGAGAGGCCGGGCCCGGTGGGAAAGTCTGAGAAACACTTCCAGCCACGAGCTGGACGTGGACTTGCGGCTCAAGCAATAGCGTGCCAGCCTCGAGCGGAAAAAAGGAAGTTTGAAAGCGCCCTAGCGTCTCGCTCCTCCAGTTGTGGATCTTCCTAATACCACAGTGAACGAACACTGAATGGTATTAGTATGCTTTATTTTCCTTTTGAGATCTCTCGCTGTCCTCAGTCCAGCCTGGCCTCCAGCCTGTGGGCCCAAGTCATCCTCCTGCCTCACCCCCCAAGTAACTAGGACTGTAAGGACTGTGTTGGAATTTTTATGTAACAGAACACTATTTAATTAACTTCACAGAATTTCAACATTCTAAATAGGCAAAAAAAGTAGCATAGTCCTTGTACAGGATTTTTTTTGTACTTCCATTGGCAAGTGGTTTTTAAGAAATTTCTGCTGACAAGGGGTTCTATAGTTTAAGAACAACTTAAAAATCGACCACATTTAACAAAAAGTAATTCACACAGGTATCATACCAACTGACTCCTGCTCGCTTACAGCTGAGAATGGTGGCTGGATACTGTGTGTCTATACAAAGCCAGACAACCTGAAGCCACATGGCTGCCTACTACAGTGTCAACAGGCCCAGTCTCACCGTGCATGCCTTGAGTCATGGCCTCAACACCAAGCAAAAAGCATCAAGAGTCTGTCTGGGGCTGAGGATATGGCAACAGTGCTTGCCTCATATGCATGAAGCCCTGGGTTCGATTCCTCAGCCCCACATATATAGAAAAGGCCAGAAGTGGCGCCGTGGCTCAAGTGGCAGGGTGCTAGCCTTGAGCAAAAAGAAGCCAGGGACAGTGCTCAGACCATGAGTCCAAGGCCCAGGACTGGCAAAAAAAAAAGAGTCTGTCTGGTTTTGTTCTTTTTGCCAAAAAAAAATAGATAGATTAGATACACACACACACACACACATATATATATAATATCTTTTTTTGCAAACTATATGTATAATTGATAACTCAGAATTTCTAGCACAACTTTGATACAGTTTCAGAGCACTCAGACACCATGACTACTTCCATAAACCACTGAGAATTTCTAGAGTAAGATAGTGATCAAACTTTGTAATTCATTAGGTCATTAGACATCCCTCAGCACCAAATGTGATGCTCCCCTGCTCGGAGGCATTCATAAGGAGACAGGTAACAAGTGTTTTCATCCTCCCCCTCTTTTGCTCTTGCACCTTTTTCTGGGCACGGACCTTTTAGCAGGACCCTCTGCACCATCAGACTTTGTAGATGTCCTCAGACTCTCAGCTTCATCATCTTATAATATACAGCTGTTTTTCACTGTCCTCTGAATTACACCACATCTTCTGTCACGTCTTCAATAGAGATGCAAAGCTTATGAATTGGATTCTGAACAAAACAGGAAGAATCCAGCTGGTGATCTCTGGAGTCTTTTTCTCTTAGGGTCTTTTCTCTTTCTGTGTTTGATCCCCACTACCAAAAACAAAATAAAAAATAGTTTAAAAAAGCAACAACCAAAAAATGAAAGCTGAAGCACTTTTGTAAACCAGCTGGGGAAGAGCTGGAACGTTGTTAGCTTAGTGTGCGTCATTATGTGGGAGACTCAAGGTTTTTGAGAGGTGACTGAGCAGCAGTGTTGGGGGAGGTAGTTGGAAATAGTCACTGTCATAGGTGCCTTTTTCTCTTGTACACAATACCATGGGTGGAAAAAGAGGACAAATAGCCAAGTGTACAGAGGAAACGATTCTTTAGGGGAATCTAGAATGCACTCTGAGTGAGGTAGGGGAAGAAAATTAGAAAAAGAAGAGAACAAATTTGGGCTGTTTCTTTTTTTTCTTTTTGCCAGTCCTGGGGCTTGGACTCAGGGCCTGAGCACTGTCCCTGGCTTCTTTTTGCTAGCACTCTGCCACTTGAGCCACAACGCCACTTCGAGCTGTTTCTGATAATGTGTGTGCTGAGGAATGGAACCCAGGGAGTTGTGCATGCTAGGCAGGCATTCTACTGCTAAGCCACATTCCCAGCCCTGGACTGTTTCTTTGTTTTGTTTTGTTTTTGTTGCCAGTCCTGGGCCTTGAACTCAGGGCCTGAGCACTGTCCCTGGCTTCTTTTTGCTCAAGGCTAGCACTCTGCCACTTGAGCCACAGCGCCACTTCTGGCTTTTTTCTATATATGTGGTGCTGGGGAATCGAACCCAGGGCTTCATGTATATGAGGCAAGCACTCTACCACTAGGCCATCGTCCCAGCCCCCTGGACTGTTTCTTATAAGGTTTATTAAAGTAGGTAGCCAATAAAGGAGAATGCCACTTGGGATTCAGGCAGGGGAGAAAAGTTTATTCCTGAACTCCTGAGCCCTGGCAGGAGCGGACCTTACATTTCTCACAGATGGAATTGGATTTGTTTGTTATTGTTCGGCCCTGCTGATAGAAGGAATCTTTCTTGATTTCATTGTGGTATGAAATCAATACACATTGCACTGTTCCAGGCTGGCAAACCTTTCAGAATTTGAATTGTGATCGCTTCCCAGGCTAGCAGCATGTGGTCTGGTACCTGCTATGCCGGGGGAGTGCCAGTGTGAAGCACAGCACCCAGTTGGACATCCTAAGTCAACATGCGCCTGCATTTGCTTCCTCTTGTCATATTTCTTCTCTTAAATTCTTTAATACAGCCAACTTTTTGTTGTTATTGTTGTTGGAACAGGGCTTGAACTCAGAGCCTCATACTCTTGATCTGCTTGCTTGTTCACAGTTTGGTGTTATACCACTTGAGCCACACTTCCAGGTGGCATCTTGCTGATTAATTAAGAGGTTGAGTTTCTCAGACGTTGCCCATGCTGGCTTTGGACCATGTTCCTCCAGGTTTCAGCCTCCTGAGCTAGAATTCCAGGGGAGACCCACCTGTACTCAGCTAGTATGTTAGGTTTTTTGCTGCCTCGGTAAATTTCCACAGCTTCAACTGCGGGTGTAGCTCAAGTGATAGTTTGCCTATCCCTAATACTTACAAGAAAGAGAAAAAATGAGAGAAGGAGGGAAGGAAAAAGGAAATTTCCATAGCTTAAACTACATAGATCAAAAACCTAACCCTGATAAGCTGGACTAAAATCGGGTTGTCGGCAGGCTGCCTTTGTGGAGGCTGTGTGGGATGTTGCAGATCCTTGCTCATTGGCTTGTTGGCAGAAGTCATTTTCTCTCACTTTCTGGTAACCAGGACCCTAAATCAAAGTCTTAAGGATCCTGGCACAGGTAGCTCACACCTATGATCCTAGCCCATGAGGCTGAGACCTGAAGGGTTGGCGTGCAGAGCCAGACTGGCAAAACAGCCTAAGAAACTTGCATCTCCAACCAGTGAAAAGGCCTGACTTCGGGTGGGGGTCAATTGGATGGCAGGATGCCAGGCCAGCCCTGAGCACAAAGGCTTAAAGCATGAGCGTGAGTCCTCGAGTCCAACCCCTCCAAATTGGCACTAAAAATTCTGGTTGCTGTATACCTTCGATAGAGGACTTCTTCCTGACTGGCTTCTAAAGGCCCCGGGTGCTCTGGGCTTGTGCCTGCATCACTACAGTGTCGGCCTCTGGCTCCCTAGTCTATTTCCAGCTTCAAAAGGTCCCTTCTCCCTTTCAACGCAGCAGTAGCCAGTTCATTCCCTGTGATGCTTCAGACCTTTTTGCCAGTCATGGGGCTTGAACTCAAAGCCTGGGCACTGTCCCTGGCTTTTTGCTCAAGGCTAGCACTCTACCACTTGAGCCACAGCGCCACTTTGGGCTTTTTCTGTTTATGTGGTACTGAGGAATGGAACCCAGGGCTTCATGTGCTAGGCAAGCACTCTACCGCTAGGCCACATTCCCAGCCCCAGCTTTTTCTACTCAAGGTTAGTGCCCTACCACTTTGAGCCATAGCGCCACTTCTGGGTTTTTTTGGTGGTTATTTGGAGATTAGAGTCTCATGGACTTTCCTACCTGGGCTGGCTTTGAACTGCAATGCTCAGATCACAGCCTTCTGAGTCACTAGACTTAGAGGCATGAGCCACCAGCCCCTGTCATGCCTCAAACCTTTGATCCCATCTCCGATGCCCTTCCTCTGCCTTTGCTGTCTACATTCATGGACTTCGGATTTAAATTAAACCTGCCTAGGAAGTCCAGGATAAGTCCTAGGATCTCAGGTCCTTAGCCTGGATCATGGCTGCAAAGTCCCTTCTTCCATGTATGATACATATTCACAAGTTCCAGGTGTTAGGGCATGGAGGTCTTGGGGTGGGGGGGCGGTGTTTTCTTACCTACCATGTTGGTTGGGATAATCATCGCTACTCCTGAGATCCTCCTCACCAGGTGTCTGTGTGTGCTCTGCATTGTGAATCATTCCTCTTCAGGGGAGCAATGCTGTGTGCATGTGTCTGGAGTAAAGATAATCCTGAACATGAGTCTTCTTTTACCAGATATGTCTTGCCGTTCAAGACTTGCTACACTAAACGAGAAATTGACAGCCCTTGAGCGGAGAATAGAGTACATTGAAGCACGGGTGAGTGCAGTGGGCAAGGTGATGCCAGAGAGAGTGCAAACTGCCCTGCCCTGCCCTGCCCTGCCCTGCCCTGTGGAATGGACCTGGGGCAGAAACGGGCTTGGAGATGTTAAGTTTTCTTATAAATTTAAGTCTGTGGCTCTTAAGGCTATGTATCTTGTTTTCCACTTCTGGAGTTCTAGAATGTTTTTGTTGTTGTTTTTATGATGCCTTTACTCCTTCTGAGTTGATCTCAATGTCGGTTTTCCTTTGGCAGGTGACAAAAGGTGAGACACTCACCTAGAAGTGCCGCCATGCTTCCGGGAAGTTGCTGTTCGGAACCCAGGCGGCGTGGGAAAGGCCCGGCAGCTTCTGCTCCTCCTCCTCCTCTCCTTAACGAGCAACGGGCCTTTCTCTTGTTTTTCTTTTTTCAAAAGTGTGGCCTTTGGGTGCTGCCATGTACATCGGGGAGCGTGATGTGGTGGGGTCTCTGGGAAACAGCACTAGGGGCTTGTACCTTTTCAGTCATGTTTCATGGAGCTATTGTTAAATGTCCTTGAGGGGCTGAGCCAGAAGCCTGGGACGCTTCGTGCAGCTTCTCGCACTTCTCCCTCCCCCTCTCAGATTTCCCTTCCAGCTCTCGTTGCCTCTGCACTGATTCCATCCACAGTCCCAGTCCTAGTCTCCTCCCCACCCGCGGTGGGCGGTGGGCGGTGGAGGTGGGGCAGTCCTGGCTGAGATTCCCAGGCCCTGGCACTGGGACTGCCAGGGAATGCTGTTGCCAGCCCACCGGTTTCTTGTTTAAGGTCCCTGACAGGCCCTGTGTGGCTTGAGAGGGACATTTTCAAAGTTTTCTGTCACTCGGGGTGCCTGTACCTCTCCTATTTCCCCAATAAACTCAACTCTATCTGACTGCTGTGATTGTGCTGGAGAGAACTAGAGCCAGGTTCAGTACTGCACAGAAGTGGGATGTGGAGACTGACTGTTGAACATAAAGTCTTCAGATTCAAAGCCTAGGGCGCTTACCAGCCCCAGCCCTGTATCTGGACTCCAGCTGCCTGATACATTCTGGGAATCGTCTGGTCTTTCAGCGGACATTTACCCAGGGCTTACTATGTAGGTGCATCCTACTCTAATAAATGATACAGCATTGAATCAGACATGATGCTTGCAGTCTGTTGAAATTCCAGCATTTACACTATTTGACCACAGTCCAGAGCAGACTGTTAGTTCTATGAAAGATTTACGGGCTGGCACTGGTGCTCACAACTGTAATCCTAGCTGCTCATTAGGCATAAGAGCTGAGGATCTCAGTTTGAAGCCAGCCTGAGCAAGAAAGTCCTAGAGACTCTTACCTCCAGTTGCAGGCGGAGCTGTGGCTCAAGTGGTAGAATACCATCCTTTAGTGATAAAGCTAAGGGACAGTGCCCAGGCCCTGAGTTTAAATCCCAGTACCTATTCGAGTGTGAATACACAAACACCAAAGTTAGATGAATTTCCTTGGAAAAGAAAATAGTGTCGTTTAAACAGAAGAGTCCAGCCAGCACGAGTGTCTGACGCCTGTAAATCCCAGCTACTCAGGAGGCTTGAGATCGAGATCACTGTTCAAAGATAACTTGGACGAGAAAGTGGAGGTGTGGCCCACTTGGAGCGACAGCCTTGAGGTAAAAGGCCAAGTGGGACTTTGAGGCCTTGAGTTCAAGCCCCAGTTCTAGTTCAAGTACTAGAAAATTGTGCTGAGTCCTCTTCCCTGGGTTTGTCCTTAGGGTTCATCTCTGCCTTTCCTCATGAAGAAAGATGCTCTGACAGACTCCCATGAACTATGTTGTGAATCAGCCTTCGAGAGAGCATCATTCCTTTACACATGAAAATGCTTTCGACTCTTGTTAATTCACTTATTGAACAACAAGCATTTGAACTAGTGAGCTGTCTTTCAGCACTAAGCTTGTGGAGTGGAGTGTAGCTCAAGTGGTAGAGCACCTAAGCAAGTGTGAGGCTTTGACTTCAAAGTCAAATTTTGGGGTATCTTCCCCCCAAAAAATCTAAGCATGGGCTGGAGGTATAGTAAATCCACCACAGTAGAGATAAACTAAGCTTAAACTACAGCTTAGATGTTCCTGGTTGTATGGTTTTACTCTTCTCAGAAACCTGAACTTGCCCTTGTTTTCTTTACCTAGCTAAATTACATTGTAGTTTGTCCTTGAACTTAAGTCTTTCAATTTAAATCTTCCGTGGCTACTCAGAAGGCATGAAATCTTGAGAATCCCAGTTCGAAGCCAGCCTGAGCAAGAAAGTCCTAGAGACTCTTACCTCATCCTTTCATGGTAGTTAGGTATTTGTTTAATTGCTTTTATGTGCATAAATATCTTTGAATGAAAGTACAGAAAGCTGGTAGTACGTTTTGTCTACAGTGACTTTGGGATGAGTGGGAGAACAAAAGAAATGGTGATTTTAAAAAAAATAGTGAGAAAACGTTTAAATCATAGTGCCGAGGGTAAGTCAGATGAGCAAAACAGCGGAGAGAGGGAAACTGTCCAGAGAGGAAGTCACGACGTTTGCTGGAGAACGGACCTGGGAGCTTGTCAGGCGAGATGAGCCAGTCCCACAGACACTACCTCTTGTGGGATTTAGGGAGACACTAAAAGGAGGGGACTGCGAGGAAGGGGGGAGGCAGAGGAGAGGGAAATGGTGCCTAGGACCAAAATGCATCCTGGATGCGTTTGGAAATGTTATGCTGGACCCCCTTAATAAACATTTATAAACCAATAGCCCTAGGGAGGGGAGGGAGGAATTCACCGAGCTCCGGCCCCGCCCCTACCGTAGGCCCCGCCCCAGGCCCAGTCCGCATGCGCGCAACTCCAGCCGCCCGTGGGAAGGCCGGCCATCCCCGCCGGAGTGCGCGTGCGCACGCAGCCAGGCCCCGCCTCGCGGCCGGCCCGCGAATCCCGAGCGCGCAGCCAGGTGCTGGCGGAGCTCCCGCGGCGATGCCCCGGAAGGCGGGCGCCCGGGAGGACGGCCCCGAGGAGGTGGGCCCGGAAGGGTCGGACGCCGCGGAGTCCAGCTCGGTGGAGTCGGCCCCGGACGAGGCGGGCGGCGCGGCGGCGATGGAGGCCGGGCGGCCGCGGCCCGTGCTGCGCTCGGTGAACTCGCGCGAGCCGTCGCAGGTCATCTTCTGCAACCGCAGCCCGCGCGTCGTGCTGCCCGTGTGGCTCAACTTCGACGGCGAGCCGCAGCTCTACCCGACGCTGCCGCCGGGCACGGGCCGCCGCATCCACAGCTACCGAGGTAGGCAGGCGGCCGCGCCCCGCAGGCCCCCGGGGTCCCCGCCGGCGTGACGGCCCGCGTCCACGCTGAGGGCCGCCTCAGCGCGCGGCGCACGCGCGCTCCCCTCCCAGCGCCCGGATGTGCCGGTGCCCGGGTCCCGCCGTCGCCGGAGCTGGCGGGGTCACCGCGGAGGCGTGGCACGGCTGCGGGGGGATCGGGCGACCCGGGAGCGGCTCCCCGGGCGTCGGGGCGCGCTGCCCCCGCCCCCGAGCCCGGCCGTCCCCGCAGCGGGTGAGCGGTGGCGAGGATTGATTGACCTGATCGGTGGTGATCTTCCGCGGCCATTGCACGGAACGATCGCGAAATGTGAGCTTGCCACCCAACTGGTTAGTGCCTCTCACTCCTACTCTTGAGTTAGTTTTGTGCTGGTCCTGGGTGGTAAGTAGAGAGCTGTGGCTGAAGTGGTAGAGCGCTAGCCTTGAGCAAAACAGCAAAAGCCAGTACAAAGATGCACACACACACACACACACGCACACATTGCCAGAGGCTGGTGGATTACACCGTGATCAAAACTAGTGAGGAGGCTGAGATCAGATTGTGGTACAAAGCCCGCCTGAGCTGAGGCTCATCTTCGGTTTGAATCGCGGCTCTACTGGTGATTTCAGCTCTGAGCACCACAGGTTGAGGACCCGTGGCCTCTTCTCTTGGTGAGATGTGCAGTCACTTACTCTCCGTAGGCCTCGCTTGGTTGCAGACTTGGATACCGGGTATACATACGTACCCGTCTACCTTCTGTGTCGCCGCCTCGGGTAAGAGATTTGCCTTCTTCACACCGTGAGGGTACCACTGCAAGCGTTGGTGTGCCGTGGTCCGGAGGCCAGTGCATCTTGCGGTCAGCCGTGATGACAAAGCAGACTAGTGTGCCCCCTAGCTGCCTCTGCTTGTGTTCACAGGTCACCTGTGGCTCTTCAGAGATGCAGGGACATGTGATGGGCTTCTGGTGAACCAGACCGAATTGTTTGAGCCATCCCTCAACGTTGATGGACAGCCTATTTTTGCCAACATCACACTGCCAGGTACCAACATTCAATCTTATTTTTTTTTTAAGGTAAAGTGGTTATAATAAGTAGAGCATAGATTACTGGAAAGAGTCCAGTCCTAAATGATTTTTGCTACAGGCAAAATTTTGCCTAGGTGTCAGCCTTTGATAGTGTTTTCCACCTAAGCAAGTGCTATACTGGACCAGGTCGTGTGTTTCAAAGGAACTGGGGGCTCTTAGGAGATGGGCTAAGCCAGGCACCAGCAGCTCACTCCTGTAACTCTACTCGGGAAGCTGAGACCTAGAGGATCATGCTTCAAAGCCAGCCCAGGCAGAAAAGTCATCTGCAGTTAACCACAAAAACTCAAGCTCAGAGGCACTGCTCAGATATTGGACCTCCCACATGGAACAAGACCTGAAACTGCCCCCCCCCCCAAAGTAGGTGGGTGGGAGGGATAGTGGTGGCAAAGTCTGCTCATAGAATTATGAATTCTTTTTGGTTCCCAGGCCTTAGAGCAGACTTAATATACTGGAGTCCCAGAAGAATAAAGTATATCATGGCTTATTTGTTGTTAACTTTTTTTTAAACTAAATTTTATTGACAAGGTGTTGTGCAAAGGGGGTACAGTTACACAATAAGGCAGTGATACATTTCTTGTGATATCTTACACCCTCATTTTTCTTTCCCTTCCCTAGATCAGGTAGGCATATATACGATATCTAGTGTACCAAAATAATATACAGTAACTGTTAACTTCTGAGGATATATCTTTAATATAGCTAAGCTCAGTGTCTGGCAGAGGTTAAAAAATGAAATTGAAGCAGGGCACTGATGGCTCATGCCTATAATCCTAGCTACTCAGGAGCCTGAGATCGAAGAATCTGTAGTTCAAAGCCAACTTGGGCAGAAAAGGCTGAGACTCTTTATCTCCATTTAACCACCTAAAAACTGGAAGTGGAGCTGTGGCTCAAAGTGATAGAGCTAGAGCGCCGGCCTTGAGCAAAAAGGCTCAGAGACTGAGCCCAGGCCCTGAGTTCAAGCCTTTTTTGTTTGTTTGTTTTGTTTTGTTTGCCAGTCCTGGGGCTTGGACTCAGGGCTTGAGCACTGTCCCTGGCTTCCTTTTGTTCAAGGCTAGCACTCTGCCACTTGAGCCACAGTGCCAGTTCCGGCTTTTTCTGTTTATGTGGTGCTGAGGAATCGAACCCAGAGCCTCGTGCATGCTAGAAGCCTGGGCAGGAAGTCTGTGAGACTCCTATCTCGAATTAACTACCAGAAAACTGGAAGTGGAGTGGTGGTTCCACGCTGTAGTGGTAGAGCTAGCCTTGAGCTAAAAGTCAGCACCCAAGTCCTAAGTTTAAGCCCCATGACTGGCACAAAAAAGGAACAAAGGGAAGGAAGCCCAGTAGATTGTACTGGCACTAGTCTATAGTTCCAGCAATGCAGGAGAAAGCTGAGGGTAGAATGACTTCAAGGCTAAACTTTGTCTCAGAAACCAAAATCAAATACCTAGCTTTGTAGTGACCAAACAGATAAATTTGTATCTACATAGATACATATTTTTCTTTGTCAGTTGTGGACTTGAACTCAGGGCGGGGGCATTGTCACTGAGCTCTTGCTCAAGGCTAGCACTTTTGAGTGGTTAGAGATAAGAATCTCCTGGGAACTTTTCTGCCTGGGCTGGCTTCAAACCATGATCCTCAGATCTCAGCCTTCTGGGTATCTAGGATTACAGGTGAGAGCCACCAGTGTCAGCTTAGATTCTCTTTTAAAGAAGTGGCTTAGTCAAGGTATGGTGCCACATTCCTAGAATTTTAACACTCTGAAGCCTGAGATGGGGCTGGGAATGTGGCCTAGTGGTACAGTGCTTGCCTAGCATGCATGACGCTCTGGGTTTGACTCCTCAGCACCACAGAAACAGAAAAAGCCAGAAGTGACGACGTGGCTAAAGAGATAGTGTGCTAGCCTTTAGCAAAAAGAAGCCCCAGGGACTGTGCTCAGGCCCTGAGTCCCAAGTCCCAAGACTGACAAACAAAACAAAACAAAACCCTGCGATAGGAGATCTAAAGTTCCTAGCCAATTTGGGCTATAAAATGAGAGCTATCTTAAAACAAGGAAAAACAAAAAAAGAATGTACAAAAAAATTTAAAGGAGCATTGTTTGGTTAAATTTGGTAAATTTTGCTTAATAGAGTACCTTTAAAGAAGGGTGGGAATATGGCCTAGTGGCAAGAGTGCTTGCCTCGTATACATGAAACGCTAGGTTCGATTCCTCAGCACCACGTATATAGAAAACGGCCAGAAGTGGGTGCTGTGGCTCAAGTGGCAGAGTGCTAGCCTTGAGCAAAAAGAAGCCAGGGACAGTGCTCAGACCGAGTCCAAGACCCAGGACTGGCAAAAAAAAAAAAAAAAAAAAAATACCTTTAAAGAATAAGTTCCCCAGTGAGTATAAAATAGGAATGGAGTTACCCCAAGTCTGGCTGCACTGTGTTTTGTTTTTGCCAGTCCTGAGGCTTGGACTCAGGGCCTGAGCACTGTCCCTGGCTTCTTTTTGCTCAAGGCTAGCCCTCTGCCACTTGAGCCACAGCGCCTCTTCTGGCTTTTTCTGTTTATGTGGTGCTGAGTAATCGAACCCAGGGCTTCATGCATGCTAGACGAGCACTCTACCACTAGGCCAGATTTCCAGCCCCAGCTGCACTGTTTTTTAATCTATCACTTGTTATCTGTTGCAGTGAGACACTCACCCCTAAGTTAACAAGACCCATCTTGTTGGTTAACTGTCGCACTGTGTGGGCTGAGTTCAGCCCAGTGGTTCTTGGCGCTGATTGGTGGTCCCTGGCAGGTTGCAGGGAGGGAGGCTGGGTTTTCCTGGGCCATCTTTGGGACGCTCCCTTTCCCTGTGGTGTCTAGCTGCGTTGCCAGGGCTCCCAAATAGAGAAAAGCAGAAGTTGTGTGGCCTTTTTTCCGCCCAGAGTTTCCAGTTCACTTTTTTCCTATAGTTAGCTGAGCCCACTTTCAAGGGAAGCCACCGCCAGTGCAAGGTGATGAGCGCTGGTGCCCCTGGACACAACCCCGTGGGAGCGGCGGAGCTCATGCTTCCCCTCCCGCCTCCTGCCCTTACAGTGTACACCCTGAAGGAGCGCTGCCTGCAGGTTGTGCGCAGCCTGGTGAAGCCCGAGAACTACAGGAGGCTGGACATCGCCAGGTCACTCTGCGAGGACTTGGAGGACCGCCCAAACGTGGAGAAAGATCTGAAGCGGCTCACCCAGGAGCACATCGAAAACCAGCAGCTGGAAGAAGAGACCAGAGGATTTACTTTCAATTAGCATTCCTGCTCTCAGTGTTTGATGGCACTGGTGAGTCTTGGCCTAGAGGACTTAGCAACTATTGACTTACTCTTGGTAAAGTAAAATATGCTCCATTGCTAAAAAGAAAGTGAACTAACTCGGCGGGCCTGGGTTGTCCGGGGACAAACACCACCCAGTGTCACTGAATCCCTGCTCGCTTGAAGTGCTCACCAGGAAGAAACCTTGCATGTCTGCCTCCTGTAGGACAGGCCATCTCAGCGGAAGGTGTTTGGGGGAGCCACGCAGTAAGAATTACAGCGCGTTCTTCGGTTGCAAGGAATCGGGGCCCGAGCTTCGCACGGGTATAGTGCGGCTGGAGGACTTGGTGTTCTTGGTGCAAGGACGGGCCTTTCTGCTCCAGAGGCCAGGCCTCCCCCGTTGGGAGCCTTCAGTGCCTGTAGCCGTGAATAAGAGCATTTGCTGGCCAAGAGAAGGCCGGCCCCAAAGGAAACAGACCTCCTCAAGGGAATCATTTTTCTAGTAAACTTTTTTCTAGTTTTCTAGGTCTCACACTCCTTTAGCAATGCTGTTTTGTTTCCGTTTCTAAACCACACTAAGCTGATTGTAATGCTCAGAGTGTTTTTATAATGTGACATCAATATGGAAAGTACCAGAAAAGGGTCATCCAGTTTAATTCTGATAATTCAAGTGTTACTGTAGATGAGTATAAGCCAGATGTGGGTTGTTGTTTTTTTTTTTTTGCAACAAAATTTCTCTTGGCTTCGCATTGTGATCCCCTACCTCCGTCTCCCTGTGGTCAGCATTTGCATTAGCAGGAGCTGGGCTGCCCTCCACCCTTGGGCCAGTTATTCCTGGGTTACCTGGAATGTTTTACAGTCTTTTGAGTGGACACATTTTTTTCTTACAAGTTAGTCTGGAAGTTTGTAATTCAAATTCAATATTTAACATCAGACATTTTATAAGTAAATAGTGTACAAGAAAATAGCTGGGCGCTGGAGGCTCACACCTGTAGAATCCTAGCTTCTCAGGAGGCTGAGATGGGAGGATCGAGACTCAAAGCCAGCCTGTCAGAAAAGTCTGTGAGACTCTTACCTCCAGTTAACCAGCCAAAAGCTGGAAGTAGGGTGGTAGCTCAAAAGGTAGAGTGCTAGCCTTGAGCACAAAAGCTCAAGAACAGTACCCTGACCCTAAGTTTAAGTCCCAGCATAGGCAAAAACCAAACCAGGCTGGGCATGGTGATGAGCCTACCTATTCTGAGAATGTAGGATCCTTGTCTAAGGTAGGCCTGGCAAAAGCATGAGACTGAATCTGAAAAATAAATGTAACAAAAGATTAGCGATATGGCTCAAGTGGTAGAATGCTAGCCTAGCAAGCAAGAGGACCTAAGTTCAAAGCCAGACCAGGCAGGAAAGTCCATGAGACTCTTATGTCCAGTTAGCTACCATAAATGCTGCAAGTGGTAGATTGCTAGCTTTGAGCAACAGTGACATGCCCAGGCCCTCAGTTCAAGCCCCAGGACTGGGGGGCGTGTGCACGTACACACACACACACACACACACACACACGCACGCTAAAGAAGGAGAACTGTGAGTCCAAAAGGTAGCCTGGGTTACATAGTGAAGCTCTGTCTCAAACTCCTACCAGGAAAAAAAAAAGGTACAACAGGAAAAACCTGTTTTTGTATTAAAACAAAATTTCTCATTTATCTGGTTAAAAATCTGTGGTTTCAATTGTGTTTTGTGTTAGCTAAGGGAGGTTGGGAACCCAGGGCAGGAGGTAGATGCCTTTCACTTGGAATCCTGTGAATGTATGATGTGAATTGTTCTTAAGAAACTGCTGTTTCTTATTGTGAGGGGCTTTTGTATTTTAAAGCTTTTCGTTAACACATTAAATGGTGCTAAGTAAAAGAAACAAGGTGCTCTGCTTTGTTTTATCC
The DNA here is from genome assembly GCF_023159225.1 of Perognathus longimembris pacificus. NCBI lineage: Eukaryota > Metazoa > Chordata > Mammalia > Rodentia > Heteromyidae > Perognathus > Perognathus longimembris. The sequence goes on from NC_063170.1 coordinate 68,224,414, forward strand.
CAAGTCTCTGTTTCTAATCCCAGGTTTCCTTTTAAAATTTCACATCACGTTAGCTGTTTTCCTATGAAAATGAAACGTGGCCATAAGATGTGAGCACTGCCGGAGAGCGCTGAGGGAGGGGCCCTGAGCCGCGGAGGCAGCTAGAGAGCAGGCCCAGGGGCCGGGAACGTGGCCTAGTGGCAGAGTGCTCGCCTCCTACACATGAAGCCGTGGGTTCCATTCCCCAGCACCACATATATAGAAGAGGGCCCGAGGTGGCGCTGTGACTCAAGTGGCAGAGTGCTAGCCTTGAGCAACAAGAAACCAGGGAACATGCCCAGGGTGTGCCGCCTACCACACTGCACCCACCTCATCCCTACCCCAGCACCCCAGAAACGGAGAGGAGGAAGTGCACGCCAGCACCAGCAGGGAACGTTCCAGATACTTTCAGACTAGATAGGCGCATCTCAGATGCAGCCTTAGTGGTACACACCTGTGATTCTGAAACTGCAGGAGTTTTTCATATTAGGTCCAGCCACTCACCCCTAGGTTCCAAATAGACTTGTGGAGGGCAGAAAAATGAGATTTCCTCTGGGGGAGACATCAACCATCCTCGGAGGCACAGACATTGGCCTCAGCTTTCGGTAGCTCTGGGCGTGCGGGCGGAGGGTGGGAAAGGTTATGTGTGCGGAGGCTCGGTGAACTGCCGGAGGAGACAAACATCCAAAGGGTCAGACTCAAAATTTCAAGCCTGGAAGTTCATTTAAAAAGCAGATAAGCGGGGCTGGGAATATGGCCCAGTGGCAAGAGCGCTTGCCTCCTACACATGAGGCTCTCGGTTCGATTCCCCAGCACCACATATATGGAAAACGGCCAGAAGTGGCGCTGTGGCTCAGGGGAAGGCCCTGAGTCCAAGGACTGGCAAAAATAAAAAATAAAAATAAATAATAAAATAAAAAGCAGATAAGCCCCCTTTCCTCCAGATCTGCCCCCCCCCTTTTTTTTTTTTTGGCCAGTCCTGGGGCTTGGACTCAGGGCCTGAGCACTGTCCCTGGCTTCTTTTTGCTCAAGGCTAGCACTCTGCCACTTGAGTCACAGCGCCACTTCTGGCCATTTTCTATATATGTGGTGCTGGGGAATCGAACCCAGGGCCTCATTTATACGGGGCAAGCACTCTTGCCACTAGGCCATAGCCCCAGCCCAGATCTCCCCTTTTATCGTGTGTGTGTGTGTGTGTGTGTGTGTGTGTGTGTGTGTGTGTATTCTTTTTTGCTGGTCCTGAGACTTGAACTCCGGATTTGGGCACTGTCCCTGAGCTCCTTTTGCTCAAGACTAGCATTCTACCACTGTAATGGGGTCCCCCCAAGGGAGGGGACCACAATGTAATGGGGTCTGAGGGTGGGGATTTCCGCCATCCCTCCAAGAGTCCACTACTCAGAAACAGTCTCAAGTAAAAAGTTGGATTTATTGGGGAAGTAAAGAGTATACTGACCGGCCAGGGTCACGACCCAGACTCAGGCGCTGGTGCTGGAACCCCAACCATGAAAAGCAGGCTGGCCGGCCAGGGCGCAGCCCAGACTCGGGAGTTGGAACTGTGCAGCCTGGGCCACGCTTGGGGTTGAGTTATAAAGGCAAATACCACATGGTCAAGCTTGCCACACGGAAGTGGCCAATGAGGTTACAACACTTACAGAGCACGCCAGGTCACACGCAGGTGGCCAATGGAGTCACAGTCTGTCTCATAGCAACTGTTAGAACCAACCTATCATTCTAGTTAGACCTGGCGCATGGATTTGGCGGGGCTCACATGATGCAGGCGGATTCGCCTACTCACAAGAGGGCACAGGTTTAACCTTGAACGTTCCTTGAACCTTCCACGCCTCAGGTGGTCAAGCAGTTTACACAATCTTATCACAGGGAAGGGGAACTTCCCTGGATAGGGCGGGGGAGATCTTAGTGAAGATGGAGTCGGCTTCTGCTGTCTTTAATCTGAGATGGAGTCAATCTGACACCCCTCAACAGCCCGTGATGGCGCTGGCCGGATCTGACCTCCATATTACACCACTTGAGCCACAGTGCCATTTCTGAATTTTTGTGTGTGTGATTTCATTGGAAATAAGAGTCTCACAGACCTTCCAGCCCAGAATAACTTCAAGCTGTGATCCTCAGATCTCAGCCCCCTGGGTAGCCAGGATTATAGGCATAGCTATTAGCACCTGGCTGTGTACACACACACACACACACACACACACACACACACACACATATAAACTTTTTGCGTGCCAGTCCAGGGGTTGAACTCAGGGCCTGAGCTTTTTACCTCAAAGCTAGTACTCTACCACTCTACTATCTGAGCCATAACACCACTTCTGGCTTCAAAAAATAAAATAAAATTTTTAGCCAGGCATTGGTGGCTCATGCCTGTAATTCTAGTTACTCAGGAGGCTGAGATCACAGTTCAAGGCCAACCCCGGCAGGAAAATCCACGAGACTCTTATCTCCAATTAACCACCAGAACATTGGAAATGGTGCAGAGCACTTCTGGCTTTTTGATAATTAACTGGAGATAGGAGTCTCAGGATTTGTCTTCCCCGGGCTGGCTTTGAACCAGGATCCTCCTGGGAAACTAGGAGTACAGGGGTGAGCCGCAGGCACCCACTTTGTATTTCAGGTGCAGATAACTCGCCTCTGGGTGGGCTGCGAGCCGAGTCTAGAAACTCTAGATCCTGTGGGAAATGAAAGGTGGCTTAGGCGCGGGAGGGGGGCTGTGCGCACCCCTCTGTGGTGATTTGACGTCACTTCCTGTCCCGAGGCGGTGACATCACCCGGCACTGCCGTTCCCACGGGCCAGCTGTGATCCTGCTGTGAGTCCTGCCATTCTCACCTCCTGGGCCTCGCCCCTGCCTCCCACCGTGCCCGGCCCCCCCTGGCTGTCATGGGGTGGGGGGGGGGAGAGCTTGCCAGCTTCCTGCCCCCCCCCCACTGGCCTCGCCTGGTGACCCTCCACACCTCCGCTTCCCCACCAGCAGGTGTGAGCCCGGGGGGCCTGAACCACGTTTCCCCGCTCAACGCAGCGTGACAGGCCCGGGGCCCGGCCTGGGGCCTGCAGCTCCCCGCGCGGCCGCTGGGGGGCGCCGGGCCCGCGGGGCCGCCGCGCCCGCCCCTGGGTGGAGAAGCCCCGGAGCGGCCGCGGGCCGGCTCAGTCGCCCCGGCCCCGCCATGGCCTGCTACATCTACCAGCTGCCCTCCCGGGTGCTGGACGACCTGTGCCGCAGCATGGACACGCTCAGCGAGTGGGACTGGATGCAGTTCGGTGAGTGCGCGCCGCCCCGAGCCCCGGCTCGCCATCCCCACCCCACCCACCCCCGGGGCGGGGGGGGGGGGGTGGTTGTGCCCGGGTCAGGACCGCCCCCCCACCCCGCGAGCCGGGCTGCTGGGACCCCAGCTCATCCCGGCCCCCACCACTGAAAATGAGAGGCCTTGCCCTACCCCAGGAAGTGGGGGGGGGGCTGGGCAGGGGCCCGGCTGGCTAAGGGCAGCAGCTGGGAGGGGGCTCGAACCCCCCGTCTTGGGTCCATCAGAACCCATGGCACTGTGGCCCTTTGGCGTGCTCTTCCTGCTTGTTGGGCCCGGGGTGGTCCGAGGGTGGGCACCAGCTGCCAGCCTGCCGGGTAGACCCGCACCTGCCCCCCCCCCCCACCTCCCCCCAGTGCCTTCACCCCGGGGCTGTTCTGAAATGTGTGAGGTGGAGCCAGCAGTTACGCTTGTCGGGAGGACGGCCAACACTTCTGTGTTGTTTATACAGTGTGTGTGTCTGTCTGTCTGTGTGTTTATGTGTCCATCCTGGGGCTGGACCCTGAACTCGGGGCCTGGGCACTGCCCCTGTGCTTTTTCATTCAAAACCGGCACACTACCACTTGAGCCACAGCCCCCCTCCTGGGTGTTTGGTGATACAATCCTCAGATCTCAGCCTCCCGAGTAGCTGGGCCCACGGGTGTGACCCACCCATGACCGGCTCATCACACTGAATTCCACTCTCAGTACCATGAAATGAGAAGAAAGAAGAAAAAAAGGAAGCGATCAAGTCAGACACTTATACAAAAGAATATAATGTATAGTTTAAGCAACAGAACGAAGTCTGCGTGTGGTGGAACAGCACTTGGCAGACAGAGGCTCTGGGATAGAGAGTGAGCTCCTGGCTTAAAAGACGAAACAGTAGAGCGTAAGAAACGAATGTGTGTGTATTGCTAATGTAGTCTGAGCAGGTGTGTGTGTGTGCATGTGTGTGCATGTGTGTGTAAAGCCAGGAGATGTAGCGCATAGTAGAGGACTCGCCTGGCATGTGGAAGACCCCGGATTCAATCCTCATCAAGGGGAGGGAGACAGGATATATATCTTAACCGAGTGGTTCGCAGTCGAGGGCCTCACGGTGGGTGTCTGGAGACATGTCTGACCGCTGCATCTTGGAGGCAGCGAACAGCAATATCTACCCACGCAGGCCAGCCCCACGCCAAGGCCGGTACTTTGCTAGAGGCATCGGGAGGGCTGAGGTCTTGAAACCCTTTTTTGTTTTCTTTGTCAGAGACCAGGACTTGAACTTGGTACCTGATGCTTTCACTCACTAGCAAGCTCTCTACCAACTGAACCACGCCTTCCACCCCTCTGAAACCCCTTTAAAGCCCGCTTAGAACGGTGGTGGGCCTTGTAACCTAGCTACGGGGGAAGCTGAGGCCAGCCTAGGCTTACTTCCAAGAACACTTTCACCCAGTAGCTGCGAATGGTGGTTTGTGTGTCATCCCAGGAGACTGGGAGGATCAAGGGTTCCAGGCCAGCCTGGAGTAGCTGGGATTGCAGGCATGAGCGTTTAGGAATCAGACTCAGACACAGACATTGCATCACCTCACAACTGCACTGAGTTCTGATGCAAGCCTTTACCACAGGGGCCTTTTGGGGACAGTTAAGGTCCAAATTAGCATGCACACTCTCACACACACTCACATGCACTCACACGTAAGCACACTCATGCTTTTGTGTCTACAGCAATGTGTTACACAGAGGGGACTGGTGGTTGTCTTGGGCTCTTCCTGGCGGGCTAATCAGGACGACTCTGGTTTTCTCCTGTTTTCCGAGTGTTGCACAATGACCACTTACCACCGGACTGTGTTGGAGCCCGTGACACACTGAGCCTCCCCCGCCCCCCAAAGTACCTGTCTTGTCCTGACCTTGTGTCAAGGGGAGGAGCCGATGCGTTGAGCTATGTCTGGCGTGGCACCTGTGGCTAATGCCGGTGCTCTTAGCAGCTCTGGAAGCTGAGATCTGAGGATCACCGCTCCAAGCCGAATCCTGGCCAGAAAGTCTGCGAGACTGTTATCTCTGATTATCAGAAAAGCTGGAAGTAGATCCATGGCTTAAGTGGTGGAACACCAGCTTTCAGCATAAAAGCTCAAGGGCAGTCAGTGCCCAGGCCCTGAGTTCAAAAAAAGAAAAAAAAAAGATACATCTATAATCTTAGACATATTCCCAGACTTGGGAAATAAAGATCAGAAGAATCATAGTTCCAGACCAGCCAGGGCAGAAAGTTAGCTAGACCCTCCACCCCCAACTCAACCAATAAGCAGTGTACAAGTAGTGAGCGCCTGGAGAACCCCAGCTAGGTGGGGGGCATAGATCATTGTCCAGGAGAGCCTGGGCAAACAGTGTGAAACTCTACCCTCCCCCCAAAACTAAGAATAACTAAAGGAACAGAGGACTGGGAGCGTGGCTCAAATGGTAGAGTACCTGCTTTGGCCCTCAGTTCACACCCTAGTATCACACACACACACACACACACACACACACACACACACGGAACTGAACAACTCAACTGTTCCTCAGGGAGGCCCCTCCGCTGGCTCACTTCCTCTTTCTCCTGGAAGGGAAAGTGGCTCTGAGGCCACCAGCCCCTAGCTGGGCTGGCTGTCCCCTCTCACGACAAGGCTGGCCCCGGGGAGGCCTCCCTCCTCTCTCTTGTCCTCCCTCCTCTCTCTCGTCCCTCCTCCCACTGACATCACTTCCCACTGGCCAGGAATCTAGCGTGGGATTTCCAGTGACTAAAGCTGCAACTCTGGAATTTTCCATTCCCCACAGGGCACTTGTGGAGCCCGTGACAGCGCTTCCTCAGCCCTCCAATCCAGAGCCCTGTCCCTCCCTCCCTGCCTGGCCCCAGCCTCCCCCCCATCCCCCCCCACCCCGGGGTATTGGTTGACTCCCACAGAATCTGTAGAGCTTGTCCGGGGCCTAAGCACAGCCTGACTTTGCTGAGTGCATTAATGAATTGAGCGAATGAATGACTTGGTGCTCACGTGGATTCCTTCATCCTTTCCAAAATCCCGGAACCTGAGTTCCATCCTTTTCTTTGTCAGTATTTATTGCGAGGGTGCAGACTGTGGCCCCCCGGAAGTGAAGCGTGTGAGCCGGAAGTGTGAGGCCAGGCCAAACTAAACATTTGGAAAGGTCTTCTACCGGTTGATCTATTACAGGAATATTTCCTTTGGGAATAGAGCCCAGCCCAGGCGAGCGGACAAAGAGCTTTTCTGTTTGTTTCTGTTTTGTTTTCCTTATGCTGGTCCTGGGGTTCGAACACGGGGCCTGGGCGCCGTCCCTGGGCTTTCGTGCTCCAGGCCAGTGCTGGACCGTTTGAGGCACTGTGCCACTCGCAGCTTTTCATGGTTCACGGGAGAAGAGTCTCACTTTCCCGCCGGGGCTGGCTTTGAACCGCAGATCTCGGCGTCCTGAGTGGCGAGGATGCCGGTGGCCTGCATGCCGGTGGCCTGCGGGAGGCCCCGGCGGCCCTGCCCTGCCCACTTCGCCCCGAGCTTCCCAGGAGGCGGGAGTTCCCGGATCCTTGCCCCAGCCCTGCCCCAGCCCCGGGAGGGAGGACGGCAGGGCGCGGGCCAGGCCCGTTCACCCAGCCGTTCCGTCCGTCCCACTCTGACTTTCCCTGACCTGGGGGGGACCTACGGAGCCAGACTCCCCCCAGGGGGCGAGTGAGTGCCAGGGGGTTCGTCCTCCTCCTCGCCCTGCGTGCCTGGCACACAGGGCCTTCCCGGGGTCCCCTCTCTGGGGGTGCTGCGGAGAGCCACGCGGGCCAGAGGCGGGGTGGGCAGGCGCGGCCTGGCCCAGGCTGAGCCGCAGGCGCCAGGGCCCCGGGCTGCCGTGTTCTTCCTGCCTGGAGCAGCCACCGCCGGGTCGGTTACCCAGGTCCCGGGGCAGTGGCCCTGGGCGCCCGTCCCGGAGCCGGGGCGCGTCCGTGCTCAGAGCGCCCTGTCCGTCCCACAGCGTCCCTGGTGGTCACGGATGTGACCCAGCTGCGCCAGCTGCGGTCCCTGGAGCGGGTGCAGGGCGCCAGCGTCACCCGCGAGCTGCTGTGGTGGTGGGGCATGCGGCAGGCCACCGTGCAGCAGCTGCTGGACCTGCTGTGCCGCCTGCAGCTCTACCGCGCCGCCAGCATCGTCCTGCAAGGTGAGTGCCCGGCCCGGCGGGGGGGGGGGCAGGGGAGCCCTGCGCTGCCTGCCTGGCCTTGAAGCCCGGCCCCAGGTTAACGCGGATCCATGCAGTTGTGTGTTCATTTACTTAGAGTGGGGGCCCTGGGGCTGCACCTCGGGGGCTCTCCCTGCCTTTTCACTCAGGCTGGCACTCTACCACTTGAGCCACAGCTCCACGCCCCGCTTTTTAGTAATTAATTGGAGACCAGAGTCTCGTGAACTTTCTTGCCCAGGATAGCTTTGAACCGCCATCCTTAGATCGCCCAGCCACATTCCCGGCCCCTTAGAATAACCTTTACCACTCAGGAGACTGAGATCTGGAGGATCATGGTTCAAGCCCAGCCCTGGCACAAAGGTCCGTCTGCAATGGAATGCAAAACTCTGGACTGGAGCCAGTGGCTCACACCTGCCACCCTAGCTACTCAGGAGGCTGGCGTCTGAACATTGAGGTTTGAAGCCAGCTAGGGGAGAAAAGTCCATGAGACCAAAACAAAACAAAACAAACAAAAAAAAGCCAGAAGTGGAGCCGTGGTTCGGTGGTAGAGTGCCAGCCTGAGTGAAAAAGTTACACAAGAGTGTGAGGCCCTGAGTTCAAGCCCTAATACCAGAAAAAGATCAAAAGGAAGAAGAGAGGGAAGGAAAGAAGGGAGGGAGGGAGGGAGGGAAGAAGGAAGGAAAGAAGGAAGGAAGGAAGGAAGGGAGGGAGGAAGGAAGGAAGGAAGGGAGGGAGGGAGGGAGGGAGGGGAAGGGAAGGGAAGGAAAAAAAGCCAGAACCACTTGAGTGTTGGGGGGCTTCTGCTGTGTGAGCATAGCTGTGTGAGAAGATGGCAAATGGGAAAAGAAATAAATCTATCAATTAAATGCACCAAGAGGATGGGCGGCGACCAGAGGGAGGGGAGGGGGGTGGAGCCTCCAAGGTCAGGGAGATCAGGTAAGGCAGGTAGGAGAAGGCAGAGGGGGTGGGGAGAGGAGAGCATGGAAGGATCTGGGTCAGCCAGCCCTGGGGGGACGGGGGGGGGCAGGATGAGGGGGGCCATCTAGACCACTAAGCCTGAAAGCAGAGAAGTGCAGGGATTTCATCACCCCCCCCCCACTGACGTCACACCCCGCTGTGGACTAATCTGGGGACGTCTTTGCGTCTTTGCGGGTAACCAACACCACAGCACGGGGGTTGAAGAACGATGCTGGTGGCTTTCAGAGTGTGGGGCCTCCTCAGCCCGCCTGAACCCTGTCACGGGGGCGGTGCTGTCCACAGGAATGCCGGGGGTGTCTTTCCCCTTGGCCTCTGTCTAGAACTTTCCTTAGACCCAAGCTCTCCTTTTCTGCCTCTGCCCTCCTCTTGGCTTCCCCAAACCCATTTCTCTTCCTCTAGGGCTGACTGAGGCTGGGGTGGGGGGAGCCCCAGGCCCCGCCCCGGCCGCTCCGGGGGCGGGGCTTGCTTTCCCTGAGGGTCTTGAACCCTGGGCGGCCCCTGCCCCTCTGTGTCCTGAGTTCTGAAATGCCCTGTCGTCACTTTATGGGGGTGAGCTCCCAGGGCCAGTGCTGGAGCCCCAGGACTTTGGGGGAGGGGGGCTTGCCAGGCTAAGTGTTCTTTCTGTGCTTGCTTCTGTCCGATTATTAACCTGAACACGGTAATAACCTTCCTCAAAGCTTGAGAAACTGGCCTCTCTTCTCTTTACTGCTGGTACTGGGGCTTGGCCTCAGGACCTGCAGCTTTTCCTTGGCATCGGCCCTCAAGACTGGCGCTCTGCCACGTGAGCCACACCTCCCTTTCTGGATGGTTGCTGGTTGATTGGAAATCAAAGTCTCCTAGACTTTCCTGCCCAGACTGGCTCCGAGTTGGGATTCTCAGATCTTGCCTCCTGAGCAGCTGGGATTATAGGCGTGATCACTGGCATCCAGTTTGGGGCTGGTCTCCTGACCAGAGGCTGCTGGGGTGGGGGGGGGGGTGGCAGGAGCTAGAGGAGGGCTAGGGCTGAGTTTCTGTTCCTTCCGGTTTTTGTTTTTTCTTCCTTACTTGCCAAGGCCATTGTTATTTAATCGTCTGACCTGAGATGATGTGAGGGTAACTTTAGTCAGTACTGAGAGCTAGTCATGGAAGGCAGCCCTGGTCCCACAAGCCCACTGCTGGTGCCTGCCTGCCTTCAGTGTTCCTTCGCTTACCCCTCCCTCCCTCCCTCCCTCCCTCCCTCCCTTCTTTTCTTCTTTCCTTTTCGTGACAGTCCTGGGGCTTAAATATTTTGCTCAAGGCTAGCACTCTACCGCTTGAGCCACAGCACCTCTTCTGGCTTTCTCTGTGTATGTGGTGCTGAGGAACTGAACCCAGGGCTTCATGCATGCTAGGCAAGCACTCTACCACTGAGCCCCATTCCCAGTCCTCATGGACTTTCTTGCCTGGGCTGGCTTCAAACTGTGATCCTCAGCTCTCAGCCCTCTGAGTAGCTACGATTACAGGGGGTAGCCACCAGTGCCTAGCTTCTGGAGGTTTCTTTTTATGTGTGTATGTGTTCTTTGCTGGCCACGAGCCGCTTAGAAACGATCCACCACTGAGGTCCCCCCTCTCTGCCCTTCTTGTTTTGCTATTTGCATGCGGTCCTGATTGTGCAAGCCCAGCAGGTCAGATGTTAGGTTTGACACTTCTGCCAAATTTCCTTCCTGCACCTGCTCCTTATTGAAAGGGGACTTTGGGTTCTTGCTTAACAGAAAATGAGCCCTCCTTCCCCTAAACGACTGGGCTGTTGCAAGATCCACTGGTCTCTGCTCTTTGAAAGTTCTGGCATTCTACCCATTTCCATCCTGGGAGGAGGGCTGGATTCAACCCTGAGGCAGGGGGCTCTGTGCTGGGCAGAGACACCGTCCCCAGCCAGGAGCAGGGCCTCTGGATCCCACTTTACTTACACTCAGTACCTGATATTGCCAGCAAGTGCCTCTCCTCACGACTGTGTGTGTGTGTGTGTGTGTGTGTGTGCGCACACTTAGCCTCTGAGTAGCTAGGATTACAGGTGCGAGCCACCAGTGCCCAAATTCCTCAAGACTCTTGTTCCCCTATGTTTTTTGTTTTTTTTTTTTTTTTATCAGTTGTGGGGCTTGAACTCTGAGCCTGGGCGCTGTCCCTGAGCTCTTCAGCTCAAGGCTAGCGCTCTACCACTTGAGCCACAGGGCCACTCCTGGTCTTCTGGTTGATAATTGGAGATAAGAGTCTCATGGACTTTCCTGCCCGAGCTGGCTTTGAACCATGATCCTCAGATCTCAGCCTCCTGAGTAGCTAGGATTACAGGAGTGAGCCATCAGTGCCCGCTCCCTCCCTTTTTCTGAAGCTGGCTTGACCCTAACCCACACTCGGGAGGTTACTAGATGGGATCAAGACTCATTCTGTCCATCTAGAAAATGGGAGTATTTCCCTGTGTACTTGGCTTATAGGCAGTGGAGCGCTTCTACGCTTGAGCAGTGGTGCCCGTTTTTTCACTTACTGGTTGTCTGATTTTCCCTGCACTGCCCGAGTTCTGCGATGTGCTTAGACTGGCCCTGAGGTTTCAGAGGGAGGGGAGGAGCCGGGCCGAAGTGAGCTGTCACTCGGGGACCCCGCCCTGCGCCGGCCTCTCCCGGCCGGTGCCCTGGCTCGTGAGCTTCCCACCTAGATCCATTGCGGGAAAGGCTGAGCGGTGCTGCCGAAACAAGCCTGTCATCCCAGGCCCCATCCAACGTTGATTTCCCTGCCTATGGAAATGAGTAGGAGGAGTCCAGCCACCTTCTGTATTATTATTTTTTTTAATTGCCAGTCCTGAGGCTTGAACTCAGGGCGTGGGCACTGTTCCTGAGCTTCTTTTGGCTAGCACTCCACCGCTTGAGCCACCGCGCCACTTCCGGCCTTTTCTATGTATGTGGTACTGAGGAGTCGAACCCAGGGCTTCCTGCGTGCTAGGCAAGCGCTCTACCTCTAATCCACCTTCCCCAGCCTGTCTTCTTGCGTTCCTGAAGCTGGGTATGTCCTTCGGAGGACATACTTCCAAGAGCATCATAGCAGGGACAGAGTGACAGCAATCCTCCCTCGCCCCCAAGGAATGACAGGTGACACCTCCGCTCGGCCTGGTAGCTGTGACCTATTTGCGAGGGAGCTCGGGCTGTAGGAGCGAGCAGGTCGGTACTTGGCCGGCCCTGCCTCTTTTCAGGAGGGATTATGACAAGCTCTGCCAGCCGTGGCTTGCGGGGCCCACGCGGGTCTACCTCCTGCCATGCTCTCCGGCCCCGTCTCCACGGCTTTCGCCTTCGTCATTCGCCCCCTGCCAGAAGAGCCTTCATTGGAGGAATCCCGCTGCTTGCCTGCCATTGGCACTGGCTCCTCCCTACTTCCTGTGCAGTGGAGGGCAGGTCCTCTCCACCTTGTGGGGGTCCGGGCGGCGCCCCCTCACGGAAGCCTCTCGGGGCGCCCCTCCCTCACAGGTCTTTGCAGCATTGGAATTTGATTTAATTATAACTTGGATTATACGTGGTGCATGTGCAGGGCCTGCTGACTGGCGCAGGCCCTGCCAAGTGTGCAGCGGCGTGCAGGCCCTCCCCTGGGTGTGATTGGTGTCTCGAGCTTAGTGCAGGCTTACCTGACGTCTGTTTCGGGAAAGGGTGGCACCGCCCACCACCGAATGGGTGAAGCGCAAAGACTCAGCTTCTCGGAAAGACACCTGTGCCTGGGATTGGCCTCATTCTGTAGCTTGAGGCGGGGGGTTGCGGGTGGTATGTACGTGTGTGTGTGTGCGCACATGCGTGTGCCAGTGTGCCCGCACGTATGTGTCGGGCTAAGGATGCCCCAGGAGAAGCACAGACCGGTCACCTGTGTGTGTCTGGCACCAGGGTTCCTCAGTCCTGGCCAAGAGTCACTGCATTTTGTTCTAGAAGACGTGCAGCCGGGAGCAGTGTAAGGCCCCGCACAAACACCCCGAGTTTGCCGGGCTGTCTCCCCGTGGAGGGCGTGGGTGTGGAGTTTGCACGGTGCCCTCAGGAGGAAAGAATTTGTCCCGGTCCCAGGAGCCGGGCCGAGTCTGTGGCGGGCGCGGCTCAATGTCCCAGGCGGTCAGGGGAAGGAGGCCCGGAGCTCCCCGAAGACTTCCCAGCACAGGAAGTGGGGCGTCAATAAACGCCGCATGGAGCTCAGCCTGGAGGGGGGCAGCCAGACAGAGCTGGCAGTACCCGCATTCCAGGGCCGCGCACAGGGAGAAGCAGCACCACAGTCACAGGGCCAGTGCTCATGGGGGGGGAGGGGAGGCCCCCATTTCCCACTGTCAGCCACTCCGCCTGGGTGAGGCAGGCGAGAGCAGGGCCTTTCCTCCTGCCGTCCCTGGGTCCTGTGCCACTTTGCCCCTGCGGCTCCTTGTGCCATCCAGGGCCTACCTCGATCCCGTTTCTGTGGCAGCGCCCGAGATGTGGAAAATAGGCTGGGTGTGATGGCTGCGCCTGTAATCCCAGCTCCTAGGGAAGTAGAGGCATGGGGATCGCAGTTCAAGCCCAGTCCAGGTGTCAAGGTCTGTGGCTCATGCCTGTCATGGCAGCTACAAAGGAGGCTGAGATAGGACTGTGGTTTGAAGCCAGCCCAGGCCCTGAACTTAAGCCCCAGGGCCCGCCCAGGAGGCTCAGAGGTGGGGTCTGCAGTTGAGTGGTGGGTGTGGTGGTGGTGGGGGGTCTGCATCCGCCGCAGGGCAAAGCTTCCAGAGCTTTCTGAGGCCCCTCCTCTGCCCACAGCTGTGCCCTGGGGCTGCTGACTGCCGAGGCGGCTGGGCGGTGCCGGGTTCCTGGGAATTGGGTGCAGGCGGTGGGGGGCATCGGCCTGGGGCAGGCAGGAAGCCCGCTGGGCTTCGCTGGCTTTCTCCCCGCCCCGCCCGCCCGCCCGTGCTGCTCTGTTTTCAGGTCACCAGCATCCGGTGGTGCTGTCGGCCTGGGAAGCAGGCACTCACTGCGGAGAAGTGGCCGGGGCAGGGTCTGAGCCGTGGCTTAAGTGGCCAGGCCCCCGCTAAGGGACAGCCGTGCCCAGCCCTGAAGTTCATACCCCAAGACTTGAACTGGAAAAGTTCAGGAGCTGGTGTCCCTCCAGTGGTAGAGTGAAGGCTCTGAGTTCAGATCACAGTCCCAATGCCCCTCCCCTGTGAACCTCCTCCCTCCAGTCTCCAGGGTAATTACCACCCTCCTAGTCTCTACCTCTCATGTGATTGCTAGGATTGCAAGATGTGGGTGTGTCTGTTTACTGAGTTGTTACTTTTGGTGGTTGGGGGGGGGGGGTATGAACCCAGGGCCTTGGCCTTGGCCACCCCACAGAAGAGCTCTCCCATGGAGCACTGATCCCAACCCAGGCTTTGCTTCTCCTCTGGACTGATTGTTTACCTTGAAAAGTCTTCATCGCAACCCCAAATACTGGGAAAGGGGGATTCCTGGGGAAATGACCTTGGGCTGTCAGCTGAGGGCTGTGGCTGGTAGCCCAGAAGGACCAGGTGCTTCCTGCCTGGGGGTGGGGTGTGACCCCAGTGTGCTCACAGGTTCCCTGGCAGGCTGTGGCCCGGCCTGTGGTGAATCTCTGTTGGGGGAGGGGGGGACGGGCCTGTCTGGGGGAGGCGGGCAGCCTGGAGCTGTGGGAAGAAGAGCAATGAATAAGCTGGACTTTACCCAGAATGAAAGCACAGCAGTAGATGAAAGCTTTCTGTTGCACTCACGGTGGGGCCCGCAGGGGTGGTCCCGTGGCCCGTGGCCTTGCTGCTGTGGACAGGGCGAGCCGGTCCTGGTGGGGCTGTTCCTCAGTGGTCGCGGTTGCTGGGTGGGAAGGATGGGGGGGGGCAGCCACAGCCGTGGAAGGGAAGTTGTGGTGGGAGCCCGTCCTCACGGGAGATTGCCCTGGCCGGTCCACGTTGTGCGGATGGACAGGCCCGGCCCTGCCCAGGGAAAACCTCCCAGCATGCTTGGCGACTGTGGCGGAGGCAGGGTTAGAACCCAGGTCGTGACTCCCCGGCTCTCCGTGGCGGGTTTACATCAGGAAACAAGAATCACCCACCCATTTGTGCCTTGCTTTCAGGGAATCCGGTTCTGGAGAGCGTCCCTCCCCTGCCCGGCCTCCCCGGGGCGGCGGTGCGGCTGGGGCCCGGGGCAGACTCCGAGAGGAAGGCCGAGGGCGGGCGGCGGGAGCGGCGGCCCGCCAGGCCCGACAACATCCTGGACCCAGGTAGTGGCATATGCCTGAGTAGCTGGGACTACAGGCCTTCAGCTTTGATCTCACTCCCCGCCCCGGGCTGCGTCCTCCGGGGACGGTGTTTGGCATGGAAGCTGTAGTGGAAGCTTCCGGAAGGCAGGCTCTGTAGGGGTCGGCCTCCGTGTCCCTGGCTGCTGTCTGGGCTGTGGGGAGATGGGGCCCTCTCCCTCCCCCAGCCGCGTGCTGACCCGTGATCCTCCCTCCTCCAGCGTCTGCCTCGGCCCAGGCCCCCCCGCCGGCCTCGCGCTCGCTTCCCTGCGAGGAGTCCACGCCTGGTTCCCTGAAGGCCGGCCTCCCCTCCTCCTCGGATCTGAAGGTAGCCCCCTCCCCGGCTCCGGCTCCAGCCCTGCACCCCGGGTTAGGGCCCCTCCTGAACATGCCGCTTCTCCATCCCCCGAGTGCCGTTCATGAGCACCGGGCGAGAGCCTCAGGTTAAGGCCTCGAGCTCTCACTCCACTTTCTGTGCTCATGGCTGGTGCTCTAATGCTTGAACCACACCTCCAGTACAGCTTTTTAAATATGTATGTATATATGTGCTGTTGCTGGGGCTTGAGCTCAGGGCCTGAGTGCTGACCTGTAGCTTTTTTGTGTGTGTGTGTGTGTGTGCTCAAGGCTGGTGCTGTACCACTTGAGCCACAGCTCTGCATCTGGCTTTTTGCTGGTTAGTTGGACATAAGTGTCTCTTGAATGTATCTGCCCAGCTGGCTTTTGAACCACGATCCTCAGATCTCAGCCTCCTCGAGCGGCTATGATGAAGCCTGAGCCACCGGTGCCCAGCTAGAACTTCTTTTCCTGGGCTTCTATTGTGCACCGAGCTCTGAAACTCCTAAGCGGAGAATTGGTTTAGCTACACAGCTGTTCGCCCTCCTCCAACCTCCAGACCCAGCATGTACCCGAGGCCAGCTCTTGGACCAGCTGTGGTACATCCGTCCCCACCCCACTGAAAGACATACCTGACGTATCAGAATCACCTGCCAGCATCTCCCCCCTCCCCCCCCCCCCCGTCCTCCCCACGCTTATCTTTATTTTTTGCTGGCGGAGAAATGGAGGCTCAGCGATGTCGAGTAACTCATCCAAGGTCGCACGGCGAGTTCCAGATGGAGCTGGGATTTGAACTGGGGCCTTTGCGTGTTATCTTTACCGCTCCCTACGGGATTCCCCTCTCCTCCTGTGGCTGTGCTATTCCGGGGGCTTCCATTGGTGAGCCCCGTCTCTTCTCTCTGAACCCCCAGGACCGCAGCACCTCAGTCCCGCTGCAGGAAACGCTGGCCAGCAGCCTTTTCTGGAGCAAGGCCGATGTGGTCCAGGCAACTTGTAACTTTGACCAGAGCCACCGAATCTGCGAGGGGACCTTCGCTGACATCTACAGAGGGCAAAGGAATGGCTCGTCCTGGGTCTTCAAGAGGCTCAGAGAGGTGAGCCTGTGTGTGTGTGTGTGTGTGTGTGTGTGTGTGTGTGTGTGTGTGTGTGTGTGTGTGTAGAGGGTGGGGGGGAGCACCCCGGGGGGGGGGGGAGAGCCACAGCAGAGGCTCAGCCTCACGTTGCTCCGGGCCCTGTGTCCACAGACGGCCTGCTCAAGTCCAGGGTCCATGGAAAGATTCTTCCAGGCAGAGGTGCAGATCTGCCTGAGGTAAGCACCCTTGGGAGAGCACTGCCGGCTGCTGACACACGGCCCTGGGAGGTGCTGCCACATTCCGGGCTCTCTGCTATCGATTGTTTTAGTCTGCCTTCTGCAGCTACGAGCGACTATTGCAGAGCAGATAACGGATGGGGAATGGAGGTGTGACTCAAATGGTAGAGCGCTAGCCTTGCGGGACTGGGGAAGCCAGAGCTCCAGGCCCTGAGTTCAAGCTTCAGTATTGGCAAAACGAGGAGGGGGGTGGAAAAAGTGGTCTGCGAGGCAGGAGGAGAGCTAGGAGGGGTGGGCCTGGTGACCGCACTGGCCGAAGCCAGGCGGTCCTGGGGAGGGGGCCGGGCGTCTCCGAGAGCGTCCTCTGAGCCTCTGTCCCTGGAGGCGGGTGCCCATCAGAAGAGCAGGGCCCTTAGGCTATGAGCAGGCCCGGAGGCCCCGGTGCAGGGGTGAGGCGGGAGGGGAGGGAGGTCCAGCTTTAGCCATCCGGCTGCTCGCCCACGGCTCGCCCTGCGCCGGGGCCTGGTTTCAGATGCCGCCATCCCAACGTGCTGCCTCTGCGGGGCCTCTGTGCCGTCGGGGAGGTCCACAGCCTGATCTACGCCTACATGGAGAACGGTTCCCTGCGGGACAGGCTGCAGGCTCGGGTGAGCGTGGGTCAGCGGGCGGGCGGGCGGTGTGAGAAGCACGGGGGGGGGGCCCCAGCCGGCCGGGGAGCGGGGCTTGTGCGTGAGATCCCGGCAGCCCCCACAGATGGGCGTCATCTGGCCCACACCACACCCCCAAACCCAGGGCCAGCGCTTCCTCCATGACACTTCCTGTGGTGCTAGGGGGCGGGAGACCTGGGCTGTGCTTCCCCAGGTCAGGCTGACCGCCCGCCTCTCCTCCCGCCTCCCCCCTCCCTCAGGGCGGCTCCGACCCGCTGCCCTGGCCCCAGCGCGCCAGCATCTGCTCAGGGCTGCTTCGTGCCGTGGAGCACCTGCACGGTCTGGACATCATCCACGGGAACGTCAAGAGGTGAGACCCCGCGGCCCCCGCGGTGGGGGGGGGCCCTGGCTGCAAGGCCGAGACCTGCCCCCCCCGCCCCTTCCCCCTTCCCCAACTCTCGGCTTTGCTCTCCCACCTGGCTGCTCCCGGATTCTCTTCGGCCGATGTTAGAATTTGGACGCAGCACCTTAAACTTGGTAGGCCGGCGCTCGGCCGCGTAAGCCACAGCCCCGGTTCCAGGTGTGAACCGTGTGTTCACACGGCCGCGGGTGCCTAGCCAGAGAGGGCATCTTGTCGGGGAGCTTTCCTGCACCCCAGCATCTAAGAGTAAGACACCTCCATCTGGGGACTGCAGCATGGGCAGAGATTCCAGAAGATTCCAGAAACAAACAAACACACAAACTGGCAGACGTAGTGCTGGAGCGCAAGGACTCACACTTGGCTGTGTGGCGCATGCAAACCCGGGGGCCCTTTCTGCTTTCCTCCCTCCTGCTTTTTATTTGATTGCACGAACAACTGTACAGATAAGAAGTGAGATGCAAGGGCGAGAGACTTGTGTTTTGATGATCTCCACCCCCCCACCAAGGGCTGATGACCTCCCAGGGTCTCCATGACAACGGCTCCCGCTTGCTTCCCCACAGCTCCAACGTTCTGCTGGACCGCAGCCTCACCCCCAAGCTGGCTCACCCGATGGCTGCCCTGCGCCCCGCGGACGGAAGGTCGGGGTACACGCTGATGGAGACGCGGCTCTTCCAGGCCTCCGCGGCCTACCTGCCCGAGGACTTCGTGAGGGTGGGGCGGCTGACCCGGCGCGTGGACGTCTTCAGCTGTGGAATCGTAAGGGCGCCCGGCACTCCTGGCTGGGGGGGGGGAGGGGGGGGGGCTCAGGGCCGGGCGGAGGCAGAGGGCGGCCCGCTGCCGCCGGCACGTTCTTGGTCCAAGACCGGGACTCAAACTCGGTACTTGCAGCCCCTTTTGCCCATTGGCTGGTGCTCTGCCGACTGAGCCACGCCTCCCACCCCACCCCCTTAGTGTTTGAGATGGAATCTCCATAGGTTGTCCTGATTGGTCTTGAATGCAGGGGCTCAGGGGATCCAAGGCAGCCTCCTGAGTAGTTGGGATTATAGGCAGGTGGCAGCTTCCAGTGCCTGTGAGGTGTTCATACCCCAGCCTCCTGGGTAGCTAGGGTCACAGGCGTGAGCCCTCAGTGTCTGGCCCACACAGAAGTGCTTGAGACTCCATTTCAGTAGAACAGCTGAGGATGGTATGGATGACATGCTTGTCATCCAGTCACGTTGGAAAGTATAACTGGGAGATCCACCACCTAGGCTGGCTCAGGCAACAGAGCGGGGTTTTTATCTCAGAAATCACTAGAACATAAAGGGCCACAGATGTCTCAGGCAGGAGAGCACCTGCCTGGCAAGCACAAAATCCCGAGTTCCAATCCCAGGACTTGAGGAAGTCTATGGGGCAGAGCCTGTATGTGGTGGTCCACAAAGACTAAAACTATTTATTCTATCTGTATTATTTACAAGAACGTTTACCAATCCCTGAAACAAAGGAATTCGTGCTGTCCAGATTCTGGTAGGCTACAGATTTTATGCCCTGACTTCCTAGCTCCCAGTTGTCTGTCTGTCCTTGCCACTTGAGCCACAGCTCCACTTCTGGCTACTTAATTGATGAGACTCTCACAGACTTCTGGTTTTGGTTTTTGTTTTTTTTTATTGGTCATGAGGCCTGAACTCAGGGCCTGGGTGCTGTCCCTGAGCTCTTTTGCTCCAGGCTAGTGCTTTACCACCTTGAGCCACAGCTCTACTTCCAGTTTTTTGGTAATTGGAGATAAGTCTCTGGAACTTTCCTGCCCGGGCTGGCTTCAAACCATGATCCTCAGATCTCAGCCTCCTGAGTAGCTAGGATTACGGACATGAGCCATCAACATTTGGCTTGTCCTTGTTTACGACCATTTATCCAGCCATTTGTCCAACATCCATTCATCCATTCCTCCGAGGTTGTCCTGTCCACCCATCCATCCATCCATCCATCCATACATGTATTCATCCATCTATCCATCCCTCCATCCCTCCATCCATGTATTCATCCATCCATGTATCCATCCATCCATCCATCCATCCCTCCATCCATGTAGTCATCCATCCATCCATCCATCCATCCATCCCTCCATCCATGTAGTCATCCATCCATCCATCCATCCATCCCTCCATCCATGTAGTCATCCATCCATCCATCCATCCCTCCATCCATGTAGTCATCCATCCATCCATCCATCCCTCCATCCATGTAGTCATCCATCCATCCATCCATCCCTCCATCCATGTAGTCATCCATCCATCCATCCATCCCTCCATCCATGAAGTCATCCATCCATCCATCCATCCCTCCATCCATGTATTCATCCATCCATCCATCCATCCATCTATCCATCCATCCATGTATTCATCCATCCATCCATGTATCCATCCATCCATCTATCCATCCATCCATGTATTCATCCATCCATCCATGTATTCATCCATCCATCCATCCATCCATGTATTCATCCATCCATCCATCCATCCCTCCATCCATGTATTTATCCATCCATCCATGTATCCATCCATCCATCCATCCATCCATCCATGTATTCATCCATCCATCCATCCATCCATCCAGGTTGAGCTCCCCTCCCCCACTCCTTCTTGCCTTCACCACCAAAGTCAAGCAGGGTTTTTTTGGTGGTGGTTGTTTTGTTTTTAAATAAGAGCAAGTAGAGCTGACTTGGTAGTGAGCTTACACTGTGGTCCTTGTGAGCCCCCTGCAGAGAAGGGAATGCAGGGGTTCCCAGTGTCACCGGAGGGAGGATGGCACCCTGCCTCCTCAGCCCGTCAGCCAGCCGTCCGTGTGTGCGCAGAACCCAGCCAGGGAAGCGGTAGCTCAAAGAAGCGAGTCTCTTTCTCTTTCCCACCCGGTGGTGCCGCCGAGCTGCCTTCTGCCTGAACTCTGCCCTGCCGCGCTGTCACTACCCCGCCCTGCCCATTCATATCACTCCTGTGGGCCGCTCCAGCCCTTGCCCAGGGCCAGCCAAGCCGGCTCGGCCTTCTGCTCCTCAGCCTCCTGCTCCGGAAGCAGGAGGATCACAAGTTCAAGGCCGGTCTGAGCTGTATAGCAAGAACCCGGTCTCAAAAGCCAAAACAAAAGCCAGGCACGGGCGGCTCACACCTGTAATCCCAGCTACTCAGGAGGCTGAGATCTGAGGATTGCAGTTCAAAGCCTGCCTGAGCAGGAAACGCTGTGAAACTCCAATGAATCACAGAAAAAGCCAGAAGTGGTACCTATAGCTCAAGTGGTAGAGTGCTAGCCTTGAGCAAAAAGAAGCTTAGGGACAGGGCCTAGGCCCAGAGACTGGCAGAAAAAAATAAAAACCAAAGCAAATCCTTCTTCATCCTTTCCCTCTACTTTTTTGCTTTTAATTCAGTCCTTGGCTTTTCAGTTGACCTTCTAATTTGTCCATTTATTCTCCCGTCTGTCCGTCCATCTGTCCACTCACTTACCAAGGCCCCTCCCTTTTCTCGGCCCTGGTTGATAGTTATGATTTTGAGTTTTTTGGTCCCTGTGGGGTGGGGCGGGGTGCACAGGACTTTGTTTATCTTTAATGACTCTGACAAACAGCTCATCCAGGTCCAGAGCCAGAAGCAGAGGCAAGGGACACTGGATTCATTTCCCCTGGTTCTTCCCTCCCTTCCTGACAGACCTGGAAAGGTGTCTGTCCTGGCTTTGCTTCCAGCCCTCTTGCCGCAGCGGCACCCCCTGCTGTTCCCTCCTGGTCATTGCTAGCCTGTTGCTCACACCACTGGCCCTGGTTATTTGGGTGGTAGATTTTTTTTTAGTCCTAGGGCTTGAACTCTGGGCCTGGGCACTGTCCCTGAACTTCTTTGCTCATGGCTATTGCTCTGCCACTTGAGCCATACCTCTGCTTCTGAATTTTTGGTTGGGTTTTTTTTAACTGTATTTTTTTGTGTTTTTTTTTTTTCTTTTTTGGTACTGGGGATCGAACCCAGGACGTTGTACTTGCTAGGCAAGCGCTTTGCCACTGAGCTACATCCCAGCCCTGCTTCTGACTTTTTGGTGGTTAATTGGAGATGAGTCTCATATACTTTACTTCCCAGGCAGGCTTTGAACTGCGATCCTCAGATCTCAGCCCCCTGAGGAACTAGGATTGCAGGTGTGAGACACCAGTGCCTAGCAGCGACCTGCAGCCAGCTCAGCTTTTTTTGCTAGTCCTGGGCTCTGTCCTTGAACTCGGTTTTGCTCAGTGCTAGCACTCTACCACAGCACTACATCCAGCTTCGTGTGTGTGTGTGTGTGTGTGTGTCTGTCTGTCTGTCTGTCTGTCTGTCTCTGTATGTGTGTGTGTGATTAATTCAAGACAAGAGTCTCATAGATGTTCCTTCCTGGGCTGGCTTTGAACCATGGTCCTCAGATCTCAGCATCCTGGATAGTTAGGATTACAGGCATGAGCTACCAGTGCCCAGCTTAGGGTTTTTGTTTTTTTTGTTTGTTTTAGATAGAATCTTGCTAACATTTTCTCTCTGGGCTGTCTACAAACTGTGATCCTCCTATCTCTGCCTCCTGAGTAGCTGGGATTACAGGCATGTACCACCATGCCCAGCCACATACTTGAGGGTTTGAGTTCCATCCTTCTTGCCTTGCTCTCCACAAGTGAGATTTGCCAGGCAGGCGGCATGTTTAGTTGGAGGTGTTTGGTGGTGGCAGAGCCGTCCTGGGGCTCAGACATCTCCGCGAGAAGAAGCTTCTCTCGGTGAGAATCTTCTGCTGACCTTGAACATGAGTGCTGACTGTGCTAACTCCAAGTTCTGTTCTGTCCAGGTGTTAGCCGAGGTCCTCACTGGCATTCCTGCCATGGATAAGAGCCGGAGCCCGATGTACCTGGTAAGTGGCAAGGTGCCTTGTGTTTGGCCGGCTCGTCGGTTGCTGCGTGGGGAGGGAGAGTTCCAAGTCCAGAACAGTCCGTTCTGTAGGCCGAAGAACGGACACACCCATCCCTTCCCACACGCAGTGTCATTTCAAAGTACAAGTCAGCCCGGCCTCTGCGTGCGACCCATGCCGTTGATTGCTAAGGCATCCCGAAGCCCGTGAAAGGGACGCGGTGTCCACAGACGAGGAGCTGGTTCTGAGAGCCACCCGAGGCCCGGCGCCTCAGGGCTGAGTCAGCTCCGCTGGCGTGTGTGCGTGGGCCCTGACGGGGGCCTGAGCGCAGCCTTGCACTCTGCGTGGCTTTGGCTCCCACCCAGCACTCTGTCTCTTGAGCCACAGCTCTCCTTTTCGATGCTCAATGAGAGGTAACGGTCTAAAAGTCTCATGGACTTTCCTGCCCGGGCTGGCTTTGAACCTCAATCCATTTCTATCCCAGCCCGCCTGAGTAGCTAGGATTACAGGTGTGAATGCTGGTCCCCAACTAGAAGGGTTGTGATTGTTGTTCAAGGTTTACACACGTGGAGGATGTTGGGTTTGGTTGTTGGTTTTAAATCTGATTTCTCTCTCTTCCTGTAGAGCTGAATGTTAGTGTCATGGTGTCCTGTTGGGGTACACATAGTCTGATGGAGATGAAGATTTAGTGAGAGGAGAGGGCAGATGTGACTTGCTGTGGTGCGGGTGGAGGAAGCCAGCCTCCCCTCATGCTAGCTGGCTCTCTTGGGGTGTGGTTGACTAAGTATCTGGGGAGTAGCTGGTGGTTTCTGTCAGGATTAAAATGGCATGTGCCCACAGCTCTGGCTTTGGTGGCTGTGTTGGAGAAACATGACAGACAAGAAAGGAAGAAACTGGGTGTGCCCTCACCTGTGATCCTAGCTAAAGGCTGAGATCTGAGAATCGTGGTTCGAAGCCAGCCTGGGCAGGAAGGTCTGTGGAATGTTTTGTTTTTAGTTGTGGGGTTTGAACTCGGCCTGGCCGCTGTCCCTGAGCTCTTCAGCTCAAGGCTGGCGCTCTACCACTTGAGCCACAGCGCCACTTCTGGTTTTCTGGTGGTTAATGGGAGATAAGAGTCTCACGGACTTTCCTGCTTGGGCTGGCTTTGAACCGTGATCCTCAGATCTCAGCCCTCCGAGTAGCTAGGATTACAGGCGTGAGCCACTGGTGCCCGGCTCTGTGAGACTCTTATCCCTAGTTAACTCCCCCAAAGCTGAAAGTAGAGTTGTGGATCAAGTGATAGAGCACTAACCTTGGGCACAAAAGCTGAGAAACAGCACCCAGGTCCTGAGTTCAAGCCCCACAATTGCCAAATAAAGTAAGTTAGGTGTAAGTTATGAGCATAAAGTATATAATGTGTGTGCAGTGCTGATCTGGAACCCAGAGCTAAACACGCACCCTGTCACCAAGCTCTCCTCTAGCACGAACACATTGAGTGTTATTTTTTTTTAATTGTTATCATAAAGATGACGCACAAAGGGCTTGCAGTTACATAAGTCAGGTACAAAGTCGTCTTTTCTTTGGGCAATGTCGCCCCTTCCATTGCTCTCTCCCAGTTTTTCCCCCGACACTACATCTTGACATATGCATATATTCTCATGGAACTGTCATCAAGTCACGATGACTCATCTGTGCACTGCCCTCCCCTTTGTATTCCCGGCTCCCGGTTCTGACCTAGCCGCTGCCAGAAGCCATTCATCAGCCTCCTGTCACTGAGCCCGAGCTCTCTTCTCTGAGCTCCATCGGCATGAAGTCACGGGCTCCTCCCTCTGCCGGCTGTTCCCGCCTCCCACGGGGCTGTGCGTGCCGGGGGTTCCTCTCCTTAGTGGTTTGGGCACCTGTCATCCCAGCCAGCAGGAGGCTGACGCAAGTAGACCGCGTTTGGGGCCAGCCTGAACTGCATCGTGAAATGCCTCAGAACAGAAACAACAAACCTAAAGGCACCAGAGATGTGTGTGTGTGTGTGTGTGTGTGTGCATGCACACTTGTGTGTGTTCACTCGTCCATGGTGGCGGAGATGGTGTGAGCCCCAGCAGAGGTATGCGGTTGTGTAGCGACCGCCATGCCAGGGATAGGAAAGATTTCCAGCTTCACACAGAGAGTCCCCAGGCCTCCCCCCACCGCCCCCAAATGCCTCTGGACGCTGCTGCCCTGGCTAGAGCATCTGGAATTGGAGCCGAGCCTGCACCTGTCCGTTGCAGGTGTCCGGGGCGCCCCCTTGTGGGGTGGTGTTCTGGGGCGGGCACCTCGGGGCTCTTCCGTTCCCCAGCCCCTTCCCTTGTCCTCTGGTAAAGTGGGTCACTGGTCCCCGCAGGCCGTGACGCCTGCTTTGGCTGATTGCGCGCTTGCGGCTTCTGCTCTGTCTGCTGGGCCCTCCCAGTTCCTGTGGCCCTGGCAGCTTTTGGGGTCAAGGCGCTTGTCAGGAGCCCCGAGCCTCCATTCAGTCCCGCCCCCCCCCCCCCCACTCTCCGTGCTGCTGTCCTGGGCTCTGGGATGCTGGCCCCAGGGGCCGTGGTACCCCGTCCCTGCTCTGACATCAGGCTTCCTTCTGTGAGTCAGCAGTGAGCCCAGGGCGGATTCTCCCGGGGGTTTTGGGCGGCTGCCGGGAGCCGGGATTTGTCCCCCATAGTGGAGGCCTCTGTCTGGGCTCCTGCGTCGGCTTCCGCTGGTGCTTCGATCTAGCCATGCGCACACCAGGGAGCTGTGCAAAAGCATAGTGCAGGCCGGCACCGGTGGCTCATGCCTGTAATCCTGGCTACTCAGGAGGTTGAGCTGTGAGGATCAAGGTTCAAAGCCAGCCCCCTGAAGATAAATCCAGGAGACTCTTTTTTTTTTTTTTTTTTTTGCCAGTCCTGGGGCTTGGACTCAGGGCCTGAGCACTGTCCCTGGCTTCTTTTTGCTCAAGGCTAGCACTCTGCCACTTGAGTCACAGCGCCACTTCTGGCCATTTTCTGTATATGTGGTGCTGGGGAATCGAACCCAGGGCTTCAAGTATACGAGGCAAGCGCTCTTGCCACTAGACCATATCCTCAGCCCCAGGAGACTCTTATCTCCAATTAGCCAGCAAAAAGCCAGAAGTGGCGCTGTGGCTCAAGTGGTAGAACTGTAGCCTTGAGCAAAAGAAGCTCAGAAACAGTGTCCAGGCCCTGAGTTCAAGTCCCAGGACTAGCAAAAAAGAAAAGAAAAGAAAGACTAGTGCTTTACCACTTGAGTCACAGATCCACTTCCAGTTTATTAGTGGTTAATTGGTGCTAAGAATCTCACAGACTTTCCTGCCCAGGCTGGCTTTGAGATACAATCCTTAGATCTCAGACTCCTGGGTAGTTAGGATTACAGATGTGAGACACTGGCACCCAGCATTGTAAATATATGTGTATGTGTGTGTATATATAACATTTTTACTTTTTTTTTTTTTTTTTTTTGGCCAGTCCTGCTGGGCCTTGGACTCAGGACCTGAGCACTGTCCCTGGCTTCCTTTTTGCTCAAGGCTAGCACTCTGCCGCTTGAGCCACAGCGCCACTTCTGGCCGTTTTCTGTATATGTGGTGCTGGGGAATCGAACCCAGGGCCTCATGTATACGAGGCAAGCTCTCTTGCCACTAGGCCATATCCCCAGCCCCAACATTTTTACTTTTTATTGGTCTAGATTGCTATACAAGGGAGTATTTCATTGTCACCCCAGTGGAGGTTTTTAGTTGAGCTGAATTGCTGATGGTCTCAGGCACACAGTGTTCTTGAATCTTCAGTCCACCCCCACTTGAGTAGGGACACAGAGGCAGAGAGGGGCCTGTTCCGTTTATGTATTTATTTTAGCTCTTGCTGTTTTGTTTTTATTTATTTAATTTCTTTTTGTATTCTCGAGGCATGGTTTCACAAGTTGGCACTGGCTGGCTTCAAATGCCTCATCCCGCTGCTTCGGCCTGTGGAGTGCCGGCACTCTGGGCATTATAGGCAGGCACTACCACACCCAGCTCTACCTCGTTTTTTTCTTTCTGCCAGTGCTGGGACTTGAACTCAGGGCCTCGCACTCTTGCTTAGCTGTCTTGCTCGCGGCTGGGGTTCATTCGCTTGGGCCATGCTCTCAGTTCTGGCTTTCTGCTGGTCAGCTGGAAGTTCGAGTCTCCCAGACTTGTCTGCCGGAGCTACTCTGAACTGTGGCCCTCAGATCTCAAGACTCCTGAGTAGCTAGGCGTGAGCCACTGGGGGGGGGGGGGTGACGCTATTAGTATTTAGGACTGGTAGACTAAGTGATATTACTAGTATTGATCACTAACTAGTACACTGTGTGAGTGATAGGATCCTGTTAGGGTTGATCACTAATAGACTATGTAAATGATACTAAGGAGCATCATTTATTGAACTATTTGAATGGCTATCATGTATCAGTGATGAATACTAACCTGTCACTAACAGACCCCTGCGCTTTAGGCACATTATTTCATTGCCCTTGTGGAAGCGCTAGGCATATAGGCGTTTGGCCACGCAGGTTTTCCTGCCCTGGGTTGGAGAAGGGGGAGCCCCGTGGTGGTGGTGGGGGGACCCCGGGCACGAGGTCTCCGCTTGCTTGTTTCTGGGGTACTTGCCCGATGCACACAGGTCCTCCCACGAACCCTTCCCTCCCTCCCTCCCACAGAAGGATCTGCTCCTCGGCGAGATTGCCAGCAGCACCGCCTCGCCCGGCTCCGGGAAGGCGGACGCGGAGAAGGCCATGGCCCGGGAGATCTGCCAGAACCACCTGGAGAGGGGGGCGGGGCCGCTGCCGGGGGGCGGGGCCGAGGCCTGGGCCGCCGCCGTCTGCCTCTGCCTGCGCAGGCGCAACGCCAGCCTGGAGGAGGTGAGCCGGCCCCGCCCCCCCATCACCACCACCCGCCCAGGCCTGTGCTGCCATGGTCAGCTAGCAGACATGAGGTTCCGCCCTCCCCCTCCCCCTCCCCCTCCCCCTCCCCCTCCCCCTCCCCCTCCCCCTCCCCTCCTCCTCCTCCTCCTCCTCCTCTTTGTGCAAGTCCTGGGCCTTGAACTCTGGGCCGGGTACCTTTTTCCACTCAAGGCTGGAGCTCTACCGTTTGAACCACAGCTCCACTTCTGGTTTTTGGGTGGTGGGTGAGGAATAAGAGTCTTTCATTCGTTTCTACCTGGGCTGCCTTTGAACATCAATCCTCAGATCTAGGATTATCAGCTAGGATTGTGGGCGTGAGTCACCAGGACGCAGCCAGACAACTATTTCTTGAGCACCTACTGCAAAGACTTACCTGCCAGGTTGACATCGGAGATACGCGTCACGTAGACTAAAGGGGACGGTGTATACAAGAAGGAATAAATGGTCCTGTTTACCACTAAGCTGGAAAAATGAAAGAGATGGGCTGGGGCGGGCGCTAGCAGAGCTGCGGGCCTGGCTTCACGGTCAGCTGTGCGGTTCGTCTGCTGAGTCGGTGGCCCACGCCTGTAGTCCTCACCACTCAGGAAGCTGAGAGCTGAGGATTGCGATTTGAAGACAACCTGGGCAGAGAGACCCTTGTCTCCAGTAAACCAGAGAGAAGTCCTAAGAAGTGTGATTCAGGTGCTAGGGTGCCAGCCGTGAATGAAAAGGCCCAGCAATGGATGGATTCACGGGCTGGATTTTTTGTTGTTGTTAGGCACCGAGCAAAGGAGATGTTGTTATCAAGTGTGTGTGTGTGTGTGTGTGTGTGTGTGTGCGAACTCATTTCTCAAGCTCCTAGACACACAGATACAGGGAGGAAGAATATGAACAGTGAACGATGAACTTAGTCATTGAACCACGCAGCTCTGCTGCAAGGCATTTGGGCCCGGGGCTCCAGGTCGTGGGTGTTGCTATGTGTGTCTCTCTGTTCCCTGGGCTCGCTTTCCATCTCTTGCCTCTGCTTTACCCTCTGCCAACACCTCATTTTCTCCTATGAATCCCCGAGTGGGGTGGGGAATCTGGTTCTGCCTGTAGAAAGCCTAGAGGGTTGTCTTTCCAACTTTAGGCGTCACCCATCTCGAGGAAGAATTCCGATTGGCTGTCTTTGGTAACACGCCCGACTCTGGACCAATCGTTGTGCCCAGAGGAATGGGATGCTATGATTAGCCCATCTGGGCTCATCTGTGCCCGACGGGGGCCGGGAGGGTGGGAGTCAAGTTCAGGTCTCTTCAAAGGTGGGATGTGGTCCTTCCACCAGCACGGTCCGTGTTGGTGTTGTTTCCCCTAGGAGACCTTGGGCGCCGGGTGCTGCCCCTGGAGTCACTCTGTCTTCTCTGCCCTCCGCTCCCCAAGGCCCTCAGCTCCATGGTCGCCGTGGAGGAGCGGCTCCGAGGTTGGCCGTCAGTCCCGTGGAGCGGGCTTTCTGAGGCCGCGGGCGTGTCCTCCAACACCCCAGAGGAAACGGACGACGTGGACAACTCCGGCCTGGACTCGTCCCGGCCCTGCATCGGGGCGGCCTCCCCATCTGTCTGCGCACAAGGCCGAGCAGGAGGGCTGCCGGCCACCGGGGAAGAGGGGGCCGACTGCCTGTCTGTGGCTTGTGGGGGCCCGCCGCCCCCCCAGGATGGTAAGCACAGGAGGTTGGGCTCATCTGACAGGAACCTGCCGTGACTTCCTCGGTCATTCTCATTTATTCCCTCTCGTAGATCCTCAGGGACTCGCCGATTGTAAAGTCAGGAGCCATCCCCTTTGTGTCTTTCCTCCTCCTGTTACAACCCCATGTCCAGCCAGTCACCCAGGCTAGCGCCACCTTCCCGGTCTCTCTCCCCTCCGTCTCTGCATTGCCCTCACGTCCAAGTCACCATCTTCTCACTGGGACTGCTGTGCGGCCTTCCCTAGCCAGCCCACCCGCTCCGCTCCTCCCTCGGAAGCTCCTCTTTCAGGAGCCGGTAGGAGTGGCTATCTTTGTTGGTGGCGGTGGTCACGGGGCTTGGACTCCAGGTCTGGGCGCTGTCCTTCAGCTTTTCTGCTCAAGGCTGGCGCTCTACCACCGGGTCATAGCTCCACCTCCTGTTTTCTTGGTGGTTAATTGGAGAAAAAGAGTCTCGTGGACTTTCCTACCGGGGCTGGCTTTGAAGCCCCATGCACACATTTCAGCCTCCTGAGTAGTTACAGCACGAGCCACTGGCACCCAGCTGGGGTACGCACTGGTACACTTTTCGCTAACATGTCCTTGTTCCCGGGCTCACTGGATGTCAAGGCTGTGACCCCGGAAGGAAGAGGAAGGAGAGGCAGGCTGTAAGCATTGTGGGCTCCAAAGCCCTGAGGAGGTGCATGCACCACCCCTTTGGAAAGCGGGGTGGGGGTGGGGGGGCAAGTTGTGGGCTTCCCTACACAGACAGAAGTAATGCACCTGTTCTTACCTGCTCCTGGAGCCTGCTTTGGAAACTTGATTGATGTGAGATTCTGACCAAGTCTATCTTTTCTTTTTCTTTTTTTTTTGCCAGTCCTGGGCTTGGACTCAGGGCCTGAGCACTGTCCCTGGCTTCCTTTTGCTCAAGGCTAGCACTCTGCCACTTGAGCCACAGCGCCACTTCTGGCCATTTTCTGTATATGTGGTGCTGGGGAATCAAACCCAGGGCTTCATGTATATGAGGCAAGCACTCTACCGCTAAGCCACATTCCAGACCCCAAGTCTACCTTTTAAAGAATTATAATAATAGTAATTTCGGTTCAGGTTGCTCTTTTGTGCTTTGTGTATTGAACATCAGCTAGAGAGACTTCCTGGAAAATCGAGATCAATGAAGCCAAAAGGAAACTAATGGAGAACATCCTTCTCTACAAAGAGGACAAACTGGACAGCGTGGAGCTCTTCGGGCCCTGGTGACCGGAACACAGCTGATGACCCGACCTCCACTGGAAAGACAAGTTGTACAGTCAGTGGCGAGGTCCAAGGTCAGTCAAGACGTGCAAACCACACATCAGCTCTCCCCATGGAAGGGAAGGGAACTCCCATTTCCTAAGAGTGACGTAGGGGACGGGAGAGCCCAGCCGTCACAAATGCGCAAATCCGGAAGTGTTTGTCCTGTCTGGGACGTGAGTCAGCGTGGGGTATCAGAACAGACTGAACCGGGGTGCCTGGTACAGGGGACCAGGATGTGGGTGGCTTTGTGGTTCTGGGGTGCCTGTGATGATAACCACCCCAGGAGGCGCTCTGGCCCCTCCACACGGACAGCAGAGGGTTTCAAATCTGGTGACATAGTTGCCAACGACTACCTGCCAGCCACCCCATCCCTGAGATTTCCACCCTGGTCCTAGCCCTCAAGGTCCCTGGTTGGACCAGCGGAGACACCTGCTTAGGAGTCCATGGTTTGCATTTATCGCCCATCTTGTGAATGCTCAGCAACTTAATCCGCCCGTCCCCTAACGCACTTTTAGAACTGTTTGTGCTGCTACTGGGGCCTGCGTGCTGCCCTCTAACTTTTTGTTTTTCTAAAGCTAGCGCTCTACCAGTTGAGCCACAGTTCTACTTCTGGCTTTTGGTGCTTAATTGGAGATCAGAATCTCATGGACTTTCCTGCCAGGACTGGGTTTCGACTGTGATGCTCAGATGTGATCCTTCTTCAGCCTCTTGAGGAGCTAGGATTACAGGCATGAGCCACCAGCGCCCAGCTTTGGGCATTTTGTTTTTGTTCTATTGGGTTTAAGCTACTACATACAATTCACAGTACACATTTTAATTTTCACAGTGATGAAAATTATCATTCTGCTCTACATAGCTTACAAAGTCTATGAACTTTAACAATAAAATCATTTCCTCCATTTTGGATGATATATACATGACTTTCCTTTTGTTAAGTAACATATTCCTTCTTTCACTCTTCCTTCCTTCCCATTCCTACCCATGGGTTGCTTAGTTCACTTTCATCAGTGTTCAGTGTAACCGATGGTCCCCTCTGCTATATTATTATTATTTTCATACACTTTCCACTCATTGTGTGGACACATGTTTTTAATGGGAGCTTTTATTTTCAGACTATGTGTTATTTATGGCTGGGTGAAGAATCAGTTGGACTAATTTCATCAATTATTTAGTTAAGTCATTTAATTTCTGTGATGTCAGTTTCCTTGAAG
This sequence comes from Perognathus longimembris pacificus, assembly GCF_023159225.1. NCBI lineage: Eukaryota > Metazoa > Chordata > Mammalia > Rodentia > Heteromyidae > Perognathus > Perognathus longimembris. The sequence continues at coordinate 68,255,789 of NC_063170.1, forward strand.
GGTAAATCCTGCTCATTCTTCCTGCCTTAGCTGTTGGAACAGGGGGTGGTTCCAGAAGCACTTTGAAGAATGCACTTGTCCTGTTTTATAAAATAAAAGGAATTAAGCCAGGCATGGAGGCTCATTCCTGTAACCTGAGCTATGCACGAGGCTGAGATCTGAGCATTAAAGTTTGAAGCCAGCCCTGGCAGGGAAGTTTGTAAGACTCTTATTTCCAATTAGCCAGAGCTGGCCTTGAGCTCTAAATAAAGTTCAAGGACAATGCCCAGGCTATGAGTTCAAGCCCCAGCACTGGCACACACACACACACACAACACGCCGAGTATTAAACATGTGTTTCTGTCATGTATGTAATGTTTATACAGTGGGTATATTTTTGGAAAACCATATTGTAGATCTTTTTTTTGGTGAAATGCTGTTTTCTAATTCATTAGGAGAAATGTCTTAATTCTATAAAGATGTATTTGAAAAATAAAAAAAACACACATGTAAAACCAAGATGTCTTGTAGTTAGTTATGTCCAGATCAGTTTGCTTTGGGACAGTTTGTTTTGCAGTTTGGGATGGGTTGACCAGCGGTAACCCCGTTGTACAGACATTTTGTGAACCATTTCCTTCACAGAGGAGGTGGTTTTCATTCTTGTTGCTAACACCTTGCATTCATGTTGGTGCCAATGTCCACGTCCGTGAATGGTGTGTGGGAGCATATTTTCCCACACCATCAGCAACAAAACGGATCGTCGTCTTGCGTGTTTTTGCTGTGACTGTGGACTGGGCTATACTTGGGCTTGAACTTGGGGCGGCGCTCTACCACCCGAATCACTCCCCCAGCCTTACTTTTTGCTCAATGTTTTGGAGATGGAGCCTGGGACTGCGCTATGCCACATCTCTGTCGGGTACAGAAGACGACAGGCATGAGCCGCTGGAGCCCAGCAATCCTCCCGTTTCTTGATCCCGCCAATCCAACGGGTGAAACATTACAATTTAGGACTGGGGGCCTCAATTTAAACTCCACCACCACCACCACCACTGGCAGGGCCAGCAGGGAGAGGAGCCCGCCGGCGCCCCCTACCGGCTCTGCGGGGTGCTCGCACTGGGCAACCGCCGCCGGGCCTCCGCGGCGCGCTTTCCGAGCCCAGGCGGGTAGCCCCGCCCCGAATGCCTCCCGACCAATGAACGAGCCTCGTCAGGTGTCGGGACCCGCCTCCGAGCCTCCTGACCAACAGGCGAGCTCCGTCTTGGCAGGAGTCCCGCCCCCTCCGGCTTCCGGCAATGGGAGCCCACGGTGCGGCCGAGGCCCCGCCCAGCCCGCGCACGGGCCGCGTTCAGTGGGGCGGGCGCCAAGGTGGCGGCCTGAGCGGGCGCCGCGCGGGCTGAGGCCGGTTTGGCCGCCGGGGGGGGGGGGGAGGGCAGGCGGCGAGCTGCCTGCCGGGCGGGCCTCGCGTGGGCCGCGGCGGCCGGAACGCCGGGGCGGGGGGCTGTCCTGAGGCGGCGGCCGGTTCCCGCGGGCCCCCGCGGCCCGGGGCGGGCCGCCGCGGGGTGCGGCGCCGGCCCGGCCGCCATGCGTGGTGGCCCCTAGAGCGCCGCACGTCGGCGAGGGCTTGGCGTCGCCCGGCGCGTCGGAGCGCGCCGCCGTCCCGGAAGTCGCGCGGCCCCGGAAGTGGCGCCGGGGGGGGGGTGGTCCCGGGAGCACGCCGTGGGTCTTCCGCGAGCGACCGGGGCCGGCGGCGAGCTTCAGACCCTCGGGACCGGTCCGAGGCGCCCGGGCGTCTCCGGAAGGCTGAGCAGTGTGATGGGCGGCGGAAGGAAGCGGCAGAGGTCAGTGCGGCCCGCCGGGGCGCTGGGGCTCGGGGGTGCTCCGGGGCGCCCCCCGGGGTGGCGGCCGGGCGAGGCGGGCGGCGGGCGGGAACCCAGGCCCTCCTGTGCCTCGCTTGCAGGTGCCCATGGCGTCGGAGCGGCGCCAGGTCCAGGACCACCGGAGCAGCTCTTCGGAAGGGTGTCCCCGCAAGCGCCGCTGCCTCCGGGAGCCCGGTGATGTGGCCCCCTCCCGCCGGCCGGCCCGCAGCTCCGCGTCGCGCCCGCGCTCTCGGGGCGCCGGCAGCCCCGAGCGCCTGAGAGCCTCGCCCGCCGGCGATGCGGCCGGCGCGCCCCGCCGGCCCTGGAGCTCCGCGCGCCGCACGAGTTCCTCGTCCTCCGGCTCCTCCCAGTCCTCGGGCCCGGGTGTGGGCGGCGCCGCTTCCCCGGGCGGCCTGAGTCGGAGCCCTCGGGGGTTCCTGTCGGCTTGGGGAGCCCCGCTGCCCGCCAGCCCCTCGCTGGAAGAAATGGCTTCTCGCGAGGAGGAAGCCTGCAGCCTTAAGGTAAGTGCCTTGGCCCGGCCCGGCCTCCTGCCCCTGGCTACGGAGCTTGGGATATTTTGAGGGGAGGACACCAAAAACAAAAACGAAAACGAGATCTCCCCGGGCTCTTCGCCTGAAACCCTAGCTACTGCGGAAGCTGAGATCTGAGATCCGAGGAGCGCGGCTTGAAGCCAGTCCCAGCAGGAAAAGTCTGGGAGACTCTGATCTCCGGGTATCCACCAAAAAGAAAAAGCCGGAAGTAGAGCGGAGGCTCTGGTCGTGGAGCGCCAGCCTTGAGCAGGAAAAGCCAAGGGACAGCTCCCAGGCCCTGAATGCAAGCCGCAGTACACACACACACACACCCGCACACAATCAATCTCTGACGACCCCTGAGGTTTTCCTTATCTATACCAGCGAAACGACTTGCAAAGCCTTAAAATACAAGTGTCTGCACCCATCGCAGAAAAACCGGTGCAACTGGGCTGAGGTGTGGTAGATTTTATCCCGCTCCCTAGGTAACTGCAAATGTGAAGAAGGGCTGTAGAAGAACTGGACTCTGCAGAGTGTGCCTCCCCCGAGAGAGGGCATGGGTATTTTAGTCAGTTTAAGGAATGGTGTCTTTGTCCTTTGAATTTCTCTGTAAACTAGTCTAAATTTCACCTCCAAAGGTGTGGCTTTTCACTATAAAGTTGTGATTTCCTGCACAGCATGTTGGAGTTTTGCTTTGGTGGGGCTTTGGGTGCCTGTTCTGGGGCCTGAACCCAAGGCTTCCACGCTGTTTCTGAGCATTTGTGCTCAAGGCTAGATAATGCTCTACCACTTGAGCCACAGCTCCACATTGGCTTTTTGCTGGTTAATTGGAGGTAAGAGTCTAATGAGCTTTCCTGCCCCAGCTGGCTTTGAACCTAGATCCTCAGGTCTCAACTTCCTGAGTAGCTAAGAATTACCGGCACATGCCTGGGCCACCTGACTTTGTTTTTGTTGTCAGTCCTGAGGCATGGACTCAGGGCCTGAGCACTGTCCCTGGCTTCTTTTTGCTCAAGGCTAGTACTCTACCTCTTGAGCCACAGCTCCACTTCGGGCTTTTTTCTATATATGTGGTGCTGAGGAATCGAACCTAGGGCTTCATGTATACGAGGTGAGCACTTTACCACTAGGCCATATTCCCAGCCCTCCACCTGACTGTTTGGTTTTTTAGGTTAACCCTAAGTTTGGTTCCAAAGTTAAGTTTCAGAGTAGACTTATCATGATGATGATGTACTGAATTGAATGGACTGATTCATTGAGTTGAAACCCCTTTGTACAACTAAAGATAATATAGACTTAGTGGAAACACTAGGAAGTATTCCTGAGTCCTTGGGGTAGATTGAGTGGTTTGTAGTAGCTCCATTCCTTCCACTGTCCCCTCAGGCCTTGAATAGGAATTTATTGAGGCCCTGTGTGTGCCAGGCAGTGCTGCAGCATGTAGGGCTCTCCAGCAACCCAGGATGACTGCCCTCCTAGATTTTGGAGCTCCAGGTCCAAAGTGAGGAGTCTTTTCTGCATGTGGAGTAGAGGCTAGCCCTCATAGGAGGTGAAATGGGCTGTGACTAGACAAAGTAGATTTTAAAGAAGTAATAAAAACAGAAACAGGCCCTAAGGTTTCCTGAAGGTCTCTCTCTCTCTCTCTCTCTCTCTCTCTCTCTCTCTCCCTCTCCCTCTCTCTCTCTCCCCCCCTCTCTCTCTCTCTCTCTCTCTCCTCTCTCTCTCTCTCTCTCTCTCTCTCTCTCTCTCTCTCTCTCCCCCACCAGTTCTGGGCCTGGGCACTGTCCCTGGCTTCTTTTTGCTCAAGGCTAGCACTCTGCCACCTGAGCCACAGCACACTTCTGGCTTATTTCTGTATATGTGGTGCTGAGGAATCAAACCCAGGGCTTCATGTATACGAGGCACAAGCACTCTACCACTAGGCCATAATCCCAGGCTCTGCGTGGATTTTTTTAAATTTACAAAATCACGGGGAGTTGAAAGTCTTCTTTAGCATAAGAATTCTGAATATGATTCATACATAAATCAGGTGGCTGTGGGTATGTGTTGACACAACACAGTCTTGGCATTATTTTATCCATGTGGACTTGCAGGGTTCTTGGTGGAGGAGAAACACATGGAGAGCTCCGGTTAGGCGAGGTGGTGTGTGGGGAAGCCGCTGTTTCCAGTCTGGTTGCTCATCACCAGCACTGCTGAGGGTTCCTCCCTAAGGGTGTGTTTGTTTAAAACCGAGGCCTTGGTGACTTCAAGCGTCCCTCTTCCCTGTCCCTCAGCACTCATTCTCCATCCCTGAAGTGCGGGCCTCTGGTGGGCTCCAAGTCCCTTGAGCAAGCACAGCTGTGGTGCCTTAACTAAGCTGCAGTCCCGAGTCCTCCCGGGCTTCCCAGGTCTCCTCGAGGGCCACTGTCCTCCGCCTGCAGCCACCTGCCTCCTGGGTCTGCACGGACAGGGGTCACTTTGCTCTGTGTGCCTCCAGCCTTAAGCTCAGGGCTCCCCGGGAGCTCAGTGCCAGGACAAAGACTGTTCACAAGGGAAGGTATTTGAGCCTTTCATTTTATCTTTTAGTTCTGAGAATAGAATCCAGACTTGGTAGTGCTGTGCTATTGAGCTACGCCTGCAACCTCTGGGCATTGATTGTATTTATTTTTGTTGTGCGTGTATATGTTAGTGGGGGTTGAACTCGGGGCTTGGAGTTTGCATGCTCAATTTGCTTGATAGGCTGATGATCTACTACTTGAGCCACACCTCCCTTCCAGCTTTTTTGCTGGATATTTTGAAGATGGAGTCTCAATGGATTTCTCTGCCTTCGGTGGCTTTCAAATGTAATCCTTGGGATCTGAGCCGCCTAAGAAGGTTCTTTTTTTTTTTTTTTTTTTTTTGGCCAGTCCTGGGCCTTGGACTCCGGGCCTGAGCACTGTCCCTGGCTTCTTCCCGCTCAAGGCTAGCACTCTGCCACTTGAGCCACAGCGCCGCTTCTGGCCGTTTTCTGTATATGTGCTGCTGGGGAATCGAACCTACGGCCTCGTGTATCCGAGGCAGGCACTCTTGCCACTAGGCTATATCCCCAGCCCTAAGAAGGTTCTTGATGTGACAGGTGTGAGCCACTGGTTCCCGGCTCTGGACAGTTTAGAATTGCTAGAGATTGCTGCTTCCCTCCTTCACTTGCACTACCTCCAGGACAGTTGATGGAAAGATTTCCTCAATTTGTAATGGTAGCTGATGATCTTAGTTTGCTTTTTTAAAAAATTTATTTGCTTGTTGTAGTTGACACATTGTATTATATATTTATGGGGCCTCAGTGTGACATTTAGGCACGTATCTATAACATAATGATAAGATTAGGGTCATTGGTATAACTTTGCCTCAGATGTCAATCACTTTCCAATTCAAAATTCTCTTTACAAATGGTTGTGAAATAAACATTTAGTTGTTGCCATCTAGTCTCTGTCCTGGACGCTTGGATGTTTGTAGAAGAGTGGCGATGAAGCCCAGAAGTTTGGGATATATTTTGCAGGCAAATGAGGGCCACTGAAGGGCTTGAGCTCAGGTGTGTGACTTTGTGGGGTTTGCTTTTCCAAGCTCCTGCTGGCATCCAAGAGGAAGGGTGGGGAGGGATGGGCTGTTCAGGCTGGTCGTGAAGGTGGGGTGTACCTGCCCTGGCTCCTTCTTGTCTTCAGAGAGGCTCAGTCACCAAGTGGTACTGTGTGTGTGTGGGGGGGGGGTGACGGGGTGGGACCTGTCTGTGGGACCTCTCCCTTTGAAGCCAGGTGGCTGGAGCTCTTCCTGCACTTTCCATCAAGCTCTGCCTGATGCCCACCTGTACAGGCTTTTCTTTTTTTCTATATTTCTTTCCAGACAATGTCACCTCTTCCCTTTCCTTCTTCCCATTTTTCCCTCCCATCACCACCTACAGTTGTATATGTCCAGTGAGTACCGCTGCTGCATTTGTTCACTCTTTGTCCCTCCATTTCGGTGCCTTCTCTTACACTCCCAAAGACATAAACAGAACTAAAAGAAAGGAAATCAAGCTGGGAGTGTGGCTTAGTGGTAGAGTGCTCAGCTAGCATGCATGAAGCCCTGGGTTCGAGAAAAGCCAGAAGTGGCACTGTGGCTCAAGTGGTAGAGTGCTAGCCTTGAGCAAAAAAGAAGCCAGGGACAGTGCTCAGACCCAGATTACAAGGCCCAGAACTGGCAAAAAAAAACAAAAACAAAAAGGAAAAAACCTCTTGTTTTCATTTCCTGGAGTTCATTTTGATAAATATTTCTATACAGGCTTTTATCAAATGTGGGAATATCCTCAGTGACCACCTTCTTAGCTTTTCTTTGTCCGTTTCTTTTTCCTTACTCTCCCCCCTTGGTTTTCTATCTAGGCTGTAGAGAACTTGGGTTTGAATCCTGGTCTGCCAGTTAGAAGCCATGTGGCTATCCCTCTCAGTAAATATTTACTGAATGATTGAGCAATGCATTAAAAATCTTAGACTCTGGTTTGGCTTGAAAAACAACAACACACAAACTGAATCAGTAAGTGGGCTCTCCCCCATGGCAGCAGTTGGCTCAAGGTGGTGAGCAGATGTAGAATGGGTGGAGCTACTCCCAACACCTTGCTGTCTGTTCTATGGTGCCTCATACCTAGCCTTTGAGGCAGGGGTGGAGGAGCAGCCAGAGAAAGGTGAGCGCCTTCGTGGATAAATAAGTAGGAGTCCTCACACATAAAGAGGGACCTGGTAAGTAACAGTGTCTAGGAGGGTATACAAGTAGTCAGGTACTCATTCACATTAAATTCCCTCAGGACTCCAAACTTGGCTCACATGGTCAAGCCACTGTCTGGCAAGCAAAAGGCCCTGAGTTCAAAATTGTTCTCAAAAGTAAATGCAATTGGGTGCCAGTGGCTTGTACCTGTAATCCTAGTTACTTAGGAGGCCAAGATCTGAGGATGATGGTTTAGGCAAGAAAGTTTATGACAGTCTTTATTTTTTGGCCAGTGCTTGGAGCTTGAATTCTGGTCCAGGGTGCTGTCCCTGAGCTTTTGTGCTCAAGACTAGAGCTCTACCACTTTTGAGCCACAGCTCCACTTCCAGCTTTTTGGGATTAGAGATACGAGTCTCATGGACTTTCCTGCTCCAGAGGCAGAATCAAACTGTGATCCTCAGATCTCAGTCTCTTGAGCTAGAATTACAAGAGTGAGTCTGGCTTGTTAGATTCTTACTCACAATTAACCACCAAAAAGCCAGAGTAGAGCTGTGGCTCAAGTGGTAGAGCACAAGCCTTAAGTATAAAAGAACAGCTCCCAGACTCTTAAGTTCAAGCTTCAGGACTGGCAAGTCCAGGTCTTAGCTGAGGAAGATGGGAGTTGCTGTGCCTTTGGAAAGGGCCTGGAGGCTGGTTATGGCGTGTTCTTCTGCTATGCTAGGATTGCGGAGGACTTGATGTCACTATAAGTTAACATCGCAGATACAGTGTAGCTTTTTTTCCGGTTGGCTTCTAGATTGAATAGGTACAGAGGAGACAAGGTATATCTTTAAGAAGATTGGGGGAGTAGTAAGGGAGGGTAGAGGGTAGAGTGACTTGATGGACCCTAGTTCTTGGATAGTAAGAATATGAGGTAAGAGTTTTCAGAATGGGTTGGTATGTTTTTGGTTTTTTTTTGGTCAGTCATAGGGCTTGAACCTCAGGGCTTGGGCCCTGTCTCTGAGCTTTTTCGCTTAAGACTAGCACTCTACCACTTTGAACCACAGTGCCACTTCTGGATTTGTGGTGGTTAATTGAAGATGAGTCTCACAGACTTTTCCTGCCCAGGGTGGCTCTGAACTGTGATCCTCAGATCTTGGCCTCCTGAGTAGCTGGGGTAATAGGCGTGAGCCACCAGCACCCAGCTCAGGAAGTTTTAAGGAGGCTTGCAGTACAGTGGGAAGAATTGGGCAGTTCATCTTTGTATAGCGAGAGGCCTGGAGTTTCTTGCACCAGCCTTTCCTCTCATTGGTCCTCAGGTTTCCTTGACTCATATGTGGGATTGGGCTAGCGTGTGTGTGTGTGTGTGTGTGTGTGTGTGTGTGTGTGTGTGTGTTAGTACTAGGGCTTGAACTCGGAGCCTTACCCCCCTGCTTGGCTTTCTTTTTTTTTTTGGCCAGTCCTGGGGCTTGGACTCAGGGTCTGAGCACCATCCCTGGCTTCTTCCCGCTCAAGGCTAGCACTCTGCCACTTGAGCCACAGCGCCCCTTCTGGCCGTTTTCCATATATGTGGTGCTGGGGAATCGAACCGAGAGCCTCATGTGTAGGAGGCAAGCACTCTTGCCACTAGGCCATATTCCCAGCCCCCTGCTTGGCTTTCTTGTTCATGGCTGGTGCTTTACCACCTGAGGTGGTACTGGAGATGATAAGGTTAAGGTACACCTCCAGTTTAGAGTTTTTGATGGTTTATTGGGGGTGGAATCTCAAAAAAGATTTTTTTCCTGCTGGGGCTGGCTTCAAATTTTCAGAATTCAGTCTCCTGGGTAGCTAGGATTACAGACCTGAGCCACCAGTACTGACTCATAGACACTTTTCCTTGTACTTGTGGGAGGGGTTTGTCACTTGCCAGGTGTTCCATGTGTGAACTGCTCTCAGGATAACCTTTTCAAAAACCTTTTTTTTCCTTCTAGATTGATTCCAAAGATAGTTCTCGGAGCTCCATGAACTCTGAATTTGCAGCTGAAGCTGAGAGTCAGAATGATAGTGTGGCGGACCCAGACAAGATCCAGAAAAGAAGGCGGGACAGGCTTCGAGACCAAGGGTCCGCAATGATCTACCTGAAGGCCATCCAGGGCATCCTGGGCAAGTCGATGCCCAAGAGGAAGGGAGAGGCTGCCACCACTAGGGCAAAGCCAAGCTCTGGAGAGCGTCCCAGCCGAGAAAGACCAGCCAGGAGCGTGGAAGGACCGGCCAGGGCTGTGGAAGCGCCAGCCAGGGGCGTGGAAGGACCGGCCAGGGCTGTGGAAGGACCGGCCAGGGGCATGGAAGGACCGGCCAGGGCTGTGGAAGGGCCGGCCAGGGCTGTGGAAGGGCCGGCCAGGGCTGTGGAAGGGCCGGCCAGGGGCGTGGAAGGGCCAGCCAGGGGCGTGGAAGGGCCAGCCAGGAGTGCCAAGGTCACTGCTGTTCTTCCAAAAGAGGAGTCCTCTCCAGAGGTGAGGTCGGGAGAGAAGCGTGTGTTTGACAGCGGTGACTCCCCTCACAGAAGTGCGGTTGTAGACCCTGAGGAGGATCCCATTGAGGAGCCACTTGGTGACGGAAGGACCATCATTGACAAACCCTTGCCACCCCTAGAATTCTGTGATGACTCTGACTCTCATTTAGATACCCAAAAGGTAAGGAAAGCACATACCACGCACAGTGGAGTTTTTAGTTCAAAATTTTGACTAAGTGTATTTGCATTTGATCATTCTAGATGTTTTTTTTTTTTAATTTGTTTTTTGTCTGTTGTGGAGCTTGAACGTGGGGCCTGAGCACTACCCCTAAGCTCTTTAGCTCAACGTTAGCACTCTATCACTTTGAGCCACAGTGCCCTGCCACTGTTTTATGTCTTAACTGTACTGACTGCATATGTTTTTGTTTTTGTTTTTGCCAGTCCTGGGGCTTGGACTCAGGGCCTGAGCACTGTCCCTGGCTTCTTTTGCTCAAGGCTAGCACTCCAGCACTTGAGCCACAGCACCACTCTGGCCTTCTCTATATATGTGGTGTTGAGGAATTGACCCAGGGCTTCATGTATATGAGGCAAGCACTCTTGCCACTAGGCCATATTCCCAGCCCCCTGACTGCATATGTTTTAACTGTACTGACAGTACTGTTTTAAGAAGTGATGAGGGAGGGGAGAACGACCCCAAACCAAAGAACAGAACAAGCCAGGTGCTAGAGGCTTACACCTGTAATCCTAGTTATTCAGGAGGCTGAGGACCACGTCTGAGGATCACAGTTCAAAGCCAGCCTGGGCAGCAAAGTCCCTGAGACTCTTTATTTCCAGTTAATCACCGAAAAACCTGTAAGTAGAGCTGTAGCTCAAGTAGATGAGCTACTACCCTTGAACAAAAAGAAGCTCAGGGACAGTTCCCAGGCTCTGAGTTCAAGCCCTAGGACCAATACAAAAAAACAACAACAACAAAAACAAAAAACCAAAAATGGTGTTCCTTAAAAGGCATGTTAAAAGTGGCAGCACTTTGAACATGGGTCATATCCCTGGGTGGAGTGATTAAATCTCTTTTTTTGCCAGTCCTGGGCTTGGACTCGGGATCTGAGCACTGTCCCTGGCTTCTTTTTGCTCAAGGTTCACAATTTACCACTTGAGCCACAGCGCCACTTCTGGCTTTTTCTGTTTATGTGGTGCTGAGGAATCGAACCCAGGGCTTCATGCATGCTAGGCAAGCACTTGACCACAAAGCCACATTCTTAGCCCCTGATTGTTAAGTCTTTTTTTTTTGGCCAGTCCTGGGCCTTGGACTCAGGGCCTGAGCACTGTCCCTGGCTTCTTTTTTGCTCAAGGCTAGCACTCTGCCACTTGAGCCACAGCGCCACTTCTGGCCATTTTATGTATATGTGGTGCTGAGGAATTGAACCCAGGGCCTCATGTATACGAGGCAAGCACTCTTGCCACTAGGCCATATTCCCAGCCCCTGATTGTTAAGTCTTGTATGCTCTTTTTTTTTTTTTTTTTTTTTTTTTTTTGCCCGTCCTGGGCTTGCTCAAGGCTAGCACCCTACCTCTTCAACCATAGAACCACTTCCAGCTTTTTCTGTTTATGTGATGCTGAGGTTTCATGCATGCTAGGCAGGCATTCTACCACTAAGCCTCGTTCCCAGCCCCAATCTTGCATACTCTTTCAGCATGTCATCCTCTCTAAAACAGACAGGTGGAGGGAGTCTTCTACAGGCATCCAGTGAGCTTAGTTGAGTTCCGTGAGATCCCTTGACTTCTGAAAGCCAAGGGCGCCAGTACAGGGCCCAGAAGGCAAAATTGATACTGTCAGGTGTCTTATTAAGATAATTTCATAGGGCTGGGGATATGGCCTAGTGGCAAGAGTGCTTGCCTCGTATACATGAGGCCCTGGGTTCGCTTCCCCAGCACCACATATACATAAAATGGCCAGAAGTGGCGCTGTGGCTCAAGTGGCAGAGTGCTAGCCTTGAGCAAGAAGAAGCCAGGGACAGTGCTCAGGCCCTGAGTCCAAGCCCCAGGACTGGCAAAAAAAAAAAAAAAAAAAGAAAGATAATTTCTTAGTACAAGTAGTAAAATACATATCACCTAAAGTAACATTGTATTACATCATACATACAAAAGAACTGGGTAGCAAGGATGTTCACTGTTATTGTTTGTGAGAAACAATTGAATGTCCCTGTGCACTGATGGGAGGTGTTTGGCGAATCTGGTCTGTTTCATTAGAAAATTAAACAGTCTGTTTTTTTATTGTCTGGCTTGGTGGAAATTTTCCATTTATAAGTAGTACAGGTTTTGTTTGGTATTGCTTTCCCTTACAGACTTAGGTCTTAACGACTTTGAGTGGGAATTTTCAAATATGTTGAAAGTGAAGATGATAAGGTGGTGAATCCTCACTGTCACCAGCGGGAGTTCATATGAATCACATCCTGAGCTTTTGGGGGAAGGTGTGGTATTAGAGATGTGGCTCTGTTTGGATATTTCTTCTCTCTCTCTTTTTTTTTTTTTGGCCAGTCCTGGGCCTTGAACTCAAGGCCTGAGCACTGTCCCTGGCTTCTTTTGCTCAAGGCTAGCACTCTACCTCTTGAGCCACAGCGGCACTTCTGGCCGTTTTCTGTATATGTGGTGCTGGGGAATCGAACCTAGGGCCTCGTGTATCCGAGGCAGGCACTCTTGCCATTAGGCCATATTCCCAGCCCTCTGTTTGGATATTTCTGTTTTACAAGAAAGCAGTAAATAAGGAAAAAGAGGGGTAGAAGGGGAGAAAGCAATAACAGAAATCAAGAGCAAGAATAAGTCATTTATGCCTTTGTTCCCAGTATTTATAGTCTTTTTGAGTGAAGACAGAGGTGTTGAGTATTAGTATAGACAACAGATGCACATTGTGTTGTGTATTAAGGAGGCAGTCTATTTGTAATGTTTTCCTTGTGATTTTTTTTTTTCTGGACCTAGGTGCTGTCCCTAAGCGCCTTCATTTATTTATTTATTTGTTTGTTTGTTTCTCTCAAGGCTGCTGCCCTACCACTTGAGCCTCAGCACTGCTTCCAACTTTTTCTGTGACTAATCGGAGTGTCACAGACTTTCCTGTCTGGGCAGGCTTCAAATCGTGATCTTCAGGTCTCAGCCTTCCGAGTAGCTAGAATTATAGGTGTCAGCCACTAGCACCCAGCTGGTGGTGAATATTATGGGAAGTGTCTTTGTTTATAGAGATATTAGAAGAACTTTGTAAGGTCTCTCATCCAAGTTCCTTGGCACTGATGATGTGGATGTGTTCATTCACGATAATCTCCGGCACTGAAGTTGATATCTGTGCTTACTGTGTTTCTCAGACCTTGTCTGGAGAATTAAACACAGACCCTCACGGGGACTGCTAATTCATGACATCTCTGGTCGGAAGGGTCTTGAAAATCTTAAAATGTTCCCCAACTAGGGATGCTGTAAAGCTGTGTTTGGGAGCTACTGCACCATTTGTGAGTAAGCTCAACAGATTCTTGTGTTCTTGGGACTTACCGTTTGTCAGCCCTGTTCTTGTCTGTGTAGAGCTTGTGTTTTTTCTTTTTAGGTAGACCTGTTTGATTGCTTTCGCAAGGTTTGGCCTTATGTTTTGTTTTCAGTTTTGTGGTTGTGGCTCAGGAATTCTGCAGGGTGTGAATTGGCAGGGACTCATGTGGTCCTGTTCAGATAGTCACTGGGCTGGCCCCTGCCGTATAGGACTGCTCTAGCAAGGTGGTCTGACCACTTTCATGGTGAAGGAAGCTCCAAGGCTTTTCTGATGGGCCTTGAAGACAGCACATGTTCCTTGTGCTTTCTGTCAGTCATAAGTGAGTCACTGGTGACCCCACTCTCAGTGGACAATGTCAAGTCAGTGAGGGTCTGCTTAAAACTGCCGCGGCAGTTGTGGTCTTACATCTTGAACACATTGGTGGAAGTGTTGAGCCTGTTTCTTCTCAATGCCCCAGTATGGGCTAAGTTTAGAGAACAGCTCTCTCAAGAGGTTCTTAAGACGGGAGGCAGGCCCAGGGGCTGGGAATATGGCCTAGTAGTAAAGTGCTCGCTGCTTGCCTCGTATACATGAAACCCTGGGTTCAATTCCTTAGCACCACATATATAGAAAATGGCCAGAAATGACGCTGTGGCTCAAGTGGTAGAGTGCCAGCCTTGAGCAAAAAGAAGCCAGGGATGGTGCCCAGACTCTTGAGTTCAAGTCCCAGCACTAGCAAAAAAAAAAAAGGAAGGTGATGACGGGAGGCAAAGTGATAGTGTCTCCTTCAGGGATGCCTTGTGACACCAGGATTGCAGGTTGTCCCTGGAACCTCACGTGACCTGTCACCCCTGGAACCTGGCTCCCTTCTGGAAAGCATAGGCACTGAGGGGAAAGGTGAGCTGACGCCAAGCCCTTAGACTGGCTAGGAGAACCAGCCGGCGTTGATACTGGGTTTCCTGCTGCTAACTCAGTACTGCAGACTGACTGGATTGTAAAGAAGAGAGAGCTGTATTTGTCTCATGCTTCTGGTCCAAGAGCAGGGGCTGTATCAGAGGATGGCCTTTGTGCTGGCAGAGTCCTGAGGTGGGCTAGGCCCAGCATGATCACAGGGAGCTCGTGGTTGTGTGTCCATTCTCTGGTCTCTGTCCATCTTCTTTTAAACCGTGTGTCTAGTCACGAGGGTTCCACTCTGATCTTCACTGCTTCCCACGGGCCCACCTTCAAACCCCATCCATATGCAGGTGAAACTCCAGTGCGCGTCCTGGAGTGACAGACTGGGCTGGATTTGGAGTTTTGTTGGATTTTTCTTGCGTGGCTGGCACTGTACCACTTGAGCAATATCTTCAGCCCTAGAAAAGCTTTGCAGATTTTCTTAGTCCAGGCTATGCTTCAAACCAGGAGTCTCCAGGCCTCAGCCTCCTGAATAGCTGTGATTGTAGACTTGAGCCACTGGTGCCCAGCTAGTTTTCACAAAGGAAGACTAAACCATTGCTATTCCTTTCTTCCTGTGTCCCTGCAGCATATTGACAGTGAGGTGGGGGAGGAGGTGCTTGAGCATCCGTCTTCAGGAAGTGACTGGTCCGATGTGGACGAGCTGAGCACTGTGAGATTCTCTCAGGAGGAACCCCCTTCGGTCAGATGCCCCCCAGCAGTTCCAGAGCCTTCCTCCTTCCCCACGGACTATGTTATGTACCCTCCTCATCTGTACAGCAGCCCCTGGTGTGACTACGGCAGCTACTGGACCAGTGGCCCCAAGACGCCTGCAGCTCCTGGCTACCCCTCTGTGGGCAGCAACGGCCACGACGCAGCCCAGGCCGGGATGAGCCACAGCAGTGTGGGGCACACGGCTCCCCCACGGCCCCCAGGGAGCTCCCCGAGCACGGCCAGGGCCCCACAGGGCACTCACGAGGGCCACTCCCAGAACTCACGTTCACTTCACTTCTCCAGAGGTCCAGAGGACGGGGAGGTGAAGGAGAAAAGGACATTCCGAGAGGAGACGCCGCCTCGCCCCTGTGGCGGACGACTGGAGTCTACTTCAGAGCCAAGGAGACCCCGGGAGCCGGGCCTCGAAGAGGGCTTCATTGACACCCACTGCCACCTGGACATGCTCTACTCCAAGCTGTCCTTCAGAGGGACCTTCTCCAAGTTCCGGAAGACCTACAGCAGCTCCTTCCCCAGGGAGTTCCAGGGCTGCATCTCCGACTTCTGCGACCCTCGGACGCTGACGGACGGTTTGTGGGAGGAGCTCCTGAAAGAGGACCTGGTGTGGGGGGCCTTTGGCTGCCACCCTCATTTTGCACGGTACTACAGTGAGAATCAAGAGAGAAACATCTTGCAAGCTTTAAGGCACCCCAAGGCGGTGGCTTTTGGGGAAATGGGTCTGGATTACTCCTACAAATGCACCACGCCCGTCCCGGAGCAGCACAAGGTAACCAGGGCTCTCTTGTTCCTGTTGTTGCTGCAGCCTATATGTGAGGGCTGCTCTGCTTTTGGAACTAAAGAATTTTGCATTTGTTTCCTTGTTCTTGTCTCAGTCCTCTTTGACATTCATTACGTGATTTTCTTTCTCTCTTTGAGACAAGGTTTTACTATGGTAGCTCAGAGGTGGCCTTGAACTCGTAGCATCCAGCTTAGCCTCTCCAGTGTTGGGATTACAGGCATGTGCCACCATGTCCAGTTCTTTCTCACTTTGTTTTGTCTTTCCCCATGTGGTTCAGGGTCTCATACATGTTTGGAAAAGCACTCTAGTGACACCCAGTCTGCCAGCATTCTTTTTCTTTTTTTTTTTTTTTTTGTCCTGGGGCTTGAACTCTGGCCACTGTTCCTGAGCAGAGCTCAAGGCTGGCGCTCGCCCACGTGAGCCACAGTGCCACTTCCAGTTTTCTGGTGGTTCATTGGAGATAAGAGTCTCACAGACTTCCCTGCTCGGGCTGGCTTTGAACTGTGATCCTCGGATCTCAGCCTCCGGAATAGCTAGGATGACAGATGTGCACCACCAGCACTCTCTTATTTGTGTCTGATTGCAATTAATTACTGAGGCAATAAGTATGCAGGAAATGCCTAGGGTGTCTCCAGGAGAGACAGATTGTGCCTGGAATCTCTAGAAGTAATGGATCCGCTGGGAATCACAGGCTACAAGAGAGTAATTACGCGGGGTGATTAACTTCCCTGCGCTTCTCCCCATTCTGTTCAGTGATTGCTCCAGTCCAGCCGTAGCTGTACATGTTATGAATTCTTTGTATCAACAATTTGGGGTATATTTTAAAGGCATTATGCATTTACTATTGAGTGTCCCTTGAAAAATGGCAAGGGACGGTTGTGGCTTGTCTTAGTCTGTCACAGGATTAAGGAGAATGGTGTTTTATGTATGCCACCCACCTCTCTCTGGGACAGAACTCTGGGCCTTGGGTATGCAGGGCAAGCGTGCCAACACTGATATGCCCCTCAGCTCCACATATGCTTAAAAAACAACAACAACAACAAAAAACTATAAAGGGGCTGGGGAATATGACTTAGTGGCAACAGTGCTTGCTTGCCTCGTATACATGAAGCCCTGGGTTCAATTCCTCAGCACCACATATATAGAAAAGGCCAGAAGTGGCGCTGTGGCTCAAGTGGTAGTGTGCTAGCCTTGAGCAAAAAAAAAAGCCAGGGACAGTGCTCAGGCCCTGAATTCAAGGCCCAGGTCTGGCAAAAAAAAAAAAAAGCTGAGTGGCCCATGCATGTAATCCTAGCTACTCAAGAGGCTGAGATCTGAGGATTGTGGTTCAACGCCAGCCAGGGCAGCACAGTCTGTGAGACTCTTTATCTCCGATAAGCTACCAAAAGCCAGAAGTAGAGCTGTGGGCTCAATTGGCAGAACGCTAGCCTTGAGCAAGAAAGCTCAGGGATGGAACCCAGGCCCTTGAGTTCAAGACCCCAGGACCAGCATACACAAAAAATAACTTTTAGGATTTGGTGGGTTTTTTTGGTGTTGTTTTTAGCACTGGGAATTGAACCCAGGATTTTGCACTTGCTAGGCAAGTACTTTGCCACTGAGCTACATCCCAGCCAAAAAAATAACTTTTGAATCTTTCTATTTGTAAAAATTTTCCTGTCTTATTAACTGTATATACTTTGAAATATATATACCTTTTTTGTTGTTGTTGTGTTTCTTCAACTTGGGGTCTGGGTGCTGTCCCTGAGCTCTTTTTGCTCAAGGCTATAGTAATTTATCACTTGGAGCCACAGCACCACTTCGTTTTTCTGGTGGATTAATTGGAGATAAGAGTCTCACAGACTTTCCTGGCTGGGCTGGGTTTGAACCCTGATCCTCAGATCTCAGCCTCCTGAGTAGCTAGGAATTCAGATGTGAGCCCCCAGTGCCTAGCTTTTTAAGTATACTTTTATAATAAAAGCATGTAGTTGGGCTGGGAATATGGCCTAGTGGTAAAAAGTGCTCACCTCATAAAAAAAGCATGTAGTTTTCCACCCTAAGCCTATGTATTAGTTTCCTTTTTTTTTGGAGGGGAGAGGAAGCTGCTTAACAAAGAATGACTTTTTTAGAGGCAGTAATTAATTAAAAGAAAGCATTGGGCCGGGCGCTGGTGGCTCACATCTGTCATCCTAGCTACTCAGGAGGCTGAGATCTGAGGGTCACAGTTTGAACCTAGCCCAGACAGGGCAGTCTGTGAGGCTCTTGTCTCCTGTTAATGCAAAAGCCATAAGTGATGCTGTGGTAGAGTGCTAGCCTTGAGTAAAAGATGCTTAGGGACAGCGTCCAGGCCCTGAGTTCATAAAAGTAAAAAGGAGAGATAGCATGGGAGTTTTCAAGCTCCTGCTCCTGTGAGGCAGTGAGTGGTGTGGTCTGCTGAGCCCCTGTGGGGTGGTGATGGGGTGGTATGGGCAGCTGAGCATTGACCACTCTACTAGGAAGCATCTAGCTTGTCTAACAATAGAGCCTACCCAGTGTTTGTTTGGTGGTGCTAGAGATGGAACCGAGCGCTTCAGAACAAAGTAGGCAAACTACCATTTGAGCCATGCACCCAAGTTCCCATCTGTTAGCATTCAATCATTTTGATGCCTGTGTTTAGTTTCCTTGTGTTGAAAACAGTTTAAAGCAAAAGATACTTCAGAATTGGTATAGTAAGCCTCCCCTTATTTGTAACAAATATGCATAGTTTAATCTGAGGTGGGCTGGGCCAAGGTGGGGGGAGTTATAAACATTTCTGTGTGCATCGTCCACATCAGCTGAGGTAGCAGAGTTCAGTCAGGCCTGTGTTGTTGATGTGGTTAAGTTGTATAATTTGCTGCATGTTTTCCTGCTTTTTAATCTTTTGAAGAAGCAAATGGTATCCAAAAACCAGTTAAAAGTTAATAGCATCAGTTGAGGTAGAAATTGGAGTTTTGCTGAAAGGTGGAATGTCTTCAGTGGATGCTAGTGTCACATAAAAATGAGTCAAGTACAGTGCTAAGCTCTACTCGGAACACTTGGGGTCTCGGGGGTGGGTGGTCTCCCTGGAGCCCTGTGCTCAAGAGCACCAGAGGGTTGTGTATTGGCTAAAAGCCTCATGGAGAACAGTAGCATGCACCTAGTGGCTTTCACTGCACTGATTACCAAAACAAGTCTTGTTATTTGATGAGTCATATTCTGCAACTGAGGAACTCTGCTCTTGGAAATAGGGGTTTCAGATTATATAATGTGTTCATAATGAATGTTGTTATTCTAAACCTGGCAAGAACAGGTGTAGCCCTACTTCTTCATCTCTATCATTACAAATAATGTAATGTGCATTTAATAATGAAGATGTTGCTGGGCACCGGCGGCTCATGCCTCTAATCATAGCTACTCTCAGGAGGCTTGAGGTCTGAGGATCATGATTTGAAGCTGGCCAGGAAAGTGAAGTCTGTGCATCTCTCTAATTAATCACCAGAAAACCAGAAGTGGAGCTGTGGCTCAAAGTGGTAGAGCACTGACTCTGGGCAGAAGAGTGCAGGGACAGAGCCCAAGCCCTGAGTTCAAGCCCCAAGACTAGCAATAACAAAAAAATGACAAGACGTTAAAAGGGGCTAGAGGACAAAGAATGAGGGAGCTGTAGCAGTTCACCTAAAAGGATGCTCAAACATCGTGTGTGTGTGTGTGTGTCTGTCTGTCTGTGTGTGTCTGTCTGTCTCTGTGTGCAGCTCTCGGATAGGAAAAGGCCAGAGGTTGATTACCTTTAGAGTAGAGGCAGGAATAGTGAGCCACACCACAGGACTTTAACTTGGTCCTTTATATTCTTGCTCCCTGTGGCAAACCCCCACACTAGCAATGGTCCCTGTGCGGCTCCCGGCTGGGCCCCTAGCCCACCGGCTGTGTCACCTGCCTGGGGAGCTGGTGAGGACTGCAGCCAGAGTGCTGCACAAGTGCCCGTGCACACCAGCCACAATCATTCCAACATTATGTTTAAACTGAATTGGAGACGATGGGGGGGGGGGGGGATCCTGCTGGACTAGGGGTTCCCGAGGTGGACTTTGAAATGCCAGCAATGAGTCGGTGCTGTCCTTTCTCTTCTCGCAGGTGTTTGAGAGACAGCTGCAGCTGGCAGTGTCTCTGAAGAAGCCCCTGGTCATCCATTGCCGAGAAGCCGATGAAGATCTGCTGGACATCATGAAAAAATTTGTGCCCTCTGACTACAAAATCCATAGGTTAGGAAGCCGCATCCTCAGTGGGAAAATGGTTAGGAGGGTAGCAGCAAGTGGGAAACAATTAGGAAGAGTTCAGTTCTAAGGAGACCGTTATCTTTGTTTACAAAGTGGTGACTTGAGGCCTGGCACGGTGGCTCATAACTGCAATCCTAGATGCTGAGCACTGGCGATGAGACTCCATGTCGCCCTGTAGCTGGGTGTGGTGCTGTGAGGCGGTCACCCCAGCTACACGAGGTCCAGGCTGGCCTAGGCAAAGGAGACCCTGTTCCCAGCATAACTAAGGCAGAAAGGGGGCTGGTGGTGTGGCTCAAGGAGTAGAGTGTCTGCCTCACAAGTGTGTGGCCTGGAAGCCAGCGCTCGTTGCCATCGGAACACAAAACAAAACTCACGCCAGCAACTTGATGTGCGTTGTGGTTACATGAGAACAGGCCCTCCTGTCCTTGCTCGGTCACGAGGGCGCCGCCATGAGCCCCGGGGGCCTTGGCACACAGAACACACAGGCTCCTGGAAAGACCTTCCTTTCTTCTTTCAAATTGGAAGCTCCTTTTGTCCGTAGTGTTCAAGTCCAGCATGTGTTTGAGCTGCGTGGCATCGTGGGGTAACTCCTTGGAACGCGTGGTGCACCGGCCTGGCGTTGCCTGGCAGCCCCGTGTGCGGCGGCGGCCCGCGGCATAGGCGTAGAGGAGAATGCCGGCACTTGTAGCTTAGCATGAGTAGAAAGGCCTCAGGTGATGCCGGAGCTGGGTCCTCAAAGAAAGTACGAGGGCTCCTGGAGAGAAATAGGAGCGGGGAGGGGAGCGCGGAGCTGGGCACGGGGCTCTCAGCCACCATGCTGCTGCCTTCTGGAAGCTGGGCACGCGGCACGCGGCGGCCGCGCCAGCTAGCGGCGGGAGGTGAGGCGCGCGCTGGGCTCTGCTGGGCCGGCCGCTTGCTTCTCGTCGTTTCTCAGGGTTTCTCATTACATGTAGCTCGGCCAGGGCCGGTAAGGCGGCCCAGGGTGCCGGGGTGGCTGGAGGACCTGCATTCCCAGGTGGATTACAACCTGTGTGGTCCCAACAGCCTGCAACAGAAAATGTACAGTCCCCCCCACCTGTGGCTCCGCCTGCAATCCTAGCTGCTCGGGAGGCTGGCTGAGATCCAGAGGATCTTGGTTCCAAGCCACACTGGGCAGAAAAGTCCGCGATACCCTGGGTCAGCAGAATAGCCAGCAAAATGGTGAGCTGGAGGCATGGTAGAGTATCGGCCCTGAGCGAGCAGGCCGAGCAGGTTTGAGGCCCTTAGTTGAAACCCGCATAGTAAGTGGGGAGAATGCACGTAAAGTCCCTTTCCCCATGTTTCCTTCCTTCCTTCTTTCCCTCCTTCCTTCATCCCTTCTTTCCTTTCTTTTTCTTTGTGTTTTGAGACAGAGTTTCGCTGTGTAGCCCCAGCTAGCTTCAAGGTCAACAGTCCCGTGTGTGCCACCACGACCGGCTTTGCCCAGTATTTCATTTGTTCCTTTCTTCCCTGTGCATTTGCCTGTGTAGGCGGAAACTTTCCGTGTTGTGGTTGTGACCTCGGGGCCTGTCTTTATTGCCGCTTTCCCGTTGTGCGCCTCCCTGTGCTGTTTGCGTGTTCTTTATGGTGGTGGTGTCCAGTGCTGTGCGGTGGGGGGGGGCTGGGAGCCCCGCTCTCCATGCGCCGCCTTGGGCCTGTCTGTGCTGGCTGTGGGGGACTCCCTCGGAGGCAGGCTTTCCGTAGCCGGCTGGCTCTCGGGGGGCTGAGGAGGGCCCGGCCCCGCCCTGACCCGCACTCTCCTACAGGCACTGCTTCACCGGCAGCTACCCCGTCATCGAGCCGCTGCTGAAGCACTTCCCCAACATGTCCGTGGGCTTCACGGCCGTCCTCACCTACGCCTCCGCCTGGGAGGCGCGAGACGCCGCCAAGCGCATCCCGCTGGAGCGCATCATCGTGGAGACCGACGCCCCCTACTTCCTGCCCCGCCAGGTACAGCCGTCTGCAGGCCTAGCCGGGCACCCAGGACCTACTGGTGGGGAGGAGGGCGGGCACCCCGGCAAGCGTGGCAGGGCCCGAGCCCCGTGACTCCCAGGGCCCGCTGTGGGCTGTGCAGGTATGTCCACGTGTGCACAGCCGAGCGCAGGGGCTGGGAAGCTGAAGGGTAACCACTCTCTTCCAGGCAGTGCAAAGCCCT
The DNA here is from genome assembly GCF_023159225.1 of Perognathus longimembris pacificus. Lineage (NCBI taxonomy): Eukaryota > Metazoa > Chordata > Mammalia > Rodentia > Heteromyidae > Perognathus > Perognathus longimembris. The sequence goes on from NC_063170.1 coordinate 68,277,665, forward strand.
ACCCTGTAGAGGGTAGTCCATGGAAGCGTGGGACCCTGCTCGCCCCCAGCCCCATGACTAGGACTCTTCCTGCACCCGCAGGTAAAGGGGTCTCTACAGGGTAGCCCCAAAGAGGTCCTTGCTGGGGAAGGGACGGGGGCCTTCTGTGTTGGAGCTGCGTGTGCAGGAGGTACAGCGGTGGTCTCCGTGCTTGCTGTCTTCCAGGTGCCCAGGAGTCTTTGCCAATATGCCCACCCCGGCCTGGCCTTGCACACGGTTCGGGAGATTGCCAGGGTGAAGGCGGAGCCGCTGTCGCGCACGCTGGCCACCCTGCGGGAGAACACCAGCCGCCTGTACAGCCTCTGAGCACGCCTCCCCACGCGAGGCCCCGGAGGTACCTGGCACGCGGCGGGCCTGGGCGTGTCCCTCGCCGAGGCGGGACGCGCCCGGCAGCGGTGAGGCCGATGGGTTGGGAGTGACCTGGCTCAGAACCTTCTCTTCTCTCCCAAACCCTCCAGGGCAAGCAGCAGCTGACGGCGCGCGGGCTGGGCCGGAGGCGAGGACGCGGCCGGAGCCTGTGGGACAGCCAGCCGGGAACCCCGCGCCCAGCGGCAGCGTGCCCTGGTGGGTGGGCGTGCAAGCATGGCCGCGGGGGACACGAGACTCCTGGGAGAGCACCCGGGTTAGCCTGCGGGGTTCAGCAGCCCAGGTCGTCCTTGTGTGACCCAGGGGGATGAGGAATTGGTCAGACTGAACCCCTGCTCCCCGCGTGTGAGCGGGCGGTGTGAATAAAGTCCCGTCCGCTGTGATGGAGCATGCGTGACGCGTCTGCCTTGGTTCTCATGGGCACCCCCTGTGGGGCACTGTGGGGAAGTCCGCTCTGCCCCCGGGGACCCTGCTCACCCCCAGCCCCATGACTAGGGCTCTTCCTGCACTCGCACAGTTCCCGTGTGTCCCCACTGTTGGTCCTGTTGGCTCCGCTGCCGTCAGTGTGCAGGGGTGCGCAGGGCTCGGGGTCCATGGGAGACCCAGGACAGGCCGGAGGCTGAGGAAGGCATTCTGGGGACAAAGTTCCCAGAGAAGGCACCTTTACTCACCGAGGCCCCACCCCCTTCTCAAATACTAGACTAGAAAGTCCCCGTTCACCCTGTGTCAGCACCCCCGTGGGCCCCACCCAGGTGGGTGCCCGCCCTGCACAGCCGCAGGCCTGCTCCGCCATGCTGGTTCCCGTGCAGAGATGAGGGCTTGGGTCCCACATCTGTTACTGTGCCCCAGGGTGTTGGAGCTCCCTTACCCATGCCCTGCTTGAGGTGTGTGCACGGCCGTGGGTCACGCTGGTGTTGGGCCCCCTGCAGCCCTGCGCTGGGCGGGCAGTGCGGGCTCTGGAGGGGGCACTGGCAAGGCCGCTGGGCTGGATGGGGTGGGGCCGGGCGGCTACTGGTCACCTGCAGGGCAGCTCGCCGGTGCCATCGCCGTGTGTCCCAGCGGCCATTGCCTTTGGTTTTCTAAAATGCCAGCGACGAGCACCATGCCCCTGGCAAACCGGGCTGCTGGCTGGGTTGTGATGTCAGTGCTGGGGAAGGGGTGTGACCTCTGCTGGCAGACTTGGGGCACAGCCAAAGCTATGGGTGTGCTTGATTGCCACCCAGACGGGCCAGAGTGTGGCCCTGTCCTCCCTCCCCCCAGCCGGCTGGCGTGGCAGGGCTTGGCTGCATGGCACGGTGCCTCCCGCGGGGGACAACACTCGGGGCCTTTGCCTGCTCTGCCCCTAGGGTTCGGCCCTGCTGTGTGCTCCGTTAAGGGGAGCGCCCTGGGCTGCGGGCGGCAGCGCTGTTGGTTTGGGACGGTGACCTGGCTGTCCTTGCTCCGCGTCTGAGGGCCTTGCGTGTCCCCTGCCCCGTGCTCGCTGTGTCTGTGGTTGCTGAGGGTCGCCGGGCCGGGCTGGCACCAGCTGGGGGTCCAGGTGCCATCCAGTGCCGGAGGAGGGGAGGGAAGCCTGACCGGGCTTTGGGGCCCTGCGAGAACTTTCCAGAGCACTGATTAATGCCCCACCCCGCCGGGCTCTGCAGAGGGCACCCTTCAGTTTTTTTCCCCTAAACGTGCTGGTTTTTGTTTTTCTTTTTTGCGGTGCCAGGCCTGGGGCTTGAACTCTGGGCCTGGGTGCTGTCCTTGAGCATTTTTTGCTCACGGTTAGTGCTCTCCCACTTGAGCCACAGCGACGCTTCGGGCTTTTTTCTTGTAGATTGGAGATATCCCTCATAGGCTTTCCTGCCTGAGCTGGATTCGAACCATGATCCTTAGCTCTCAGGCTCCTGAGGTCAGGCGTGAGCCACGGGCACTGGCCTGAGCACACTTTGGTCCACACTGGCAGTGGACAGTGCTTGTCTTGGGGTCTCCCTCCTCCAGGCCCCCTCTGTCATGCCTGCTTTCCACGGGGCAGCAGTGACTCGGGGAGGTGGGAGAGGGGTTTGGGGGCACGCAGTAGTCATGAGTGGCGGGCCCAGGTGCTGGCCACCCTGCCCACGTGGGCTCCGGCTTCACCCCACTTTCCTAGGAGTGGCGGGCTGGGGATGGCTGGGAGCCCCCGTGGGGCCCGTGGTGGAGTTGGAGGTCACTCGCTTCCCCTGTCCCGCTCTCTGCGCAGGGGCGGGTCTGGACTGGGCGCCGCCCCTCCTCACCCCCGCGGGTGGAGAGCTGCTCCCAGGCGGCTTTGCGCTCAGGAACTGCGGTGCGCCGGGGCCTCCGCGGTCTCTGCTCCCCCGGGCCCGCACACCTGCCTCGCTGTGCGTGTCTCTTCCGTGACCATAGGCCAAGAACTGTCTTCTCCCGCCCCACTTTTTAAAATGGCTTTTAAGCAAAATGTGACATTTTCCTCTTGGTGAAATAAACTCCCACTTTGAACCTTTGGCTTCCAGCGTGAACGTTTATTCTCGAGCGAGTACAAGAGCTCTGAGAGGGAGGGGGTGGGGCCGTCCTGGCCTGCGCGGGGTGGGGGGGGGGCAGGACCGTAGACAGGGCGCCTCGCAGGCCTCACTCAGCGTCTGGGGCCTCTGAAACACAAGCGGGCGGGTCAGTGTGGCAATGAGCGGGGGTGGGGGGCTGGGAGCCGTGTCCCCAGCAAGCTCAGCTCCCTTCTGGAGTTTGATGGGAAGGGGATTAACCTGGGCCCCCCTCCCCCCCAACACAAGGCCTCACCTTTGGCCTCTTCCCACAGGACGTCCTGCAGGAACTTCCCCAGGGCCTGGCCGTGTTGCTGGTACTGCGCCCCTGACAGCTTGATGCCCACGTCGAAGGGGGCGTTGAACTGGAGGGGAGTGAGCATGGCACCTGCCCTGAGCCCAGCGCCCCCACCCAGGGAGGCCTGGACTCGGCCCTGCGGGTGCCATGACTGGCGGCTGAGCCGGGCTCTCCCGCCCCTCCCGGCCCCTCTCAGCCCCCGTGTTGACCTCCGTGGAATTGTGGAGAACAAATATATAATCCCCAGGGGTCAGTTTCCGGCCCTGGCAGGCCGGTTTGGGGGTGAGCCCCACCTCCGTCTTTCTTCCCCAGCCCCTCATACGCAGGCCTGGCTTGCCAGGAGCGCTCCACCCCTCCCTTCGTCCCCTCGGCGTCCGTGTCCCGGGTGTCTGGGTGGCCCGCTGGGCGGAGCTCAGCTTTGGGAGTGTTTGAGATGTGACTGTGTCCTGAGTGGCTGACCAAGCGAGGCCGCCCTGTCCCCACCGTGGCTCTGCTAGCTCACCTGTGAGTACCGTGGAAACGCCCTGTCCATAGCTGCCCCCCCCCCAGCCCGGTGCTACCCACCCGGACCTCCAGCTGGTCCTCCGCCCCGTCCTCCTGCCCCGGGTCCTCCTGCCAGAGCCAGCCTTCCAGAGCCCGGGGCTGCAGCTTGCTGGGTGCCTTCTTGGAGTCCTTTCTCTGCCAGGAAGGAGAGGCTCTCTTTAGGGTGCTCCCCCCATCTTTCCTGGGAGCAGAGTGCCATGGGATGGCGGCCCTTGGGGGAAGGCGGAGCCCGAGGCTGGCGGGAGGGGGCTCACCTGGGCTTTCTGGTGCTCGGGGCTCAGGAAGCTGGAGCCGGCCATAGCCACGTCCACCCAGAGCACGCTGAGAAGCAGCAGGCTGCACACGCTCCCTGCAGACAACATGGCGGCCTTGGCTGGGTGTGGACAGGGCCCTGAGGAGAGAGGATCTCAGACAGAGGCCCCGAGAGCCCAGCCCCGGGGGGACACAGGCCCTGAGCGGGGGAGGGAGGGGAGGGAGGGGAGGCCCAGGCTGGGCACTGCCTTCCGGGCCCGTGCGCTGGGGACTCTGCCACCCTTAGGTGCGATGAAGAAGCCCAAGAGGGGTGAGGAGCTGCTGAAGCAGCTTGGTGTGCAAGTCTCGGGGCTCCCCCGCCACCCCCTCTGTGTGGATCGGCCACACAGCAGGCTAAAGCTGTAGAGACACACACTGTAACACACACACGTGCACACCAGTGCCTACCTGGGATTCCTGGCAGATGTGCTTGGTGCCCGGTGCCTGGCGGCTCCTTATATAGGAAGCTGCTGTGCTTTCCACCCAGAAACCCCATCTCGGGGGTGGCCTGCGTTCCTTGGGAACTAGAAATGCCCTTGTCCTCTGGTGGGAATCAACAGTAGAGGTCAGGCACCCCCAGAGGTTGCTGGGCCGGCCTGGCCGGGCATGGGGAACGCACTCCAGCTGTGCATTGCCCATGGTGGAGGAGGGGGGCGGAGGGGGGCGCCGTGGGCCCTGGCGCTGGGGAGGGGAGTGGCTCGCAGATGCAGCCGGCTTTGTCTCCTTCTGGGAAGATGGTGGGGGGGGGGCCTCACCAGGGCAGCTCCAAGGCCTCGCACCCCCACCGTGTCTGGACTGGGTTTGGACTGCCCTCTGCACACAGCCTCGCCCCCTGGAGCCCGGCCCCTGCGTTCCCCTGCCCCCACCCCCCCAGGACCGCTGTGCTGCTGCTTTTAAACGTCTCCCCCCAGGGCCAGCCATGCAAGGCGGCTGTGTACCTGGGCGCCGGCGGCGGCGCACGCCTGTGATCCCAGCCACCCCGGGGCTGAGCGCTGAGGATTGCGATTCAAAGCCAGCAGAGGCAGGAAAGCCCCTGAGCCAGAAGGGACGGGGCGGGGGGGGGGGGGGGGCCTCAAGTGGTAGAGTGCTAGCCTTGAGCAGAAGCGCTCGGCCAGTGCCCAGGCCCTGGATTCAAGCTCTAGGAACAGTGCGCATGCATGTGTGTGTGTACACGCGCGTGTGTGCGCACGCACCCCCACCAAGAAAACTACCCATTTGCGCTTTGAGCACTTTAGGCTGGAGGAGCTGGAGGTAGAGACGGTGAAGAAGCCCAGAGCCCCCTGAGAAGACCTGGGAGTTTCCACTCACCCCATCCCTGAAACCCCATAAACAGGAATTCCCTAGCCATGACAACCAGTCACTGCGGAGACATGAGCACCTCTCCCCCAGGCCCCCCAGGCCGGCCGGCCATGTTGATCTTAGATAGCGCCACCAGCAAGCAAACACGGGCCAGCGTCACCCTGCTGCGTTACCTTGGAACAGCGAAGTCGCCAGGAGCTGGAGCCCCCTGGCTGCACACATACCACATCTGCCCAGCAGCCTGCTGGGGGTCAGAACAGAGGAGGTGCCCGGGGAGTACACAAACCCCAGCCAGGAGTTTGGGGCAACCCAGGAAGGAAGCACGTGACTGGGGGAGCCCTTTCAGGTCTGGGTAATGCCCGAGGGCAGTTTAGCAATTCCGGAGGACTGAAAAACCATCCGTTCTTTCTCCTCTAGCTCCCGGGGCTTCAGTTCTGTTTATCTATTCGAAGCTGTTTCAGGTCTAGGGATGGGGCTTAGTGGTAGAGTGCTCGCCTGGCATGCATGAAGCCCTGGGTTCGATTCCTCAGCACCACGTACGCAGAAAAGCCAGATGTGGAGCTATTATGGCTCCAGTGGTAGAGTGCTAGCCTTGAGCAAAAAAGAAGACAGTGCTCAGTCCCTAAGTTCAAGCCCCAGGACTGGCAAAAATAAAAAAGGATTATGTCTTCCTGATGAATCAACCCTTTTATATGTCTCTTTGATTGTAGTTCCAGTTTATTTATTTATTTATTTTGCCAGTCCTAGGCCTTGGACTCAGGGCCTGAGCACTGTCCCTGGCTTCTTTTTGCTCAAGGCTAGCACTCTGCCACTTGAGCCACAGTGCCACTTCTGGCCATTTTCTGTATATGTGGTGCTGGGGAATCGAACCCAGGGCTTCATGTATACGAGGCAAGCGCTCTTGCCACTAGGCCATATCCCCAGCCCCAGTTCCAGTTTATTTTAAAATCTGAAATTAAGGTAGGCACTTGAGCTTTTCATTAGTGTTTAGTATATAGTGGCATAAGGTGAACTTGTGCGCACGCTCCCACCAAATTGTACTGTGTTGTTGGGTCGTTTTTCTGTTTGTTTTGGTTGATCACGGGGCTTGAACTCGGGGCCTGGGTGATGTCCCCGAGCTCTTTCACTTTGAGCCACAGCTCCACTTCCGGTTTTCTGGTAGTTATTTATAGATCAGGATCTCATGGGCTTTGCTGCCCAGGCTGGCTCTGGACCACGACTTTCAGACCTCAGCCTCCTGAGTAGCTGGGATTACAGTGTGAGCCGCCAGTGCCCAGCTGATGCTAACACTTCGTTCCGTACTTCAGTTGTTTATGGCTTTGGTCATAATTTGCGCGTGTGCGTGTGTGTGTGCATGTGTGTGTGCTACTGGGGCTTGATTCAGGACCTTGCATGTGTTAGGCAGGCACTCTACCACACACAGGCTCATTGGCTTTCATGGAAAGTTGGCCCCTCTTTGCTTCTGTAATCTGTCTGGCTGCCGTTTTGTGGACTTAGTCTAGCAATATGGTTAGCTTTCTCTGCTTGCCTCTGCTTGGGGCTGTGATTATCTTTGACCTGTAACGTTTATAGCCTTAATTGTATATGGAAAGAAGTTTGGCTGTTGTTTCTTCAAGCATTTTTTCTGTCTTTTCCTTTGCCTCACCTCCTCGGGATTTACACAATTTACATTACTTGAGATTGTCCCGCAGGTTAGTTGCCTGAGCCACTGTGTTAGCCCCATTTTCTCCCTGTGGCTGTGGTTTCTATCAGTCTTCAAGTTCACTGATCTTCCTGCCTGCGGAGTCTAATATAACCTGCTCATCATGTCCATCCTCTTTCACATTCTTAATATGGAAGAGCTGTGTTTTAAGGTTCTTACCTACTGGTCATTTCTGGTCTTTTTTTTTTCATTTGTGCAAAGGGTTTTTAATTCAACATGTCAATGTATGAGCACAATGAATGCATCCTGATCAATGCCATTCTTTCTGATTTTTTGTGTGTGTGCTGGCCCTGGGGCTTGAAGTCAGGGCCTGTGCACTGTCTCTGTGTCTCTCCGTGTTTAAGCTAGTGCTTTCCCACTTAAGCCACAGCGCTGCTTCTGGCTTTTTCTCAGTGGTTGATTGGAGATGAGTCTCATGGACTTTCCGGCCCAGTTTTGAACTGCGATCCTCAGATCTCAGCTTCCTGAGTAGCTACATTACAGGTGTGAGCCATTCCAACTTTTGGGTTCTTTTGAAGCAGGGTCTTGCTATAGAGCCAGTGCTGGCCTAGAACCTGCAGTCTTCCTGCCTCTGTCTCCTGTTTTCTGTATGTGCTTATGGCCTACCTAGTGGTCAAGTGCTTGCCTCATATTCATGAAGCCCTGGGTTCGATTCCTCAGCACCACATATATAGAAAAGGCCAGAAGTGGCGCTGTGGCTCAAGTGGCAGAGTGCTAGCCTTGAGCAAAAAGAAGCCAGGGACGGTGCTCAGGCCCTGAGTCCAAGGCTCAGGACTGGCAAAAAAACCCCAAAACAGAAACCATGCTCTGCTGCTGAAAAAGGACTGCGTTAGCAGGACCTGGGTCCCCGCTTGGGCAGCTTACTGAGCATCCAGATGTTTTGGGGTTCACATGGCCCTGCCTCACAGCAGGAGGGCTGGGGTGTACAATGGGGCGCACAGACCTGGGGCCAGGGAGCAGGTCAGGACCACAGCACCAGCTTTGCTGACATCCTAGGGAAGGCCTCCTGGGGGAGCTGGGGCCCCACGGGTGTGAGGTGGTGTGGGCGGAGCCCGGCTGTGTGAGGTGGAGGGAGGGTGTGGGCGGAGCCAGGCTGTGTGTGGGGTGAGGTGGAGGGTGTGGGCGGAGCCAGGCTGTGTGTGGGGTGAGGTGGAGGGTGTGGGCGGGGCCAGGCTGTGTGTGGGGGGGTGAGGTGGAGGGTGTGGGCGGGGCCAGGCTGTGTGGGGGGGGTGAGGTGAGGGTGTGGGCGGAGCCAGGCTGTTTGTGGGGTGAGGTGGAGGGAGGGTGTGGGCGGGGCCAGGCTGTGTGTGGGGTGAGGTGGAGGGTGTGGGCGGAGCCAGGCTGTGTGTGGGGTGAGGTGGAGGGTGTGGGCGGGGCCAGGCTGTGTGTGGGGTGAGGTGGAGGGTGTGGGCGGGGCCAGGCTGTGTGTGGGGTGAGGTGGAGGGTGTGGGCGGGGCCAGGCTGTGTGTGGGGTGAGGTGTGGGCGGAGCCAGGCTGTGTGTGGGGTGAGGTGGAGGGTGTGGGCGGAGCCAGGCTGTGTGTGGGGGGTGAGGTGGAGGGTGTGGGCGGGGCCAGGCTGTGTGTGGGGTGAGGTGGAGGGTGTGGGCGGGGCCAGGCTGTGTGTGGGGTGAGGTGTGGGCGGAGCCAGACTGTTTGTGGGGTGAGGTGGAGGGTGTGGGCGGAGCCAGGCTGTGTGTGGGGTGAAGTGGAGGGTGTGGGTGTGTGGGGTGAGGTGGAGGGTGTGGGCGGAGCCAGGCTGTGTGTGGGGTGAGGTGGAGGGTGTGGGCGGAGCCAGGCTGTGTGTGGGGTGAGGTGGAGGGTGTGGGCGGAGCCAGGCTGTGTGTGGGGTGAGGTGGGGGGTGTGGGCGGAGCCAGGCTGTGTGTGGGGTGAGGTGGAGGGTGTGGGCGGAGCCAGGCTGTGTGTGTGGTGTGGTGGGGGGTGTGGGCGGAGCCAGGCTGTGTGGGGGGTGAGGTGGAGGGTGTGGGCGGGGCCAGGCTGTGTGGGGGGTGAGGTGGAGGGTGTGGGCGGGGCCAGGCTGTGTGTGGGGTGAGGTGGAGGGTGTGGGCGGAGCCAGGCTGTGTGTGTGGTGTGAGGTGGAGGGTGTGGGCGGAGCCAGGCTGTGTGTGGGCGGAGCTCACCGTCTTGGCGCCAGGATGCTCTTTCCTGGCGGGCCTCGCGCCCGGGGTTGGGTAAACTGCAGGCATGGATGGCGGTCACTGTGGCGGTCCCGAGGCGGCTTGCACAGGTCCAGCACACACAGGGCCGCCAGCAGTCCTGCCTTGCAGGGCGGGAACGACAGAGCTCAGGCCCAGTCCGACCGGCTTCCTTTTTGTTGGTCGTGGGCTTGAACTCAGGGCCGGGGCACTTCTCTCTGCATTTCCGCTCACGGCTAGCACTCCTGGGTTTTGGGGCGTTAGCTGGAGATGCGCCTCAGGGCCTTTCCCGCCCAGGCTGGCTGCACACGTCGGTGCTCAGACCTCAGCCTGTGGGGCGGTGAGGAGGGCGGGCGCGCCCCGGCCCCCGCTGCCCAGGCTTCCTTGCGGCGGCATTTGAGCAATGCAGGAAGGATTATTAGCAATACAAGTTTATTTGCTTTGGAAACAGCTTCCCCCCAATAATGCTGAAGCCCAAAGACACGTAAAAATGGCCAAAAATATTTTAAGATACTAGATCAAGTCGTGTGGTTTCCTGTTCGCGGGCGGCAGGCGCGGGGTCACTGCTCGTTCTGCTGGCCGTCTGCGGCCGACGCCGACGCGGACCCGGACCCCTGGCCCTTGTTGACGTCACTGATGCAAACCCACTGTCCGTCCACCGACTCCTTCCACAGCGTCACCTGCGGGTCAGCGCCCAAGCTCGGGGTCACCGCCCCGCCCGGCTCCCGCCCCCCCGCCCCCCCGCCCCGTCCTGGCCGCAGGGAAGCGGGGGATGGGGGGGGGGGAGCGGAGATGCGGCACGGGAGCCGCGCTGCCTAAACTGTCAAGCGCTGCCGCGGGGAGCGGGGACCACAGCCCCCCAGCCCCGCCGCCGGGGAGCGGGGACCACAGCCCCCCGGCCCCGCCGCCGGGGAGCAGGGACCACAGCCCCCCGGCCCCGCCGCCAGGGAGCGGGGACCGCAGCCCCCCGGCCCCGCCGCCGGGGAGCGGGGACCGCAGCCCCCCGGCCCCGCCGCCGGGGAGCGGGGACCACAGCCCCCCGGCCCCGCCGCCAGGGAGCGGGGACCGCAGCCCCCCCAGCCCCCCCAGCCCCTTCCACACAAAAACCACTGCGGACGACACGGGAGGGGCCGAAAGGCTTGTCTCGAAAACGGGGCGCTCCTGCCAAGCGGGGGCCCCGGGCCCGGGCTCCCAGAGTCTGCAACCAGGAGAGCCCTGGCGTAGCACGAGGGGGAGGGGGAGGGGAGGGGGAGGGGGGACGGGCGCGCGAGGAGGCGCACGAAGCGCTCAGGGCTACAGCGCCCGCTCCGGGGAGCCCGCTCCAGGCTCCAGGCCGCAGGCAGCCGCGCCGCCGCCGGGTCGGATCCGGGCGCTCTCGCAGGGCGGCGGTGCCCGGGGCCGCCCTCCTGCCCGCTGGGCTCCATTCCACCGCGTCCCCCCAGGTCCCAGCGCAGGCAGGGGGCTGAGACCGCCCCGGCCCCACGCGCTCTGCGCCCGCTGCCCCGGGGGTGCTAACGGAACACCCCGAAGACAAGGTGCTGGATGGCGAGGGCGCCGCGGCGCAGGGCCGGGCCGGGCCTGGCGTCGGTGTCCCCTGCGCTTCCTTCCTCCCGGGGCGCCCAGGGCCGCGGCGGCGCGGGGACAGCTCGCCCCCAGCACCTACCTTGTTGTCGCCGCCCGAGACGGCCAGGATGTTGGCGGTGATGGACCAGCTCACGTGCCACACCACGTCGCTGAACTTGTGCAGCAGCTTCGGCGACCACATGCTGCCCGACGCGTCGTCGCAGGTCCAGATGAACACGCGGCCGTCCTGGGCAGAGGCGGCGGCGGTGGGTGGCGCAGCCGAGCGGGGGCACGTGGTGACCGCCCCACCGCGGAGGGTCCCCCAGGGCCCTCGGCTCCCCGGCTCGGGGGGGACGGACACTGCCCACTCCCTCTTCCCCGGCTCTGGGGGGGCCAGGCACTGCCCACTCCCTCTTCCCCGGCTCTGGGGGGACGGGCACTGCCCACTCCCTCTTCCCCGGCTCTGGGGGGGCCGGGCACTGCCCACTCCCTCTTCCCCGGCTCTGGGGGGGCCGGGCACTGCCCACTCCCTCTTCCCCGGCTCTGGGGAGGCTGGGCACTGCCCACTCCCTCTTCCCCGGCTCTGGGGGGACGGGCACTGCCCACTCCCCCTTCCCCGGCTCTGGGGGGACGGGCACTGCCCACTCCCCCTTCCCCGGCTCTGGGGGGACGGGCACTGCCCACTCCCCCTTCCCCGGCTCTGGGGGGACGGGCACTGCCCACTCCCTCTTCCCCGGCTCTGGGGGGACGGGCACTGCCCACTCCCCCTTCCCCGGCTTGCCCTGAGCCTGCCGAGCCACTCGGCTGCCTCCAGACCAAAGCAGCTCAGTGGACGAGCGGGCACAGAGCCCCTTCCGTGTTGGTGCCTGCACTGGGGCGTGCGTGGCCGTGAGCTTTCTCACAGGCCGCTTCACCCTTGACTCACAAGTGCTCTTCTGGCTTTCTGTGGATTCCCTGGAGATAAGTGTCCCAGCCTTTCCTGCCCAGGCTGGCTTTGAACCTCAGTCCTCAGCCTCCCGAGTAGCTAGGAAGCCGGGTGTGAGCCGCCGGCACCTGGCCTCCTTTGGACCTGGGAGCCTGGTGCAACCACAGAGGCCTGGCTGGGTCTCCATGGTGGCTCCTTGCCTTCCACTCGCCACGTGTCTGGGAGGAGGGCTGCCCCTGCCCAGACCCCCGGCGCGGCCCCCGGTCCTTCCGCGAGAGGTGGGAGGAAGTCTGGGCCTGCGCTTGGCCCTCATGGCATCAAACCACCCGTGCCAGCTTCACCACGGCCCGGCCCCCCGGGGCCCACAGCCCGCCTGCCGGCCCACGCAGGGCGGCGGGGCTCCCCGGGGCCAGCGCTGACCTGGGAGCAGCTGGCGATGGTGCTGGTGGGCAGGCCGATGGAGGGGGCCCAGGCCACGTCTCGAACCCAGTCACTGTGGGCCTCCAGCTTCTGCTCCTCCTTCCACTGGCCGTCCTCCTCTTCCCTGCAGGGGGAGGGAGGGCAGAGGGAGGGAGGGTGGGGGGCGGCCGTGCGTCTCCGCAGCGCCAACAGCAAACGGGGTGCAGGGTGGTAGCGCTTGAGGGGAGGACAGGGCCCCCGGGGCGGGAGGCCCCCGCAACCCGCCCTGACTCACCTCCACAGCTTGATGAGGTTGTCGCAGCCGCCCGAGGCAAACTTCTTGATGAAACTGGGCTTCTGGCCCGAGGGCTGGTCCAGGAGGCTGCCGGGGACCACGGCAGGGGCCCAGCTGACGGCGTTGCAGCCGATCTGCGGAGAGGGGGTGCGGTGCCACTGCCCTGCCGCGCACCCCGAGGCCGCCCGTGCCCGGGCTGTCAGGTGGCCGGCGTGGACGGGTGCCGGCCACGCAAAGTCCTCTTACGGAGAACCGGCTGTCTTCTCCGCAGTGCGCGCGCGCGCGGGAAGCAGCTCAAAGCGGGCCTCCCAGGAGACGCCCCAAAGGCCAGGAGGGCACAGGATGACAGGGCGCCGCCCGGGGCCCCCTCCTCGTGGGAGGCGTCCGGACTTACGGTGTGGGCGTTGTTGATCTTCTTCACTTCCCACTGGCCTTCCCCCGTGTAGGTGAGCAGGGAGATGGCCCCGTCCGAGCTCCCGCAGGCCAGGATCAGCCCATAGTCGTGGGGGGCCCAGCACACAGAGTTCACTGCGGGGAGCAGAGGGCGCGGGGAGCTGGCGTTCCCTCCCTGTCCACTGCTCCACCAACTTCCCTGAGGAACCCCGGGACTCGTGGGGGGCAGCTGTCGCTCCGCCAGCTGAGGACACTGAAATAACCAACTGATAGCGTGCCACAGCAGCCACCTGGCTAAAATCCACGTGGAGGGAGGCGAGCCGAGGCTGACGGCCGTGCCGGGCAGCGGGGAGGGAGGCTTCGGGGCTGAGGGTGACCTCAGGACGCGGGCCGCTCCCGCCGGGGCCGCGGCCCCAGGCTGCCCGGTGTACCTGAGGAGTCGTGTCCCGCGTGTTCGTGGGTCTTCTCCCACGTGCCGTTTTCCTCTTTCCAGATGATGACTTTGCGGTCGTAGGAGCAGGACGCCAGGATGTTGCCGTACATGGGGTGGGCCCAGGCCACCTGCCACACGGGGCCCTCGTGGCTGCGAGGGGAGGGGGCGGAGTGGGCTCGGAGGGCCGGGCGCCCACACAGGCCCACCGCCCCCACCGGGGGGCTTCCTCTCCGCTTCGATCCGGAGCGACCACCCGACCAGACGCCTCCTTTGTTTTAAGACGGGGTCTCCCTACGTAATCCAGCTTGGCTCAGAATTCACAACCCGCCTGTCCCTGCTTCCTGAGGCCGGGACCGCGGGCACAGTCACACCCCGCTTCCGCTCCGCACGGCCCGCGCAGGCGTGAGCCCCCGGGATTCCTTGCGCGGAGGCGGCGGCTTACAAAGAACACCCCACTCTCCCGAAACGGATCCAGCTGCTCAAACACAACGCGTAAGGAAGGGGCAGCAGGAAGCTGCTCGGTGGCAGGTCTTACTATCTTGTGAAATTTCCCAGTCCTGATGCGTTTCAACGTGCTGCCCATCAGTATTCTGAGACAGCTGAATGACTAAAGTAAGATGAGAATTCCCCATTCTGTTGGTGACAAAGCGACAGGTGCTACACACTTGTGACTTGAGGAAATGCTAAACACAGAGAAAGTACAGGAGACAGCCAGCGTCTTCCCGGCCCCCGCTCTCAGCTGCCGGCTGTGGGGAAAGCCCTGGGACACCCGTGCGAGCCGGGTTACACGGCTGGGCCGGGCACGCGGCGAGGAGCGGGAGGGGAGAGGTGGCCATGCAGAGGAGCCAGGGCCCCCAGGGACCGGCCGTGGCAGGGAGAAGGGAGAACTGAGCATCTGCAAGCACCTGCGGGGCACAGGCAGGGCTGGGTTCTCCCAGCACGGCTGCTGACGGGCTCACACCCGACTCCCGGCCCGCGCCCCGCCGCGCCCGCTGCAGGCCTTCCAACGGCTCTGCCCGTGCCCTCAGCCACACCGCTGCCTGGGACGCGTGCGGGGGGCACAGGGCGGCTGGCACGCGGGCACCGTCCTTTCCTCGGGCCTCGGGGAGCCCGGCCCCACCTACCCCCGGAGGTCGGCGATGAGGATCTGCCCTCCGTTGCGCACGTCGAAGATCTTGACAGACCTGTCGGAGGAGCAGGTGGCCAGGCGGGTGCCGTAGTAGTCCATCTGGGCGTCGTGCTGCAAAGGGGGGATGGGGCGGGAGGAGCCTGCGGCTGGGCCTGGCACGGGCTAGGGCCTCCCTGAGATTAGCGTCAATGAATCGTCACCACCGGGCAAAACACTAGCACGGCAGCCGCTGTCTTTCTACCCGAAACTCCTATGTCTGGTGTGTGCGTGCCAGTGCGTGTGTGTCTTTCTCTGCACTGGGGTTGGACTCGGGACCTAGCACTGTCTGGTGTGTGTGTGCGTGTGTGTGTGCGTGTCTGCACTGGGGCTGGATTTGGGACCTACCACTATGTCTGGTGTGTGTGCATGTGCATGTGTGCACTGGGGCTGGACTCGGGACCTAGCACTATGTCTGGTGTGTGCGTGCGCGTGTGTCTGCACTGGGGCTGGACTCGGGACCTAGCACTATGTCCGGTGTGTGTGTGTGTGTGTGTGTGTGTGTGTGCGCACTGGGGCTGGACTCGGGACCTAGCACTATGTCCGGTGTGTGTGTGTGTGTGTGTGTGTGTGTGCGCACTGGGGCTGGACTCGGGACCTAGCACTTGCCAGGCAAGCACTCTACACTGGAGCCACGTCCCATGTCCACGGCAGGCTCTGTCAGGCCCCGTGGGTGTTACAGACCCTACACAGGTGTCCTCCGATCCTGCTGAGGGGCATGGGGGCAGGAAGGGGGGCCAGCTGCCCTCGCCACCCTCTTCCTTTGGGAACAGGCTCTGCGGGCTACCGGTGGAGGTGCCCTGGACAGCCCCGCCCCGGAGCCAAGGCTGATGCTAAGCACAGGAGGTCCTCAGGGGGTCCGAGGCCTAGACACAGGGTTCCGTGCCGACGCCTGGGCTCTTCCTCCACAGAGGCCCTGGAGCCTTCCATCCCACCAAAGGGAGCGAGCCCCGAGGGCGACGTCACTCAGGGTCCACTGCCTCAGCGCCCCCCCCCTCCCCGCGGGCTGGCGCTGCCATCTCAACAAATGGCACCTCCCTGGTGGTCCTCCCGTCTTGGGGATCTTGGCTACCAGGAGCAACTGTTACCTTTCCAAGGAGGCTCCACTTGGCTGCTGAGCCTCCAGCAGCCTGCTTTCCTGGAAGGCAGGCAGGGCAGTGGACTCCAGAGTCCTTCCCAGAGGAGGGCAGGTGGGGCAGGGCAGGGCGGAGGGGAGAGTGGCTGAGATCTAAACCCTATGTCCTCAGCTAATCTGCTGTGGGCCTTTGACCTTGAGTTTCCTTCTCTGTGTGTACGCTGCTCTGGGGCTTGAACTCAAGGCCTAGTACTCTACCACTGGAGCCACAGCTTCACTTCGGACTTTTTGCTGGTTAACTGGAGATAAGAGTCTCACAAACCTTCCTACCTGGGCTGGCTTTGAACCGTGATCCTCAAATCTCAGGCATGAGCCACCAGTGCCTGGTTGAGTTTCTTTGTTTAAATGGGGCTCACAACTGCACTTGCTTGGGGGGGACAGTTTACAGTCTGCAAGTCCACTGGTTTTCCCATAAGGAAACTGAGGCTGGCTCACAAATAGGACACTCAGATGGAAACTTCTGGCCCACAGGACCACGCATGGCCCACTAACCGGTGAGCTTCTCAGATACTCAGAAACACTTGCTGGGGACAAGCTGTGAGGGCCGGAACATGCACGCAACGCTGGAGCCACTGACCCGGCTGTGATCAGAGGCTGCTGGGAGAGTCGACAGGGACTCTACCATTCTCTGCAGTCCCCACAGCTTAGACTTCAGGCTCAGAGGCCTTGTCTGGCCGCCTGTCTGCAATGGTCCCAGCTGGCCCTGCCTCAGGCTTCCTCACGCCGGTAACCCTAGCTACTCAGGAGGCTGAGATCTGAGGATCACTGTTTGAAGCCAGCCTGGGAAGAAAAGTCCCCGTGAGACTCTTTTTTTTTTGCCAGTCCTGGGCCTTGGACTCAGGGCCTGAGCACTGTCCCTGGCTTCTTTTTGCTCAAGGCTAGCACTCTGCCACTTGAGCCACAGCGCCCCCTCTGGCCATTTTCTGTATATGTGGTGCTGGGGAATCGAACCCAGGGACTCATGTATAGGAGGCAGGCACTCTTGCCACTAGGCCATATCCCCAGGCCCCCGTGAGACTCTTAACTCCAATAAACTACTCAGTGTAAGGTCCACACCGGGGAGGGCTCCATGCAATGCCCCCTACCTGTTCAAGTCTGCACCTAGTACTCGCATTACCTAGGTAACTGGCACACCTGGAGGCAGTTACCTTCTCCTTCTCTGAGGTCACATCCAATCCGCCCGGCCAGATCCCCCACCTTTCCCTATGTAACCCGGCTCAACACGGTACCCGCGCTCTTTCCTTTTCTCTCTTGCTCTCTCTGTCTTTTTCTCTTCCTCCTTCCCCTGTCTCCCCATGCCTCCTTCTTGTGGGAGCAAGCCAGCAGTCTGCTCTACCCCCAATAAACTCCTTTCTGCCTGAACCATGTGGCGGGTTTCCTTTCCTTTCTGGCGAACCTTACACTCAGAAGAAGCCAGAAGTGGCGCTGTGGCTCAGGTGGTAAGAGTGCCAGCCTTCAGCACAAAGAGGCTCAGGGACAGCGCCCAGGCCCTGAGTTCAAGCCCCAAGACTGGCAGGAAAAAAAAATGTGACAGAAAGAGGAGGTCAAAGCTCTGCATCCTCCTGGCCTCAGTTCCAGAGCAAGATGCTCACTGTGGCGTTCAAAGGACAAGGCCCTCAGCGGCACACCAACTCCCACGATCCCCTGCAGGGACCGGCACAGCTCTGCCAAGGCAGGAAGCACGGCCGGGACGATGCTCATATGCCCGGGGCCACAGCAACACTGGCAAGCACCGCAGGGCCATGCCTGGCTCATAAATGACAGAAAGGAATCATGAAATGCCCACGCGCAAAGCCCAGGGCAGGCTGACTGAATACTTACAATCATGTCCTCGTGGGACGTGTCCACAGTGTTAATTACCGACACCTAGAACCAAAGACAAGGTGGCAAATTAGCTGACAGGGGTTAGAAGGCAGCCATCTCCTTACCACCACAACTGTTCTTCAGCCTGAGGGTATTTATGTGTTCCCTTCCTCATTCCTTCCAGACAGAAGAGACGGAACATTTGACTATTCACAGAATGAATAAATGAACGAAACCTGGGATCTTTTTCTTTGTTCAACTTCTATTCTCTTAAATTCTGGGCTATAAAAAAAGGACCAAGGGGGCGGGGGGAGAACAGCAGAGACCAGGTCTGCAAAATAACAAACTTCTTTTCTCATGGTATCTCCACATGTTTGGGTCAGCGACTTTACATTACGTATAGAAAACTAAACAATTACTCAACAAACATAAAAAGGTCTAGGATAGATCTATCAGAGGCTCACAATAGCTCAATTGCTATGTACATATGATTATATAAGATGAGGCTAAGCAAAATGAACTCCGAGAGAAGGAAACAGGAGGATTTTATTGCTGTCATTACATTTAATGTACTAGGTGCATTTCCTTTGGCGTACCTCATGTGGTTACTGTATATGATTTTGATACACTGGATATTGTATATATGCTTACCTGAACTAGGGAAGGGAAAGAAAAATGAGGGAAGGTGTAACAGATATGACAAGAAATGTACTCACTACCTTATTATGTAACTGTACCCCCTCTGTACATCACCTTATCAATAAAATTAATTTTTAAAAAAGGGCCATAAAGGAGGTTTCAATTTGGAAATGGTATTTCTCCTCATTCCCTCTACTTCACCCTCCCCAGCACAAATCCTCATTACAAAGTCCAAATTTTCAGGGCCAGGAATGCTTGCACACACCTGTAGTGCCAGGACTCAGAAGGCTGAGGTAGAAGGATCACAGATTTGGAGCCAAACTAAGCTGTTCAGCAATATCCTGTCTCAGAAAGGTGTTCTCAGAAAGTCTATTCAGAAAGGTGGGCTTGGGAAAAAGCCCAGGGATGGAGTAGTTCAGAAAGTCCAAAGCACAAGTGAGGACAGGTTCTCCTGGCTAACTCTAGTCCCTGGAAGTAGATGCCAGGGTCTGCCAAGGCAAGAAAGGAAAACAAGTGTCCAGCTGTCCGGGTCACAAAGTGAGGTGCATGGCCCAGGCGACGCTGGCCGCCTGACAGAACAAGGGGAGAGGCAGCTCAGAGAAGGCGAAACCCTCACTTCAGCCGCGACCAGCTAAAAGCCGGGCTGGGGAAAAGCCCTGTCCTCTCACTTCTCAGCCCACAGCCCACGTGCTGCACTCCCCACCTGAAATACAAAGTACTTGGCACACCAAATTCCCTAAACCCAGCGGCCAAGGGATAAGTAGGCACAGGAAGGAATAGTTTACTGAGAAGTATTTGTTTTTATTTAAAAAAATTGGTGCCAGTCCTGGGACTTGAACTCAGGGCCTGAGCACTGTCCCTGGCTTCGTTTTGCTCAAGGCTAGCACTCTACCACTTGAGCCACAGCGCCACTTCCAACTTTTTCTGTTTACGTGGTGCTGAGGAATCGAACCCAGGGCTTCATGTATGCAAGGCAAGCACTCTACCTCTTAGCCATATGCCCAGCCCCCAGCTTCCAGCTTTTTTGGTAATTAACCAGAGATAAGAATTTCATAGACTTTCCTGCCTGGGAGAGCTTTGAACCTGGATCATCAGATCTCATCCTCCAGAGTAGCTAGGATTATAGGTGTGAGGAACCAGTGCCCAAGTGAGAAGTGATTTTATTATTTATACTTTCTCTTTCTAGTTAACGAAAGATAAGTGCCTCAGACATGCCTGCCCTGGCTGGCTTTGAACTTTGATCCTAAGACTCAGCTGCCTGCGTGGCTAGAATTATAAGTGTGAGTCACTGGCTCCCAGCTTGGAATTTTTTTTTTTTTCCTGGCAGGTACTGGGGCAGGAACTCAAAAGTCTCACACACTTGCTTGGCTTTTCTTGCTCAGGGCTGTTGCTGTACTGCTTGAGACACACCCCGCTTCTGGCTTTTTGACAGCTGGAGGTAAGAGTCTCTTGGACTTGTCTTAGATGCTCGGAACCACGATCCTCAGAGCTCAGCCTCCCGAATTACTAGGATTACAGGTGTGAGCCCCAGGCGCCTGACTGACAGGTGGTTTTATGGGTCACCGAAGGGCCCTGGAGAGAACCCGTGTGTCCTTCTGACATTCGTCTTGAGTGAGCCTCGCTTCTCACACGCATCCCTGATTTAAAGTTCTGGGCCTATGTCCTCTTGTGCACCTGGAGATTATCTGCTCGGCATTAATAAGCAGTGCAGAACAAAAAAGAAACCCCACACCCAAACGCCTCTCCAGAATCTCAGAAATTATAGACTGGCTCAAGAGGCGCCGGGTCCAGCCCAGGGGGGGCCGCTCCCGCACGCACGCACGCACGCACGCACGCTCCTCCTGACTTCTCATTCATTCGCTGCGCGGGCCAGGCGCGGGGCACACGGCCGGGGCCTCCACCGGAGTCGGCACCCACTCGGCAGCCTTTCCACGGGTCCTGGGGTGCGCACCGAGCGTGCGGCGGCGCCACCGGAGGGTGACCAGGGTTCAAATCCCAGCTCTGCCGCTCAGCAGCAGCGCAGGAGGCCGCGCACGCACGCCCGCCCGGCCGTCAGCTCCCCACGCCGCGGCCTCGTCGACTTCCCCGACGGTAACCGGAGGCCCGCCGTCCCGGGAACTTCCGCGGCCGCCCGCTCCCACGGGGCCGCGCGGAGGAGGGACGCCGGAGGGCCCCCGCCAGGCCTGGGCCTCACCGCGGCGCGGACACCGCGCGACCGGGGCCCCCACCGTGCCCGTCTCCCCACACTCACCATCGCTGCGGTGGCGCCGACTCCCGGGCTCGGACGTGGCAGCTCCCGGCGGCGCCTCCGGACCGCTCGCTTCCGGCGCCGGGCTGCCTCTCCAGAGCTTCCGGGCAGCAGCACACGGGACCCACACCAAGGTTCCGGGCCTCCCAGAGGCCGCGGCCCGCCTTCACAGGCCCGCCCACCGCAGGCCACGCCCCCGAGGACGGGGCCACGCCCCTCGCGTCGGGCCACGCCCCCTAGAGGCCCTGTCCTCAGAGGCCACGGACGCAGCCGATCGAGGTTGCCGTGGCGACCCTGGTCCTGGGCTTTGGAATCTGACGCTTCAGTGAGCGATCCCGAGAGCCATGCAGGAAGGGGTTGGTTATCTCTGCCTCCCCGCCTCCCTGCGCCCCGCGCCCCGGCCAGCTCCATCCGAGCCGACCCCTCTGCCCATCTCAGTCGCCTTGGAGAGAGTGAGATGGTCCCGAGATGGAGTGGGGGGGGTCCCAGCCAAACTCAGGCGCAGGCCTCAGGCTGCACCCTGGCCTCCTCCCCACCTCAGCTTTCGACATTAGGGAAAAGAGGCCGGGTGCTTAGAGTAGAGCAGGCAACAGAGCCAAGGCTTGGGCAGGCCATGGCAGAACCACTGACCTTCGGGGTGACTTCAAGGTCAGGGCACTTCTCCATCCTCATTTTTCTTCCGCGGAAAATGGGGACAAGAGCATGTTAGCTCTCAGCAAGCACACGAGTCATAACTGGAATAAAAGGCGTTTCCTGGCGCAGACGTGGATGTTAAAGAAATTGAGAGCTGGGCACTGGTGGCTCACACCTCTAATCCTAGCTACTTAGGAGGCTGAGATCTGAGGACTGTGCCAATCTGGGCAGGAAGGTTCACGAGACTCTTATCTCCAACTAACCAGCAAAAAAAAAAAAAAAAAAAAAAAAAAAAAAAGCTGGAAGTGGGGCTATGGCTGAAGTGGTGGAGTAATTAATAATCTTGACCAAGAAAAAAAATCAGGGGCAAATGCCCAGGTCAGGACTGGCACAAAACAACAACCAAAAACCCACTAAGGATGATTTGTGACAAGTAGTGGAGATGTATCTTACTAGGATTCTTGCAGGTGGGCTGGAAGGCATAGGGTTCAATAGATTTAGGGTGCTGACTCTGGCTGCAAGACAGCGAGGTTTGAATATGGCAACTCCTACTATTATGGGGTGCATGTATTCTTTCTCTGAACTGCCATCTGCGTTCAGTGGGAACTCTATACAGATGAGTGTCTCCTACTGAAATGCTCGGGACCAGGAGTGTTTTTATTATTATTATTATTTGCCAGTCCTGGGGCTTGGGACTCAGGGCCTGAGCACTGTCCCTGGCTTCTTTTTGCTCAAGACTAGCACTCTTCCACTTGAGCCACAGCGCCACTTCTGGATTTTTCTATATATGTGGTGCTGAGGAATTGAACCCAGGGCTTCATGTATGTGAGGCAAGCACTCTTGCCACTAGGCCATATTCCCAGCCCCCCAGGAGTGTTTTAGAAGCTGGAATATTTGTATATCCATGAACATAAAGTTCATTTATGTTTTATATACATAGTCTGAAGGTAATTTACAAAATTAAAAGATAATCTGTTGGCCAGGCACCAATGACTCATGCCTGTAATTCTAGCTACTCAGGAGGCTGAGATCTGAGGATCAAGGTGAACAAAGCCAGCGCATGCAGGAAAGTCCAGGAGACTCTTATCTCCGATAAACTACTCAGAAAAAAAGCCAGAAGTGGCGCTGTGGCTCAAGCAGTACAGTGCTAGCCTTGAGCACAAAGAGTCTCAGGGACAGTGCTCAGGCCCAGAGTTCAAGCCCCTGGACAGGCAATAATAATAATATAATGTAATCTCATGTATGAAACAAACTTTGGTGATGTGAGTTTTCTACTTGTAGCATCACGTTGGCCCTGAGAAAGCCTCTGGTTTTCAGATTCGGGATAGCTTGCCCTGTAGTACTGCCTCTGAAAGTTGATGCTGAGATTAAGGAGAAGACCTGGGATTGTGCGCACCAAACTCTCCGCTTTGGGAGCAACATCGAGAATGGTGCTGGTGCTAGTGTCCTCCTTTCCCACAGTGCTGCTCGGCGGAGGTTTGCAGAGCTCAAACTCCTAGGGTACCGGGCTCCCCTCTGCCTGTGTCTCCTCAGCGCCCCAATTCCCAGCTCCTCCCTCGTGGTCATCGCAGCCTCCCAAGTCATGGCGTCTCAGTTTCCTCCGTTTGTGCCCTCCACCTCCAGAGCCCTACATGCCCCAAACCTTCCTTTCAGAGATGCTCCGCCAGCCCGGGCGGGGGCCCTGGCTCCTGGTGACTAAGCCTGCCACCCTCAAGTGGCAAGGTGCCCTCCCCCCCCCCTCCAGACTCAACTTCCCCGAGTTCAGATCCACAAAGGGTGGGGGCCCCAGCTGTCCTTGGAAAAAGGCCTTGTGATGGGTACCGGGCCTGCGTTTCCACGTGTGCGTTTATTGTTATTGCTCAGTTATAGTGTTGAAAGGCAGACAAATCCCATTTGTTACAAACAGCACAAGCCAGAGATACAGAGAAATAAAGAGTGTACAATAAGAGCACAGTCACTTCCCAGTCCCGATGGTCCCGGCGCGTCCTCCCCTCCCCCCCCCCCCCCAGGAGCCCTGGCAGCTTTGTGGAAGCTGCATGACCCCCCTCGCTACTCTGTTATAAAAGATGTGCACAGAAGAGTTAGCAAAGTGTGGGGACCCCAGAGGGGCCGGGCCGGGGAGGGAGAGCACCACAGACATTACAAAACAGACCGAGGGGCTGCAGGGCGACCCGGAGCAGCCTGGAACCTCTTATTTGGGGAGGAGGGAATGGAGACTGCCCAGAGCCTAGCATCTACCCTGACCCCAAAACGGAGTGTGTGGGGGGGGGCTTGCTGCCTGCGGACTTCCTGTGGTCTGATCCCCGCCTTGGCTGCAGAAGGCCCCAGAGCAGTCACCGAGCGCCCCCTCCTGCCGGGTCTTGGTTGTACAGGACAGAGACTGGGGGCGGGCGGGGGGGTGTGGGGGGGTGGTCTGGTGTGTCCTAGGTTGGCAGGTCGAGGTGGGGGAAGCCAAGGGGGAGGGGATGCGGAGACTGAGAACACCCAGACAAGAGTGTTTCCGCGTCATCCAGGGTGCTGAACCTCAGAATCAAAGAACAAA
The DNA here is from genome assembly GCF_023159225.1 of Perognathus longimembris pacificus. Taxonomy (NCBI): domain Eukaryota; kingdom Metazoa; phylum Chordata; class Mammalia; order Rodentia; family Heteromyidae; genus Perognathus; species Perognathus longimembris. The sequence goes on from NC_063170.1 coordinate 68,301,043, forward strand.
GAGGTGGTGACCCCTACCACCCCCCCCCCCCCCAATAAACATCCAAGCCATCCAAAGGCCGCTGGGGGAGGAGGGGCAGGCGCTGCCTCTCCCGCCGCTGGGAATCGTGGGACGGCTCTCGGGGCTCCAGCTCCAGGCAGGGGAGCCCTCCTTTCCCACGGGATGGGACGGAGGGAGGGTGCACCTAGCACAGTCACGGGAGGTGATTTTTGGTCCCCAAACTTAAGGTTGAGCGAGGGCTTGCTGGCTTTCCCACAGTCCCGTGGCTCGGGGGACGGGCGAGAGGATGGGCGGCAACTTGGGGTGGGCTTTCTGTCCCTTCTGGCTCTGAGTGCGTGTGTGGGGGTAGTGACATTGGGGGAGGGGAGGGCAGGGCACAGGCGTGACAGGGCCTAGAATGGGGGGGGAGCCTTCCTGTGGGCACACAGCTGCTTTTGCACAGGGACAGGGAAGACCTAGAAGGCTGGCTCGTCTATGGGGAGCTACTGGGGAGGAGGGGAGCTCTTTGCCAAGGCGGGGACCCTGAACACAGGCTCTGAGCCCCGGCCCGGGGCCGGTCAGCATCCTCAGTCCCTTCCTCAGAACTGGGGTGTAACCCTGCTCCCCCCATGCCGTAGTGGGGGACAAGGGACTGTGACAGGGATGGTGGCAGTGGCAACCTTTCTTGAGTCTGGGGAAGCCCTGGCTGAGTTAACGGCTCCCCGCCTCCTCCAAAGGCGGCTGACGGGGGGCCGGGGAGGGCGTCCCCCCGGCCCGGGGAGCCCTCTTCCTCCGGGAATAAGGGGAGATGTTAGAGCTGAACCCCAGGGAAGGAAAGAAGGGGGGCCTGGTCTCCCGAGAAAAGAGCTTACCTCCCAGAGGGCAGCTTTTCTGTGTTTCCTTTCTCTCTTTTGCCTTTGAAATCCCAGACGGAACCCAGGGCGCGGGGTTGGGAGAGCCAGCCGCTGAAAGCACTGACCATCGCATAGTAGTAAATGAACAGAGACGGTGAGTTCTTTATTTACAATTATCGTCTAGATAAAAAAATTCATAAAAACAGATGAATGGTCATAAATTATTGACCCCCTAATGGGGCGAACTGCCAAACGTTCCCCATGCTGCTAGAATAGGACGCAGAGTGTAAGCTTCGTGTACTACAGTGAGGACGGACAAACCGTTTCCTGCGGGCGTGGGTGCACGCGTGGGTGTGGGTGTGTGCGAGTGTGCGAATGAGGCGTGTGCACGCACGCGCGTGTGTGTGTGTGATCACCCATCATCCCTGACAAAAAAGAGACTCCCCCCCTCCCCCACGGGCGTGGGGCTCCCCGTCCAGCAGGCTAGCTTCTGTCTCCCTCGCATCTGAGCTCCAAGATGCTCCGGAGCCTGGTGTCATGGAATGTGGTCGCCATGGAAACGTGATGGAGCGAAGGAGAGGGAGACCGGAGGGGGAAGATGCAAGAAAAGAAACTCTGGAAACAAGACAAAACAACGCAAGAAGCCACCATGTTCGGTTCCAGGCGGGCCCGCGGTTTCCTTCCTGGGGGAGGGCTGGCTTTGGTGGTGTTTGTAGAGGAATCCAATCCGCAGATCCGAAGGCGGGTGTCCCCGCCCCCGGGGACTAGGTACATTCAGAGACCTTCGAGTGACCTTCAGAGCCCTTCGTGACCTCCAAGTGGTGCTCTTCACACAGAAGGCCTCCCTTACGGAAGGATATTTTGCCAGGTGGGACGGGCTGACTTTGAACTCCGAACCCAGCGAGTCCTGTTTTTTCCACAGCGCTGCGGACGCGGGCCCTCCTGGCTGACTATGGCTCTTTTCCCGAGTGGCTCTCGTCCAGGGAGTGGAAGAGTTCTCCGGGCCCGGAGAGGCCGACTGTGGGAAGGGTTGGGGTGGAGAATGGACTTGGGAGGCGAGGCGGAAAGTGTTTGTTTTTTTTTTTCCTGGAAGCATGGGACATCATCGATCATGGTATTCAAAATGTCTTTTGCACTGTACAAGTTTATGGAAAAAGATCGTATGCTGAAAAGTCTCAAAGCAAACTTTGTATTAAATACAAAAGTTCTTTTTTTTTATGAAAAAAGCTGAGACCCACAAAGTGCTTAGCAGTTAAGAGGCTGACAGACAATTAAATAAGCTCTTATTAAGTGAGATTACTAGTGCCGTTATTGTCTGGGGAGGTTGGGGTGGGGGGTAGCCACCTTTTCTCACCTGGGAGAGGGGAAGGGTTCAGAATGGCTTTCTGTCTGGGAAAGCAAGACTTACTGTTAAAAGGCTACAGTAGATATTGTGACTACAGGAAGACAATTTGGTTTCTTTTTTTTAAAAAAAATCACACTGAATACATCTCAATATACACATCATAAGGTTCATTCGGATCTAAATAGTGCAGAGAAGGCAATTCTTCAAAAATAAAAAAGCAGGAAGCCATGTGCCAACTCTCATCCCATAGACCAACAACTCCTATGCCGGCCCTCTCTCTCTCTCTCTCTCTCTCTCTCTCTCTCTCTCTCTCTCTCTCTCTCTCTCTCTCTCTCTCTCTCTCTCCTTCTCTCTCTCTGTATAAGAAATAAACTAAATTCCTAACTAAAAAAAAAAAAATCAACACAATAGCATTTATATCTTCACACTACCTCAACCTCTGGACAGACAGTGGCCCAAGACAACTTTTTTTTTTTTTACACGCTCTTGGTCAACTCAGATGAGTTTCATCGAGAGAAAAGTCTTCCGCTGGTGCATGGCGGGTCCTGGCGTCCGGAGCCCGGGTGGGCCCGTGTGCTGGGGCCAGGCTTCTCTCCTCCTCTCCAGAGCGGGGCATTGCCTTCCTCCAGCATCCGGCTTCCGCCTGAGCTCCTGCGGTAGTGTTGTCATTGAACGGAAATAGCAGGCAAAAAACATGGCCATTGTATAAAATCAAGAATGCAATCCAGGGCAAGTGTCTGTTGGGGCTGAGCTGCTCTTAAACTGTACAAATAGCCAAAGATGTTATCTACAGGGTTGTAAACAAATTACATTCGTCTTCTTTTTTTTTTTTTTTTTTAGTTTTTTTAAGGACATAAATAAGTTAAAATAGAGCAATTTAAGCAGAAACAAGGCAACATGCCGGCAAAGAAACTTTATAGATCCATGTATATATATTTATATAATATATATATATATCTACCTATCTATATGGACGTATTCAGTCTTGGAGGAGCATACGTTGATATAGATAAACAAAGAAATGGATATAACCTCGTGAGTGTCTATGGATTTCTTGGGTTCCGTTGGTGCTAATCTACGAGGCGAGTTAAATTCTGCAATTTTGAAACCGAAAGAAAAGTTATTAAATTAACCTATACAATTGGACCCATGCTGTGCAAGCATTTTTTTTTTCTCAAAAACTCACAGATCAGTGAATTGGATAAATAGTCTCAGAAAAGAGTCTTATTTGCTGTTCCCGCCTAAGAAAACGAACAACCCCCTCCCTCCCCAGCTGCCCCCTCCCCCAGAACCAACTGTGGAGTGGGGGGGGATGGAAAGTGTCCAGTACATTCATGCGTGGGGGAGGGCGAGGAAGCCGCGGCGGCTGGAGCAGGTGCTCGGCTGGTCCCATGTCTGGGCGGGAGTCAGGAGGGGCTTGTTCCAGGGGGACCTCACTTGTTGGCTCCTGACGCCCCCTCCCCTGTCCCCCTCCCCTCCCCCCCACCCCCGCCCAGGACCCTGCCCCTTGCAAGGTTGGAAAGAGTTCGAACAGCATGGCAGCCAGAGAGAAGGGGTCTGTGGGTGGACGCCGGGCCCCCCACCCCCGGGCGGCCTTCCTGCTCCTGCTCCGTGCTGCGTGGTGAGGGGCCCGCGGGGGGGCACTGCTGCCCGGGAGGCGGGCGGCGGGCGGTCCTGGAGGGCAGGCCCGGGGAGGGGGGCTCGGCTAAAGCGAAGTCTCCAGGCTGTGGATAGGGCTCCCTGGACTTGAAGAGGTAGCTGATTTGCTCGTGTCGGTGGTCAGGTTGATCCCGCTGTCGATGGCGCTGTTGTTCTTGTTGAGCGAGGACGGCGGGCTCGAGTTCTGCTTGAGGGCCCCGTCTTCTTCCAGGTCCGTGTCGTCGATGAGGGGGATGTGGGGCTGGGGGTCTTCGATCCGGAATTCAGGATGAGCCATGAAGTTATGGATGGAGGTTCGAGACTCAGGCTTTTCTAACCCTTCATAGAGAGAGCTACGGAACGCCTTCACCACGCGGATCTGCGGAGGGAAACACGGGGCTCAGGGGCCGCGGCCCGGGGTGGGGCGGCGGCGGGCTGGGGGCGCGGAGGAGAGGGTGGGAGGAGGGGCAGGGCACACAGGCCCGCTGCAGCCCATGGTCGAGGGTGTGATGAGGAGAGAGGGAGGGAGGGAGGGAGGGGAGGGGGCGGAGGGGCTCAGGTGCTGCATCCGTGAGTTGGGGGGGGGGAGGGTTGCATGGCTTTGGTTGGGGTCAGAACTGAGTTATTAGCACTGTCACAGAGGTGCTGGGCACAGTAGCAGAAGGGAGTTAGAGTCCACTCTGGCGAGCCCCCGACCTAAGTGAGAGACTTAAGTGAGAGCCTTGCTGATGTCCAGCCGGGTTCAGCCTCGCCGCCGGGGAGCGGGGCCGGGGAGGGGGCGCTCGAGAGGAGAGGCTACTTGAAAACAAACCAGTCTTTAAACGACAAAACCAAACAAAAACCAAGCACACACACGATTAAGACAACACAACAACAACCCCCCCCCCCCAGAATCCCAAGCAAACCACACGGAGCAGGTGGCAGGACACACGGAGAGGGCGGATGAGGGGGACACACGAGGGGCGACGGGAAGTCAAAGCGGGGAAGCAAACCGAAGCCAACGCAGGGCTTCCCGAGGGCGGAGCGGAGGCAGCCAGAAAGCACGGGGTGCGTGGGAGCATGCCACGGTGGGGGGGGGGCGGGAGTCACGCGGCACACACACACACGGACGGACGGACGGACAGACGGACACGGTGACGCTTGGATGCCTGGACAATGTGAACGGAGGTTGGTTTGTACCCAGCGTTTCTTTCCTTCATGCATTTGGGAGGTAAACACTCGAGTATAGACTGAAAGCCCTGTCCAGCCAATGGTGCTTGGGTGTTTTTTTGGGGGGTGGGTGGGTGGGGAGGTGTCCCCTATTTCCTGTGGGGGAGGGGGGAGAGGTATTTTGCTTACTCCTGGATTCATGCTTTAAAAACACAAAACCAAACAAGGAGGCCAGAACCGGACGGCCAAACCCAGCCTGCCCGGGGGTGGGGGTGGGGGTTGGCTGGGTCACCGGGCAGCAGGGCAGTCCATGTCCAGCGGGTGGCGGGGGTGGGGTGGGGTGGGGGGGTGGTCCTCTCCTGGGGTCCTCCCAGCTCAGAGCACAGGAAGAGAGGGGGAGGGGGGGCGGCACCTGAGCCCGGTGAAGCCCCACAGGAAGTCCCCCGGGGAGCACGGTGAGGGAAGCCCTTCTCCATGCAGGTGAGGTTTTTAATGGCTGTGCTGGGTGACTCCGTCTCTGCGGAGGGCGGAGGCTGCTACCGTCCGTGGCTCACTGCCGGAATCGGAGGGCAGACGGCTCAACCTGACCTTCAGCCGGTGAGCTTGGGTTTGTGCCGCGTTCCGGTGTGTGTTACTGTGTTGTATTAATTAATTACAGCTGCCTTCTGCTTGCCTTTTAATTTAAAAAATTATCTTTAAGTAGCTGTACACAGGGGTTTCAATTCAATGTATCTGGGTGCTTTTTTTTGTTTTGTTTTTTTGGTGCTGGTGTGGAGGCTCGAACTCAGAGCCCGGGCGCTGTCCCTGAGCTCTTTTGCTTCAGGTTAGCATTCTACTGCTTGAGCCACAGCGCCACTTGCAGCTTTTTGGTGGTTAATTGGAGTTAAAAGAGTCTCGCAGACTTTCCTGCCTGGGCTGGCTTTGAACTGCGATCCTCAGATCTCAGCCTTCTGAGTGGCTAGGATTATAGGTGTGGGCATCAGCGCCTGGCTCAATATATCAACTTATACACATAACGCATCTTGGCGAATGTCACTTCCTCCATCATTCTTCTATAAGGCATCTCTGCCCCTTCTCCTTTGTGCTGGAGACTTCAGAGAGCCTCACTTGTTGGGCTTTAAAAAAGGGGTGACAGGGGCCAGCCAGATGCTGCCTTTATACCAATTATCTGCCCGCGAGGGCCGTTTGGAGGCCCTGAGCGGTTCTGCCAGATCGCCTGTTTGGGCCTCTGTAGAGATGCCTAACGCATACGTGGAAACAACAAAAACGAAAAAGGCACAGTCGGCCGCAGTTCCCATCTGTAACGGGAACCGTAACCACTGCGGCCGTCCGGCCCACGGCTCTACGAGAGTAAGGTGCAGGTTGGAGAAAGCTCGTGCGTGCGTGTGCGTGTGTGCGTATGCGTGCGCGTGCGTGTGAGGGGGCCCGTGGCAGGCCCGTCATGTGACTCACGATGCGGAGGAGACACACAATGAGATGAAGCCCCTCCGCCCGCCCCGCTGGCATGAAGACAACAGAAAGAATGGACTGTCTGGACAAGACTGTGGGCACAAGACTGTTGGGGACACCCCACCACAGCCGTCTCAAGTCTCTACTTCGTTCTCTGCGGCTGAAATGGAAAAAAAATATATATCTAAGAAGAAGAAGAAGAAGAAGAAGAAAAAAAAAACTACCCGCAAACTCTTCCATCTCCCTCCCTGCCTGGCCTTTATAAAGGTGGCGTTTTGGGGCAGAAGCTGCGTGTGGGCGTGGGGGATGGGCGGGATTGCGGACACTCGGGGCTCCTCTGTACAGGGGCGGGGAGCCTGGCCCCCCACGGAGATGGGTCCCCCCCCACATACTCGAATGTTTACCCGGCTTCAGGGAAGCCAAGAGGCTGGGTTTGATTCACATTCATTTCAGGCTCAAGGTTAAAGACTCACAACCTCTTTTAATTTCACTCTCTCTTGCTGAACTCTGTGTCCAGGGTTGTCTAGCCCTCTAGGGAAACAAACACACGGAATATTCAGACAGTGGGGAGGTCTAGGGCCCCCCAGAAGCAAGCCATGTGCCATGTTCTCACCAACCCGAGCTCACACTAAAGGAGTCACCAAAAGGCTAAGCGTGGTCCACCTTTCCTTCCCGGCTCCTTCTGCCTGCACGTCTCCCCCTGACAGTACAAACTCCTCACCCCGAGCTCAGAGTCTGAACGGGGTGCGGGGTGTCCCTGACTCTTGAGCTACAGCAGTTTGGTGCGGGCCGGCGCAGGGGCCTGCTCTAGTGGGCTGGAAGGAGCGTGGCCTGGACGGACCGAGGACTGCAGACACGCGGGGGCCGAGACCGCTTGGGATGTCAGGGATCTGGGGGAGAGGAGGCAAGAGAGATGAGGTGCCTGGCTTTTGGGGGACAGAGCTGAGTGCTGCCCGGGGGTGGGGGCTGCAGGAGAGGACTGGGCGTCCCCAGCCCTGCCAGGGGTCCACACCCTGGCCTCCACATCCAGGAGGCCCTGGGGTGCACATTCCACCTCCACGATCTCGGCCTGGGGACCCGTCGGGGACACGGTGATGGGGGGAGGGGCCTTGGAGACAGAGGTGCTGTTCCTGGCCTGCGTCTCGCACGCCCTCCTCTTGGGGGGTTGCGGTTGTGAAGGGTGTGTGGGGGGGCAGTGGGTGCCACTCTAGAAATGCCGAGTGTGGCTCAAGGGTGTGCAGAACAGGGGTGCTACAGAAGCTCTGGGGAAAAGCCAGCCAGGCTTTGTCTAAGTGGGTGGAGAGAAGGGGTGCTGGGACCTTCCTGGGCACCCTGGACCTGCCTGGCTGTGCCAACCCACTTCCGACGGGCACCTGTCCGTCCGCCCCTGGGGCTGCGCAGGACTCTCCTCACCTCCATGTCAGGAGTGAGGGTCAGCGCCCACACAGGCTGCCCTGTCCCAGGCCTCTGGGGTCAACTGGACAATGCAGGGGCGGGGGCCGGGCTCCTTGGCAGCACGCAGACCCCAGGCCACCCTGCCCAAACTGTGGGCACCACGCCTGTCTCTACCCCCCCCCCCGTCCCCACAGGGCCCTTTCCTGGCCCCCTGCTGCACCCCCGCCGAGGAGAGAATGATTCTTGGCTTCTATGGGACCTGACCTGCTCCTTACAGGGTCCTCCGCGTCCCTAGGGAGACTATCCAAGCAAAGGACCAAGGGGCCTAGTTAGCATTTGCACGGTGGCCACGGCGACCCAAACGCATATGGCGAAGCCAGAGGGGCCCGGGTTCCCCTCCAGGAGGAGTCAGAGCCCCTGGCGGGGGTGGCTCAAGCTCTCTGTGTGACCCAAGGAAGGTCCGGGGGGCCAGGAGTGGGCCGGATTCTAGAACAGAGGGGAGGGCCAGCGAGGAGGGGCTGGGGTGGGATCACCCCCCGAGCCCTTGGAGAGAAGAGGGGCCACGGGTGGGGACGAGAAGTCGGCTTGGGACAGCCTCTGCCTCAGGGCTCCTCAAAGACATGGCATGAGGGAGACCGGGCCTGCTCTGAAGATCAGCTGAAGCGGGGGGAAGGACGCCCCGTCTCTGCGGGACACGTGCCGTGTCCTGGCGCCGTACCAATGACACGGGATGGGCGGGTAAAGCTGCTGAGACCAAGGCCTGAGACCTGGTGGAAGGAGGGGACCCGAGCCCCCCTGCAGGTGGGTGGAGGAACTTCCTCAAGCATCCGAGATGAGGTCCGGAGCCCAGTTCTCGAGGAACTGAAGGCCAGCGGCCATGACAAACCCGCCGCATCCCTCTGGGGAGGGCAGTGCGGGGGGGGGGGTGCCCTTACTTGATGGCATGAGGAGAGGTGCTTGGCAGAGAAAGGGGTGTGTACGGTCCCAGGCTATCCCTCCGGTAAGAGGGGCTAAAGGTTAGGACCAGAGCTCCCAGGCAAGGTGTGAGATGTGTCCCATCCTTTCCTGCCCGAGGCCAGCATCGGGATGGGCAGGTGTCATGTCCTTCGGGCAGGGTAGTGACTACACAGCCATCCCCATGGCTGTAGGGCAGCGGGGCGGTCAGGTGTGCAGGGGGTGGGCTACACGGAGGGCAAAGACACTACTGACTTGCAGTGACCTCTTGGCTCCTCTGTACCCCACCCTAATCAGGGTACCAGTGTGCCACACGGCCCCTCTCTCGAATGGCCCTCCCTGTGACTGGCTGCCGTCCCGAAGGCTTGCTGCTGCTCCTCGACTCAGGAATCCGCCCCCCTGCCCGGCTGTGACTCAAGCTCTGACCCTGGCTCTCCCGGGCTAAGCTTTTCTCGATGAAGAACAACAGGACCCCTGTGTCCCCTGGGCGGGCCACTGGGTCACACGTACCCTTTGGTGGGGCCTGATCTTCTCACACTCGTGGCCCTAGAGAGCCCTTCCTGGGTGATTCCAGCCCCAGCTGACCCTGGTCTGTGAGGAGACTTCCACCCCACGGCTAGTTACCACCTCCTGGCTGCTGGAACCCTGCAGTCCCCCCCCAGGCCTTGTGGTACCCCGGCCCCTGCCCGCCCGTGTGTGGGGGGGCTGGCGCTGGTGGCCCCAGCGGAGGCGGGAAGGTGTCACACTCACGCCCAGCTGCAGCAGGAGGAAGGCTGGTCGGAGAGGAAAGAGCATTGGACAACGACACGCGACTAGGGCTAGAGAGATTGGCTACGTCCTGGCTCTGGCTGGTGACGGAGGACTGTCTCCGCAGGGCCCCCTGGAAGGAGGCCCCGCTCTTGAAAGTATTGACTACTTCAATCTGCAACGGAGGAGAGAACGAGACAAGTTGCCAGAAGAACACACACGACAGCTACACGACGGACGGGCGCCATGTCACAGAACAGCCGCAGCCACGGCGACAAGGACAACAGCACTTGAAAATCAAAACGAAAATACCAGACACGCTCCAAAGGCTAGGGACGCTGTCTGCTCGGCTCCAGGCCCCTCTGGAGTCCCCGGGCTCCCCGAGGCGGGGGGACCGGGGCGGGGTGGCCTCCTCCCTGCATAGGGCTGTGGGGCCTCGGGAGGGAAGAGCTGTGCCCAGCCCTGCTCTGCGCCCCGGAGCGGAGCCAGGGCGGCGGAGGGGCCCTGGGGTGGACAGACCCTGGCCCCAAGTTCCAGCTCTTGTCACTTACTAGCTAGGTGACCTTGGGCAAGTCCCTCTCTGAGTCCCGTCTCTTGTCCTTAAGAAGGGGCAAAGCCATCTACCTGGCAGGGTTATCTGTAATTGGCAAAGCACCAGATCCACATTAGTGCTCCGGAGGAGGGAGGCCTCACAGGCGCGCATGCCCAGTGCTCCGGAGGAGTTAGGCCTCTCACAGGCGCGCATGCCCAGTGCTCCGGAGGAGGTAGGCCTCTCACAGGCGCGCATGCCCAGTGCTCCGGAGGAGGTAGGCCTCACAGGCGCGCATGCCCAGTGCTCCGGAGGAGGTAGGCCTCTCACAGGCGCGCATGCCCAGTGCTCCGGAGGAGGTAGGCCTCTCACAGGCGCGCATGCCCAGTGCTCCGGAGGAGGTAGGCCTCTCACAGGCGCGCATGCCCAGTGCTCTGGAGGAGGTAGGCCTCTCACAGGCGCGCATGCCCAGTGCTCCGGAGGAGGTAGGCCTCACAGGCGCGCATGCCCAGTGCTCCGGAGGCAGTAGGCATCTCACAGGCGCGCATGCCCAGTGCTCCGGAGGAGGTAGGCCTCTCACAGGCGCGCATGCCCAGTGCTCCGGAGGAGGTAGGCCTCTCACAGGCGCGCATGCCCAGTGCTCCGGAGGAGGCAGGCCTCTCACAGGCGCGCATGCCCAGTGCTCCGGAGGAGGTAGGCCTCACAGGCGCGCATGCCCAGTGCTCCGGAGGCGGTAGGCATCTCACAGGCGCGCATGCCCAGTGCTCCGGAGGAGGTAGGCCTCTCACAGGCGCGCATGCCCAGTGCTCCGGAGGAGGTAGGCCTCTCACAGGCGCGCATGCCCAGTGCTCCGGAGGAGGTAGGCCTCTCATAGGCGCGCATGCCCAGTGCTCCGGAGGAGGTAGGCCTCACAGGCGCGCATGCCCAGTGCCAAGGAAACAAGGGTCCTTGCTTCCTCCAGCAACTTGGAACCTGCAGGGCGGTGGCAGCCGTGCTGTGCGTCCGCGGAAGTGGGGGCTGCCGGGGTCCTGAGCAGCCCGCCATGCTGCCCGGGGCCCTGGGGACTTGTGTCAGTGCGGGATGGCGCCCCCACCGGGGGGCGCCCGGGGCCGCCCGGCTCACAGCTTCTCTCCTCCGGCTCTCCCCAGCCGCGGCGATGGTGGCCCGGTCCCCCGAGTCACCCCTCCCTGCCCTCCCAGGGGCGCCCCGCGGACAGCGCCCCGCGGAGACCCTCTCTGTCGGGAGCCGAGGGCAGCGGTGGCTGGCGAGGCGGTGGGGGCCCTCCGCCCTCCCGCCCTCCCCCGGTGGCCGGGGCGCGCTCGCCCCGCCCCCCCCCACCCCGTGCCCCGCCCGGGGAGGTGTCACACCTGCGTCTGGATGCGGTTCAGGCCCCGGAACCACAGGATCTGGCCCCGCCGCAGCTCCCGCTCCGCGTGGTCGATCTCCTCCACGTCCTCGTTGAGCTCCTCCTCGGGGGTCTCCTCCTTCTGCGTGAGCCGGCCCGCCTCCTTCAGGAACGTGAGCCTGCTCGTGGGGATGGTGGCGATGACCTGCAAGGGACGCACACGCGCGCGGCCCGGGTCAGGGTCTCCACGCCGGCCGCGGGGCCACGTGCGCACACGCGTGTGCACGGAGGAGGGTGCGTGTGTGTGCAGGCGTGGGCACCAGCATCGGCGTGCGGGGCACACGTGCGCGCGGGCCTGGGACTTGAGCAAAGGGAGAGGAGGGAACGGGTGGCAGAATGTTCCGGGAGTCACCCAGTGACCTGCCACTCCCAGAATCCTCTCACCAGCCCCCGGATGCCACTGGCTCATCTATTTCCTTCCTTCCTCCCTCCCTCCCTCCTTCCCTTCCCTTCCCTTCCCTTCCCTTCCCTTCCCTTCCCTTCCCTTTCTTTTCTTTTTCTCAGAGGTGGCTTTTTGAGACAGGGTCTCATTATGTAGTGCAGGCTGGCCTTGAACTCTCAATCCTCCCAAGTGCTGGGGTCACCGGCCTGTGCCCCTGTGCCTCGCCGAGCCTGTTTCTGTCCATGCGGACTTCAGGCCTAAAGCCTTTAGAAACATCACACTGACGACTGCGTTTCTTGTTCCGTTTCTGTTTCCGTTTCCGCCTGTGGCCCATGGTTTGATTTTCTAGTCACGCTAGTAATGCAGCATTCCCTTTTACGCTAAGCTTAAGTTAAAAAAAATATCTCTGATGCAGGTGAGAGGAAATACAACAAGCAAACAACCAGCGCAGCGAAGTATAGCGCAAAGGGAAGGGCCTTGTCCAGGATGGACAGCGCGTGGTGGCAGAGCCAGGCCCAATGGGCCGGCCTTGGAGCTGCCCGACTCCTTACCCAGTGCTCTCTCCCTTCTCCTGCAGCTCAGCACACGTACCTGGCCCCAGACCAGCTCTCCTAAGCCAATGAATATACACCACATCCACTGGTCCAGCTGCAACGGGGAGCAGCTGAACGGCTTCCCCCCAAACTGCACGATCACGATCTGCAGGTCAAAGGGCACAGGAGACAGAGAGAGGAACAGACCGTAAGTGGCCGGCCCCCGGGAGTGTGTGTGTGTGTGGGGGGGGGGCAGTGCCCAACGCCGGCCCGGGGGAGGGTGGAGGCCCGGCTACCTGAATGGCAAAGGTGCCCAGCACGATGGTGCAGAAGATGGGGTTCCGGAAGATGCCGTCGAAGACGTTGCGCTCGCCGTGGATCTTGCGGGCGTTGATCTCGTTGAAGAGCTGCATCATGACGAAGGTGTTGAAGATGATGGTGTAGTGCTCGGAGGGCGGGGAGTGCAAGGGCGCGTTCCGCCCGCTGTCAATCTGGAACATCTTCTCGCCTGCCAATCAAGAGAGGGGGGCTGGGCTGGAGGCGGGGCCAGGAGAGACCACTTCCCCCCACCCCTCACAGAGGCACGGGGGCTTCTGGGATGCTGGAGGCCTGTCTGGTGTGAGGGAGGGCTTGGCTCTCTTCCACGAAGAAAGGCCAGCGCTTCTGCCTTCTTCTTTTTTTTTTTTTTTTTTTTTTGCCAGTCCTGGGCCTTGGACTCAGGGACCGAGCACTGTCCCTGGCTTCTTTTTGCTCAAGGCTAGCACTCTGCCACTTGAGCCACAGCGCCACTTCTGGCCATTTTCTGTATATGTGGTGCTGGGGAATTGAACCCAGGGCTTCAGGTATACGAGGCAAGCGCTCTTGCCACTAGGCCATCTCCCCAGCCCCCGCTTCTGCCTTCTGTGTGGAGGTGTGAGGAGATGGGTACCTGCAGCCAGGTGACCGGGCATGAAAGAGCACACAAAGCTCAGGGACAGCACCCAGGTCCCGAGTCCAAGCCCCAGGACCGGCACATACATACACACGTACACACATGTCACACACACATGCACACACACCCCTAAACTGCCAAATGCAACACAGGGAGAGGCATGGCTGTGCGAGGCCACCGTGGTTTCACAAGTACCCCCAAAGACCTGTATTTACAGGCCTAGTCCCCCGTCTGTGGCACTGTTGGGACACGGTGGGAGCTTTTACAAGTGGGGCTGGGTGGAAATCTCACACCCCCGGGTGGGGGGGTCTGTTCTTGAGGGGGGTTGTGGGGCCCTGGCCCAAACCTCTCTCTGCTTCCTGGCTGCAGGGTGAGCAGTTTCCCTCCGCCACACACACGCCCCGATCGCGCTGTGTCGTCTTGCCCAAAGGGTCATGGATTGGATCCTCCAAACTGTGACCCTCTCCGCCCAAATCCTTTTCTTTTTTGTTAGTCGTGGGGCTTGAACTCTGGGCTCGGCCGCTGTCCCTGAGCTCTTTTGCTCAAGGCTAACGCTCTACCATTTGAGCCACAGCGCCTCTTCCAGTTTTCTGGTGGTTCATTGGAGGTAAGAGTCCCATGGACTTTTCTGCCCAGGCTGGCTTTGAACCGTGAGCCTCAGATCTCTAATGAGTAGCTAGGATTTCAGGTGCAAGCCACCGGCACCCAGTCCCCAAACGGCTTCTCAGTTCATTATCTCCGGAATTTCATGTCAGAGGTGGAAGCTAATAGAGGGGAAGGAGGTAGACGCCACGGAGGCCCCTGTAGGGGTTCCTGGGCTTTTCCCCAAGGAAAGCTCCACAAGGATGCCTTTCCTAGGGTAAGAAGAAGGTTCTGGAAGGGGTCAGAGAGGGCCACCCCCCTGCCTCAGCTCCCCCCGGCTGAACTGGGGCGGTCGTCAGCCCTGGCTTACGTGGCGTGTCCTGCAGCTGTGATCAGGGCAGGTGCCCGGCTCAGGGGTTGGGACAGGGCCCAGCGCTGCCCCAGGCTCCCGGTGTCACCTCCAGCTCCTATGCTGCCTCTCTAAGCCTCAGTTTCCCCGGGAATGACACAGGGAGGCGGATGTGAGCCCAGACCCCGGGTCTGAGCTGCGGAGTGCCCAGAAGGCGGGGTGTGGGCCACACCCGGGAGGTGGGTTCCGTGGGGGGCTCACCCACGAAGAGCAGGGTGAAGATGAGGGTGAGCTGGTACACGGCGTGGCCCAGAATGTTCTTCATCATGGTCCGCGAGATGAGCGGCTTGTTGCGGCCGTATGGCTTCCTGAGAAGCAGGGTCTCGGTGGGCGGCTCCGTGGCCAGTGCCAGGGAGGCAAACGTGTCCATGATGAGGTTCACCCAGAGCATCTGCACAGCCTTCAGGGGGGAGTCCTGGGGCGGGACGGGGCGGGCGAGCGGGGTCACAGGAGGCTCCGCCTCTGGCGGGAGGGGAGCAGCCCTACAGGGGGTCTCGGCAGATCCCCATCGGAGCCAGGGCTGCCCTGACTCAGCAGGTGCTTGGCATGTTCTAGACAACTCTGGAGGGGGTGCAGAATCTTCTCCCCCCCCCTCCCTGGAGCACTCTGTTCTCCTGTCCACACCTTGTCCCCCCCCACCCCCCGGCCTGGACACAGCCCCACTCATCTGAGGACCTCAAACCTCAGTTTCCCTAGCGGGTCTCCAAGAAACCCCTTACTGCTGCCACGCAATATCTCCAATACACCACTAGAGGGAGCACCACACCCGCAGACGGGCGGGGGGGGGGAGGCCCTGGGAGCGGAAGGGGCCCCCATACAGCCCCCCACCCCCATCCCCGGGCTCTGACCCTCAGAGCTGGAGTAGTGGCAGTGGAGCAGGGGCCGGGCGGAGGGGGCTGGAGGCCCAACGCCAGCCCTTTGGGCCCCGTCGTGCCCCCCACCGCACAGACACCCCAGCACGTCCCCTCCCCCCCCGGCCCCCCGCCCCGGGGCCCACCTGCGTGATGCAGGCGCCCGTGAAGGCCACGATGACGGCCACCACGTTGACGGTGAGCTGGAACTGCAAGAACTTGGAGATGCTGTCGTAGACGTTGCGGCCCCACATGACGGCCTTCACGATGCTGCTGAAGTTGTCGTCCGTCAGGATGATGTCGGACGCCTCCTTGGCCACGTCGGTGCCCGCGATGCCCTGCGGGGGGGGGTGGGGACAGGGGCCTGGCGGGGCGGCTTCGTGCGCTGGGCCCAGGCGTCGCCCCCTCCGGCGGGAAGCCTCGTCTGGCCCCCCGCCCCCCCCCCCCCCCCCCCCCCGTGGAGCCCTCGCTCCCCCCTCTGGCCCGGGCGCCCCAGGGCCTGCGCGCCGCCCCTTACCATGGCGAAGCCCACGTCCGCCTTCTTGAGCGCGGGCCCGTCGTTGGTCCCGTCCCCGGTCACGGCCACCACCTGCCTCTGCTCCGTGTGTGTGCTGTCGATGATGCCTGTGGGCGGGGCGGGGGTGGGGGGGTGGGGGGAGTGCGCTCGGGGCCCTCAGCCCCCCTGCCCGGACGGCGTTGCCGCGGCCGTGCGCCTCCAGGGGGCGCGCTGTGCCGCGAGCCCCCGCCTCCGGGGCCCTTCCTCCCTCCCCCGCGCCGGGTTTCCCTGTGGCCACGTCCATCCTGCCCCCTCGACAGCCCCTCAGCGTTGTGTGGCACCCCCACTCTCTCCACAGGCTTCCTTCCTGTCTTCCTGGGCACCCCCAATCCTGGCACCTCGTTTGGTGTCTGCTGACAGGGTCTCAGTGCCCATCGGTGCCCAGGGGACGCCGCCCCCCAGTCAGTGGCCCCCGATGGGCCTGCTCAGAGGCCCGAGGCGGGCCGCCCCCACTCCTCCTAAGCAGCCCCCCCCCCCCGGGCCCCGGGGCCTGTGGAGGCGTAAGCCAGGCGCCCCGGGCCCACACCCCGCATCCTAGCGACTCCGGGGGCTGAGATGTGAGGACGGAGGTTTGAAGCCAGCCCGGCTAGGAAAGTCTACGAGCCTCTTCTCTCCAGTTAAGCAGCAGAACGCTAGGAGGGGGGAGGTGCGGCTCAAGTGGCAGAGGGCCAGCCCTGGGCGACAGTGCTACGGGTCAGAGTTCAAGCCATGGCGTCCACACGGGCAGAGACGGCGAGAGAGAGCAGGGTCTGTGTAGAGTGACTCGCGTCAGCATGAAAAGGCGTCAAAGCAGCCACAGAGAACGTGTGAGCCATGACTTCCAGACCCCAGACAGGCCTCCCACTGCTTTTTTTGTGGTTGGTCATGGGGCTTGAATCCAGGGCCGGGGTGCTGTTACTGAGTTGTTCTTTTCTTTTTTTTTTTTGTTCACGGCTCGTGTTCTACCCCTTTGAGCCACAGAGTCTCAGGGACTTTCTTGCGTAGGCTGGCTTTGAACTGCGGTCCTCAGACCCCAGGCTCCTGAGGAGCTAGGATGACAGGCGTGAGCCACCGGCGCGGGCCAACTACCACTGCTTCCTAGGAGGCCACCAGAGAGCCGCACAACCCGCTCTCTGCCCCCCGGCTCTCTGCAGACCTCCCGGGGCAGAAAGAGGAGCGGCTCAGAGTCCCCAGGATGGAGAATCCCGGGGGGCCCTGTCCCTCCCTGCAAAGAAGCTGCAAGTCCCAGGAAGGGGGGCCTGGTGGGGGCCTCCTGTTGCCCGTGCCTGCCCCGGCTCACCTTTGACCAAGGTGTGCTTATCCGTGGGGGAGGAGCGAGCCAGCACCCTCAGCTTCGGCCAGATCTTGTCGATTCGCTCCTGCTCAACCTAGAAGGGATGGGGCGGGGGGTTGTGTTCGGGTCAATGGGGTCAGAAAGGGAAACTGAGGCACAGGGTGCAGTCACTGGGCTCTCTGCGGCATGCTGGGCTGGTCTCTGGACCGGCCTCCCTCCCAGGCCCCCCCCCCCCCCCCCCCCCGCCGCGTCCGCACACACGCACCTCCCCCTTCTCATTCCGGATCCTCCTGTTGAACTCCTTGCCCTCCAGGCACAGGAAGTCCTCCCCGGGGTGGATGATGCCGCACTTGATGGCGATGGCCCGCGCCGTGTTGATGTTGTCGCCGGTGACCATGCGGACGGTGATGCCTGCTCTCTGGCACTTGCGGATGGCTTCGGGGACCTGCACGGGGTGGGCGGGGGGGGCGGTTGGGGGCCACGGGGAGGGCTCCACCTCAGGCGGGCCCTCCTCACTTTCAGGGATTCCAGATGGAGCCCTTGGGGGGGGGGTGGGCCTGGGAAAGGGGACTGGATAACCAGCCAGGAGCCACGGCCGCCATTCCACGCCCATGGCAGGCATTAGCAGTCGATCACAGAGCCTGATTAAATCTCCCGGGTCTCAAAATTAGCAGAGTTCTGGCAGCCATGGGCTCCTGACCACGCTAAGCTCTCCTGAGACAAAACTCTTGGTTATCCTGATTTGGGCAAGAACTTTGGAAAGACTCTAACAAGCGCCCCTCGATCCTGACCCCTGGTAAGAGTGAAGAACACTTACCTAATGACACTCAGCATGGCCTGGCTTTGTCTACAAACTCCACGATAAATCTCTTTCTACATGTTCAGGTTTCTTTATTTGGGAACGTTTACATTTACATCTGGTATATTTTGTTTATAGACTGTGATGTTGGTTAGAAGAAATAAAACAATTAAGCTTTATGAAAATAGGCCACTGCCCCGTGAGAGTAAGGGTGGCTCCCGCCTTCTCTGACTGTAATGACAGACTGGTGTCTGGGCCAATCAGGTCAGATCAGACCCAGTCCAGCCAATCCGAAGGCAGTAAACCTCACCCAGAGATTAGGATGGGGAGACTGGGCCCCCCTGGCCACAGCCCTTCCTACAGAACACAGACCAAGGCACGCGTCCGAGTCCCCGCTCACCAAGCTGGCTCCCACACCTGTCCTGCCAAATCACAGCCCTGAGGACCTGGGGGTGGTTTGGAATGGATGGTACCCCGAAAGCTGACTCCCACACTTGTGAATGTACCTCACAGGAGAAAAGGATCGCTACGCCTTAGGACTTTATGAAGAGAGATTTGGGCACAGAGATGTTCACAAGGAGACGCCCCAGGACGACGAAGGCCAAGATCAGAGGATGCGCCCACCCACCAGGACACAACATGGATGGCCAGCAAGCCCTGAGAGGCCAGGAGGGGAGCCTGGAACTCCTCCTCCATCACCGCTTTCTGAGGAAGCAGCCCTGCCCACAGATGGATCCCAGTGGAACGTCTGGCCCCCAGGGCTGAGAGACAACTTCCACCGTTTGAGTGGCTTGGCTGGTGGCATGGATGCCACCATAGGGTGAAAATACCACCAGTTTCCCAGCTAAGGAGGGTGCTGTTTCCCCTCATGATCCCACGGCTGGCAAGGCGCTGCTGAGTGAGAATTGTACCCAATATTGCCAGCTCGGGAAAGATCCAAGCGAGAACTGAAGCACCACTTCCGTGGATGTGTACCATTTTTATGTCCTCGTGACGTGGGAAAATCCTAAATCAAGTCATCCTAAATTGTGGAGCCACAGCAGTGGGATTAGGACTTGGTTTCAAAACCTAGCTGTGGAGATCTACCATTCCTCCGGTCCCTGCCACAGCCTCTAGCCTTCAGCACTGAGGATTGCGGGTTCAAGGCCAGACAGGGATATAGAGTGAGACCCTGTCTTGAATTAAAAAAAGAAGTACAGGTATGCCACAGAGCAACAAATACCCTATTATCTAATAAAAGAAAGGCTGCCGGGTTCTGATGGCTTGCGCCTGTCATCCTAGTTACTCAGGAGACTGAGATCTGAGGACCTGGTTCAAAGTCAGCCTGGGCAGGAAAGTCTGTGAGACTCTTATCTACAATGAACCAGCAAAAAAGCTAGAACTGGAGGCACGGCTCCAGCCCTGACTGAAAAAGCTGAGCAAGCGAGGCGCTGAGTTCAAGCCCCAGTACTGACACACACACACTCAAATAAAAAAGAAGATGAAAGGCTATGTAAAAGAACAAGAGCTTGGAGGGAGTGAGCAGGCCATCCTCAGAGGTGTGCAAGTAGAGGTGTGCACCTACTTGTGAGGACATATGCCCAGGGCCAGAGTCACACGGAGTAAAGGCCCTTCTAACGTCAAGACCCCAAGCACCTTGGAAACAAGCTACACTCCTTCTGTGGGTCACCCTGGTAACGTGTGCTTGCTCCCAGAGCGCTGTCAGCTCAGCCCTGTCCTGCAGGGCTGGGCCCAGCTCACAGACATGGAGAGGATGGAGGGAATTAGGCCAGCAGGACCTCCAGCATTTCAAGTCCCTGTCCTCTCCACCTGTCGCTTCTGCGAACAGCGCTGTGGCACCGGCAGAAGTGGCCTGTGTCTTGTGGCCAAGAGCCAATACAAGAGGGCTCTTTCCAGACCCCGACAATAGCCCCAAGGAGGCCTGTGGCCATCCAGCCTTGTCCATGGAGGTGGCGGGCCCTTTAAGAGATGGGTCCTTGCGGAGGTCTAGGGTCATTGGGAAGACGCTCTCTGGCTTCCTGCCGTTCACTTCCCTGCTCTGACCTGAGCCTCTGCCATGCGCTCTGGACCACCATGTGCCCAAGTAATGGGCCAACTGACGGTGCGTGGGCCCCCCCCCCCCCCCCCCGAGACTGCCCATCCATCCGTCCTTGTGAGCCGATGACACGGGCGTTGTGTTACGGTAGCGGGATGCTGACGAGCACACATCCTTTCCTGTCTCCCTGCCTTTGCCCACTCTGTCTCTTCCACTGGACTGCCCTCCCTCCGCTGGCCGCATGCTCGTGGAGCGGTTCCCGCCCCCTCCCCCCCCCCAGTCTGTCAGGACTCTCTCCGATGGCTCCCTCATTCACTCATTCAGCATTCGACTGCTCTGGGCGCCGGGGGTCCCCGAAAACTCAAACCCCGAACCCATCAGTCTGATTGAAACACACTCTCCATGACACATAAAATCCCCACGAGGCCTTTTCTTTTAAAAGTAGCTTCTTTTGCTAAAATTATCCCAAATATTTCTCACTGAGGAAAAGCAGCCTGGGAAATGGGCGCTTCCTATTTTCATGAAGGAAAGGCTTTGAAACATCTGTTGTTTTGGGTGACAGCCGTTGTCTATGACTCCGAGGGTTCTAAACACCCCCGGACAACCCAGCCAGCCCCAGACCGCTGCTCTCCTGACAGTTCCAGCCACGCCGAGGCCCGGAGGGGGAGGAGCTTATCCCGCGCCCCTCAGCTGGCGGGGCCCTGGCCCCGGCCCGGTCCCTGCTCCTGAGTGCCTACCTCGGGCCGCACGGGGTCCTCGATGCCCACCACACAGATGCAGGTGAGGTCGCTGAGAATGTCATTCTCGTTGTCCCAGTCGGGCTCCGGGCTGCTGGGGAAGTCGCGGTAGGCCACGCAGATGGTCCGGAGCCCGTCGCAGGCCATGGGCTCGATCACCTTCTTCACCATCTCGTCCCGGTCCCGGGGCCGGAAGACTCGGGATTCGCCCGCCCCGCTGAGGATTTTGCAGCACCTGGGGAGGGCGAGGAGGGAGGGGAGAGGAATCAGGTCTGGCTGGGGGCTCCCAGCGGCCCCCCCTCTCCCCCTCCCACAATGCCTCAGCACATCCGGCCGGGGCTGGAAGCAGGTGTAAGGGCAGGGTGCGGGCAAGAGCGCCCCCTGTCGACGGCGGCAGGTACTGCTCCGCTACAAAAGCGGCCACAACCTGAACAGCCCGCCAAGCCCTAAGGGAGGCTGGCAGCGGGGCTCTACCTGCTTGCAGGGCAGGGCTGTGCGTGTGAGTGTGTGTGTGTGCGCGTGGGGGGGACTTAAACGCCACGTGTGAGCCTTGTCCTCTGGGTCCTAACCTGGTGGGCTACGGCCAGGACTCAGGGGTTTGTTAAAGAAGCTCTGTAGGGTGATTCGAATACACAGCCCCTTCCATATGCAAGTGGGGAAACTGAGGCCCAGAAAGGGGACCGGGCTGGCCGCTTACTTCTTCAGCACGATCTCGGAGGCGCCCTTGCTGTACATGCGGAAGCTGTCGTCGGGCATCTTGATGACGGTGCTCATGGACTTGCGCACGGAGTTGAACGTGTACACCTTGTACAGCTTCTCCTCCGGCATCTGGCTGCGCACGGGCTCGTAGTCCTGCTTCAGGTCCAGCACGAAGCCCAGCAGGCCGCACTCCGTCTTGTTGCCCACCTGCCGGGGCAGGGCGCCCTCCTTCTCTGGGGGCTACAGAGAGATGCAGGGGGGTAGCTCGCACAGGCAGGACCTCGGTAGAACCCCTGGGGGTCCCCCGTGCCCGGCCTTGGATGCGAGATGGGCTTTACGAGAGTGATGGTATTTCCAACCAGAAGACACAGTGATACAGGACACGGCCGCGTGCCTGCCGTGTAGAATCTTCTGATCGCGGCAATGCCGGAGTTTGGCCTAGGGAGTGCTCGACTCCTCCAACCGCAAGTCCTGGGGCTTGAACTCAGGGCCTGAGCACTGTCCCTGGCTTCTTTTTGCTCAAGGCTAGCACTCTACCCCTTTGAACCACAGCGCCACTTCCGGCTTTTTCTATATATGTGGTGCTGAGGAATCGAACCCAGGGCTTCATGTATACGAGGCGAGCACTTTACCACTAGGCCGTATTCCCAGCCCCTACTCCTACTATTTGAGCCACAGCCCCAACCCTTTCTGGCCTCTTGTGTTCATCCTTCAGGCAGACCTGGACTGCTGTCGTCTCATTGGTGCTTGCTGTGTCCTTGGGTGACAGCACGCACCACACTGCCCGGGTTCCATTGGCTGAGATGTCTTGCAGACTTTTTTTTTTTTTTTGGCCTGGGCTGTCCTGAAATCCCAGTTCACCCAGTCTAAGTCTTCCATGTAGCTAGGATTACAGGTGTGAGCCACTGAACTCAGGATTTCAGTTCTCCAGAATGGCATCACACCCAGACCCCCGCATTTCTGCCGATGGCAAGATAGAGGACAGTTTGTCACTGGCGTCCCCGAGCTGCTCTTCTACACCCACAGTTGCCCCCCTTACTGGCTCTGGCCAACAAGAACCTATCCTCTAGATCCTTGCCCCGTTCCCTTGTGCTGGGGAATCAAACCCAGGTCCTGGGCGTGCGGATCAAACACTCTACCGCTGAGCTACACCCCCAGTCTGCTTTTGTCATTCCAGGCGTGCTCTATGCGCGGAACCACGCAGTGTGACACCGTGGGAAGCTGGCTCTTGCTCTCAGCAAGCCCACCCACGCGCAGCACTTGACTTGCAGCCGGCAGGAGGGGGTGGCGTGGGAGTGGGAAGGGCTGCCAGAACGAACCCCAAGCCGGGAGAGGCTTTGCTGAGACATAAAGAGCGATCATGAGGCCTCTCTACCCCACGCATTGCCCGGGTCTCAGATCAGCCTCAGCACCCCCCCGCCCCCCCACCCCCCAGCCTCCTTCAGACTGGTCAGCAGAGCGGCCTGGGCAGGAAGGAGGCAGATTCAACAGGACAATGGCTGGCTGAGCTGCACAGGACAGGACAGGTCCTCTGTCATGAGCCCGGCAGGGCTCTCAGCACCCAGCACCTCAGCGGGCTCCCTACTTCCAGGTTCTTCCCTCCCTCCCTCCCTCCCTCCCTCCCTCCCTTCCTTCTCTCCATCCTTCCTTCCTTATGCCAGTTCCAGGGCTTGAACTCAGGGACTGCGCTCTGTTCCTGAGCTTTTGTGCTCACGGCGAGCACTCTGCCACTTGAGTCACAGCCCCATTTCTGGCTTTTCTGGTGGTTCATTGGAGACAAGAGTCTCACAGGCTTTCCTCCCCGGGCTGGCTTTGAACCTCGATCCTCAGATCTCAGCCTCCCGCCTCCCGTCTCCGGCTCTGGCCAGTTCCACTTGCTTTCTGTTTCCTGCCCTCGAGGGGAAAGAAATGTCAAGAGCCTCTCTCTGCCTCTGTTGTCAGCTGCGTGCTGTACTTAAAAACAAATACACATACTCAATTTAATAACTAACTTTCTGGTGATTTTCTACAATAGCTCCCCCGCCCCAGAGAAAATGACAACACAGGAGGACTTAAATAAAAAATGCCTAATTACTTATTTGCCCCAGAGAGCTGAGTAGTTAGGCCTGCAAAACACCGGCATTTTATTACCCTCTGTGAAATATTTTAATTTTCCTCTAAAAGGATTTCCAACAATTCATAGTGGCAAATGGCAGAGCTGTCTCCCCCGTAATTCAATTTGTTCCTGTGAACTTGAGCTCTGAGCTCGCGTTACTAGGAAGCAGGCGCCCCCCCCCCCCCCCCCCCCCGTTTCTCTTCTGGCTTTTTTTATCTTGACAAACTCAGAGGTTGTGCTTTTGCCGTGCAATTTTGAGAGCCTTTCATCTCCGGGGCGCCCACGTCGTACAGCGGTTGGGGCGTTGGTATTGTACCAGGCTCGTGGGGAGGGAGTGTGGGGGGGAACGAGAGAGGGAGGTGGCTGGCTTCTCCCCCCCCCCCCCCCCAAGAGCCCCATTCAGCTCAGAGCCGTGGCCAGGACAGTTCCTGGCTCAAGGGCCCAGCCCTTTGGCAGTGCCTGGTGCAGCCCTGGGCACCATATTGAAAGAAGGATCCATGCTCTGCCTAGCGGTGCTAGCCAGCGACAGCTGAGATCCGTGGACGGGGAGCTGAAGAACAGCGCACTACAATCCATAATTATCTACTAGCTAGTTCCTGATATATACTAGGGATTTTTTTTTTTAACCTCATACCCACAGGAAAGGTTGCTATGGAAAACTCCGGAACCGCCTGGTGGCTCACGCCGGTAATCCTAGCTCACCCAGGAGGCTGAGATCTGACCATCCCTGGGGGATGAGCATCTCTGGAATTTTCTGTCCGGGCTGACTTTGAACTTTGACCCTTAGATCTCAGCCTCCTAAGTAGGGTTATAGATGTGAGCCACGGGCACCTGGCTAGAAGTAGTGTATTGGGTGGTGGTTGTGTGTGTGTGGTGGTTGTGGTAGTATGTGTGTGCGCAGGTATTGTGTGTTGTGGTAGTGTGTGTCGTGTGTGTGTAAGTGTGAAGTCCATTCAACATAGAATTCCTTGTCTGGGAATTCACTTCTCCTGACGTGGCGTGAAAACCAAGGTCCCCACATTCCACCTGCCAGATCCCCACATCCTGCCGGATTCCTTCCGGGTCCTTCCACATCCTCTGAACCCCCTGTCTTGGCCAGAGCCTGGGCTCAGAGGGTGGCCCGGACCAGGAGGCTTATTCAAGGGGGGGGGGGCCTGGTCCCTGGGCTCAGAGTGCTGGGATCACGGCCGTCCCAGCCACCGGCGTACCCCGTTCTCAGCCACCTCTTCTGTGGCTCGCCAAGCGGGGCCTCCCTGCCGCCTGGGGCTCCCGGGGGGTGGGGGGCTCCCTGCGGGGACCCGGGGCTTCCCAACAGGCAGCTGTGTTCATTCAGGAGCCGGGCCCGCCGCCCCGAGAGGCTGGCTTGCGCTCCGTGGCTGACGCACACACACATCCCCACTTGCACTCACGGGGTTGCACGCGAGCCCCTCAGTCACTCAGCGTCGTCACAGGAGGGCTCAGGCCCCTGAAGCCCGTGTGCCCGGCGCTTGGGGCACGCAGGACGCGCGTGGGCAGGAAAGGGCGAGGCTTCCCCACGGGGCCCGGGGTGCCGGCTGCTTCCACGCGCCCAGCCCTTGCACAACTCCCTCCTGTGGCTGGGGGCACAGGGAGGAGCAGGAGGAGGAGGAGGAGGGGGAGGAGGAGGGGGAGGAGGAGGAGGAGGGGGAGGAGGGGGAGGAGGGGGAGGAGGAGGAGGAGGAGGGGGAGGAGGAGGAAGTGAATCTGGGGCTCACGACTGCACTCAGCGCCCCCCACCCCAATCCTCCAGCCGCCTCACGGAGCACGCTCGGCAGGTTATTGGATGTGCCTGGCCTGAGGGTAGCGCAGGACCGTCTGCTCTCCGGTTCCCAGATTCTGGGTCCTCATGGATGAATCGGGGTGCACACAAGCCTCGCCGCGCAGGGCAAGCGTTCAGCACTGTGATTAGGGACAGGGTCGCTTGGAAAGCAGAGGCTCAGCGACCATAGAGGCCCCGTGGCTTGCGAGGGTTTCACACAAGTAGGTGATTGCGTGGGGACCTCAGAGCTTCCCACGGCGGGTGTCAGGACACGTGGATCTGACCTCCATTAACCGGAGTTGGGACTTGAAACAGGTGTCTCCCCATTTCTGTGTCTCAGAGAGAAGCGAGGGGCGGCCACGGCAGGCGCCAGTGTGTGAGTGACATGGAGACACATCCGGCCTGCTCCTGCAAATGCTCATCTCGCGCCCTTTTCTTTCTATTTTCCGGTGGTTACTGGGGCTTGAACCAGGGCCTCCTGCTTGCCAGGCAGGCTCTTTTCCACTTGGGCCATGCCTCCAGCCCTTTTGCGTTGGTTCTTTCCTAGGCATGGTCTACGTTTTTGCTCAGGTGGTCCTGGTCTGCGATGCTCCTGTTCGTTCAGCTGGGGTGGTGGCAGTCGGCCCCGACACCCAGCCACTGACTGAGATGGAGTCTTGAACGCTTTTATGATTGGGCCCAGCCTCAAGCCACAATTTTCCAGGCTCTGCTTTCCAAGTAGCTAGGATTAGGCCCCTTGAACTGGTTGTTTATTTAGGTTGGTCCTGGAGCTGGAACTCAGGGCCTGGGCGCTGTCCCTGGCTTCTTTTTGCTCAAGGCTAGCACTCTACCTCTTAAGCCACAGCGCCACTTCTGTCTTTTTCTATATATGTGGTGCTGAGGAATCGAACGCAGGGCTTCATGTATGCAAGGCAAGTACTTTTACCACTAGGCCATATCCCAAGCCCCTGGGTTATTTTTAGAAGGCCCAGAAGACAGAAGGAAAAGCATGGCCGGCCTCTCTTGCTCCCCATCTGGGGGGACGGTGTGGAAGAGAGAAGAGGACAATGTGGCTTCCCGTGTCACACCCAAGGCTCACAGTCTCCAGCCCCGTTTCCTTCTGTCAGCTCTTCCTCCCTCAGCCCTCTGCTCCCACCACTCTTGCTGTCCTCCTCGGGTGGGGGTGCTGCCCCAGGGTCCCACAAACCCGACCTGCCTGTGCTGGTTGCAGCTGGCGGGGGGGCAAAGGCGGAGCCAGGGCTCCGGGGTAAACAAAGGCTTGGCCGGCTGCCCAGAGGCAGAGAGGCCCTGCATCTGGACGCCGACCAACGTCTGCGCGGGAGGGTTCTGGGCTTCTCGGCATCCTTCAGAGGCTGGGCGGTTACCAGGAGGACACCCGTGCTCGGGACCGGAGCAGGACGGGTGCCACCCGTAAAGCCAGGACCCTCTCGCCCACACTGGGGCTCCCCGGGGGTCCACGCCACCCACGGCACCTCCCAGCAAGACGAGGTGTCTGCCGTGCCAGCCCCGGGGTCTGGGCCAGCCGCCGTACACGCTCGCGTTCACAACCATCACGCGCACAGGCCCTGCTACCCGAGGTCGGGGGGGGGTCATTCTAGGACCCCAGCAGACACCCAGAAATGCAGACACCCAGTTAGTTCTTCATGGGAAATGCAAGCATGGCGTAGCGTTTGCACAACTCCCTCCCCATCCCTCTGAATGCTTCCAGTTCCTTCTAGAGGACGGGTTACACCTCACGCAGCGCAAGGCCGCGCGCGCGGTGGTCACACTGGATGGCTGGGAAAGGCCGAACACGTTCAGGCCCCGCCGGAACGTCTTCCCGACTACTTTTTATTTTGTCAGTCGTGGGGCTTGAACTGGGGGCCTCGGTGCGGTCCCTGAACTCTTTTTGCACAAGGCTAGGGGCTCTACCACTTTGAGTCACAGCTCCACTTCCCCTTTGCTGGTGACTAATGGGAGATCAGAGTCTCACGGACTTTCCTGCCGGGCTGGCTTTGAGCCACGATCCTCAGACCTCAGCCTCCTGCGTCACTGGGATGACAGGCGCGAGCCGCCCGTTTTCTGAACGCTTCTGATCTGTGGTTGGTTGATCCAGTGGACGGGGAACCCCCGGCGGTGGAAGACCACCCACCGTTGGACAGTTGTTTTGTGACACCAAGTTTGGAATGGTTTGAGATGTAGCCACCCCAGTCCACAGTGGGCTGTTTGGTGAGGGGCCTGTATCCGAAAGCAAGACCCCATCTCAAAGACTAAGCCGGGTGTGCTAGCACAGGCCTAAAACACCAGCTGTGCAGAAAGCAGAGGCAGAAGGATCCCGGTCTAAGGGGGTCCTTGGGCAGAAGCAGGACCCTACAGGGGGGAAGAAGGGCCGAGGGAATGGCTCAAGTGGTAGAGCATATGCCTATCCAGGTCGTGAGTTCAAATCCCCAAACGGCCCAAACCCACTATAGCCACAGCACTCAATAATGAGCAGCCATCTTGCCGAGCTGGCCACACAAACATCACAGCCATGTGAATAGGAAGCCAAAGAGAAGCGGGTCGCCATTATGGACTGGCGAGCTCCGACTCTCGTGGAAGGTGCCGGTCACGTGACTCGGCCCGTGGGTCTCGGTGTCCCATGACCCTCCCCCCCCCCGCCCCCCGCCGCCAGCAGAGGCCGTGGCCGGGTACCGCTTACCAAGATCTTGGTGGTGTAGGCGCTGTTGATGGCTATGGCGTTGACCAGCAGCTCCAGGGTCTTGGCGTTGATGGCGCCGGGCTCCGGGATCTCCTTGTAATGGACGTCGCCCACGTAGGCCTGCACCACCGTCATGCGGTTGGTGGTGAGCGTGCCCGTCTTGTCCGAGCAGATGGCGGTCGCGTTGCCCATGGTCTCGCAGGCATCCAGGTGCCGCACCAGGTTGTTGTCCTTCATCATTTTCTGGGGGGGTGAGGGGGAGGGGAGGGGGGTGAGGGAGGAGGGGCCGCCTGCGCCCCTCCTCTCCGCTGTGTCCCGCGTGGCGCGGATGGGCGCTGCGGGACGAATCTGCGTCCCCTTGGGGAGAAGGTAAAAGTCGGGGCCTCTGGGCGTCCGGGCAGCTCACGCCTGTAGCCCCGGCTACCGGGGATGCTGAGATCTGAGGAGCGTGGTTCGAGGCCAGCCTGGGTGGACAAGGACGTCGGACCCTCGCCTCGAATTAACCGGCGAAAAGCCGGAAACGGAGCCGTGGCTCAAGTGGAGAGAGCGCCAGCCTCGAGGCAAAACCTCAAGGCCTTGAGTTTAAGCCCTGGTGGCGCTGATGTGTGTGTGTGTGTGTGTGTGTGTGTGTGTGTAACACGCGCATGGACGCACAGAGGTTGAGTGTTCACCGATTACTTCAAATATCTTCCTTTGTGCTCAACACAGCCGTGTCACATTTGGTTATGGGTTTTTCTCGAGTGAGACTTTTTTTTTTTTTTTTTGGCTGGGTTATGTACATGTTTATAGATAAAGGAAAATAACTGGAAAAACATCACATCGATGTCATTATCTCTGGAGGGATAGAATTTCAGACTTTTGTTGGCTTCTTTTTTTTTGTCAGTCGTGTTGCTTGAACCCAGAGCGCTGCCCCCAAGCTCTTTCTGCTCAAGGCTAGCCCTCTCCCACTTGGGACCACAGCTCCACATCTGGTTTCCTGGTGGTTCACTGGAGGTAAGAGTCTCATGGACGTCCCTGCCCAGCCTGGCTTTGAACATGAGCCTGAGGACCTCGGCCTCCTGAGCGTAGCTAGGATCACAGGCGTGAGCTACGGGTGCCCGGCTATTACTATTTTTATGCCTCTTTTTGTCCTCGGCCCTGCATCCCATTCCTAGCTGCTTCTAGGTTCTTGAACAGGGATGCGAGGCAAGCAATTCTCAGGCAGGTTCCTGGCAGTGCTGGTGCCGTCTGACCAGGAAGACATGAAAGCTGCTAACCGCTGCATCAGATGGCGTCCCGGTCTGTGACCAGGGATTCGATTTCCTGTCCCCTTGTTCCTCGTGAAGACTCTTTATAATGAGGATAAAAGAGGAGTAGGAAGCCGGGCGCTGTGGCTCACTCCCGTAATCCTAGCTGCTTGGGAGACAGAGATCAGGAGACTGTAGTTTGAAGGCCAGCCAGCCCAGGTAGAAGTGTGTGTGAGACCCCATTGCTACCACGGCCGGGTGTGGTAGTGCATGTCTGTACCCCCATGACCCAGGACGTGCGGAGGGCAGAGGGCTCACAGCGTCTGCTCCCCCAAACCAGCTCTCGGGGACCCCAACAAGGGAGGTGCCACTCACCGCCACCCCGGGCGGGGGGCCCCTGCCAGGCCTTGGGTACCGGGGAGCTCTGTGCTGTGAGCCCCCTGGGCGTTGCTTTGTGAGATGGAGTTTATTCGAGAATCCTAAAACAGGGAGGCGATCAGTGGGTATCTCTTACAGTGGCAGAGCTGCCACTCCCTGGCACCCGCCGCGAGAGCTCCCTGTATGAAATTACACCAGAGGGCACAGTCCAAATCCAGATGCAAACTGAAGCTGGCCGAGCCCCGGCGGGCCTGCTGGCTTCTCAGAGCAAGGGAACGCGCCCTCACCTCCACCGTGTGGGGGGGGACCACCTGGCATCGCACGCTGGGAAATGGGAGCCCAAGGCCCTGCGCTCGACGATGGGGGAACCCCAGGGCAAAGGGAGCCTTTGAGGAGGGAGGAGGGAGGAGCTGGGGCCACCCACAGAGGCTAGGAAGCACAGGGTTCTGGCTCAACGATGACCACTGCATTAGCAGGCAGGGGTGGGCGGAGCCTCGGTGGGCGGGGTGGGCGGTGCCAGGGGTGGGCGGTGCCTCAGTGGGCAGGGGTGGGCGGAGCCTCAGCAGGGGTGGGGGTGGGGGGTGGCCATGGGTCAGAGTTTAGGAAAGGCCCAGGCCCGAGCTTCCCCAGCAGAGCCCTGGTGACCTGCAGGTATGGCCCCTTACATTTTCAGTCTGTATCGGAGGGCAGGGGGGCCCCCCTAAAACCAGACTCTCAGCTGCGCTCAGGTGGCTCACGCCTGTCATCCTAGCTACTCAGGGGGCTAAGATCAGAGGACCGCAGTTCAGAGCCAGCCTGGGCAGGAAAGTCCATGAGACTCTTAGATCCAATTAAGCACCCCCCCCCACACACACCAAAAAAAAAAAGCCGGAAGTGGCGCTGTGGCTCAGGTGGCAGAGCGCTAGCCTTGAGCACAAAAGCTCAGGGACAGTGCTCAGGCCCTGAGACTGGTACCAAAAACAAATGAACAAACCAACCAACCAAAACCCCCCCGACTCTTTCGGTGCCCCTTCCTCACTCTGCGCGCCGAAGGCCTCTCACCGGGAGGCAGGCTTTGCCTCCCTTGGCTGCGATGGAATAGTAGGTTTTGGCCTGCATTTTTTGTTTTGTTTTTTTTGTTTTTTGGTGCCAGTCCCGGGGCTTGAACTCAGGGCCTGGGCACTGTCCCTGAGCTGCTTTTACTCAAGACTAGCCCTCTGCCACTTGAGCCACAGCGCCACCTCTGTGTCTGTGGTGCTGAGGCACAGAACCCAGGGCTCCATGCGTGCGAGGCGAGCGCTCTACCGCGAAGCCACGTCCCCGGCCCTTGGCCTGCCTTTCACTCTATACTTTGAGGCTGCTGGGGTTGGAACCCCAAGCTCTGGGTGTGTCCTACTACTGAGCTACAGCCTAGCCCAATTTTAATTTTTTTTTTTTTAAATTTGAGTTGACGGTGAATAAAAGTCCGGAGAGTTGCCGTCGAGCCCGGATTTGTGGCTTAAGGAGATGGAAGGTGTGCGGCGCTCATAAGGCAACACTGGGGCCAGGGGCCGGCTTGGCCCAGGCTTCTGGAGGTGCCTGGGCTCTTGGGAACCCCTCCCCCATGCGTTCTGTCTCCGAGCCCCTGGGCACCTGTGTGCCTTGCCCGCCCCGCCCCCCGGCCGAGCCCCCCACGGACCCCAGCGACGGCACCCGGCGCGGCCTTGCCCGCCCCGCCCCCCGGCCGAGCCCCGCCGTCCGCCCGCTCACCTTCACCGAGTAGGCCAGCGAGATGGTGACGGCCAGCGGGAGGCCCTCGGGCACGGCCACCACCAGCACGGTCACGCCGATGATGAAGAACTTGACGAAGTACTGCACGTACACGGGCGTGCACTCGGGCAGCCACGGCTTCTTGTTGACCACAAAGGTGTCCACGGTGAAGTAGAGGACCAGGATGATGACCGTGATGGCTGACATCACCAGGCCTGCGACACAGGGGCACCTGCTCAGGGGCCTCCGGGAGGGGCGGGGACCCCGAGAGCGCCCACTCCTAGGGCTCTGGGGTCAGCCTGACCCCAGCTCCCCTGGTAGCCCCCGCGGAGTCCTTGCGTGGTGACCCGGAGCGAGTCCTTGGTCCTCGGGGCGCGCGGGCCCCCTTCACGCGCTTTGGCCGGGTGACCCACGTGGAAACGCGTGCCAAGTGCCCGGGCGGTGCCGGCTGTCCTCAGATAGGAGCTGAGGGGGCTGCACGGGGCATCGACGGCCCTGTGAGATGGCCGCAAGTGGCTCAAAGTGACAGAGTGCTAACCTCGGGAGGAAGAGCTCAGGGACGGGGCCCAGGTCCTGAGCTCAAGCCCTAGGACTGGCACACACGACGCTGAGGGGAGAGATAAACCCCATTGGGGGCCGGGTGAGGTGGGGGGGGGGCCCCCCGGGGGCATGTGGGCCTTGAAGGGCACAGGGCCGCGGGCACCGTGTGCCTCCCATGAGCCTCTCTGCCTGTGGCGGCAATGGCGGATGGAGGAATTCCCGGGGGCCTGTTGACCCCCCCCCCCCACCACACCTCCAGCTCCGGAGCCTCAAACCCGGCTCCTCTCTCCGTCCGTCTGATGGTGGCAGGGGCGGGAAGCCAAGCGCCCAGCAGCCGGGAGCTGTCACCAGGCCCCCGAGTTTAAATATAGACGACCAAGCCTATAATTTGCTTCCTTTCCCCGCCTGGTGGTGTCTATAATTAGAGCTGGGAGACAGCCACGGGGGGCGGGGGGGGGGGGGAGAAGCCAGCTGGGGAGGCCTTGAATGTCATCTCCTTAGCCAAGAGGGGCTCCGGGGCTGGGCCCGGGGGGCCG
The DNA here is from genome assembly GCF_023159225.1 of Perognathus longimembris pacificus. Taxonomy (NCBI): domain Eukaryota; kingdom Metazoa; phylum Chordata; class Mammalia; order Rodentia; family Heteromyidae; genus Perognathus; species Perognathus longimembris. Next base: position 68,333,231 of record NC_063170.1, read on the forward strand.
GGGCGCACCCTGCAGCTGGGCTCCGCTGTCACCAGCCGTCACGGCAGCTGTCACCTTCGCTGGGATTGTGGCGCAGGGGAGCAGCTCGGGGCGGCTCCCCGGGCGTCCGGCCCCGCCCTCCACCTCTGACTCTCTTTTGCAGACTAAGGGTGGCCAGGATGAAGCGTAAGTCCACCCCCGTTCTCCCCTTCTCTCCCGCGGCGCCCATTGCCCTCGGGATGAAGCGCGGGCCGGCCTAGGACTCCAGGCCTGCAGCCTCTGCTCCTTGGGCAGCCACAAGTGCTTGGGGTGCACGGAGCCCTACAAGGCAGGGACCCCCCCCACCCCGTCCCCCGTCGCCCGCACACTCACCTGCCTTGCCGATCTGCACCGCCAGCTTGGTGAGCTTGCCCTGCAGCACGGACTTCTCCTTCTTGTGCATGTTGGCCTTCTTCTTGTCGTCCGCGTCGCCGCCCTCGGCGCTCTTCAGGGGCTGCATCTCCATGGCGGCCGCCCCGTCCTGCTGCTTGGCTGCGGGGGGGGGGGGGGAGAGCACCCACGTGTGCACACAGACACGGACACGCGTGCGGGTCAGCCCTGCCTACCCGGTGGGGGTCCCCGCTGCCCCCTCGGAGCCCCGCATGGCCGGCACAGAAGCAGGGATGGGACGTGTCCCGTGGCACTGGAGTCTGGTCCCCGGAGGTGCCCTGGTCGCGCTGCCTGGGACCAGGAATCGGGGGCACAGCCTGGACTCATAGGGCTTCACCCCGATTCCTCTTGGGGTCTGACTAGGCCCACGGAGCCAACCGCAAATGGCCCCTGGACACCTCGCGTACTCAACAAGACGGAGGGCGGGGGCTGCCCAGCGCGCCCCGAGGGCCTGGTGGTTGGGATGACAAAGGGACAGAGTTTCAAAGGAAAAAGCGGGTGGGGGTCCCCGCGTTTGGGTGTGCCTGCCGGGGGTACGGGGTTCCCACTTGCAGAGGCAAGGGCTTTTCAGCCCCGGGTCGGAGGAGGGCCTGGGTCCTTTCCAGACAGAGGCGGGACAACCCTTCTCTACCTGTACCGGTCTCCAAGGACCAGCGTCCGGACTCGGACTTCCACCCCGCGGGCAGAGGCTCCGCAGAGGCCGGGCGGGCACAGCCCCTCCGTGAATTTGGCCCTGCACCACAGATCACGGCTTCACCCCACCACCCCACAAAGGCGCCAGGCCCCGCAGGCGAGGCCACGGGGACTCGCTGCCGGGTCGGTGCCGACGGTTACCTTTGCTCTGGTTGCCGTCCACATTGCCATCCTGCATTTTACCTACATGACAAAGAATTTTAACAGACAACAGAGAACAGACAGCACAGGTTGGTCATCACCCAGACGTCACAGGTCACGGACTTTCACATCACAGACGGAAGGAGGGCTGGGCTACTGGGGGACACTGAGGAGGCCCCGGGACAAGGGTCAAGCTGGTGGTCACGTGAGCCACCAGGCTGACGGTCTAAGTGGCTCTTGACTTTCTAGAAGACTCAGAAGAAAGGCCTTCCTTCCTTCCTTCCTTCCTTCCTGTACTGTGGCTTGAACTCAGGGCCTTGTGTTCTCCTTTAGTTTCTTTTCACCTAAGGCTGGCTCTTTGCCACTTGAGCCACAGCTCCGCTTCCAGCGTTTTCCTTTTTTTTTTTTTGGTGGTTAATTGGAGCTGGCTTTGAACTGTGATCCTCGGATCTCAGCCTCTTGAGTAGCTAGAATTACAGGTGGGAGCCACCAAGGCCTGGTTGGGAGAGGATGCCTGTTGGAATCCTTTCAGCATTCCTTAGAGAATAAAGGACCCGGTGTGAAGAGTCTGCTGGAAGGGAAAAATCGCAGGCCCCGACTGGGGCTCTTATGGCTAGCTTGGCTACTGTGTTTGAGGAATGGAAAACTTGGCTCAGCCTATATATATCCTTTGTCTTTTCCAGTGAAAGAGAGGGAGGGGGGGAAGAAGAAGAAGAAGAAGAAGAAGAAGAAGAAGAAGAAGAAGAAGAAGAAGAAGAAGAAGAAGAAGAAGAAGAAGAAGAAGAGGAGGAGGAGGAGAGATTCATTGCAGGATGGAAAAGGCATGGAGCCGACCTGCCCCCACCTTCTGTTTCTGGCTCCAGGGTGGGGGTGGGGATTCTCCTTTCCCCTTGTCTCTCTGAAGGCTGGCAAGCCCCCGCCCAGCACCCTTGAAAGCAAACAGGGCAAAGAGCCGGAAGGGGTCTCCTGAAGTGTCTGGGACCCTCCGGGAAATGACCTGACCCCAGGGGGAAGAGCTCACCCTGGCTACGGGAGTCTTCATGCTGTGGTTCGGGCTGCGTGCTAAGGCCGGCCTGAGCCGACCCCGGGCGCCCTTCCCACACCGGGCCCCGCCGCCGCCTTCTGCAGGGACGGCTGAGTCTGCGGCTCCCACCGTCACCGTCACCGGGCTGCCGGTGGCCTCCTCCTTAGCCTTGGCCAGCTCCGACGGCCACTACACACCGGCCTTCACCTGTGCCCACCTGTCTGTCCACCAGGCCCGTGGGGCTCACCCAGAGCCCGGTGGCCGGCTCATCCCCGAGGAGAGGCCTGAGAGGCTCGGCTACGGGTGCCCAACATGATAACCTAGGCCTCCCTCTTAAGCGACGGCTGGAGGTCTGCCTGGGTCATACGGGGAAAGTGGAGCCCGGTGTAGGGCATCAAGGGGGGCCCGCTGGGATGTTGGGGAGCAGGCTGGCTGTGCCCCTCCCACTCTGTTCCCCCCTAACCACGCTCCTGGCTCGGCTCTGGGCCATTCCGAGGCACCTTGGCGGCGCCATCCCTGCATTTACCGCAGAGGGAAACTGAGGCACAGGGAGGTTCAGGCGGAGCAGCCCGGAGCCCAGCCCAGCTTCTACAGAGGAAAGCCCCACGGCTCGACCGTAAGACGCTCTCACTGGGTTCAAAGGCAGCAGGGAGCAAGCTTCCTTCTTTTCGAGCAGATAGAAACAAAGCACGCTGTCATTAGTATTGTTTTTGTATCTTACAGTGATTCCACGAACTGGGCTAAGGGGCACCGAGGACGAGGCGTCCACCCTCGTGCTCGGTTTCTCCCGGGGCCTCTCTGTGCGCTGCCGACCGCCAGACGTGCGCAAGCCCATCAGCCCCAGCCAGCAATTTCCTCTTTTATTACCGGAGAGACAATCAGGCGCGCGAGGGCTGGAGGAAGGGAGCGCCGTTCCGGGAGCGCTTCGGTGCAGATGGCCTGGTTTGTCAGGAGCGAGGGACTGATTTAGGAGCTCTTCTCAGCCAAATGGGTGCCTGCCTGGCCCTGCTCTGGGGTGGGACATCCAGCCGAGGCCCCACGTGCGGCCTGGGGGGGGGGCGGGATTCACGACGAGGGGACTGGGGTCAGAGCCGTGCACTGGGGCCCCACGCAGCGGCTCGGGACCGGCCAGTTCTCCCTCGATGGCAAGGGGCGTGGGCATGAGTGGCCTAGGTGTGCAAGGTTCCTGTGGGGTTGCCCGGAGACACAAGGTTTGGGCAAGACAGTCTCCTAGCGAGGAGACCCAGGAGTTCTGGCTTCTCCTCCTGTACCTTTCTTCCCCATTATATACATCTATGTCTATATCTATATCTGTATCTGTATCTGGATCTGTATCTCTATCTCTGTATCTATATCTATATCTCTATATCTATATCCCTGTGCTGTGTGAATGAACATCCAGAGTCCTCAGGTGACCCCGCCATCCATCCCGATTAGAAGTGTGGCCACACGTGACGTAGGAGTAAACAGACACGTCATAAGATCACCAAGGCAACAGGAATGTCTCCCAGCTGAGAGGACCCCCTCAGTCTTGTCCAGGTGACCTTGGGAGAGCGGAGTTGGGGTGGGGTTGGGGTGTGTGTGTGTGTGCGCGGGGGGGGGGGGGGAATCATGGCCAGCCAAGGATTTTTCTAATCCTTATTATCTAAGTCTTATCTTATTATCAAGATTTAGTTCAGAAGAGGGAGGCGGAATGCCACTAGGTTCCCTCTTGCTGACCGAGGCAGGGTCTGGTGCCTGACCATTGGTTAGAATTCGGATTCCCATGGCTGGCAGGGGGCGGGGTCAGACACGGGCACTTCTGATCATGCCCTAGGGGGTGCCCGAACTGTGGGCCCTTCAATCACTTCTCAATGTCAATGGCTTTAAGTATCCCCCCCCCACCCCCCCCAATCTCCTGGACCAAGACTATGGGTCACAGCCAACCCAAGGGCTCATCTGGGCAAAGCCCCTCTGTCAAATAGCCCGGGAAGCCTTGCTTCTACACCGTGAGCACTTCGGGCTGCAAAACTCACGCCCTGTTCCAGGCTCTCACAATTTCTGTGACAAGACAGGGACCGATTCAATCCGGCGGCTCGCAAACCTTTCTCGAGCAGCGTTGGGATGGAACCCAAAGCCTTTACACATCTGCCGTGCTCTGCCACTGAGCTACAGCCCCAGCTGTGGGTTGTTTTAAGACGGGATCTTGTTCTATAACCCAGGCTGGCCTCAAACGCTCAATCTTCCCACCTCAGGCTCCCGAGTGCCGAGATTACAGGTGTGCACCAGCAGTATTTCCCGCGTGAAAATAGCCTTCCCCACGGGGTCATTTCCTTAGGGGAATAGCCTCTTCGTTTCCTTGCATAACTTACAAGATACAGCCCATGGGGGTAGGGGGTAGGGGCCAGGGGGCCGAGATCCCCGGAACAAGTAGACACCTGTCATGCAGCCAGGTCTGGTTTCTGAGTTCAAATCCCCACTCGGCTACTCTCTAGTGTTGGGACTTGGACTAGTGCCTTGATCTTCTAGATCCTCATCTTTAAAGTAGGGACAGGAAGACGTAGGCAGGAGGCTGTCCCGAGGATTAAATGAGACAGAGAGCACAGAATGCTTGCAGGAGTACCTGGCATCCAAGAGGTGGCTAAGGACGGAAAGCTGCTCATCTTTCCTGCATGCTTTCCTTGGATGCAGGGGGTTCCTGGTTGGAGTTTGGAAGTGAGTCCCCCCCACCTCTTTCTCTCTCCTCCTGGAGCTGGTCCGTCCAATTAGCACCTGCCTGCCATCCCCTTGGCAAAGGTGTCATTTCCGGTGGCTTTGCCTGTGCTGGTTCTCTCTGTCCCCTCCCTCCCAGCCCTGATGTCCTCCTTCCTCTTCCTGGACTAGATCCACCCCTGAATCAGCACCTGTGTGCAGAGGGGCCTTGGGCAACCCCTGGCGTCCTTGCCCACTCTGAAGACAGGTATCTTGGTGAGAGGTCTGGGGTGGGAGTCTGTGGGCTTTACAGGAGAGATGACAGAAGGAGAGAGAAAGCTATAGGCAGAGCCTGGCCGGCAAGGATGCAGGGGTGTGTGTGTGTGTGTGTGTGTGTGTGTGTGTGTGTGTGTGTGTCCTTCTGTTTCTCTCTCGGCTCCTTTACAGTTCTCACCCTTCCGGGCACAGTCTGGCCACCATCCTGCTCCCTAGCTCAGGGACAGGATAGAATCTGAGCCTAGAGAAGTCTTATCTGAGGGGGAGATCCCAGAGCCGCTGTCTTTGCAGGGCTCAGGCTGGTGGGTGCAACCCCCGCCCTGCCTGTGCATGAGAAAGGGGCGATGAAGACCCCAGGCCCCGGGAAGCCCCCCTTGCCCGCCGCCCAGGGGCAGCAAGAGTGCAGACCACAGACGCTCCAGCACAGCCAACAGCAAGAAACACCCATCTACATCCGGGGGAGAGACTAGCCCGAGTCCAAGCACCACTGCCCGCGTGATCCACGAGAGAGAGAGAGAGAGAGAGGGGATGGGGGGAAAGACCCGGAAACCGGTGGCTCAGCCATGCTGCGGGCCAGGCCGAGGCCCTGCTGCCTCCCGGGGGTTTGGATCGGAGGCCGGGTGCCTTGGCGCGGGGCCCAGAGGCAGGCTGCAGCTCAGGTCCCGACCCCCGGGCCACCTTCCCGGCGCAGGGCCAGGAGCGTGCTTAGGAGAGGGCCAGGCCCGGCAGGACACCGCTTTGGGGGCTAAAGAGAGGCCCAAGTCATGTCCTGTTGTGTGTATGGGGGGGGGGTCCCATGGCCCCAACAGAGCCTGTGTTTGGTGGTTATTAAGGGGTGTGGAGTTGATGTCCTGGCCGGCCCTGGCTCCCCTCCTAAGCGCCCGCCCCACGTGGGGGACGGAGTGACCCACGCCCCTCCGAGGTGGGCGTGGCCTGGAAGGAGGAGAGAAAGGCGGCCCGGGGTGGAGGAGAGCTCCCGGTGGAGACGTACCATTGACTAGGCTGGCGTTTGCGCCATCAGCAGCATCGGCAGCTGCTGCCCCGTCTGCCGCTGTGGGGTGGAGGGATGGAAAATGAGCGTCACCAGGGAGGGAGCGACAGGGACGGGGACCGCGGGACTCACACCAACAGACACTCCGATGGAGGGGGGGTGGTGAAATGTTCCCATGGAGGTGTGCGGGGTGCTCAGAACCAAGCGTGGAGCACAGGAGGGCGGGGCTCAGGAGGATGGCACTCTTCTTTGGGGGGGGTTATATCTGCTTAAGTGGGGGCCCCCACAGTTGGGCCCTTGGGTCCAGCGGCCCATCAGGGCGGGACAGCCGGTGGCCGTCAGTCAACGCAGAACGTTCCGTGACCGGGGCGGCACGGAGGGCGTGGGCTGCGCCCTCCGGCGCGGTGTTGGGGTGTCCTGGGGGAGCAGGAGGCGGCGGAGGCGGCAGTCAGGCCTCCCTCGGGCTGCTGCCCGTCGCCCGTCTGCCTTCCTTCCCTAACCAGCCCGCCGAGGAGGAGGAAGGACACACGCCGTGCGTGGGGTGGGCGGGGTGGGTGGGGCAGCTCTGTGGGTGCTGGGGGGGGGGCACAGAGGTGCTGTGGCACCCCGTGAGGCGAAGTGTGTGCAGAGGGCGGAGGGGCGACTCCCCCGTGGCCCTCGGAGTGAAGCCAAGAGGGGGCGGGGCGAGGCCTGCCCGCCCGCCTGGCATGGCCTGGGGCACAGAGGGACATGGGGGGGGACCCCCGCAGGGCTGGGGTGTCCTCAGGGTGTGTGTGTGGCTGGGCCAGGGCCTGGTGGCGAAGGCTGCAGCTGACTCTACCAGCCCCGGGCGCCCCGGGACGTGTCTTACTGTACCTGGTAGCTGAAGGCCATCCCCCTTCTTCACACCTGTGTGATGATTTTGGAGACACGTTAATGAAGCGGCACACACACCCGTGTCTCCTGCTCACGCACGCACGCACACACGCGGAGGAAATGGGCACGCGCTCTGAGCGGCGTCTCTGGCTGAGAGATGGGATGAGGGAGGGCAGAGGAGACGCGGTCCCGCCCCAGCTGCTGTTTTGTTTTGGGGAGCATCCCCCTGTCCTCTCTCCACGCTGAGCTGTCTGCTCACGCCCCGCCTCCCCGAGCGGACTCCTGGGGCTGTGGAGACCTACCTTCATCCCGGATTTCAGACCTCCGTCTGCACTGTGGGAGCGTCTGGGGTACCCAAGAGGGGCCGAGGACCCCCACGTGGGGCCGGCGCCTCTTACCTGACCACTCAGCTCCGCCCTGCTGTCTATGCCCCCCCCCCAGCACAGAACGCCCCCCCCCCACGCACGGACACTGCCTGTCATGGTGTCCCCTGGGACTGTCCTCCCCCTTCCCGCCCCCCAGCACCACTGGACTCTTCTCCCTGGCAACCACAACACACCCTCGATCTCTCCAAGCTCCAGACTTCAGCTCAGCTCTGTTGTTCTTCTGGGGACCCAGAGGGAGCCAACATCTTGGGGGGTGGGGCTGATCAGAAATGGGCTCTGCCCTCCTAGAGGGTCACTGGCCTCTCCTCTCCCTCCCCCCAAGGCCCCGGTGGTTCCGGGTGCTGGCCCTGAGACTGGCGTCGACTGAGGGGGCGGCCACGCGGGGCAGGTGGCACGGAGGTTTCTCGTCTGAGCCCTCTGCCCTGTCCTGGGGGTGCTTTCACCATAGGTTCCTCCCCCACCCCCATGTCCGGGGAGCCCCGGAAGGGAGCAGGAGGAAGCACCAGGGCAGGGGGGTACGTTGGAAGGAGTCAGGGAGCCACCGTTTAGCTCTGCTGGGCCCCTGCCTGGGGTAGTAAGCCTTCGCGGGGCAGAGGGTCGGCTCTGCTCGGTGCAAGGAACACTAAGCGTGGACTTGGACCGGCCGTCGGGGTGGCGGGGCGGGGGGGGTCCCCTCAGCACGGCGGGCGTGGCCTGGAGGGGAAGGGGGGCCTCCACGACAGGACTGGACAACACAGAGACCGGACAAGACCCTGGAGATGGAACGGTCAGCCCGCCTGACCCCAGCAGGGCCTCGGGGTGCGGGAGGGGGCTGCGGGAAGCGGGGAGCGAACGGACGGACGAACGAACGGGGGACCAACCACAGAGCAGCGCGGCCTTGGAGGCCCCTCCTCCCGTGTGCGCGCGGGAGGCCGGACTCACCTTTTTTGTCTTTCTTCTCTTCCTCTTCTCCGCCGGCCCCCAGCAGAGTGAAGATGATGCCGGTCTGAGAGTTCACCCCGACGGCAGTCACCACCATCCGCCCGGAGCCCTCCATCACGTGGGTCCCTGAGGAGGGGCGCCGCTGGGTGACCACCGCCTGCGGCCAGGGCCCGGCCCGGGGCAGAGGGCGCAAGGCCGGCCCAGTGCGTGCTGAGAACGTGAGTTCCCTAGCAGTGAAGGGTCACACCCTGTGTGTGTCTGTGAGTGTGTGTCTGTTGGTCTCTGTGTATCTGTGAATGTGTGTGCGCGTGTCTGTGAGTGTGTATGTCTGTGCATGTGTGTGTGTCAGTCTCTGTGTGCCTGTGAGTGTGCGTGTGCATGTGCATGTGCATGTCGGTCTCTGTATGTCTGTGAGTGTGAGTGTGTGTCTGTGAGTGTGCATGTGTCTGAGTGTGTCTCTGAGAGTGTCTGTGTGTGCGCGCGTCAGTCTCTGTGTGTGTCTCTGTGTGTGTCTGTGAGTGTGTGTGTGCGTGTCAGTCTCTGTGTGTGTCTGTGAGTGTGTGTGCACGCGTCAGTCTCTGTGTGTGTCTCTTGTGTGTGTCTGTGAGTGTGTGTGTGGGTGTCAGTCTCTGTGTGTCTGTGTATGTGTCTGTGAGTGTGTGCGTGCATGTGTGTCTCTGTGTGTGTCCGTGTATCTGTCTGTGAGTGAGTGTGTGCGTGCGTGTGTCTCTGTGTGTGTCCGTATGTCTGTGAGTGTGTGTGTGCGTGTGTGTCTCTGTGTGTCCGTGTATCTGTCTGTGAGTGAGTGTGTCCACGCGTGTGTCTCTGTGTGTGTCCGTGTATCTGTCTGTGAGTGAGTGTGTGCGTGCATGTGTGTCTGTGTGTCCACGTGTCTGTGAGTGAGCGTGTGCATGCGTGTGTGTCTCTTGTATGTGTCTGTGAGTGAGTGTGTGCATGCGTGTGTGTCTCTGTGTGTCCGTGTATCTGTCTGTGAGTGAGTGTGTCCATGCGTGTGTCTCTGTGTGTGTCCGTGTATCTGTCTGTGAGTGTGTGCGTGCGTGTGTGTCTCTGTGTGTGTCCGTGTATCTGTCTGTGAGTGAGCGTGTGTGTGTGTCTCTGTGTGTGTCCGTGTATCTGTCTATGAGTGAGTGTGCCTGTGTGTGTCCGTGTATCTGTCTGTGAGTGAGTGTGTGCATGTGCGTGTCTCTGTGTGTCCGTGTATCTGTCTGTGTGTGTGTGCGTGTGTGTCTCTGTGTGTGTCCGTGTATCTGTCTGTGAGTGAGTGTGTGTGCGCGTGTCTCTGTGTGTCCGTGTATCTGTCTGTGAGTGTGTGCGTGCGTGTGTGTCTGTGTGTGTCCGTGTATCTGTCTGTGAGTGAGTGTGAGGGTCTGTGGAGGGATTTCTGAAGATGGCGTTCCTCAGGGCGCCCCCGGCTGCCATTCCTCAGTCCTCAGGTGCCTTGGGGGTGCCCGCCTCCCTGCTCTGGTTTCTGTTCACACTCGGTGTCCTCAGCGTCCTCTTCCCCGGCCGCCCCCCCCCCCACTCCCCACTCCCTCCGGGCGTCTTCCTCTTCCCAGTCCACTCCCTTCCCCCTTCACTCCGTCCCCTTCACTAGATTCCATGCCCCAGCACAGCGGGGACCGTGTGTGTGTGTGTGTGTGTGTGTGTGTGTGTGTGTGTGTGTGTGTGTGTGTCCCATTAACCCCAGGGCACAGAAGGTGCTGACCTTCCCCTTTGCATTTCTAGAACATTCTGCACCCCTTCCAACTACTGAAACGTTGCACGTGGGGACCTCTGCAACTGGACTCGGCGGGCTCCTATTCACACGCTAAAACCCAGCTCAGCACCACCTCCTCTGGGGTGTTTGCTCTCTTTCTGGCTTTCAGACAGCACCTTCTCACACCTCTCCTGCAGATGAACTGGTTGCCAGTCTGCTCCCCCAAGCATGCCCGAGCTGGGGTCCCACGGACAGGGCTGGGGGTGAATTACTGGGGCGGTCCCAGGGCTCAGTCCGGGTCTGCCTTAGAGCAGAGGGGAGGTCTGCTGAGCTCTACCAGACAATCAGGGTTTGGGGGGGGGGTCCCTCGTGATGGCTTCCTGACCCTGCGGGAACTCCCCTACACCAGCGTTAAAAATACCAGTGTAACCAGACACCCCTAAAACCACTCTGGAGAGCTTCAACTCCCAACGAGATCCTGGCCATGCACAGAGGCCGGCCCCGGCCCCTCCCGCCATCCCCCACTTTCTCCATTTGCTCCCTGCCCTCCAGCACCGTCCTGTCTCTGGGCCTTTGCCCCTGCTGTCCCCTCTGCCTGGTGCGAGGCTGGCACCCGATAGATTCTTCTCAGGCCGGGGAGGGGATGTCCTGGGGGTCACGTTAGACAGGGCTCTTGGGACCAACCTCCCGTGAGTGGACCAAGACCTGGGATACACCACCTCGGGGTGGTGGGGACACCCCGACGCTGCCTCCCCCCCTCCCCAGGAACTGCCACCCCGCTCACCTGACAGTAGCATGGGGTCCTTGTCCACAGACTTGCGCACCTGGTCGGACTCCCCGGTCAGGGAGCTCTCATCGATCTTGAGGTCGTTGCCCTGGATGAAGAGGCCGTCGGCGGGGAGGAGGTCGCCTGGTGGGGGGAGAGGGAGGGTGGCAGAGCCTCAGGTGGCCACGGAGGCTGCGGGCACTTGGTGTGCAGAGCCACCGTGCCAGTGGGGGCTGGTGGAAGCCCAGGCCCGAGGGGCGGGGCCTGGGCGCACTAGCCGGCCGACCCCATCCTCCCTAAGACGCGATGCCTGGCCTGGGTGGGCAGCTAGGGGAAGTGCTGGCCTGGGTGGGCAGCTAGGGGAAGTTCTGACGCAGCTAGGCTGTGCCTTGACAGCTGAGGAGGCCCCGCTGAGGAAGCCCTCTGGGGCTGAGGGAGGAAGGGCACTCTAACCTCTCCCCCACTGCCCGCCTCTACCTACCCAGCACATAGGTAGTCACCCCTCCTCTCTCCCCCGCTAGCTTTGGACCCAGCCTACCCACTTTCTCATTTGTCAGAGGCCCAGAACATTCTACCTCCTCCAACACCTCCTCTAGGCCAACCATGGTCCACCCGCGGCCACCTCAGGCATGGAAAATGGAACTCGCAAGCCCTCAACACCAGTAATCTCCCTTGGAGGGCTGTGTTGGGGAGGCTGTAGAGCTGTGATCCATTAGTAATGTCTGCTACGGGTAGACGTGTGCAGAGGAGCACACGTGTCATGCATTTGACCTCGGACTTCAATGGATCCGGGAGCCCTAGCTCCCCCAGGCCCTCCAGGGCCTCCGAGCACATCCCCTCTCGGGCTGGGCCCCGGGCCGGCTGTCTGCCTAGACTGTGGCTCTAGCAGGATGGTGGGGACACTTGCCATATTTGATCTGGGCGATGTCCCCAACCACGATCTCCGCCACGGGGATCTGGACCACTTGGCCTGCCCGGACCACAGTGAACTTCTGCTCCTGTTCAATGCGGCTCTGCAGACCTCGGAACTGCTTCTCCTTGCTCCAGTCATTGAAGGCGGTGACCAGGACCACGCAGATGACAGAGAGCAGGATGGCGGCACCCTCGATCCAGCCTGCTTCGGCCTCCCCTTCATCCTCCGCCCCGGCCTGGGCCGTCGCACACCCTGCAGGGAGAAGAAGGAAGCCGGTGAAGGAGGGCCCCCGGCGGGAGAGGGGCTCACGGCCTGGATTTACAGTGTACCTGGGAAGCTGGGTGCCGGAGGCCCACGCCTGTCATCCTAGCTACTTGGGAGGCTGAGATCTGAGGATTGTAGTTCAAAGCCAGCCCAGGCAGGAAAGCCTATGAGACTCTTACTTCCAATGAACCATCAAAAGGTCAGGAGTGGAGCTGTGTCTCAAGTGGTAGAGTGCCAACCCTGATTTTGAGTCGCAATGCTGGTTAGCCCTGAGTCCGAATCCTATTATGTTGCACCGTGCTTTCCTTTCCTCATCTGCAAATTGAGATGGCAGCCAGGGGCTGAGCGGCTGCCACCCCAGCAACTCAGGGGGCTGAGATCTGAGCTTCAGGGTTCCGAGCCAGCCCGGGCAGGTCCCTGAGACGCTTACCTCCAGTTAGTGACCAGGGGGCCGGAAGTGGCACTGTGGTTCAAAGTGGTAGGGCGCGAGCCTTGAGCACAAACACTCAAGGCAGCGCCGAGGCTGAGTTTAAGCTCCCGGAGCAGAACACACACACGTGCACACAGAACTCCTGAGCTTGAGTCCCTGAGAAATGAGTGCTGAGGAGTTTCCGGAGGGTCCCACTGGGTCTTGGCCCGGTGGGAGTTGGGGGGGGGTGCTGATGAGCTGGGCCTCAGCCTTGGGGGGCTGCAGGACCCCGGGAACAGCCCTGTGTGGTTGGGGGGGACAAGGGGCACAGCAGACTCGACTGAGGTCTTTTTGGGGTTCCTGGGGCAGGAGCCCGGGGAGCCTCTGCTCTGTCTCGACTGTGAGATGTGGCCTGTCCCTGGGCGCGGCCCCTCGGGGAGCCCCGCGGCTCATCCAGAAGATGGGGAGGCCTGCTCCCGCCCATGAGGTCACCAGGGCCTGGCACCCAATGAAGACCCTCGGCGCGCTCGAGCCGCAGTGCGCCATGCGGCACCTGCTCCCCGCCCCTCCGCCTCGGTCTGCGGGGCCACCCTCCGCCTCGGTTTCTGCTCCGTCCGGATGGGGGTCACCCCGAAACCGCCGTGCGCGTCCCCGCGTGTGGCTGCGAGCCACTGATCACCCCAGCGAGTGGAGTCATCTAACTTCCTTCCCTGCCTCGGCCGCCTGGAAGCTCAGTCACCACAGCCGGTTCATTTCGCTTCCCTTCCTTTTCCCGCTTGGCTGGTTTGGCTGCCCATCCCGTTGAGTCGTGTCCCTCTCACGTCTTTAAATCCTCCCGGGTGTGGGGGGGGGCGGGGGGGGAGGGGGTGAGGAGGGAGGGGGTGGAATCAACCGAGTATTATTATGTGTCAGATTAGAGCTGTCGGCTTAAACGACTTGATTATCTGGTTTCCCGGGCAACGCTGGCCTTGCGCGGAATGAATTTCTGTTCGTTAGCAATGGCTTGGTCTGTGGGTGTTCCCTTAGAGCCAAACCAAACAGCTGGGGGCCCAGGAGCACGCCTGGGGACCTGCCCTCCCGGTGACTCAGTCTCCTCATCTGGACGATGGGCACTGGCGCGCTCTGCTCGGCCCCGGTGCACTGCGCCGTCTCTGTGGGGTCTGACGCCTGCGCTCCCCCGCCCCCCACCCGGCCGCTCGGGGGCCTGCGGGTGGGTCCTGACCCCGGCCCGCCCCGTCCTACCTTCGTTGCTCTCTCCGGGCGGGTGGTAGAAGGACAGGCCGAGGGAGATGATGGCCGCGATCTCCAGGATGATGAGCGTCACGTCCTGCAGCGCCTCCCACACGAGCTGCAGGAAAGTTTTTGGCTTCTTCGGAGGTATAAAGTTTTGCCCAAAGATCTGCTTCCTCTTTTCCAGGTCTGGCGCGGTGCCCGGTAGACCTGTGGGGGATGGGGGGGGGAGACGGGTTGGGCTGGGGCTGGGGAGATTCTCCCGGGTCCCTGGGGGGGAACGGTGCAGAAAGCGGGTGGGGGGCCACACACAGGAACCTTCCAGAAGCCTGGCCCAGGGGCCGTGAGCCCGGGGCGGGCTCCCGTCGAGGGCCAGAAGCAGTGGGGGGGGGAGGGGGGACTGTGTGCAGGGACGCCTCTCGGGGGGCCAGTGTTTGAGGGTCCTGGGGTGCGGGGACGCCGATGGCTCCCCAGTTGTCCTGGGCACAGCTGGATTTTCCTCCCAGCCTCTGAGCCTTGAGCCTTCGCTCTGCTGTTCCCCCACCCCCCTGCTTTTCTCTTCTCTGTCTTTGAAAGACACAGTCAGCAGCCTCGGGCTGTCTGAGAGCTTTTCTTTGGTCTCAGTGTTTGGAAAGAGAGAGAGAAAAAAGGAAATACGGTTACAAATGTGAAATGTGCAGGGTTCGCCACCAGATGCCTGGCTGGGGGGGTGGGGGTGGTGGTGGTGGGGGGCGGGTAGTGCGCTGACCCTGGGAGCGGTGACTGACAGCTCTCTAACCCAATCACCACGCAGGCCCTCTGCAGGGGGCGGGGCACCTCTTCTGTCCTTCCAGGGACCCAGAAGCCTCAGGGCTGGGGAGCCGCAGAGGGGGTGCTCTGCAGAGCCGCCGCCCGCACCCCTGCACCCCGGCGAGGCAGAGAGTGCTCAGCTCGGCTTGGCCACGAGATCTTGGGCCAATGGCGGCCCACTCTGAGCCTCAGTTTCCCCCGTGGGAGCCAGGGACAGCCTTGCCCCATCCATTGGGGCAGTGCGGAAAGGACTCAGCCGGCCCCTGGTGCCCAGAACCTGGCAGAGCTTCTGCCCCTTTCCTCCCGTGCAGCCAGGCGCAAACCCACAGCAGGGCAGGGTGCTGGGCTCGGGGTCTCAGGGACCACAGGGGTTTTCCGTGCTCCACGGGGCTTGCTCTCGATCGCGCTGGCCTTTCTGTGAGGTGAGGGTTGTAAACCTCAGCTTACAGCTGGACAGGCAGGCTCAGAGAAGTAAATTAGGGCCTGGCTCGGGAGCTCACAGCCCAGCTAGGACTTGAACCCGGGTCTCCGGGTTTCCACAGCCGGCCTCTTTCTGCATCCCGCCCTGCTCTCAAGCTGAGATCAGAGCTGAGCCCTGCGTGGCCCGCACCGCTGTCGGACAGACGTGGGATGGCAGAGGCTCGCACGGAGGCAGCTCGCTCCAGGCCCGCCAGACACTGCCCGAAGGGATCTGGGAGAAGTTAGTCACTAGTCTGCTGTGTCACTAAATGTTTGCGTTGCCGGTGTGACGTGAGTTTCTCCGATCGACCTTGGCTCTCCGGTTTGCTCGTCAGGAGCCCTGCCTGTCCCCTGTACCACGGGCCGGGGCGGGGGGGGGGGGGGATGGGGTCAGGCGACTCTCTGCTCTCCTCTGGGTCTTTTAGCCAGAGAAAAGTTCATCTCAGATCTAACCACTCCCCGCTGGCACCTGCCACAGGTGCGGAGCATGGCCACGCCCCCCCCCAGGCTCACTGGTCTCCTGAGTCTCCACCCCCCCCATCCGCGTTCCACTCGGCATCTGGGGGTGCTATGCACACAGAGGTGTTCCACTCAAGCCCGTATCCCCACGACACACAGACGCAGACGGCCCCTGCCCTCCTCCAGCCTCCTTCCGGAGCTTTCCATGGGACACTTCCCCGCCGCAGGGCCTCGGCACATGCGGTTCCCTTGGCCCGGAATGGCTCCTCAGCCTCTGTACCTCACTCAGCATTTCCTTTGGCTGAGTCTCCCTCCTTGCTAGACTGGATTCCCTTTAGAATGTCTTCAGAGCTCCCCGAAAATCACTTTCATTTTAATCGTAATTAATAAAGAAGGCAATTAGGGTTTTCGTTTGTTTGTTTGTTTTTGCCTTTGACTCCCTGGCTGACGCTGAGCTTAATGAAGACATGAGTGTGAAATACAGTAGGTGCTCAATAAAGAGACGGCCTCTCCCGACGCTGCAGAATGACATCTAGAAGAGGTGTCCCCGGCTGAGGGCTGGGCACCGGGGGAGACGTCGGGGTAACTCTCTGGGCACCCGGCGTCCCACAGAGGCACCGGGGGCCACCGGTGTCCCCCTTGTTGGTGGGGACTGGGAAAGCCATGCGCCCACCGGGACAGCCTCAGCCCGAGCCCCCCACCCCCACCCCCCGGCTGCCACCTGGAGGAGCTGCCAGCCTTGCCAACGCCACAGAGAACCCCAGGGAGGTGGACACCCCTATTTCCGTGACAGCGGGCTCTCCTTGCAGGAGGCAGGCAGCTCCCAGAAATAGATCCTCCCCAGAGGAAGGCCCCCGGGGAGCCGGGAGCGGCGGGGGCGAGCTGGCCATGTTGTGTGGAAAGCGGGGTGCACTGGCCGCTGGGAGCAGGTCCCCTCGGGTCCCCTCTGTCCCATCTCCCCTGGGGGAGATGGCCTTGCTCATGGCCACCCTTGGCCGGAGAGTCATTCACAGGGTCACAGGGACAAGGTCAGCCAGGCGGAGGCCTACAGAGCCGGGCTGCTACATCACCACACGCTCACAGTGACACAGGTACTCACCGCGTGGACAGGAGACGAAAGGTCCAGGCCTGCCAGGACTGAGTTCAGGGCACGCCTAGAGCACACCCGAGCCTCTTGCTGGGATCGATTAGTGAGGTCTGTCCAGCATTCCCCCTCCCCGACCCCTGCCCCATCCAGGGTGAGCCTGAGCCTCTCTCTGGGATCCATTGGTGAGGTCTGCCCGGCTGTGGGTGGTGGAGGCAGGGACGTGCCCTGCCTGTGCCTTGTCTTTCTCGTTCTGTCCTGACTCCCTCGAATCCCTCTGCCAGGGTGGCAAAAGGCCCACGTGGTGGCCCTGCTTGGTTGTCCTGTCCATGTCCCCGGCTCAGCAGAACTACCATGGAGCCTGGCCCTGGGTCAGCCTGGCTTGGCGTTTTGTGGACGTGGCCTTGCGCTGCTGCCGCAGTCACCTCTGAGTCCAGGCTCCCAGGCTCTGGCTGCCCGGCCCTGGGCCTGGCCAGCCCCCTCCTCCCACTGGACGGGGGTACACACAGCTCTCATCTGCCCCAGGGGGCCACCACGGACTTCCTTCTCCAAACATGGTCACTTCCCTCCCTCCCTCCCTCCCTCCTTCCCTCCCTCCCTCCCTCCCTCCCTGGTTCACTCATCATTCCCCTCCCTCTCTTTCTCAGGATTGCCCTATCCAATCTGTTTTTTTTTTTTTTTTTTTTTTTTGGCCAGTCCTGGGCCTTGGACTCAGGGCCTGAGCACTGTCCCTGGCTTCTTTTTGCTCAAGGCTAGCACTCTGCCACTTGAGCCACAGCGCCGCTTCTGGCCGTTTTCTGTATATGTGGTGCTGGGGAATCGAACCTAGGGCCTCGTGTATCCGAGGCAGGCACTCTTGCCACTAGGCTATATCCCCAGCCCCATGCCCTATCCAATCTGAAAGGTGAGTTGCGTGTTGTCTGCCAAGAGCACAAGGTCAGGCACACACAACTCCCGCTTCCATTGGGCCAGAGTCTGGGGTATGGGGAGCGGAGGAGGGGTGTGTGCGAGTGTGAGTCATCCCCCTCCCCCTCCCCCTCCCTCCCTGTCCTTCCTTTCTCCTCCCACCCCTCCCCTCCTTGTTGCACCTGGTTGCTTAGCAACCAGGAAGGAACACCTCCACAACCTTTGCAGTGTCTTAGGGAGCCCCCGTGTTCCCCAGATCCTTCGAGTCCCATTCCATCCAGTTCTGCCCAGCCAGGAAAACGAAACGAACAGAAAGGAGAGGGCCGGTGTGTCTGCTGGGCACCTGGAGCGGTGGCCACCATGCAAGGCCTCTCCCTGAGCCATGGGAGCCTGGACCGCCTTTGCCCAGGGTGGGGCTGGGTGGGGCCTGGGTGGGGCCAGGGTGGGTCTGGGTGGAACCAGGATAGGTCCTGGGTGGGTGGGGCTTGGGCGGGGCCTGGGCGGTGCTGGGGGGTCCTGGGCGGGGCCAGGGTGGGTCTGGGTGGGGCCTGGGCAGGCCTGGGTGGGGTCAGGGTGAAGAGAATCTGCGCCCCCAGGGTACCCCTGGGGGATGCTGGCCAGGGCACCTGAAGGAAAGTCTGTACTCTGGCCCTCTGCGCATCCCTCGGTTTCTTTACCCTGCACTGTAGGCCACAGGGGCCTGTCGGCCCGGGGCAGCTGTGATGTAGAAAGTTCAGGAAGGTCTGGCACCCGGTGGGTGCTCAGTGCACACTTAGGAGTAGGAGATGGATGAACAGGTGAAGCGGGAGCTGCTCAGCCCTGGGGTGGGGCGTACCTCACTGGGGGACGGGGTGAGGATAGCTGGAGACCCAGCATGTGATTACCATTTATTTTCAGTGACGATGCCCTCAGGGGCTTTGGGGAAGGGCGCGGGTTCTGTAGCGTTGAAGGCCGCGCTGCGCTTTTAAGCACGGGCCCTCCACACTCTCTCACGGCACCTCGGCCGCCAGCTGGCGGCTGGATCACGCCGGACCTGAGGGCCATAGCAGGAGGCAGTGGCACAGTCTCCGCCCCCGAGGGGAGAGAGGCCTGGAGAAGGGAGGGGCTGGTGCGTAGTCTTTCTCGCCCTACTTCCTCGACAGCCTTGTCGCCACCTCTCCAGAGAGGCTCCGAGAGGGAAGGCAACTCACCTAAGAGCACCGGCCACAAGTCCCTGTCTGGGGCCTGTCGAGGGGCTCTGGGGCTGACAGCCTCCACACCTGGGGCCTCGGGTTCCCCGTGAATACGGTGGCCTCGTGGATTTCCCCCGCCGTGGCTCCGGAGTCCGCGTGGGCGCACCCCAGCGCCGCCCACGTGACCCGCGGGCCCGCCGCCAAGCTGCTTTTAGAGGATCACCAAGGAGACGGAGCGGGGCCGGGGCTGCGCTTAACCCACGAGCCGCCACGCGCGCTGCAGCCGGCGATCCGCCCACAGAGCCGCCTCCCGCCCCTCCGCTCACCCGAACCCCACGCGTCCCGCGGTGACTCGGGGTGGGGGGGGGGTCCCGCGTGCCGCCGCCCTTTCTGACGGCCTGAGGTTGGGGGCCGGGAAAGGCGGGGCGCTGGCCACGCCAGCCGCGTGGCGCGGGGCGGGCAGGCGGCTTGATCTGGGGTGACGCGGGTGTCCCGTTTCCCTCCCTCCCCCCTCCCGTCACTGAGCTGGTTTCTGGGGGGGCACTGCAGGGGGTAACTGCTCTGCCCCTGGGGCTCACGGACCCCACACTGGCCCCTCGGGAGGCCCCGGGCAGCCAGAGCCCCCTCCCCCTCCCCCCGCCCCCCCCCCCATGAGCCCCTCTCGCAGAGACGGGCCCAGGGCACTGCGCTTGCTGTTTTTGGTGCCGGAGCCGGTGCTTGAACTCGGGACCCCGTGCCCTGGCGCGGCTCTTTCTCTCAGGGTGGGCACCCCGCCTCGCGAGCCCCTCCGCACGGTGGAAAGATGGGCGACCCACGGCTGCGCCAGCGCGGGGGGGGGGGCGGCGCGGACGCGTGGCGTCCCCCTCCCCCGGGCACAGAGAGGCGACTCGCACCCGGAGCCCCTCAGCTTCACAGCGCCAGCAGCGCTGGGATTTGAACCCGGGCCTGGGGTCTGCGCTCCCTCCCGGGGCCCGCCGGCGAGCGGAGGCTCTGCGGGGCAGCGGGCGCCTTCCTCCCCGGTGCCACATGAGAAACGCGCCCGTGGAGCCCCCCCACAGCAGCCCGGGGGGGGGCCGCAGCCGCCCTCCCACCGCACGGTGAGAAGACACCATCCACGTCCACGTCCACACAGGGCCCGGCCGCCCGCCACCCTCCGCCAGGCGGCGGGACTCCCTAACGGCTCTGGAGGCCACCAGCCTTCTGCTCTTCTACCACAGCCTTCCCGGACCCCCGCTGTGCCCCCCACCTGGGAGCCCGGCGCCCCGCACCTCCCCACTCTGTGCCTGGCTGGGGGTCGGGGTGCCGAGGAGAGCCTGGGCCACGGCCCTGCCCAGAGCTGGAGCCGCCACCAGCCACCCACTGGAAAGCGTTCCTGGCGGCAGGTCAGAGTGGGGGCGCTCGGCTCATTTCCGGGGGGGGGGGACCTGGAGACCCCGTGTTCATCTCGTGTCCGGCCCTTGTCTGGGAAGAGGGACCCCGCCTGCACTATCTTCTCCCAGGCCCCATGTGCAGGAACACTCCACCCGCCACCAGGGAACCCCCCCCCCCCCACAAGGAAGGGACAGGCCACGGAGGAGGCCTTGCTCCCAGCCCCCCGTGGTGGAGCAAGGAGCGGGGCTGGGATTGGGGACCCCCCCACCCCGCCCTGCAGCGCCTGGCTCTCCCAGGCCGGAAGAGGAAGGAACGCTCCGGAATTCTACAGTGGCTCCGCCTCGACGAGTGGCCCCACGCGGGGCGCACCGCCCCCGGTCCCCCGGGAGCAGGCCCCGGGCCCGGGGAGACCGCAGGGGACACAGGGGACAGCAGGCCGCCCGCTGGCCGCCAGGCCCCCGGGGAGAGCTACCCCGAGGCCTGCCGGCCGTGCAGATCGCACACAGGAGTCCGGTTCCCTAGGAGGCGTTTCGAGCACCTGCTGTACGCCCGGCCCCACAGCAAGCACCGTGCGGTCGGCGTGGGGACAGAAGCCCAGCGCGCTCTCCCCCGCATTCCCGGGCCTCGTGTCGGCGTGGGGACCCAAGGAGCTCTGAGCTCTGGGGCCTACACCGGCCTGGCCTTCCTGCCCTCTGCCCCTCAGAAAGACCCCCGGGCGCCCCAGATCCGCCCGTCCGGCGCTGCCTCTTGTCCTGCCCCCCTCCCCCCTCCCCCCCCCCCCCTGCCGGAGTCGCGCACACCTACCTTCGATAGGCGAGGTTTTGAGGCGCCGGCAGATGGCTTCCGTGTCCCCGTACGTCTCCTTGATCTTGACCACGGCCTCGGTGCCCCGCAGCTCCATGAGGGAGCGCAGCTCCTCCAGCGTGCACCCCAGTTCACCCCCATGGCTCGAGTCGGTTCTTTGGTTTTTGGAGTAAAAGTCACTGTTGGTCAGATCCCCCATGTCTGCGAAGGCCCCGGCTCGGGGCGGGCGGCTTCGGGGTGACGGCTTCGCGGGGCGGCGCCCTCACGGGGCGGCGATGGCGGTGGGCAGCCGGCGGGGTCCCCGGCGGGAGGGCGGCGTCCAGGGGCCTGAGGGGCTTAGGGCCGCAGATCCGGGCTTCTCCATTCAGCGGGGCGCATGCTGCTGGCCAGGGCTGCCATCTACATGGTCGGGGCGGCTCCTGTGGGGCAGGCACACGGTTGGCGACCGGGGCTGGGCACCGGAGGCCCGGCGGGCCGGTGGCTCGCACACAGCTCCCCGACTGCAGCTCACCCCCCAGCCCCCGGGGGTCTCCCCAGCAACCCCCGCCACGGAACCGACCCCAGCACACACCCGCTGTGCATGCCCTGGGGCCCTGCAGGCTCCGAGATCCCTCCCACCCCACGGCACGCGTCCCAGGACCCCCCCCCCCCCCCGACATGGCCAGCCTCCCTCTCCACACGCCTCTGTCCCCTCCAAGGCCCCGTCCTCAGACCCTCCCCCACGGCACCCCCCCCCCCCAAACACACGCTCTCCCTTCCTCACCCCTCCCCAAGGCTCCCCAGGCCAGCAGGCCTCCCCCCCACCCCCCGCCTCCACCACAGTGCGCAAGGCCTCAGGCCTGGCCCGGGAGCTGGCCGAGCATGGCCACCCAGACCACACCGCCCCAGACTTGGGTCCCCGGCAGGCCCTGGCCTGGTCCCTCACAGAGCCTCACCGGCAGCCCCCACAGTCCAGCACCACGGACAGCAGCCACAGACCCCAGCGCCCGCCTCTTCCTGCCTGCCCGCCGCGCCACCCCTGCCAGGAGAGAATCTAATCCGCCGACACCCAACACCAGGGCCCAGGCCGGCAAGCGTTGGGTGACAAAGGCCCCTGCTGAGCTCAGCTGAGCCTGGCTCCGGTGGGGGGGGGACGACGGGGGACGGCCCCACCCAGCAGCCACCGACAGCTGGCCATCCTGGGCCCCCACCCCCCAGCCCAGGCCGCCCCTCCCGCCCTCTTCCACGCACTTCATCCGGGATGGAGGAATTCCCGTTCGTGTCATTCAGCACAGGCCGAAGCTCAGAGCGGGAGAGGAGCTTGTCCACGGCCACACGGCACCCGAAGGTGGAGGAGCCCCAGGAGGCGGCCTCCCCCCCCCCCCCCAGGGAGACACATCCTTCCTCCACTGTCAAGTGCCCAGCTGGTGCGGGCTGCGCAGGGCGGGGCCGGGGGTGGTGGTGGTGGTGAGGAACCCAGGATCTGAACTTGGAGGGCTTCGGGTTCAAAACGGAGCGCTCTTGAAACCTGGCTAGAGGACTCTGGGCTGTTCCCTTCACTTCTGGAGCCTTGGTTTCTTCATCTGTAAAGCAGGGGCGACCATAGTCCCGGTCCCCTGTCGACTCCCCAGTGTAAGGGGAGAAATGGGCCCTCGTTCTGACTTAGCAGGTGCGGGCAGAGGCAGCGACGACCACGCTCGGCGCTACGCTTCCTGGGACCCCCACGAGGCTCCCCGTGTCTCCACACTTTAGACCCAGCGTCTACAATTCGGGGACCCGCCCAGATCACTATGACACAGGACTGGCCCCTGGCCAGTTTCACGGAGCCCTCACTGGGCCCCACGCTCGGTGCGTGCCTTCTGGGGGTGCTTATCTCAGACGCGCTGGACGGCCTCAGGGGTCGGGGCCCGGGCAGCCACGGTCTGTGGGCTCAAAGCCTGGCCTCTCCACGGGGCCTGGGTCTCTCCACGAGTGACAAGTCTGGGTTCAGAGCCTCGTTCCTAGTCAGGACGCCTTGGGGATTCCTGCTGAACTTCCCTCAAGGGGTTCCCACGATTTCAGTACAGTGCCATCGTGAACCAATGTGCTCACAAGCCTCCAGGGACCTGTCAAACCCAGGCGCTGTCCTCTGTCTGTCCCCCGCCACCTGCAGCAAGGTGGCAGCACCGGCCCCGTGCGCGTGAGCTGTGACGGCCCTTACTGTAACTACCGGCGGCACGAGGGCAGGCCCGGGCTCACTGGCTACCGTTTGCATTCGTGATCATTGTGGTCGCTGAGTGGTGATATTCAACCGCGTCTACCCGTCTGTTGGTGCGTCCATCCATCCGTCCATCCATCCATCCATTGATCCTTCCTTCCTTCCTTCCCTTCCCTCCCTCTCTCCCCCCTCCCTTCTTTTTTAAAAACATTTGTTGTTTGTGGGACTTGGACTCAGGGCCTGGGCGCTTTCCACGAGCTCTTTTGCTCAAGGCTACTGCTCTACCACTTTGAGCCATAGCATCACTTCTGGTTTTCTGGTTGTTAATTGGAGATAAAAATCAAACAGACTTTTCTGGAATAGTTTTGAACCATGATCCTCAGACCTCAACCTCCTGAGTATCTAGGATTACAGGTGTGAACCATAAGTGCCTCCCTCCCCTCCTTCTATCTACTCATCCATCCGTCATCCATCCATCCACCCATCCATCCATCATCCATCCATCCACCCATCCACCCATCATCCATCCATCCACCCATAATCCATCCATCCACCCATCCATCTGTCATCCACCCATCCATCCATCCATCCACCCATCCATCCATCATCCATCCATCCACCCATCCACCTACCCATCCATCCACTCACTCATCCGCCAATCCATCCATTCAGTGACGGGGCGGTGGGCACCTCCTTGGTAGTACATGGTGAAGAATCTAGGCTGGGCTCCCATCCTCTAAGAGCCCCCAGTGGAGGGTGAGGTCATGTGGTCGGGGACTTCCGTGGCTTGGTGGGTTTATCTGCTGGAGACCCCAGTCAGGGGCAGGGAGGCTTTCCTCTCCCTCCAAGCAGGGAGGATTTTTCTTTTATCCTGTAGGTTTAGCAGGACTTGGGCCAAACGACGGACCAGGGAGAAATGGAAATATACAGCTGTCTGCCAGTAAAGGCTAGAAGGGACTAGAAGGAACAGAGGGACCAGGAGCAGGTATGGGGGAGGGGGTGAGACAGTGATGCTGTGCTTCCCAGCCCTTGCTCACCCCATCCCCCGCAGCTTGGGGGTGCACGCGTGAGGTCACCCCGTTCTCGGTGGCCCCCTGTTTGTTTTTTCCCTTCTAAGTTGCATAGCTCACCTTGGCACTTGCCCTGCCTGGGAGCTTTTGCTCATTTGGGCTCGGCGAGCCCGTGGGTGTGGAGGAAGCCGACGCCCCAGCACAGAGGATCTTCCGCACACCTGGCCGTTGGCACGGCAGGCCAGCTGCCCGAGGCCCGGGCCGGCCGTCCATCTGTCCAGCTCACTTGCGGCCACTTGGCCCTCTGGCTTCCCCTCGGCGGCCGTCCTCCGCGGCCTGGGTCCCTTCCCCAGAGCCGCAGACCCCCTGGATTGTAGCCCACTGCCTGCTCTTGCTGGGGCAGGGAGCCGCGTGGGCAGCAGCCGGGCTGGTTTACACACAGGGCAGAGCCTGGCGCCCAGGAGGTCTTCTGTAAGCACTCAGTGGGTCCAAGAACACCCGGCTGACGGGCAGGGCTGTCCAGGGGGCCTCAGGTCTCCGCCCTGCCACCTAGAGGATGGCCAAGAGGCTCCTGCTCTGCCTGCCTCAGGGGCGCACTGGGGGCAGGGAGGGGGACGCTGCTCCCTCGCTGTCACACCCCTAATGTTAGCCCACACCTCCTCCCAGAGCTCCTCGTGGGTCCCACCGCCCGGGTGGCCACCCCTGCCTCAGCCACGGGCGCACCGGGGCCCCCAAAGCCAGCCGGGGTCACAGGTCTGGGAGATGCGCCCCCCCCCCCCCCGCTTTCCTGGCTCGGGCGGTGTGGCCTTGGCCAAGCTCCACGTGCCTCAGGGCCTCAGTTTCCCCTGGGGCAGGTTAAAAGTTAGGATTCGGGCTCTCCGGGGTCTCCTTCAGAGTCCAGGAGAACATTCTGGTGATATTGGGTTTTATGCGTTCCATTTCCTTCTTGTTAGCATGGAGATGGCTATGTATCATTACGTTTCCATGACTCAAAAAAAAAATTAGGTTAGGGGCCTCTTACTAAAGCATCTTGCCCGCAGAGATGCCGGGATGCCGGCAGACGGAACAAAAGGTGCATGAGTTTCCTTCACAAAGCAGGCAGCTTATCTTCCAAAGGGAAGATTGAAAAACAAAACAAAATGGAAACACCCAAACCCAAGCCCGCAGCTTCTCCGAAGGGAGTGCAAGCCCGGGAGCGGGGACAGTTGCAAATGAATTTGGTAAAAATAGCATTTGGATGCCGGAGCCTTCTGTTTTAAGATGTGACGGATTTAAATGCCACCCGAGTAGGTATTTTTGAAGTACACCATCCCTGGCTTGCAGTACCCCACGGAGGTCCCCGGCTGCCAGGTAGCCATGGGGCAGCCAATCCAGCCTCGCTGGGCTGAGCCCCGGTCCTGGGGGCAGGGACACCGGAGCTGCGGCGGCAATCTGGCTGCTAGCTACCTGTGGCTAAACCAGAGCACGCCCTGCTCCTCAGGGCTGGCCAGGACGGCACACAGGGCAGTTTCCCCGTTGTGTGGGTCTGGGCGAACCATCTCGATTTCCCAGAGGGCAGGATGCTTTCTCCCTCTGGCAGAACATTCTGGCCTTTCTGGAAGGGAACCACTGCCCAGGGATGGGGCCATCTTCCCCTGTGGTGGGCCTGGCCTGGTGGCCAGGAGGGGGGTGGGTGGGTGGCAGCTCTTCTCTGTCTCACCTGCTGTCACATCTGTAAGGGGGGGGGGTTCCCTCTGCATGTGTGAGGAGAGAGAACCGGATAGATGAAGGTGAGCGTGGATGGAGGTGTGTGCTGGTGTGCAGGATCTGTGTGTGTGTGTGTGTGTGTGTGCGTGTGTGTGTAAGAGAGGGGGAGAGAAGAGATGTGTGTTCATGAGCAGTAGTGAGCCAGGGATACCCGAGCCACACGTTGGAGTGTGTGCACGTGTGTGTGCGCACACGTATGTGAGCATGTGACACGCACCTCAGAGCTGCTAATGGCAGTTGCAGGTGCACTGTCACAGATGAGAGACCAGCGAGGGAATGGAAATGAAATATCTCAGAAGTGAATTTAGTGCTATTTTTAGACAACTCTGTTAACCAGAAAAGGAACAACCGAAAAAGAAAAATCCCCAGAAACAGCCTTGCAGGCAGGGGTGACGGAAGCAGGGCGGGGAGGGGACGGGGCAGGCAGGGATGCGGCCTCAGGACCGGCTCCCCACGCGGCCATGCTCTCCAGGAGCCTGACAGAGTCAGAGGGCAGGGACGGCCTCCATTCCTACCCCCACCCCCCGACCCCTGGCTCCCCACGCGCCCCGTTCACGCAATCACCCACGGGGATCCACGCCGGCTCCTCCTTCCCTCTCTCCCTCCCTCCCTCCCCGTGTCCATCCACACCTAACGACCACACATGCGCGTGAGGTCCTGCACACTGGGATTACAGGGAGACGCCCAGGCCTCTGGCCTGCTCTACAGGGTCTTCCCACCCTGCCACCAAGGTCCCCCCGAGGGCAGGACCTGCAGGCCCACGTGGGTACCCTTCGACAGGTCTTGGTGTAGATCGTGGGAGCTTATAACCCTAATGGCCGTTTTCTGGGCACAGCGGCCTGGGCTCCCAGCCTTGGGCGGTGACGGTCATTGATGCTGACGGATGCAGCGGGCCGGGCCACACGCGGGGAGGCCACCCAGGTGACACGTGTCTGCTGCGGCCCAGAGTCTATCCCGACTTCCCTTGCCCCATGCTAACTCACACGGTAGCCTTGGCCTAGGGCCTCCCTCCTCCTGCCTCAGTTTCCCTTCTGTAAAGGGAAGGATGGACAGGTAGGCAGGCCGTGGGGCCCTGTGAGCCCACCACGAGGGGGGCTCTTCCCCTGAGGATGGTGGCGGGCCTAGGGTGAAGCACCGGACCTGGCTGTGTTGTCCCCTCTCATCCTTAGTATTGGGGTTTGAACTCAGGGCTCCATGACTGCTAGGCAGGTGCTGTAGACTCCAGCCCTACGTCTAGCCCCCTTTGCGCTGGGTGTTTTCGAGGCAGGGTCTGGCCTGGTGTCCCCGGCGGGTCTGGGCCGGGTGCAGTTCTGCTGACTATCCCCCCCGCTGCAGCTGGGAGGACAGGTGTGTGCCACCGCTCCCGGCTATTTGTTGAGATGAGGGATTTGTACAGACGTGTGGCCCCAGGGGCTTGAAACTGCAGTCCTCCTGATTTCATGTCTCTTGAGGAGTTGGGGTGACAGGCAGGGCTCACGGGTCCCCTGTGTCACCTGGCAGCTCCCAGTCTTTGGTTTAGCCGGCCACAGGGGCCTGTTCCCTCCTGCCTCTGTTTCCACATTCTCCTAGCTCCCCCAGGGACCACAGGAGGAAAACAACTCCCTGCCCCCCAAAAGGCAAGGGTGACCCTAACATCATAGCGTGTGCCGATCACAAGCCCTCCGTACTTCACAGCGACCCTGACAACCCCAGTCCCCACACGGTGTGGCAGCGACCGGTCTGACGGACAGAACGGGCCCCGGCCAGCCGGCCGGTGGAGCCTCAGGCCTGTCCTCCAACGGCAGAGGGCGGGCTCGTGGGGTGGGAGCAGGGGCGGGGTGGGGAGCTGAGGTCAGGGAACGCGATACCATCCGCTCTCCTCCCCCCCCCCTTGCACGGGGGCTGGGCGCTGTCCACGCGCCCTGGTGCTGAAAGGCAGCCGCCTGCGCGGCCGGGAGCTGTCCTAAGGTTGCAGTGCTGACCGGAGTGGATCGCTACGGAGTTGGCGCCAGGGAGCTGTCCAGCCACACCGCCATCACGGGGTGGAAGGACGGCCCCAAACTCTGCGTCGGTTGTCTGGACCCCCCCCCCCCCCCCAACAAATCTCGCACCCCGTGGTCCGGCCTGCAGATGGGGGATCGTCCCGGTTGCGGGGGTGGGGTGGGGGACAGACCCGGCCGGCTCTGCCGCGCTCCCGACTCGGCATGTCTGTCCTCGGCCCCTGTGGAGACTGAACCAAATCCACCCGGCACCTTGAACAGATGGCACCGCCGCTAAAAATAATGCCGTACCACGCTCCCCGGCACGGCGCAGCCGAGTCCCGCGACAGAAGGGGTGCGGGTGGGGTGGGGGCCGCGAGAGGCTCGCACCAGCCATCTGCATGGGGACAGATGTGAAGGCAGCCTCCGGGGAGACAGGGGCTCGGGGGACCCCGGGCCTGCTGAGGCTGCGCCCCTCCGTGGGCCTCGGGCCCAGCTCTGAGCCCCACCCGCTCGGGCCCCTCCAACAGCCCCATCCCCCATACCAACTGCGTGACCCCTCGCTCTGCCACGGCAGGGGCCATGCGTGCCCGGTCCGTTTTTGGCCTCAGCCGACCCATCTTTAAGATGGGGACAATGACGCCCCCTCTGCCGGGCCGCTGGGAGGATTCTGCAAGTGAACTCAGGGCCAGGGCTCCGTCCACCGTCTGGCCCACGAAGGGCACACAGGACTGAGATGGCAGCGATTTCTAGAAGGGGAACTGAGGCCCAGAGGGGGCAGAACTGTCTAGGAACGCAGGTGCCGGCCAGGCTGGGTGCGCCCCTGAGCCCTCTCAGAGGCGCCACGGTGGCGTGCCGCCCACCTCCCTCTATTTCTGGGTGCTCCAGGGGTACGTGGGGCTCTCTGGGTGCCAGCCCATCTCTTTGTGGGAGACCTAGAGGTCAGGCGGCTGGGAGGAGGGTGGGAAGAGATGGGGGGGGGCGCCTGTGAAGGCTGTGGAACAGCTCAGAGGGCTGACCTGACCGTGGTACCTTGTCCCTGCCTCTGTCCTCAGGTGGTCCTGAACCCTTGGGCCCCCAAACCTCCAAACTTGACCTCCCAAGCTGGCTTTAGCGCTTAGAAAACATGCCATTGACAAACGCGGATCCAAGCCTAGCGGGGCTGGAACAGAGAAAGGAAGCGCCAGGCCTAGGCCACGGCCAGAGACACAGCAACAACAGGAAAAAGTACTCTGCGAGTGGCCAGGCTGTCTGAGCTGCTCCCCTGCTTTCCCCTTTCTCCGTGTGGGACTTGCTTAAGGCCCACTGCAGCCCTAAGTAATTCCTTTATTTCCCTTTTCCTTATTAAACATTTTTTTTTTTTGGGTAGGGAGAGCACCTAGGTCTCTATCACTCGAGCCACCCCCCCCCCCCCGCCCTTGCTTGCTTGCTAATTATCTGGGCTGGCCTCAAACGCAAGATCTTCTTGCCTCTGCCTCCCCATCAAGAGAGATGTCTCAAGCTGGATGCTGACGGTTCCTGCCTGGAATCCCAGCTACCTAGGAGGCTGAGGTCTGAGGATCACAGTTTGAAGCCAGACTGGGCAGAAGTCTCTGAGACGCTTATCCTCCAATAAACTACTGAGAAAAAGCAGGAAGTGGTGCTACGGGTCAAGTCGTGGAGCACCTGCCTTGAGCAAAAGAAGCTCAGGGACAGCGTGCAGGCCTTGAGTCTGAGTTCAAGCCCCAAGGGCCTGCATGTGTATGCACCCACGCGCATTGCACGCATGCACATGAATGCATGCATGCACACACACACACACACACACGTCCTTATTTTCTTCATTTTACAAACTCAGGAAACTGAGACTCAGGGAAGGAAGGTGACTGCCCAAGATGACGTGGCCAGGGTGCAGCCAGGCAGGATCTGAGTCCTGGGGGGGGGTCCCCCCTCCCTGCCCACAGGTGTAGGTGGCTGGGGCACAGGGCTCAGCCTCCTCCCTGGAACCGCCCCCCCTCCCCGCCATGGAAACGTTCTCCCTGACTGCTGACAGGTGAAGCCGGGCTCGGAGTGGGGGCTTGGGCTGCGCTGGCGGCTGTGTTGGAAGAGGTCAAGGATGAAATTCTGGAGCCTTCGGCCTGGCTGTATCGCCTCCTGCTAGAGGTAGCCCCGGAGGAGGGCGCTGGCAGTTACTCAGCACGGTTTTGCTGACCATGGCTAGCCATCTATCTACCCTACGGCTAGCTTGCTAGAAACCAAGGGACTCCTCGAAGCCCAGCCTGCCTGGCCTGTACCCCTGAGAGCAAGGTGTCCCCTTGGCAGAGGGGGGACTGAGGTCCCAAGACGGCGAGTGACCTGCCTGCAAAGGTCACCCAGAGCAGGTGGGGACCGGGGCGAGGGCTGAGGCAGACCCCGAGTCCCAGTGGGGGACCGGTCCCGCTCCTTCGCCATCTGTCTGCCTGGCTATTTCTGGCTGCCTGAGACTCTGTGGGCCCGCTGCAGCCCCAGCCCAGCCACAGGAAAGAGACAGAGCACCCCGAGACCGCAAACCTCACGACAGCGAGGCCCGTGAGGAGAGACCACGGGGAAGGCTGGCGTGGGTGTGCCCGGTGGCCCGGGAGGTGACGCGTCTCCACTCAGTAAGCTTTTTGTTTCCTTTTCAAACTTTGTGCCAATACTGGGGTTGAACGCCAGGCCCTGCCCGCCCGCCCCGCTTTTATTTGTGCTCAAGGCTGGTGCTCTGCCACTTGAACCACATCTCCACTTTGGGCTGATGGATGGGAGCAAAGAGTCTCAGCGACGTTCCCGCCCAGGCTGCCTTCAAGATGCCATGCTCGCCTCTCAGCCTCTTGAGGAGCTCACGCGCCAGGCGTGAGCACTGGCGCCCCTTCCAGAAGCATCTGCGGCGAGCCCCGTAGACACGCGGGCCTGAGCCACGGGGCCCGATGCTGAGGAACCAGACTCATCCCCTCTGCTCCAATGGCTTGGCATCGTGCCCTCTCCGCCTGGCACGGTGCCCGCACACGATGAGAATCTAATAAAGCGGGCGGCGAGCGAGCGTTTCGAGAGCCCCGTGCTAGCCGACGGTCACGCGTCACCTCACTGGAGCGAGCCATTCCGGTTCCTCCACGGCTCGGATGAGAACGCCGGGACAGACCAAGTGGCGGGTTGGCCGGGGTGCCCCACGGGAGGCGGGGGGTGCTGCTGTGGACCGGGGACCCTGTGCTGAGTGGCGTGCCCAAGTGGGAGGGGCCTGAGGTCACGCACAGCACTCTGGGAGCCCAGAAGCTGGCTCTGCGGACGGGTTGGGGGTGTGGGGGGGGAGATCAAGAAAGTCTCCATGCGTTGGGGCCAACGGGGGTTGCGGCTTTCTAAAAAGGGGGTGACAGCGGCTGGGCCGGCGCAGCCCGTATCAGTTGGCAGCGCGAGGCTCCGGTTTCCCCTCTCTGAGCTGACCACATGCAGCCGGCCATGGGACCCCCCCCCCCCGCAGACGTGCTCTGTGACACGCTGGGAGGAAGGGGGGGTGCCCCTCCTGGGCTGGCCGACGGGAGGGCTCCGTCCTGAGGCCTCCTGGGAGGGATGGGTGCCGGACACACGGACACCCAAGCCTCCCCAGGCCACCCCCGGGCCGTCCCCTCCCGCGGCTCGGGTTTCCGGCACCCAGGCGGGGAGGGCGGAGGTGTGTAATGATAGGAAACGCTCAGTGTGGGGGGGGGCTGCCCCCCATGTCAGAGGCGGGCCGGGTCGGAGGGGTCCCGGGGCCCTCGGCCATGTGGGGTGAACAAGGTTGAGGCAGAAGGAAGCCACTCGGAGTGACCTGGTGGGGGGAGGGAGGGGGAGGGCGGCAGCGTCCAGGCCGAGGCTCAGGGAAGGACACAGCATGGCGTCCGCCCGCAGGGCCTGGCTGCATCGCCCGCCTAGCCGCACCGCCAGGCAGATGGGCTGTTGTCACGCCCGTTTTACGGACGGGGAAACCGAGGCAGGGAAACTCTGCGCAGCGTGCTGGGGAGTGGCAGAGGCCGGAGCCAAACCCAGGTGTGCGTGGCCAAGCACAGTGACCCCCTGGCCTGACGCTGTCCCCAAGGACACGGCGTCGAAGGAGGCCGCCCGGCGACCCGCCTCACAGACCGCGAGGACGCGGGATTTGAACTCATGCCCTGCCCCGAGCAGGCGCCTCCCACCGGGGTATCCCCCCCCCCCTCCCCCACCGACCTTCACAACCTGGCTCGGTGGCTCCTTCCCTCTCAACCTGCCCTGGTCCCCCAGTCCTGGGCCGGGGTCGGGGGGGAGGAGGACAGAGCCCGGGCTCTGGTCTTAAAGAGCGCTCACGCCTGTGTGATAGCGGTGTGCACGTGTGGATGGCGTATGTGTGCACGACTGTGAGCGTGTGCGTGTGCTCGTGCACATCCGATCGCGTGCATGCCTCTGACTGTGTGCACGTGTGCGACTGTGTGCGCTGTCTGATCACACGCGGAGGGGATTGTGTTCGCTGTATGTGTATGTGATTATGTGCATGTGTGTATGTTCACGTGCGCACGCGTGTGTGCACTTACCAGAGGGTGGAGATCAGAGGGTGAGGAGAAGGGGAAGGGGGGTGCAAGGCTATGCCAGGAGAACTGGAGCGGCTGGGGGTGGCTGGGGGAGGAGGGGGGAGGGAAGGGGGGGGAGGGGGGGAGGGGGAGGAGGGGAGGCACACACAGATGTGCAGGAGGCCGCAAGGGGGTGGCAGGTGAATGGATGGGGCTCTACTGCCCCCCCCGCCCCGTCTTCAGCTCTGATGGTGAAGCTGCGGGCTGGGGGAGCCCTGTGGGGTTTGGGGCGCACCCCAGTGCCAGCCCTGGCCCCAGTGCCCTGGGCCGACTCTTCCTGGCCACCCCCCCCTCGTGCTTGCGGTTGAGGGACACGCGGCGGGGCAGGGACTGCCCCCAAGGTCTCGGGGACCCCGCTGGCTGCCCGCCCTTGGCTCTCCGGGTTATTTCGGGAGCGGAGCGCAGCCCTTTCTCCCCCCCCCCCCCCCCCCCCGTTCACAGGCCGGTGTGGCTGCTGACGGAAACATTCTCTCAAGGAAACGTGGCCCTGAGCCCAATGTCACCGCTCGCGGGAGGCCCCGCCTCTCCTGGGGCAAATCCCCTGCCCGGGTCACCCCTCGGTCCAGGGCATCTGCCCATCTCCCCCCCCACCCCCAGACTGTGGGGTCCCGATGGCAGAGGCGGGCTCAGGATCCTGGGAGTCCCTGCCCCAAGCGCACGTCGACACACAGCCTCCCCCCCCCCCAAAAGCCACGCGCGCACTGTCACCCGCGATGCCTCAGTAACCGGACACACACCGGTGCACCAACGTCTCGGCAGCCTGGCGTGGGAGCTGTGCTCCCTGTGTGACAAAGGGGAAACTGAGGACCCCTCCCCCCCCGCCACCCCAAAGCTGTGACTCCGGGCGCTGGGACGCACCCGCTCGACACGCCGTAACGAGTGTCCACGGTGCCGGGCACGCCGTGCCGGCCGCTGGCCGTCTGTGGAGCCCAGGGACCCAGAGCAGGGCTCAGGCGGCCGGGCGTGGGCAGAGCCGGGCGGGGCTGGGCCGGGCCGAGGCCCCACGGGGAGACGGACGGGGCCGGGGACGGGGCGTGCTGGAACAGCCCAACGGGGCGAGGCGCGGAGAGCCCCACTGCTCTGATACTGCTAAGGATCTGCCATGGCTGTGTGTGGGGGGGGGATCGGGGGCAGGAAGGAGGAAGGAAGGAAGGGGGGGAGCCGGTGGTGGAGGGGGCAGGGGGCGGGCTGGGCTGGGGGTGGGAGGGGAGGGTGGCGGGCCCCAGACGTTGGGAAGAGGCGGGCGACGGAGGGGCTTCCAGGATCGAGCACCGCGTCGGACCGGGTGCCTGCTCCCTGGGGGTGGCGCAGGAAAGCGGAAGCGGCGGGGGCCGAGGGCGGGATTTCCTGTCCTGGGAGGAACATGCCGGATGGTCACCCCGGAGGGAGAGACTGGACGAGGCCCAGCCCTGGAGGGGGAGTGGAGGCGGCGCCATGCCGGCTGTCCTGCTCAGCGGCCTTCCCCCGCCGCCCTCAGCACAAGACGCGGCCCGCCCTGCCTCCAGCCTCCCCCCCCCAGCCCCTCCCTTGGTCTTCCTGTCAATCACTAAAAACACCGGGGCGGCCCTGGCGCCGGTGGGCACGCCTGTAATCCCAGCTACGCAGGAGGCTGAGATCTGACGCCAGCCCAGGCAGGTAAAATGGAGTCTTACCTCCGGGGAACCCGAAGGAGAGCCTGCGGCTCAAGCGTTAGAACATCAGCCTGGCGCACCAAAGCTCAGGGGAAGGGCTCCAAGTTCAAGCCCCGGTACTGGCCGGCCAAGGCCAAAGCCACACAGTGGTGCCCCCTGCCCCCCCAGGCCTGCCCTCGGGCCCACCTCCCCACCAGCCCGTGGCCATGGCCCGTCCGCGTGGGGGCTGCGGCGCATGGCAGGGGGGCTGCCCCGGGTGCCGGGGTAAGGGTGAGAGTCGTCCAGGGGAGTCTCCTCCTCCTCCTCCTCCTCCCCCTCCCCCCTGTAGCAGCAGGAAGAAAGCCAGAGGACAAAGCACAGAGGAGAAGAGCAGTTAGGTTCGCCCTCCCCCCCCCCCCCCCCGTGGCCCTGGGTCCGAGCCCCCCAAGGCCCACACATCTGGACTCCTGCATCCCGGCTCATCCCCATCTCGCCGTGTGCGCGGGGCCACCCCTTCCTTCTCCTCCCGCGCTGCCGAATCCATTTCCGTGCCTCAGTTTCCACATCTGTTAAGTGTGTGGGGGGGTGGTGTGTGTGGAGGAGCCGAAAACGCTCTCCCAGGCGGGGTGTGGACACCCCCAAACAGAAGGGGCCGGGCTGCGTGTCTCCCAGAGCGAGCCGTCTCTCGAGAGCCGCTCCGGCCCCGCGCGGAATACCTAGATCCAGCCGTGCCTGAAGCTCATCTTCTATCAGACCGGGAACCTGGGGGAAGATGATGGCCGGGCTCTGCGCGAGGAAGGGGGTGAGCAGCCCTGGGCCTCCCTGCCGCCACCCTGAGTTCTTTCTAGAACACAGATGGCCTCCCATCCCTCTCCTGCTCAGAAGGGTCCAGTGGTTTCTGGTAGGCGGAGAACCAAGTTCAAAGTCCTCCCTGGGGACCACAGGCCCGGTCCTGGGGCTCTGGCGACTGAACTTCCCGCCCCCACCTCGCACACGCTGCCCGAGGGACGCCGGACCCTCGAACGTCCCGCCCTCCCTGTCCGGGCCTCGGAGCGCAGGTCTCCATGACGCTGCACACAGGCGTGGGGACTGTGGGGGGGCCACGGGGTCCCCTGGGAGTGGGGACGGCTGACGCAAGCAGAGGGGACCGAGACGCCACAGAACACCCTGATCCAGCCGTACCTGAGGCCGGCTCACTCTGTGGCGCCGGGCTCCATGCTGACACACGTGCTCCCAAGCTCAAGGGGCGGGCCCCGCGCCACCTCGCCCGGCAGCCCCCCCCCCATGTTCGCACGCGCACCCTTGCCTCGATGGGCAACCGCCACGCCACGCCACGTGCGGGAAACGGCCTCCTGTCGGCGCCTCCGGCCATCGTGCCCCGGGGATGACCCAGGCGCTGCTTGCTGCAGGATCCCGGTGCCCGGGGTGGCGGGGTGGGGGGGGGGAGGGAGGGAGGGATCTGGCATGGGGTGGACGGGTGAGGCGGGCTCTGGGTGGGCGGGCCTCCCTGACTCAGTGTCCCCATGTCCCAGGGAGAAGCCCAAGGCTTGGGGCTGAAGGGAGCCGGGCCGGCGCGCGAGCTTTTCTCTTTGTGGGCGAGGAAACTGAGGCCTGGAGAGGCAACCCAGGCTCCCGGGAGAGGGGGGCGGCGGAGCTAGGACTCCAGAGAGGGATTCAGGTCTGACCCCGTTCTAGAACCTTCTGTGCCACCCTGGCTCCTGGCTGGGGCAGCAGCGTCCCCGTGGCGGGTGGCGTGGCATGGCGGCCCGGTGGCCGGGCAGCATGGAGGGTCAGCGGGGCCTACGGTTCCGCGCTCCCCTCCCTCCTCCAGGGCCTCCTGCCGTCCCCCCCCCCCCTCGCCGGGGCACAGTGGACGCATCCCAGCGCCTGCACCTCCCCACACCTCGACGGACCCCTCCCCAAGGGAGCCCCGAGGGGTGGCGGCCAC
Organism: Perognathus longimembris pacificus; assembly: GCF_023159225.1. Classification (NCBI taxonomy): domain Eukaryota; kingdom Metazoa; phylum Chordata; class Mammalia; order Rodentia; family Heteromyidae; genus Perognathus; species Perognathus longimembris. The sequence continues at coordinate 68,368,958 of NC_063170.1, forward strand.
CCCCAGCCAGGCCCGGGCCAGCCCCCCCCCCCCCCCGGGAGCTGTTCCTCATACGCAGGCGGGCAGAGGCCCCCGAGGGTTTTCATGATTCCCCGGGTGGAAATTTCCAGGGCGGTGGAAGAGGCCCCAGCCGGCCTGCCGATGGCTTCCGGAGGGAAGTGGCAGCCCGGGACGGCTGGCCGGGCTCTGCGGTGGGCACCAGGGAGGGGGGCGGCTCCATCCCCCCGGCCCGGCCCCCTCCCTCCGCCCCGCCGCACCCCGCGACCTTGAGCTTAGCCCAGCTCTCCGGGAGGCGGTTCGCGCCTCTGACCTTGGGTCTTGGGTGGAATGCAAGGATGGTTTGGGGGAAACTGAGTTCCTGCCGCTGGTCCCCAGGCCTCCCTCGGTTCTCAGTCCTCCTGGAACCCCGTCTCCCCACACCCCGCAGGTCCCCGGGGCCCCACAGATCCTGGAGCTCAGCGGCGGGCATCTGCCCCGGGCTGGCGTCCTCCCCCGATCTGCCCACCCCCCCCCCCCCCACTGGCCCAGCAGCCTTGTGAGAAGGTCTGGGTTCAAAGCTCGACTCTGCTCTGCCACTTAGCGCTCTCTGTGGAATGGGGGTTGGCACGGTTAGGGGGTTCTCGCAATGGCCGCTGCCACCTCCCGGGCCATTTTATTCACACGGTCCTGGGCAGCTCCGCCGGGAAGTCTGATTTCCCCGTTTCGTTAGCATCCCCATCATTAGCACTGAGTTTGAACTAGGGGCCTTGTACTTGCCGGGCAGATGCTCTACCACTTGAGCCATGCACCCCACACCTTTCTGTTTCAGTTTTTTTTTTTTTTTATGGCCTGAACCATGACCCTTCTAGTTATGCCTTTTGCCAGGCTGGGACGATAGACGTGGACCAGCGCACCCGGCTTTTTGTGTGGAGATGGGGTTCTCACCATCGTGTTGCCCGGGCTGGCTCCGAACCACGAGCCTCCTGATACTTGCCTCCCAAGCAGCGGGGTTGCAGTGGGGGCTGCCACGCCCGTGCGCCCCCCCCCACCCTTAGCTCTCCTTGTAACCCTCCCCTCTGCCCGAATGATCTGCTCTGGTTCTTAGGGGGCTCCTCCTGCGTTCCCATGGCCTCCAACATGCCTGCCGGCAGCGAGCGTTCCAGAAGCATTTGCTCAGCCAGGGAATCCATATGCCCGGAGCGGCGGGGTGGGCGTTGGTGCGGGCTGGCCGCGTTCCCTCCACCCGTCCCCGGTACAGCCTCCCCCGCGCCGCGCCCGCGGCCAGCGCAGACCCTGGGTGACCCCGAGAACGAGCCAGAGGAGGACGCGGAGCCTGTCGCCCGAGGCCGGCGTCGGGGTCCCCGGAGGAGCGGGGCGCGATTCCCGCTTTCTCAGCCCCCGGCTGGCCGCCAGCCGTGGGGGCCGGGAGCCCCTTTTCTGTGCCCTGTGGGCAAGGAGGGTGCCAGGTTTCCCCCACGCCACGTTCCGGGCCCCCAGCTCAGAGGAGGAGCAGACACACGTCTGTCCAGCTAGCCGTCCGTCCGTCCCTCGCCCGTCCATGCACCGGCCTGTCTCTCCATCCATCTTCCGCCTGTCCCCGCCGGCAGGTAGTGCATGACCTCGCTGGGCTCCCGGCTTCCCGGGACCCCGTCCGCAGTCCCACCTCAGCCACACCGACACAGGGCGGCCTCGACCCTCCCCCATCGGGGGGGTGCGGGGGTGGTCACCTCACTGCTGGGGTGTCCTCACCCCACGCACCCCTCCTTCGTTTGCCTTCCTTCCGGCTGCCCGGTTCTCGTTACTCCTTCTGCTTGGCCCCTCGGAGACCTCCTCGGGAGCCCCGGAATGGTCGGGGTCCCCCCATCCCCCCTTGGGCCCCCCTCTCCCCAGCCTGTCAGTGAGCCTCCACTTCCTCATCTGGAGCTGAGACTGGCAGTCAGGGGCTGCGGGCGGCCGGCACCGTGGGGTCACATGGCCGTCCCCAGCAAGGCCGAGCTGGGGGGGGGGTGGGGAGGGGTTGGCAGGTTACCTGGGCCTTTCTGTAACTTTTGTTGTTTTTGTGCCCATCCTGGGGCTTGAACTCAGGGCCTGGGTGGTGTCCCTTAGGTTTCTCCATTCAAGGTGGGTGCCCTACCACCTGAACCACGGCTCCGCTTCCAGCCTTTTGGTGGTTCATTGGAGATAAGCGTCCCTCGGACTTTCCTGTGTTGCCCCGGCCCGCCTCGCACTGTGATCCTCGTATCTCAGCCTCCCGCACGGCCGGGATGCCGAGTGTGACCCAGAGGCGCCCCGCCGTGCTTCCTCCTCCTCCGAGGCCTCTGCTGGTCCCCACGGGCACTTGAAACGGACAGGCCATTTGCTTTTGGGGTGGGGGAGCCCCTGCCCAGGGGCGCTTCCTGACACCCCGTTGTCCCTGGTGACCCCGGAGCTGCGTCTTGGCTTTGCCCTCTGCCCTTGCTGCTGCCTGGATTCGTTTTGTAAGCTTCCGGTCCTCCCCATCCCCAGGCCGCCGGGACGCCACGCCACGCCACGCCGCTAGGTGACACGCAGGGGCCGTGGATCACACGCTCCCATTGGGCCGGGCTATCAATAGCACCTGCGCCTCGGCGGGCGGGCGGCGGGCGCGGGGAAGGAAACGCGGGCCTTCTGCCGCAGACCCCGCATCCCAGCCCCTCTTCTCACACTCGCGGGTTATTCTGGGAGCCCACACGGCTGCGGGTTAAAAAAGGAAAGCGGCGTGTTCAACACGCTGGCTTGCCCGGCTCCTTTCTGGGCCACTTAGTGGGTTGGGGACACGGCCCGTGGCGGCTCGGCGCTGGGGGAGGCTCGGAGGGGACGGGGAGGACCCAGGCCCCAGGCACGGGGCGGCCAGACAGGGTTCCCCTTTATTAAGGCCTGCCCCCGCGCCCCCCCCCCCCACCAGCCTGTCACTGCAAGCGTGTCAGAGCTTGGGGCGGTGGGTGGAAAGCCAGCGTGGCACAGCGCTCCCCGGGGCTGGCTGAGCCCGGCCCTGCCCAACGCCCCCTCCCCAGCTGGGGCGCGCCCCCCCCCATCCTTCCCCCCATCCCTGGAACACCTGCCCCCCACGACGCCCTCCCATCCCGCAAGGCTAGGGAGACACCAGGCAACCTCTTCCCCTCCCATCGTGTGTGTGAGTGTGTGTGTGTGTGTGTGTGTGTGTGTGTGTGTGTGTGGTGTTTGGGGACCGGTACTGGGGCTTGAACTCAGGGCCCGAGTGCTGTCGCTGAGTTTTGGGGTGTTTTTCTATTTCCCTTTCAAGGCTGGCACTCTACTACTCGATCCACAGCTCCTCTTGTGGCTTTCTGATGATGAACTGGAGATACGAGTCTCACGGGCTTTTCCTGCCACGCTGGCTTTGAACTGCCATCCTCAGATCTTAGCCTTCTGAGTAGCTAGGACGACGGGCGTGAGCTGCTAGCGCTGGGCCGCCCCTCTGATCTCCCCGTGGTCTCCTGGAGGAGAGCTACGGCTGTCGTGTGCCCCTGCAGCACCAGCTGTTCAGATCTGGCCCATTCATTCATTCATTCATTCATTCATTCCACTGACCTTTGCTGTGCACCTTTCCCTACCCGAAGCCTTGATTACAAGAAGGAGAAGGGGATCTGGCACGTGCAAAGGGCCGGAGGCAGGAAGGGGGTGATGAATTGGAGGGACAGAAGGGATGCTGGGAAGTCTGGGAAGAGTGAGGAGAGAAAGTGGGCCACACAGTTGCGGGGGGGGGGGGGGTCAAGCCCGGCCCCTCAGGTTCCAGGCCCCGCCCCTCAGGCTCCAGGCCCCGCCCCTCGGCCCCCAGGCCCATCACGCAAAGATGCTGCAGCCCGCAGCTTGGCCGGGACAAGTCCCTGGGGCCCGGGTACCACGGCCGCTCTGGGCTGCGTTCATTCCTCCCCAGGGCCGCCCTTCCTGGACCACACCTGCCTCAGTGTCCCCCCCGGGGGGGGCCAGCTCTCGGGAGGGCTGCTGGAGGTTGGGGTCACGTGTCCCCCCCGCCCCCCGTGACACCAGCAGGGCCAAAGGCTCCCAGGATGCAGAGGAGGAGGGGGCGGAGTCGGGGAGGACTGGCAGCTGGGCTGGCAGGTGGGGTGGGGGGCCCCCGTACCCCAGCCGGGCGCCCTCTGCCCGCGGCCACCACGGCCGCCAGTATTGGTTTTATTGATTGGCACGCCGGCCCTCCGTCAAGATGGCTCTGAGCTCCGAAACCCAGAATGGGCCCGGGGGGGGGGGTGGGGGGGGAGCGCGAGGGGCCTCATTTCCACCCGAAATGAGTCATGGTAAGTTGATAAATTTAGAAGTGGCCTAAAGAGCTCTTAATCTCCCGGCTTCAGACACTTGCTACAAGAGCCGGGTACCCAGCAAGCCCTGCGGGCCAAACGCGCCTCGTGTGGGGGCGGGGGGCGCCTGCCCACCGGGGCCCCCTCCCCACCCAGCTGTGGCCCCACTATGGGGTGTGACGGGGAGGAATCGGGGTGCAGGGCATCTCCACAGATCCGGCCCTCCCCCTCTCCGCCCTTCCCCGCCCCCCCCCCCCCCCCCCCGTGCCCGGCCGGCTTCCCATCCAGGTGTCCGCTCCAGAGGCAGATGCGGCCCCTCCCTCCCTCCCTCCCTCCCTCCCTCCCGTGACCTTGACTGCCAGCCGGGGCTGACCTGGCGGAGACGCGGGGGGTCCAGCTGGCCGCCGCGTCCCGCTGGAAGGCAGATGCGGCCTGCGGCGCCGGCCCAAGGTCACGGGGAGTGGGGGGGCCGGCCGCTGCGACGCCCTCCTCCCCGCCGGACCCACGCCCCGGCGCCGCCCCGGCCCTGCCCGTCCGTGGCGTGGCCCCAGCTGCCCAGCCGGGGGGGGGTTTGCGGTGGCACCCCGAGGCCCCGCCGAGCTTGGGAGGGCGTGGAGGACAGCCCGCCCTGCGGCTCCCGGTGGGAGAAGCCCTCCCCGCCCCGGGGCTCGAACCCAGCACCCACACAGCCTCTTCCCAAGCCTTCCGCCACGGCAGAGCCCCCTCCACGAGGATCAGACGCGGGAGGCCGCGGAGCCGGCACCCAGGCATGCCCAGCCTCAGTTTCCCCAGCTGCAAAGCGGGTACGGCACGGAGCCTGCCGCTTCTTCTCACCGCCGTGGACGGCGCGGGGAGAACTCACTAGAAGCTTATCAAACAGTGACTGTCCACGCTTCCGCCCGACGCACGCGGCTTCTGCTCGGTCCGCGGGGTCGGCGGGCTGCGCGCGCTTCGAAATTGCTGTTTTGCAGACACCGAGGCACCGAGAGATGAAGGAACGGGCGGCAGACCACACAGCAGAGACGCAGGAACTGGGGTCTGTGCCGCCGGCGCCTTCCCGTGCTCTGGTCCTTGCTGTTTGCTTCGCGCTGCTACGTATTAGGCACCGACTGCATACAGGTGCTCTTAGCGCGCAGCTAGCGGAGGCCGCGAGAGCCTAAGCCGAGGCGCGGACGGGGGACCCCAGTGGATCCGCTTCACGGAGGCCCCATGACGACAGGAGGCACGCTACGCCGCAGGACAGAAAGGGGGTCGGCGAGTTTCGTGGTGGTGGTGGCCTCTCCCCCAGTTGTAAGTGGGGCTGGGCTTGGGGACAGCTTGGGACCGGGACCCTCAGTACGGCAGGCGTTATCCATACCTCAGGCCGCAGGAGAGAGCAGCAAAACTGGGGGCCAGGCGATCCCCCCCGCTCCCAGGCTGACCCCAGCCCTGTGCCCCATCAGCCCAGGTGTGGGGGGAGGTCGAGGCACACGCCCTGCCCGCAGGTGGGACCAAGCCTCAGCCTTTCCTCAGGTCGCTCCTGGCCTCCGGGGAATGGGGGTGCCCTCCTCCTGCACAGTTCCGCAGCTCAGCCCCTGGGGCCGTCCCTGAACGTGGGGTCAGCCTGCAGCGCATGGGGGCCCTAGGATAGCCCAGCCACCAGGGGCTGAATTTTTTTTTTTATTTGTCAGTGTGGGACTTGAACTCAGGGCCCGGGCGCTGTCCCTGAGCATCTTTGTGCTCAAGGCGAGCGCTCTACCTCTTGAGCCACAGCGCCACTTCCAGTTTTTGAGTGGTTAACGGGAGATAAGAGTCTCACAGGGGCTTTCCTGCTTGGGCTGGCTTTGAGCCACCATCCTTAGAGCTCAGCCTCCTGAGTAGCTAGGACGACAGGTGGGAGCCACCGGTGCCCGGCTCGCCACTGAGACACACGTGTTTTAAACAGTGTGTTTATTGGTGACTCTGGGATTGGAGCTCAGGGTCTCACGCTTGCCAGGCAGGTGCTCTCCCTGCTCCCTTCGGCTGTTATTTTAGATGGGGTCTGCCAGTGTTCACCAGGGCCATCTCTGCCTCTCATGTAGGTGCCACGAAAATCCCAGTGCGTGGGTTGAGATGGGGTCTCATTTACTCTGGCCTCCAAACACAATCCTCCTCATCTCTGCCTCCGGAGTAGCTGGCATTTCTGCTTGGGACAGAGGCCGGCCTGGCCGCTAGCTCACAATCCTCCTGCCTCGGTCCCCCGAGGGCTGGGATTACAGGCATGGGCTATAATGCCCGGCTCAGAAATCTTAGTGGCTTTCCTTTTTCTTTTCCGCGGCACTGAGATTTGAACGCGGGGGCCTTGTGTTGGCGAAGCAGGCATTTGAACACTGGGTCTCCCACCCCGCCTCTGCTTTGTAAAATCCTTCCTTCAGCGGCGGCCCAGGAGAGACCTGCCCTCCCGCGTCAAGTCTAGGGTGCTCGGGGCCTAAGGCTGAGCCACTGTCTGGGGCTCCCCTCCCAGGTTCTACCAGCCCAGGGCTCCGACGCTGCCTCCTCCAGGGGCGGGAGGCGGGACCCCACCCTCCTTGGACTTGCCCCTTCTGGGGATACCTCTGAGATACCCGGGAGGGCCTGGCACGGTCCACACCCATCCAGGACGGCTCCCGTCCGCCATCAGCCCCCTTCCGCCATCGTCTGAGGTCATCGGGTCAGAGGAGCAAAGCTGCGGCCCGGGGTCACCCGGCAGTGAGTTCTGCTCTGAGCACCTCAGGCCCACGGTCCGCCACCCCCTCATCCTTCTCCCCTCATCCCGCAGCCCCGGCTTGCTTTGCACGACCGCCCCACATCTTTACGGGGCGCATCACAGGACCGCGTACCTCCGGGGTCTGGGACCGAGGCGCCCACCTGATCTCCCAGTCCCCAGACGCTCGGCTCCCCGCCGCCCCCCCCCCCCCATGCGAAGCGTCTCAGCGCACGCACAGACCTGTGCACGCCCCTCCTGCACACTTGTCACCACCTCCCGGCGACTGTCACACCACACACCAAGTAAGGGCTACGCCAGCGACCGCCGTGCCCGTCTACCCTGATCCGTCCGGGCTGGGCGCTGGCTTGGATCCTCTTTCACAAGAACCGCAAAGACCAAACGGACCCACTCCACAGAGGGGTGCACCGAGGGCAAGCCGCCCAGCCACCCCTCCCCCACCGGGGACGTGGCCCGAGGACACGCTACAGCTCCGTCCGCACCCACCCTGAGCCGCACGCAGGCGCCTGGCGGAGCCCTGGGCTGTGGTGGTTGCCGCCCCTTTCCACATGAGCGCACTGAGGTTTGCAGAGTGAGTTGCAGAGGTGTGTGTGTGTGTGTGTGTGTGTGTGTGTGTGTGTGTGTGTGTCCCTTAAATTTTTCATTCAAGGTCAGCGCTGTACCACTTGAGCCACAGCTCCACTTCTGTTTTGTTGTTGTTGTTGTTGTGGCAGCTAATTGGAGATAAAAGTCTCATGGACTTTCCTGCCTGGGCTGGCTTTGAACCATGATCCTCAGAGCTCAGCCTCTGGAGTAGCTGGGATGACGGGCGTGAGCCGCCTATCCTGGCTGCCCCTGAGCTGCCTGGAATTCCTGCCTGTTGCGTTCCTGGCTAGGGGCCCGGTGGGTCTCTAGGCAGCCCCCCCTCCTCAGCCCCCCGCCCCAGAAAGACCTCCTGGAAAGGTGCAAAGAGAAGTGGCACGTGAGGCCCTGGGTGAAGCCGGGGCTGCCTCCCCCGTGCTCCCCTCGTGAGCCCCGTCTCTCCGCCTCGACGATGGGCAGTGGCGAGGAGATGAGACCGGCGCCAAGCCAGCAGCGAACACTCACTAACCGCTGGGGGCCAGCAGGGGGCTCGGACCGTGGCCCCCCTGAAAACCAACCACAACCCCGGAAGGAGCCCGCCTCGGGCGCTAGGGTCCCCGCAGGGAGCTCAGCTCAGGGTCTGGTGACACAGAAGAGCTGGACCCGGGGAGAGGGAGGCAGGGCTAAGAGCCGTGCCATCCAGAGCCAGGACACACCAGAGCCCAGCGGACCCGCGCAGCGCGGCCCTCCCTGAGCCCCCTCCCCACCGAAGGCCGACGCTGCCCACCCCCGACTCCAGACCCTGTCACCCAGGCGGAGAGACAAGGAACAGGCTTCTGCTAGGGAAGCCATCTAGCTCGTGGCGATTTGTTATAGCAGCCTCAGAAGACGGAGCGGCTCGATGCACACGGCAGAGTCCTGAACCTGCGACCCGGGGGCAAGCGGGGGGAGCAGCTGGAGACCACCTGACACCAGCCGGAGCAGACCTTGCCTAAGGTCACACACCAAGGGACTGCCCAAGGGCCCCTGGCCCACAGACCATCCCTAGAACCCCTGCAGCCTCAGGGACCCCCCCGCCGGCCCCCGCCCCTCGTGCTCTGGCTCCCAGCCGGTCCTGGGGACTCTCAAGAGCGTCCCCGTTGGGCGTGGATGCCTCTAAGGCCTTAGCTCTTTCCCCGTCTCCACTGCGGGGCTTGTGAGCCTCCTGGGGAGCAGCTGTTGCGTGTGACCATGCGTGGACCCCACCCCCCAAACTGGTCAGGCTGGGTAGCACAATCCCACCTGCACCCCAAAGCGCCCACACTTGAAGAGACAGAAGTGCCTAAGAGCATGGGGGTGAGGCGGGGCGGGCCCCCAGGTCACACCTGTGGCTTGGTCTCCCCAATAAGTGGGGGTGCACCTTCAGCACAGCCCCTAAGGTTCCTCGTGTCTGCCCTGGATCCCCCCGGAGGTGAGGCCTGGAACCCCAGGCCCCGGCCATCTTGTCTGCGTGCGCTCGGCTCCTGGCCAGGGCGAAGCCACCCACCTGCTGTCCTGCCCTGTCCTTTCTCCCTTTGCGTGTCTGAGGGCCCCCCGGGGGGAAGGCGAGGCGAGTCTTTGCAGGTTCTCGACCTCACCCGGGCGCAGGCCGGCACAGGGCAGGGTGCGCAGATTCCGGGCACTCCCACACATCTGTGCGCTCCCAGGAGAGTGGGGGGGGGGGCGGGGCGGGGTCCTGCCTGCACTGGGGGACCCAGGTGGCTTGACTTGGCCCTTGGGGGACTGAGGGCAGCGGAGAGGAGCCTTGTTTTGCACCCCAGGGTCTCCTGGGCCCCAGCCCTCGCCCGGTCCCCACTTGCGAGCCAGCTGCTGCACGCGCAGCCTGCGTTCCGTCTCTGGGCTTAGCTGGGGAAGATGGAATTCAGGAGGAAGGGCCATTTCTCCCAGGACCTCAGCTGCCGCGGGCGCCGTGTCGGGGAGCACGGCATCTAAGTCAGCCCCAGCCCTGGGGTTGCATGGCCTCCCCCCAAAGCCCACTCCCCAGGGCATGGAGGAGATGGGGAGACAATAGCCCAGGACCCCTGAGACACCCCGAGACGGCCCGGGCCCTGGCCTCCACTGTACGCCCCCACCCCGCCCTGGCTTCCCTTCCTCTTCCTCACTGGACCTGGGAGTTGGCCCCGGCTCGCTCTGCAGTTCCCGATGCCAATCAAATGTCTGGGCAGCGCCAGAGACAGGGCCCCGGCTCTCAGAGCGCTTTGGGATGGGGCAAGGGCAGGGCCAGAGCGCCTGGCCACGCGTGAAAGGGCTGAGCGCACAGAACTCCAGTGACTCGGTGGGCGCAAGGTCACACAGCCGGCCAGGGGCTGAGCCCGGGGAAAAGTGGGGGCCCGCACGGCCCCTCCGCCGTCCCCAGACCCATGAGCTCAGGGAGAACCCCAGGGCTCTAGGGCATGGTGTGACCTTGGGCGAGCCGATGTCCCGGCTGGGCCTCCGTTTCCCTCTTGTAGACGCCAGGGCCAGGTGGCCTGGGTAACCCAAACCAGGCAATGGGATGTAGCGCCATCTAGAACCCTGGCCCCCCAGGCCCTCCAGTCCTCCCACCTGGGGTGACCCGCTATGTCCTCTCTTGGACTTGTACCCCAGCCCTCCGTTCTGGGTCTGTCTGTTCCCAGGATGTGGGCACTCCCTCGAGAGCGGGCCCCATACCAGAGGGTCTAGAGAAGATGGGCAGGGGGCCTGGAATCCTCACCGGGCCAGCTGCGTGACCTTGAGTGACTTCCTGTACTGGGAGCAGCTTCCTCTCTAGGCCTTGGGGGTGATGGGGGTTCTGGGGGGTAACAGCCGCTGTGGGGGTGAGGCTGAAGGCAGCAGGCTCGGGGGGCTCCGGGGTGCTGGTGGGTTTGTTGTTATTCTCCCTGAGCCCCTGACTGGCATCTGAGGTGGGGGAGGGGAAGGGGGGGCAGATGCTTGGGCCACGAGCTACAGGCAGTTATTCAGTCTCAGCTCTGAGACACCCCCCCCTCCCCTGAGCGGACCAGCTCGCCGATGCCCGGCTGCTGGCAGTCAGGGCCACAGACAGGCTCCGCGCCTGCCCCCCCTCCTGTCTCCTTTCCAGCTCCGGGCTGCCACGGTCCCTGGGCACGTGGGCTGTCCCCACCGAGGTCTGCAGGAGGCCAGAGTGGCCACTCAGGATCCAGGGTCCCTCTGGCCTCCTGGACTGTCCCAAGGGGCTCGTCCCCGCCAACCCCCCCCCCCCCCCGAAGCTGAAGGGACAAGTGTGCAAGCAGCAGCTGCAGACACTGAGGTGGCCCTGTGCACCGTGACCCGTGTTCACTCGTGGGCATACTCTGGTGTGCCATGCACCTGCCAAGTCATGGTCAGGCACGCGGGTGGCACTGGAGGCTGCATGGGCGTGCAAACCCCGCACCCTCACCCCGGGGGCTGGCCCCCCCACATGGCGCCCAACACATCTGCAGGGCGCTGCAGAAGGCCGGCTTGGTCCTGGGGGAGGGGGAGCTACGTTCATGTGGCGGATGCATGCACAGTTGTGTGTGTGTGTGTGTGTGTGTGCTGCACTCCTGTGCACGCTGGCCTCTGTGTGTGTGCTGTGTCTGCAGGTGCTGGGGTGGGTGCAGCGGTGGGTGTGCATGGGCACTCTGCCTGTGCGTGTGCACACACGTGTGTGTGAGGTCTGAGCACATTTCACGCACCACTTGTGGGCTCTGTACTTGTTAGCGTATGTCTACGAATCTGGCTGCGTGATGCCCTCTTGCAGAGGACCGCAACTGGGGGCGAGGGTGGCCCTGAGCGTGGTGCCCGGATCCCCTCCCGCAGAGGACTCCCCACAACCACAGCCCCGCCCCGGCCTGGGCTCCTCAAGGAAGTTGGCGGGGAGGAGGCCCCGCGCTCCGGCCCCTCCCGCCGGCCGCTCACGTCAAAGGAGAATTTCTCCCCATGGCGCCTGCTCTGCTCCTGGAAATGCCCCAGCGCTGCAGGACAGGAGGGGAGCCCTGCCCAGCGGCACCCCGAGACCCGAGACCCCCCGACCTGCTCTCCTGCTTTTACCCTTCTGAAGGTCGAGTCCGGCGGGGGGGGGGCCAGGACGGTGGGGGGACGCCCCTCCGGACCCTCCTCGCTCCCCCTGGCCGGGCAGGGGTGGGTGTGGGTGGAAGCGGGTCGCCTCCCGGGAGGCAGCGGACTTCCGGGGTCCCGGTGCTCACCCCGAGGCCGACGGGGCTGCCGAGGAGCCGGGTGTCCGGGCCCCGCGGGCCGCCCCCACCATGACTGCTGCACCGGCCTGGCCACCCACTCCCGCCGCCGCGGAGGGGCCGGGCGTCCCCGCCAGCCGGGGGTCCCCCGGGGGGGGAAGGGGCTCGCCGGGGAGCCGAGCTCCCGCCGCCGCCGCCGGTCTCCCCTTGCGTAACACCCCGGGGCGTGTGCGGCCGCCCGGGACCCCGCACCCCACAACTCGCATGGAGACCCCGCACCCTGCGCCGGGACCCCGCGCCCCCGTGCCGGGACCCCGCACCCTGCGCCCCGCGCCAGGACCCCGCATCCTGTGCCCCGTCCCCGCACCCCGCACCCTGCGCCGGGACCCCGCACCCCGCGCCAGGACCCCGCACCCTGCGCCTCGTCCCCACATGCGGCACTCCGCACCTGGCGCCCCGCGCCCGCCCGGACGCCGCGCTCGCGGGACCCGCATCCGCCTCGGCGGCCGCCAGATAAACAAGCCCGGCTCCCCGCACCCCTCCACGCCGCCGCCGCCGCCGCCAGCACCGGGGGAGGGGGGAACCCAACCACCCCCGTCCGAAGCCCCCCCCCGCCCCCCGACCCCGCGGAGTGGATGGGAACGCGACGGCGGGGCAGCCGGGGCGCGGGGCGGGCGCCCCGGGTCGCCCGCGGTCTCGTGCCGGGGACGCCGGTACTTACTTGGCTGCGAGCGCGGCCGGCTCTCCGCACGGCTCCGGGCGGGCGGCCCCGAAAGCGCGGTGCGGTGCGGCAGCCGGGCCCGCGCGCGTCCCCCTGCGGACCGAACCATCCTGCGGCGGCCGGCCGGGCCCGCGCGCGTCCCCTGCGGACCGAACCATCCTGCGGCGGCCGGGCGGGGGAGGACGCGCGCCCCCGCGCCGCCCCGCGCCGCCCCGCGCGCCCCCCGCGCGCGCCCCGGCCCGCGGCCGCGCGCGCAGGCCCGTGCGGAGGGAGGGGAGGGGAAGACGGGGCGGGGGGGGGGGGAGAGAGAGAGGCAGGGGGAGGGGGAGGGGCGCGGGACCCAACCACCCCGCCACCGCCTTGTTTGCGGCTCTAATTCCTCCCGTGGGATCTGCGGGAACGAGGCTGGCGGCGCCCCGGGAAGGTGCCCGCTCCCCACTGCACGAATGTCAAGGGCACGGGAGGGTGGGGCCCTGCGTGGTGGTGGTGAGGGTGGTTGGAGGGATGTAACAACGGGGGACCCTAAGTCATCTCTACTGCCGCCCCCACCACCCCCTTTATAACCGGAGCACCCCTAAACTCAGAGCAGAGGTTGCATGGTGGAGAGGGAGACCCAGCACCTCGCCGTGCGCCCTGCCCCCACCCGTCCTGGATGGGGGGTCCTGGGCAGGAGAGCCTCCCGGCTCCAAGTCACTGGTTTGCTGGGTTTCCTGTGCGCGCCACGCAACCAGGGTCTGCAGGGCTGCCTGGCCATGTCCACGGGACCCCGAGAGCCTCTGCAGGAAGTGGGGCCCTGCCCCCACCTGCCCACCGCCCGCTGCTCCACCTCCCATCGACCTGTGGCCCCTTGTATTCTGAACAGGTGGGACCACTGTCCTAGGAGTGGGGTGAGGAGGTACAGTGAGGGCCCCCGCCTCCCACGGCCGGGGTCCCTCTCTTCGTGGCTCCCCTCCTCCTCCAGGATGGGTGCCCAGCCGGAAGGGGCACAGGCGGTCGCAGCGAGCGGGTGTGCCGGGCACCTGTCAGCCTGGGGGGGTGCAAGGGGGGACAAGGACCAGGGTGGGCCTCCCAAGGGGCTGGCTCCAGGAGAGCCGCCTCCTCCCCTGCCCCCCCTCCCCTGCTGCCCACCTCTCCCACCCCCCTGCCCGCCCGAGCGTCCCGCTGCCGTTCTATCCCTGGGCTGGCACGGAATATCAATTTGTCTCGTTAAGCTGCAAGTCTGCACTGCACCAAAACCGGAGCCGGCGGAGCAGAGGGGCCGCGGAGTGGAGCCGGCAGGGCCCAGCCAGCGGGTTTGGGGACACAGGCTCGTCCTCCCCCTTGCCCTTCCCCTCGGGCCCCCCGCCCCATTGGGGGGGAGGGTGTCTCTCCCTGGACAGGTAGGGTGGCCTCTGTGTGCGTGGGGGGGGTGGCAATGCTAGGATGCTGAGGCCTGCCACCCACCCAAGCCGAGGCTCCGCGGGGCAAGGCCGTGCCCGAGGGGCCAGGGTGCACCCCTCCCCCCCGCATTGGGGTTCCCACAGAGCGGCCTAGGCCCCCCGCTGGAGAGGCTCGTGCCCCATTCTGACGGCCTGGACTTGGGGAGCCACGCAGCAGCCTCACTCTACCTAGATGTGGAGGCTATAGGAGGCGCCAGCACCCTTCTTGGGGGCTTTACCCCTGTGGGTGGCACTGTGTCTCTACTGCCCCTCAGTGGCCAGGGCCGGGCCGGGAGCCGCTCTTGCCCCAGCCCGGGGCGCAGGCAGACGGACAGCAGCCCCCGCCCTTCCACAGTGAACCCGTGTGCCGAGAGCCAGCCACGTCCTCCTTTCCATTTCCCCTGGTTGCAGACCCCAAGAGCCCAGCGGGGGCTGCGGCCAGCTGCCCACCCCCAGGACGAACCCCTCCCGTCTCCAGCATGCCCGCGGCTTGCAAAGGCACCAGGGGCTCCCGGGAGCACCTACGGGCGGGGAGGGGGCTCTGGGCAGCACCCAGGACAGGTTGCGCAACCGGGAGGGGTACTGCACTTGCGGCCGGACTCTGTGCTTCCTAAGCCAGGGGTCCCCGAAGATGCGTAGGGCCGCCATGGGGGCTGGCCTAGTGCCCTAGCGCTCATTCACTGGAGAGGCCTGACTTGGGGGTCCTGTGGTGAGGGCGACCCGCGCCCACACACCCGGAGCCTCAGCCAGTCCTGGGCTTTGGCTTTCTAGAATCTAAGTCGGCCAGCCACGCTTCCAGGTCCTTGGGAACGCAGGGCCTGTGTCCCCCAGTCCCTGGAGTTCACACCTCAGTGACTGGGTGCTGGCTGACTCCTAAGGCACTCCAAGTGTTGAACAGCCCAGGCTTCTAGGCCCATCCATGAGCGCTTACCCAGCCCTCCAAGTCCAAGTCAAATGGCCCCTTCCTGGACAATACCTCCTGACTCCATGCACGGAGAGGGCTCCTACGTCTGTCCCCACTCTGGCTGCACCGCAAGGCGACCGTTGGCGCATCGCTGTCTCTCGGGGGCCCTCTGGGGATCCAGGGACTGGGCCCCAGAACCTCGGTGGTGGAGTAAAGTCTTCCACAGTTTGTTCTTGTGTGGTTTTGATGACCAAGCCCCAGAGAGAGCAGGAAGACCCTCCAGACCCTCTCCCATTTCAAGAACAAGTGGAGGGCGGGGGGGGGGGGGGGTGGGGGACACAGGACAAACCCACCCCCGGCAGCCGCGGTCCGTCCTCCCAGGGCGAGCTGGAGGCCTGCACGGGGGTCAGGCAGAGGTGTTGGGCAATCAGACAAACAGGACCTCGGTGTCGCAACTCCAGGACGGCTGGAAATGACAGGCCAGGGTCCCACAGGGCAGGGGGCCGGGGCGGGGGGCCAGGCAGGAGGGGGGCTGCTGCCGGCTTCTGCGCGCAGCCTGCGGGGGCTCACTGTGCCCAGGGGCTAAGGGTGGAGGCCGGGGGCTCTGTTGGCGGCAGGGTGCTTTCTCCCCGTGTGTGTGGGGGTGGGGTGTGGGGGGGGGTGGACAGCAGTAGAGAACTCTGCTCGGCATTCTACCAGTAGAGTCTGAATGGACTGTGCTAGGGGGCCAGGGCGGCCTGGCTGGGACACGGGGTCTCTGCACCTGTTTTTCTGCCCAGCTCAGGACCGTGAGGCACGGGGGCGGCTGGTGCAGCTGCGGGTGGGGTGACCGGCTGCCCCCAAGGGCTGTTAGGTGCTCCCTTGGGGACTAGTGACTCTCTAATCCTGCCCCCACGCAGACCGCCTCAGACCCACGGCCTCCCCCATTTTACACAAGAGACGCGGGAGATGGCGGGCCGCCTAAGAAGCCGTCGGGTCGGGATAGATAGGGCTCAGGCCCTCGGTGGCCGAGAGTCACCGGGTCCCAGGTGACAGCTCAGGGCTCCACCCGGGACCTGGCCCGGGCTGCATCTTCCCCCTGCACCTGTCGAGGTGGGGTGGAGGGGGGCTGGGAGCCCCTCCCCCCGCCCGTGGTCCTCTCAGCCCCCTGGGTCCTCTTTGTGTCCCTATTTCACAGGTGGGAAACTGAGGCAGGGCTGAGGTGAGACAACGCATGGGGAGAGGGGAGGTTCGGGGCATTAATCAGGCTGTTCACGCCACCGCCCTGCCTGGCCGTCAATCCCGCCTTCTCGCCTGGCTCTCCGCCTCTTCTGCAGCCCCTGCCCCTTACATCACGGCGTCTCTCCTCCGGCCCCCCGCAGTCCCCCCCACTGCCACCCGCCGCCATCTCCCTCCCCAGACAGCTTAGAGTCTCACAGACCTCCCTCCGCCCTTACATCTCAGGCTCCCAGGTAGCTAGGCCCGGCCCGTCTGCTGTGCCCTTCCCCTCCGCCTGGGGTCCTCCCCTTCACCCCGAGAGTCCACCGCAGCAGCCTGGCCTCCGCCAGCCTTCCTTGGTTTCCCCTCCACCGTCTCCATCCCCAGGAGCAGTTCGTGCCTAGCTGTCTGCCTGCCTGGGTAGCAGAGGACGGTGCTTGCGGCGCAGAAACTGGGTGTCACCCGCAGGTGATCGGCACACAGCCTCCCGGTGCAAGCGCGTGGGAGCGGCTTCGGTGTGTGTGCACGGGCACGCGTGAGCGGCGTCCGCACGCGTGGGGAATTCTCCCTGGACGCTGCAGCCCCTGGCGGGGAGTTCCGGTTTCTGGAGCTCGTCTGTGAATGGGGCCCTGCCTTGCTCATATTTTCGGCTCGTTCTGAGCGGAACCCCCCGAGCCTTCTTCGCCGGACGCGAGGCGCGGTGCTGGGGGCGCTTGCGTGTGGGGGTGCGTGAGTTCAACTCCGGCTGGACTCCTTAGAGGAGGAGCAGGAGGAACAAGAAGAAAACAAGCAGGAACTATGGGGAGGAAAGGAGCTCAGCGTTTGCCAGCCTCCTGGCCTCTGCCCGTCAGTCCTCCCCAGAGAGGCCCAGAGAGGCCCAGCGGCCTCCCCGCAGGGGCTCGTGCGATGGAGCGGGGAGCCAGGGGCTCTCCAAGTGGCCTGAGGTTCGTGTGGCTCGTGCAAAGGCCCCGAGGCTGGGGAGTCTGAAGGAATGGAAAGACGGCGGGAAGGACAGGAGGGAGCGACGGGGCAGGTGTAACCCACTTCCTCCAACCCCCAGGGGTTGGCGGGGGGGGGGGGTCGGCAGGGGCAGGGGGTGTATCTGCTGTGTGGGTCCCTGGAGGCCTCAGCTTCTCCGGGCCAGGGCCCCCCCCCCCACCCCATTACCCAGCTCTGCTGCGTCTCTGCCTCCTTCCCCCTTGGTGGCTGCCATGGCCCCGTCCCCATCTTCTGCCTCTCAGGGACGGGATGGCATAGCCCGCTCTCGTCCCGGCCTCACGGAGCCCCGTGGCCATGGCGTGAGGCCACCGTGCCACTGAAGGGCGACGCCCGTGTAGCTCCAGAAGGTTCAGGCGTGTGGAAGACGAAGCTACCGGCGTGTTATTTATAGCCGGCCCCCGTGCAGGTTTTTATCATCGTGCTCTGCCTGCTCGGCTAAAAATAACTCGTGACAAAGGTCACGGCGGCCCCACCTACCCCGGGCACCTGTGCGGGGCGGCCGGGGCGGGGAGACGGAGGGGAAGCGGCTCCGGCGGGAACTGCCCATCATGGCTGTCCATCCCCATGCCCCGCCCCCCCCCCCCCCCCCGCCCCGGGGTCCTGGTCCCAGTTTCCCCATATGCAAACTGAGGAGGCCCAGTAACAGTTCTGGGTTCGGAACCGTCTCTTGATCCTAATCCGCGCGGCCGTCTCCCGGGCGCGCCCCCTCCCCAACCTTGTCCGCACCCCGGGGGTTCATGGTGACCTCTGCCACCTCTGCGCCTGCCCGGGCACCGCACTGGGCCCCATGGGCAGGAGGCCGGGGTCGGTCACGGGGAGGGGGTGGGGGAGGGGGTCGGGTGAGCACGGCTGCGAGTGCCCCGAAGCCCCACACCAGAAGCGAAAGGACCACGGTCACACACGGTGATGGTGGACGAGGCCTGGGGCAGCCCAGGGGCCTGGGGGGTGGGGGCATCTGCTGGGGGCAGGGAAGGCAGAGCAGGAGGGCGGTGGTGGGGGAGCTGGGCAGGATTCCTCTCCCCTGGGCTCCTAGGCCCTTCCACCTCAGGAGCAGTCCTGGCTTGGGGGTGATGGGTCCCTCAAAGGCTCCAGGTGGGTGCTGCTGGAAATGGTGCAAACTTCAGGGAGTAGAGCCTGGCGGGAGGCCCTCAGGCCATTGGTCCTCGCCCCTGAGCGGGGGTGGAGCCTGGCCGGAGGCCCTCAGGCCATTGGTCTCGCCCCTGAGCGGGGGTGGAGCCTGGCGGGAGGCCCTCAGGCCATTGGTCCTCACTCCTGAGCGGGGGTGGAGCCTGGCGGGAGGCCCTCAGGCCATTGGTCCTCACCCCTGAGCGGGGGTGGAGCCTGGTGGGAGCCCTCAAGCCATTGGTCCTCGCCCCTGAGTGGGGGTGGAGCCTGGTGGGAGGCCCTCAGGCCATTGGTCTTCGCCCCTGAGCGGGGGTGGAGCCTGGTGGGAGGCCCTCAGGCCATTGGTCCTTGCCCAGCGGGGGTGGAGCCTGGTGGGAGGCCCTCAGGCCATTGGTCCTTGCCCAGCAGGGGTGGAGCCTGGTGGGAGGCCCTCAGGCCATTGGTCCTGGCTCCTGAGGGCCAAGCCTTCCCTCCCACAGCTCGTCCCCTCAGGTGGCTCCTGAGGAAGGGCAGCACACGCTCAAGGGTGGCCTTGACATGAAAGACACACGGACCCCACTCAGTGTGGTTGGACCTTGGTAGCCATCAGCTCCCGCATCGCCCATGTGACCACACACGCGTGCACATGCGCGCGCACACACACACACACAGAGCAACCGTGTCTATCCCTCTCACCGCCACATGTGACCCTGACTCCCAGCACCAAACGATGCATTCCGAGTCAGCCAGGAGAACGGAAGCCCAGATCCCAGGTCTATGCGAACGCGGCACCGTTTTCCCTCCCTCCCTCTCCTCTTCCGCTCCTTCATCCTTCATCCTCTCTCTCACGTCTCTCCCATCCGTTTCTCTCCCTCTCTCGGCTGTCTCTCTGTTTGCCTGTCTCGTGTGCTCCCTCTTTGTGCCCACCCTGGGGCTTGAAGCTCGGGGCCTGGGCGCTGTCCCTGGGCTTTTATGGTCAAGGCCTGGTGCTCTTTCATTTGAGCCACAGCTCCTCTTCTGGCTTTGTGCTGGTTAGCCGGAGCTAAGAATCCTATGAATTTTCCTGCCTGGGCTGGCTTTGAACCTCCGGAGTGACGGGATGAGGGTGTGAACCAGGGGACTGGTGGTGGCACCATTTTTAAAATTTTTATCAAGGCCTTGGGTACGTGTGGGTCTTGGGTCCCGGGGGTCCCCCCAGCGTCGTAGCCCGTCCCCTCCGCAGCGCCACAAGTCCCTCTGTCTCTTTCTCCCAGCACATTTAACGAAGCCATGGCTTTCACTGAGGGGAGGGCCGTCCCCCCCCCCCCCCCCCCGTGCTCGGCCCACACCTGCCACACGACCCCAGGGCGGGTTTTCCCGCAGTGATCCAGAGTCTGGGTGGTGGTGGTGGTGGTGGTCCCGCTGGGGGTGGGGGGGCAAGGCGCCCCCTCCCGCTCCCGCCTCGGCCCGGGGGAGCGGCTCCCGCACACCTTCCCTGCCTGGCACCGCCGCGTCCTGACCTCAATGACTAACACACATTCCTGGCCTAGTTAGAAAGCCCCTCGCCTCCCGTATTTATAGCCACCTCCGGAAGCCACCTGCGCCTCCGAGGGAGGCCCGGCCCAGCCTGCGAAGCCGCCTTTCTTCCTTTCCTTTCCAGTCGTTCTCTCTCCCTTTTTTTTAAAACCAGGGTTTCTTTTGCTTCAAAGCCCAGGCCTAGGACCTGTGATCCTCCCGCCTCCGGCTCCCGAGTGCCGGGATTACAGGCGTGCGCTGTCAGGCCTGGCCGACAACCTCCTTTTCCACCCCCCCCCCCACCCCCGTGCCCGGGCTCTGCCAGACCCTCCTCTCTGGGGACAGCAGGGGCGCGGTGATTCCTCTGTGGCCACGCACAGGTGGCCTCTCTCCCTGACCTCAGGCTGGCACAGGGGAGCCACCGGCCCCCCGGCCCAGGAGTTCCTTTGAAATCACCGTGTCTGCTGCGTGCAGAGCGCCCGCTCTGAGCCTCCGCGAGCTCATCCCACCCCTGCGGGGACCCCGAGGGCGGGGACGGCTGCTCGCTGCTCTGGTTTTGCCCGTCCCTTGGGCGCGGTGCCGAGCGGGGGCCCGCGAGCCGGTCCTCGGCCACGCGGTGGAGCGGCCAGGGGTGAGAATCGCAGCCAGGACCGGACAGGGGTGCTCCGGGGCGCTGCAGGGGGGGGTACAAGGTCACCACGGGGTCATGCGGTGAGCGTGGGCTCAGCACCTGCTCTGCGTTCAGTCAGCGGCTGCTCTGAAAGCCAAGCAAAGGCGGGGTGGGGGGGTGGGGGAAACGGGGTGAGGAGCAGGGCTTCGCCTCAACTGGGCCAGCAGAATGTAGGAACACCCCAAGCAGGGCATCGCAGGGCACGCCTGTAATCCCAGCTACTCAGGAGATCCCCCATCGTAGGGGGATCTCGATTTCTTGGCCAGGCCAGGCAAAGGTGGGGTGAGAATCGGTCTCAACACCGAAAGGACCGGGAAGGCTGCTCAGGAGAACCGTGCTTGCCCGGCATGCCCAGGGCCCCGGGACCAAAGCTCAGCATTGCAAAGAAACAACGGAGTGGGGGCGTCCCGTCTGACCCTGTCGCCCCCTTTGCCCAGGCCGCACAGGCTGGCCTGCACCCCGGCTTCATGCTGCATGGTGACCCTGGCACGTGCAGACAGAGTGGGGACCAGGTCCATCCTGCCACTCGGTTCTAAGTCCGGTCCTACGACAGGAGCCTGGCGTCGGGCTTTGGAGGAAACTCCCGCCCTGGTTCGGGCGGCTGGGCTGGAGACCGGTGTCGGGCTGCCCGTCCTTAGCCAGAAAATGGATGGCCGACCCTGATTTAATTAGCGTTTTCTTACGATGATTTAGGGAACTCTGTAATTAGCTCAGGGGCCCGGAGGGAGAGGCCCGGGCACCAGGGCGGGAGCTGGAGCAGGCGGGTGTGGGGGTAGGGAGGGGGGGCGAGTTCCAGGTGGTGGGGGGCGGGCGAGCCCAGATGCAGGTGTGGGGGGAGGGGAGGGCAGCGTCCGCCCTGGGCCCGCTCTGCGCGGGTCTGTAGGATGCACGGGAGGCTCCGAGCTGAGCAAGGCCTGGAGGCCGAGTCTCTCCCGGGCGGGAAGAGCCAGGCTCCGGGACGGGAGAGGCCCGGGGCCCTGTGACCCGTGACCGTTCTCGGACGCCGGCCGTGGGGACGGGTGCTCGCTGCTGAGCCGCGCGGTCACTACAGGAGCAGCGAAGGTGCCTGCGGCCTTCTTGGCGACCGCGGGTCACCGCGAGGGGCTCGGGGAGTTTACGTCCCAGGTTCAAGGTCACTCAGCTCTTAAGCAGGAGAACCGGGGTTCATCCGACTCCTCCCAGCAACGGGAGGCGTCTCTCGACACCCCGCTTGCACGTGGGCAAACAGGGGTGCAGGCAGGTGAGGCAGGAACCAAGGAGCGGCTGTCTTTTTTCCCTTCCCTTTTGCCAGTCCCGGAACCTGCACTCGGGGCCCGGGTGCCGTCCCTGATCTCTTTCGCTCAAGGCTGGCGCTCCATCGATCACCCGAGCCCCAGCGCCACTTCCCGCTCTTTGGTGCGTGGCTGGAGATCAAGGAGCCCCGGCTGGCTTTGAACTGCGATCCTCAGAACCTCAGCCTCCCGAGGAGAGTTAGGATGGCAGGCGTGAGCCACTGGTGTCTGGCTCCTAGCATTTTTTTCTCGAGGCCTCAGACTTTTTTCTTTTCTAAAATGCAGGGGGGAAAAATAATACATAAATAAAAGCACACAGACTGACAGGGCCAGACTGGAGTCAAAGCTGCAAATGAGCCGCTGGTGAGAGCAGTCAGCTTAAAATAAATTTGTTTGTTTTGCTCAGAGCTTAAAATAAAATTGAATTAAATGCCAATGCCTTTTTTTTTTTTTAAATGAAAGATTGCGCCTCAGAATCTAGATTTCTGGCTTCTCTGAAACGCAAGGGTTGCGTGCGAGAGGCGGGAGAGATGGGCGGCCGCAGACCGGCGCCAAGAGACCAGGCTATCCCTCCACCCTACGGTGGGGTCCAGAGCCAGCCGTCCCACTTTCCGGCCTCCATTTCCCTTTCTGGAAGCAGAGGCCACAAAGGCACTGGAGGACACAAGCCAGCAGCTTCCGGGCCACGGATGTGAAACACAAAACAAACATCAAAGCTGCCAGGCACCCGTGGCTCACGCCTGTCATCCCAGCTACTCAGGAGGCTGGGATCCGAGGATCGCGGTTCAAAGCCAGCCCTGGTGGAAAGTCCAGGAGACGCTTATCTCCAGTGAACCACTCGAAAGCCAGAAGCGGCCCTGTGGCTCAAGTGGTGGAGCGCCAGCCTTGAGCATCAAAGCTCAGGGACAGCGCCCAGGCTCTGAGTTCAAGCTCTAGGACCAGCACAAACATCAACAACACACACAGATTAAAAAAGAAAGCCGAGAGGTTTGTCCCAGGGTACTTTAGGTTTCCTAGAACACTGGGGAGCCAGCCCAGCACAGATCTTCTGCCTGCCCGAGTCCAGGCTCGCGGTGACGAGCGGCGGATGAACGAATGCGGGCGCTCCGTCCCCTCCTTTTACCGAATGTCCGTCACTGTTCCGGGAAGGGAAGTGCCCAGCCGCCCCCCCCCGCCCCGCCCCTTGCCATCGCGCCCCTCGGCAATGAGAGCGTCACGAGCATCCCTCCTCGTAGCTGGGTTCTGAGGTGCTAGGTGGGTGTTGACCTGCGTGGTGGCCGCGTAGCGATCACGCGTCACGCGTCACCAGGGGCGACTTGAGACTCACGCACCTCGCGTGTCTACGTAGGTAGATGGTGCCCACGGGCTTGCAGTCTGCCGGCACCCCCCCCCCCCACTCCCGCCCCAGCCCCCGGGTGCTCAGGCCCTGCCGTCGCCAGCACGGCTTCCCCTCAGAGGGCAGATGAACAAGACCAAGCGCTCTGCCGGCTGGAGGGGAGAGGCGTTCTCGCCACAGCTCCCGCTGGGTAGTAAGTGCTCAGTAAAAGGAACCGATGACCCACCCGGTGAGGACCGCACCCAGCCTCTCTTTCCTGAACGCATACCCCAGCCCTTCTCCTCCCCCCTCCCTCCCTCCCTCCCTCCCTCCCTCCCTCCCTCCCTCCCTCCTTCCCTCCCTCCCTCCCTCCCTTCTTTCCTTCCTTCCTTCCTTCCTGACCCCTCTCTCTGCACCAGAGAAAGCCAGCATTGCGTGAGACAGACAAAGCTACCAGGATGCCCCCCGCCCCTGCCATGCGAACAGTACCAGAAAGCTCCGTGGATAACCCAGCCCCCCCACCCCCTCGAAAGCTTGGTGGGAGTTGGAGTCTCATCCTACCCTTAGGGATGCCTTTAGGGGTACCAGGTGCACTATCCATGCCTGCCCCTTGGGGACGCTCCCTAGCAGAGGGTCCCTGGACACAGTGGGGGGGGGCTGGGGGGGCTCTTAGAGGACAGGGAACCCCTCCCCGGGCTCTGCCGGCTCTGCCTCTTTGGGGAACGCCAGCTTCCTGTGAGAAGCCTCAGGTCTGAGCCCAGAATCAAGGAGGCAGACGAGTGACCAGCGTCCTGGGCAAGAGCTGCCATCAACGTGCGTGCTGAGGGCCAGAGGGAGCGGAGGGGCGCGGGGAAGAAGGTCTCGGGGGTCCTGGCCTCCGGCTCACCTCACTGCGGTCAGCCCCGGCCCGCTGGAGTTGCACGTTCCTAATAATGACCAGACAGGTGGTGGCCCTGAGCACGCCTGCCAATCTAGCCACTCAGGAGGCTGAGATCTGGGATCACGGTTCAAAGCCAGCCAGGGCAAGAAAGTCCGTGAGACTCTCATCTGCAATTAAGCCCAGGGACAGTGCCCAGGCCCTGAGTTCAAGGCCCAGGACACACCCCAAATCCTAAGAATGGGAGGGTGCCGGGGGCGGAAGGGGTGGTAGCCCCCAATTTAAGCTGGTGGTAAGAGACCGCCCTCATCTACTCAACACCCCAAGAGTAGAGACCCGTTAGCCCCGCCCTGCACCTACGAAAACCCCACGTCCGGGTGGGGGCTTGAGCCCCCATGCTGGGCCAGCTCCATTGCGGTCAGAGCTGGGTCTGAGCCGGGGGGGGGGCCTCCGCTTCCCAAGTCCAGGCGCACAGACCTCCCTGCCTCCTACTCCAGAGGAGCAGCTTCAGGGCTCAGAGCTGAACCCCGTGAGCTCCAGACCTCACCACCCCCCCCAACCTACAGGGCTGAAAACCCTGAGGGAGAGGTGTCAGGGGGCCTCCGGGGGTACAGGGTGCCGCCGGCTGCGCCCCAGAGCCCGTGAGAGGGATGGGAGAGGGCCTTGCTCAAGCCGGACTGACTCCTCATCTCCGCTCCTGGAGGCCTGGGGCGTCGAGCCCCGCCAGGGAGTCTGTCCCTGAATGCCTGAGCCGCCAGCCACGCGCGGCCCCGCCTGTCATACCTGGGCGAGATCGGCGCCGGGTCCCGCAGTGCTGCTCCGGGTTCCGAGTGTGCCCCACTCTGCCCCGGCCTGGGCCCCGCCAGCTGCTTCAGCCGTCAGCGCGTCTGCCTCCCGCTCTGGCCTGGGGACCGGCGAGGCAGGGAGAGGCCGGGCCGGGGAGGGTGGAGAGGCATGGCCGGGTCTCCGGGGCTCCGGGGCCCGGTGTCAAGCACCGTGGGGGGGGGGGGGGCAGCCGCGGCTCCCCGCTTCCTCCTGGGACGTGGCTGATCCTATCGGCCGCGGCCTGGCCTCGAGCCTCCTTACCTGGAAGTCCCTTTGTTCCGGGGACTCCCTGTACGGGCTGGCCGGGAGGCCCGGCCCGCTTCCCGGGAAAGAGGCCACGTGGCCGGGGGCGGTTGGCACAGGTCAGGCCCAGGGAGGGGAGGGGGGCGCCCCGGACAAGCGTCCGGCCCCGGCCTCCTGGGGGAGGAAGACAGGTGACAGGGTCTCCTGGCCGCCCCACCCCCGGCCCGGACACTCCTCGCTTGTTCCCTGGTAACGTGCACAGCGACTCTCCGGATTATCAGGAACGGGAAGAAAGCGTGCATTGTTCCCCCCGGGGAGCAGCCTGTCCTTTCTCCACCATCCCGAGGAAGGAAGGAGCACTTTCCACATGAGCGGGCCCAGCTCCTCCCGCCGGCCAGCCCCTCCCCTGCCCCCACGTCGGAGGTGAGGGCCTCGCGCTACGACGCCAGCCCACGGCTGGGAGGGCAGAGCGCGCACGCAGCAGGCATGGTTCAGACCCTCACGCAGCTTCCTCGCCTCTTTCCTTTTCCTTCTCTCTCTCTCTCTCTCTCTGGTACTGGGGTTTGAAATCAGGGCCTTCCACTTGTCAAGTTATCTGTCCTCAAGTTCAGCTCGGGCCTGCTTGGACTGCGGTCCTCCTGTTCGTGCTTCGTGCATGCAGGGGACGAGAGCAGGCAGCTACCACACCCAGCTTGTGGGTGGAGCTGGGGACTCGCTTTTGGTCCAGGCTGGCCCGAAACCATGATTCTCTGGATCTCTACCTCCCGCGTAGCTAGGGTTACAGGGGTGAGCCACGGTGCCCGGCCCCCAGCCCGCTGCTTTTTACAGCCAGGCCACGGTGGAGATGGGGAACACTTGTTACGTGATGCCTGTTTGGGAGGAGCACCGGCTGTGTGTCGCGGAGATCAGCGAGCCCGAGGCCTACCGCGTCCCTGCCGGTCACCAGAGTGCGCAGAGAGCCAGGGGCCCTCCCCCCCGCCCCCCAGGTGCTGAAGTGGCTCGGGACGGGGGGCTCAAGCGGCGAGCAGAGACCCCGGAGTGCTCTGACATCGGGGCGCCCGGCGGGGAGGCCCCGGTCCCTTTTTGGAGATGGAAGGACGAAGGAAGCCGGCCAGCTCCTTGGTGCCGTCCCCTCCAGGGGAGCCCAGGCCAAGAGCCGGGACTGAGGGAGACCTCCCCCCCCCCCACACCCCGGTTCAGGCCCTAGGGCACTGCTAGACACCTTCCCAGCAGGCCCTGGGCCACGGCGACCTCCCCAGTCCTTGGTAGTGCTGGAGACTGGCGTGGGGGGGAGCACCGCCCTCCTGTGCCCTACAGAGCGGGGGCCTCACCCAGAGGGTGGCACTGCCACCACGTCTCACCCACCGCAGACCCGGGACGCAGAGGGCGGGGCCCGGCGGCCAGGCCTCCCGGGAGTCTCCCCCCGGGGAGGTTTGTTCTTGGCACTTGGGGTTGGCGACCCGGCCAGGTGGCCCGTAGGGTGCCAAGTCCCTGGCACGGGGCCCGGCTGGACACCTGGGAGGAGCAGACGCGAGGAGGCAGCCAGCCGGTCCTCAGGGCCTCCCCATAATCTGTGCCGCTGCTGCGAGGGGTTCAGAGAGGGGAGGTTGCTGGCCAAGGTCACACAGCGGAGACAGAGTCTAACTTCCTGCACAGCAAAGCCTGTGGTCTTACTGGGGGCTGGGGGGCCCTTGTCCCCTGGGTGCCATCGGGGTGGGGTGGGAGACGGGGCCCTGGTGCTGGGCTCGGCCCCCCTGGGGCTCACGCCGGAGCCCACGAGAGGGGCGGGATCTGGAGGAGGGAGATGCGGGCAGGTGCCCCTCGGAGGGCGGGCCCCGGGAGAGGCAGGGGAGCCGGGCGGGGGGGGGGTGTCTGTGGGGGTGGGAGCTCGCTCCACCCAGCGCACACCGTGACGGCCCAGGGCCCCTGGGCGGCGGGTGAGGCCGGAAGCCAGCGGGCGCCTGCGGGGACCGAGGTCCCGGGGGACGCGGCGGCCAGCACCCTTCCAGTCTCCTGGGAAATGGGACGGGTGGCTCTCTGACGCCCAGCGGCGGCGGCCTGGCTGGGGGGGGGGGGTCTGAGCGACATCTTTTCCACCCCAGGGCGCCCTCCACACCCCACCCCTCCAGATCTGAGAGGTGGCCTGGTTTGCGACGACAGCGCAAGCCCAGTTAGAAAGAAGCCGTGATGGTGGCTGAGTTCGTCCCCCCCCCCCCCCCGGCGTGGCCTAGAGTCCTTGTAAGACGGGACATGTGGACACAGAGACAGACGGACGCCTACAGACGGACGATGTGGTGAACGAGGGGGGCTGGCGGCGCGTGGACGGGCCACGGATCGTGAGCACACCACCAGGCATCCGGAGCCGACATGCACGCCCCCCCCCCCCCCCCCCCGTCACCCATCCCAGGGGGCCCGGCCCTCCGCGTGCCCCACGGAGACGACGGACTTGTGGTCCCGCGTCTCAGAGCCCTAGCGACACCCCACGAACGCCGGAGGAAAGGGGCTGGGGTCCCCTCCATTCGAGGTTGGAAGATAAGCTTTTTTAAATTGCATCCGTACCACACGCGTGCAGGGAGTTTTCCTTGTCACGATTCCCTAAGTGGCAGCGCGACCGCGTAGCACGGCCGTGGGTCGGGGCTGCGAGAAGCCCAGGGGCGACGGCGGGGTACGAGCGAGCCCCTCCCCCGCTCCCACCCGCCCCGTCGGGGGCTGCGCAGTGCTGCCCGGGACCCAGGCTCGGGCACGGAGACCGAGCCGGGTGGGACGGCTGCTTCTACCTCCCTCTCACCGCAGTGCTGGACGAAGCCTGGACTCCAGAGCCAGAAGGACGGTCCCTGGTTCAAATCCCACCTAGGGCACATGACTCAACGCCGCGTCACAGTCACTCCTAATGCAACAGGGGGTGGCGGGCCTGCCTCCCTCAGAGTCAGTGGGGCCCGGGCGCCCCTGGGGCACGGCAGGCCGTGGAGGACGAGGTCAAGGGCAAGGCCGGGCCCACGGGAAGCCCCCGGGGCCTTCCAGATGGCCTGGCTTTGGCTGCTGCGGCCGCCCCGGGGGAAACTGGAGGTCCCCGCGGGGGGACCTGGACCCAACTCCCTCCCCGCCCGTGTCCCAGCATCCCCGGAATGCCCCACGTCGACTGGATCGCAAAGCAGGCCCACCCCACCTCAGCTGTGGGCGGGGGCGAGGGAGACCTCTCCCCCCCTCCCCCCCCCCCGCACAGGGTTTGTGGAAGGCCCCCCCTCCCCCAGGAGGCCTATCCCTTCCCCGCCGCTGCTTCCGTTCTGTGTCCCGGTTGCTTCATAGTTCCGAGACGGCGTTAGATAAATACGCGAGCAATTATGTAATGTGTGTGAAAACAATCTGGTGAGTCCCCAGGTGCTCGGACGAGAGACGGACGGACGTTCAGGGAGGCCACGCGTCCTGGCCGATCTCCGAGGGCTGAGAGGGGCAGAGGGAGCCCGGCGGGTGGCCGTCAAAGAGGCTGAGCGCTGTGGTTCACACCTGCCATCCTCGATACTCAGGAGACGGAGGATCGGAGTTCAAAGCCAGCCTGGGCAGGAAAGTCTGTGAGACTCTTATCTCCAATTAACCACTCAGAGGAAGCCGGAAGCGGCGCGCTGAGGCTCAAGCGGTAGCGCACTGGCCTTGAGCACAGAGAATCTCAGGGACAGTGCTCAGGCTCCGAGTTCAAGCCCCGGGACCGGCAAAGAAAGAAAAAGCACAGTTATCCAATCATCTGGTAGTTTAGCCTTTTGTGTGTGTGTGTGTATGTGTAATAGGATTTGAACTCAGGGCCTTGTGCTTGGCAAGAAAACACGACCAGTTAAGCCATACTCCCTTGCTTTAAGTTTTATTTTTGTTAATTTTTTTTTCCTTTTTGCAGTACTGGATTTGAACTCGGGGCCTCTCATTCGTAGGCAGGTACTCTTGTCACCTGAGCCCTACCCGAGCTGTTTCTTTAATTTAATAATTGTGTGTGTGTAAGATATTGCTTTTCTTTTGTCTGGAACGTACTTGGCTTGGGACTACGATCTTCCTACCCGTGCCTTGCCAGTTATTTCTCCCCAGGTTGGCCCGAAGCAGCATCGTCCAATTGCTGGAATTAAACCTGAGAGCTGCTCCAAGGTGCAGTTTTGAAGAAATGGTTGAGCTGTTTCCCAGAGTGGCTGTCCCCCCGTAAGTTCTTGCCAATCCCGTGGCGTCTCCCCGAATCCTCGTCAGTCTTCGGCGATGGGGCTGTTTACTGTCACCGGTGCCCTCCTCGGCGGTGTCTCTCCACTGTGCTTTTGGGTTGCATAGCCCCAGCCACGAACAACAGAACCTCTTCCCACGGGTTCTCCGCCATCTGCCTTCCCTCTTCAGACAACGGTGCCTATGTCTTTTGTTCATCTTCTAATTGGATTCTTTCTTTTTTCTTCTTTTTTTTTCCTTTGAGGGAGTGGGGTTGGACCTCAGGGCCTTGAACTTGACAGGTGTGTGCTCTACTGCTTGAGCCACACTGCCTGCCTGCCCACCCTTCCTCCCTCCCTCCCTCTCTCCCTCTCTCCCTCCCTCCCTCCCTCCCTTTCTTCCTCTCTCCCTCTCTCCCTCCCTCCCTCCCTGCCCCCTCTCCCTCTCTTGCTTTATTTAAAAAAAAATTATTTCTTTTGTTGGTCCAAGATCAGAACTTGAACTCGGTACCTGACCCTTTCGCTCATTGGGTGGTGCTCTACCAACGGAGTCATGTTCCCAACCCTACTTTATTTAAGACAATTTATAGTCTAGCACACATTTCCGGATAGTTGGGTGACCGGCATCTGCCACCAGGTAGGGTTTTCTTTTTTAAAAAATTGGTTGAGATGGTCTCTCACTAACAGTTTGCTCTGGCCAGCTTTGAACCACACGCCTCTCTGTCTCCTGAGTAGCCGGGATTGCAGGCAGGAGGTACACCATGTTTGACTTGGACAATCATTTTCCTGTGCAAGCTACCAGCACTCTGTCAGATTTCTGTCGTGTATAAATATTTTCTCCCCCTCTGTACAGCTCATCTTTCCATCTTTCCATCCTCTTGAAAGGTTGTAGGCTTGGGTTTCTCCCCCCTCTCTTCCTCCCTCCATCCCTCCCTCCTTCTCCCCCCTCCCCCCTTTCTTGTGAGAACCTAACATGAACGCTACTGGTCCTGTGGATTGCGTGTCTGATGTCCCACTTAGGAACTTGGCTTCTTCCTACGTCCTGAAGATTCTTCCTTTTACTTTTGCTCTAGAAATCCTACAGTTTCACCTTTTGCATGAAGTCCGGGGTCCACCTGGGGTTCATAGGAGGTGGGAGGCTTTGGCTTGAGTCACAGGACCGCCGCCAGGACTCAGCGCGCCCGTGACGGAACCGGCGGTGGCGGGCCGGATGGGGGGTCTGGGTGACGGCAGAGGGGACCACGCACCGCACGGCGGTCCCGGGAGACACGGGAGCCGCAGGGCACGGACACGGAGCCGGCGCGGGGCAGACGCCACCCACCCCAGCTGCTGGCAGAACCGGGCCCGGCCCACTGCTCCTTCGGCAGAGCCGCTGGCCTTCGGTCCCGGGGCCCCTGAAGGAGGAGCCGGCGACGGCCGTGGGAAGAAGGGACCGGTGTGCAGCCTGCAGCGGTGGAGGGAACTTTCCAGAGCAGGCCGGGCCAGGCCAGGCTGCCAGACGCATGCACTGAGCTTCCGTGCGGGCACCCGTGTGGTGGAGACAGGGCCAGAGGTCCCGTCCCCAACGGGGACAGCGGCCACCACCATCTTGGCTTCCAAAACACCGGGCCTTTGTTTTCGATGCTTCACCCACATACGCTGACCTTTCGTGGCCACCCACTGGCAATCAAAGCGTTAGGGAGGGACATCCTGTCACGGACGCGCGTAGTGAGAAAGACACCGTCCCTTCTGTGATGGAAACCAGAGTTCAAACAGGGCGCCCGTGGCTCGCACCTGAAATCCTGTTCAGGAGGCTGAGATCTGGGGAGCATGGTTCAAAACCAGCCTGGACAGGAAAGTCCTTGAGACCCTAATCTCTAATGAGACACCAAAAAAGTCAGAAGAGGAGCTGTGGCTCAAGTGGTAGAGCACAAAAAGCTCAGGGACAGAGCCCAGGCCCTGAGTTCAAGCCCCAGGATGGACACACAGGTGCACACACACACACACACACACACACACACACACACACGTCAGAGTTCAAACCTCCAGTCCAGCACGTAGAATTGTTCACAATTGTTTGACTTCCAAAAGGACACACTGTGTTGCATGCACCTGCTCCACTGCCTTCAATTCTGGGTGCTACAGGGGCGGGGGGGGGGGCTGCCCCAGCCGGCCTGGTCTTCCCCACCCCCTCAGAGCGGGCCATGGGGTGGGAGCCGGGCGCGGTGCCTCTCTTGAACAATGCCGAGGGTTACGTAAGGAGCAGCGCGGGCCGGAGCCGGCTGGCTTTCTGTGACACTGATTCTGAACAATGTCGGGGGTTGCGTAAGGCCCCTCCCCAGCTCGCCCTGGGCCCGGGGCTGGCCACCGCGCTGCTCTGGCGGAAGGGCACACCCTTCGCGGCCCGCTTGGTGACTCACCAGGGCCGGGCGGCCCTGGGTGGGGAGTCTCTCAGGCAGCAGCGGGGGTTGGGGGGGGGACAGCTTTGCCCCGGTGGGGCTGGGAAGAGAGGCGAGGAGGGAACCCTGCTCCCCCCTGCTCCTTCCAGCCCACACTCGAAGCAATATGGTCCACCCCCATTTCCCAGCGCAGACACAGAGGCGGGGAGCTGGCTGCACCCCGTCCCGGGCTTCCGGGGCTCTGCAATGGCCAGGACACTCCCAAATCCGTATCTCAGGTCAGGTGTGCGGGCAGGCGGA
This sequence comes from Perognathus longimembris pacificus, assembly GCF_023159225.1. Classification (NCBI taxonomy): domain Eukaryota; kingdom Metazoa; phylum Chordata; class Mammalia; order Rodentia; family Heteromyidae; genus Perognathus; species Perognathus longimembris. The sequence continues at coordinate 68,400,590 of NC_063170.1, forward strand.
CGGGGGAAACTGAGGAACCAATGGCTGGACCGTGGAAGCCTGTGGGCTTCTAAGACAGGTTTTCCAGAATAGCACCACGCACGAAGCAGGGCTGGATGCTCTCCCCCCCCCCCCCTCCAGCCCCCCTCCCGGGGTGTCCTGAAGCAGCCAGTAAGGAGGCGAAGCCCCAGCCCGGGAGCAATGACCGTGTCTCATTGCCTCATTTCCCCAGAACCTAGCTCCAGGCCTGGAACTGAATACTGGGCAAAGTATTCAAGGTTTATTCAGGATTGGGGACGAGGGCAGAGGGCAGAGGGCAGAGGGCAGAGGGCAGAGCGCAGGGCGCGGTCCAGGGCTGGCAGTGGCCTGAGAGGTGGGGGCCCAGAAAACAGATCTAGCCGAGGACCTTGCTGAGGATGACAAGGACAGTTGTAGCAAAGGACGCCGTGTCACAGAAGGATGGCAGGATCTAGGGACAGATCCTTCCTCCAGGCTCCTGCTCTGCTCAGGCCTAAGGAAAGCGCCAGAGGGCGGAGCCTGATGACAGCTCCAGAGGGCGGAGCCCGATGACAGCTCCAGAGGGCGGAGCCCGATGACAGCTCCAGAGGGCGGAGCCTGATGAGAGCTTCAGAGGGGCAGCCTGATGACAGCTCCAGTGGGCGGAGCCTGATGACAGCTCCAGTGGGCAGAGCCTAAGGACAGCTCCAGTGGGCAGAGCCTGATGACAGCTCCAGTGGGCGGAGCCTGATGACAGCTCCAGTGGGCGGAGCCTGATGACAGCTCCAGTGGGCGGAGCCTGATGAGAGCTTCAGAGGGGCAGCCTGATGAGAGCTCCAGTGGGCGGAGCCTGATGAGAGCTCCAGTGGGCGGAGCCTGATGACAGCTCCAGTGGGCGGAGCCTGATGACAGCTCCAGTGGGCAGAGCCTGATGACAGCTCCAGTGGGCGGAGCCTGATGACAGCTCCAGTGGGCGGAGCCTGATGACAGCTCCAGTGGGCGGAGCCTGATGACAGCTCCAGTGGGCGGAGCCTGGTGTAGGAACCTGGTGTAGGAGCTGGGGGGATGAAGCACTTGTGGAGAGAATCTGAAGTTTCTGCCGGGCAGGCGGGCACCCCTGGGCGCCTGGGCTGGTTACTAAGGGCCTGAGCGGTTGCTAAGCGGCCTTCGGACCTCATGAGGGGCCATTGTCAGGGCTCAGTAAGCTGCCTGAGTGACGCTCCCCACCTCTCCGATCCGGGGTCTCCGCGGCTCTGGGAAAGGAGCAGCGGTTGCAGTGGGCAGAGCCAGGAGGGGGCACTTTTGGGGTACAGTGGTGGGGTGCGGGAAGGCACCGGGTCCGGGCACAAGGGAGCAGTCATGCTGCCCGCGTCGCTGTCCAGGCCCCCAAACCCACACAGAGCTGACGAGCGAGGGCTTCCCACGCCTCCCACGGATGCCAGGGCCTCCCCGCGGGGTGGTGCACCCAAGCCCAGACCCACGGCTACCCTGCCGCGCCCCGTGCAGAGGGGGGATGGACGCTGCCCGAGGTGAAGCCTGTCACCGCAGCCGCGGGGTCGCCATCTGGGGCCTGGCCTCCGGAAACAAGATCCATCAACAAAAGCCGGAGATTGTACCGGAAAATAGCCGACAGCCCCACAGGGCTAAAGATGTGCCTCAGAGGGCTGAGCACCTGCCTAGCAAACGTAAGGCCCTGGGTTCAACTTGAAATTACCTACTAGCACCCCTCCCCTCCCAAAAAGGAGCTATCTGGGATAACTGCAGCCTGATAGAATCACAGGGTTCTTTGGAAGTAAGAACAAAAGGCAGAATAATGGGTACAGCGGTGCAGGAAGGAGGGGGCGGGGAAGAGAGCAGGAGAGAATTGCAGTCTCTACCCCTGGATCCAGCTGTGCCTGAAGTCCATCACCCCTGGCACTTTTCAGTCACACATGCCAATCCATTCCCTTTTAGGTGTCAGGTGGGTTGAATCATTTCTAACAATACCAGTCTTGACTGGAATAGCTCACGGTCTTCTTGGAACAATAGAAAGAGGGGGTGCTAGAACTCAGAGGAAAACAAAAAGAACTACAAGCTAGGAGTGAGGGAGGGGGGGAAGAGGAGGAAAGGGGAGAGGAAGGAGAGTAACAGAAGGTAGCCCCGCACCCCCCCAGGAGTGAGGCCACCTGCTCCCGTCACCTCCTCTGCTATTTATATACCTCGGGCTCCCAACATAACTTCACACCTGTTATTCTTGCCCTTCAAATAGGAATTTGTTTTCCAACATTTTAGAGCTGCTTATCTTCCTCCCCGGGGCGGGGCAGTCAGACGAGCAATGCTAACTGCAACGGGAGTGAGGCTCCGTGGACAAGGTGGGGTGCCCGCGCGTCCCGTGGCACCTCGGGGGCGTGGCTCAGGGGGGGTCTCTGGGGTGCGGTGACCCACGCTCAGCTCAGCCCGCACCGTCCAGCTTAGCCCCTGAGCCTGCTCTTGGTAGCTCCATTGCCCCAGGAGCTCAGGGGTGGTGCCGTTTCCAGACAAGATGATTTAGGGGTGCAGCAGGAGTCCAAGCGCCGCCCCACGCGGTCCCCCTCTGGCCTCCGCGCACAGCCACGAGGAGACAGTGGTTGTGATCTCGGGGTGCCGCGGTCCGCCCCGAGGGGCGCGTGCGGGCTTTGATCCGGGTGCACGCCACTGCGACTTCCCGCTTCAAATGCAGCCGGCAATTTGCACAAAAAGAAGTCTGCCCTGTGGGGCTAATGAGTGGGGATCGGCGGAACGCGGGCGGCTGAGCGAGCCAGGCAAAGCCACGCGGAGCCGGAGCCCTGTACAATTACAGGTCCCCCAGGGCCGGCGCCGGAACCTCAGGGCTGGGCTCTGCCGGGTCCCGTGTTGCCTGGGATGGCGGGGGACAAAGAGCCCAAGGACTGGCCCCCGGGAGAGACGGAGCCGGCCAGGGGCTCCACGAAGATGCCGGCCAGCGACGTGGACCATGTGTGGGCAGGGATCTGAAACCCAGAGCCCGTGGCGGGGCCCTCTTCCGAGCTGCTAGACTTCCGCAGTGGAAAAGCACCTCCATGGCCTCGGGTGCAGAGCGGATCCAATCCCTGCCCCAGTCCTGGTGGGGAGGCTCCACATCCCACAGCTGGCCTCCCTTCAGCATCCTCCCTGGCACAAGACTGGTGCCGGCCTCAGGACCTTTGTACATACTGCCTCTTCTGCCTCCACCCCCTTCTCCCTCGCAGAGCCTGACCTTCCGGGTCTCTGCTGCAGTGGGGCCCTGCCCTCTCGTAAGTGCACTCATGTGCTCTGTCCCTGGGTAACAGAACTGTACCCGGGGTAGTCTAGTATCCTGATCTGTTCCACGGTTGGATGAACTCCTGCCTCCCCCACGGGGTGGGCAGCTCCTGGGTGCAGAGACCACCTCTCCTGCGGTCAGCTGCCTTTGCACAGGAGGGCGGGAGGAGGCTGGGTGGTCGGACACGCTGGGCCAGAGTGAGGCGGTGGCTACTGAGCACTAAGGGTGCGGGCCATGGCTGATGGAACCCCAGCGGCCTCTGAGGTGTGGCCGCCCAGTCTCAGATGCGGGGACAGGAATGGAATCTGTCACCCGAGGTTCTCATTGCCCCCATTTCTCACATGAAGACGCCGAGGTCTCTGCAAGCAGCAGTCGGGATTCGAACCCAGTGCGACGGAACTTCTGCGAAACCCCAGCGAGAAGACAACATCGGGGTTCTTACAGAGCCATTCTGGGTCTCGTCTCAGCCCAAGGCTCAGAGCCCCAGCTGGGTTACCCGAATCCAAAGGACCAGACTCTAAGAAGCAGACCCACATCCACTCAGCCCTAGGGGACCGATCAGTAGCACCCAGGGGTGGCGTTCTGCTGCTGCAAATGCCTGGGCCCCGGGTGGCCCCTGCTCTTCTGTTTCCCACACGTTCAGTTCCTCGGAGTGAAATCCCTGGAGTGACCTCTCCTTTCCCGTGGGCGTTGCTGGTGGGTGGCTCTCACCCGGCGTGTCCAGCCCTTTCCAGAGGCGACGCTGGCCAGCACACATCATTTCAACGGGGTGGGCCTCCTCGGGGTGATGTACAAGATGAGCTGCAGGAGAGTTGTTGGCGTCCACGGAGAATGACCAGCCCCTCCTCGACACAGTCTCTGCTCACGCTGAGAAGCAGGCGAGGTTCCGCCAGGGGACTGTGTGCCCCTGGCATTACATTGGCTTTTAAAATAGGAACTGTTCTTTGTGAAGCTCTGAACAGAGTGACATAAAGCCTTCTGTGGATTTCCTCGATGGCTTTCCCCTCAGAAGTCCTGGGATGGGCTCTCAGCCTCTGCGCCATCCAGGCTGTCACTCACATCGTGAAAGGATGTGCTTGGCACTGCCGGCTGAGGTGGGCTGGCTGGACTCTGCAGGGTCGGGCCCACAGCACCCTTGTCCCTGCCCCTGGCTACTGCGATGCCCAGATGGCTCCTGCACCCCGAGATGGGAGCAGCGACAGCGAGAGCCAGGCAGGGCCCCTCTCCCTGCAGCAGGCCCTCCTGACATCGTGGAGTCGCCGAACTGGCCTCTCATCCTGGCCACCACTAAGCCAAGCCTCCTGAAGGACAGAGGGCTCTTCTGGAGTTCAGGGACTGAGTGTGGCAGAGAAGGTGGTGGCTTTTTGCTCATGAGCCCTGAGGTGGTCCAATTGAGAGGCCTGGGGGAAGTCTGCCGGCCTCTCTGAGCCTCAGTTTCCGGAATCCTCACCCGGGCAGAATAACATTGCTTGTGCGGGGAGGCGGTCAAACCATCCTTGCCTTTGCTAATCCTGACTTTGATTGGCGCTCTCGGAAGAGGCCCCAAGCTGGGAGCTGGCCCACCTGGCTTTGCAATTCCAGGCCCTCAATCGTCAGTCATGTGGCCTCCAGAGGAGCTTGGCCTTTCTGAGTCTGTTTCCTCCCCTGTGAACTGGAGATGAGGTGCTTCCTCCCTAACGGTGGAGAGGTTTTCATGAGGAAATCCAAGTGACACACCTCCCAGGGGAGCGTCACCCAGGGACATCCTGCAGGGAATGCCCTCTCTTCCTATTGCCCTGGGGTCTACCTACCAATGATCAAGGGATGCACAAAGCTGGTGCTGGGCCTGGGCCTGCTTGGTCAACCAGGTCCATCAGGGCTTTAGGGAACCAGGGCCTTCCCAGCAGGCCGGGCCGGAGCAATACTGGTTCTACTTGTTGCACCTGAGACAAGGGAAGACTTGTGAGTGGCTCCGTGATCTCCCCCATAATTAAGGCTGGGCTAAGAAGGCAGGCTCCCCCTCCCCCTGAGGACACATCATCTGATCACAAAGGCTGGCTTCATCGTGTTGCACAACGACCTGGCACACATCAGTCCCCACTGGAGTCCAGCCCCAGGCTGCCACAGCTGACAGTCGTGGTCTCCCTGAACCCCTAACGCAGTGTCCCCTTCTCCACAACCCCCAGCCCTCCGCAGCCTGCTGTCCTGCCCCACGGGGGCTGCAAAGGGCCACCTTGCTCACAGGAGACGCCCGGCTCCCTAACTCTTAGAAATGACAGGTTTCTAGGACCAACCAAAGCCCTTGTGGAGAGCTGGGGTTAAATATAAAAAGTTCTGGGTCAGCGAGCTGGCCAACTTGTTTCCATTGATCCTAGGTACCAGGTGAAATGGGAGAGATTGCTTTGCATTTCAGCTGTTCTAAGAGCCCACAGTGGACTACTAGGTGTAGGAGAGGGGGTGTTCTGGAAGTTTCTTCAAGCTGGAGCTACCCCAGGTGAGGAAGAAAGAATATTCTGGAGATGGACTTGGCATTCATGTCTGCTGCCCCGTGATATCCTGGGGGTCTCCAACTTCCCCAGGAGGGTGGAAGCTGGGAATTTCTTTATCTGGAGCCAGGAGGAGCCCTCGGTGAACTAGGGCAGGAGGAGTCCCTGGTGAGCTAAGAGTAAGAGAGGTACCCAGTGGGCTAAGGTGGGAGTAAGTGGCCTACATCTCAGGCCCTGGGACTGTGGGAGCTCAGTGCTCCCTTAGGGCCAGGGAGCCAGGGTCCCTCCGAGCCTCTAGCAGCAGAGCTCCTGGAGACGGTCCTGGGCCAGCTGGGTGGCGTGGAGAAAGCGTCTTGTGAGTAAAGTCTGGGGGGGACATGGGCACAGGGCAAACAGCTTGGCAGACAGGAGGACGGCCAGTGAGGCTGGGCTGCAGTGTCTGCTCAGCTAGCGGCGCTGAACTCCGGCTAAAGCTTGGTTTGGGCTTTGGATGACCCAGGACCGTGGTCCGCATGGAGGTGCGAGGCAGGGGCTCGCTGCTCCAGTCCTGGATGGGTTCATACCCCAAACAAGTGCGCATGGCTGGGCTCCTTCTCTGTCCTCAGTCCGGGGACTTCCCAGTGCACGACAGCCCGTTCTCCGAGGCCGGCGTTAGTCATCTCTGAAGTGGGGGGGGGGGGTGGACGATGAGATGGACGCGACTTCTAACGTGACTTTGCCACGCATTTCCCCGTTCCTGGGATTTCCCCAGTGGCCGCGCCACTCGCTTTGCCCATCAGAGCAGAGGGCTACCAGACCTCAGTAAGCATGGTGGGTTTCCATCGCCCCCCGGTTTCTACAAGAGCTTGCTGGCCCTAGGTGGTGGCTTGGGGAGGAAGAAAACCAGGCCGGCTGAGCCAGCCCCAGGCCACCCACGGTCAGCAAAGACGTGCCTACTGCGGAATTGTGGCTAAGACTGTGGTTGTCTGTATGGTTACGGGCACCATCGTGGTTGTCAAGTACACGAGGATCAGAGCCATAGGGAGGAAGGGTCAGAGGTGACAGCCCACAAGGCCCTCAGGGGGGAGATATGAAAGGCAGCGATGGCCGAAGGCATGTAACACCACCTAGAGATGGCTAGCACGATAAACTTCAGGCCATGCATCTCTTACCATGATTTAATGCTTCCTCCCCCCGCCCCCCCACCCAGCAGCACTGCCCGGCACAGGAGAAGGCTCGATCAATGTTAGCAACGATTGGAAGGCTAGAAGAGCCCCGGAAGGGGCAAACTCCAAGTCCCCCAGCGGGAGGGGTGCTGACATGCACGAGTGGGTAAGTCTGTAGGACAGAGCCCCACTCCTCCGACTCCCGCAGACTGCGAGAGGAAGGGGCGGAGCCAAGCTGGTGAGGAGACCAAGGCCAGCCTGCAGGCCGAGCCCTTCACTCCCATTCCCTCATTGTGGGAAACTGCCGCTCAGAGAGGCCACACCGGGCCCCTGGGTAACTTCACGGCGGGTCCACGCTTGCGTTCTGTGTTGACTCCTAACTCAGTGCTCTTCCTGTTCCCCCAGACAGGGACGCCACAGACACTTGCACACGGCGTGTGTGTGTGTGTGTGTGTGTGTGTGTGTGTGTATTCCAGCCACACACACACACCCCACACACACTAAGCCATCCCCTGCCTGCGGCTTCTTTTAACACAGCAATAACGAAGGAAGATTGCTTTCTGCCTTTAAAAAAAAAAAAAAAGAGTAAACTAAGCCAAATACATTTCTGCACAGAATCTTTAGTTTTGGACAGGGTTAATTAAAAGGAAAAAAAAAAAACCTCTTACACATTAAAAGGCCAATGTGATTACTGCTGCACATTAAGGATGAGATGAATAATTGATTGAAATGCCTGTTAATTGCTTCCGGAATGCGTGATTTTTGCTGCTGGTATGGACGAGCTATTCCTATTTGGAAATCAGACACCGCCTGCCCTGGAAGTGACTCCCCGGGGGGCTGAGACCCACCTCTGGGTCACGTCTGCCCGCCCGGGCTCCGTCCACTGCGCACCACGCCACCTGTGCTCGCAGGAAGCTTGTTAACGCACATTTCTATCTCGCCTGGGCTTTGATCTGCCGGCCGGGGAATCTGCATTGCTAGGCTTGGTCAGAGTCTCGCCTGCCCCAACTGCTGTTTGGAGCCACGCAGAAGGGTGTGCAGTTTGCACGGTGTGTCCCCTTTCTGGGGTGCTCTGAGGCCCTCCCACACAAGCCATCAGAAATCAGCCAGTCCGTCCATCACAGGCCTTCTGCCACTGGGCCCCGCCATGGGCTCAGCCAACATGGCCTCTGTGAGGCCTCGTTGTGCAAACCAGACCCCCTTCCCCTCGGCCCCATCCCGTCAGTCTCTTGTACAAATCCCACAGCCGTGTTCGTTTTTTTAGAACACATGCGTTCAAGTCCTCTTTGCTCCCCGGGTCTTCTCGCAACCTGGCCTTTTTGGGTGCAGCCTTGCATCCCTGAGATATTAACGAATTACCTGGTGGCCTTTGGAAGTTACTGCTGCTTCCTGCACGGGCTCTGTGCCCCCCAAGTTCTTCTTCTTATCCGCTTTAGTCCCCGTTTCTCTCAGACCACGGAACAGACGTCTGCCAAGTCCGGTGCTGTCTGTTTCCACGTGACGGCGTGGGGTGGCATGGGCCCTGTGTGCCGGCTTCCCGGGGGGTGGTGGTGGTGCTGAGCTTGGCCCTGGGGGTCTCCTTGGGGTCCCCCTGGGGGCCAGTGATGTTCTGCAGGGCAGATGCATCCGGCTCCCGGCCTGCAGGGCCCTGTCTGGGATCTTCCTGGGCTCCTGAGCCGCTGGGCATCTCCAGAGCGGGGCGAGGGCTCTTCCCGCGTGACATTTTCCCTTCCACATGCTTTCCTTGCCCACCCCAGCCCTCCTGCCAAGGTCCCGTGGAGGCTCCCTCCCTCCCTGGCAGGTCTTCAGGGCGACTGTCATCATAACATCCCAGGGTTCTTCAGGCTTCTCTGTAGACATCCGACTTACAGAGTCTGGGGGACCGACAGACGCGGGCTCTGCCTTCAAGGGCGTTTTAAGATGAAATTAGGTCACGAGGGGAAGGAATGTAGCAAAGTTGGCAGTGTTCATTTGAAAGTAATCAGGGATCAGCAGGTGGAGGCAGGGAGAATGGACTCCTGGGGGGGGTCTCCGGGGAGGACAGGGAGGGGACAGGCAGGGGGATGCAGAGGAGAGGGGGCGAGCAGAGCAGGGGGGTTTCTGGGGCAGGGGGGCCATGCCGCAGGGGCAGGTGTGAGCCCAGGCCCGGCTCAGGCCCACAGGGTTGGGACACAGACCCTCTGGTCTGCAGTAACGCAGCGGTTCTCCCTACGAGGAGCTGGAGGGAAGGGGGAGACGAGGCGGGCATCCCCAGTGGGGCCCACATGAAATCACGGCCATAGGAGAGTCCCGGGAAGAGCACAGAGCAGGCGCCAAAGCCAGACAAGGCTGACGGTGGCCAGGAGCAGAGCACACACTCATACACACATACACACACACACACCATGACACACACATGCCTGCACATGTGGCGCACACACAATTGTGTACACATACCCTCTCACACACCCACGCATATCCACCTATCCATCCAGCCATGCACGCACACACCCAAGCGGGCCCACACCCATAAGTACACACATATCACAAACACGCCAGCGTCCACATGTGCACGCACAGATGTGCGCACGCAGTCACGCGCACGCACACACACACACACAGTTGGCAAAGCTCAGAGCCAAAGGCGACGCGTAAGCGCATGTGTCAAGGTCATCTGTGGAAGAGGTCGCGTGGCTGGGGCCACGAGTGGCCGGCAGGGGGGAGGGAGGGGGCGCGGGACAGGTTTGCGGGAACGGAGGGAAGGAAGTGCGAGGAGCCCAGCCAGGAGCCTGGAGGAGGGCGAACTCAGAGGAAGCTGTACGGGGAGCAAGTCCCTCGTTTGTGGAGGGAACGGGAAACGCAGGGAGTTCCGTCTGGGCTTTGCGTGTGTGTGGCCCGAGTCCATGGAGAATTCCAGAAGCAAGGGAGTGGCTGACGGAGGAAGATGTGGCTGGCATTGGGTGCTGGTCAGAGTACCTGAGGCAGGCAGGCGGGGAAGGGCCTAGAAGGAGGGGACTCCCTGGGGAAGGGGGGCAGGAACTGGAGCCCCAAACAGCTGCCAGGCTGACTCTAGGTGGGTGGTTCTGACTTCGGAAGCTGCGAAGCCACTTGAAATCGGTTTGGTGCCTAGGGGTGCATGACCCTCAGCGAGCTTGTGGGGGGGGGTGGACCAGCTCCTTCCCCCCGTACGATGACAGGGGGTGGCTCCCAGCTACCAGGAACCGAGTCTCATCCGGGGCAAGGGGCTCTCGCTCAGGCTGCCCGAACCCCGGAGCCCCGGCACGGGCGGGTGTGTCCTGCTGTCTGGCGCCGAGTGGCTGCTCTGCTCCCAGGCCGTGGTATTTGGGGGTCTGGGTGGGGGGCGGCCTGGCCTCACGCAGCGGGCCTTCCCGGGGCTTGGCTGCGTCCTTGGCTCCAGGCGTTCCCGGGCGCGTCCGTCGGGGCAGGCCGACCTCAGCGTGCAGCGGTGAATTTCAAGCCATGGAGGGGTGACGCTCTTGTACCCAAGTGTGCCCACACACCCGTGGGGTCCCCATTCCCTGGAGCCCGGCGGATTCCGTCCCAGGTCTGAGGAATCTTCACCTGGGCTAAACGACAACGTGACAACGCCACCCAGGAGGGGCCCGTAGGCCAGACTTCCAGGGCGTCCTTCTGTCTGTGAGCAGGGTGGAGAGGGGCGGTGGCCATCCTGGCGTCCCTGCGGAACTCGCCGCAGAGCGCTGCCAGGAGCGAGGACTTGGGGGTCCCCCTTGCCGTCTCAATCCCCAGGCACCAGCGGGGGACCCAGAGCTGGGCGGAGGGGACCAGGAGCCCCACGGAGCCCCGGCGCCCCCGGCATCTGTGGGGACGGCAGAGCCTTGGGGACGAGGACTGCGGGAGGGCCGCGGAGTGCAGGCCGTGTCCCGCCGGCTCACGAGAGCGCCGTCTCTGCCGGCAGCCCCGCCTGCCTTCCCGGCAGTGCCGGGGGGGGGGGGGGGGGGGAACGGGGCGCCATGCCATGGGACTTCGCATCAGATCGGGAGCCCACGGGCCAAGAGCCTGGCTCACGGGCACCATTTCACATTTGGAAAGCATTTACACATCCTGAGTCTGTCCAGAGCAGACGGCAGCCCCCCGACGGCGGTCAGGGCCCTGCGAGCTTTTGCTCTGTTGCCAGAAGCCATGCGATTCAGGGCAAGGGTGGCGGAGCCCCCGCTTCTGCCCACCGGAAATGGATAGAACTGCACACCCCCTGGAGTGACCACGGTGAAAAAGACTGGCCCTGCCAAGTGTCAGCAAGGAGCTCTCCGGCGTTGCTGGCACTGTGTGAAACGGGGGAGCCATTTTGGAAGCGGAAGTTTGGAATAAAGATGAACTCACCCCGATCCTAAGGTACAAACATCCCATTCCAAGCAAGAAAAAAAAAAAAGCTACGCAGAGCCTCGCGCACAGGTGTCTATAAAGACCTAAGTCACGGCAGCCTAATTGTGAATAACCAGTGTTCTCACTCACAGGATGAATGACTGGAGATGTAGCCATGAAATGAGAGACTGTCCCGCACAGCGGTGGGCCGGCCGCACGCCGGACCACACGGTCACGTACCCGATACATGCCGCACTGCGTACCGTGCCTTTAATTCAGGACGTGGGTGCTGTCTCTGAGCTTTTTCACTCGAGGCTGGCACCCTATCACTTGAGCCGCAATGCCACTCCCAGTTTTTTGGTGGTTAACTGGAGACAGGAGTCTCATGGATTTATCTCCCCAGGCTGGCTTTGAACTGTGACCCTCAGATCTCAGCCTCCCAAGAAGCTGGGATTGCAGGCGTGAACACCAGCCCCAGCCCACCTTCTTACCTTTGGGCCCCTCTCCTCCCAACCTCTTCCCCCTCCCCTTGCTGTCTGCTTTGTTCCTCAGGCCTGGGACCTGGGACAGGGTGAGAACTTCCTTTTCTCTGACCTTTTACACCATCTCAGAGGTAATACAAAAAAAGAAAAAAAGCCACTCCACAGAGCAAACTAAGGCAAAAACGCTGCATCTGGGCCAGATCAAGCTGCCATCTGTTACTGTAAATTAAGTCTTATTTGAACACCGTTATGAGCATCCATTCCCACATATCCATGTGCTCTTGTGTTTGTGTACAAGAGCAGAGGTTCATGGCTGAAACGAAAGGCATCCAAATGGCTAGACCTAAAGTACCGACCACGCTGATCTACAAGAGGCATCTGTGGACCTCGGTCCCCAGTGCAAGTTTACACACCTTTTCCCGTCACACCGCCACACCACGCCCACTTTTCAGATGTGGAGACGGAAGCTCAGCGAGGCTGGGGCTTGTCCAGCCTCGTGCAGCCAGTAGCCCCGTGCGGATGCTAACTGCAAACACCAGCAAGCCCAGGCGTCTGGCTGGTAGGGGCTTCGGGGAAAAGGCAAACGGGGCAGAGGAGCTCTGGAAGGCTCCAGGAAGAGGTAGAATCCGCACTGAGTCATTCGGGGAGAAGTGCCAGCTCGCAGCCGGAAGGGTGAGATGAAGAGGTTTGGAAGAACTTGCATAGGGGAGAGCCAGCTGGGCAGACCAGATAAGTGGGACCCAGGGGGGCATGAGCCAGCTAGGGGTGGCTGGCCCTTCACTGGGCCCACCTAAACCTTCTGTGGGAGGGCGGCCAAGCTTGAGGAAGGAAAGGCAACAAGAGATCCCTGCCCAGGCATTGCAAAAAAAAGAACATGGCGAGAGTGGGCAGCTTTAGGCGGAGCAGGCCACAGTGTGGGCAAAATCTCCCCCACCCCCACCCAAACCAGGGCGCCGGCCGTCCGGAGTCGGCTGAGCACTGTGACTGTGGTGCCTCAGTTTCCTCAGCTGTGCAATGGAAAGCCCGTGAGCTCAGGCACGGGTTCAAGGCGCCCATGTTTGCGATGGCACCAAACGGCGCCTGGCACGGAGCACCGCTAGGAAGGGTTTGTTAGGTAAATAGAGAACACAAATCAGATACAACTTCAGCAAATACCAGCTCCCAACTTTTTCTCCTCCAGCGATTCCCACACGGTGCGGAACCCGCACAGTGTGGTTAATTTAAACACGGCGGAGCGCGGCGGGGCTGAGCGGCATTTCAATGAACAGAAACCTTATTTTTAACCAGACACACTTTGCCATTTGCACAAACGTTTAAAAATACCTTTCCTGTTTCGAAGCAGCCTTGTGCTGCGGGGAGGAGCCCTCGGTCTGGGCGGGGGGCACCCGGGCTTCGGGGTGCTGGCCGGGGCTGTCTTAGAGCTGGCTCGCACGCCCGGAGCTGGGACCCGGGCAGAGACGGCAGTCACGGATCCAAGCCTAGGTTGGCAGCTGCCTGTCTGTCTGCTCCTTTCCGGAGGGAGGGGCTTCAGAGAGGGACTCAACTCCTCCCTTGGGGCCTGACCCCCGCCTCCCATGGACTTCTGTGGGGAGGGGGCCTCAGCCACACCCTCCCACAAGCACCCCTGGATACTGAGTGGATGTTCTTCTACTTCCCTCACACACGAGTCAGGTCTGCTTTCTGCCCCGCTGCCTCTTGCCCCCCGCCCCCACAACAGCACTTCCGTTTACTTCTGCCCCCTTTAAATGGGGTTCAGCGCAGCACCGGATGCCTCTGTCAGATCAGGGAGACATTGCAAACTCAGTTTTATTTTGAAAAGGAAAGGAAAGGAAGGTCACCTACACGCTCACCCTAACTCCACGAGTCTTCACTGGGAGTGTGCAAAGCTCGGGCTGTGAGGCCCCGTTAGGGGTGTGGTATTAGAAACCGGATGAGGGGGGTTATGTTGTTCACAAGCCCCGGAGGAGGCCGAGCCGGGCACTGAACCGCTTCCGAGGGACCCCGGGATCGGCCCTGCTGTGGACAGTGCTGTGGTTGAGGACGGAGCACCTGTTGGCTGAGCACCCGTTTCTGTTCTGGTTCTCTCACTGCTTTAGTTAATTCCCGCAGATAGAAAGAGAGGCACCCTTGCCCCATTTCTCTGGTGAGGGAGGCTGACTTGCGCCAAAGTTCACACTCAGACCCACTCTATCCCAAAGGCAGTTATTTCCCCACGCTCTCCTTCCCCATCCAGACGTGACCCTGCCCACCAACTGGGCCGCCAGGGCCATCAGACACCACCACACACACACTAAGACAACCACCACCTTCCAGGAACCCTGGCTGTTCAGGACCCTGGAGAGCTCCAAGCAGCCACTCCACCCCGATTGGCTGATGGATGCCGACCTCAGCGCGGTCCCAGGCTCTGATAGGCCCGTTCTGGACAGTGCCCTCCCTCTCCATCGAGGAAGTCATGGAAGGGCTATCTCCTGTCTCTTCTGGGCCTTTAGTTATGGAGTTCTGTCAGCTGTCTGGGGCCGAGTTGGGAGGGGGTGGGGCGGGAGAGTTTTGGATCCAACAACTTCACAACAGCCTTGGGAGCCCAGTCTTAACCCACTGGAAAGATAAGGGAACAGAGGCTCCAAAATAGATGACCCATGCAAGGCCACACACTCAGCGCTGAACTGCATTCACACTGGCGATCACTGCAAACTTTCCAGGGCTCAGATGGAGAGACCCTACCACGCCCCATTAGACTGTTCCGGTTTTAAGATTTCATTTTAATACTGGTGCTTGGAAATCTTGCTCCAAGAGCCAAACAAGTAGACATGAGCGGTCTATTACCATTCCTAGATTCACACTTCAATCGCTGATCAACAGCCACGGCTATCTGTGCAGCAGAACACAATTCTGCTCCCTCCCATAGCCTGCCGGGCTCCTCCTGGACTGGACTGGCCACTGCCCAGTGCTCTGACCTCATCCCCTGCAGGCTCCCACCTCCCCTCACCCCCACGCTGCTCCCTGAAGCCACTATGCGGTTTCCTGGCTCGGCTCTGCGCCGGGAGCCTCTCCTCTACCAGGCCTGAGCGCAGCTGTCCTCACCGCTTACGCAGTGGCAGCAAGCATTGGTTTGGGCCAGTCTCTCCTTGGTGCCCTTGAGGGAGGTGCCAAGGCTTGGAGAGCAAGGGTGTTGAACGCGGGTCCGGAGCCAGGGTCCTGCCCTGCCCCATCGCGGCAGTAACCCAAGAGCCCGCAGCTCTCCAAAGAGGAGCCAGCCGCACACAGCACTGTGGACGCCACCTCACTCTGTCCCTGGAGACGAGAACTACAGCCCAGGAGCCGGGACGCACACGGCCAAGGAAACCGCAGCCCCTCGTGCGGTTCTACGGGGAGCGGAGAGGGTGCCGGTGGGCGGGGCCCCCCGCTCGCTCGCCAGGGAGATTCTCAGCCGGTCTGGGCATATGGCGCGCACTCACAAACACGGGCACACAGTCACACACTCACAGACACACGCACACTCACACACACACATACTGACCTACAAATAGACATACACCTGTGCAGGCACATACACATGAACGTGTACTGACACACAGACACACACACTGACACGTGGGCACAGTATACACTCAGACACACATGGGCACACACGGGCCCATACAGACGCACGTCCACACTGCCATACACACCGACCACACATAATCACACACATTCTGACACACTAACGCACACTCAGACACACATCGTCGTGGGACCGCTCGCCAGCCCCGCCAGCCTCAGGACTCAATCAGGGAAAGAGAGAGGCATCCAGGAAGAGCTGTAGGGGGTCAGGACCCAGCGGTGAAGTCACCCCAATATCGGCCTCAGCTCCCTGGATCAGAGGCTTTGCTTTCTAGGGCCTTGAACCTGCAGAATGTATGCACTCTACTGCATTTTCAGGTGGCCCGGGGCGCGTACCTAGGCCAGGGGAGACGGAGTTCTGTCCTCACGCAGCCTCTGACCCTGGGGTGGGGGTGGGGCAGAGCCAATGAGGCCCACGTCACCTCCGGTTCACAAGTGAGTGGAGGTGGCCCAGATACCAGGCTTCCTGGAAGAGGAGAACTTGAGCGGCAGAGTCCGGGGGACACGGGACGTGGCAGGGAGGCCTCTGGGTTTGGGTTCTGTCTGTGTGGCTTTGCTGAGCCGAGGTGCTGGCTCTATACAAAGATGCAGCAGGAGGCCCGGGTGGGAGGTGGTGTCAGAAGGGCCGGGGTGAGGCTGGGTGGTAGAGTAAGAAACCCTGGCACTGCTAATCGAAAGGAATAATAACAGTGACAGTGCTAGGGCCCCCCTGCTGCCGCCCGGGGAGTGACCAGGTAAAGCCGTCATTCCATCTGGCTGCCTGAGCCCTTGTGGGTCTGTGTGACCCCTCAGACCCCTCTTCCACAATGTGCCCTGAAGATGAGACTCCCCCCACCCCCAGGGCCCGAGGAAGGCTGGCACCTCCTTGGCACTGAGCACTAACCAGTGCACAGGCCCCTGGCCCGTCTCTGGCTCACTGTTTTCTGGCCGAATGAGGACCCAGATATGGAACTTGGGGGCCCTCTGCGGTGCCCCTCAGCCCAGTCCAGAGCAGAGGCCAGGGCGGCCTGCTCTGCCCCAGCCCCAGCGACCCCGGATTTCATTAAAATGGAATCACCGCTCACCAAGGAGGCGAGGGGCAAACAAAAGGCTCTTTCACTCCAGGACAGCTCCACTTACAGGCCTGGCTGTGGATTTACTCCAATTCCACCCTCCAAACAGGGTGGCCGCTGGGGTCCCCGCCCACCTCCCTCCCTGCCCCTGGTCAGCTAACTGCATGACCGCTGCTGGGCCAGGGGCCTCTTCGGTCTGCACGCACCATCCTCGGCCCGAGGGTGCTGCCTTCGCCGCAGAGGTGAGCAGGGAGGCGCGAGGGGGGGCGGGGGGAGGCTGGGCTGGAATGAGGGAGTGACCTCAGACGGCAGAGCTGGGCAGAGCAGGGCTGAGCAGAGCAGAGCTGAGAGGGGCCCAGGGCAGTGGCTAGGTCCACACTTGCTTCCTCACCCTGCAGCTAAGCACCCCAGACCTTCGCCCTGCCCTCAAACATCACCCCAGGTTCCAAGATCTGGGGAGGCCCTGAGATCCTCTCACGGTGCTCCCAGAGGTCATGCCTGGACCCGAGTGTAAGATCAGTCACTCCAGAAACAGCCAGAATCAGCACAGACAGGGGTGACGGAGATCCTACCTCTGCCTGAGCACCCGACACTGCGCACGCGCACCCTGCTGGACACGCACACAGTGCTGGACACGCACAATGTTAGACGCACACACCTGGAGAGCTCCAGTCCAAGGGGCCCAGCTCGTGATCCTAGCCATTCCCCCCACACCCCATGGTCCCCCGCAGGCTTCCCGCTATGGCTCTCCCCCCGCCCCCCACCGCATCTGTCACGGACGCCCGCTTCACACCAGGGATGTGACCCTCACCGTGAGTGACATCGTCTCAGGTCCTGTCAGCCAAGAGGTCCCCTGGTCACTCGGCACACGCTGACCCCCGGCCCCCGCCTCCCAGGAGAAAGGGGGAGCTGGCCGGCTTCCCTTCATTTCTCTGGCTCTGCCTGGTCTTGGGCACACAGCTCATTAATATGAGATTAAAGGGATTAGGGGCGCTGCCCCCCGCCAAGTATCCCAGGGCGAACTTGGGGCCGAGTAGTGAAGGTGCCTCAGGTATGTCCTCCCTCAGCACGTGGGCGGGGGACACGGCGTGGCCCGCTCCCCGCTCCTGCTGAGTGGGGCGGAAGCCTGGAACGCCGGCCGCCCTCCCCGGCTCTCAGAGCAAGCCTCCCGCAAGGCCAGCCGGGAGAACCGGGCCCCGCATCCTCGAACGTTCCTTTGTGTTGATGTTGATGCGGACTTTCTATTTACAACAGGCAAGATCATGTCCCGTGTATGTTGCATAATTGAAAAAAAAAAAAGAAAAGCAATCCAGCTGGGCGTCAGCGGCTCACTTCGGGAATCCCAGCTACGCAGGAGGCTGAGAGCTGAGGATCACGGTTCAAAGCCAGCCCAGGTGGACAAATCCCTAAGGCTTGTAGCTCCAGTGAAGCAGCGAAAAACTCCAACGCAAAACAAAAACAAAACCAGAGGTGGAGGTGTGTCTCAAGTGGTGGAGTGGCAACCTTGAGTGAGAAAGTCAAGTGAGAGTGTGAGGCCCTACGTCCAAACCCGTTACACACACACACACACACACTGCAATCCAGAAAAAAGAAATGGTACGCGGATGCAAAGCCGTCAATAAGCGTGTAGCCGGGATGGGCTCGGGGGTGGCGCGTGCGCCTGGCGTGGTCCATCCCCTACCAAAGAGGGGGCTCACGCCTACAATCCCAGCTACTCAGGAGGCTGAGATCTGAGGATCACGGTTCAAAGCCAGCCCGGGCAGGAAATTTCATGAGACCCTTATCTCCAAATTAACCTCAAAAAGCAGGAAACGGAGCCGTGGCCCCAGGGGTGGTAGAGCGCTCGCCTTGAACACCAAAGCTCGGGGACAGGGCTCAGGCCCCGAGTTCAAGCCTCAGGACTGGCAGGAGTAAAATAAAGGAATAGATCAACAACCGGGTGACGTGCCCCTCTGCACTCTGCCCGGCCCGGGGACTCGATGGCGGGGGACGGGGGGCGCGCATGGGGGCAATGCCATGGAGAAGTCACGTCCCCAGAACCCACAGTCACCGCCTGGGCACCCCGCCAGCCCCCTCCCGAGCCCCCCGCTCGTGGAAACCCCCTGTCATCTACCCACAAGCCACGGTGACTCCATCACCCACCCCGTCACCCCCCCCCCCAGCCTCCCCGATCCCACTCCACAAATCCCGAGGGACAGCCTTCTCCTGGGGGGGAGGGGTCCCCACTCACACGTCTTTACGATCACAGGCACCCCCAGCTCCAAGGTCTTCTCCCCCCCCACCCCCACCAGTTCCACCTCCTCTGAGAGCGAGCGAGAGCGGCCTGGGTGACACAGCTCTCCCGGTGTCTCCGGCAGCCTCCGCGGGGCTCCGCCAAGCCTGCCGCCACCCCGTCACGTCCCTCGTGCCCAGAGCCCTTTGCAGGCACTTGCATAACATCTTGGCTGCCTTTTGGCCGCCCCCACCAAGAACTCCTACTCATCCTTCAGGAGCCAACCGCCAGGGCCCTGCCGTCCCCGCCGCTCGCGCCCGGAAGCCCCGCCGGCCTCTCCCGGCTGGGCCGACGACCCTCGCCTGGCCCACGCATTTAGGCAGCTGTCCCCCCCCCACCCCCCGACCAGCAAGGTGGCAAGGCGAGGGGCACTTCCGGGTAGAGGCTGTACCCCATCCTGCCCGAACCCCAGATGCCTTGCAGAGAGCCTGGCACCCCCCCAAGGCCCCGGGAAGACGCTGGCGGGGACTGGAGGAAGGAGCCGGGGCTGTTCGGGGAAGTCCCGTAACTGTCCAGCTCTGGGTGTGAGCCAGCAGCCACCTTCCGGGTACCTGGGGGTGGGGTGGGGGGGGGATGGGCAGAGTCACCCGGAAGGTGAGAACGGCGGCTTCCTCCTGGGTCGCTGCCTGCCCCTCGGCTGTTTATTCCTCAGGCCCCAACCCACCACCACCGGGTGTTCGGGGCCGGCTGGGCGGGGGCCAGAGTCACCTGTGCCCTGGGCTCGGGGCGATGAGTGTGGGGGGGGGTGTCCCCGCCTGATGGAGTGAGTGGGCTCTGGCTTTCAAGGCACCAGCTCTGAGCTTGTCTAGCGGCCACCGTGGCCTGACTTCAAGGGGGGGGAGGGGCAGGCGTACCCCGGAGTCATGCGCCACCCCCTCATCTCACCCCTGTCCACAGGTCACAGGCATTTCCCACTACTTTCGGAAGCACACGGGCCTTGGTGTAGCCGGAAACCATTACCACGTTGCTGCGTGATTTTTCTCCTTCTACCATCCACCCGTCAAAATCACCCAGGACCTAAACCACCGGTGGATTCGTGGCGCCGGGCGGATAGAAGAACAGGTGTAGACAGACTCGACATGGCCCCACCCAGAACGCCACACACCCTGCCGTGTCTCCCACCGGCTGCTAACTGGAGATTCAATCTGCTTGGCTTTATCTGCCTACCCTGGCTTCGAACTGCGATCCTCAGATCTCAACCTTCCCAGTAGCTGGGATTACAGGCGTGAGCCACCTGCACCGGACCCCAAACGCCATGGGGAGGATTGAATGAGAGAACACATTTCAGTGCCCATGTGACCCTCGGGGACAAAACTGCACACAAATGACGGCAGCGGCAGGCGCTGTCACTACGCCAACCCACGTAGCACCGACGGCTCCCATCTCTCCCATGGTCCTTAGCTCAGAGCTGGGCGTGGGTGGCTCCCACCCAGCCCCTCCGGAGGCTGGCCCCCCACTAGCGCCTCTGTCCCCTTACCAGTGACCCCAACCATGGTCCCATCCAGTTGACTTAAGACTCCTCCCCTCCTCCCTCTAAAGACACTGAGCTTGTCCCTCCCCCCCTGCCCTCCCCCCCCCCCCCGCCATGCCTGGGGGACACGTGCTCTCTCTGTTGCCTTACAACAAACGGTCACCCACCCTTCTCCCCGATGCCGCCCACTTCCCGGGCATCGGTCCTGCCCCGTGGCTATCCACATGTCTGTGTGCTGTCCCCTCCCCTCCCCCGGCTCCCCGGGGCTCTGATTTGTGTCTCATGAGTGACCCGAGGTGCCCCCACCCGAGTCCTGGACACCCACTTTCCTCACATCCAGCCCCCCCCCCATTGTCCGAGGCTCCTCTAGATGGCACCCCCTCCCCATTATATAAGGAAGAGGGAGACTGGCAGCGGTTCCTGGGAGGACAAGACTCAATTCCCGGAATTTTCCAAGTGGACTGGGGGCATAGCTCCGTGGTGAAGTGTTTGCCTTGAGCTCAGTCCCCAGCACCGGGGAGACCCACACAAAACCACCAGCACCAGCACCGCGCCTGGGCACCGGAGTCAGCCTGACTCCCGGGTACGGACATTTTCCCCAAGGTCTCCCCTACCAGCCGGGGTTGTAGGAACCCCTGGATTTGCCGGAGGGGTGAGGGGCTGGGGGAGTGGGGGACTCGCGTGTGATGAGCCTCTGGTTGGAGACAGTCGTCGCGGGGGCTTGGCTCTGCCTTTGAACTTGCAGGACCTGTGCTAGCTCCTGCTGCCAGTGCTCCGCCGGAATCCATGACCCTGCATTGGTCCCCTTCCCTCTTCTCTCCTGCCCGAGAGTGGGGTGCAGCGGCCCGGCTTTCCCTCTGCTAGAACACAGTCGCTCCTCATCTCCCTGGCCTCTCGCTTCTGCCCTGCGACCTGCTTCACCACACCCCCCTCTACTCAGACCCATGCCGCCCCACCCACCTGCCGGTGCCTCCTCTGCCCTCCCCGGACACCCCAAGAGGAACCTTAGGTCACACCCATGCCCACTAGCTCACTACCCTTCTCCCCACGAAGCACCCCATCCTAAAACGGGTGGGGGCGTCCCAAGGGTGAGTGTGCCAGCCACTGCAGCCGTCCTGGGTGTGGCTCAATCCGGAGCTGAATAACGGAACACGTCACCCCGTCTCTGAGACCCGGGGCCGTCCCTAGGAAGGATGCCGCTGTGTAACGGTTCCGCTGCCTCTTGGTGCCCGGTGCCGTCCAGATGGCCACGAGAACCATTTATTGACACAGATGCGGAATAATCACCAAGGAACCGCAGAAGGGCTGTGCCATTTGTAAGTGTGAGCTAGAGCCGTGTAAAGAGGCCACCTTCGTGGGTAGCAGAGACACGGAAAGCCCCAAGGCAGACTCGCGGACACAGCTGGGAAAACAGCCCGGAACACAGACCAAAGACTCGGGGAGCAGCGCTGAGTCGCACAAGAAACCCGACGGCGAGGAAGCAGATTCAGTCGGTCAGCCCCACTATTTCCACTTGGCACACTAGGGTTTGAACTCGAGACCTTGTGCGTGCTAGGCAGGTGCTCTACTCCTTGAGCCTCACACCAGCTCCTTTGCTTTACTGATTTTTTTCCAGACAGCCTCTTGCTTTTGCCTGGGGTCAGGCTTGGACTATGATCTTCCTACCTCTGCCTCGGTGGAGTTGGGGGGGTGAGGCACTCCTTCTGGTTTGTTCTCTGAGATGAGATGCCACTAACTTTTGTTTTGCTTTGTTTGTTTTTGCCCAGGCTGACCTCTAGCAATCCTACTGTTCTCCCATTCCCAAGTAGCTGGGATTATAGGTAGGAGCGACAGTGCCTGGCCTGTGTGTTCCCCCGCCCCCTACTTATTTAGAAAAATACAATTTATCTTGGCAGATGGCCTTTTTCTTTAACACCGAAATAGAACAATTTCCCCTTACAGCCTTAAAACTTCAGCACAATGGCCGCCTGGAACTTCTCCATGTCCTGGGCACTCATGGTGCTTCCTGGTGTAACCAGAACACATGACATCACAACCAACATCCTCGTGGACACGTCTCTGTGCCCATCTTGGGCAGCGGCCTTCGGGCGGCTTTCCTGGAAGTGGAGTTACCAGCCGCTCCCAGGCTGCAGGAGGAAGTTCTGCACTAGCCCTACAACTTTCTCCTTACAGCACTTTCTGACCACGCCGTGAGAGCGTCTTGGGCTCCGTGTCATCATTTCAAATATCTTTTGTTGAAAGAAAAAGAAAGAAGAAAACCTGGGTTACCTCACCCAAGTCAGCACACGAACAGGACGCCACCTCTGGCTAACACGAAGGAACCCCAGGAAGGGAAGGCCGTGGCCTGGTTGTTTTTTTTTTAAATCACACTATGGAAAGGGGCCCCGTTTTACAGATGGAGAAACGGAGGCACAACGTGGCAGGGCAGGTCACCCCCTCGCCCATGACCACACACAGAACACGAGGATGGAGCCGTCAGGGGTGACATTCAGGGCTGCCTGGTCCCGGAGCCCGTTACCCACAAGCCTTTGTTTAAAAGCAGGCGCTCTGCAGCCTCGGGAAGCGAGGGTCCAGGCCGCAGGCCCAGGCCTCTCCCGGGCCGGCTCGGAGCGGCCGCTAAGCTCCCGGGAACCCACACGCCGTGGGTACGACCGCCACGCGACCCGCAAGCCGCACGCCGCGCTGCGTCCCAAAGACACGTTTCCCAGCCAGCTTCTCTACTGACAGACCGCCTCCCCGAAGGAGAGCAGGCACGGGCAGCTTCCAGGTCCGGCGACGGTGAGACCCAGTGGGAAATAAGCCCCGGCGACAGACGGTCTCCCCCAGGATGGCGGCACCCCCATCTCCCACTCACCTGCCTCTTCTGCCGTCCTCACCGCACGCGCCGGGTGTGGGGCCCCTAGGAGGAAACAAGAGCAGAAGGGCACGTCAAGGCCTCGTTCTTCCCGCCCCGCGGCCTGGCGCTCAGGGCTTCCGTCCTGGCCGGCCCGGGCTTCCAGTTAAGTGGGTGAACCAAGCCTCCGTTCTCAGAAGCGGGAGGTTCTGGGCAGAAGCCGGGCTTTCTGGCCCCTCCTGGAAGCTGTCCGCCTCTGAGCCGCCTACCCGCAGCATGGCGCCTGCCACGTCCCCGGGCTCTCCGTACCCCCTGCACCTGCCCCGCTCCCGGGGAGCCGGAATCCACTGCCCCCACTGGGCCCACGCCTGCTTCCCTGGGGGACCCCCCACCACCCACCCCTCCCCGGGAGATCTGAGGGTCCAGGGCCGGCCTGTCCCCCCAGAGGTCCACTCAGACTGCAGGGTGTCTGGCTCGGGGGACCCCCCCCTCCACGGGGGGCCCTGCTGCTTGAGGAGGGTTTGGTGCACCCCAATCCTGAAGGGGCCAAAAGGGGAACTGGGTTCCAGACTCAAGCCCCCCCCCCATAGTAGCTGTCCTCTGTGGCCAGGCGGGTGGGCAGCCTGGCCACAGCGAGCTTAAGAGGATGGGCAGGGAGAGCGAGCACCCTAATACCCCCACCACCCCAGAACCCGCTAGAACGCCCCATGTGGGCAGATCAAACGGTGAGGGGTTCTGTGGGGCAGCCAGCCCTACTGCTACCTACAGCACACAGCAGGCTAGAGGAGGGCGGAGGGCGGAGGGCGGAGGGCGGAGGGCGGAGGGCGGAGGGCGGAGGGCGGAGGGCGGAGGGCGGAGGGCGGAGGGCGGAGGGCGGGCCTCCAGGGACACACAGCAGGTATCTGGCTCGGCAGAGCGGCGGCGGCGGCCTGGGCCCCGTTCCCCGCACCCACAAGCTCCGTTCTCAGGCCGCAGGCCCAGTGTCTGCGCTGGCTGGACTGCGCCGGCGCTCACCGCGGGTCCCGGGCCGGCCCTGCTCTTCCGGCCCCCACACCCCACGTGCCCTCCCTCCTTCGGCCAACCCTCCCGGCCGGGGACAAGGCGGTCGGTCGGACTTGCGGTGCTCAGAGCCACCTCCCCACGGAGCCCCAACCCCAGGGGACCCGAAGGGAGGGGTCTCCCCCACTGAGGCAGGTGCACCGCGACCCCACGGCTCAGAGCAGGAAGCGGGGTCCAGAGACGTTGTACAACGCACGCCGACGCCCGGGCTCGCCCGCCCCACGCAGCGAGCGCCCGCCAGCGGTCAGGGGCAGAGCCCAGGGGCCAGGCAGACGCCTCCCACCGCCCAGGGTGTGTGCCGGGACCGGGCTGGAACTCAGGGCCTGGACGCTGACCCTTAGCTTTTTGGCTCGAGGCTAGAGCGCTCTACCACTTAAGCCACAGCTCCACTTCTGGGTTATTTATGATTGGTATTTGCTGGTTCATCGGAGCTAAGCGTCTCACAGCCTTCCCTGTCCTGGCTGGCTTTGAACAGCAGTCCGCAGATCTCAGCCTCCTGACTAGCTAGGATAATCCTTATGGCGTGAGCCACCGGGGCCTGACATTTAAATTACTTTATAATACATGATGATGAGACACACGTGTCTTCAGGTGCACCGAGAGACCCTGCACTCCGACACCTGCCGAGCCCTAGTGCTGGGGACACTGGGAGTCCTCTCTTCTGGCTGCTGTGAAGTAGACAATCCGTCCTTGCCAACCATAGTCACAAGACCAGGCACAGGGCTGGAGGACCTGTTCCCCCTCTCCCACAGTGCCTCTCCTGTGCCATCCTCCCTCCTCCCTCCTTCCCCATGGCCTCCGCCCTCCCCAGCCTCCGGGAACCAGTATGCTACTCACTCTCTGTGAGACCATGCAAGGAGCCAGTGTACCTGGCTTGGGTCAACCAACATACTATACTCTGGCTCCACTCCTATTGCTAGCAATAGCTAGATCCTATTCTTTTTTATGGCTAAATAATATTCCACTCATACGCTCCACGTTCAGTGCTCCGAGAGGCTTGTCCTGACACCTCAGCCCATGCGGAGAGCTTGGCATTGGCCACCTGTCCTGCTCAGTGCCCTCTCTGTGCTGGTCCAGGGGCCTTCTCGGCCTGGCTGACCTCCTCGCACCTGGAGCCCCAGAAAAGAACACTGGCCCCGGGCCGTGTGCCGCCAAGCCCACCTCACCAACGCCCCGTCTTCCCCAGCAGCAACAGTGGGGATGAAAGATTGATGAGCGATCTGTCCTCACTGGTGAATTTTTAATTCGAGAAGAAAGGAGACCCCAGCCCTGCGGCCTCCCCCCCGGGCTCCGCCCAGCCGCAGCCCCGGCCGGCATCTGAGCTTCCCTGCCCATGAATAAAGCAGAGGTCGGGGGGGGGGGGTGGGTGGGGGAGCCGCGGGTGGGCGTGCTCCCCCTGGGACTCTCGGCACAGAGAGTTCTAGAATGACAGGAGGCATGGATGGGGACCCTAGAGGGTGGGAGGCTGTGGAGTCTCAGCTGTCAGTCTGTGCTGCCCGCCCTTCTACATTGCAGGTGAGCGCACCGGTCACCCCGATCCTTTTACAGTCAACGAGCTGAGATGGGGTTCGGCCTCTGAGCACGGCCTCGGCCCAGGCCCTGACCCCAGCCCTGGGGGGGCCGGGCCTCAGGCCGGGAGCAGAGCCCAGGCGAGCAGGGGCCCTGGGGGCAGGATGCCTGTGGGGTTCGCCAGCCCTGGGGGGGGGCCTGGGGCCTGGCCCTGAGCCCCAAGCTCTCTCCTCCATCCCTGCCCAGTGCTCTCCATGTCCTGGGGACGTGGCAGCTCCCACCCAGGCCCAGGGCAGGAAAGTGGGAAGCACAACTGGAGACACGAGACGGGTACCCCAGCCCGGGGCGGTGCCGTCGCCTGCTTTGCCCTCAAATGGTGTGTGCGGGCCTGGGGGACCTCCCGTAGGCTCACCCCCAAACCAGCCAGGCAGGCGAGAGGCGTGGCAAAGCGGCCGGGTGAGGGGCATGCCCCCCCCCCCCGGCTCCCCCGGCCCTAGGCCTTCCTGCACAAATCCTGCCTCCTCTAGGACGTGTCCCAGGCTTGCCTCATGCCAGGGGTCCCCAGCTTTCCTGCGTGGGCACCAGTCTTTGGGGGAGCCCTCTCAACCACACACACAGGCGGACTTCTTGGGGAACAGTTTCCCGCTCCCCATCTGCTGATTCGACATGGCCACGAATACACGACAAGTCCCGGAACGCAGAGCAGCTCGGCTCTGCTCGCCCCGGCCTTTCCCACGCCGGCCGGGCCTTGGAAGGTCTTTCTGGAATAAACCAGAATTCCCCAGGACACACGCTGGGGGGACGGCGGCTTCGCGGCTGTCTCGGGTGTCTTTCTGCTCTGTCACTCTGGGTTCAGAGCGGGCCCGGGTGTGGAATTTCACCCTCTCTGCGTTAACTTTTCTGGAAGGTCTCTGTTTCATTCTGGCCGGGTGTGAGGTGCCCTCCGCACAGGCGGGGCCCTCGAGGTGGACGTCCAGGCTGGGTGGGGCCCCCTGCCCCTGCCCCGGGGCTTCTCAGGCTGGCTGGGGTGGTGGTGGGGGGCAGCTCCACACTCCCTCTCCCCGTGCCTGGCACCCACCGGTAGCCGTAGCCACAGGAGAGGACAGAGCCGGCCGGTCTGCGCCCTCCGCAGAGCTGGCGGCCGCCAGCACCCTCTGGAAATCTGAACTCGGTACAGAGCATTTTTTCAGGTAAGGAATACTGTTAATATCAACACCGCCGCCAGGGCCCAGCGGCCCCGGAGCTCGGGGTGCGTGTGGGGTGGATTGTGCCTCTGTAGTACGCCCCACGTCTGGGCTCCTCGGCTCCCCGGGGCAGTAACATGGGCAGAGCTGAGCATTGCATCTCCTTTTCCCATGACACATGGTAACACCGCAGGGACATTCAGACAGCCTGCCGCGGGCTCGGGGACCCAGGCCAAGGGGGAGGGGGGATGGAGCAGCGGGGTAGGAGGGAGTCCTGTGTGATTAGTAAGAATCAGGGCTCTGCTGGAGGAAGGGGGGGGTCACTTCTGCCTTCCCAAAGCTCCAGGACAGGACGGCTCCGGGTTTCCACACCCGCCTCCCCCGCAGCTAGGATTTGACGCAGGCACCCGAGGGTTTGGGTTACAGAATCCGCTCCCAGCTTCCTGACCTTTGGCTGGTGGGAGGCCGGGAGGAAGGGTGAGGACTCAGGAGAACTGGTCCAGGTGTGTCCAGGGAGCTCAGCTGGACGGCACCCAGGGCCCGGGGCCCTCACACTCTGGGGTCCTGCAATGGTGACTCTGTCCCCACTCCCCCCCCCCCCAGCACTCCTCGGCCCCCTCCAATGATGCCTCTTAAGGAGACTGGGGTGTCCCTTCTCCCTGGGTTTCAGAGGAGCCGCATGTACAGCCCAGACCGCACACACTACCACCTGTCATCACCTCTCACAATCTGTAGTGCATTTGACCCCCATAATCACCACCAAGGTGGGGCCGTCCAAACCCACCCTCGCCCACCACAGGAACTACGGCAGGGAGCTGGTTCTCTGTATTTGAGGTCGCCCGGAATTAGAACTCCTGCACCATGCTCCTGGGGTGGTAGGAATGACCAAGTTCCCGTGGGACTCCAGTGGCCACGGCCCATTGCTTGATGGGTAATACAAGTAGATCAAACTGCCCGACCAACAGCGCCAAGTAGATCGGAGTAGACAATAACCCTAGTGTGTGCAGTTTCCTGTTTGAGGACACTTTTCATCAGGAATTCACTGCCACTGCTTGGATCGTGAATGATCCTTAAAGAAAGACCCAGGTATTGACAGTCTGGACCCCTGTCCTGATGTTATTGGTGGAACCTTTAAAGGGGGAGTCTAGCAGGAGGAAGTGAGGTCACCGTGTCCTTGAGGAGGCAGTGAGATCCCGCCCTTTCCTGACTCTCTGCTTCCTGGCTGCCGAGAGGTGAGCAGCTTCCTTGGCCGCCTGATTCTTCCACCCTTTCCTGACTCTCTGCTTCCTGGCTGCCGAGAAGTGAGCAGCTTCCTTGGCCGCCTGATTCTTCCACCCTTTCCTGACTCTCTGCTTCCTGGCTGCCGAGAGGTGAGCAGCTTCCTTGGCTGCCTAATTCTTCCAGGCGTGCTGGGCCAGTAGAGGCCCGCATCAACACCGCCAAGGGATTCTGAATGTGAACCACAACAGACTCCTCCTTGGGCAAATCAACACACCAGAAAGACACAGGCCTATTCACACTTGTCAGACTCTGTTCACAATGCCAGGTGATGGAGTGGATGAGGAAGAGACATGGCGGCGTCCTGTGGCCCTGCGGGGTGCTGCGTCTCCCCTGGTCTCCAGCCACAGGGGAGCGGCCTCTGCTGGGCAGTGGCCAGGCAGGGCCGGGACCCAGGCCCCTTCCTTCCCCAGCGTCCCGTCCCCTCCATAGCTGGCTTTACGTGGCTCTCTTCTAAGCACCGTGTCCACACGGAATTTCTTAAAATCCCCTTCGCTTCCCACTTCCTGCCAAGTAAGCGGTTCAGCTCACAAACTATATTAATCCCTGGCGCAAATTCATTCAAACACAACACAAAAAGAGAAATCCTCTTACGGCCCCCGCAGGTGTGGGTGCTGTGCGGGGAGGGAGCATGGGGCCCCCCCGAGTGCCTGGCTGCAAACACTGAATCCTGGAGGTGCACCGGCAGGACAGACCCCTGTGCCTGGGACAGACTGACCACCGGCCGTGGGGCTGTAAAGCTTGGCTTTTTCCTGCTGGTTTGAGGGCAACTCTGTCTCCCCAAACAGCAGAGGGGAGGGCGACCTCTCTGAGGTCACTGGGGCCACTCTGAGGTCACCGGGGTGGACGGCCGCATCCACACCTCCCACCAGGACGACTCCACCTCTGCCCAGGCCCAAAGCAGCAGTCTTGGCTCACCATGGGTGAAAATCTCTCAACTGGGAGCGGGAAGAAACCCTGCCTTCCTTAGCGTTTTGTTATAGTCACGAAGAGTGGATGAGGACAACGCTGCGTACGGAGTCGCCACATTGTATTGTTTATGGAAGAACAGAAGGAGAAACCAGATGCTCCAAAGTAGTTCAGATGCAAGGTGTTTGTTTGGTTTTGTTTGGGGGCTTGAACTCAGCGCCTGGGTGCTATCCCCTGAGGGTTTTTGCTCAGGCCTGGCACCTTACCACTTTGAACCACAGCACCACTTTTTCTGGTGGTTAACTGGACATAAGAGTCTCATGGACTTCCCTGCCCAGGCTGGCTTTGAACTATGATCCTCAGACCTCAGCCTCCTGAGTAGCTAGGATGACAGGTGTGAGCCACTGCTGCCCAGTTCTCAGATGTAAGTTTTAAAAGCTATATCTGATTGGAACCTGCAGTGTAGCATTCATGGGCGCAGGGGTGATGTGCTCAGAGGATTTTGTCCTGGCCGGGGGAATGGGGAGGGGGGGATTATTAGCTCTGGAATGAGTCTGCACTGGCCCACCCGACACACCACAAGATCAAGACTTAAAGGCGTCACACTGCTTCCGGGGAGCTCAGCAGAGTCCCAAAGCTTAAGGATAGTTGTCTGGATGCAAAGATATCTAATATCCAAAGGAAAAATCCACAGTGCCCGATGTCCAAGCAAAATGACCAGGTGTGCAAAAAAGCCGGACATTAAATCTCACATGAGAGAGTTGATCGCCAAACCAACCAGGCACTGATACCCACGCCAGGATCTGATGACCAGGATGTCGAAACACTTATTATAGCTGGACTTGACATACTTACACGAGAAATAGGAGCCGGGGAAGGCAGCGTGAGAAGACAGCAGTGGGGCTGAGAGAGGTGGGAAGTCCAGTGTGGACGGTACGTGGGCCCACCGTGGACCAGACATTGCAGGGGGAAGGGAAGATGAGGGGACTTGGGGTCCGCAGCCCAACACTGCGCCCAGAGGAAAGCATCTGGAGAGCGAGAGGGCTGGGAGGGCGTGGGCCGTGCTAAACGCAAGGGATTCTCAAATGGTTTGGGACAAAGTAGGAGGGAGGAAGAAACAGAGGGAGCTAAGAGGGGGAGGAGCGAGAGCGAGTGAGACAGAGAGAGAGAGAGAGGATACAGACAGGGAGATGGATGGATAGGTGCTAGGTAGGTGATGGACAGATGGACGGAGAGGCGGATAGATAGGGAAAATGAACGGAGTAAGATGCCAGTCCTGGCTTCCCAGATGAACCTCGGTAGCGTACATGGGCTTTCTCGGTGGACCTGAAACCCTTCTCTAAGCTTGAAACGGAAGAACGGGTCAGCGCGGTGCTGCGTGCCTGTAACCCTAGCACTCTGGGGGGCAGAGGCAGGAGGATCGCGGATTTGAGGCAAGGCAAGACTTGGGCTCAAACAAACAAACCGGGGCTGAAGAAGTAGCTCAGTCGGTGGTAGAGCGCGTCCCGACCACGGCCATCAATTAATCAACTATGAAAAATGGGAGCTCTGCCCCAAGTCAGCCCGAGGAGACGAGCTCCCGGGGACCCGGCGAGGCCAGGCTGGTGGGGCTTTGCAGTGGCGGGGCGAGCGCGCCGCATGAATATTACATCCCCACGGCGTGCTGGCTAAATTGGGCTCACAAAGGGAACGTCTGTGTCCTTAGGAAGGGGAGTGACAGCCAGGAGTCTGCAACCTGCTCAGGACACACGTACCTGCACGCACGCACACACACACACCCCCCCCCCCGCAGGCACACGCATGCGCGCACAGAGCGAAGGGGAGCGCGAATAACGAACGCTCTGGCTCACGCGCGCGGAACGTTTGGCATCGTCCCTATGGTGTGCAGTTGCGCGAAGGCACTGAAGTGTCCCAAAGGGAAAGCCGGGCCGAGGGGGAGGGGGACAGGTCTGGGGGTGCAGGGCTTGTTCTCGCCTCCCCACCGTTGTCCCGACTGGGCCTGCAACACGGCGCCCCTAGCTACAGCGCGCTCATGGCTGGAGGTCCCTGTCGTCAGGGACCGTGTTGAGTCCCGCTGCCGTGGCGAGTGGGGGGGGGGGCAGGACCCTTCCCAGGACTTCCTGCTGCCCACCCCCCCCCATGCGAGGACACTCACGTCTCCCCGATGGAATGTCATGTGAGTGTGCACGGGCCTGCACACGCTGCCTTGTGCGCTTGCTCTCTCGAGGACGCCGGCCCCACGCAGGTGCTCTGTGCGGTCGATTGTCCAGGCAGTGAGGACAGGAACACTGTCCCTGGTGGGCTCGGCTGTCATTTGTCTGTTTCAAGTACTCCCTATCCACCGCTGGTGGGCTCGGCCAGGTGCAGGCCCCACGGACGCCAGGGCCCAGCGGTGCTGTCTGCCCAGCCCGAGCCGGCTCCACGCCCAGCGGACCTCCGCTGCCCCTGGGGGCCCCTCTGGGCAGGGGCGGCCGGCCACGCAGCCCCCCCGGACACCCCGCTTCTCTCTGCACTCCCCGCTTCCATCAGGGGGTGTCACCCATTTGCTTGCGACCTCTCTCTGCCCGAGCACGGCCCGCACTCTGAGCTCTTCAAGGACGTGGGGGCTCTGTCCCCCGCTCCTTAATGTCCCCCTGTCGCTACCCACCCCGGGCCGCCCACCCAGCGGGAGCTCAATGCCTCAGGCTGACGAGAGCACGGGGCCGCATGAGTTACATAATGGGAAAATCTTTGAGAAAGGTTTTTCTGACAGCAGGAGAAAGGATGGGCTGGAGAAAAATCAACAGCAGCCCCATCCGTCAGCACGCGTTTATTGAGCGTCCCCTGCGTGCGTGACACGCGTCTCAGAACTTAGGCGGCGAAGGCATCCTGCCGCCCCTCCCCACCGGCCCCCACACAGTGGCACCCGCAGAGGAGAGGGGGTGATGGGAGGGAACCATGTGAGGATGCAAGCTGGAAAAGAGTTAGAACCGGCTAGCGGCAAAGGAAGCATGATCCTCCCGCCCCCAGGGAACGTGGATTGGTTCAAGGGTAGGGCTCCGACCAATCAGATCCATTCCCTGAGACTTTTTTTTTTTTTTTTTTAGCACTTGAAAAAGAAGAGGGATTTTTGTTGCTGTTTTGGCTCAAACTGATGACTAGTAAATTCAGGAAGTGTTGGTGGCCAGGAGTGAGAGATAAGAAAGGGAAACGAGGGGTGAAAACAAAGGAGGAGCAGGAGAAGAAGAAAGAAGAGGAGGGAAGGGGAACACTCCAGGGTTCTCCATCTCTTTTGTTTACACTCACTGACTAGGTAACCACATCCCCTTTGTCAATGCTGCTGATGCCCTTGTCTAGGTCTAGGCTGGACCACTGCTTGCTCTTTCTCTCTGGGCTGCTCGTAGGCCTCCCCAAACCCTGACGCTGCTCCCCACACGGCTGTTCTGGCCATCTTCGCCATCTTTATTAATGACAGCCGCATCCTTCTAGCTTGGAGTCACCATTGATTGACACTTCCCCTAAATCCAGTCCAATTAGAAATGGATCCAGAATCTGGCCTTCTGCTCCTCTACCTGCCACCTGCTGCCACTACCACCTCTTCATTGGTCTTAGTTCTTCCTCCCTTCCTGTCACCTGTCACATGCATCTTTGTTGTGTTTTTTTTAAAATTTATGATGCAATACACATAGCATAAAATTTATCTTCTTAACTATTTTAGGAGTACAGTTAAGTGGTATTAAGTGTATTTCCATTGTTCTGCAGCTGTCACCTCCTCCAGAGCCCTTTGATTTTCCTGTAGTTGAAACTGTTAAGTTAGCCCTTACTAATTTCCAGGCTTCAGCTCAGAGATGGGTGGATGGGTGGATGGATGGATGGATGGATGGATGGTTGGATGGATGGATGGATGGACAAGTGAACAGATGAATTGATGGATGGATGGGTGGGTGGACAAGTGAACAGATGATAGGTAGGTGGGTGGATGGATGGACAAATGAAGGTCGGTGGGGGTAGATGGTTAGATGGATGCAAGAATGAGCAGATGGGAAGGTAGGTGTGTGGGTGGGTAGGTAGAAGGATTAATGGACAGATGGGAGGGTGGGTAGATGTGGTGGGTGAATGCAAAGATGGATGGGTGGGTGGGTGGGTGGGTATATGGACTGATGGATGATGGATGGGAGGGAGTGGGGGTGGAGGTGAGTGGATGGATGTGGGGTGAATGGGAAAGGCAATAGTATAGATTTAGCTAGTAGTAAGGACTGGAGCCTTCTGGAAAGCCACTTCCCAGTGTGGAAAGGGTCAGCTCAGTGCCACTTCTCTGTCCATCTCAGTTCAGGGCCACTTTCTGATACTCACGCAGCGCTGTGAACCAGGAGAGAATGGCTCATGCCAGCTCCAGGCTTCTGGACCTGGGGCAATGCTGGTCATGGTGGGTGCCTGGAAAATCAACACAGATGGCACTGCTTGGTCCCCTGTGGATCCTGAGGCCCCAAAGAGAGGATATTCTGGCTAAGATAATGTGGTTATGTGTGTATGTATGTATGTATCCATCCATCCATCCATCCATCCATCCATATCTATCTATCTATCTATCTATCTATGCATAAAAGATGGGGTCTTCTTGTGCCAATTGCAGTTCCACAGATGGCCTGGCGGGCCTGAGTCGTCCCCTGTGGGGTAAGAGCCTCACATTCTGCACTGAGAGTCTGAGCCCCGTGCTGCAGAGTGGGCACTGTGCATGCCCCCCCCCCGGGACACTCCCTCTGACCCCTCCCCACCTCCAAGGAAGCCCACTGCCCACTGTGCCTACACCTGGGGAAACCGAATAGTGAGGCCATTGCCAGGAGCCAGAGATGAGGGGAGGCTGTAGGCCAGACCTTCCCGCTCACAAACTAAACCTGCCCCTGCCCCTTATGCAGCTTCAGCAACAACTCCGTCACTTGTGTCATCAAATCACCATGCACTGATGTCACAGGATGGCTCCAGACCCAGGAGGCCTTGCTCACACGCATCAGAACGTCACGGCTGATGGAGCCTCTGTGGGGAAGAGTACACTAGTTCCCCTGAAACCCAAACAGAATTACATCTGACCCAGCAATTCCACTCCCGACCCAGCAATTCCGCTCCCGACCCCGCAATTCCGCTCCCGAGGACACACCCAAAAGAACAGGAAACAGGAATTCCAGCAGACTGGCATACACACATGTCCACAGAAGAATTATTCACAACAGGCAGAAGCTGCTTGCAGCTCTGCTTTCTGAAGAATAAACAAAATGTGGTGCATGCATACAGTGGAATATTATTCGGCTGTAAAGAGAAATTCTAACCCATAGTACACAACACGAACGAATGAACCTTGACGATATCAAACTACGTGGAATAAGCCGGTCACAGGAGGACAGCCCTAGAGAGGTGCTAGAGTAGTTGAGTCTGTCCAGACAGAAAATTCCAGGTGGCACCTCAGGGCTGGGAAGGGGGCCAGGGTGGGCATTTCATGGGGACAGTCTTGGTTCAGGAAAATCAAAGTGCTCTGGGGGAAGTGACAGCTGGGTCACATGAGAATTTTCTGCCCTTAACACACTGAGCCCGGCACCAAAGACAGTGAGGACAAATTTTATCATACTAAAACAAACTCAAAGCAAAAAGAAAAGTGAGGGGGAGGGAGAGGAGTTCTTTTGAAGATTTCCAACTTCTTCAGCAGTTACTATGTCCAAGTCTGGCACTCAGAGCAACACGTGGCAAGCATCCTGCCTGGGCTGGAGGCCGGCTGGCCGGGCGGGACACTCCCGTCCCGTGGCCCAACACTGCCACATGCCAGGCCCCGCGGTGGCTCTGCCACACCGCCTCCTGCCCACCATCGTGGGAGCCGCCCCGCATGGCCACCGTGGAGCTCCGTGAAGGGTCCCAAGGCGCCTTTGCGCGGCCCGTCTGTCAGGGTCAGGGTCAAGGTGGGCCTGGGAAGCCACGTGAGCCACGGGCCCCCAGCCCCAACCCATGCGCCCTGTCTGACTGTCTGCCTGCCTGCTTGTCTGTCTGTCTGCCTGCCTGCTTGTCTGTCTGTCTGCCTGCCTCTGTCTGTCGGTCTGCCTGTCTGTCTGCCTCTGTCTGTCGGTCTGCCTGTCTGTCTGCCTGCCTGTCTGTCCTAGTTGCCCTGCAGGCTTCTCTACTGCAATGTCCTCCTGGTCTGCCTGGTGACCCCAGTGCCTAGCGAGAGCCAACTGGACGTACGAAACAGCTAAGTATTTGCTCAGTTAGTGACTGGGTCAGGGTGGGGATGGGGAGATACGCTCTGTGAAGCTGTCCTCGAGAAATCCAAGGCTCCAGGAGGCATTCGGCGGGGGTTGCGGGGGGATGAGCTGCGGGGGTGCGTTACGGAGGGCGGGGGAGGAGGAGAGCTTCGGGCCAGGGCGGCTGCCGGGCGGAAGGAGAGGGAGTGAATGCGGAGGGAGGATCCCACCTATTCACCGTGAGCCGGGTGGGAGAAGGGCCGAGTGAGGGGCAGAGGTAAATGAGCGCTGGGGTCCTGCGGTCTCCGGTTTGGGGGCGCTCCAGGGGTCAGAACCCCTGGGGAGTGGGTGGGAATGTGGGCTGGGTGTTCCTGGAGACGGGGGTGGCAGGGCCCAGGGCTGTGTGACATTGCTGCAGGGACACCAAGGGCCACAAGGCCTGGGACACCGCCAGGGACCGTGGACAGGGAGGGCCCCGCTTTCTAGGTGCTGTGACCAGGGCCCCCCAGCACCGCCAAGCTGAGAAACACGGGGCAGCCCATGGCCACAAAGCCAGCATCAGGGGCCCTCCCGGAGCTGCTTCCCCTCCGCCCCCTCTCACTGGCCAGCTTGCGGGGTCCCCCCCGCCGCTCTGCCCCTCCACACCCCTCTCCCGGTGGGGTTAGTGGCTGCAGCACCAAGCCCGGCCCATGGGGGAGCGTGTGGGGCTGGAAGTGGGGCCCCCTGCAGACCTGCTCCGGGGGCGGCAGGGAGGGACGGTCTCCGCGCACCCCGAGGTGCGGCCCCCCCAGCCTCTGCGGGGCCAGAAGATACCCGGAGGCCCACATGGTGGAGCCAGAGCAGAGGAAGCCAGCGCCCGGCTCAATCCCCGGCGCCTTGGGGAAGCACCGCTAGGAAGACTGCAGCCTGGACTGCCCCCCACATGACATGGAACCCCACCTAAAGACAACCAAGGTGCCGGCGGCTCAGGCCCGCAGCCCTAGCTATTCAGGAAACCATTGCGATCTGGAGGACCGAGGTTCAACACCAGCCCCGCAAACAAAACCACAAAACAAACCAAGCCCGTGAGATTCTATCTCCAAGATAAACAGCAAGAAGCTCGGCTGGAAGCAAGGCTCAGGCGGCAGAGCACCGGCGACGAGCAAACTCAAGGGCTTTGGTTCAACCCCCAGTACAGCCACGGAAACCGAACGGAGGAGCCCGGCGCCCTCCTTCCCCGACCCACTGGGGATTAAAGTCTCCCCCACTTCTGAGTTCCCGGGGGGCAAGCTGATTTGGGGGGCCAGGGGGTCTCGGAGGCAGGGAGGGGCTCCACAGACAGCCCCCCCCCCGAGTCGAGACCCTCCCCCTTCCCTGTACCCTGGGCCCCCTGGCTCCCCGGGGTCTCCCGCCCGGGGAGGGGGCGGGGAGGCGACCCCACCTCCCGGTCCCCATGGGTGGTGGCCGTGGCCCGCAGGGTCCCCCTGGAGACCCCACGCCCACCCCACCCCCAGGCCCGGCGCTGGAGTCACTCACTGGGCCCACCCGGGGCGTCACCCGGGGCGGCCTGGGCCCCGCTGGCCGATCATGGGACCCGGCTTCTCGCCGGCTAAACCGCTCCCCCACTGCCGCCATGGCCGGCTGTGCCAGGACTTAGGGATTAATCCTATTCACCCGGCACACGTGAGCCCCAGCACGGGGTCCACGGGCCGAGCGCTCCGTCCCCAGACGCCGCCCGGCCTCGAGAAGCGCCCGAGGGGGCATCTGGGAGCCTCCCCGCCCCCCGGCCCACCCCACCAGCCCGTCAGCTACTCCTCCCCACGCCCCTCCTCACAGCTGTGGCGGCTCCTTCCCGGGGCGGGCGTCCTCCTCCAACCCCCACACTTGACACCAATCGACCTCACCGGACCCACCCGCTCCCCCAGCTCCAGGCCCCAGGAAGCTTCCCATCCCCACCTGTCCACGCCGCCCTCCACCCTGGCCACAGGCCCTTTGCACAGCCCGCGTCTCCTTCTCTCCTTCGCCTGACTCGGGCCGGACGGGCGTCTCAGCGCAGCCCCTGGTCGTGGTGGGGGGGGGGCTCCCCTGCGGCTCTCCCGCGCTCCTCGGCACTGAGTTCTAGACGCCCCTCAATGTGCGCACAGGACGGGATCGGCCCCCCACAGACGCGGAACCCCTGCAGCACACGGAACCCACGCACCTGCTCCCCGGGCTTGCGTGGGGGGCAGGTCAGCCTGGGGGACACTGAGGCACAGGGGCGGGGGAGGTGGGTCTCCAAGGACGGGGGGTGGGGGGGGGGGAGGTGCGGGGCCAGGGCTGCTCCTCTGCCCTGGCCCCAAGCTCAGCGGCCGTGATCGACCCCAGAGCGAGGCGACCTGCCTACAGCACCGCCTTCCCGGACTCGAACCCGAGTCCTCTGGCCTTTGAGCTGAACATGGAGGAAGGAGCGGATGGAGAAGCGGGCAGACGGGGCCGCTCCCGGCTGCCAGGTGAGCCCCCCCACCCCCGCCGCCCCCCGCACAACACCCAGCCCCCGCGCCGAGGAGAAGGAACGCGGCGAGCTATTTTCAAACCCCAGGGCTGCGATTTCGTCTTTAAAAGGAAACTGCTGAACTAGAATATTCCGTGTGGGGCGGCAGGGGTGGGGGAGCTCACCACCCTGGCTACCGGCCTGCCGGTGCCACGTGACCTTGGGTGTTTGGGCTGCAGAATTGGGGGGGGGGGTCC
Source organism: Perognathus longimembris pacificus (assembly GCF_023159225.1). Classification (NCBI taxonomy): domain Eukaryota; kingdom Metazoa; phylum Chordata; class Mammalia; order Rodentia; family Heteromyidae; genus Perognathus; species Perognathus longimembris. The sequence continues at coordinate 68,438,331 of NC_063170.1, forward strand.
CTGGGACTCCCAGCAGCCCACTGGTCAGCTGCCCCTGCTGTGCGTTTGAACTTTGAACCGTGGGTCTCCCGGGGACGGTGGCCACGAGGCCCAGAGAGGTGGGGCTGGGCCTTGGTCACACAGCCGCAGAGCGGGGACCGGAGCCCGAGAGCTGGAGCTCCCGAGGCCTAGGCTAACGACCAGACCGAGGGCTTCCGGAGCGGCTCGGGCGACTGCGCCAGGAACAACACCACCATCGAGGACAGGGCGACGGCCGCGAGCGACGTCGGGCCCCCTTGGACTGGACACCGGCCTCTGAGCCGCGGCCCGCCCAGGGCCTTTGCACTCGCGGCGCCCATTCTGGGTTATCCTCGTGGCGCCCTCTCCACCCTCCTTCAAGCCTTCGCTCCGATGCCACCTCCCCTGGCTCCCCTATTTCAAAGCACATCCGCTCTCTTCTGCAGTCCAAATTCCCCAGCCTCCTGTCCTATTTCTGTGTTCCGTGTGGTTCCGCTCATAACGTTCGTGCGTCTTCTAGCCAGCTCCAGGAGGCCCAGCCTTGCTCAGGGCAGGAGCTCTGCCCACCACAGCCCACCCCTAGCATGGAGAGAGCACAGCCTGGGGCAAGCCCCTGACCCTCCCCCCCCCCAATGTCCACGACCTCCACATGGGAATGGCAGACCACGAGGGGGACATCTATGTGATTGGTAATGTCCCTTCTTCAAGGCAGGAGGCCAACAGTGAGGCTCTTCCCCCGCCCCCAGAGAAGGCCAGGCCCAAGGACTCATCCCCCCCCCCCCACCCAGGGAGGGACAGACCCAAGGACTCCAGCGTCTGGGAGGAGCCTGAGGCTTCTACGTCACCGGGTGGACGGTTCCACAAAGTCCAAGTGCCTCAGCAGGGAGAAGTGAGGATCGAGCAGCCCGAGCCTCGCGGCACGGAGTGGTCCTGAGTTAAACCACGGTCCCAGGCCTGAGAGCATGGGAGCAAGGGCAGGGTGAGCAGGCAGGAAGGTGTTTGGGACCTGAGACATCAGCGTAGGTAACATGTCCCCAAGGGGGTTCAAATCACAGGCCCCGGCCTGCCAGGGAAGGGTGCATGGATGGATGGATGGGTGGGTAGGTGGATGGGTGAATGCGTGGGTGGATGTATAGGTGGGTGGATGGATAGATGGGTGGATGGATGGATAAATGGGTGGATGGGTAGATGAGTGAGTGTATGTATGGGTGGGTGAGTGGGTGGGTGGATGGGTGGGTGGATGGATGAGTGGATGGATGGGTGGATGAGTGGGTGGATGGGTGGGTGGACAGGTGGGTGGACGGGTGGGTGGACGGGTGGATGGATGGGTAGGGGGATGGACCAGTGGGTGGATGGGTGGATGGGTGGGTGGGCAGGTGGGTGGACGGGTGGATGGGTGGGTGGATGGGTAGATGGATGGACTGGTGGGTGGATGGGTGGGTGGACGGGTAGACGGGTGGAAAGGTCCAGGAAGAAAGGGGGAGGCAGGTGGGGTCAGGGCTGGCTGGCTCCCGGTTTCCTGGGCACTCAGGAAAGCCCACGCCCCGAGCTGGCCAGCTCCTGCGGTTTTCTAGGATTCCCAGGCGGCACCTGCGTCAGGGCAGAGTGGCCCTGGGCCCCGGAGGCCCGGGTTAATCATTACCGGCCATTCCGGTCCCGCCCAGCGGGATCCTGGCTGGGGCCCAGGGCCGCAGAGCGCTTGAAGGGCCCGCAGAGGCCCGGCCCGGGCAGTAATCCGAGCAGGGGGTGCAGAACAAGATTAGCAGGGTCATAAATTTTTATTAAAGGTCACTAACAGATTTATAGAAAGCGTAGTAAAATGACACTTGTTTTTATTAGCCCAAATCCTAGCACTTGACAGAAAGTTCCTGGGCTGAGGCAAAGCCGGAGAGCTTTCTCCAACAACAGAGAGAGCTTTCATCCCAGTCCTTCCGACCCACAGGGCTCCGCGCCGAGACCCGGGTACCTGTGGTTGTTCAGAGCCCCTGTAGCCTCTGCCACTTGCTAGTGGGTGGTCTGGGAAGCCTCAGTTTCCCCCTCTGAGTCTGGGGTGGTAATGCCTGCCCTCAGGAGCCCTGTGGGGGCTGAGGTGTTAGGGCAGATCCGAAGGTGTCTGGTGCTCTTCCTCCCAGACTCAGTTTACCACGTGAGAAAGGCAGCCTGGGCCCCCGGGGCGGCACCTCCTAGGACGGGTCTGAACCCGGGACTTGGGTGTTCCGGGGGTCAGGGTGCCCACAGGTCCTCAGCAAGGCCCGGCCGAGCGCGGGAGTCAGCGTGCGGAGGAGGAGGAGGGGGGAGGCAGGGGGAGGAAGAAAGGCTGGCAGGGGACAGCCACCGTGGAGCCACGCGGGAGCTGGGGGCTTTCCCCTCCCGGTTTCCTAGACTCTGCGGTGGGAGAGTGTATAAAAGGGCGTCAGCTTTGGCCATGGGGGCAGGCGGAGCCGGGTTCAAGTCCCGGAGGTCCTTCCGTGTTGTCCAGCTCTGGAGCATTCTACCACCCCAGAGCCCCTGACACACGCCAGAAGCATGGCCGTCACCTCATCCTGGGACAGGGGCCTTTCTCCCCATCCAGCCCCCTGGCTTCTGCTCATGCGGAATGCTACCTCTACCTGCCTGCTCCTGACAACGACTGAATACCCAGAGGAAGAGGATGTATCTGACAGCGAAGCCACGCCAGAGAATTCACAGCTCAGAAGTAGAAATGGGGCACCTATTTTTAAGCCCTGGATCAAGCTGGACCTGAAGCCGGTTTGTTGCTCCTGGATTGTTAAATAGGTGAAGCAGCAAATGTCCATTCCAGTTATCTGCTTCAAGTTTGACTACTTAGGGAGCCCTAATTGGCTCTTGAGAGTATATATAATGACATTGAATGTAGGTAACAGGACACGTGACCCTTGTTTTATTTTTTTAACTTTAAAATTCTCAAGTTTTTGCTAAAAAAAAAAATTCAATCCAAGCTGGGCGCTGATGGCTCACACCTGTAATCCGAGCTACTCAGAGGTGAGATCTGAGGATCGGGGTTGGAAGCCAGCCGGGCAGGAAAGTCCAGGAGACTGTTATCTCCCATTAACCGCACACAAAGAGCCACAGCAGTGCTGTGGCCCAAGTGGTAGAGTTCTAGCCCTGAGCACAGAGAGGCTCAGGGACAGCAAACAGACCCTGAGTTCAAGCCCCCCCCAGGACTGGTGGGGAAAACACAATCAACCCTACAGAGTGTTTTAGAGACCATTCAGTGAGTATTCATTCAGGTATTCTTCGCTTACATTTCCCAAGGAACATTTCCAGAAGGCCTCTGTCCCTCTCTGTCTCCCTGTCTCTCTGTCTCTGTCTCCCTGTCTCTCTGTCTGTCTCTGTCTCTCTGTCTCCCTGTCTCTCTGTCTCCCTGTCTCTCTCTGTCTCTCTCTGTCTCTGTCTCTCTGTCTCCCTGTCTCTCTGTCTCTGTCTCTGTCTCTCTGTCTCTGTCTCCCTGTCTCTCTCTCTGTCTCTCTCTGTCTCTCTCTGTCCCTCTCTGTCCCTCTCTGTCTCCCTGTCTCTCTGTCTCTCTCTGTCTCTCTCTCCCTCTCTCTCCCCCAGCGTTTATGACGATCACAGGAGTAGAGAGCAAATCAGGACGCGTGTGTCCAGCCAGGAGACCAACAGAGGCTGGGCGCCTCTCTTCCCGTCCAACATCCATCCCCACGGAGGCCCACGCACGGCCGTCTCCCACGCGTGCCGGCTCCGCCCAGCCCCAGGCCCGGACCTCGCGCCAGGCCACCCCTGGCCTCGGGAATGGCCGCTCAGAACCGCAGGAGCCTGGCGCCTCCTTTGGCCACTAGCTCCTGCCCCATCCACCGGCCGCTGTTCTCACCTCGGGGCTCCCCCCCCCCGGGGTGGGGCCCTGGTGCGCTCATACCCTGCCCCCCCCCATGCCAGGGACATTCGTGGGGCATACAGCGGTCGCGGCAGCGGCTGGGGGTCCTGCCGCTCGTGCGATGCCGGGTTCTTCCCGCCGCACCAGCAGAGGCCGGCGGCGCGGTGACTTGGCCCGTGTACCACGCCGCACTCCCTGTTCGGCGCACACAGCCCCGGCCTGCGAGACTCTGCTGTTCGCTGCGGGGAGCTTCGGGTGTCGGAGTGCTGCGAGGGTCCTCGTGCACGGATTGACTGACGGGAGGCGGGGGTCAGAGAGGCCCGAGGCAGGCCAGAAAGACTTCCTTGAGCCGGGGTCCCACATCGAGATCCCCTGTGCTTTCACGCCACATGGAGCCCAGGGGGAGGAAAGAAACCTGGAGCCGTGGGTTCTCTTCCACGCACCCCCTCCCCGCCCCACGGGCCAGGCGGGGAGGACCTCCACTTGCCTCCGCCCCCAGCTCTAAACTCCTGCCCCGCCCCTGCTGCACGTTGGGGCCACCCCCTGGGAATGGTGGGTGCTTTCCCGGGCCTCTGGGTATGGGAACTCCCAAGAGCTGGAGGAAGGACTCCCTGAACTCCTGACAGGGGTCCCCAGGGGCCAGGGATGGGGACTGCACACTGACCCATGAGCCCCACACACGCCTGCCCTCTCTGTGCAACTTGAAACTGGGTCACAGAGCAAAGCGATGACCAGGCCAGATCCTGTACATGCTCTTGGGGTGTGCACTGAGCACTTCACCCCGCTCCCTCTCCGTCCTTCACGCGATTCCCTTCTCCTTCTCCTTCTTCGGCTTGAACTCGGGGCCTGGACGCTGTCCCTGAGCCTCTTTGTGTTCAAGGCTTGCACTCTACCGCTTGAGCTGTCGCACCACGTCTGGCATTTTTTCGGAGTAGTTGCTTAGAGATTAGATTCTTGCAGACTTTCCTGCCCGGGCTGGCTTAGAACTTCAGTCCTCAGATCTCAGCCTCCTGGGTAGCTAGGATGACAGGCATGAGCCACTGGGTATTTGACCATCCAGCCTACACTTTGCCCAGCAGCCTCACCTGCCCTGGACGCCACCATCGCGGGAGAAAGATCCCCTCCCCTCGGGCCTCCCAGCCTGGCCAATCACGACAGCTCATCCCTCTGTCTTCTCAGTGATTGGTCCAAGAGGAGGCCACATGACCTGTGCTGGACCAATCCCCACCTTGCCTTAAGAACAGGGCGGGAGAACACTGGTCTTTAAGTCTGCGAAGTAGCTGGCAGAGCCTCCCTAACCTGGGGCTGGAGCTGGGTGGCCCAGCGCTTGCTTAGCACCGCCAGAGCCCTGGGGTTGATTCCAGACACCACAACAACCCCGCGGCAGAAGCAAGAGAAGCAGCCTGAGAACTCCGGGCAGCCATCCACCCGAAGACCAAGAGGATAGAGAGCTAGGGGTCCCGTCCGTGCCCCCCCCACTCCACGGGCTCCGCGGCTGGGAGCCCACGCATTCAGCTTGCTGAAGCTGGTTTGAGCATGACCTTTCAACCACTGAAAGGCGTGTATTAAACACCGCCCTTCAAGGACTCGTGAACGAACCGGTTACCTACTCAGTGTGGATTCTGGGCGCCGCACAGATACGCTCCTGGCTGCTGGGAGGCGGAGACAGCAGGCTTCACCACCAGCGCAGGCGCCAGGCTCTGAAGACAGGGTGTCAGGAGGAGGCCGCGGCGCGAGCCCACAGGGCGGGGCGAGGCTCTGAGGCGTGGACTTGTCACCAACGGTGGCCCTAGCGGAGACCGCGAGGGGCCACGCTGGCCACAGAGGGCAGCCAGCACGCGCCACGGGACTGCGCCCCTCCCCCCCCCCGGGGTCTCTGGTTTGCGAAGGGCAGGCACAAAGCCAAGATGATAGCCAGGACCCTGCCGTTGTGAGTTCATTACAGGAAACGGCGGGTGGGGCAGGGGAGAGGCCACAGGAGGCAGGGGAGGACTAGACACGCGTGGGAAGCCACCAAGTTCCACACTCCCAGAGCTCTTGTTGGAAGCTGAATGGAAGTCAGACACCTGTGGCTCACACCTGTCATCCTAGCTACGAAGGAGGCTGAGACCTGAGGATCGCGGTTCAAAGCCAGCCAGAGCGGACAAATGCAAGACACCCTCATCTCCAATTACCCGGCAACACGCCAGAGACGCGGCGCTGCGGCTCAAGTGGTAGAGGGCCCGGCTTGAGTGAAGGGGCTCAGGGAGAGAGGGAGGGCCTGAGTTCACACCCCTGTATCGGCACACTCACACGCACGCGCGCACACACACACACAGGCTCAACTGAGACGGAATGGCGGGTCACGGACACCCCACCCACGTCCCCTCCTGGGCTCTCCCCGTAGCGCCCCTCATCTGCACAGTGGGGGCACCGGCTCCCCGCCGTTCAGTCCTGAGGCTCGCACGGGAGCTGCGTGGCAGACAAGGGCCTGCCGCGTGTCCCCAGCTCAAGTGGGGATCTGTCTGGAGCCAGACCAACGAGTGTGTCTCCAGGGCCAGAAGGGCGGTGAAGAGGCCCGGAACAAAACAGATTATCCTCGAGGCGGCGGCTGAGCAAGCAGAGCCAAGCTGTGGGTTTTGCGGAAATGACTCTTGGAGGGCCAGCGGCACCGGCCTCGCACGGAGATCGGCCGAGGAGGCCCCGCTTCACAGCGCAGACCCACAGCCACGCCGGAGGCCTCCCCCCACCCCCGTCGGGAGAGGGGGAGAGGGCTCCTGTGACCCCGCCCCGTGACCCCTACCCCGTGACCCCTACCCCGTGACCCTTACCCCGTTGCTAGCAGCAGGGGCCTATGTGGGCTGCTGGGTGATGGACAACCCTTCGGCAAGCAGGGTTCTAGAAGCCCCAAGAAGGCTTCCCATGCCTGACTGAGCTTTAGGGCCACTCGTCGAAGGACCACCTCCAAACCAAGGGGCACACAGGGGGCGGGGTGCCTGTTCTTTTCCGTGGGGGCGCAGTACTTGGGTTTGAACTTAGGGCACCGCACTTGCTAAGTGGGCGCCTGGCCCTGTGAGGCACACACCAGCCCTTTTTGCTTTTAGGTTGTTATTATTATTATTTCTTAAGAAAGGACTTGGTGTTTTTGCAAGGACTGACCTAGACCAAGACCCTCCTGCAGGCACGGGACGCCATACCGAATGTGCTGGCTGAGGTGGGCTCTTGCTAACTTGTTTTTGTCGGGACTAGCCCCAAGTCGCTGGGATTAGAGGTAGGAGCTGCTCCTGACCGCCATGAGCTGAGCAGGCGCCTCGGCCTCCCCTCCTCCCCCCTCCCCCACGCTCCGCCCCAGGCAAGCGGCGGGCCACGGACCTAAACCTCTGAGATCCAGGGCCACGGTACACCACTCCTCCTTCCAGTCGACTTGCTCGGCGGGGGGTGTTGTCACAGCCACAGGAAGCGGATACACCCACAGACACGTGTGTAAAACACACACCAACCACAGACACACCTAGTTCATGGGTTTGACGAGTGGGAAGAGGGACGGTGAGGCTCAAGGAGGCGGCCTGGGACATCAGACAGCCCCGGTGAGGGGTGAGGGCACAGGCGGCACCGAGGAGGGGGTCTGGGGCTCCCATGCACACACGGGAGACAGCCCGACGCCCATACACCATGGGGGTGGAAAGGGACAGGTCTGGGGACCAGGCCCCTTCCTTCCTGCTGCTGCAGGGTCTAACCTGGCTCTTCTATACCTCAATGTTTTCCTACAATAAGGCGGGGGGGCAATAGCTTCCCCAAAGTGCTGCTACGAGGGGCTGATCTTCCTGAAGCCCTAGCACCGTGCCGGGCGCCCACTGAGTGCTCATGTCCAGGTAACGCCATGGTCTTGGCAGCAAAGAGCGTTCTAAATGACTGCTCCAAAAGAACAAAGCGAATAATTCCCTCCTATGGGGTCAGGCCAGGAACACCAACATCACATCAATACCCTGTTCTTCAGCTTAGAATCTGCAAAGAACAGCTTTAGAGGGAATGCGCACCATGGAGACTGTCAAATGTCCGTGGGAAAACATAATTAGGTGGCCCAATGTGAATAAAGGGACCGATAGAGACTTGGGCTGCGGCCAGTTCCTGCTCTGTGACTTTACAGTCATGGCCATAGCCAATACTTAGTGATGGTGCCTTATGCACCAGACATTTATTTTTATTCTATATTAATTATATTAAATAGTGAATAATGAATACTTTACATATCTGCTATTATACATCAAAGATTCATGAGTAATAGTCAACGCACCCATTAAATAATGAAAGCAATTCATTAAATAATTAATATTAAATACACTCATTATCTTCATTCCTATGTGATCACCAAATCCTCACCACAGCCCCTGTGAGGGAAGTCTCACATGCCGTTTCCATTTTACAAATAGGGGAATCAGGGTTTGGTCTCAGTTTATCATCCTCACCTCCAGGCTCAGTTTCCCCACCTGTGAGAGGCAAGGACATTCCTGCCCACTCATGGCACAGGGGGTGGGGCCTACGCTCACGGCAGGACTGAGTCTGGGCTGGGTGAGGGTTTGACCCACACAGAGAACATGCGACTTGCATGTGAAAGGCCAGGGCCCCTGGCTTCCCTGGGAATCAAATCCCTTAGTTATGCAACATGGAGCTCAAGTGTTCTACAAGCCTGTCACCTGGGGCCAGCCCCCGCCCTTCTGTAGCCTGGGGCTGAGACTCAGCTCGGGTATTGTGGGTACTGTGGGCTCTGGGGGGGGGGCATCTGCTGTGGGGTGGGCATAATGTCTTCTTGAGCTGACTGCTGGCCAAGCCGATAACTCACCATTTCCCCTGTGCCAAAGAACTCCACGCATCCCAGACTTAACAGGTGTGCTGCGCTGGACGGGTGAAACCCAAACCGAACAGGAGAGGAACATGAAAAGACATAAAATTCTTCCTGACTCCAACATTGTGGAGGAAAAAGACATGTTAACATGAAGAGAGCAGGAAGGTCATGACCTTGGGACAAAAAGGGCCTCCTCTAGCTTAGCTTTAAGGCCCATTCTCAGCCGTTCTCCTCATTGGCCGTGGACCGGTGAACCCAGCTGTGGCCAGCATTCCCAGGGCCTGGCTCAGCTTCCAGGAAGCAACTCGGGCACCAGAGAGAGCCCGGTGGACAGTAGAGTCTGCCGCTTGTTTCCACGCACTGCCCTGCTGTAAAGGATTTGCTATACGTCCGCCTCTGCCATGGGCAGCACAAGGTGCCCAACTGAGCAGGATCTCAGTGTGGGTGAGAGAGTGAGCCAGAGATGGAGAATGCTCATGGTGAAAACGCAGAGCCGAAAGGCACGGGAGAAAGCCAGACCACAGCCGTGACCGCTCACCCACTGAGACAGACGCCCGTGCTCATCCCCGATTCTCAGAGGAGATTTCATTAAGATGATCGAGAAGTACACCTATGCCAGGCCCAGTGGCCTATGCCTGTCTTTCTAGCTACTCAGGAGGCTGAGATCTGGGGATCAAAGCCAACCTGAGCAGGAAAGTCCGTGAGACTCCACTAAAAGTGGAGCTGTGGCTCAAGTGAAGCTGTGGTAGCTAGGAGCAAAAAATAAAGCTTAGGGACAGTGCCCAGGTCCTGAGTTCAAGTCCCATTACACACACACACACACACACACACACACACACACACACACACAAAGTAGCATGTCCAATCAGGAGGGCAGCAGCAGCGTCCTTCTACCAGCAGCACAGCACCCAATACTGAGCAACAGACAGACAGACAAATCCAGCCCCCCGAGGTGCATCTCCTCTCCCTGCTTCTCCTCCTCCCTGTCCATCTCCCGTCTGGGGGTGACTGGCTCCTGAGGGCTGTCACTGGCCTGCCTGCTGCTCCGGTTCCAGGTGACTTTAAACTCGCCTGTGTTGAGGAGGCGAGTGTAACGCCTTTCTCAGAACCGACCCAGAGAGGAAGAGCGGCTTGGACGGTGCGGCACGGGACCACCTGTGCATGCACATGGGGCGGGAGAGAGAGGGAGGGAGGGAGAGGCAGACTCAGACCTAGAGGAGGGAGGTCTGTGGAGGGAACCGCCCGACAGTTCTCACCCAGTTACGAATTACACATTTGCCATCTCTAATCTGAAATCCAAAGTGCTCTGAAATCCCAAATTTCTGAGTGGGAGATGCGGCCCGGGAGAAAGGTTCAGATTTCAGAGCATTTTGGATTTGGGGCTTGGGGTTTTTTAACCTGGTGAGGTATGTACAGTTGCTCCAAAAGCCAAAGGCGTTCTGAACTCTGAGGCACTTCCGGTCCCTAACACTACAGGTAAGGAAGCCTTGACCTGTACAAGAGGCTTGGACCACTTTAGAAAAGCATTAGGACCCAGGGCTTTGGATGTCACTTATTTGTTTGGGTTGTTCACTGTTGTTTTGTTTTTGAGACAGAGTCTCAATAGGTTGCTCAGTCTGGCCTTGACTGCAGACCCATAATCTCATAGGGAGCAACTCCTTTATCACTAATGAATGCCAAGCGCCTGGCCCAGGGCCCAGCGCATAGTAGGTGCACAGCAAGTATACAGAGCCTGCCAGAGCTGCTCATCTGTGAACAGCACTTTCTGCAGGCCTTCTTAGGACGCCCAACTTGGTCAGGTCAACGTAGGAAGGTAAGTGTGGGGGGGGGGGAGTGGGGCTTGTACCCAGGGCCTGGGTGCTGTCCCTCAGCTCTTTTGATCAAAGCTAGTGCTCTCCTATTTGGAGCCACAGTGCCACTTCCAGTTTCTGAGAGGTTAATTGGAGATCAGCGTCTTTGTGATCCTCAGAGCTCAGCCTCCTGAGCAGCTAAGGTTACAGGGGTGACCCGCTGGTGCCGGGCTGGAAAGGAACTGTTAAATCAAGGAAGGGCTAGCCTTGGACTGTACTAAGGTGGGGTGGGGGCGGATTCTTGCCTTACCACTTGCAGCATGACTTCCAGAAAATTCCTAAGTTTCTTAGAACCTCAGGGGTCTTGTCTGCAATACCAAACAGGGATAATGCTACATCCTGTTTATAAAGTGACGTTCAAAAACAAGAAGATAACAGAGCAGGCCCTGGAGGCTGCGTTCCCGGGGGCTGCTGTGGGAAGCCCCTCCCCTTGCTGGTCTCTGGGCCCCCAGGGCCCCATGGCCATGGAAGGACCAAGGTGAGTGGCCAGATGTGGCCAGGAAAGGCCTAGGCCCCGGGGCTGCTCCAGCTGTGGCTCTCCGTGTCCCAGGCAGGTGGCTTTATTCTATTCCAGACAAATACCAGGGAGGTGACGGTCAGGGTTCCCCAAGAAAGCAAACCGCTGCTCTCCAGAGAACAAATGCTGCCCGGAACACAGGTGAACAGCCATCAACCTTGGGCCCGGGACCAAGGGCCAGCCAGCCCCAGAAGAGCCCAGGAGGCCCCTGAGAGGAGGGGTCCCCGAGCTTTCCATGTGCCTGCTGGTAGGAGGTTTGGGGCACATCTGACAAGCGGGGAACATTGTATTTCCATCACTCTCTCCCGAGGCAGAGGGGATGGAGACGTCCCATCCATACCTGCCCTCAGCCAGCGGCCCTGGCAGCGTGGAGTCCCCAGGTTACACACAGCACACACACACACACACACACACACACACACACACACACACACACACACACACCCCGCCCTGGGCATGGGGTGCCTTGCTTCTCCCAGGAAGAGGAACAGCGTCCGGTGCCGCCTTTGTTGAGGGCCTGCCTTGTAAATAAGGAGTCTAGTTGGCTGCGGTGCTCATATCTAAAATCCTAGCTACTCAGAAGGCAGAGGCAGGCAGAGCGCAGTTCAAAGCCAGCCCCGAAGGAAAAAAGAAAAAAGCAGAAAGGACTGGAAACCTGGCTCAAGGGGGCAGAGTATCTGCCTGGCAAGCTTGAGTTCCTGGGTTCAAATCCCAGTTATTGACCTTGACCTTCCACCAAATGAAAATGCAAATAAGGAGCTAAACATCAGCTCGGGACTTCCACGTGGGTCGTTCTTCTACGCAACCGATTCTTACTTTCCAGGTGAGAAAACCAAAGCCCAGAGTGAGAGGCAGCTCATAGCTGGAAAGCAGAGAAGCCAGAATTTGAACTCAGCCCAATCTTAATTTATTTCATGGGCTGGTTCTGAGGTGTTGATAGATCATATTAACCCTGGATTGGGGGTGGGGGGGGAGAAGTGCTTGATCTCTACGATCTTGATGTCTACGAACGACACTGGGAAGGCTGGCAGGTGAACCTCTGAGGCCCCGCGGTAGGGCACCAGCTGGTGGTCGTGGCTTCTAGGGTCCCCCCGGGGTCACACTGGGTGGGGCCCGTGTCTCGGCTACAAGCTCCCAAGAGGGTGCTGGGCCTGGCTGAAAGCCCTGTGGATGGAACTGGTCATGGGGTGGGGAAATGAATTCACCACCGCGCAAACTCATGGCGGCTCCCCGGGGGGAGGGGGGGGAAACTGCTTCGTAGAATGCCAAGCACGAGGCCAATGTGCCTTATGGCCAGAAACCCAACCCCTGCCTGCTCTTGGCCGTCATAGGCCTTGTGAAAGGCCGTGCCCCCCCCCCCCCCCCAATTAGGGAGTAAGGCTCTCCTCTGTCTCTATGGACCCCACAACGCAGGGAGAGTCAGAGGGTGGGCCCTCAGTGTGTCTACGTACTCACACGGGATGGGGGCCCTCCCGAGGGTGTCGGGGTACCCACTTCCCCTCACAGAACAGACTGGAGAATCGCGTGACCATCAGCAGATGCCGTATCAAAACACCAAAGCGCTGCCGGCCACACGCCTGTCCTCCTAGCTACTCAGGAGGCTGAGATCTGAGGTGCACGGTTCAAAGCCAGCCTGGGCAAGAAAGTCCTTGAGACTCTTCTTATCCTCAATTAACTACCAGGAAAAACAGACGTGGCCCTGAGGCTCAAAGTGGTAGAGAGCTAGCCTTGAGCAACACATGCTCAGCAACAGCGCCCAAGCCCCGAGTTCAAGGCCCAGCACTGACAAAACCAACAACCACAAAATTAACCAATCGACCCCCCCAAACCTCGAAGCATGAAGAAATCCTTCCACGGCCTACAGACCTGGACAAGGAAGACCGAGGTGGAGTCTACCATGACAAAGTGGAGCTGCACGCTGGGTGGAATCACGTCACGCGTGTCCAGCCCCCCGTGGCTCAGCGGGGAACTGCCCTACCCACGCGAGGAGCCCTGTGTGCCCTTCCCCTGGCCAGTCTGTAGAAAGTTCCACCGGCCTCATCCTTCAGCGGCTGTGCGAGGGTCTCCTGTGTGCCAGGCTCATTCTGGGATGGCATCGGCCAAAGAACCAGGAAGGAAGCCCGCGCTTTGGCGGCGTTCCGCTCCAGCGAGGGCACTGGTGAACGGCGGGGCACCAGCAGGCTGCGCACCAAAGCCTCACCCTTCCTTTGCGCGATTATTCTGCTTTTGCTCCTCTTTTTGTACGAGACCAGGACTTGAACTCAGTACCCGATACTCCTCCTCCCTGGCTAGCACTCCACCGGCGAAGTCACACCTCCGGCCCCTGGCTTTTGCTAGTTTTTATTTTTCACAGAAATGACACGCCGGATGGCTGACCTGCCTTAGCGACGGCCGTGGGGCCTGAGCCCCGAGTTACCCCAGCGGAGCGCGACGCGGCGCTCCCTCGGGTCTTTGCGTCTCCCCGGTGGCCGTTCTGTGGCCGCGGGGACCGCTTGTGAGACAACCATCGGGACACAAATGCCACCAGAGCAGGAACTCGTCCCGTGCTATTTACAGCGATGTCCCCAGAGCCCGGCACGGCGGCGGGCGCCCCGCCGGCTCTGAACCGTGCGCGGGAGGAGACGGGGCGCGCGGGAGGAGACGGGGCGCGCGGGGACCGTTCTCGACGAGCCCCTCGCGGGGGCGCGGGAGGCTGCGGGAGCCCCGGACGCCTGGCTGGGGCGTGCGCTTTGCGCTCTTTCACTTGGGATTCGGGAACACCGTTGGGTTCTCTGTCCGAATGGGAAGCGCACCGCTGTGCTCCTGGCCTCTCTCTGCGCGGGGCCCAGGTCAGCGTCTAAAGCGAGAGAGGGAGACTGGCACCGTGGTGCTTTTGGGGATGGGGGCCTCCGTCCCTCTGTCCTTCCATCCTCGTGGTGGGGGTGGGGGTGGGGCCTTACCTGGGCGCCCGCGCCCTCTGTGTCTCTCTCTTTGAACAGGTGCCAACTGGAAGCCATGTCCGTCTGCCCCTCTCTCCCCATGGAGGGATCCAAACTCGGACCATCCTGGGCCGGCCCCGGGGCCAAGCTCCACACACAGCACACCTCGGTGGCCTCCGCAGACCACAGGCGAGGGAGGGGCTGGGGGGGGGCAGAGGGGCTCTGTGCGCCTCCCCCGGGGCCTGTGGGGCTCCCACGCCCTCCATCAACAGCGCCCCCTGACCCGGAGGCCACGGGGAAGCCGACCAGGCTCCTGGCACGACGCCATCCCAACGCCAGAGTCCCGGACGCCCTTCCCTGGCCCCGGCCCCGGCCCCGGACACCCACTCTGAGCGAGGAACTCGAGCAACTTCTGTCCAAGACACCGTGCGTGCCAACGCGTCAGTGGGTGAGGAGCCCGAAGCGGCGAAGCGGCCGCCTCCCCCCAGCCTCACCCGACGAGACTCGGTGTTTGCGGATAAAAATACCCTCCCCTCCTCTCCCGCATGGAAGCTGTCCAGGGTCAGCCTCCCACACGCTTCCACTCCGTTCCCGGCTCTGGTTATAAAACCTTGCGCCCAGAAATAGAGCGCAAGGGGATTTCATGGATATGTTCTCTGCCATAATTGCAGCATCCCTGCAAACTTTGGAGGAATTCGATTTCAGGCTTTGAACACACAGCTTTCAAAGCCCCATGGGTTCCCCCCCCCCGCCCCCTACCCGGGGTTATTAAACCTCAGGATCAGCTGATGCCTCCCATTGATTCTCCTCCTCCTCCCCCCTTTTCCTCTCGTTCTCTCCACCCTCCGGGACAGGGGTGAGACCGCAGCTCTTCTCCACTGGCTTCGACTTCCTCTGGTCTTTGCCACGCACCCCCAGGAGCCCCTCTGGACTGCCCAGCCCCAGCTCTTCCTCCCTGCCTGGTGCCTGCCGGCCACTCTGGCTCCCGACGGCCTTTCCACCACCAGCCCCCCCTACCCCCGGCCAGCCTTGCCTTATCCTTTCTACCTCGTCCAGACCCAGGGCTTGGGGGGAGAGAGAGAGAATTCTGCTAGAACACATCTAGGGCCACCATCTTCCCCCAGGGGGAGACTGGAGAGCCAGCCCCGGGGGAGGGGGCAGAGGTGGCGGTGGTGTCCAGGGCAGGATGGGAACCCAGGACCCCCGTACCAACGAGGCACCTCGAGATGAGGTTACTCCCCAAGCCCCTACACATCAGCACCACAACGCAGCTGATGAGAGCGTCTCCACGGACCACCCTCCGGCCATAGGTTCCACGGCCATTGTTTTGTGGATGGAGAAACTGAGGCACGGAAAGGGTAGGGTTCTGCCAAGGTCACATGGGTGTTGGCAGTCGGAGCAGGGGTTTGAGGTCAGAGTTGAGGTGCAAATGTCCCGGCCCATAGCGCTGAACCCAGCCTGGGTCCTGCTATGATGGCTCTTGCGCCGGACTGCTCATCCTCTCACCGAATGAAGCCTTTCCCAGCCCCATCTCCACTGGTTCCCAGCCCCCCGCCCCCGCCCACGTGCTCCACCCCCCCCCACACACACACACTGGTGGGTCCTGGACGCACATTCTCTTGCTGATGGCATTACACATGTCTTCTCAACCCAGCCCCCATTCCTGGGGTGCTCTTCTGAATTCTCCCAGCACCCCTCGCTGCAGTCTCCCAGGCCCCCTGAAGCCCAGCCTGGGCTGAAGTCCAGGCCCACATCTTTTTAAGCCTCAGAGGTCAACGCCATCCCCCGTGTTCTCTGAAGTCTGTAAACCAGCCTCCCCAATTCGCAGACCGTAAAACCCAGAGAGTACTAAATACTAGGGTCAGGTACAGAAACACCTACAGATTCATTACCTTCAATCAATCAATCAATAGACCAATATCAATGGGTGTATTCCTCCATTTCTATCACGTGCCAGGCCCTGACCTAGCCCTTGGAGGACATGACAAGGCCCTGCCCACCTCCTAGGTCTCTTCCTGAGAACAGAATGGACAACACTGGGGTCCCTAGATGCTTGATGCCTTCCCAGTGCCCCCACCCCCACTTCCCAGGTACCAGAACCCAACCGAATCTGGTTAAGTCCGGCCCATGAACCCCCATGGTCCATTCCCTTGTCAGTGATTGGTTTAGGCATGGCCACATTATCCAGTTCCAGCCAATGAGATGCCGGGAGGGGGGAGGGGGGACACGGGGACTGGCTGGGTGCGTGCACAAGGGGACAAACTCCCTGACAGAAGAAACAAAGGCTACCCTTTGCCTCCCGTGGGATGGGGCTGCAGGTTTTGGTCACGAGGTGGTGGCCAGGCTCGTTCCAAAGTGCTTGGCTGAGTGAGTCTTGGGTTCTCCATAAATCACACCTGTCAAGCACTGTGAGTCCCTCTGCCCTTCCGCCATGCCTCTTCCAGCAGACATTCTGCAAGATGCTCCAAAGCCAGAACGGATTCCCTGCCTGACCATAGAGCAGCTCTCTTCTTCCACCCCGGACAGCTGTGTCTGAGTCAGGGGCCCCACTTCTGGGAATTCACCCTCAAGACAATGCCGGGACGCTGGCCCAGGGGTCCGCAAATAAGCACGCTTCTCCGCGATGCCTAGGACAGCGAAATTCTGGATACGACCTAAGTGCCCATCAGGAAGGGATCCATTAAATCAATTATGGCAGAGCCACTTATGAAAGATGAGGCAGCGGCATATTTATTGATGCTCAGAATGTCCATCCTCTATTATTGAGTGAGAGAGAAAGGCAGAGAAAACAGTTTCCATCTTCGTACCTGTCCATCAGAGAGATGTGCCCGGAAGGACACGTGACAGGAGGGAAGGGAGTGAGCCTTGTTTGGTGCCATTTCCTCTGAGTTTTACTTGCCTCTTTCTACTTTGTGATACCATTTGAATTTTATATAATCATTATGTAACACTTCTATAGCCGAGGGGAGAAAAGGCTACTTTTATTTTGAAAAGAGGAGAGAGAAGAGGAAAAAAAAAAAAAAGACATATAGAATCACGGCCAGGATCTACCTTCCTGGGGCGTACCGTCACGTGAGGAGAGGGGAGCGTGGGCTTTGCCTGCTCACCGGAAGCCCCCTGCCATGACACCGGCCTCTGCCTAGTGCGGGGGACTCGGCGACAGCGAGAAGAGCAGGAACCAAACGCCTGAGGATAAACACAGGGGGCTCGCGCGCGGCCCAGAGACGTCAGGGGACATTGCTTGCCCAGTCTGGTGGTCAGAGAGCTAAGGGGCAAAACCACAAGGTGGCCTGAGGCCCTGCCCAGTGCAGTACCCACGGAAGGCCTGCCATCGGCGTGCCACAGCCGTCCCCCTGTGTGTGTGCGGGGGGGGGGGGGACCGGGCTCCAGGACACCTTGCCAGGCCAGGGTCCTGCAGGGGGGGGCGCGTCCGCGAGCCCCCTGCGCAGTGTGACATCGCAGAAAGCACGCAAACCCTCCCCGACGGAAGCTGCAAGCCAGCCCTAGGAGACTTGCTGCCCAATGCGTGTGCGCTTTGCGTACGTACTCGCTACTGTATATCGTTTAGGGAATAATGACAAGGGGAAAAAAAGGGTCTGCGCGTGTTCAGCAAGTGCATAATTCCATCCCCCCCATGGTTGGTTGAATTTGGGGATGGGGCACCTGCGTGTGCGGAGCCGGAAGGGAGCTGACGGAATTTTCCCCTGTCCACTCGCCACTGCTCAGATTTGTCCTAGGGGTGTCGGAGGCACGGCGCCCGGGGGGCCCCCCTCTGGCACTGGTCCTTTCCTGGAATTCTGGAAGGACACGCAGGCGGCCTTCCCCCAGCGCGCGCGGCCGGTCCGCGGCCCGGGCCCTCTGTCCTCGGCTGGCCGGTGCAGAGCGCAGCGGCTGCTCTCCGCGGTGGATGCGCTGAGACGCGGGGCCCTGGCTGCCTCTGGGGGGGCAGGCCACTTCCGAGAAACCGTGAGGCCCTGCGTGCCCCCCACGAGGGCCGGGGGGGTGCCTTTCCGACAGACATAAAGGAACCAAGTCCAGGCCTATCCCCCCCCCCCCCGCACCTGGCCTCTCTCCTGGTGCCCCCTGGGCCACCACTGCCCTGCCCTGGAATGACCAGGTCAGCCCCTGCGCCCCAGAGCCCTGTTGAAATGATCCACGCTGGCCAGTCCCAGCCTGAGGATCGATCCCACCTGTTCAGAGCTCGGCCCCTCCACTGCCTCTTCCTCCGGCCGGTCCCCAGGACTCTCTCCCCGGTGGCCCTGCACACTGGGGGCTGTGTGACAAACTGTCTTTCCCACAGCCCTTGTCCCCTGGTCTGTGGATGGTAGCAAGGCCTACGGGGGGGGGGTGGTGAGGGGGTCACCTGCCTCGTGGGGAGGCTGCAAATATGCAGACGGAGACACGTGGAAATGGGCTCAGGTAGCATCTGGCACACGGAGGTGGCCCCGCACTTATGTATTTTTCATTTAATTTCGAAACCTTTCTGGGTGGTGCTAGGGATGAAAGCCAGGGCCTCCCACTGAGTTACACCAGCACCCCTGCCCTGCCGGGGCTCCTCAAACGTCACTCGTTTTTTTCTCTCTATCTACACCTCCCCTTCTTCTTCCCTCCTCCTCCCCCTCCTCTGTCCCCAACTCTCCTGCCCAGGATCAGCTACACAATGGGTGAGATTGGTGAAAACTGAAAACGGGGTGAGCGTCCTGTTTGAAAATTACGAAGAACTGCAATATGGCACCCACCGTCAGTGTGTTCAATCAAGCGAGGACGCTGGCGGGACCCGCCCCCTCCCACCGCCCCCCCCTCCGCCTCCCCCCTCCCCCCCGCACAAGAGCTATCTCCCCCTCCTCTCCTTCCCATTAGTCTCTCGGGCCTGATTTTCCAATTCCAGGGACCCAACAATTCATACCCTCCCCCCGATTTTTTTGTTATGTTATCATAGTCAATTGGTAAAGCTTTAGTCATTCCACTTCGGTGGGGGGTGGGGGGGAGAAGGGAGCCAATCAGAATGGGCAGCGAGTCTGGGAAATAAGTCATTACTAAGGAAACACATTTTATTACTCACGGATTAATATGCTAATGGGGTGAGGAGAAGAGGAGGAAGTTGGCGTTTTGCATGTGACTGAACGAATAGATGAGATTTAATTTATAACGAACATACTTCTTATTTCCAAACAATGCTGCCCAAAGCCCTCTCCCTTAACCAGGTCTGTGCTTCTCCCGTTGGCAAGCAGTCCACTCGGGGAAACCTTTTGGCTGCTACAGATCCTGGCAGAATCCATCTGCAATGAATCTACCGGGTAAAATGAGACGTCGTCTTCCATGACCTTGCACGGCACACACGGGGTTTGAGCAAAGCCTTGCTGGAGACCGATCCTGAATAACAAATCCTCCCTCCCCGCTCCCCGCCACAGGACCATCAATCCTCCGAACACCGCTCTGGTATCCGGAACTCATCGCCCTCCATCACAAGCCGCGCCGTAGCCACCTAGGCCCAGACCGCCTCCCGCCAAGCCCCCTCGCCTGCCGGTCTCCTCACTCAGGCTCCTCGTCCCCTCTGGGGGGTCCCCTCCTCCCGGAAGACCCGGGGCGGCTTCCCAGGCTCACGGGGCCCCGGCAGCACGCCTGTGGCTGGCTGTCAGTCACCGTGAGGCCCCAGGCTCCGATGTCCACCGTCTCGAGGGTGGGGGTGGGGGGCGGAGGAGGGGCAGGAGAAGGGTGAGGGTGGTCTCAGCTCTGCTTCCAGCCAGCTGCACGCCTGCGCTGAATAAATCTGGCAGGTGAGCACCCCAAGTGTGCAGCGCACAGCTCGGTCAAAGCCAGGTGCGCAAAATGTATTTCTAGGTGTGTTCTGACACCAGCGGGGCGGCCCGCGGCCCTGTCTGTCTTTCTGTCCGTCCGGGTGTGAGTTCTAACGGTGCCTTTGCTCCCTCTCGAAAGCATCTGGATGGCCAGAACCCCTGACGCAGCTCCCCGTGGTTAGCACGCACTAGGTACTTAGTAAGAACCGTCAGGGGCCCGCGTCTCGGGCGCAGAGCAGGTGGCCCGCACCTGCGCGGGGCCCGGCTGCGGCTGGCCGGGGCTCAGGCGCTTCCCGGGGGACCTTTTGCTAGAAAGAAGCAAGAACCCAGGCTGGAGAGTGAAGGAGTAAGCGAAGGAGCTCCGCCTCCCTGTGGGGGGTGCTGGGGGGGGGGGAGGAACAGCAGGGTGGGGAGGCAGGGGAGGGTCGAGCACTCTCAGGACCCACCCCCCTGCCCCGTATGGGGCCCCAGCTTCCTGCCCCAGTCTGGAATCCGAGCCCCCCTGCCCCTCTGGAAGCACCAGGAAATCACAGCTCAGCTCCCCCGGGGCAGGAGGGTGGCAGGGGGGACTAGCACGCAGCACCCACGCGACCCCCACGGACCCCTCCCCACATAGGTGCAGGCGCCACGGGGGAAGAATGGCCATCACCCACCCCCTGTGGACCCTTCAGACTCAGAAGCAGCGCCCCCCCCCCCCCGGGGCTGGTCAGCAGAAGTTCCAGCCACAGACCATGCCCGGTCATGAGGGAACCTGCCGTCCGCTGTCAGGTGCCCTGTGGGGAGCCACTCTCACGTTACATGTGGGGAAACCGAGTCACAGGGAGGCAGAGCCCGTGAAGAGCCAGCGTTCCACAGCCCAAGGCCCGCAGGGTTTGGAGAGTTCCCGGGGGCAGCGGTGCCGGGCATCCACCCAGCCCCTGAGGAGAGCCGGGGCTCCTCTCCGCCGGGCTGTGTGACCTTGAGGCTGCTCAGCCTCTCTGGGCCTCCTGTCCTTCTGCAAGGCTCATAAAGGCTGGGACACCTCTGCGGCCAGGATGCCTGGGGAACGGGGGGCACCAGGCCCCGGTGTGGCAGGTCACGCTCTACCCCCCACCTCCGCGAGCGCCCCGGCCTGCGGCCCCGGGTTCCCGAGGCCCCCTGTCCCGGCCCCGGGGCTGTCCTGGCTGCGGACCCGGCCCTCCGGGCACCTGCCGGCAGGGCGGGGAGGAGGCGCCCGGCACCCCGGCCCCGGGAAGCCTGGGGGGAGGCCCCGATCCGGCCCGGTGGGGAGGGCGGCGGGGCCGCCCCAGCCCGGAAAGTTGTTGCGGCCGGCGGAGGCGCCTCCCCGCCCGGCGCCCACCCAGGCCGCCGGCCCGGTGCCCGCCGCGCGCGCCGGTGCCCGCTCAAGGTCACCGCGGAGCGGGCGCCCGCCCGGCGCGCCCCGGGGCCGGGGAGCCGGGAGCCGGGGCGGGGACCCCGGCCAGCACCGGGGGAAGGGGGAGAAGGGGCAGCGCCCGGGGACCGAGGCCCGGAGCCCGGAGCCCGGCCGCCCGCCTCACCTGCACCGGCTCCGGAGATGCCGCCCGCGCCGCCGCCTCGGATGCGCGCCCGGCCCGGCCCGGCCCCGCCGCGGCTCCGGCTCCGCCACCGGGCGCCCGATCCGCCCGATCGCCTCGCCCGGCCCGGCCCGGCCCGCGCCCGCCTCCCTCCTCCGCCGCCGCCGCCTCCGCCGCCGCCGCCGCCGCCGCGCTGCACTGCGCTCCGCCCGCCCTGCGCCCGCCCTCCCTCCCCCTCCTCCCCGCCTCGCCGGCCTCCCGCCCGCCCGCCCTCCCCACGCGCGGACAGCGCCCCCTCCCCACCCGCGAGCGAGCGCGGGGCCGCCCTCCCCGTCCCCGGGGTGCCGGCACCCCAGCTTCCAGCCCGGGGGAGGGGGTGGCGGGAACAGGGGCCCGGACCTGGGGGGGGGGCGCGGCTAGCCAGCGCCCTGGGACCCCCGGGAGGACAGGGAGGGACCGGCCTCGACGGGGCCAGGACCTCCCCGGCCGGCCGGGCTTCCCCTCGGGGCTCTGCAGAGCCGGGCTGGGCCAGCAAGCGGGCGCCCTGACTCCCAGAGCCTGGGTCTGTTCCACAGCATCAATTAATCATGCCCGCTTGTTTATTTATTCATTGGCTTTATAAAAAGCCAAATGCACTGCTCTCTGGAAGACAGAAGGCCCCCCCGCGGGCGGGGCGAGGGCGAGGGGGACCTGGTCACTCCCTCCCCCGGGCACCTCCTAGCCAGCCAGGCTCTCTGGAGACCCGGCTGCCCCGAGCCTGGTCACTCGGTTCTTGGGAATGGCTGGGAACTTGGTGCCAGGCATAGGGGCCCAAATTCACCCTGGTCTGCAGAGCAGACTTGCCACGGAGCACTGGTCACCACGGCTGGGGGCTTAAGTCCAGGAGGGGATGGGGGGGGCTGGGGGGGGCTGGGCGCCAGTGATGGGAGGGAAGGCAGGGAATCCGCTAGGTGTGACTCGAGGAGTCCCCAGCACTTCTTGGCTGCCAGTGCTCCCTTCTCACGGCTCTGCCTGCCCGCCCCGGCAGCTTGGCAGATAGCACCCTCCTCTCCTGCGGCATCCCGGGGTGCTCTACCAACCCCGGCTCCTCCACCTTCCTCACCCCCGCCCCCCCAACTCCACCGCAGGGCCTCTGATGGCCAAGCCCGGTGCCCCGCCCACCACCCTCTGCCCACCGCCCCTGTGTGCAGCCTCTTTGCCCCCCTCCTCAGGATGTGGGCAAGGCCTTCCCACACCCTTCCCGCCTTGGTTCACAATGTCCTCCCGGGTGTGCATTCAGCACCGCGCCCCGTGGTCCTTCCATCTCAGCGTTGAGGCCCTGGCCTCGACGGCTCACCTCCCGCGCCAAAACCTCCAGAAGTCAGCGAGCTTGCTGAGGAGGCACACGGATGCACGCCCAAAGTCAGAGTCACAAGCAGCTCAGGGCAAACGTGATCGGCGCCAGAGAAGTCCCAGTGACAGACGTCACGGGCCGTGCAACCTCGGGCACAACCTCGACCCCTCTCAGTCCCCAGTGCACCTGGTCAAAGGGCAACCAATCCCACCTCCTTCCCAGGCAGCCCCCCGGGGTCCCGAAGCGTCTCCAGCGCGCGGATTCCGGGCACCTGCGGTGTGCTGAGGAGTCCAGGGGTGGTGGGAATCGCAGATTCAGACGCCCGTGAGCACCAGGCCACGCCCAGGGAGTCAGCGTGTGGGGGCTCACGGCTCTCTCTTCTGGAACCCACCAGGAGGGAAACGCAGCGAAGCCCGGGAGGCGAGCGGGAGCAGCCGGCCATGGCTGTGTGCTGGGGTGAGGACGGGCAGCCCGTGGGTCTGCCCGGTGGAAGGTGGACAGCCACCGCCCCCCTCTGCTCACCGCCGGCCGGCGGTGCGCACCACCAGCCCGGACCGCACCGCAGCGCTCTGGATTCTCAGGACACGCTGAACATCTGGATTTTTTTTTTCTCTCATCACCTGGCTTTTGATTTTTTTTTAACGTGAATATATTTTTTTAAATGTCATTGGCAAATTTTAAAAAGTTGAAACCCTGAGGGGACGAAGTACGGTGCGTCTGTGGTTCGCTTCCGGCCATCGGGCTGGCCTCCTGTGGCCACTGGGTCAGTGAGCAGAGAGGAGACACAGACCAGCCCTCCCCACCCTCTCCTCTCTCCAGCCTACCTGGGGAGGGGGGTGCGCAAAGGCTCATGGGAGTGGCCTGCCTCTGGAGGAGGTCAACTTGGAAGACCCGTCCGTCACCCATCTCTCCCTTGACGGTGGGCGGGGCAGGGGGCAGGACTCGAGGGGAGCAGTGTGCGGGCACGGAGCATGCGCGATGGGCCCCGCGGGCGGGCGGCGTCCAGGCCCTTCTGGTGGAAGGAAGCGTCGCCAATCTGGACACCCGGGGAAGTCTCGCTTCACTAAAAATAGGGAGGGCCCCGACAGACTCCTGAAGTTTGGGGACGTATTGAGACATGGAACTGGCAGCGAGGGAAGAGGGAAATGGCCACCATGTCCCTGTGGCGGGGGGGAGGACAGGGGCCCTGTGAACCCCGAGTTCATGATGAGAGAACGAAGCCCGGCAGAGCCCGAGGCAGTGTGAGCCCAGGCCTGGGGTGAGAAGCTGCTGGGGTGGGGTGGGGGGGGTGGGGAGGGGGGCGGCTGGGATGAAAGCTGCCCTCCCCAGTGACTACGGGGATTCTTTTAGTCAAATGAAGTCAGCAAATGTCTCGCCCACAGCCGTAATCTGTAAGCCCGAGGGGAGCGGCACACACGGAGGCGCAGGCCGCGTGGGGAGGCTGCCTGGGTAAAGACCCCCGCCCGAGGCAGCTCCGCACCCAACTCCCCGCAGCATGTGACCAGCACACTGGGGGAGACCCTCGCGGGCCTGGCGGGGAGGACCGTCGGGTTGGGGCTCAACGCCCCCTTCCCCCCCCCCACATCACGTGAGGCTCACGTGCCCTGCAGAACATTGCAGCAGCCAGGTCCTGCGCAGGAGGGGACTCGAGGAGCCGGGACGCCCCAACCCCACCGACGGCAGGCCCGAGGGTCACCGCCAAACAGCTCATAAAGGCTTCCCTGCAGGGGCTGTGTGACAGCAGGGGAGACAGGTCCCCCCTACTCGTCTCAGGCTCCGTGGGGGAGCTTTCCTGGGTGCCAGGACTGTTCCTGAGCTGGTTTTTTGCTCGAGGCCGCTGACGCTCTACCCCTTGAGCCACAGCCGCGCTTCTGGCTTTGGCTGGCTGAGGAGAGAGAAGCGTCTCGAAACCTGCCTGGGCTGGCTCCAAACTCTGGTCCTCACATCTCAGCCTCCCGAGTAGCGGGGTCCGGGCGTGAGCCCCCGGCACTTGGCTCTCCGTGAGCTGCTGGCCAGCACGGTTGGTTGCGTGCTTGTGTAGTGGAGGAAGCGGCCCGGGTGCTGGGCCAGCCTGGGGAGGAAGGATTCACTCTCTGCAGAGTGGAACTTCAGCCGGGTTGGGAGGAAAGCATGACAACGACAGAAACCACAGGAAATCTTTCCCATCCCAATTACTCTGTGTTTCAAGACGTGAGCTGACTTCATCCACCCAGCAAGTCTTCAAGGCAGACATTTGTGCCAGACGCGGCTGCCGCCCGACCTGTGCCCCAGCCTGCCGGCCCCAGCGCGCGCCGTGAGCCCCGCCTTCTCTCACCTGGACATTTTCTGGGGGCGTCTGTCCTTGGTCAGTGGGTGGCCACGGCTTTGGGGGACGGCTCACGCCCTGCTGGCCACAGCCCCAGGCAGTCCACCTGCTCCTCCAGCTGCGTCTTTGCAGAGCTCCATCCAGAGACCCCAGGCAGCTGGGGCCCCCTCGCCACACGTCTGCTGGGCAGCCAGGCCCCGCACGCCGCTCTTGCTCCTAGGTTGCCATGGAGGGAATGAAGGACAGATGAGTCTCAGGGGCCTGGCGATGTGCGAGTCCAGGGAAGAAATACGGCAGCCACAGGTCTTGGGAGCCAGGCTGAGGATGCATCTATTCGTTGACACCCCCCCACACACGTACGCCCCTGGGCCCTCCAAGGTGAGCTGGGCCTTTGCACACGCCCAGGATTCCAAGATGGTGGAAGCCTCCTTCCCCGGTGGGACTGTTTGGGAAGGTGAAATTGAACACAGGAAACGATCTGGTCCTACGTGGTGTCCTACAGATACAACCCCTCACATGACATGGGGGGGTCTCCTCACACGAGCATCGTGGACTTGAGAAAGAACCCTGGGAATTCAGACTGGCCATGGGAGTGGCTCGGGCAGTTGTAGGCAGCACGCCTTATCGTGCCAAGAGAAGCCACAGAGGATGCTGGGAGCCGCAGAGGATGCTGGGATGGAGAGGAAGTGTTGGGCCATCCAGGTCTTGTGATGCACGGCGGGGCCTGTGCATGCACCTGTGATGCAGCTGTGTCCTGAGGAGGTCAGAGAAGACCAAGCAGAGCCCCCCAAGATCAGATTGCAGCCCCCCTTTGGGGATCCTCCCCCCACTTGCGTGCGAGCGCCTCAGCGGGGCGGGAAGGTGGACCCAGTCATCTTTGACCCTGTGTGAAGACAAGGAGTCGCGGTGGGGGCTGCGGCCTCCGCCCTGTTGAATGGGGGCAGCCTGGGCTTGGCTCCCCTTGACTGAGGCCAAGCGGGGACAGGAGCCCAGAACTGTCCGTCTTCCGTGCCCTCTGGAGAAACTGGATTATCTGGGTATTGATGGGAATGTTCTGGAACTCTAAAATGCCATCAACCCACTTGAAAAGTTTATAACTGTGCCAAGACCAAACACAGCACAGCCTGGAGAGCCGGGGGCAGCTGGGCCTGGGGTGTGATTTCAGCCAGATGCTGGCGAATGAATGTGAAGGCCCCCGAGAAGTGCGAGGCCGGGGGTGGGGGTGCCAGGGCTGCGTGGAAGGAAAAGGCTTTCTCTCCCCCGGGTGCGTGCTCTTTAAATGCCGCACGTGGAGGAGCTGCACGCAGCAGCCTTTTGATGGTGAGACTGGGGCCTCCAGGAAAGGCGCGGCTCGTTAGAGGAGCGGGGCTCTTTGCTGGAGAACTCTTGGGCCCACATGGAGGACAGGCCGGCCCTGGGGGAATTAGCACCCCACTGAACACCCTGGTGTAAGCGACTTGAGCAGGGGCCTGCGGGACCAGCCCCTCGCCTCAGGCAGGACGACGCTGCGGCCTCTCTTCCCATCAGCCCCAAGGCCTCGAGGTGGGCACTGGTGGGGCAGTACCCATGGCCACAGCTCACCTTGTTCCCGGACATTACCTGGGATCGCCTCTCAAATAAATTGCCCCCGCACCAGGCTGTTTGCCTCGGGGTCTGTTTCCTGGAGAAATGGAGCCTGGAATATCCCGATGAGGTCAGTGCACTTTGTGGACGGAGCCTGCATCTAAGCCCTAGCTCTGACCTTCGTGGGGACCAGGTCTCCTCATGCTGCAGTTCAGAGCTCAGCCTGGGGCTCTGGAGAGGCGGGACCTCCAGTGGGTGGAGAGGAATTTAGGTCATTGGGTAGGTGGAGGCGGGCTCTTCGGTGAGGGGAGAGGAAGTTAGGTCATTGGGTAGGTGGGGCGGGACCTTTGGTGGGTGGAAAGGAAGTTAGGTCATTGGGTAGGTGGGGGCGGGACCTTTGGTGGGTGGAGAGGAAGTTAGGTCATTGGGTAGGTGGGGCAGGACCTTCGGTGGGTGGAGAGGAAGTTAAGTCATTGGGTAGGTGGGGGTGGGACCTTCGGTGGGTGGAGAGGAAGTTAGGTCATTGGGTAGGTGGGGGAGGGACCTTTGGTGGGTGGAGAGGAAGTTAGGTCATTGGGTAGGTGGGGGCGGGACCTTCAGTGGGTGGAGAGGAAGTTAGGTCTAGCCCGTGGGTCCTCAACCATGGGTTCCTCATGGCGGGGTACCGGGCCAGCCCAGGCCCAAAGCCCAAGTAAATCTTCCGATGGAAGACCATGGGAAGCTGATCAAACCCACCTTGTACTTAAAATGATGCTGGCAGCCTACCTGCACCTACCTCGTGTGTCTCCTGTGATGGCCCGTCTTTTTATGAATTCATGCATTCTACAATACTTGTTGGGCATAGCAGCTGTACAGGGCATTCCCTGGAGACTGAGAAGGGCCTCGAAGGAATCCATGGCGCCCATGGCACTCACAGAGTGGGGAAGCCCGACACTGAGCAGGCAGAGGTCAGGCTGCCGGGGTGATGAGATGGGGCCCACGGAACATCGGTCCTGGTGTGTGGAAGTGAATTGCCGCTTAATAAATAAATGTCTTTCCCATACAAGGTTCCACATTGCCCTTGGGTGACCTTCCCTCTTGCTCACCCTCCACCCTTTTCCCATTGGTCCAGTTAGGAAATGTTTTACTAGCCCTCCTGCATGCCAGGCTCTCTGCTGGGTCCTAGAAATACTTTGATGAGCAAAACAAATACCGGCCTAACTTTCCCCAAAGTGTTAGATGTTTGCATCCTAAAGTAGGTCATCACAAGGGAAAGCTAACTACGCACAGCGCACGACACAAGAAACAGGCGCATGTCTGCGTGGCTGCTGACGGTTCTCAGACAAAGCAGTGCTGAAGACTAGGGAGTAAGTGGAGTTAACCATGTGAGGGTGGAAGAAACTTCCGACAAGGAAGGAACAGCACGTGCAGAGGTCCTGGGGTCGGTGGGGAATGAGCAGGACAAGGGGGAGAATCAGAAAGAAGGCCAGAGAGACTAGAGAGAGTCAGTGGGACAGGAAGAAGCGGACATGGGTCCGCTTGCTATTGATATTCATCAATATTCCACCTTCATGGAGAGCTAGTCGACATGTCAGTCTCTCACTCAAGCAATTGGTAGGCATTATGTCATTCAAGTCTCAAGCAGCTCTTTGAGGTGAGGGCCTTGGCCACGCACTTCACGCGGACCCCAGAGGGGCCAAAGAACTTGCTGAGGTCGCTGGGCCCCTGGTGGCCGATATGTGGAGCCCTGAGCCCAAACCGCAGAGGCTGTGCCCGTCTTCATCTCACAAGCAACAGAGCACAGCAGTGGCTTGTGAACTCGTCACCGGGAGAAACCGCGCAAGGCACCGCAGGGCCTCTGTACAGCTGGATGCAAGCCAACAGTTCTTTCAAAATAAAACATGATGATGATGATGATGGTGATGTCGTACCAGTACTAGGCATTAAACCCAGGGCCTTGAGCTCTTGCTTGGCATGGTGGCTCGGGGCTGACACTCTACCACTCAAACCACAGCTCTACTTCCCCAAAGAAAACTTTAAACGGTTGAAAGGAAGGAGAGCAATGGGAAGCTTGGGGCCACAGCGAGTCCAAAATGGCGGCCTGAAAACGGGGAGACGGGGTGGGGGTTGGGGGTGTGACGTGAGCCAGGCAGAGAAGGTGCTGGCCACGGCCCCTCCCCAGAGGCAGCCACGGGACGCTTCCGTGACCGGCCCTGAGCAGGGTTGGTGGAGGGGAGGAAGGCGGAGAGAAGCAGGCTGCAGACCCCAAGGCTCATCCCTGAACGTGAGCGCTGCCTCTGGGGAGGACAGCGGGGAGGAGGCGGACGTGCGAGGCTCGGAGCCACGCCAGCTCAGGAAAACGCCAGGGCGCCACGTGTGGGGTCAGGAGAGAAAGGGGGGACCCGCAAGACCCCCAGGACACCCCATGGTGAGGAATGACACGACTGAGGAGGGTGGTTAGGTTTTTTTCCTTTATCCATCCATGCAGGAAATGAAGCTCCGGGGGCGACAGATGGAAGGCATGTGGGTGCCCTGGACAGCGGGCACAGGGCTGGGGCGGCGATGGGCTGGGCGGGCTGGGCAGACACGGGGCAGGCCTTCAAGCACACAGCCCCAGGTTCCCCGGCGCCTCTGAGGCCAACGAGGAACGCCAGCCAGGCACAGCCAAACCAGGGCTGGGCGAAGCGCCCTCCTCGTTGGGGGGTGCGAAGGCCTACAGGGGTGCAGCTCCCCATCCCGCAGCGAGAGGCCGCCAGCCCTCGCCGGGCAGAGGCAGCGCAGCCGGGCGTCGAGGGCCGCCGGACGGAGCGCTGGGGGGACGAGGGCCCTCCCTGCCTGTGGTGGAATGGAGGTGGACTCGCCCCACGGGGCCACAGCAGCTAAGCCGGAGGTGCCAGCGAATGAGGACGCAGGCATGCGCGCGGGATGGCCTAGAAAGTCAGACGCAGGAAGCCGGCGTAAGATGACATCGTGGGGACATACTGGATTTATGAATAAACACACCAAGACCAGCAGGTAGCCGCGGGTCCCACGCAGGTGGAGTGGATCATCGCCTCGTCACGGGTTTGCACAAACCTCAGCCCGTCAAATACCCAAATGAAGGATGGCGGAGTAAAGCCTTTCCATCACCCAGCGCCTTTCCAAAGCCAGGAAAGAAGATTTTAATAAACACGACGCGGGGGGGTGGGGGGGAAGATCCCCTGCAATTCTAAATGGCAAGCAGAACAAAACACGACCAAGCAAAACGGCCACAGAAAAACGATGCACTGGAGGGAAGACCGTCACCACGGTGTGTGAAGGGGGATCGCACGCCGCCGCGGCGGGAGCAGCAGGGGGAAGGCGAAAGGCCGTGGTGTAAACCCACACCAGCAGCACTCGGCCTTCACTCGACCACCGCTTCCCCGCCCCCACGGAGTCCCCGCGACACCTGCCAGCCCGGCAGCATTTCACGTCCGAGGAGCTGCGACCACACCACCGCCATCTGGAAAGATCGCACCACCCAGCACGCAAGCTCCCTGTAGAAAAGGGGGAAGGCACACACGTGTACAAACAGCACTCACAGGTGCGCGTGTGCACACAAGGAAATGATGAGGGCACAGACACCGCAGGCTGGTGGGGTACTGAGGAGCTGGGAGGAGGGAGGGCTGGAGGGGAGGGGGTGCACCACACAGACGGGGGAGGGGAGAATCATAGCAGGCTTGACACAAAGGCCAGGTGCCCTGCCAGTGCCGAAGGGCTGGCTTTTTCCCTGGGCTCTGCTGTTGTCCGGTAGCACTCGCAGTGATCAGAGAACACTCTGTGCCCTCCAAGGAAGGTTAGCCACGAGCCGGCCACGTGGCCCAAACGGCCACCCGCGGCTCCTGTGGAGGCCAGCAGAGCTGTGGAAGGGCCGACGGGGCCGGGTCTTATCCGCAGGGCTGGGGATGGAACCCGGGGCCGAGCACTCAGACGCGGCAGCTGAGCTACAGCCCCAGCCCGAGCAGTCCACTCCCGGGCCATCTCTCTTCCCCTCCCATCATCGAGGCCTCAGCCTTCCCTGGCCCGGCCCTCCTCCTCCTCCTCCTCCTCCTCGCTGTGACCGGGGGCTTCCTTGCCCGCGGCCAGCCTGGGGGGCCGTGTCCACTCCTCCTCCCCCCAGCTGGCTTCCCGCCCACCACCAAGGTTCTGCCCCACCCCACGGCACACGGAACCACATCCCTGCCCCGGCCGCCCTCCCGCCCAGACTCCCTCCCCCTGGCGCCGGGATGCGAGGTACTATTTGCAGCCCGGCCCATGAATCATTTAGGGTTTGGAGAGAGGCGGCGTGTCCATGCGTCCATCCTTGCAGAGCCCTCCCCGCTTCCACAATCAGTGCACGGCCGGTGTGCCATTCCCAGGAGAGGCAGAAAGGAGAAAGGTTCACAAACGGCACCTCTGCATGGGGGAGCTCTGGGCGAGAGTGCCTGGAGCCGCCCCCCCCCCCCCCCCGGCGGCCTGAGCCCTCTCCAAGTTCCAATCCTCCTTCCTGTCCATCATCTGCGGCTCCGCCCAGCAGGTGTCAGAGGGGACGAGGGCGTGGCTCGATCCCACACAGCAGAGGCGAGTTTGGAGGCCCCCCCCACCCGGACTCAGCCTCCCCTGGGCTCCTCCCGAGCCCTCGGTCCGGTGGCCCAGGACGTGGGTTTGGGAAGCGTGTTCGGTGCTTGCGGTAGCAGCTAAGCCAAGCCCCAGCGCCCACAGCTCGGTTTGGCGTCACTGCTCCATTTCCCTGGGGCCCAGTGGCTCTCGGGGACATCTCAGAGGATGACCACCCCCCACACACACACGGGACCCCACCAGGCAGGGCCCCTGTCCCCTCTCCCTGCTGGCTCTCCTGCCCCCCTTTCCTGCCGGATTCTCCTCATGCCCTCTTCAGAGCTTGGGATCCAATCGCAGCCCACCCGTCCCCTCCATTCGCCCGTCTCAGTGGCTCAGAAACAGAACGCACAAGCAAGCCGGGCTCTGCTCCGCCCAGCAAGCGGGGCTCAGCCAGGTCCCCCCCCCCCCCGTGAGTTCCCAGCACCAAACTTCACGAGGCTGTATTTCCCCCCAACAACACCAGGAAGTTACTTACTTTAGAGGTATTTTTATTCACGCGTATATCTAATTTTTAACATATTTTAAAAAATATTTGTTCTTTCTGTGCCGGTACTGGGTCTTGAACTTGGGATCTTTTGTTTGCTCCGTTTTCTTGCTCACAGCTGGTGCTCTGCCGCTCAAACCACGCCTTCAGCCTCAGCTTTTGCTGGTTATTTTGGGAGGTGGCGTCTTTTGGACTTCCCTGTCCAAGCTGCTTGCAGAGCCTGGGAATTCTGCCCAGGAGAACTCGAAAGTGATTTAGCCAAGCAGTGTGAGTGTGTGTGTGTGTGTGTGTGTGTGTGTGTGTGTGTGTGAAGGAGGAAGAGGGTGGAAGAGTGGACGGATACAAGAACCACATCAGTACTGTGTCCTTCCACCTAAGTGTTTACTCCATGTGTCTCAGTCTGTTTTCTGTCTCTGTAACAGAATACCAGAGTCTGGATCACGTAGATGCAATAGAAGCTTCTGGAGGCCAGGAGGTCTGAAGCGCAGGGGCCTCGCCTGGCCGGGGCCTTCTTACTGTGTCGCAGCACGACTGCAGGTATCATGTGACAAGGGAGCACGAGGGAGCGAGCCGGCTCTGCCCTCATTCCCTACCTGACCTCTGTGGGTACGCGGCATTGCTGCCACTCCGCTGGAAGACGCAAGGGCCTTTTATCATCATTGCTTCTGATTATTCCGGCAGTAGCTCTCACAGTAACGATGTCATCATCCCTAATTGCACCCCAATGACCCAGATTCCCAATAAGGATGGCTCTCAGGTGCTGGTGGCGAGGGCTTTCACGATGGCTCTGGAGACACAACTCAAGCTATAGCGGGTTCTGAGAGGCAGGCACAGAGTCGGTGCTAGGAGACTCTGATCAATGGGCAAACAGTGTGGGCAATGAAGGGGGCCCTTTCCAAGAGCCTGCCCCCAAGAACCTAACTTCCTCCCTCTAGGCTCCTCCCACAATGACTTCACTTCTTCCTTCTAGGCTCCACCCCCCAGTGACATTACTTCCTCCCATTAGACCCCACTCCCAATTCCACCCCTTAAAGGTCCCTCCCAATAGTGCCAGAAGCCTTGGACGTGGTCTTACAGGAACACTTATCCAAACCACAGCAATGGTGATCATCTCCGTTAATTACTGCGTGCACTGAACATTTTACACTATCTGTTTAACCCTTACAATACCTTGGAGTCCGAATCTAGGGCTACTGCCATCTTACCAATTAGGAAACAGAATTCAGAAAGAGGGGTGCCATGCCCAGCGGCTCACAGGCCGGGGCAGTGGGGACTCGTGACCCTCTCCTCCCTTAAGTTGCTGAGCGCAGGTACTTGCGACAGTGACCAAAGCTCCGGCGAACACAGCATTTCTGTACATGCTCAGTAGTAGTGAGACAAATAACAAGTTTGAAACAACGAGAAGCTAACCAATGAAGGTTTAATTAAAAAGCAACAGGGACTTTTACTCCTGGTTACAATGAGAGAAAAGAGACCAAATCTACACACACACACACACACACACACACACACACACACACACGTCCACACACAACACACATGTGCACACACAGACAAACTCATGCACAGATAGACACACACCTGCACACACTCAAAGTACATACTCATACACACTTTTAATCACATGTACACGCTCACATTCATACTCATGCACTTTCACAATATGTGCGCGCGCACACACACACACACACACACACACACACAGAGCCAGCTGACATTATACGAAAATCACTTCTCAGAACACAGTGAGTCAATCTGGGCGGAGGCTAGAGGACGGTCAGCCCCAGGCCGGCCACAACTGGGTGAGCTTAGCTGCGTCTCGGAACAAAGTTCAAAACGATCCTTAAAGGATCGGGAGGGAGAGGAATCGGTGAGGAGGAGGAGGAAATCAAAGAGGAAGAGGAGGGAAGGAGAAGGCTCTTTGCGGAACAGCAGCGGACGTCTGTGAACCCGCGGTGATGGGAAGGCGCAGGGCAGCGCGGTCCTTTGTGGACGCCTCCGTGGTTGTGTAAGGAGGAAGCTTCCACGGGAAGAGCTTCCTGAGAGGCCCTGGGGCTCCTTCCGGAGGGGACCAGGCCACCCCTGCCCACCCCGGCTGGGGCTCAGGGCCACACTGGTCTCAGAAAGAAGCCTGCGTGGATTTCAGACGTCTGGACTGGGGCCGCCACGGCCTGCTCGCCTGTGTGACCGTGTGATGTCACCGCGAGCAAGTTCTTGGACCTGCGAGGCTGCTGGTGTGTGTGTGTGGTAAAATCCGGTCCCCGGGGTCCTGCAGGCCTCACCACAGGTTCCGGAAGGACGGTCCAGCCATCATGGCTCCAGGTCAGAAACACATCCCCCCAACCCCACGCTTTCCTCCTTGCGCCAGCCGTGGCCTCCCGCCCTCCATTCTTCTGCTCACTCCCGTCTTCTCCCATCCGAGGGCCCGCTGCACGCCCGGGGCCCGGCTCGGCCCTGGAGGACAGCACTGGCGCCTTGCTGGGTCTCATCCAGGAGCTGCGTGCGAGCCGCGGGCACGCCACCCAGCCCCAGCAGGACCTGTGCCCCCAGAGGTAATGGGGGGGGCTCTAGGAGCACCCACAGGCAGCTCAGAAATCTCCCAGGAGGAGCTCCCCGTAACCCACGCCCTCGGCTCCCCGCAGCCCCAGCCCGGAGGCCTCCCGGAGGCGCCTCCCCCCCCCCCCCCCCGCTTGCTTCCCGATGCCGGGGGATTGAGAGGCTGAGGAGCCCGAGGCCGGGGCGTCCCTGCTGCGGGGGAC
The DNA here is from genome assembly GCF_023159225.1 of Perognathus longimembris pacificus. NCBI lineage: Eukaryota > Metazoa > Chordata > Mammalia > Rodentia > Heteromyidae > Perognathus > Perognathus longimembris. The sequence continues at coordinate 68,472,658 of NC_063170.1, forward strand.
CCCGCAGTCCGCAGGTGGCATCCGTGGCAAGAGAGCTGGCTTTGTGACACAGCCAGAGGCGAAGCCCTCCCTGCACACCCCGGGAAGAGCCGCCCCGGCGTCTGCCAAGATGCGGCCGCCCGCGCTGGATGAAGTGGCGACCTTGAAGCGGCCTTGGCTGGGCTCCGGGGGAGCCGCGGCCTGTCACAGCCCCGCGAGGGACACACGCCGGGCCCAGGGCGCCTGCCCCGGACGCAGTGCTGCAGGATTGAATCTTGGCCGAGTGGAGCCCAGGGAGCCAATTACAGAACTAGGCCAGCGTCCCTCTAACACGACCCGGGTCCCCACTCTGAGAACGGATGGCGCCCCGCACCGGCCGCGCCCCGCACGGAGCGCACCGCGGGCACCCAGGGCTCCGGTGTTTTCTGTGAACTCCCCGTCCTCTTCTGGCTACACCGCACCGGCTGTGAAGCCACCGCTGACCCCCAGGCCGGTCCTCAACACGGGGCTCGGGGCCATGTTCGGAGGACTACAAGCGCCCCCTCCAGTCCCACCCGGCCAGCTCCGGCCCCCCTCTTCCCACTCTTCCCCGGCGCGGCCCGCTCCGCCACCCCGGCTTCTTTGCCATTCGTCCTGTCTCAGGGCCTTTGCACGGCACCCCCTCCTCCCAGCTGCGCGACACCACCGGCCTCCGTGTCCCCCCTCCCCGCACCCCAGCTGAGATGCCCCCTCCCCTCGCCCTGCTTGGCTTTACACGGCGCCTCGCGTCCTCCAGCCTGGCCTCGCCGTGTCCGCGGCCCCCCGCCCGTGTCCCAAGCCAGGGCCGGCCCTGGCCTCTGCCCACCAGGCCCACCCCCCCCCAGCATGGGGCTCCGAGAACAAGCTCCACAGACACAGATGCGTGAATGAATGAATGAATGAATGAACAGTCCCACTGTGGGGGAGCAGGGGGGCCACGGGACCCAGCGAGGCGCCTTGGCGTGGCTGCCCATCGCCCTGCAGGGGGCGCTCATCGGGTGTCTTTAAATATCACACTGGCTGACCCGGCCCAGGTCGCTCAGTGGTGGTGGGGAGGGGGGGGGCTGGGTCAGGAGCCCACGTCCATGGCTCCAGACACGGGTGGGTCGTGGGGGGGGGGTGGCTGGCCGCCTGCTCTCAGCTCGGGCAGCTCCTCCCCACAGACGGGCGGCTTCCAACACAAAGGCGGAAGGCAAGGGCTGCGGGCCAAAGGAGGGGCCACGGGGGGGGGGGCGGGGGGGGGCGCCGCGGTGGGGAGCGGGGCAGCCATGAGTGGGGCTCGAAGCAGACACCTTGTCCTGCCGCAACATGGAGGCGCTTAGAGGTCAGGGCACCCTGCCGGGCTCACCCAGATCGGGGAGCCGGGTGGCTGCCCGGCCTCCCCTCCCCTCACCCCCCAGAGCAGGGGGAGCCGGGCTGGGCGGGGCTGCGACCTGCTCCGGGGCTGTCACCTTGGGCCATGACCGGCGGCGGCGAGGGGGACTGCGGGCTCAGAGCATTCTGGGGTGACAGGCAGGGCACCCGCGGGAAGACACTGGCAGAGCTCCAGCCAGCTCCGCCTCCTCCACCGGCGCAGGTCGGCACGCAGGACACGCGTCCCTAAAAGCAGGACAAGCCTACCACCCAGTGCCGTCAGGCATCGCTGCAGCTGCCTGTCGGTGTCCCCCCCCCCCCCCCCCGCCATCCCTCCCACCCTGTGTGCGACTCAGGGCCGCTCCTTCCCTGAGGACACGCTGTCACACTGACTCGGCTCTCCCCGGCTGGGGGGGGTGGGGCGGGAGGGAGTCCAGCCCACGCTGGCCGGATCTCACAATTCCACCTTCACCTCCTGAGGTCTGGGATTACAGGTGTGCCCGCCACACCAGGCCCTCTCTATTTCTACATCACACACAACCATTGACTGCTGTTCACATATTTACATCCCTAATAGTTGCTAACCATAAAAACATGGTTACCATGAACTCGATACAATCGTGCAGGAGATAGGTCACCTGGTGACGTCACCGCTTCGTTTGCATAAGGACACCCCGTGATACTCCCACAATGCATTTCTTAGAACATAGCCCAGTTGCTAAGCAATGCATGACTGTAATTAAAATAAAATTAGCAAGAGTTGATTTCCACACGTTGCGGAGACCTAGGGACCCTCACTGCCTCTTCCTTGACAAGGACAGAGAGCTGCCCAGGGTCAGGGCAGGGGCAGCCAGAGCTGGGATCCGCAGGCCACCTGGCTCCTGGCCCAGTTCCTAAGCCGTCGCAGACACAAATCCCGGGAGAAAGACAGCCTGGAGAGAAAAGGGTGTCTGAAATGTCCCTGTGAAGTAGCTTCAGGCATAGAATTCCTCTTGAGTTCTACTCGGTAAGTAGTTTTATGTTTGAAAAAGGACTAAAAGATCTGAGGATCACCATTTAAAGCCAGCCCAGGCAGAAAAGTCCATGAGGCTCTAATCCCCAATAAACTACTCAAAAAAAAGCCGGAAGTGATGCTGTGGCTCAAGTGGTAGAGCGCTAGCCTTGAGCACAAAGAGGCTTAGGGACCGTGCCTAGGCCCTGAGTTCAGGCCCCAGGACCAGCAAGACAAGAAACAAAACAAACAAAACAAAAAGGACTAAGAAATAGGAAATACCATCACCCAGATCACAGTGAACTGGCAAAATAAATTCCGTCTTCAGACCCTATGCTCTCCCTTCTCTCTCCTCCCAGGGCCTGTCCCTTCCTCGTTGCTGTGGTTTGGGTAAATGTCCTCCAGAGGCCCGGCTTAGCACACTGGGTGGTAGAACCTTTAAGAGGTGGGGCCTAGCGTGAAGGCTTTAGATCTTTGGGGGCGTGGCCTTAGAGGTGGGACCTCCTGTGAGGACTTTAGGTCTTTGGGGGGGGCATGGCCCTGGCAGCGCCTCCTCTTTTACTTCCCGGCCCCGAGTTGGACAGTTCTGCTGTTCACATACGCTCCCACGGACAGTCATGGGCCCAGCTGCCTCGTCAGGACCGAAATCTCCCAAACCATGGCCCAGAGCAAAGCTTTTCTCTGTGTGAGTTGGTACCTTGGACACCTGTAACAGTGATCAATAGCACACCCGTCGTTACCCATTTGTCCTAGTTTAGAAAAACTTGCTCTTGTGGAAAGCACTGAGAGATGGGTCAGGCTTTGGGTAATGGGGTTCCAGGCTGGCAGGAGGCGAGAAAAGAGACCAAGATTTGAAGGGGGCACAGGTCCCCTGGACTTCATGTGTTCTGTTCGCTGTGTTTGCTCTGGGACTCTGGGGTACCCAGCACCCGGCCTTCACCTTGACTGGACCTTTTTTTTCCAGTGGGGCCCTTGTGTCCAGGCTCCTGGCAAAGGCTGGGCCACTCCTGCTCTTGGTGTCTTAGAATATTACACACCCATCAAAAGCAGCACACAGCGGGGGTGGGTACCCTCCATTCCACTGAGGTCAGAGAAGACCCAAGCTGGGCCTGCAGCATCCCTAAGTTACAGGAAGACTCTGCTGTCCTCCCCCCCCCCACCCCCGGGAGCTGACGACAAGGATCCCGGCTGAGGGAGGCTTTGGCATTGGATCCATCCGCAGTGACCCAGGACCCAAGACCTCAGTACACTGAGCGTCCTGACATGAGTTAATGTACAGACTGCGCACTGCATCTGGAAACCTATTTTTGGCTGGACCGAAATGAAAAGACAAAAAAGAAAGAAGAACAAAACTCGAAGAGAAACTAATTTGGAAGATATAATAGAGAGCAAACTTTTCAAATTTCCTCAGAGCCCGGGAGACGTGTGATTATTCAAGAAATAATTAGATGCTATCCTGGGGGTAATGGAAGCTAAAAATGACGAGGAGAGAAATAGAAAACCACCAGGAAGGTCACCGGTGGCTCTCGATAATATTTCCCCCCCCCCCACCACCTTTGTACACATTTGAAAAGGGAAGAATTTATTTGTGAAAGCCCAATGAAGTTGGCAGAGAGGAAACTGAGGCGAGAGGCGCCAAGCAGCTCATCCACCCTGGGGTGGGGCGGGGAGACAAACCCCCCAGGACGGCAGTTACCCACCTCCCCTCTGCCTGGCGGGGCAGCGGCCAAGGTCAAGGACGCTGGAAATGGCCTAAGATCAAGCAGAAATGTTCCCCCCCACACCCCCATCCCCCCCACGATGCCACCCAGGGGGAGGCCTGGCACACCGCCCCGTCCCTGGTCCTCACTGTGCCCGGGACACCCCATCAAGCCAGCCCAGGGGCCCCTAAGATGCACCCCGCTTCCACTGCCACACGCACAGCAGCAAAGCCCGACTGCAGCCAGCGCTGGGACCTCTGCTCCAATCCATCCAGCCAACCCCCCGCCCGTCCATCCATCCTTCCCTCTACCCGCGCATGGCTTGCAGAGCCCAGGGGCTCCCACTGTCACCAGCCCCTCCCTGGGGGCCCGCCCCTGCCAGGGCTCCCAGGAGACCCCAGGCCTGGCCCCCTGCCCACCCCCTCCTGGCCCCGTGCTCTGGACTGCCTGCATGGGGGGGGTGGGGGGGTGCACGCTGTAGCCCTCTGCTGGCTGCTCCCCCCTCCCCCCTCTACTCTCCACACCTCACCCCGTCCTTCCCCTGCTCATCCACAATGACCTTCATAGGGTTGAATGTTTGTTTTCCACAGCTACCGTCTTGGCCAAGGCCACTGGTATTTCTGGCCTGGACTGTTGCAATGGCCTCCTCCCGGGCCTCCCGGGCCTCCCTCACCCTGAAGTCTTTGAGCACCACAGTGGTCTACATGCAGCTGGAGTCCGGTGCTGCACCTGCACACACCAATCCTTAGAGCTGGCCTCCAGTCATTCCGAATAGAAGCCAGGTCCTTAAGCTGCCTGTCAGACCCCACGCCGCCCTGGCCGGCTCCCCCTCCTCCACTCGCTCCAGCCCAACCTCACACACCCAGGCCCCAGGGCCTTTGCATGCTCGGCCCCTGACACCCACCATCCGGTGTCCTGTTCTTCCCCCACACACACCCCCCGACCTCCCACGCTCAGCATGCTCTCTGGCTGCACGGAAGACCACAGCTCTCCTCCCCTTGCCCCGTCCCTGGCTGCTCAGCTCCCGTGACATCTGCTGGACACACAATGCATTTGCATATTTATTTCTGTCTTGCCTCCATTCGAATGCAAACCCCACCGACGGGGGCCTTTTCTGTCTTTCTTTACTGTGGTTGCTCCTAGGTCAAAATCACGTGTAATCAACCGGATGAGAACACAAGCTGGAAATCTGCCACAAAGCCTGCGCCTTTTCCAGGGTGGCGGCCCCTGTCCCGAGCCTGCTGTGCCAGCCCGGGAGCGGGAACGGGAGCGGGTCAGGACCCTGGACAGCTCCGGCTGGCCATGCAGGGCTGGGCGGCCGGCCTGGCCTCGGCGCACCTTCCTCATTTCTCCCAGTGCTGGGGTTTGAACGCACGGCTGCCCCCAAGCCCCATCCCAGCCTTTCCCTCTCTGATTTTTGAAGGACCAGTGCTGCCCGCTCCTGGGCGAGCCAGGGGTCCGGAGGCAGATGAATCGTGGAGTGCCGGCTGGAAAACGGCCGGTCCCCATCATCCCCGCCGCGGACCCCGCCTCAGCTCCGACATGGGCCCAGCCCACCTTGGTCCTCGACTTGCCTGCATTCTAGGCAAGAAAGCCGAGCCCTGGAGAAAGGGAAGGAGTCACCCGGTGCGCTGGGCTGCCTCCTCCTGGGGCAGAGCGCGAGCCAGTCCTTCCTGGGCTGCCCCCTCCTGGGGCAGAGTGTGGGCCCGTCATTCCTGGGCTGCCCCCCCCCCAGGTGCAGCGGGGGCCGGTCCTTGCTGGGCTGCCCCCCCCAGGCGCAGCCGGGGCCGGTCCTTGCTGGGCTGCCCCCCCCAGGCGCAGCGGGGGCCGGTCCTTGCTGGGCTACCCCCCCCCCCCACTCCGGCGCAGCATGAGCCAGTCCTGGGTTGGCAGGTGCCTGCCACCGCACCCGGCTCCTGGTTGAGATGAGGTCTCATGAACTGCTTCCCCGAAGCTGCCTTTGATGAGATTCCCCCTGATTCGATCCAAGTGGCAAGGACTACAGGCATGAACCACCACGCTCGGCAACTCGGCAGCCTTGGAAACTTCCGGGGAGCTGCCAGGTAGCCAGAGCGAAGCACCACAGCCCCCGAGGGGTCCGAGGAGCCCCTCGCCACCAGCACCCGCCCCGGACCGAGCACGGCCTCAGGAAGTGGTTGCTGGACAGTGGCCTCCCCGGCCTCGGCCGGAAGCAAAACCCAGAGCTTGCTTGGTGACTGGACCCGATATGGCTGCTGCAGGAAAGACAAGGAGAGAAGCAGCCCAAGCGGGGCGTGGATTGCCACAGGCTGAGCCCTGCCAGGGGTCCCCGGGCCGCCATGACTCCACCATCCCGCCCAGACTCCGAGCCTGCGGGGGGGCCTGGACACACGCAGAGCCCAGGAGGCCGCCTGTACACCCGCCACGCAGCCAGCCCCCGGGGCCGGGCCCCCGCGTCTCCCCGAGACCAGAGACAGGGCTGGTGGCCGGCACGAGGCCCGCCGCCTAGCCACTCCGGTCACGCCATCCCCTCTGCGCCTGCCCAGAGCCGGGGAGGGGCTGCTCTGACTTCAGCTGAGAGCCAGGACACCGCCGCGCCTGTTGCACAGTTCTGAGCCAGACCTTGAACCCGCGGCATCGGGGCACCCGAGAGCCTGGGACACGCCCGATCTAGGGGGAAACAGGGGGAGAAAAGGGAAGGGGGTCACAGTGTCCCACAAGAAATGCGCCCATCACCTGACTGACCGAACGTAGCCTCTTTGAAGATCACCTTTATAAGAACAATAAAATAACTTTTAAATGCCACATCTCAGGCCCCTCCGGGGCGCTGAATCACTTCAGCCTCCGCAAGCCCTTGGCAGGTCTGCAAAGCACCAGCTTCAGCACCGCCCCAACCTGGGACAGTCCCCTCCCAGGCTGGGGTCATCTCCTCCCTGTCCCCCCCCCCCCCCCCGTTCCGGGACACTCATCACTGGGGCCACTGGATCTGGAGGGAATCCGGGGAGCGCATGGGAGAATGGGTGACGAGACTGCGGTCAGTCTGACCACTCACAACCGCTAGGCCCGAGTGCCCGCCAGCACTGTTCCAGGTGCCCGCTGAGAGGCGGGCCCCGAGTCAGGGTCACCCAGCCTGCCGGCTGCACTTGGATCCGACCCCGAAGACCTCACAGTTACCACCCACCTCCCCCCCACCGCCAAGCCGGCTCTGCCTTGAGCACAGAGACCTTCAAATGTCCTGGGGTTACAGGAAGGCACGCACAGATGAAACTCATGCCTTAGCACCGCCCAGGGCCTGGCCCCCAGTGGGGCTCAACCAGCGCAATGCTAGCTTCGGCCACACGAGGGCAGCACACTCCACGCAAAGCCAGCTGGGGGTGTCAGGCACTGGTTCAGGGGATGGGGTGGTCCCGGGGCTTCCAGGCCCAGAAAGCCAAGAAAGCTCTGCCCTCCCCTCCCCTCTCCTCTGCCCTCCTCACAGACAGCACCAAGCCTCCTCTCCGAGGCAGGTGCTCAGTCTGGGGCTCACCCTGTCTGCAGTCAGTGAACCCCCGCTGCAGGCCTTGCTCTGTGGGGTGCTGGGGGGCAGGCTGCCACGACCCTCCCCCCTCCTCCTCCTCGTTACCATCCTCCGTGTGCCCCCCGGCCCTGCCCCGCGCCCCGTTCTGCTCGCTTGCACACTTCAGAGGAAGAGTGAGATGCCTAGACCCCAAGCAAACCACCAGCGGCATCCGGACCGTGTGAGCACCCCTCAGTACTCGCCCCCCAGATAGGACCACGGACAGGAAAAACAAACAACGCTGGCTCCTTCGGTGCTTAACTTTTCTGGATTAGGTGCCCACAGCTGTGGTGTTCGGAACAACAAAATGTGCTGAGAAAAAAAACGAAGTGAGAGGATCCCAAGGGGCCGGGGGACCCCAGCAGGTCAGGATCTGGGGCACCAGGCCCAGTCCTGTGCTCCCCACAGACATCAGGAGCGGTGGCTGAGCCCCTCGGCTGCGTCCACGGCTGCCTTCGGGGGAAAGGCAGCTTCTCGGGGCCCCTTCCGTGCTGTGGATTTGGGGACGCACACACTCACACGCACGGCTTTGCTTCCCCCGTGTGGTGGGCCGGTCTCGCGCGTTCCGGCGCGGCCCCCGTGCAGTCTGGGAGCGAGGTGGCCTCTGCCGTCCCCCGGCCGCCAGGCCTGTGCCGCGGCGGGCACCGCGGTCTCTGGGGAAGCCCCCGCGTCTCAGCCCCCGCTCTGCCACCCCGCTCCCGAGGGGCCCGGGGACGGGGGGCCTTGGAATTCGATCCTCCGAGCTGTTTGCTGGCTGCGGGAGCGGGGAGCGGACCGGGTCTCCTGGAGGGACACGGGGGGAGTCTGGGCCTGTGCCACAGGGTGCCCGGGCCAGGGCATGGGGGCAGGTGAGGCAGCATGCGGCAATGCACCAGCCCGGCACGGAGAGGGAGGGCAGGGTGGAGCCCTGTGAGCGTTCAGCCTGGCAGGGTGGCGGAGCCCTGTGAGCGGTTAGCCTGGGCAGGTGGGCAGAGCCCTGTGAGCGGTCAGCCTGGCAGGTGGGAGGGGCCCTGTGAGGGGTCAGCCTGGCAGGTGGGGAGGGGCCCTGTGAGCAGTCAGCCTGGCAGGTGGGAGGGGGCCCTGTGAGGGGTCAGCCTGGCAGGTGGGAGGGGCCCTGTGAGCAGTCAGCCTGGCAGGTGGGAGGGGCCCTGTGAGGGGTCAGCCTGGCAGGTGGGCGGAGCCCTGTGAGCAGTCAGCCTGGCAGGTGGACGGAGCCCATGAGCCGGGTCAGCCTGGCAGGTGGGCAGAGCCCCGTGTGCCAGTCAGCCTGGCAGGGTGGGCGGAGCCCTGTGAGCCCATCAGCCTGGCAGGTGGGAGGGGCCCTGTGAGCCGGGTCAGCCTGGCAGGTGGGCAGAGCCCCGTGTGCCAGTCAGCCTGGCAGGTGGGCGGAGCCCTGTGAGCAGTCAGCCTGGCAGGTGGGCGGAGCCCCGTGAGCCCATCAGCCTGGCAGGTGGGAGGGGCCCTGTGAGCAGTCAGCCTGGCAGGTGGGTGGAGCCCGTGAGCCAGGTCAGCCTGGCAGGTGGGCAGGAGCCCTGTGTGCCAGTCAGCATGGCAGGTGGGTGGAGCCCGTGAGCCGGGTCAGCCTGGCAGGTGGGCTGGGTGCCAAGGGAAAGGGGCTATGCCCTTCCCACTGAGGTGTAGGACGGGTCCAGGGGCTGCCCTAGCAGGGGACAGTGGCCGTCAGGGCCCCACACAGGGCAGGCCGTAGATGGGGAGAGCTGGCACCCCCTGATGGTGGAGGTGCAGTGGATAGAGCAGGCTTGAGGCCCGAGGAGAGAAAAGGAGAGTGAGGGGTGCCGCCTTCGCGAGGCTCTGGGAAAGGGGTGTCCTTGAGTGTAGCAGCCAGAGGAAGGACAAGGTCAGGGGCTGGGGTGACGGGCGTGGGGCCGCCCGTGCTCCCTCCCCTCCCTGCTGTGGCCCGCAGGCCGCGGAACACGGCTGGAGAACTCCTGTCAGCAGCTGTCACAGCGGATCTGTGACGGCGCCGTCACCACCGGCTCTGCGAAGGCACTTGGGGGGGGGGGGTGCACATGTACCGAAGCTGGGTGACGTAGAGCACTGGCCTCCCAGGCCACAGGGCAGAACGCAGGGCCGGAAAGGCACCAAACACAAAGGCGAAGGAGCCGGAATCCACCCACCGCCTCGGCCTCCTCCCCGCAGGGCAGCGGCAGGAGCCCGGCTTCTCTCCTGAGCTCGGACAGCGCCGGGCACCGGCTGGCCTCCCGGCCAGCTCCTGTCCTGTGAGAGGGGCGTGGCTTGTCCTGACACACACACACACACACACACACATACACACACACATGTGTGACACAGGTGACAAGTGAGCCATTTCCTGCTTGCAGCCACTGGCCACCTCTGTGAGCCTCCGTTTCCTGCCGAGCAAGGTGGTGACAAGCTTAAATAAGATACTGCGTGGAGAGACCTCCAGCTACTTTCTAACCATGCTATGTACTTTCAGACCTCAGGCCTTTGCCCGAGCTGGTTCCTCCAGGTCCTTGCCCTCCCTTGCTGGCAAACTCCTATGCACCCTTCAGGACCCAATCCCCACGGCACCTCCCCTGGTAAGCCTATCCGAGGCTCCCTCTCCTGTACTGGGGCCTGACGCCAGCCGCCCACAGCCCAGCACACAGTGGGAACTCAGCTGGCCTGAGCCACCAGCCTTCACCCCATTCAACGGGGGCTGGCTGTGTCTCTGGCTTTTATAATTCTCTTTTAGTTGCTTCCTCTTCCCCAAGCCCTGGGGGTGGAGGGCCTCAGGCAGCCTCTGCCTCCATGATTCTGGTCTGTGGTGGGGAGGTGTGGCCCCGGGGGGGGGGGGCTGTGGTCACAAGAGAGCCAACCAGGAGCCCCGATGGCCACCGTCGCCATGGAGACTGGACCTGTGGGCCAGCCAGGCCCAGGCTGGTCAGTGAATGAATAAACGTGGCCCATTTTTCTGCTTTGTTCGGAGCCTCCCTGCGGCTTCCTGCTGTCAGCCCCAGCTGTGGGGAAGGCGGGATTTGCCTGATACCGTTGGGCCCACCGCCTGGCAGCACCAAGCCTGGCCTGGGCTGCCTCTTCACGCCAAGATTCATGCCAGAGAACAAGCTGTACTTTGTTCCTGTGAGAAAGGGCAGCTCTCAGGAAAGAGTCCTCGCTGCGCCGCCGGCCCCTGGGCTGGGGATGAGGGAGGCCAACCAAGCCTCTGTCCACCCGCGGGTGACATTCACCAGGGCTCGTCCACCTCTGTGCCCGGTGGGCATGGAGCTGCCCCCAGAGGCAGAGCTGGGGCTGTCCCTTTGTCCTCCCTATCCAGGAGCCCCAGAGGCAGCAGCGTGCGTGCCGGGCACAGGGCCTCCCTCCCTGCGCTTCCGGCTCCTGTCCTGCCTCTGCTTGCAAAGTGCTGGCTGTGCACGAGGCAGGTGAGCCCAGACCCATCAGCGGCACAGACGGGGCCCAGCGGGCGGCACCTGAGGCCACATGAAGTCCACTTTATCCCTGCCATTGGGGCCTGGGGCACAGGTGCCACTGCTGCCCGTGCCCAGGGGTGTCCAAGAGCGCAGATCTGTGGGGCATGAGTGTCCATGAGCTCAGATCCACAGGTATAAGTGTCCACGAGCTCAGATCCACGGGCATGAGCGTCCACGAGCTCAGATCCACGGGCGTAAGCGTCCACGAGCTCAGATCCACGGGCGTGAGCGTCCACGAGCTCAGACCCACGGGCGGGTGAGCGTCCACGAGCTCAGATCCACGGGCGTGAGCGTCCACGAGCTCAGATCCACGGGCGTGAGCGTCCACGAGCTCAGATCCACGGGCGTGAGCGTCCACGAGCTCAGATCCACGGGGCGTGAGCGTCCACGAGCTCAGATCCACGGGCGTGAGCGTCCACGAGCTCAGATCCACGGGCGTGAGCGTCCACGAGCTCAGATCCACGGGCGTGAGCGTCCACGAGCTCAGATCCACGGGCGTGAGCGTCCACGAGCTCAGATCCACGGGCGTGAGCGTCCACGAGCTCAGATCCACGGGCGTGAGCGTCCACGAGCTCAGATCCATGGGGCGTGAGCGTCCACGAGCTCAGATCCATGGGCATGAGCATCCACGAGCTCAGATCCACAGGCATGAGCGTCCACGAGCTCAGATCTTTGGGTATGGGTGCCTGTGGGCTCAGATCTGTGCAAATCCCAGTCCCGGATGTCCCTCACCTGCTCCGACTCTCTCCTGAGTGGCTCCCCAACCAATCAACCCTTGTACAGCCCCAGAGAAGAGCTGGAGGATCGCGTTTACAACAGCTTGACAGGCCTGACCCAGCTGAAGTTCAAGAGCCATCTCGTGGGAGAGGAGTAGCTCCTAGTCTGGTGTTCAAAGGTGCTGCCCACCCTGGTGTCCCCTACCCTGTCCTGCCCCGCCCTGCCCCTTCCTGCCCCTTCCCACCCCACCCACCCCACCCTGCGTCCTCAGTCTGCTCCATTTTGCCACACAGAGCAGATGGACACTAGAAATACAATGCTGTCAGGAAGGTTTCTGTGCAGCCGAAAGGGTCCAGATTGAGGGGTTCTGAAAGGAGTCCATTTGGCCTTGACATCATGTCTTATAAACTAAGGTGACAGAAATGTGTCTTTTCTACCATCAGGCACACAGGAGCACTTCCTGCCTTGCCACCGGAACACGGGAGTTCATTTTCCCTCTCCTCCAGCCACAGGGCCAGCTGAGGAGAGGGCGAGCCTGGCGATCGCTAGGGCTCTTTCTGCCGGAGGGACACAGCTGCGTTCTGAGTGTTTAGTGAGCAGCTGCTATGTGACCTGACAGCGATGGGTCACGGGGACACCCGGGCCAGCCACGCTGGGGCCCAGCATCGGAGGCACGGCTGGAGTGGCAGGTCTCTGGGGCGTGGGGGCTAAGGGAGCAGCCGTCCCTTGATGCCCACTGGGAATAGATTCACCATCTGAGAAATGTGACAGTGCACTGCAGGGGTCCGGCAGGGTGGAGAGGAGACTGACACACACACACCACACACACACACACACACACACACCCCAGTGACACAGTGCCCACCCTGACGCACACCTCTGCCATCGCAAGACATGGATTATTTGGGTTGGCACGCAAGGAGAGAGGCGGAGGCGGCGGGAGTTCAGGGAGTTCAAACTTCAGCCTCCGCCCAGGGAGGGAAAGAAATCTGTGTGGTTGGGAACCACTGTGATGGTGGGCAGGGGGCGGGGGGGGACTTGTTCTGGCCCTAGAGAGCTGGAACTCCAGGCTAAGTGTCACCGCCATCCGTATCATTTGACTTTTCCCTCGTGTACTCCACTTAAAACAACAACCACCACCGAAAAGTACAGCATATCTGGACGTGTTTTTAGGTTTGACCTTCGCAGATGACGTTTTCCCTTCCACTCGGGCTGGCAGGGCCATGCGCGGGGCTCTGCGCGTGCGCGCCCTCTGCGTTAGTAAGACAAACCCCGACGCCTTTCCCCGGAGGGGAGGAGTAACCTTTGCCAACCCCCCCTTTCCGGACTTGGGTGTGCAGAAGGAAACGCCGGGGGTGGCCGGAGGGGGGGAGGAGGGGGGGCGTTAACATCGCTGCATGTTATATTTGGTCTGTGACCAACACATCCAGGCTCGGGGGTCACCCACCTCGGGGGAGGAAAGGCTCTGTCAAAATGTCAGGGCAATCACTTCCACAAGGACCTTTCGTGTCCCCGCTCTGGGGTTGGCCAGCGGCAGAGTCGTGTGGACTCGGCCTCAGAGAGACGCGTGGGAACAGAGGGGGGGGGCGCGCCCTGGCTCCAAGGCCGGCTGCAGCCCCAGATCTGACTCTCGGTTGGCTCCCCGTCCCAGCCTGCCCCAGTGCCTTGGACCCTGCCGGGACAGCTCTGTCCCTTGGGGTCCTCTGGCGGGAACAGGGCCCCCGGTGGCTTTTTGCCCAGAGGGCTGCGGACAACAAAGTGTGGCCAGGCAGGTTTGAGACCCTCCAGGGTGACATTCTGGGATGTGTGAGCCGAGGAGTCACCTGGCCTGGGGACAAGGGGGACAAGCTGGATGCCACAGGCCTGTGACCTGCATCGCTCATTTTCAGCTGGTGTGAACCCCCCCTCCCACCCCGAACCTGTACTGCCCTGGCTCCTTCCTGCTGTGAGTCACAAGGATTGATGGAGCCCTGGGAAGCCCCAGGCCCAGGACAGGGGCGTGGGAGTCGGAGAACTCCGCTCCCTAAACACTCAGGGGTGAAACATCTGAGTGCAAGGGGAGAGCCTTCCGAAAAGTCCTCGGTGGGTTTACAGGGTCTATCGTATATAAAGAGCTCCTGCAAACCAGTAACGAGAGAGCCTACCGGGTAAAAAGACTTCCAACGGGCACTTCGCACAGAGGATGTCCAAGCGGCCCGTTGCTATACCCAGGGAATCTCAACCTCACTGCAGACCAGGAAGAGGCGGACGGAAAGCACTCGCCTGCCGTGCAAGGACCAGGCGCCGCTCACGCACGCGCAGCTACCCCCGGGCAGCCCCTCTGCATTCACCCCGCTCGAGCTCCCCTCGCCCCCATCCTCAGGGAGGCTCCGCAACCTGGCGTGCCCGCCGTCCTACAGATCCACCCCGTCTTCGTGGCCCCTGTTCCCGGGATCGAGTCCCCTGTTTCACGGTGACTGGGAAGGGAGGGTTCTGAGCAGCGGCGGGCATTCTCAGGCCTCTCCCGGCCGTTTTCTGGCGTATGGGGGGGCGAGAGACACGGGCCTCCCCGTTGCCCCCCCCCCCCCCCCGCACTCCCTGGGGATCCAGTCTTCCTCCCTGTGCCTCGGTTTCCTTATCCTAAGCCGGCGGGTAGCCGCCCAGCAGGGCACCTGAGTCCCGGACGCCCCTGGGGAGGCTGAGAGGAAAGGGGTGGGTGGAGGGCGGCCAGGCCAGCCCAGCCCACCCCACGGACCCCGGGCCAGGAAGCGCGGGGCGGCGGCGCTCCTCCACGTATAGCCGCATTAGCTGCTTCACTGCTGCTCCACAAGCGCGCTTTGTGCTGCGGGCCGGGGGAGGGGGGTGGGCGGCCACCGGGGGCCACCGAGGCCCGGCGCTCGGGGTCCCCAGCTCCCGGCTCCTCACGCGGGGGGGGGGGGGGGGGGCCCTCAAATAGCTTTGGAGGGTTTGTTCCCCCCCTCCCCCCGTCTCAAGGGGGGGGACGTTTGGCTCCGAGTCCGGGGGCACACAAAAGGCCCTCCAAAGGCAGGGCAGAGATCCCTTACCCCGCCAGGCCAGGCGCGGCCCCGGGGGAAGCTGGGCGGCGGCCAGGGGCCCCGGAGGCCTCCGCGTGGGGGCAGGGCCCGCGGGGAAGGTCACCGGGGGCTTGCAGGACCCCACCTCACAGGGATTTCCCCTCCTACCGCAGAAGCTTCTAGAATGCATGCCCGACGGCACGCACGCACGTACGCGCACTACGGTGTGATTTCACGGCCGGAACCGCACAGGCAGCGGGGGGGGGGGGGGGGGGGAAGGGCAGCCTTGCCAGCCAACTCTTGGGGTCCCAGATTTGTGGGGAGTTTAGGCGAGTGGGAACGGCTCCCTCCCGGGCGTGGCGCGTGGCCCGTGCTCGCAGCGCAGCACGCAGACCCCCCGGGGAGCCCCTAAGGAGGGCGGGGAGACGCCCGGCCCCCCCGGAAGCACGCGCGGACGCCCCTTTGCCCGTCTAGGGAGGCGCAGTAGAGCAAGACCCCCGCCGTGGGGCTGGGCGCTCAGCTTGGGCTGGCTTTACCTGAAAGTGGGCAGGCCTGGGGGTTTGTCCCCCATCTTCCGGTGCGACCGCTCCGCCCCCACCGACGGGAGAGAGGGCCGCCGTGCCGTGCGCGGGGGCCCTACCGTGCGCGGTCACTCGGGAAGGCGGCTGTGGACGGGGAGTAGAGACTAGGCTCGCTTAGCAATAGGGGAGGGGCCCACGGATGTCCACGGGGATGGGGGATGCCCCCCACGGGGGACACGGAGCACACCACGTGGGGGGGGGGCTGCCAGAGGGGCGCCTGACTTGGGGGTGGGGCGTGGGCCAGGAGAACAAAGCTGCGACAGCACTGACAAAGTCAGCAGCCGGCAGGCCTGGCTCCCGTGAGGAAGGAAGGAAAGAGGGAGGGAGGGAGGGAGGGAGGGAGGGAGGGAGGGGAGGGAGGGAGGGAGGGAGAGAGGGAGGGAGGGAGGGAAGGGAGGGAGGGGCGGAGGGAAGAGGGAGGATCTTGGATAAGAAATCTGTCACTGAGGTTGTTTTGTGGGGTGAACTTTCTCTTTATGTCTAAAAGGTTCTTTTTCAAAACTTGCTTTAAGTCCTCTATGGACTGACTCTGCCTTCCTCCCTCCCTCCTTCCCTCCCTCCCTTCCTCCCTCCCTCCCTTCCTCCCTCCCTCCCTCCATTGCCTCCCTTCCTCTCTCCATCCCTCTCTCCCTTCCTTCCTTCACTCCCTTCCTCTCTACCTCCCTTCCTCCCTCCCTCCCAACCTCCCTTCCCACCCTCCCTTCCTCCTTCCCTTCCTCCCTCCCTCCCTTCCTTCCTTCCCTCCCTTCCTCTCTCCCTCCCTCTCTCCCTCCCTTCCTTCCTTCCTTCCTTCCTCTTTCCCTCTCTCCCTCCCTACTTCCCTTCCTCCCTCCCTCCCTCCCTCTCTCCCTCCCTTCCTTCCTCTCTCCTTCCCTTCCTCCCTCCCTCCCTCCCTCCCTTCCTTCCTTCCAAGGCCTGCAATGGCGTCTCCCGTGGAGCGGCGGGCTGCGAGGTGCAGGTGCGGGGCGCGGCCAGCAGGGGGAGGAGCGGCCGCGGGACGGCAGCCAGGTGAGCGGGAAGGTCTAGGCCTGGAGGAGCCGCGCGCCAGGTGCAGAGGGCTGGTGATGGCTAGTAGATGGGAAGGTGAGAGCAGGCTGGCCCGGACAACTCAGAGAACTGTGTCTCCAGCACCACGTCTGAAGACAGAGCCGCCGAGGTCACAGCCACGGCCTTGGCCTCTCCTCCAGCCGCGCCACCAGCAGGCAGGGAGGAGGAAGCCGCTCCCTGAGGAACATGGCCCCTGGACCACGCGTCACTTTGCCATCTGGGCGCATCTTGTCTGCCAGCTAAACTGTAAGGTGGGGCCTGGGGTGCAGGGTCCCCCGAATGGCCCCAGAGGGCACCAGCTCTGCCCCTTGGGGCTCTGTGGGGGTGGGGGGAGTCACCAAGCCTCTGCACCCCAGGGACCCCCCCCCCAGCGCCTCCTCGATGGCCAGCAGACCTGCTGATTGCTTTCCTCCAACGAATGCTTTCTCTGCAAATGTCGGGGCACAGAGACAAGAGTGGTCCCCCCTTCCCCCCCAACCCAGCAGCCTTGCGACTCCCAGGCTGAGGAGGAGCCAGAGCTGCCGGAGTGCTACCAGGGGGGCCTTTCTGTCAGGGCCCCCAACCTGCCAGGTCCTGACCTCCTGGGGACCCCGCGAGGACAAGGCGGGCCGACACGGCCATCTCCCGCCCCTGGGTCAGGGGCCATGTGAACAGCCCCGTTCTGAGCTACGGGGGGGGGGGGGGTGGTGTTGAAGGCTCCAGCTTGGGAACTGGGGGAGGGGTTCACAGTCAGGCCCCTCCCATCTTCGGCTAACTAGGCCCCCTCGTGGGGACCCACCCGTGTTCAGGTCTCTGAGCCGCTCAGGTGAGCTCCCGCCAGAGCAGCGGCTTGCCCCGCTCCTTCCGCACTTCTGGGGCAAGACACCCCTTCCCCCCCCGCCCCCCGAAAACCCCGGCGCCGCCCCTGCCCCCCCTCCCCACAGCGGGGCGTCCAGTGCCGCCTTCAGCCGTGACCGCTCACCCCCCGGTGGCACCTGCTCCCGCCCTTGGTCCCAACCCCCTGCTCCCGGGCACCTGCTCCCGCACGGCAGAGTCAACGTCCTCGTGAATCCCACCCCAGCACCATCTCCACGTACCCCGCCCCCCCACGCCACACACAACTCACCCGGGCCCCCCCAACCGGCTTTGTTAGCCAATGCACCGCTTCCTAGGCAGACTCCATCGCAAGTCTCCCCACCAATACCAGGAGTGCCACCGTCGTGATGACCTCAGGATTCCCACCGTCTGGCACGGAGCAGGTGCTCCGCACGACCTGACCGGGAAGCTAACTTACAGACGATGGGTGCCGGCGGCTCGCGCCTGTCTTCCTAGCTACTCACGAGGCTGGGATCTGAGGATCGCGGCTCGGAGGAGGCAGCTGGGAGACTCCTATGCCCCACCAGAGAACTGGGACTGGCTCTGTGCCTCAAAGTGCTAAGGTGCTAGCCTGGAATGAAAAAGCTCAGGGACAGAGCCCAGGCCCCAAGTTCAAGCCCCACACATGACCCCTCCCCCCTCCCCCCCAAAAAATCTCCCTTGCACGCACGCAGGAAAGGATGTGTTTCACAGCGTCAATGTGGGGGGTTGTTTGAGCTCCCAGTGGCGTGACTCGGACGTTGAACGTGTACGGAACCCCAGGGTTCCAGGTTCATGAGGGGAGCGTTGGGTGTTCCCAGCACACAGGTAAGCTGGGGCAGAAGAGACGCTCCTCTGCTTTCCCTGGTCTTGGGAGCAGTTCTGTTCCTATGAATCTGCAATCCTGGAAGAGACGCAGTGTGGAAGCAGTGGTTAAAAACTCGTTTATTCAAATGGTTTTCAAATGGGATTTTAAATATTCAGAGGGAGGGGAAAAATGCAAAATCCTCGGCCTGCAGGAGAAGGGCTTGCTAATGGAGTTTTAACAAGGGGCTCATTTGGCATTTAATGTGGTGAATAACATTGCACCGAGCCTGAACTTTGAAAGAGGTAAAAAAAAAAGGGGCTCTGTCTTGATTACAAAGGAAAAATGTCATGAAAAATGAATGGGAGGAAATTAGATTATAAATCCAAGTTTTAGAATTGTTCTTGGAGGATGGTATACAATAATTCAGCTTACCTTTAAGCACAAACACACACACACACGCACATACACGCATCCCGGCTTAGCCTCTAATATGCAATCTTCCTGCCTTGGACTCCTGAGTTCTGAGGTTACAGGCATGAACTACCACACTCAGCTCCGGTTCTTACATTTCAATGGGAGAGAAATAAAGAAAGAGAGGTTGTCAGCAACTTAAAGTTGGCAGAAGAGGGGAGTTGCCTCATTCCGTGTGCCAAGAGACAACACGTAGTTGAAGGCTTTCAAAACTGCCAGCTTAGAGTGCCCAGAGCGGCAAGCTACTGAGCTAGGGACCCTGGAAGTCCAGAAAGTACTGCCACTTTCTTACCTTACCCCATCAGAATCGGCTACAGCAGAAACCACTTGAAGCTAGTACTGGTGGCCTGTGCCTCTAATCCTAGCTTCTCAGGAGGCTACGATCTGAGGGTTGGGGTGGAAGCCAGCCCACGCAGGAAAGTCCATGAGATTCTTATTGCCAATTAACTACCAAAAAGCTGGAAGTGGCTCAAGTGGCAGAGCACCAACTTTGAGAGAAAAAGAATAAAACAGCTAAGGGACAGCGCTCATATTCTGAGTTCAAGTCCTGGGATTGGCACAAAAACACATGAGCTTCAATACAATAGAAATTGCACATTAGATTTGTAACTGTCCTTGCTTTATTCCAAGTCTGGTAGAAAGAGATTAGAGAGTGGTTGAATGATCATTGTCTTTCCTTTGATCAGGAGTCAGACCTTCCTAAAAAGAACATCATAAACATATGTTATTATAAACATATGTTGTTTGATCTCAGCTACAAACACGGAGTCAGCGGTCCCAATTCTGCGTGCCTTCTTGCTGCCCCTAGTGGCCCAATCCACACCTGCAGGACTGTTCCTTAAAAAGATTTAAAAGACATTTGCCCAAGTCACTGGCCTTTGACACCATCAGGCGAAGTGAACCCAGCCAAATGAGGAGTGGCAAATACTGCAAATCTGCGGAGGGTAGGGTCTGCGATCATCAAAGGGAATGGGGAATTGTTGATCAAGGAACACAGAGTTTCAGGTAGAAAGGAAAGGAAGGTTCGAATTCTGTTGTAAAGCAGTGATAGTAATAAATATGTATTTCATAATAACTAATTTTGTAACAGGGGCCTCATCCTACACAATGACAGGAAAATGAGGTGCTGGGCGTGTTTATTAGCTTGGCTTAATAATTCCACATGGTGTACTTACCATATCTTAGCCCATCAATGCATAAAGCTGTGCTTTGTGCATGAAAGACAATGCTAACTTAAGGAAAAAAAAAAAAACCCAAAAGCAACAACCCTGCACCATCTCATCCAGAAAATAAAGAGGAAATATTTTATTTTATTGCGAGAGCAACGTGACTCTATCCTAAAACATGACAAGGAGATGCAAGAATCCCCAGCAGATCTTTCTGGCAGATAACAATGCTCCCCCCCCCCCCCCCCCACCCCCAGGCCCTTCATTCTCCTGCCCCTGGGTACCATGAGGAGTGGGAACTCACAACCCTGAAATTTCATTTCAAAAAAGATCATTCAACACTCACACATCAGTTCACCATAGTAACAGAAAAATCACATCTCAAATATATTGAGGGGGAAACAAAACCTTTGATAAAACCAATGCCAAGTCATGACTCTAAAAGTGATCCAGCAGTAGGGCTCTCAGGAACGTCTTCCTTAGCCAGGCGATGAGGACTGGACGCTCAGAGCAACGCCATGGGTAGTGATGGAAATCTATACTTTTCCCCTGGGTTTGGGGAAAGGTAGGTTAACCACAACCTGGATTCCAACCAGAGGAACAAGGCAAACAATTAGAATAAATAAGTAAAAGTCAAGGTCACCAGATAGAGGATCAACACACACACACACACACACACACACACACACACACACACACACACAATCAATAAGAGAAAAATTTAACTTGTATACTTCAATGAAAGTGGAATTAAAGAAGAGATAAATCCTGGGAGGTTTCTAGAAACCTCCACAGAAAGCCAAAGAGCATGCATCTGTTTTTCCTGTAGGGCAAAGGACAAACTACAAGAATAACAGTACATCATTTAGGCTGGGTGAAAATTAGTAAAATAAAATAAAAGGTTTCAAATTTATGGGCAACGGTTAAGCCAGTGACTTAAAAAAAAATACACTAATATCCAAAATCTGGCATTCAAAAAGTAAGTTCTATGACTAGACTTCAGAACCCAGAACAAGAAAGAGGAAATTAAATCTAAAATAAACAGGAGATGGAAATGAAATAGGAAACAAAAAAAATAATAATAAAGAAAAATCACAAGCTGGTTCGTTCTAGGTGATCAGTAACATTAATGGATGGGAGTCGGCTTTGCTCTCATAACTCCATGTTACTCTGAGGGCCCTCCACACTCCCCCCGCCCCCAACCCAGGCCCTTCTGGTTCTCAGGAACATTCCACTCTGGCCTTATCTGAAAGCTCAGCACCACCCCCCCACCCCAGTGAAGTCAGGAGGGTTCCCTGCCACAAAACCCCTAATAAGACTGCCTGCACCCTAAATTCCAGACAGCACAGCTCTGACGACAAATTCCCAACAGGAGAGGACAACAGCATTCCGAAGATCTCACCCTGGAACGTATGAAAACCTCCTTCCCCCCTCTGCCCATCTGCTTCTCGGAGCCCCTCTGTTCTGGCGTGCGGGAGGTCTGCCTTCCCGCCCTCCTTTCATCCGCTCACCCTTCCTAACAGTCACGGCGCCGTCCCCAACATTAGCAAGCCTCAGGCCGCACCCATGGGAAAAACAGAAAGAGAGCAGGCGGAGTGCCAAGCACAGAATGGAGACACAGACTGTCTCAGGACGAGACAAGATAAATCAACGGGACAACAAACACCTACAGACCACGGTCGCTCAAGAGCCACGATGCAAACGCTCACAGCCTTAGCGACTCACAACCACCACGTGTGTTAAGACGGTGACCACGTGAGCTTGTTTCAGGAGTGCAAGGCGGTTTCAACATTTGACGCCACGGTGAAAGCACGTGACCGTCTCAACGAGATGAGAAAATGAAAGAAGCCCTGGGCTGGATTCCACAGGCATTTGTGATCCATGCTCGGGAAACCAGGGTCAGGGAGGGAGCTTGCTCCGTTCAATGCAGATGACCTCAAAATCCACAGCTACCATCAGCTCAGGGTAAAAATAGCAACTCCCTCCCCACCCCCACGCCAAGGTCGGGGCGGGGGGGGGGGGCGGGACACGGGACAGGCAGGGTCATCTCTCACTGCTCGCATTCAACATTAAACTAGAGGCTGCAGCCAGCTCAATAAAACAAGAAAAAGAAAGGAGTGACCAGGTGCCATCGATCTGTGTCTATAATCCTAGCTACTCAGGAGGCAGAGACCTTAAAGATCATGGTTCAAAGCTAGCCAGGGCAGACAGATCCAGGAAGACCCATCATCTCCAATGAATGGGCAAATCTTAGGACTGGAGGTGCGGCTCCCAGGGGTGAGGCTGGCCAAGCACGCGCGCGTCTCCCGGTTCCACGAGAAGGTGGGTGGTGGTGTTTCTCAGGTCCGCTTTCATATGAAATTGGAGCTGCGCGTGCAGGTGGGAGTGGTGAGCCTGAACTCTGACCTCCGCGCTTGCTCGCACACTCTTGTGTAGTAAGTGTTTGGACCTCCCCAGGGCGGGGCCTTCCTTGCTGCCCCCGCCCCGCCCAGCCCTACAGTGGCAGCTCAGACACCCTGGATGGCAGGGCGGGCTGGGAGCCCCGGCCCGGCGGCTGGCGCTGAGGTTAGAGTGGCGCCCTGTGTCCAGGTTCCCCGGCTCGTCCTTTCCCACCGCAATCTGGAGCTGGAATCCAGGCCTCCTGATCGGCCCTGCCATTCCTGCACTTCTGGGAAGTGCAGATTGCTCATCGGTCCTTGGCTGACTGACGGACGTGACGCTTGGTACTCAAAGGACGGTGCCAGACAGTGGCGGCCGCCCGGGCTGCCCTGGGGTCTTCTCAGAAACAAAGTCCTTCGCGGGGCACGGACTCTGCCAAGCAAGGTGGTTCTAATGCACTGGGCTTCCGGAAACCCAGACAAAAACATTAGGACCGTTCGCTCATTCCAAACCCTGACTGGAGCAACTGCTCTGCGTTAGGCTCTTACGTGCGAAGAGTTGAATACGTCTCTGCTTCTGCCATGAAGAGGATTCCTGTCTGCTGGGTGCTGCTAACTCTTGACTGCAACCCCAAGTTTCTTGGGAGGCTGAAACCAGAAGGATCAGCTTGGACCAAAAAAACCAACAAACAGTTTTTGAGATTTCTTTTGGATGGATAGCTGGGCTGCGGGGTACGAATCTGCTGTCCCAAGCACAGGAGGCTGAGATTGTGAAGGTCGCAGTTCCAGGCTGGCTGTGGCTGAAAAATCCATGAGACTCCACCTGGAGGGAGGATCTGGCCTTGGTGGTGCATGCTGGTCATCCTGACAGGAAGCGGAAAATAGGTGCATCACGGTACGCAGGTATGCCTGAGCAGCAAGCGAGAGCCTATCTGAAAATATAGCCAGTGCAAAAACAAAACAAAAAAAGCCATGGCAGTGGCTTAGTAGTAGAAATCCCTATGTTCAAATCCCAGCACTAAAGAAAAAAAAATACAAAAGAACCCCTCCAAAACGAAAGCACATCTCAGAAGAAGTGCAGGTGTCTTTTCAAGATCCTCGCTTGACTTCCTTTGGCTCTGTGCCCACAAGCAAGTTCGCTGGGTTCTATGGAAGGTCTATATTATTTTCAGTGTCTAACTCTCCATTCTCCTTTCTCCACATCCGTGGTGCATATTTATTTATCGCTTTGCTTATTTCAGATAAGGCTTCCTATGTGGCTCGGGGTGGCTTTGAACTCACGATTCTCTTGCTTCCACCTCCTAAGTGCTGGGATGCCAGGCAATAGGGGTTTTGACTGGTATGACCTGCTGTGTCCTGTGGTTCTCATTTCCTTAGTGAGCCATGGGGGTGACTGTCTTTGGCCAAACCCATAGCCATCTCCGTGTCTCTCCATACATGTCGGTTCTATTCCTTTGCTCACTCTTTAATTGGTGTTTTATTGTGGGTTTTTTTTTGGGGGGGGTTGGGGTTTTGTGTGTGAGGGGCTTCTGAGGATGTTGGGCAGTCCCTCTTATTGGATCCATGGATCTCGAGGGCCCTCTCTGTCCTCTGGGGGTGAGGGGGGGCATCTTCATCTGTCCTGCGGTCCTGAGCATCGGCTGGGCTTTGAGGAACAGTGTTGCCGACCGGTCTACGTGTCTGGGTGAAGGCCTGCACGCCGCTTCTGGGTGTGGGTCCCAGGGAGGAAGCGGGTGCCAGAGGAGGCGGAAGCCCAGGAGAGCAGGTCTGCCGAGCGTTTTCACCCGCGATTCCCCGACCAGCCCCGCCACCACGACGCCTGGGTTTCATCTGCTCTGCTTCCCTGTCGACACTTGGAACTGTGGGCCATTTCCGTCCAGCCCTTCTCCCGGGGCGTGGCGGTATTGCGTTTGGTGGCTCACTTACCTTTCTGCGGAGTGAAAAGGCCGAGCGCTTCCCACGCCTCTGTTGGCCACACCGGTGGCCTCTCTGCCTTAAGGATAGCTCGGGTCATTCGCCCATTTTCCCATTGGGCTGGGAAATGGACGTCTTACTCGATCTTAGGCATGAGTTCTGTCCCGCGTGTTTCCAGATCCTTCCCCCACAGCGAGGCTTTCCCTTTCGACTTTTCCACTCATTGTAAAGGCTTGCTTTTCTTTTTTTCCTCAAGTCTTAGGTTTCGGCTTCAGTTTAAGAATTATCTTTATGTGTTTATTTATCCTAGGAGCTATACTGTGTAGAATCTTGCATTTTCATCTCTGGCTATCTGGGATGTTCTCGTGCGTGCGATGTGATCTCGGGGACAGACTGGCAAGCGTTTGTATTTTTTTTTTCTTCCCTAAATGGTCACCTAATTGATCCAGACATTTTTTTAGGGCTGGGGGTGGGGGGGGGCACCATCCTTTCTCTACTGGACTGTAGCAAAATCCTGCTTGACCACACGCGTGTCATCTCCTGACTCCGGTGCTCTTCCGTGCTGGGCTCCCTTGCTCATGTTTCTGCCCAGGCCACACGGTTCTGACTGCCGTGGTTTATGACAAAGTGCTGGCATCAGGTAAATTGAGTCTTCTAGCTTCACTTCGCTCTCTAGGCTGCCTTGATGATCTTCAGTCTTTTACATTTCCATATATTAAAAAAAACACACACACAAAAACCACTTCTCAAATTCACCAAGAAGAACCACCGGGGTGTTTGCCAGGACTCGCTGGGTCTGGGGGCCACGGAGCCGAGCCCCGCCCTCAATACCCTTGGGTCCTCTTCCTTCTCCTGGCTGGATTCCCCAACTTTCAATGTCGTGGGATGGTACCTCTCTTCTTAGACCTGTTATTAGAGTTGCGATGTTTTCAATACTCTTACAAATACTATTCGGAAATGAAAGCTTCCTTTGTTTATTTCTGAATATGTAAAATAGTTGAATCCAATTGATTTTTGGCAGCTTTATGGAGGAATAGTTAACGTAACAGAATCGCCTGAATGTCAAAACATGCCTTCCCGAACTCTGTGCCTCCTTTCCAAACCATCTTCCCGTCTTCCTCTCTTTTTCTCCCTCCCTCCCTCCCTCCCTCCCTTCCTGTTTTCCTTTCTTTTTCTTCCTTTCTCATGCCAACACTGAGACTGGAATTCAGAGCCTCACAGTCTCACCTGGCTTTTCTACTCAGGGCTGGTGTTCTACCATCTGAGCCGCACTTTCACTTCTGGGATTTGTCTGCCCTGGCTGGCTTTGAACCAGGATCCTCCGGTCATGATCAGAGTAGCTCTGGGAATGAGTCCGAGAGCCCTGCTGTGCCCCCCCCCCCCCGCCCCGCAATGTACAGTCACCAACTGCAGTCTTCACTCTACCGGGGCAGGGGTGTTGAAAGGAAATGCCCAGCGAGGGCACCCTGGAAATGACAGTGTTGTTGTGGGTCTTCCAGAAAGGGACAAAGTAAAAAGACTTTACAACAGTGGCACAACAGCGGAGGAGATAGATGGACTTTAAATATTTATTTAGTAAACTTACAGAGCCAGAAATGGACCTGGCCAACGTTCACCAAGTGAAGTAGTAACACTTGAAATGTGAAGTTGACACATTAGTATGGGCGCAGGCTGCTCCCGTTTCAATGTTCAGATCACTGACACGTGTGGATGTGAAGAAATGAGGGCGCCAAAGCTCAGAGAAAGACTGGGGCTACCGATCACGCCGGGGCCCCAGAGCCACCTGGGGCAGAGCAGAGCCTGGCTCCGGCGCTGGCTCCCCCGCACTATCTCCAGCTTACACGGCCACGCACAGGCTGTCCCCACAGCGAAAGACGCTGAGCCCCCTACACAGTGAAGAGCCATTCGTGTCGAGAGTCCCACAGACGCCGGAGTGACGGGCAGAGCTTGTGAAACTTCAGGGTGTCTCAGGTTCACGCTGAGCTACTCGGAGACACTGAACACAACCCCCCCCCCCCATTTGAAGATGACTCACATTGACCTCGCCCAACAGGAAACCAAAATGCCAACGTGTTAGCATTATTTTAGAAAGCAATCGTGGGAACCCACGATGGTGGGAGAATGACCGCCATGGCCAGCAATTTGGCTTTCTGCTGTAGGAAAAGAGCTCAGGAGGGCTCTCAGCAAGGGAGGGGCACTGCCAGTACCCCTCCTCGTTACTAGCTCACAATAAGCGACAGCTGCCCAGTGCTGGTGGGTCACACCTGTAATCCCAGCCACTCAGAAAGCTGAGATCTGAGGATCGCCGAGACAAACCCGAGAGTCTCCAATCTCCAATCGACCACTCGGTCTCTGGCTCATGTGGTAGAGCCCCAGCTTTGAGTGGAAAAGCCAGGCAGGCCTGGCAGGCCCTGAGTTCAAGGCCCAGTAACAGCAAACAAAACAGTACAACCGCTAGTGCTTGCAGATCAACACCTACTGAGCCCCTTCATCCCAGAACTCACCCCATGAGATCAGAGCCATGATTAACTGCCCATGACGAGGAGGCGTGTGGGACAAAGAAGACAGTGATCAGGAGGGCCAGAGTGGACAGCCACCTGTCACCAGGAGCAGGCTGCGCCATCTTCACTAGGAGCATAAGCTGATAGCTTCCTCTCTAAAGGCCGGAGAAGGAGCTGCCAGCACTTGAGCTGGATCCATGAAGGCCCAACGGAGGCTCTGTCTAAAGGGAGCGTTGCTGCGAGGCAGACAGGCGGTGTGGACAGCCCCACGCTAACAGCGCTACAAGGACAGAAGGGAGTCACCCGGGGAGGGCCCTGCGGTTGGGAGGGCCAGAAAGAACCACAGGCCTGGCATCCCTGTGGAGGCCTGAGGACCCCCCCAAGACTGCGGGGGCAGCGACAGATTGCCTGCCTGGGGAGGAGTGGGAGGTGAGGACGGCTCCATCCCTCCCTCGGGGTGCAGGAGGTGGGGGAGGGGAGGCCGGAGGCCCAGGGGGACAAGGAAGCCCCTGGTCCTGTGGCCTCAGTGTCCTGTCTCCTCCACACTATGGCTCCTTCCTTCCCTCCCTCCCTCCCTCCCTCCCTTCCTTCCCTCTGCCTCCCAAACCACCAGTCTTCTTCCTTGTAACTCACCCAGAGGAGAATGAAAAAGGCTCCCAAGCTTCCAGGCCTCTGGGCTGAAGGCCATGGGGGGGAGGGGGGGTCTCCCGGGAGGGGGGGGTGCGTCTCCCTACCTCGGGCCCAGGCAGCCATGCAGAGAGGGAAAAGGACTGCACACCTCGAGATAGCAGGAAGAGGAGAGGCTCGGTTCCCACAAGGCCCCTCGAAGATGAAAGACCTTCCTCTTAAAGATTCTGCCCCCTCCCCATAGTGCCGTGGGCCGGGCGCCCCCTTCATGAGCCTTTGAGGGGCACTTTGAGGGACAGGTAGGGTAGGGTAAGCAGAGCACTCTGCCTCTTTTTTTTTTTCCCCAGCCACAGTGGGTGTGTGTGTGTAAGCCAGGGCCTTGTGCGTGCCTCCAGCCCTCTACAAGTATTTACTGAGCGCGTACTATGCACCTCTGCATGTGCTGGGTTCTGCGGCCGTTATGAGAGACAGGCCAGTGGGTGCCGCCCTTACAATCACGTGGAGAGACAGACACACGCGTGGTGTGCTATCAGTAATGATGTTCTAACATCTCTCCTGCACACACACAAACACACAAGTAAGGAAGCCACTACTGAAATTACCTTTCGCAATCCAGGATAACGAGCCCCGGAGAGCTGCGGAGAGCTGCGGCGAGCTGCCGGGAGCTTCGCGGAGGGCGCAGGTGCACGACCAAGTCCGACCCCAACTGCCAGGTCCAGGAGCCAGGCCAGGCCGGGCCAGGCCGGGGGCGGGGGCCGCGGGCCCGTGGAGGCCCCCACCCACCCACCCACCCTGGAGCTTCTTAGAACCCCTCCCCCTCCCCCGCCTCCCGCACACGAGTGCGAGACCCACAGGTGCCGGTGCTAGCCGAGGCCGGCCTCCGATCAGAGGGGAAACTGAGGCCCAAGTGTACGTGCGCGCGAGCTGGGGGGTCCCTAGGCCTGCCGGGGCTGCAGGGCCGGGGCGGGCCGGGGCCGGGCGCCATCGCCGTGCCCCCGGGCCGGGCCGGGCCGGGTCCCGTCCCCGCGCGCCCGCCCAGCCCCGGCCCGCCGGGCCCCGCCGCCCCGGCCCCAGCTCCACCCCCTGCTCCCCCGCCCGCCCGCCCGCGCCGCCCGCGCCGCCCGCGCTCCTGAAAAGCCTGCGGGCCGGGGCGGCGGCGCAGACCGGGCGGCGCACGCGGCAGGCAGCGGCCATGACTGCGGAGAAGGCGCTGGCCCCGGGCAAAGGGACGGCCGAGGAGGCGCGGGGGTCCGAGGCGGCGGGCGGCGGGGCCGCGGGGCCCGCGCGCGAGAAGGCGGTGCACGAGCGCGGCCACTGGAACAACAAGGTGGAGTTCGTGCTCAGCGTGGCCGGGGAGATCATCGGGCTGGGCAACGTGTGGCGCTTCCCGTACCTGTGCTACAAGAACGGAGGAGGTGAGCCCGCGCGGGGAGCCGCGACCCCCCGGCTGCCCGGGGCCCCGGGGTGCGCGGGGCGCGCGGGGCGCGCGCGCGGGGCCGAGCCTGCCTGCCTGCCTGCCTGCCTGCCTGCCGGGGGCCCTGGCCCCTCAGCCGCCCCAGTGCGCACGCGTCCGCGCCCGCTTCGCACCTGAGCCTGAGCGTGCCACCTGCCCGGGCACGCGGGGAGGGGGGGCGGGGGAGGGAGGGCGCGCGCCGGGGCTGAAGGCAGGAGCCATTGGCCCTCCCCTGGGAGGGTGGCCAGACCTGAGCAGAGCTGCTGGTGCGCGAGTGCGAGCGGTTCCTGGAATGCCAGGCGAGGCGCAGGGCCCCCTCGTCCGCTCCCCTCCCCTCCCCTCTGTGCCAGGTGTAGGGTCTGGGGGCGCAGGGAGCCCCCGTCCCCCACTTAACCAGCGCTGGGAGCGGGGCTCTGCCGAACTGGGATTGGAGTGGCAGAGAGCAGGCAGAAGTTTCCAGGAGGCGGTTGGTGCACGTCGCCTGCCCGCCTGGTCCTCCACTTGGACAGAAAGCCCGGGAGGAGGGGGGGGGTACGGGGGTGGTCACGGTAATCCTTTGGGCCTCTGGAGGGGGAATCGTCACCACAAGGGTCACGCCACTGATCCTGAGTGCTCGGACCGGGGGCCCCAGGAGGCAGGGGACGGGGACTCGTTTCTGGTGACCTGTCAGAGGGCCGGTTGGCACCGATGCCAGTTCCAGTCTCCCTCTCCCCATCAGGCAGCAGGGCCGCGGGAGGGGGCTCCCAGAGCTTGAGTGGCACGGTGTCTCCCAGAGAAAGCCCGAACCCGCAGAAAGGTGGCTGGGCATGGGGCTGGCCGCGCCGGCCCGGGGCTTCCTGCGTGAGTGGCTGGAGTCTGGGCGCTGCCCGCCCGGCGCTTTCTTTGGAGACATTCATCCGAAGGCACAGGCCGCCCCGGGCCTGCTCTGCACTGGTAATGAAGTGGCCGCCGGTGTCGCCGGTTTGGCAAAGGGTGGCCCGAGGGAGTGGACTTGGAGACTGGCAATGTGCCCTCGGCTGCCAGGCCCGCCCCCTCGGGGAGGCTCGGCCTTCAGGAGCTTCCAGATGCTCTTGGGAATTTGTGAGCACCCCACAGGGTCCTCCCGGGAGGAGGGGGAGGGCACCAGCGTTCTAACATCTTTCTTTGTCCAAGAAACTGTTAGACCCAAATCAGAAGCATGAAAATAACTTGGGTTAGTTACACATTCTGCCGTAGACGGCGGGGGGTGGGGTGGGGGGGAAGAAGGTTGTAGTGCAAAGAGTTTACAAACGAGCCATTGTAGCACTCCGTCTCTCTCCATCTCTCACTCTCGTTTGCCAAGTTTCCCTCGGCTAACGCACACCCTGGTTTGGTGTGTAAGGACATGGTGTGTGAGGAGGTGTGCGTGCCTGCCTGGGCAGAAGGCTTGGTCCCAGGTTGGTCGTCTTAGGTTCTCCAGGGTTCGAGGGTAGATTGCACAGCCACGGATAACAGCGTTCGTGTTTTTGTCTATTCCATTTAGATTTCATAAGCAGATATTCATTTTCCCTTTCACCCCCTTTCTGCCTCCTGTTATGGTTGGGTACTTAAGCCCCAGGCTTTAGCCACGTTAGCCTTCCCCAAACCATATCCATGTCGTCGAGCCCAAAAAGAACTCTCAAATTAGTCTCTTGCCCAGATAAAGCTAAGGCCCTTTGGAAACCTCGTCCACAGGGCCCTGCTATCTTGATTGATCAACATTGTCACTACTAATCCTCGCAGTTTCACTTAGCAAAAAGCAATCTCCGTAGCGGCCTTGGCTTGTGCCATCGGCTGGGAGGGAGGGGTGGCAGTGTGCTCCCAGGTTTTGTTCTTAGACAGGGTGGAGAGGATGAGGGGTTGGGAGAAACCGTCTTGGGCCTGTAACAGCTGCTGTTCACCTCGGCGATGTAATTTGTTCTGTAGGAAGGCGCGGGCAGTGGGGGTTTCGTTTCCCAGTAGGAGCATTCAGACAGGTGGGTTCCTCGGCACATTCTCGTAGCTCAGCTCTACGCCTGGCCCTGCGTTTAATCAGCCCCTTGTCGTCTAATTCTGGGAGATTGCTTTCCTTTAGGAAAAAGGTCTTGTGGCAGGACACTCTCAAGTAAGACAGGGGGCCCTCACCGGACTGTGGTGGGGACTTTAAAATGGCGAGGAAGGATACAGCGCTCAGAGCAGGAGGACAGAACGAATGCATAAAGAATCCAGCAAACAAGCCCTGCTTTCGCACGAGCCTCTCACCTCCGCAGTCATTCTGGGAGATGAGCAGCACCAGGTGTTCAGGGCGGAAGCCTCGCCTACGGGCTGGACGCTGGTGGCACACACCTGTAACCCTGGCCACGCAGCAGGCTGAGATCTGAGCATCGCACTTTGAAGCCAGACCAAGCAGACAAATCCAAATCGAATCAGCAGTTAACCAGCAAAGAGCTGTGGTGCAAGTGGTAGAGCACCTGCTTTGAGCAGATAGCTAGAGGACGGTGCCTAGACCCCGAGTTTAAGTCCCAGGAAAGGCACAAAATATAAAAAGGAGGCGGGGGTGGGGGGGGGGGGGGAGGGAACCTCCGCAAACCTCATTTACCGGAGACGCTGAGGCTCAGAGGCCTGAGGCGAACTTGCTTCAGGTGACAGATGGCGGAGAACACAAACCGCTGCCCCTGTGTCTGACTCCTTCTCCGGGCTCAACTTGAACTCAAGCTCCGAGAACACTTTATTGTCTCGCCTGATCTCCCTCACTGCCCTTGGGGAGGCGAACGCGTGCTGATCTCATTCCTCCTCCCCCCGCCCCCCCCCCGCAGGGGCCTTCCTGATTCCCTACGTGGTGTTTTTTATTTGCTGTGGCATTCCCGTGTTCTTCCTGGAAACGGCACTGGGGCAGTTCACGAGCGAAGGCGGCATCACCTGCTGGAGGAAAGTCTGCCCTCTGTTTGAAGGTAAGCGTTGCTCTGCCGAGCAGACGGCGTCCCGCCGCACAGCGACCGACGCCGCCCCGGCTCACGCCGCCCCTCCCCTGTGCGTTCCCAGGCATCGGCTACGCCACGCAGGTGATCGAGGCCCACCTCAACGTGTACTACATCATCATCCTGGCCTGGGCCATCTTCTACCTGAGCAAGTGCTTCACCACAGAGCTCCCCTGGGCCACCTGTGGGCACGAGTGGAACACAGGTACCGTCTCCAGGGAGCCTCTCTCTCCTGGCCCTGCTTGGTGGTGGGGGGGTGGGGTTAGGGTGCAGCCTTGGCCTCTCGGCTCTTGTCCCGAGTGCTGAAACCAAGGGTCACTCCTTTACCAGGGTTGGGTACAGAAGTGAACTCTAGCTGAGGCTGGGCACTGCCCAGAGACCAGGATAGGGGCGGGACAGTGCTACTCGTTTGCTGTTGATTGACAGGAGAGGTGAGCCCCCTGGGCACAGAATAGGGCTGAAGTTCAGGGGAGCATGGTTCCAACCCGGCCCGGCCTCTCCAAACCCCAGCTTAGCCCTGGCAACATGGAAGGCTTACCACACATCGAAGGCTTGCATTTGGTTGCCAAATACATTTAACAGTCAGAAGACTTCATGTGAAAAATCCAGATCTGCAGCTTCTCCTTCAACACTGAAAAGATCTGACAGCAGCCCTGCCTGGCAGTAATGCCTGCGGCCAGGCAGCAGCCGTTGCTTGGTGACACATCTGTCCCCAAGTTACCACCATCCCGTTTGCACTGAGTGCCTCCCTCCACAAACGCAATCATTTTGTGGGTTTTTTTTTTTTTAAAAATTGATATATTGTTTGCTTTTCTGTTGGTCATGCCATTGGGATTGAGCTTTGGAACCCAGGGAAGGCGAATATCTGGCCCCGTTCTGAGATGGCTGTGCTCATAGTAGACATTACTAATGGATTAGAGTCCTCCTGAGTAGCACTGCCTTCTGACTGGAGTTGGAGCAGTTAACCTCTTCTCCATCCCGGTGATGAGCTGTGGTTAGATAGTGTCTGGGGCTAGCTGGTCACCTTGAGGGCCGAGATACCATGAGACTGAGTACAGTGTCAGACGATCTAGTTCTCTCTTTTTAAGTCACTGGTTCTTAGCCTTCATTTGGCAAGGGACCTCATAGAGATATCTATCAAACTGAAATGTCGAGGAGATGCTGAGGGCGTGGCTTAGTGGTAGAGCGCCTGCCTACATGCACGAGACCCTGGGTTCCATCTCCACCATTACAATCAAAAAGACAAAGAAGTTGTGCGTGGGCCCCAAGCGTAGTTCAGTTGAGCATGCCACCAGCCTCAGGGAAGTGAGGCCACGGAGACGTGGTGGAATCGAGTCTCAAAATGCGCAGGAAGCCCTGGCCAGCCTTGCGCTGCCCCCTGACAGGCCCTCTGTGCTGCTGAGAAAGCAGTGCGCTCTTACCCAGGGGCATTGTTCCGCACGGCCGTGAATCCCGTCAGTTCCCTCATCTACGTGGCAAGTCCCTTGTAAAGTTAGCTGTGCTCTTCTAGCTGTGGGGCCGCTGTAGTCACGAAGGCCGCGTGGCTACTGTTTGTTTGTGAATGAGTCCATGCCACTGTAATAAAGATAACGGATCAGCCTTGGGCATCTGAGAAATTATTTTACTGGGAGCGAAGAACGCGAGGAATACTTGCTGTGTGCGTGCAGTTTCGGTTTAGTAGATGCCACGTAAGATGAGCTCCTGCCCCAGGGCCCTTCCCTTGGTGGCTACCAGGAACAGCACTCACCATAGCTCAGAACACAGCTCAGCTCTGTCTCTAGCTGCTGCCTTTGGAGCAGAGGGAGAGGTGCGGGGTGGGGGGTGGCGCTCGGGGGCTCCCCTTTAAAGCTGAAGGAGTGTGAGAAGGACTCGTTGAAGGGCCTTTGAGTTCTCAGTTGCTCAGGATTCACGGGAGGGAAGTCCTCCAGCTAGGCTTCCTGGAGGAGGCAGGCTTGTGGGTTTGGAAGTGTTAAGCTGCTCTTACCTGAGATCCACTTTGTGACTGGGGCTTCTGAGAGGAGGGGTCAGCCACCCGACACCTTGATCCTGTGGGGGAAACGAGGAGGAGCCAGAGGCTTCCTGGTGCTTTGGGCCCGCGCCATTTCCTCCCATCCTCCCACCCGCATGGGCCAGTGCGGGGCTGGCTCCTTCCTGCGTGAAGTCTCAAGCACTGGGCAGAGCAGGCCTCGCTCCGGGGCACCCCGTCCTAAACCCCAGGGCCCCCGTGCAGCCCCCAGGGAGGCTAATGGCCCCGTGCATGTGTTTTCTTCTCGCTGCAGAAAACTGCGTGGAGTTCCAGAAGCTGAATGCGAGCAACTTCAGCCAGGTGGCCCTGCAGAACGCCACCTCCCCGGTCATGGAGTTCTGGGAGTAAGTGGAGGAGCCTGAGGTTGCCCCTGTGGGGTGGGCCTCTGTCCCGGCTCGGCCCCCTGGCCTTGCCCTGGCCCGGACGGAGCCCTGCCCGTCCTCCAAGCCCCGCTTCCCGCCCCGCAGGCAAGCGTGCGTGCGTCGGCTCTAGAAAGCAAGTGTGGGATCTTCTGGCAACCCCCAGAGGAGACGCTTTCTGGTTCTTTGCAAACGCCTCGGCCCGCCTCGTGGGTTGCTTCTTACGGCAGGGAGAGCTTGGTAAGAGGAGAGACAGTTTAAAAATTCATTTGGGTTAGAAGAGAAAGTATAGCGGGTGTGGACTAAGGGAGGCCGCTACTATATTTAGCCTGGAGAGTAGCAGTCCCTGGAGGGGGGGAGTGGCCCGCTCTCATAGCTGTAGAGGCAGGAAAGAAAGGAAGGAATGGCTGTTGCGGGATGCAGGCAGATGGGAGAAGCTGGTCCCATTGTCCGGACTGGCGGAAGGCTGCGGGACCCTGGAGTCCCTCAGAGTGCTTGGGTGGCTCTGCGGGTCGGGTCGTTGTCAGCTGCCTGGCCGAATCGCTGAGAAGTAGAAACAGCAGTCGTGGGAGTGAGCTTCCCCGCCCCCTCCAGAAACCGGCGCCATCGCGGCCTTACAGAGCCGCTGGGTACAGTTGCGCGAAGTTGCACACTCCAGAGCCCTGGGAGCAGCGTCGTGGAGTGCTCCGTGAACCGTGTGCCCCAGGGCTGCGCAGGGCACGGTGCGCACGCCATCCGCAGTAGCTGTCACGCAGCCTCTTGCCCAGGACTGGAGGAGAAGCGGGCTCTGCGGCGGCGCAGTCTGGAAAGCCCTGGCGCCGTCGAGGAAGCCGATTGTGATGAAATGATAGTGCCTTTGGGGGCAGGCAGTGATTCGTGGGCGGTTCTTACGCCTTTTCCTCTCCAGAAGGGGTGCTGAGTTCAGATCTACCTTTTTCCTATGTCCATCTTCATGTCTGTTCTGCTTATGTATACGCCCCCAAATGCATCAGGGGTCTTCCTTGCCTGTTTTCACACCTTCTCTTGGTGGTATCCATTACTTCTCATTTTTAACAGCTTTGCTTCTTTGTTCCATATTGGTTCCTGCAATTGTATCCACAGCAATGATGAGTGCTCCTTGCAGGCTGCTGTCGGCAGGGATACATGTAGCTTTGGCTCTTTCCTGGTCCCCTCCTGCCTCCTACTATGGCTCAGCTACTTTGTATCCCCGTTCTTGTGAAAGAGGACACGTTGTACCTCTTTTCCTGTTTAGACCCTGTGCACAGGCCTGTTTCTGAGCATGCGCAAGCCTCCTTCACACTCTCTTGAACCTAGGGGAGTTTTCTAGGCTGTGCCCCTATCTTTATGGTTTGTTGCTGAGACAAAAATACCTGAGCTGGGGCTGGCGATATGGCCTAGTGGCAAGAGTGCCTGCCTCATATACATGAGGCCCTGGGTTCGATTCCCCAGCACCACATATACAGAAAATGGCCAGAAGTGGCGCTGTGGCTCAAGTGGCAGAGTGCTAGCCTTGAGCAAAAAGAAACCAGGGACAGTGCTCAGGCCCTGAGTCCAAGCCCCAGGACTGGCCAAAAAAACAAACAAATGAACAAAAAAACAAAAAAACAAACAAATGAACAAAAATACCTGAGCTAAGGTATTTATATAGAGCAAAGGTTTATTTGCTGCTGTACTACAGAAGGATGCATTGCAGATGGAAGCCCACAACGGGTGAGGGTCTGCAGCTGCAGCACGCCATGCCGGAGGGCAAGGGGCAAAAGGACACCCAACCCGGCCTGCCGCCGGGAGCTCTGATCCGTCCATGGGAGCCGAACACCCAGAACTTACCATCTTTTTTTTTTTTTTTTAATGTGGTGGGTCTCATCATGCTATTTCTATATGCACAAGCACAAATACATCATCTACACGTACAATCCACACCCTCCCAAACAAGCCTCCTTTTACAGTCATGTTATCCTTTCTTTTTCCTTCAAGTCTGGATTCTATGTATGAATGAAAATAAGTGATATTTGTCTTTCTGAGCTTGGCTTTTCTCTCTCAACATGATGATCTCCAGTTCCCTTCATCTGCCTACTAACAACATAATTCAAGTTGTTTTTTTTTAGGGTCGACTAATACTCAATTGTACAGACGTATATCCATTTTCCTTACGTAAATCCTCAGAGGTTGGTTCTGCAGGTATCTTCTTGTACATTGCGTTTCCACACAAGAGAGATTGTAGGGAAAACCCTTCTCCTAAGTGTCTCTGAGAATGACATAGCAGAACCACAGGGTCATTGGACGGTGCGTTTCCTGATGAGCCTCCATACAGACTTCCACAGTGAGCCCAGGAGTCCCTGTCTCCACCAGCGGTGGTTCCTGTCCTCATAGCCTCGCCAGCTTTGCTTTTTTTTTTTTGAAGGCTGCCATTCTGACTGGGGTGAGATGGACTCTTGAGGTTGTTTTGATTTGCATTTCCTTTGTGACGGTATGTTCAACATTTCTTTGTGCACCATGGTCATTTGTACTTCTTTCAAGAAATGTCTCTTCAGTTCATTTGCCTGGTTATTGATTTGTTCTGCTAGTTTTTTTTTTTTAACTCTTTATAGATTCTGGGGGGGGATTCATCCTTGGCATACTGAATGGCTTGCACATGTACATTTTCTTTGATATACAGGGCTTTAAATTTGATGCAATCCCATTTGTCCGTTTTTCCCTTATATTCTGTAGCAGTCAGAATCTTGTGTAGGAAGCGGTTCCCTGTGCCTGCATCTCCAAGCATTTCCTGTGCTTTCCTATAGTAATTTAAAATCTAGATCTGTAATCCATTTAAAATTGATCCCTGTACATTTTGTGCAGAGTGAAAAGCAGGGCTTTCATTTAAATCTTCTACGCTCACTTTTCAGTTTTCCAAATGCCATGTGTTGACGAGGCTGTCTTTTCTCCTCAAATGTCTTCAGCTCATTTGTTAGAGATGGATGATTGTAGCCTTACAGGTTGATTTCTGGGTCTCTGATTCTGTCTCACTGGCCGATTTCTCTGGCTTTGGCCAGTACTGTGCTGTTCTCATTATCCTGGCTCTGTGGTATAATTTGAGGTCAGATGTTGTGATAACTTGAGTGTTGATCTCTTTTCTCCATATGGATTTTTGGGTTGCGTTTTCTATTTCTGTGTAGAATGGGATTGGAATTGTCATGGCTTTCACCATATTAACTCCACCAGTCAGTGAGCACAGAGGTTCTTCCGTCCTCCAGTGTCTTCTCCCATTTCCTTCTTCAGTGTTTCCAGGTTCAGACCTTTCACGTCTTCAAGCATATTCTGAAGGGTTTGCTTGTTTGTTTCGAGGCTGTTGAGAATGGGATTCATTTCTTGATTTCTTTCTCTGCCTGTCATTGTTGCTGTGTAGAAAAAGCTACTGATGTTTTCATAGGAGTTTTTCAGGGGAGTCTTCAGAGTCCTTGAAGACCACATCCTCTGCGGGGCCCCGGAGGCCCTTACCTGCAATCCTAGCTACTCGGGAGGCTGAGATCTGAGGGTTGAAATTCAAAGCCAGCCTGGGCAGGAAAGTCTGTGCAACTCCTATCTCCAATTACCCACCAGAAAACCAGAAGTAAAGCTGTGGCTTAAGTGGTAGAGCGCTAACCCTGAGCCGATAAAGCTTGGGGACAGCACCCGGCTTCTGACTTTAAGGGCCAATGCTAGCCCAAACAGCAACAACAACAGACCACAACATCTGCTGATCTGAAAGGTCCCTTTCTTTCTTTCCCTGATAGAACTTCTGGCACTATCTGTATGGGGGCAAAGGGGTGGGCACCCTCTTCTTGTTCTCGATTTAGTCTTCCATCGCTTCTTAAAGGGCTCGCCCTTCAACACCATTGCATCGAGGACTCGGTTTTCAGCCATGAACTGCAGGGGACATGCCCAAAGCACAGCAGCAGCCGTGGTGCAGCCGCCAGGGTGTAGGGTAGGCACGCACGGTCAGTTTTATCAGCGTGCACAGCGCATACTCTGATTCTCGCTCTTAAGGGTGAGCGAGGGAGAGTTTCTGCCGCGTGCTGCATTCTGTGCAGCTCTCGGCCTGCTCCATTTTGCCAGTGGTGGGAAGTGCTGTTTCAGTATTTCAACCTGCCCTTTGCTGGTCCTATGTGAACTTGGGCTCCTGCCCTGCTGGGCCCCTGTTTGATGTGTGCCGCCACGGGCTTCAGACTCGTGTCCTAACCACGCGGGTCATTTGTCTTTTCTTGTATGAAGGAATTCTTGACACATTCTAAGTACTACCAGGCTGTAATCTTGACACATTCTAAGTACTAACTACCAGGCTGTAAATATCTTTTCCCAGCACAAGGCTTTTCTTCCTCATTTGCTTGTGTGCACAGAATTTTCCGCCGTACTGAAATAGGATTTTCTAGTCTCTTCTTTTTGGTTTGCACAGTTGGCATCTTAAGATGTGTTTTCCTATCCTGAAGTTGTAAAAAATTTCCTATACTTTCTTCGGAGAGTTTTAAAGTGTTGTTTTTTTTTTTCTTGCATTGAATCTAATTTGGAATTTTGCTTTCTATGTGATGTGAGGTTCTATGAGATTAATTTTAATGTAATCTCTTTCCAGTTTCTAATTTCCCCAGCAGTAGTTTCTGATTCTTTGTCCTTTCTCCACTGATTTGCAATGCAGTCTTCTATGTACCATTTTCCTGAAAAAAAAAAAAATACACGTTAGTCAGGGGTTCTTTCTTCTGTTTTCTTGTGCCCATTTTAACTCTTGAGCTGGTGGGGGTAATACTCTCATTTTATTCTTTCCCAAGATATTCTTAGTATTCATAATGATTTTAGGAGTCAACCTATTGAGCTCAACAGCCACTAGCACAAAGAATGGAACAGGTCCAAAGCTAGCCCAGGCGTGTAAGGCCTCTTCTCAGCCATCAGCTGGCACGGGGGTGCACCTCTCACCCAGCCGCTTGGGGAGCTGAGATCAGGTGGATCGTGGT
The DNA here is from genome assembly GCF_023159225.1 of Perognathus longimembris pacificus. Lineage (NCBI taxonomy): Eukaryota > Metazoa > Chordata > Mammalia > Rodentia > Heteromyidae > Perognathus > Perognathus longimembris. Next base: position 68,511,494 of record NC_063170.1, read on the forward strand.
TCCTGGCCAGTCCAGGCAGGAAAGTCCATGAGACTCCATTTCAGTGGGAAGAGATAGGTGTGGTTGCACAAAACTGTCATTCCAGCGGTGACGGGAACCTAAAATAAATGGGTTGTGCTTCAGGCGTGAGCCAAGGTAAAAAGCAAGACGGTGTCTCAAAATAACCAGTGCAGAAAGGGACTGGGGTTGTGGCCCTGGGGTGCAGAACCTGCCTAGCAAGTGCAAGGCTCTGCGTTCCAACTTCACTACTTTGAAGAAAGAAAGGAGGGAGGGAGGAGGGAAGGGGAGGGAGGAGGGAGGGAGGAAAGGAGAGAGAGAGGGCAAGGAGGGAGGGGGGAATAAAATGGAATTTGGGTTCGAAATCTAAGGAACTTTTAAGTCAGCTTGAAGCAAAGTGGCATTTTCTGACTGGGCCTCTCAGTCCGTGGACATGGTACAGCTTGCTCTCCACTTTCACTGTTTCACTTTTTAAAGTATCTTTGAAATCGTCCTATGGAGCACTGATACGGGAAGGAGGTCTGCAGTCTCCCGTTACGCGTCCCTCGGACACAATGCTCCCCGCCACATGGGCCGCGTTTCCCGGCGGGATGTCTTGGGGCCTGGTTCGGACCTGCGCAGTTGCGGGTGTGCAGAGCACGGCTGCTGTGCTTCCCGAAACCCCAGGCAGGACGCAGCCCGGCTTTGCACAATCCTTCCCTGCGCATCCTACGTGGAAACCCTTAGTCCACTCGCGCACTCATGGATTCATTTCTCGTCTGGGTTTCCAGACTGCCACCATGACGTAGCATCCGTCTGGTGTCACTGCCGGGGGGGGGGGGGGGGCTGCCAAGCGAGTGCAAGGTCCGGAGTTCAAACCCCAGTCCTGCCAGAGAGAGAACAAGAGAGGAGGGAGAGAGGGGGAGGTCCAGGGGCCTGTGGCACGGGCTATGCCGTCGCCAAGCCGCCGCTCACGGGCGTGCATTCCTTCCGGGCTCCTCTGGCGGCATCCACGGTGGCCACCCATGGTCACTGGGGGGGAGGGGGTGCCCAGGTGGCGGGACGCGCCGCCCGTCTGCATCCTCGTGTGCAAGGACCTCTGTGGTGCCTGGGGGAGTGGCCGTGTGGCTCTGGCTCCCGGCTGGCGTTGCGTGTGTGTACGGCTTGCACAGAGAATTCTGTGGCTGAAGTAGCGAGGTGCTGGTGTGAAGCCAAGCCTTCCTGGGATGCCCTCGCCAGCCAGCTCCAGGCCATCTTTCCCCGGAAGACAGAGAGGGTGGGAGCAGCCTGGGGAAGTCTGTGGGGGCCACTGAAGTTGAGGCTCGGATGAGAACTGATTTCTAGGGCTCTGGGTAGCGCTGCCCTGGCTCCCTCCGCGCGTGGCATTGGCGTGTTTCTCGGAGGTGTTTCTGAAGCCGGTGTGTGAGCTGCGCGTGCGGGGTGGTTTGCTGGCTCCTCTGCAGGGGGGGCCCCGTTGTCCCCGCGCTGTCCGCGCCGCCGGGGTCCTCACGCAGGGTCACCGCGGAGGCTGGCGCTGTCCGTGCCCACTCATCGGATTCAGCCGCGCCTGCCGAGGAAGGACAGCGCGCCTCGTTAGGGCCGGAGGCGACGCCCCAGTTCCTGGAAGCAGAAGGGAGACGTCGATCGCCATAAAATAAGAGCCAGGTGCTCCGCTCCCTCCTGCAACGCGCCGCGGCCGCGCTGGCTCTGGGCACCCGGTCCCGCCCGCCTCTCACCTTCCATTCCCGTTCCCTTCCCAGTGTGGGATTCAGCGCACTGGCTTTGCCCTGAGGCAGGCTGAGGCCCGGGCCGCCGTGGGCCTCCTCTCCCTGGCTCCCGCGGCCCGTGGGGGTTCGGGCAGCCAGTGTGTGTAATGTCACATTTGAAAATCAGGTCACCCCGGTTTCCCTTAGCCACCTGTCATGAATCTGCACCCGTGAGTTCATCCGCATATGTCTGTCATCCTCCACTCGAGCCTGTCTGTGTCCGCTGTGAGATTGACGCTGTTCAGGGCAGGATGCTTTGTGGTGACATCGCATGGCACTCTGACTTGTCTTCCCTTCTCCCCCAAGCCCTCATGGCCCCACAGGCTCGGGGTTCTGGGAGCGACCCCAAACTTACTGCGTTACAAGCAAAGGCACACACAGCCTCCCACCCCACGAACACGAGTGTACTCAGTATCGTGTGCCGGCCCAGGGTTCAAATCTTGGGGCGTGTGGTTCTGCTACTTACTCAGAAGAATGCGGCCTCTGTCCGGATCGCCCTTGTGGAATGGTTTTGTTGCTGTTTTGGTTTTGGTTCTAAGTGATTTTGGCCACATGGACATGTTCCTTTGGACATGGAACGTGGGATGGGAAGAGCTGGCGTGGACCTGGTTCTTTCTGTTCGGCATCGTTCGTCCCCTCTCGATGGCCCGTGTCCTCCCTGGGTCCTGATCGTCCCTAGCCATCAATCCTCGGGCCCTTGTTATCCCTGAGACGTGACTCCAATCCCGTTTGGAAGCCCTCCTGATCTGCCCAGCGTGGGCAGCATCCCATTACACTCTGCCCTGCCGCTCCGTCACCTGCCCAAAGGTCTGCGCCGTCCTGATCTTGCCCCAAGTCCCTGCGTTTAACTGTTCGTGCTCTGACATCCTGAGCTCTCTCTCTGTATATCTATCTGTCAATCATGAGGCTTGAACCGAGCACCTAGGTGCTGTCCCTGAGCTTTTTCTTTTTTCTCTTAAGGCGAGTGCTCTACCACTGCTGGCTTTCTGGTGGTGAATTGGAGACAAGAGTCTCAGGGATTTTCCTGCCCGGGCTGGCTTCAAACCGCACTCCTCCGATCTCCGCCTCCTGAGCAGCTAGGGTGACAGGCGCGAGCTGCCGGTGCCGGGCCAAGCTGTAATTTAATCTGCACGCAGGGAGGGGCGGTTGCTGTTCTGGCCACTCTCGTTCTGTCAGCACGCTATAGGTGCTCCATACGTACTTGATGAACAACGGAACGGGACAGTGAATGAATGAAGGGCTCCTGACCCCCCATCTGCAAGCTGACCACCAGGCTGAGTGAGCGCACCCCCCTCTCCCGTGCCCAGAGCGGGCGCGGAGGGTGTGGGCTGCACGAGGAGAACGCGTGTGAAACGGGGAGGGTTGGCCTTCCGTCGCTGGGGCCCGCGCACCTCAGCTGAAGCCACGCGGGGGAGGAAGGGCTCGTCACGGCTTCGCAGGCCTCAGCCCGCGCCCACCTCCCTGCACTGCTTTGGAGAAGGTCTCGTGCGTTTGCTCAGGGACACTCTGCGGTCTGTGATTTTCCCGTCGACAGCTCCCACAGCTCCTACCCGGTCTGGCGGGCATGCGCCAGCCACCACGCCCAGTGCCGGGGATAAGGCGGAGGCGCTTGGTGGGGGCCAGGTGTGGGGGGCTGGGGTGACGGTACCCCGAGTTCTGGGGGCCGTCCAGGAGGGCCGTGCTTTCTTCCGCGTTCTGCCTGGATGTGCCGTACAGAATCACCCCTCTGATGCCACGCCGTTGCTGCCCCCCACCCCAACTTGCTGATTCTGAGGCGACCACCAGCCCCCGCGTTTCTTGTGCGGCGTGGCCACGCGGGTTCCAGCCAGCCAGCGCCTGCCCACGGAGGCAAACTACATCTTCAATATGGTACATTATGCCAGGCTGTAAAAGGAGCGAGGCAGGAAGTGTGTTGATAGAAGAACTCGTAATTGTCTGGAATTAAAATAAGGGGAAGGCGAGGCGTGGAGGGCCGCCTGTGTGGGCTGGACTTTCCTCATCTGAAACGCCGGGCGCCCAAGTCGTTTGGATCGTGTGGGGGTTGGGGGCGTCTGCCTGGCATAGTGACACACTCGGGCACGGGACCCACATCTAAGCACAGATTTCACGTACGGTCCACGCACCCTTCTATACGCAGCCTGGGGTTTATTTTCATGGGTTTATTTTTAGGGAGCCTGAGCTTTGACTTTGACCCGTGAGGGTCAAGTAAGAAAATATCCAATGTGTCAAGCTGATGCTCAAAAAAACCCCCTAGATTTTGAAGCATCTTCAGATGTGAGATTTTCCTATCGGGGATATTCAGCCTGCGATGGCATAAGCATGGAAATACGTGCCCTGGGACCCTGTAACATGTCCACCCTAGAGGGAGGGTGGTATGTTGTTTGCTTCCTCGCTTTGGTGCCTGTATTGATGCTGAACTCAGGGTTTGGGTGCTGAGCTGCTTTTTTCCCCCCGTCCCCGGTCTTGGACGCGGGGCCTTGGGCACTGTCCCTGAGCTTTTTTTCTCAAAGCTCGCACTCTACCACTTGAGCCACAGCGCCACTTCCTACTTTTTCTGTAGTACTGAGGAATCGAACCCAGGGCTTCATGTATGGCAGGCAAGCATTTTACTGCTAAGCCACCTTCCCAGCCCCTGGCACTAAGCCCTTTTTGTTTTTAAACTCAAGGCTAGCGCTCTACTTCTTGAGCCACGGCGCCACTTCTGGCTTTTTGCTGGTTAGTCGGAGATGAGAGTCTCATGGGCTTCCCTGGCTGGGCTGGCTTTGAACCCTGACCTTCAGGTCTCATCCTCCTTCCTGAGCTGCTAGGATGACAGGTGTAAACCTCTGGTACCCCCTGTTTTGTTTCTTATGTGTGTCAGTACCAGGGCTTACACACAGGGTCTCGTGGGCTTGCTGGGCTTTCTCGCTCCCAGTTGGTGCCCTACCACTCTCGCCATCCCTCCAGTCTGACTTTTTGCTGACTAGTCAGAGATGGGAGTGTTGAGGCTTTTCTTTCTGGGCTGGCTTTGAGCCGCGATCCTCCAGATCTCAGTCTCCTGAGAGTACCTAGCAAGCAGCACAGCTGAGAGGATGAGTTTTATTTTATTTTTTTGTACTTCTGTTGTATTTGGATTTTTATAACTTTACCCCTGGGAATGTAATCACATAATAATAAATATAAATATAGGCCCCGTGGAATTACTGAATAAGCTTCCTTTGTGGTATCGATTGTTCCTATTTGTGTGACAAATCCCACTTACCGCCTTGGCTTCCCTTACCTCGTGTTTAATTTATCAAACATTTATTAACAATTAGCTTCCTCTTAAATCAGCCCAGTGAACTGAGCAGAAGAAAACGCTCCACCTTGTCATCACTAGACATTATTACCCTAGAGGTTCTAGAGAATCGTCCCAGCCCAGGGCCCCAGAGTCAGATTGTGGGTGCCGTCACCCCCCAGCGAGGCCCCGGTGCCAGAGGCCCCACCCCAGGAAGAACAAGGTAACACTGTAGGGCTGATGGGGGTAGAGCCCCACATGGAGAGCCCTGACTGAGAGGGGCGGGGGCTGCTTGTCGGCACAGACCCTCCAAGGCCCAGGGGCCCCCCGTAGGGATAACTTAGGGTGTAGGCGTCCCGGGGGGCCAGCGGCGAGGCTTAGTCTCCTCGTTCTCCTTGGCCCTCTGACCTCTGTCTGCGCGATGGGAAGGGGTCCGCCCCGCGGCCACGGCGTCGCTGGACTTGGTCAAGTCCTGAGTCCCTGTGCCCACCCTCCCGGTGCCCGCCCGGCCGTCGGGTGTGTGCGGGTGTTTGCACAGGTCGGCCAGGTGGGCATCTGATGTCCCCCGCCGTGTCTGGGAGCGCCTAGCATCTCACCTGAAGTTTCTTTCTGTGCCCTTCAGGAGCCCCGTCCAGAAAGGCGGGGGTGCGGTCCATTTGATTAGTAAGCACCTACTGCGCACCGTGGCCCAGCGCACAGTGCTCTGAGCACGCCCCTTCTCGGGATCCACCCACCCGGGAGACACAGGGGAAAGAGTCTCTCCAGATCGGCATCTTGGGTGGGCACCAGGGTGGGGGGGAGTCACAGGCGCTTGTCCAGGGGCTTCTCCCAAAGAGCCCAGGCCCAAGGCAGGCTTCGTCCCGGCCTCTGAGCTCGCCGGCATCTCTCTGCCATTCCACACGCTTCCGGGCTGACCTGAAATGTGGGCGGCTGTTTGACTGCAGCGTCTGGTTGGCCTCACTCCCCCCCCCCCCCCGTGCCCCCCCTCGCCCCTGTGCTCCGAGCCCTGGGGGCAGGAGAGTCCCCGCACAGGGGCCTCCCGGAGGCTCTGTGCCGGAAACAGGCGCCACCTGAGCTCCGCGCGTCCTCTGCATTCCAGACTGTTTGTAACGGAACTGCGAGAAAGCACACGCCAGCTCCCAGAGGCCCCCGCGCGCGCACACCTGTTCTCCGCGCTTGGTGCCCTTCCCTTGGGGTAGCAGGTGGCAGAGGTCCAGGGTGGGGGGGGGGAGGTTCCCCCAAGCTGGGGGCTGTCGTCCTCCTCCTCCTCGTGGGGCCCCGAGGTAGTCCTCCTGGTCCTGAGCCTCTTCCTCCCTCCGTGGTGTGTGTGTGTGTGTGTGTGTGTGTGTGTGTGTGTGTGTGTGTGTGAACTCAGGGCCTCACACTTGCCACTCCTCCGGCTCCCCTTTTGCTCTTTCGTTATTTTTTCAGGAGGGCCTCGTGCGTTTGCCCCAGTCTCGGGCTGCGAGCCTCCTCCCTGTGGCCTGCTACCTGGCTGGGGGCACAGCTTCCGATCACCACACTGGCTTGTGTGTTGACATGAGAGTCGTGCTAATTGTTGTGCTCGGCCTAGTCTCAAACCTCGATCTTCCCGACGTCTGCCTCTGAGCAGCTGGGATTACAGGCATGAGTCACAGTGCCCGGCCTCAGCGGACAGTTTTTAAGTCTGTGATGGTGTGAGAGTGAGAAGTGTCCAGGAGCAGTGTGCCTTGGGTTTCGAATTTGGGTCTAGTGATATCCTGGGCTAGCATGCGGTCCTTCCTTGATGCTGGGCGGGGAGGGTGACAGCCCTGTGCGGTGGGCGTGTTTCTAGGTACGGGTGAGCATGTCCTTCCTGTAGACTAGATGTGTCTGGTGCATCCCTAACCTGGGGCGTTTTCAGCTTGGGGTGTGTGTATCAGATGTAGCCCCACTGTCAGCTGGGGAAGCACCCTTATACCATCACACGGGCCATCCGGAAGGCTGGGGGGTGTGTGGTCAGCATGGGCCTTTCTGCCCCTCCCTCCCGGAGCCCGTCCCTGTCGCCCAGGCTCCATAGAGCTCCGGTGGGCTGTGTGGGCCCCGGGGCGTGGGGTCACCCTGCCTGCGCTCTGGGTTCCTCCTGACTGTGGCAGACTGCGGGGCAGCCCCCTTGCCTTTCCCTGGTGTACTTTGCCCTTTGACCTGCATAACCTCTGTCCACTTCTCCAGGGAGGCACGAGTTTAGGGGCCTTTCCTTGTGTCCTCTGTCCCTGCTGAGACTCAGGCTTTTAAAGCCCGGGGTGGGGGGGGGGGGCGGGGAGGAGCTGGCAGGGACCCTGAGCTTGGGAACCTGGGATTCAAGGTCAGTTTTCAGTTTTGTGACTGTGGACAAAGTAAATATCTACCTGGACCCTGGTTCTGTGGAGTGACCGTTGTGAAATAAAGTCCGTGTTGTACACAGTGCTGGGAAGCTCAGCGCCCCCCCCCCCATCCTGGGGTACGTTCTAGGCTCCCCAAGTCCACAGACCCCATACCCTCCCTTCCCTTCTCTGTGCCAGTGCTAGGGCTTTAACACAGGGCTTTGGCACTGCCCTGTAGCTTTTTCACTCCAGGCTGGTGCTCTATCATTTGAGCCACAGCTCCACTCCCAGCTTTTTGCTGGTTAATTGGAGATGCATGGACTTTCCCGCCTTGGCTGGTTTCATTCAAACTGGGATCCTCAGATCTCAGGCTCCTGAGTAGCTAGGAATACAGGTGTGATTTCCCCTTGTGTGGCATATTTCTGGAACTTTCTGCGTAGTATTTTTAGGCCATGGATGAATGCCAGTGTTGCTTTGGAGTAGCAGAAGCGTGCTTCTCCCCAGACAACTTCAGTAGGATCCCTGAGGTGTCGTCTGCATGCCATAGAATGCACCCTTTGAAGTGTATGCGTCTGTCTTTTTGAGCAGATTTACCCTGGGAGAGACCGTCACAGCTCAGGCTTAGAAAATTTCCATCGCCCTAATAAGAGCCCATGTGCCCATTTGCAGTTCATCGCCGTTCTCCTCCCGGGCAGCTGCTCTTCCTGTCTCTGCAGATCTGCCTCGTCTAGACAGAGTGCAGAAATGGAATCGTACAATTTGGGTCTTTCATGGTTGGCTTCTCTCATAAAGCCTGGCAGTTTCAAGGTTCACCCCTGACGTGCAAGTCTGAATGAGCGCACGCGACTGTCCCTCACCTGTGACGCTGGAGAAGGAAAGTGCTTTGCTTTTGTGTGTGTGGGGGGCGGGGGGCCCCTGGGTTTTGGAATGTTTTTATAATATCTAATGGGGTACCATGGGAACAGAAGTCACGTGTTACACGTGTATCCTCGGAGATGATTTTGTACCTTCCTTGAGCGCGTCTGCAGGTTTTGTTTTTTTCTTCCCCTGTGGTCTGTCATGTTGACAGATTTTGGATGGTTTGGGGTTTAGGATCAGAATCCCCAACCCGAGCCACCTTCCTTTGCGTAGCTACCCAAGAGCGCATGCCTGGAGGGATTGCGTCTGTTTGTCAGTGCATCGAACTACAGGCTGGGCGGGGTGGGGTGACGGGGATGGGCAGCGAGAGAAGCAATTGCAGACGTAGCCGCAGACCCCTCGGGCCCGTTTACACCTGTGGTGTTCCTTGGTTGCTGGGGTCCTAACTGGCCTCGCACGACATGGCTCCAGTCCGTCCGTCGGGCCCCAGCACCAGGTGGAGGTGAGGGGGTCCCAGCGCGGCCTCGGGGTGTAGCACATGGGGCTTCGCTTCCGCCCTGGCCTCCCGCCACAGGAAGTGGAGGTTTCCACGGCATTCTGTGCCCGTCCCCGGTGCACAGGTGGGCAGCGTGAGCCGTCCCCGTCTCCCTGCTCGTTTTTGTGTGTTTGTTGTCTTATTGATGTTTTTGAGACGAGTCTTTCAGTCTTTCAGGGTAGGGGAGGCTAGCCTTCCACTCACCACCCTCCTGTCTCAACCTCCCGAGTGAGGGAATTACAGCTGCGACCACCACACCTGGCTCGTCCTTGGTGTGTGTGCGCGTGTGCGCGTGCGTGTGTGTGTGTGTGTGTGTGTGTGTGCATGCGCACACTTCTGCTGGCACTCAGGGCCTGGATGCTGTCTCTTAGCTTTTTCACTCAGGGCTGACAGGTCTGTCACGTGGACCACAGCTCTGCTTTGGGCTTTTTGATGGCTCATGGGAGATTCAAGTCTTGTGGATTTTCCTGCGGGGGGATGCTGCTGAGTAGCTGGGATTACAGGGGTGAGCTCCCTTATCTGTCCACATCCCTAGACGGCACCTTCCCTAGTCTGCAGCCTACCCGCTCACTACAGGCGCTATCGTCAGGTGCCCCAGGAAATACCAGGGGCCCCACGCGGGTGCAGAGGCCCGGCTGGCACGTCGAGGAGAGATCCCGCTCTCCGTCCCAGCCTGCTTGCAAGGCCTCCGCTGCAGACCCTAGAGGAGTCGCCCCCTTCTCCCCCTGGGTGGGAACTGCTCCCCAGAACAGAGCGAGCAAGGCTGGCTGAGCCTGGAGCGGCAGGGAGAACGCACTTGCTTCGGTGCTGGGCCTTTGCTTTGTTCCGGGGTGGATCTGGTTGGTTTGGGAGCTCGGCGTGGCTATTGATAGCCAGCCCCTCCATGCCGGCCTTCAGGGCCATCTCCTCGCCTGCCCGCCCCTCCTGCCCTGATAGGGATACACAGTGCTCCCCAAAGCCGCCTCCACCTGGGTCTCGCACCCTCTCGGGATGCAGCCCCTGCCCCCCCCCGCCCCCCAGCTCAGCCGCACTGACCTCGTGTGTCCAGCCTTCCCCCGCCTTCGCCCGGGGTGGCTTTTGTGTTCTGACCCTGACAGGATCCCCGGTGAGGTTCCCCTGCGTGCCTCGCGTACCCACTCTGTCCCGTGAGGCCCGGGGTGCTCTCAGGACGCCCGGCACAGCCCCTGTGGTCACTGAAGACTATATTCCCTGTGTGTATGATCGACAGGGCGCTCCTCCCTTCTGCTTGTGCATCTCCTGTAGTGCCTGAAGGAGCCCGAGGGGGGAGGGGGGGAGGAGGAGTGGTGGCTGTGCTCCCACCCCATGTTCTGTGACCTTGGACTTGCCTTTGACCTGTCTGCACCCATTTCCCCACCCTTGGCATGGCGATGGTGACGGTATGGAGGCCCAGGGGCTCCGGTGGTCCGTCGTGGAAGGGAGGGGCTGCCATCCCACTGACGGAGGAGAAAGGCAAGGTCCAGCCAGGTTATGTCACTCTCCGAGGCGGAGCACCAGGCGAGGAGCTGAGTTTGGGCCTGAGCCCCTCTCCCGGTGACATGGGCCGAGGGCGGGAGCTGCCTGACCTGGCGCCTTCCTGCGGTCGGGATTGAGCCTCAGGGTGGAAGTCTCCACAGACACGCTACTCCAAGCACCGCGTGAAGCACCTGCTCGAGCGCCTGGTGCATAGGAGGTGCGCGGTGCGTGTTGCTCGGGTGCGCGCGTTGCCCTCACCCCCCACCTCCAGGAGCCCCTGGCCAGTGCACAGTGTTCCCCGCTCCCCGAGCAGCGTCGGGAGGTCCGGGCCTGGGCTCTGGCCGGCCAGTGTGTTGGCAGCAAGCGCTTCCTTATTCAGACTGTTCTTCTGTCCCGAGCTTCGTGGGGGAGGGCCATTAAGAGAGCTTTTTCCCAGGGACGGCCCAGCTCCCCGCGTTCCCAGAGAACCCCCTCTGCAGAGCCCCGAGCTCACCGCACAAACCGAAGGTGCGTTCCTGGTGACCGCGTGGCTCAACCTGCAAAAGAAAGAGAGGGTGAGGACGTGTTCCAAACGAGCGGCTCACCCGCCCTGGCTTTTGGGAGCCCGCTTTTCCCATTCTTGGGAACGAGATTGTTCAATTGAGCGAGAGCTGGCGCAGGCCACACCACTCAGAATTGGAGATGGAGGAATCCAGCCAGCACCCTCCTGGCAGCCCCCCTCCCTCCCTCCCTCCCTCCCACAGTCCCCGCTTCAGCAAGCACTTCCACCAGCAAGAAGGAAGGCTCGTATTTGCACACACGCCTGTGATCCCTGCAGGCTAAGCGCCTCGTGTGCATCTCCCGTGACACGCGCAAGTCTGCCCAGGGCACAGCAGGTTCCTTCCGTCTGCGGAGACCCAGGGTCTGCTCGTCCAGCGCTGCCCGGCTGCCCGTCTGGATGCTTCGGGCGGCAGTTAGAAGGTAGCGGGCGTCTCCCAGCGACCAGGCTTCTCCTAATCTAGGGACGAGAGAAATGGCGGAGAATTTGGGGAGCGGCCGTGTCTGTGATGAGATTTCTCCCTCTGGTCACTTCTCAAAGAACAAGAAATCGGCTTGGTTGCAGTCACACACACACACCCCCCCCCCCCCCCAGGCCGCCGGGGATGCTTGTTACTGCCGCAGAACCCAGCCTGTGCGGACGGCAGTGGGGAAGCCGGGAGAGCTGCCTGGAAGCTGGGTTGTATAGATGAGCCACACGTGGAGGGAATGCGAGTGGGACCGAGCCAGGATCCACTTCCCGGATTCCTGGCCCGGGAAAGACAGGGTTCACACACACACACGCACGCACACGCACACGCACACGCACACATGCACGCACACACACAGCTCCCTTAGTCCACTCTGGATGACCGGAGCAACCTCTGTGGTGATTCTGCCTTACTGTGCATGAATGTCGCCCCCAGGGACCCACTCTGCCAAGATTGGGGCTCAATGTGTATCTTTCTTAGCAAGCCCCCCCCAACCCCCCGCTCTAGGACCAGCAATATGTGCGGTTATCACGGTAGATTTTTCCTGAATAAAGCCTGAAGTTTCAAAGGGAGCTAAAGCTGGAGCCTGCTAAGCTTGAGAACCATCGCCCCCCGAGGCTGCCTGCCTTTGTGTCCAGCTCGTCCCAGCGGAGGACTCCCCTTTAACCCGGCCTCTCATGTACTGGCGAGCACAGCCTAGGAGCTTTGTGGCACAGAGTAGGCGCTTTGTCAACGAGTGGGGGCTGCTCCCACGCCTCCTGGCACCGACCCCCAGAGCTGGTTTCCATTCCAGTGAGCCCGTGGCTGCACAGTCTGATGCTGTCTGGGGGCCTGCCTGGTGTCTGCAGGGATTGGGACAGGGTTGAACGGGAGCCTGCTGACCAGGGCAGATGGGTGTCCTTGGGTGGTGGGTGCAGAAGCAGGCCCCGGCGGATGCCCAGGAGACACGCCGAGGGCGCTTCCATACCTGGTGGGCATTTTGAGCACCAGGGCGGCTGGCACTGTCTGGTGGTGGTGAAGTGTACCTTGGCACCCTGAATGGGGTTCGCGGAACGAGTTTGGAGGGGACTGTGTTGGTGCCACAGTTCTGCACAATGTGGATGGAGCGTGGCGAGTTTGACGTTAAAGAAAGAGTGACCCGGGCAAGGGCTCGGGGAGCCAGGCCTTCCTCCCCTTCCCGTCACCCTCCGGACCCCCAAGCTTTCTGTCTGTGGGGTTGAGCTCTGGCTTTTCCTCAGTCTAGAACCATGTCTTCTCTCTTCCTTCTGGCTTAGTTCCTTCATCTGTCAAGTGCTTGTGTAGCGTGTCCTCCAGGAAGTCGTCCTGGAGCCCCCGTAGCAGTCAGGGTGCAGAACAGGCACGCTGGAGACCTAAGTCACCCCACGCTGGGATGCTCACTTTCTGTACCTGCTCCATCCTGACCCCGGCGCAACAGCAGGCACTGGAGCCCTGGGGAGCTCTGACCTCGAGGGCCCCCCCCCGACCCTGGCTGTGGAGAGGGACTCTGGAAGCTCCTGTGTGATGTGGTCCATGCCCCACTGTTGGCCACGTGATGGCCAGCGCGAGCCCTTGGGTTTGGCCAAGCAAGGGTGTGTCTCCTGGCACCCCAGGATAAGTGGGGTGCTCTGTCTCCCCTAGGCCCCTGGGCATTGCATCTGTACCTTACCTCACCCTCTTGTAGGCCTTGGGTCCAGCCCAGGGTGACGCGTGGGGAATGGCTGGGTGGGGGCGAGCGGCGGCCGGTCTGTCCCCGCTCGTCCGCTGCCCTCGCCGTGCTGCCGGGGAAGCCGCCCTGGTCCGTGTCCAGCCCGGTGACTGTCCACCTCCCTCTGCAGGCGCCGGGTCCTAGCCATCTCCGCCGGGATTGAGCACATTGGGAGCCTCCGCTGGGAGCTGGCCCTGTGTCTCCTGGCGGCCTGGACCATCTGCTACTTCTGCATCTGGAAAGGGACCAAGTCCACGGGGAAGGTAAGAGGCCAAACTGGGAGCGAGCGGCTCGGCTCGTCCTTGAGCGAGCTCCCTGGTGATCTGCAAAGCTCCCGGGAGCTTCTGTGGTGGAGGCCAGCTCTTAGGTTGGCAAGTGGGGAGAGCACTGGATGGAGAGTCCATACAGGGCCCACAATGAACTCCCCCATGCACTGACCACACTTCAAGGCTGTTTCGTTTTTTACCTCGGTGAAAGAATAAGGCCTTGCCCTGTCCGTCTTCGTGAGTCAACAATTGTATAAGGTAGCCAGGCCCTGGTGACTCACACCTGTAATCTGAGCTATTTAGAAGGCTGAGATTTGAGGATTGAGGTTCAAACCCGCCTAGGCAGGCAAATCCATGAGACTCTTATCTCCAACTAATCAGCAAAAAAGCCAGAAGTGGAGGTGTGGCTCGAGTGGCAGAGTACTAGCCTTGAGTGACAAAGCCAAGTGAGAGCACAAGGCCCTGAGCTCAAGTCCCAGGACTGGCACAAATAATAATAATGATAATAATAATAGTGAAGTCACACAAGGCGGTGTGGTTCTGAAGTGTACTGAAAGCTGGTACGTGCTCAGTGACCGTAGTGATTCTCTGGTCCTGAAGTCAAGGCTCCAGGTACCGTCCGGGTCAGGGGACGCTGGAGTCTCCACGGGGCCCAGATCTCAGAACATCCCGAAACATCGTTCTCAACCCCCATGGGCAGCCGGGGGGGGGGGGGGGGGGAAGAGCCACGGCTTCCACCTTGCAGCCTCCGTGGGCCCGGTGGCCTCCTCCGCCTCCTCTGGGCACAGGGGAAGCTGGGAAGCGGGGCCAGTGAGCATATCGCGATCACTCGGGACCAAACGAGTACAGAGGGCTGGCCGCCAACATTGAGCGCGCCGGAGCTTGCGTGCGGCGGACTCCGGCCCCCTTCGGAGAGTAGGGCGTGGCCAGACGGGACACGGGTACCCAAAGAGCCGGGCAGCTGGACACCTCCTTCCAGCGGCGTCCTGCACAGGGCCCCTCAGCGCCCTCGGCTTCGCCCTCCCCGCGTCTCGCTTCCTCTGCAAGGGCCGCTCCTCGTCCGCCTGTCTAGGACGGGCAGCTGCTGGGAGCTCTTGAGTGCTCGGCTGGAGCAGGTGCAGGCAATGAAGTCTCCTAGGAAAGAGGAACTCGGGAACTCCGGCCTCCGCTCCGGGAGGGGGAGGGAGCGGAGGGGGACACCGCGGTAATGGGGGTGGGGGGGCAGCCCGTGATACCTGCTGCCCACCTAAGGAATCTTGGGGGGGGGGGCGGCGGTTGTGGGGCCCGGAGACCCTGGGGAGCTCATCAGGGCGAGTGCGTGTCCGCAGCCACCACGTCTGGGCTGATCTTTGCTTTCTCTCGGTTGCCTTGGGAGATAATGGCGCCCTCAGAATCTCTTCCTACCTATGGAGTTTAGCTTCATGCGTGAATCTGAGATAGTATCCAGGCTCTCCCGCCCCCTCCGCCCCACCCCCCCCATTTCCCTGACAGTCCCCACTCCGTCCTTGCTGCCTCTCACACTGAAGAAGAGAATGAATGACCAGAGGCTTCCAACCCAGATCCCAGCCCCAGGTCGCCTGAGCTCGCGCGGCGGGGGCATGGCCCTCCGTGTCTCCGGGTGTTAGTTTCTCCTCCTATAAATGGAAGTGGACGCTTGGGCTTGCTGTGGGAAGGGGTGAGAATGAAAGGGGGTGGGGAGGAGGGCATGTGCACACCCGCTCCTCCCTGCGGGATGGCAGCAATCTCCTCCCCCCCCCCCGCCCCCCATGCCCACACGCCATCTGCACCGTGGGGGGGAGGGGGAGGGGGAGGGGGGCTAAGGAGGACTCAGAGCACACAGCACGCCCTTGGTCTGAGTGGTGTATTCTGTTCTGTGAAGCAACCGTTTCACATTAATGTGAGGGGCTTTTACTTTTATTCCGTTTTTTTTTTTATTATACCACAGAATTATGATGTGGTTTTGTGCTCTAGGCATATTAGTTAAAGCCGAAAAGGCCTGTCTTCCTTCTCTGTCCTTTCCTGTTCTTTCCCTCCCTCCCTCCCTCCCTTCCTTCCTTCCATCAGTGCCGGGACTTGAACTCAGGGCCTCACACTTCCTTGGGTGGCTTTCTTAAAGCTGGCCACTCTACCTGTTGAACCATAACTTCAAGCCTGGATTTAATTTTCTGAGGACTCTTCTGCCTGGGCTGGTGTTGAGCCATGGTTGGTCCCCTTGGGCTCAGCCTGCTGAGTAGCTAGGATCACAGGCTGAGCCACGGATGCCTGGCAGGAGAACCCTTTTCATTAGTGCATGCCTCCTGTTGTGGCTATGCTAGGCCTCCATCTATCCCAGGGATTGGCTTTAGGGCTGGACCTGGCGTACTGCCTGGGTTTGTGAGTAAAGATTTTTTGGAACGCAGCCGTATGCATTCGCTCCTGTGTTAATCTTTGGCTCCTTTCTTCGTCTTTTGTGGCAGAGTTGCGTGATTACAACGGAAACTGCATGGCCACAAAACCTAATACACAGGTCGAACATCCCTAATCCAAAACTCTGAGACCCCCCCAAAGCATCCAGGATCTAAAGCTTTCTGTGGCCTGCACAATGCCACACATGGAAAATCCTGTGTCATGAACTTCTGTTTCATGCACAAAATCATTTAAAATGCTGTAGCTGATCGCCTACAGGGTCCTATGTGTAAGATGTCTCTGAAATGCAAGTGAAGTTCGTACTTGGACTCAATTCCTCCCCAAGAGATCTCAGTATATACATGCAAAATTCCCCAAAATGAGAGGGAAAAACGTAATCTGAAATCAGACATGTTCTGGTGCCAAGCATGTTGGATAAGGTTTAGCAACTCTACCTGCATTCACGGTCTGGCCGTTTACATTAGTTTGGGGACCAAAACCAGATCTCCTGATCTCTTCAGCGAGTTGGAGTGCTTCCATTTAACAAGCTAGGGATGTGATGAGCGAGCGTTGTCTCCCAGGGCGTGGCTCAAGTGGGGGTCCTCGGTCCCTTTCAGCATGTCCCCCCAAAGTATCATCGCCATCCAGATCCTCAGCAGCCCAGAAGTCGGCTTCTTCTTTCCTTCATTCTTCCGCTCACCCAGGAGGTTTGATGGTGCACCTATTGTGTGCAAGGCCCTGGGCTGGACCCTCTTTTCAGTAGATGATGGGTGGATTATCAAGGCTGAAGACAAACAGAGATGTGGCGGGGGTCAGGCTCCCTGGGCCGGGGTGAGGGGCGCGGACTTTATTCTGAGTCTCTTGAGGCAGGGCAGTGTGCTCTGGTGTTCTGCTTGATGGGTGGGGGGGGAAGTGGGGGGGAGGTGGCCCTGAGAAGCTATGGCATCCTTCGGCAGGTGACCTGGCTGGTGGTTGGGGGGCACCGGGTCGGCAGGCAGGCAGGCAGGCAGATGGGAGCCCCTCTGGGTCAAGGATGCAGACACCTTGCTGTCTTCCTCGGCCTTGGCCCCAGGTGGCAGCCGGCCCCACCCAGCAGAAGGGTGGGTGCCCCTTGGCGCCGCCCCTGCTGGCGCTGGCCGGCCCGGCTCCCTCTTCTGGCCTCTTCTCCGTGGATGATTTATGGATTTTTCCCCTCGTTTCCTGGTCTCCAGGAGCAGGAGCGCTGCGAAAACAATTCTGTTTCCTTCTCCACCTCCCCCCACTGCCCCGTAAAGGAAGCTGCGGGATTAGCTGGGGCTTGGAGAAGAATCATGCCTTTTCACTGCCCGGGGCTCTGTTTTTACTCCTTTCAAAGCCTGCAGGACACCCAGGCCAGGGAAAAGCCCCACACTCACCAGAAACAGCTGCAAAGGGCCTTGAATTGACTTTTTTCTTCCCCTCTGCTCATTGGCCCACAGGAGAGGCTTGGAGGTGACCGGAGGACTCTTAAGCAGACCTTGTCGTCCTGGGAGAGCAGAGCGGTGCTCCGGCGGCCGCCGCCTCCCCTCCCCCCTCCTGTCCACACACCCCAGGGGGGCTCCAGGGGCTGAGTCCTCAGTCATGGGGTGATATCAGGGTCCCCCCCCCCCCCACCACCGGTCAGCAGGAGCTCGGGGTGCAGACTCACAAGCGCCAAGTATCTCGGTTCCCGCGTGGGCGCGGGCGTGCGGCAGCTCCCAGGTGCACGGGTTCGAGGGTCCACGGTGGCTCGTAGATGCGGGATGGAAGAAGGTGGCGGGGAGCGGGGGACTTGTCTGTGCTCTGCTGGGCTGCGGTGGTTCATGGTGCAGCCGGCCCTGGAGACGCAGCCCTGAGTCCATCCGTCAGGTGCACCCCATGTAATGGTCAAGGAGACTGAGTGCAGGGGCGAGGGGGGCAGCAGTGGAAGGCTGAGGAGCGGAAAGGGGCCGGGGAGCCCTGACCCCTTACGTGACGCCCACCTCTCCCAGCACCAGGCCCGATGATGTCTACATTGTATTCAGTCAAGGGCAGAGTCCTGCCCGGGGGGGTCCCCTGAGCTTGAGGCCCCCCCCCGAAGCGGTGCATTGTGGGTTGGGACGCGCGCCCCGCCCAGCCCTTCCCCCTGCCGTGAGTGGCAGCACCTCACCTTGAGCAGCAACCCTGGCAGCACAGGGACTTGGAAAGAAGGGGAGCTTTGCGACTCAGTAATACCATCTTTATTAAAGCACAAAGCCCCCCCTCCCCCCCAAGCCCCAGCGACCGCCAGAGGAGGGGGTTGCTGGCCAGGGTTCCCCCCAGCCCCCCCGGCAGCTCTGGAGAAAGCTGGGAGGCTCGTGGAGGCCATTAACCCTTGCCAAGGCCCCGGTGCAGGGCCAGTCCAGGCGAGTCCAGTGGGGTGCCAGCCTCACCCCGGCAGGAAGGGAAAGAGCAAAGAGGCCCTACTCCCTGAACGCGGCGGCCTTGCCAGAGAAGCCGAGCCACAAACACGGGGAGCACTTACTCCGTCCCCACAGAGCGCCAGCACCCTGCCAGGCACCGCAGAGGCACGGATGGTGGTTTGGGGGTTCCGACGGACCATGGTCCTAGCTAGCCCCAGCGCTGGCCACCCCCTCTACCCCCCCCCCCCGTGCTCTTGCTGTGTGTGACTCCTTCCCATCACTTGGTCTCTCCGAGCCTCAGTGTCCCCTTCTGTCAAGGAAGAAGCCATGAGACGTTCCAGATAGGAGGGGGTGAGGGCGTTGTCCCCAAAGAAAGAACGAGGCCAAGTCAGGCACAATGGAGTTAGGAGCCCGGCGCCGGAGCGTGGTGCTGGGCAGGGGGGCGTCCAGGATAGCAGGGCAGATGAGCAGGAACCCCGCTGGCCAAGGGCCTCGGGGCTCCTCAGAGAGGGCGGGAGGAGGGAGGTCGGGCCGGGCAGATGGCGGACGCAGCTGCTGTCTTCCTTGAGGATGCGTTCACCAAGGCCCACGCCTGCAGGGGCTGTCCTCTCGCCTCCGACTTGACAGGAACACGGCAGCCCGCGGCAGTGGTCCTGTGGGCGGCGATGTCCGTGGAAACACACCTGTCACCTCGCTGGTCACACCTAGCTCTTTAGGATCACACATAACACCGCACGACAGCTGGGGTTCAAACTCAGGCTTCACGCTTGCTAGGCAGGCTTCTGCCCCCTGAGCTCCAGCTTTTCCCCCAGGCCATCATGCTGCTATTTCTGTTTCCTGTGTTGCTGTGATCACTGGCGTACACCACCAGGCCCAGCCAGTGATTGAGATGGGGGTCTTGCCAACGTTTTGTAGGAGTGGCCTTGGATCACAATCCTCTCGATCTCTGCCTCCGAGTGGCTGGAACTACAGGCTTGAGCCGCCACACCTAGATTTCTAGTGTTGATTCATGAACGCACTCTTAATTACAAAAACCCAAGTTGAGTTTAAAACAGCAGCTTCCTCATCTCGCGTCTTCTCGTCTCTCGATGTCATGAGGGGGCTGTAGTGACCGGAACCACCATGGAGGTAGGCTTCCGGATGTTTCTACCATGAGTGGCTGATGAGTGGCGGCAGGAGGAGGGGGAGAGGGGCTGGAGGTGGAGGCCAGGGAGGCTGTCCCTGCACGAAGGCAGCTCGGCTTGCCTGCATAGCAGAGGGTGTGCGTCCCGGGGCTCTGTGTGTGGCTGACACAGGCTCTCCACTGCGGGCGGTGCACTGTGCACTCCAGTCATGTTGACAAATGTAACGATTTGTTTATATCTGGTTTGTCCACTTAGAAATGAGCTCTGAAGGACAGGGTGCCTGTCCTGAACTTCGGACTTAAATAAGAAATGAAGGGTGATGGATGAGTGTGTGATAGATGTGATAGATGGATGGGTAGAGACGTGGGTAAGTGGATGGGTGGATAGGTGGGCAGGGGTATGGATGGGTAGGGGGATGGGTGAGTAGGAGGATGGGTGGGCAGGGAGATGGATGGTTAGGAGGATGGGTGGGTAGGGGGATGGGTGGGCAGGGGGATGGGTGAGTAGGAGGGTGGGTGGGTAGGGGGATGGGTGGGTAGGAGGATGGGTGGGCAGGGGGTTGGGTGGGTAGGGGGATGGTGGGTAGGGGGATGGGTGAGTAGGAGGATGGGTGGGCAGGGAGATGGATGGTTAGGAGGATGGGTGGGTAGGGGGATGGGTGGGCAGGGGGATGGGTGAGTAGGAGGGTGGGTGGGTAGGGGGATGGGTGGGTAGGAGGATGGGTGGGCAGGGGGTTGGGTGGGTAGGGGGATGGTGGGTAGGGGGATGGGTGGGTAGGGAGATGGGTGGGTAGGGGGCTGGGTGGGCAGGGGGATGGGTGGGTAGGGGGATGGGTGGGCAGGGGGATGATGGGTAGGGGGATGGGTGAGTAGGAGGATGGGTGGGTAGGGGGATGGGTGAGTAGGAGGGTGGGTGGGTAGGGGGATGGGTGGGCAGGGGGATGGGTGAGCAGGGGGATGGGTGGGCAGGGAGGTGGATGGGTAGGGGGATGGGTGGGCAGGGGGATGGATGGTTAGGGGGATGGGTGAGTAGGAGGATGGGTGGGTAGGGGGATGGGTGGGGAGGGGGAGGGGTGGGGAGGGGGATGGATGGGTAGGGAGATGGGTGGGTAGGGGGCTGGGTGGGCAGGGGGATGGGTGAGTAGGAGGATGGGTGGGTAGGGGGATGGGTGGGTAGGGGGATGGGTGGGTAGGGGGATGGGTAAGTAGGAGGATGGGTGGGTAGGGGGATGGGTGGGTAGGGGGATGGGTGTGTAGGGGCATGGGTGGGTAGGGGAATGGGTGAGTAGGGGGATGGGTGGGTAGGGGGATGGGTGAGCAGGGGGATGGGTGGGTAGGAGGATGGGTGGGTAGGAGGATGGGTCAATGTTTGGGTAGATGGATGGTCTGTAGATAGCAACTCTGTACAAGTTTGCCCACAGAGTGGGAGTTGAGCGAAACCACAGATAGTTCCAGTTCCTTCCTGGGATGATGACCAACATGGCCCCAGGAGGCCATGGTGCCCAGAAAAGTGAGGTACATTAAACAATTATTGGGTCCTCAGAAGCATGAGAGGGAAAGAAAGAGAGGTCCGGTGAAAGACAACATGACAGTAGTCAGATATCACATCCTCCCATCTTCCCTCCCTTCTTTCCTCCCTCCCTCCCTCCCTCCCTCCTTCCCTTCCTTCATTCCTCCCTCCTTCCTTCCCTTCTTTCCTCCATCCCTTCCTCCCTCAATTCTTTCCTTCCTTTCTTCCTCCCCCTCTCCCCCTTTATTCCTTCCTTCCAGCCTCCTTCCCTCCCTTCCTCCCACCCTCCTGCTGCTCTTCCTCCTTACCTGGGTTGAACCAGGGGCACTGAGACAGGGCTACAAAAGTATCTATCATTTGGTCCTCAGGGCTAGCCACCCCAGCGAGGGCTGCACCTGACCACTGGGTGAGCCCCCAAGTCTGTGACATGGGCTGTGTGGGGGGGGGGGGCCCCGCTGGCTTTGGGTGAGACGCCCATGGCACTTGGGGGCCCCGCTGGCTTTCGGTGAGACGCCCATGGCACTTCGCACGAGCGACCGTGCTTCTCGCTGTGCGCCCGGCGTGGCTGCGGGGACAGCTGAAGGATGCCCCATCTTGGTGGAGGGAGGAACATACAGCAGAACCTGCGGGAACGGTGTGCAAGACCCCTGTCCAAGAGCCAGGAACAGACGGGGGTGACGGAGTAAGGTGGAGGGGCCGGGGGGGTGCCACAGATTCCCTGGCGAGGGACAGGCAGGGACTCGAAGCTTGGTTCCTCCCGCCGAGCACCCGCCCTGTGCCTGCCATTGGGCTCCGCACCGCGCTTGCCTTGTTGAACTTGACCTGCACAGGAGACGGAGGAGGGCACCGAGACCCAGCACCCCGCAGCTTGTGGCCGAGGCTGAAGGCGGGCTGGGGTCTGCCGAAGAGGATTGGGGCACATGCAGAGCCGTCTCCTCCTCTCCCTGGGCTCATTCGCTCCTTGGCCAGGCCTGGCCCAGAGCCGAGACCCAGGGGTTCCGCTGGAGGCCCGGCCGGGAGGGCAGAGGCAAGATGACCGACCGCAGAAACGTTCGGCTGGGCCAGATTTCAGGACTAAGCGTGCAGGTGTGTCAAGATAAGGTCCGGGAGCAGAGGCGAGTCATGGATGGTTCTGGAGCGTGGCTCCGGAGGTGGGAGCTGGGACAGCAGATGCCTTCCTTCCTGCCAGCGCCGGAGCCCCGCTGAGAACGCGGGCCACACTTGCCGCCGCACGCACGAGGCCTCGGCCCCGGGGTCCAGGGTATTGGTGATCACCAGACCCACACGTGCCTGCTGCCCCCCAGCCCCGGCCCCCGCAGAACTCCCTCAGCCACCCTGCCCAGCACCCCTGGTGGACGCAACTACAGACGCAAGGACTGCTCTAGACCCCCACAGCTGCAGCGTGGACGGCGATGGGCTCCGCCCCCCGGTCATGTGACCACTGCTTTCCTCAACCTTTCCGTCTCAATGAACATGAAGAAGGAGAATAACGTGCGGATGTGTGGATCCACCGGCTCAATCCCCCGCCTGCGAAGCAAAAAGGAAGCTGGGCGTGGAGGCCTGTGCCTTTCATCCCAGCCCTAGAGGAGGCCGAGGTCTAGAGGGTCACAGGCCCCAGCGCGAGATCCTGGCTCAAAAAGAACCAAAGCGAAAAGGGGCGGCGGGGTGGCTGGAGGGGTGGAGCGCCTGCTTTGTAAGCATGAACCCCTGGGTTCAAACCCCAGGACTGCTAGGAAGGAAAGAAGGAAAGAAGGGAGGGAGGGAGGGAGAGAGGGAAGGAGGGGAGTGGGGGGTTGGGGTGTGGGGACCGCCCCCATCTCTGTGGGAGCCCAGCAGTCTCTGCCCTTCACCATTAATGTGGCAGGGGATGCCCTTGCTGGCCGGGTCCCCAGGTCGGTTCTCAGAGGATGGGCTGCTTCCGTGGAGTGCCTGCCGGCTTGTGTCATGCCACCGAAGCCCCGTGTGACCATGTCTTCCTATGAAGGTGTGCACTGAGGCCCAGAGAGGCCCAGATACCCGGCCCGGCCCACACAGCCAGCCGGAGAGCCACTCTGTCTCTGCCTCACGTCACGACGTAGTCTTCCCTTATTGTTTTATGGAGCTACGTGCCTCCACGTGATGCAACCTGCATTTCTTAAGCACCTGTGGGCTGCTGGGCACATGGTGGAGACACGGACATCCATAAGGCTCGGTTGCTGGGCAGCCTGTGGGGTGGGGGAGTCGTGGAGGCAGATAGAAATGAAAGGGGCGTCGCGTGTGCCCAGCACAGGGGTCCTCCAGTGGGCCGGCTGCAGTCCTGACCTGTCCCACGGAGCCGGGATGGCAGCGCATGCCGCCATGCTCGGCTTTCTTCTGTGGAGATGGAGTCTCGCGAGCTCTTGCCTGGCCTGGCCTGGCACGATGATCTGCCCAGTCCCTGCCTCCTGAACAGCTGGAAGGACAGGTGCAGGCCACCATGGCTGGGTTTATTTTTCATGCAAGGGTTTGGTCCCAGGGACGTATGCACCCAAGTATTGTTTTTAACCTCATTTTAATTTCAGCTACAATTCAGAGAAAAGCCACGTAAACCATAGCAGAATGCCTGACGGGGGTAACAGATAAAGAGTAGAGGTTCATGGGGGCTCTGTTGAATCCAGCTTGCTGTCTTTGGGATGGATGCCCAGGAGTGGGCTCACTAGAGAGTACAGTGGTTCTAGTTTTGGTTTTTAGGGGAATTTCCATCCTGACTTCCAGAGTGGTTGCACGAGTTACATCCCTACCGACGGTGTAACGGGGTTCCTTCACCCCCAGCATCTCTGCCAGCATTTGGTGTTTGTGTTCTTCATGGGTGGCCGACTCTCACTGGGGTGAGATGAAATCTCAGTGTCGTTTTGACTTGTGTTTCCTTATGGCCACAGATGTGGAATATTCCTTCATGTGTTTATTGCCCATCTGCACTTCAGAGAAGCATCTGTATAAGCTCCTTTGAACATTTGTTAACTGGATTATTGATTCATTTGGGGTAGTTTTTAGTGTGTGTGTGTGTGTAATATTTGTGTATACACACAAATATATACACCTATAATACATATAATGGAATTTTATCCATCAGGAAGAATAATACGTCATTGACAGGGAAATGAATGGGCTTGAAAAAAAAATCGTCATGTATGAAGTAAAGTTAGGCTCAGGGAGACAAAAGGCAGATATTTCCTCTCCTATGTAGAAGTTAAATCTAAAATACAAACGTATGAAAACACACACAAGGCCACATGCATAAGCCGACAAAAGCACGGCAGCTGCTGGGTGGGCTTCCACGGTGAATAATGAACACTTTAACGCAGTGAATGCCAGGAAGTTTGGCATGTCTGGGGCGGGAGGGGGCTTGGAGGGGGGCAGGTGGACGAGTTCAGTCACAACGCTCACTGTGTGAAGGTGAATCCAGGGGACTTTGGGAGGCGTGTAGGGGTGGGATAGGGGTGGAGAGGGGGGCAATGGAAGGGGTGTCTGTGATCAAGATGCATTGCACACGTGAGTGGGTGTGCCATGGTGAAACCCCTTTGTACAACTACTTGCAGATCATGAAGGAGAGGTTGACTGGCTTGTGACTCTGGAGGAGAGAGGTTTAAGAGCACGGTGCCTGGCCTCCAGTGAGCGTCTTCCTGCTGTGTCCTGATGTGCTGACGGGCATGGCGTGGAGAGGCTGGGGGTGGGGTGGGGAGGTTGGTGAGCCTGGGCTCTCTTTATCCTACACCACAACGAGTGCAATGCGGGGACCCAACCTCAAGACCCTCGCTAGTCCCGGTCACCTCTCTAACGCCGTGAGCCTGTGATTGTGGGGGATTGCGTGTTCAGCTCGTGAACTCTCGGGGACACGTGGAAACCATAGGATGGTACGAGTTCTGACTTCTAGGAAATCGCTTAGCAATCTGTTCGTGGCAGCTGCCTCCGTAAGAGCCAGAGGGTGGGGCTTGCTCCGGTGCCAGCGCACAATCTGGTGCGTGAGAAATGCAGTCAGTGTCGGATGCGTGATCGATGGATTGCTATTGATTAAAAGAATGCATGAGGGAATGGACCCGTGAAACAGACTGGAAATAAGAAAAAGCCTAATGAGGGAAGTTTGTTATCTGCAGAGAGATAGACTAAGGGCAGCCACTAGGCCGGGCTGGGGAGGACCTTGTGGCTGAGTGGAGAGGTGGGGGCAGAAGGTGGATTACCACTGAGGCAAGAACAGTAGGTGAACACGGCTTCCTATAGCCAGAGATGAGGCAGCTCGCAAAGGAATCCACTACAGCCAGGATAGGTGGCCTGGGCAGAAGCCGTGGAAAGGCCCAGGAGACCCTGAGGAGTGCTGCCCATCTCTGAGGAGAGAGGTACTCTCAGGGGCCCGCAGGGCTTTTGCCCTTCCCGGCTGCAGCTGTGGCCTCTGAGCACTGCCTCAACCCACATGCCCGTATCCACACGTCGGCCCACGAGAGAGTCGTCGGGACCCTGGTGTTTCTCATCCCACAACACCCCCCCCCCTTACTGGTGAACCCACACCAGGGGATGAGTCCACTAGTGACACTCTAGAACCCGTGGCGACACCTGCCTTCGGGCCCGAAGAAGATTGGGTGAGACTCCAGTCATCGTTACACAAGCCACTGGGTGTGCATTCCGCGGCAGGAATGGCTCCAGTGCATTTGCACGGTGTTTCTATCGCTTGCGCTCAGTGCTGGCGTTGTTTTCATTTCTTGCAGCCTTTATAGAGATGCTTAGTAAAAATCAATAGCATTGAATCCCCAGCTAATCCTAATTCACCATGAAATAGGCTTAAACGCTAGCCTCTCCTAGCCGGTGGGCGAGGATTTACGCTTACCAAGAGCATGCTTGCTATTTACCTATCTTGTCACCCTGGCACCCCAAAGCTCCTTTCTCTCGGGGTGACTTTCCCCAGGCCGAAGCTGACACATGAACTCTGGGATGGAGAGGCTGTCCCCACCGACGGTCACTTGCAGGCACATGGAGCTGTGTCCTGGTGGTTCATGTGTTGGCACAGGACTCTCAGGAGCTGGGTTTTGTTCAGCTGTTCATTTTTTGCTGCAGGAAGCGTTTCCGGGCTCACAAAGCTGGACCAGGCCCTTAGCCTTGACGGACGTGAGGAAAGCAATAGCCAGGCTCGTAACCAGCTGCTATCTTTTGGATTTTGAACATCCTCCAAGGGCCCGCGTGTTGAAGGCTTGGTTGCCAGCCTGTCACACCCTGGGAGGTGGTGGAAACTTTGCAAGTCTGGGGCCTAGGAGACCCTTCCTGTCTCTGCCTTTGTTTCCGGGCTACCACGAAATGAGTGAGTCTCCTCCATCATCCTCCACCCCACAGGCTGCCA
This sequence comes from Perognathus longimembris pacificus, assembly GCF_023159225.1. Lineage (NCBI taxonomy): Eukaryota > Metazoa > Chordata > Mammalia > Rodentia > Heteromyidae > Perognathus > Perognathus longimembris. Next base: position 68,537,397 of record NC_063170.1, read on the forward strand.
TGATGTGTTGGGCTGCCACAGGCCTGTGGCACAAATCTCTGAAACCATGAGCCATAAGAGAGACCTTTCTTCCTCCCTTAACTTGTTCATCTCAGGTATTCTGTCACAGTGTCAGAAAGCTGACTCACACACAGCCAACTGTACTCCAGTGTGTCAGGAAATACAGCTCAATAGGAGGAGGAAACAACTGTATTCCAGGGTCTAACGGGACACAGCTCAATAAGAAGGGGGCTGCCGTTTACTGAAGGCCGATGTGCCAAGGCCTCGTGGCTGGTGCCCTGGGGGACATGGGCTCATGGAACCCCATGCTTGCCACATAAAACTGTGACCCAAATCTCATAGAATAAGAACGGAAAGGTGAAAGGGATAGAGTTATTCATCCACGGTGTTATTAGTCCTACTTTACAGAAAACGGCATCAGGACCTAGAATGATTTGCTAGAGTGAGTCACATGCATAGAAAAGTGCAGGGGGCCGGCTTTGAACTTAAGCTCCCTGAGGTCTGTGTCTGTGTGCTGTCACCGCTCAGGTTGCCCTGGGATTGCTGTTGGAGGAATGTGCATTTGGCTTGGGTGGCTCGAGCTGAGGCCGTAGGGAGGCAAAGGTCGGCCTCGTCCTGAATGTCAGCATGCATGCGATTGGTAGAGGAGGAAAGGAGCTTGCAGGTGAAGGGCGGGACCAAAGCAAAGGTCTGCAGGGTGGGGGGGGGGGGGGACGCAGAAGACATGGTCCAGAGGACGCGAGTGGTACAGTCCACGTACCCAGGGCTCCACACTGTGGTTGGGGTCAGGCTCTGGAATCAGATGATCTGATATTGACTCCTTCCTTTGTCCTGCTGGTACAACCCTGAACCAATACGTAACTTGTGGAGACCTGAATCCCGGTCTCTGAAATGGCCGCGATAACAGTGTCTATCTATGTGGCTGGTATCAGGACCCTGGAGAGCTCCTTGGCCTTCCTGCCCCCAGAAGGATGGCAGGTGGCAGGTGACTGGTGTTCTGTGGTAGGAAGCCTTGAGAGCTGAGATTGACACCAGGCAGCACTTCTCCTACTCCCCCTCCCCCCCAAAAAAATGTGCTCTTTGCTGCACATGCAGAAGGAAGCCCATAGGATAGGAAAACCATAGCGGCCCCTAGGATGATTTTAGCAATGGGTGGATGCAGATAAAGCTACTTTCGAATTTAGCGATGGATCGGTGCAGATGGAAGAGCACCAAGTCCCCCTCTGAGGCCGTTGCCCCCCTCTACTCCGTGTCTCCTGAAGTGACAGGTACCGCGGGGTGCCAGCTCACCTTTAGTGACTCTCTGGGACCCGTACCTCTTGCTGTGCTCAGTAAACAGAACCCAGCCTAGACCCAGCGCCCTCAGAGCTTTATCACTCTCTGTCTGCACTGCATGCACTTTTGTCGTCACCTGGGTCCACAGATCCCAGCTCACGGTGGCGGCTCAGGTTCTCGGCACCTGTGACTTACTGAGAAGCATGCCAGCTCATAGAAGGTATCAAGTAAATAACGCAACACAGTATGGGCATCGGTGGGCGTAGAGGAGAAAGTACGTAGTCCCACAGTGGTTGAAGTTTGGGTTTGTGACTCCCGGCCGTGTGGAATGCCAGCCCAGAGAGGGTGTGGACCCTGCCCGCGCTGCCCACACAGTGGGTCTGCTGGCCCTGTGCTCCTGGGTTCTGGCCCCGGGCCGCTCTCCTTTCCAAATGCCCTTTGAACAGCACTCGCTGTCCAGTTGATCCCACCATCCCCAACAACATGGCAGGGTAGGGGCTGCCCCCTCCGGCTCAATGACCAGACAAGGACCCTGCTATGGAATAAATAGCTGTGTCCGGGAAGTAGGAGGAAAACACCTCACAATTCCCGTATTGGGATGCAAATGAGCAATTAGAGTCAATTAAGACAGGATACAGCATAATTACCACCAATTGTGCTAACCTTTGTATTCAGAAAGACTTGACCTGCTGAAAGGGAGCAGGGTGTCGCCTGGCCTGGCCCTTCTCCCCCCCCTGCCCATCCAGTGTGGCGGGGGGGGGGGGGGGGGGGGGGAGGGGGGGGGGGGGGGGGGAGCCAGGCATGACCTGACCTTGTGGGAGACCTGACTGCGGCTATCCCACGTAGAATGCCTTTTCCCTATTCCTCCCAGGCACGCTGGACTTGGCCAGGAAGCCCCTTGCAGGTGAATCTCCCTGCCCTGGACTCATAAGCGCACTTGCCACAACCAGATTCCATTTCTGGAGAGAGAGAGGGGGGAATTTGGGTGGCCCCGGCTCTTCGCGAGGGCACGGCCCCTCGACCTACGCAGACCTCTGCATTTGAGCCCAGGGTCCGCTTTGCCTGCTGCTTGGCCTTGTCTGTCACACCCGGCCAGTATGGGGTGAGCACATCTGTATGAGCCACCGGGACCCCACGAGCAGAGGCTACGAGAGCTGGGCAGACGCGAGGCGCCGGGTGGTGGACGTTGGGGAGCTCGGGGGTCACGTGACCTCAGACACACGCTCGGAGCCCCCGGCGAGGCTCGTAGGAAAAGGCCACTGCCACAGTGGGACAGGAAGTTCACACCGCCCCCTCCCCCCCTCCGAGCCTCGGGGGCCAGCGCGGACGGGGAGGAGATGGCTTCCCAGAATGGGGCAGGGCGTCTGACCAGCGTCTCAGGGATGTGGGCAGCGCCGTGGGTGGCCCAGGAGCTGGCGGCGGGCTTCGTGGACAAAGAGAGGCTGGGAAAAGGCAGGGGACCGGATGAGCCTGGCATGTTCCCCAGCCGCAAGGGACCTGGTGGCTGGGGGAAGGGGGTGGAGACCGGCCAAGTCACACAGCGCGTGCGCGCGGGCACAGCCAGGGTCTGGTCCCAGGGTCATCGACTCGGAGGCCAACGCTCTTGTGGCCTCCTGCCAAGACTCAGAGGAGCTGGGAAGAGACAGGCCAGGTCAGAGTCTGAAGCTGGAGCTGCAGCGTGGAGCGCAGGGGGGTGTCACTGACGGGGAGAGAGGGGATGGGGCGGGGGTGCAAGTTCAGGGAAGAATTGGAGGTCCAACTGAACCTGATGGTGGTGGACTTTGGGGACAAGCGAGAAAAGAGGCCAGTGTGCCTCCAAGTGACCATCTGGGGACAATGTTCTGTGCCCCTTCCCATGTTCTTGCCTGGCTCTGTTTCAGTTTGTCCTTTTTGTCCTTGGGCAGTTCATCCTCCAACCCACTTAGACAAATCCTTCCTCGGAGATGGAGGAAACGCACTTTGTGTGCCTGCAGCCTCCTTTTCCCGGGTGACTCTGTGTAGGGGTGCCACGGCCCCAGAGTCGCAGACACACACACACACACACACACACAGACACACACACATTCAGCATGTCTTCCTAGGGGAGAAAACCTGAGTCTTTCCTTCTGTTGACCTGCAGGAGACTGACAAGGGATACATGAAGTGCGGACTAGATGCAGGACAGCAGGTGGATGGACTTAATCGCAGTTGACTTATGTGGGCTGTGGGGAGTTCTGTGTAGAGGGCTGTGAGTTGGTCTCCAGGCTCCACTGCCAAGAATACCGTGATCAATTAATGATGTCTGGCAAGAGCACAGGAAGGGATGGGCGGCAGCGTGCATGCGCGTTGTGGGCCATCTCTCGATGATCACATCTGTATGGTTTTGGCAGTCTCTGGGTGCTCTCGGGAAAAGTCAAGGATGAGGTTCAAATGTCTAGTGTGGCCAAGGAAAGAAGCCTCAAGAGGGCTTTTAGAGGAGCTGGGGCAGCAAGGGCAGCTGTATTCAGCATTCTTTGATACCACAGCTTGTGTGAGTTGCCCTTTGTACCCTGACTCGGGACTTAGAGGTAACTCTGGAGGCCATGCCTGCCTGTCAGCCAGCAGTGCCGTCTTGGCAGTCAAACGCATCTGCACTGTGAGCCTGGGATAGTTCGTTTAAATATCACATTTCCTTTATGGTTTTACAAAAGGCGTAGGAGAATGCGGATCTCCGTGGAGGGAGTAGAGTTCTTCTAAATGTGATGTCAACGTGCCAACGCCTGTTCAGAACTCTAGTCCGTGAGTTACTTCAGGATCTCAGTCTCACTCTGCGGTGGTGCGTGGCGACGTCATTTGTGGGTTTGGAGCGGGGCGGGGGCTCCCGCGGCTGAGCTGGCCAAGCCACACACACCTGGCACTGGCCGGCTGCTGGCATCTTGGGCGGTTCACCTCTGTCAGCAACAGAGGCAAAGGTAAACTCCGCAGTGAAAGCCTCGTCCCGAGACTCATAGACTGCAGCCAGCTGGCCGGAGGCTCCATCTTGGGGGAAAAGGATCAAGAATGTACGTGAAGGTTGATCGGCAACACGGCGGAGGAAGCGTGGCTCCCTGGCACGACCACCAGCCCTTCCTGATTGCCGCTCTTACGTGTGTGCACGCCCACCGCCGATCTCTCGTTCCCTGTGACGTGTGGCCGCCGGCTCTGGGCTGTTCCGTGAAGGGCATTGCACGGGGCAGCAGGGAGGGGGTGGTACCGAGAACCCGTGGCCAGCGTAGACATGGGTGCAGGTGTTGGGGAGTTGGGGGCTGAGCGGGCAGGGGAGGGTGAGCAACATTAACCCCACCTTCCAGGTTGTGTCTAGGGGACCCCTGCTCAGACTCTGCCCTGTCCTGCATTCAACGAAGACTTAACTTCCCTGAGAGACTCAGTAAGGAAAGGAGAGAAAGAACATGGCGGGGCGGTGTGGCTGTATGCACAGAGCCACGTGTGTATGGCAGCTAAACACATAAGGCTACGTGCTTATCCGTGAGGGCCACATGCGTGGGGCCGCGCGTGTACGTGTGAAGGCTGCGTACACGGGGCTGCACACGTGTGTGTGAGGGCCTTTGTCACTGCACGCGTGGCCTCCGATTTGGACAGGCCTTCTGCGCCTGTCCCGGGCCTGGCCGCCATTCACTAGCTGGGTGACCTCGGGCTAGCTCGGACCTTTCTGGTTTGTAAAGAGAGGGCGGGTGTCCGCTGAGGAGGAGTGGTGCCCGTGGCCACCAGGTACGTGACTGTCGTAGGAACATTTGCTTCCCCCTTCCTTCCATTCGCCCAGCCCCCGTCCGTCCTGCCTCGTTGCGTGTTTCTCTCTGTGGGCCGTGGGACAGAGCACTCACTGGACAAGCACTGGTTTAGAGTATGTCCTAGGCCTTCCGCACCGGCCAGCCAAGGGGGAAGAGGCCCCCCATCACCCCCCCCCTTCCTGTTTGTTTTTTTTTAATCTCATGTGATTGTGATAAAGAACCCCGGCATGAGGTCTGTCCTCTTAACAAATGTTTAATTGTGCAATATGTTTCTATTGACTCTAGGAACAGGGTTGACCAAAAAAAGTCAATAAACTAGGGCAGCCGTCTCTGAAGCATATTGATAGTAACTTTATGCCCGTTGATGAACGACTCTGACCCCCCCCCCCCCCCCCCGCAAGCCCTGCTTCAGCCTTTATCATCCTCTGATCTGACTGTTTTCGGTACCTTGCGTAAGCGGAATCCTCAGGGTCGTGGTTAGAAGTGCTTGACAGGCCACCCGCGCACGCCCCTCATGAGGTAGGGATTCTGCTGCACGTCCGTGGATAGAAAATACCAACTTTCTTTTGGTCATACTTCCTCGGTGCGACGCACTGACTGTGTGGCCCACATTGAGATTGTGTTCAGCACTATAGGCAATCCAGAGAGGGTTGGGGGTACGCAGGGGGTGTGCAGGGACTCTGCACAGACACTACGTCACCTTGTGTCAATAAACGATCTGGGCACCTGCATGCAGGTTGTGAGGTCCACATAGGGGGAGGGGAGCTACAAGGAAGAACAGACAAAGCGGACAGGTGTACAGGGACGAGGAAATAGCAGCAGCCTGGCCCAAAGGGCCAGTCTGCCCACCGACGGTCCTGATCGTCTCCTTCTCTCCCCAGTACCCTCAACCGCATCCTCATCTTCCCTCTCCTCTCCGGGCAGGTGGTGTACGTCACGGCAACCTTCCCCTACATCATGCTGCTGATCCTGTTGATCCGGGGGGTCACATTGCCAGGGGCCTCAGAGGGCATCAAGTTCTACCTGTACCCGGACCTCACCCGCCTTTCCGACCCTCAGGTAAGGGGTGTGTGCCGCTGCCCTCATCCCACGCTGCGGAGCCCGGCCACGGCTGCCAAGGCCCAGTGGCCAGCTAAGCGGTGGCCCGTGGCCACCCTGCAGGATAGCATGCATCGCGTGAATGTGTAGGGAAGAAAACATAGCAGAGAACACAAGTAGAGGAGCACTTCGCACAGCGGTGTCCTGACCCAGCCCTGGCGGTGGCTCTGAAAACTCTCTTACCCAGAGTCCCTGGGACCAGAAGCAGGCCAGGTACTGAATTACTCGCGTACACCTCAAGAACTATCCTTACACAGAAGCATGAAACTCCTTCGTTCCACAGACACCCTCTGCATCGCCTAAAGGTGGGCATCTGACGTGGCGAGGGTTTCCTCCATGGAGCAGAGTCTCCGCGTGTGGGGTAGCCCACCTGTGACCAGGCCATGAGTACATTTCAGATTCTAGATGTCCGGACCAGGGGCCCTCGGCCTTTCTGTGATTCCAGCACGGCGTGGGCGTGGGTGGTATTCGCAGGTGTCTGGTTTCTTCTGCTCACAAGACCTGCTGGGCTGCACACACTGGTATTCCAAGAGGCAAATGCTGAACTTCAGCTGGGGATTAGTTAACACCACAAACGCTCTGCTCTCACTCCACATCAGAGACCTCTGTGGCGTGCCTCGGAGAGCAGCAGGCTGCTTGTGGTTTCCTGTGTAGGAATAAAACAAAACAAAACAGAGTTTGAGAAACAGGTTCACCTCTTTGTCCTGTGACGGCCCTGGGGTGTTCTGAGCAGGGCATCGTATTTGTGGGTACATGGCGGTGAGCTCAGATAGCTCCCGGGGGACCTGCGTATCATTTTTCAATTACAACTCGAGGCTCCCTAGAAATCCCCACTCTGCCTTTGGGCGTGGCGGGCCGCAGGGCCTCCGTGGTGGGCATGGCTCAGGCGAGCCTGGTTAGGATCGATGACACAGCCGGTGTGAATGTGTGTGTGTGTGTGTGCGTGTGTGTGTGTGTGCGCGCGCTCATTTTTGTCTCCGGGCTCTCCTGGGAGCCCGTGTGGCATCCTGAGTACGGGCAGAATCCCCAGGAAGAAGGAAATTAGCTCCTCGCAGCGGGCCCTGGCAGGTGCAGCCCGCAGCCACAGGCTCTCAGCGGGAGAACAGCCCCGGGAAGCCGGCTCCCACCCCCTGCTCCGCTCTGCTACTTCCTGCCTCGCCCCACAACGGGCTTGTGCTCCTCTCCGGGGCTCATGCGCCGCTTTCTCCTGGGCCTCCGTGTAAGCTCTCCAGGGCCCAGCCCTGGCCCGTCATGGGCTCGCCTGGGTGCCTGTGACCGAGTGGACTCCAGGCCCCCTGAAGGGCTTGTGTTGGTGGGTCTGAGAGGGCACCTGCACATGCTTGTTCTTCAGAGCTGGTTCCGGAGAGAAGGGAGAAAGGCAGGCAGGCTGACAGACTGACGGACAGCCAGGCGGGCGGGCGGGCGGACGGGCAAAGGGGAGGCCGGTCAGCTCAGCATTCAGTTTCCATCCTGATCATTCTGCTTCTTCCCAATCCTCGCCATCTCCTTCCCTTCGGGTAGGTGCTTACCTGGAAGGCAGCCCCTTAGAACAGAGAGGTCACACTGGAACGGAGAGGTCACCCTGGGCCGAGAGGTGGGATGCAGGTCCTCCTGGGGGACACCGTCGATCGTGACCTTGGACACATCTCTCTCTTTCCCCTCCCTGCCTCAGTTTCCCTCTGATGACCGGGAAGGGCTGGATCCTGTGGGTGCTTTTCGAGGTGGACACAGAGCTCAGGTTGCGAGCCATAGCCCTGGTATCCGCCGTCAGCGCCCCGGGTGTGGCCTTTGGGGGGGCAATGGCTCGGGCGTGCTGCAGTCCGGTGAGAAGGGGCGGGAGGCTGAGCCACTCCTCAGCCATGCTGGATGCCCTCCAGCCGGTGCCGGGCCCTGGGTGCGAATCCCCACCGCCTCGGGTAGCCCTGAGCCTCATGCCCACACACGCCAGAGCACTTCTGCATCTCAGATCTGGTGCCCAGCCCGGAGCCTGGCACACAGTGGGGCTCCGGGAACTCCAGAAGCGTCCCTCGCTTTGGCCTGCGGCTTGCTAGCTCGGAGCAGGACACATTGGGGCCCCACAGCGTGGGAGGGGGGGAGGGGGGGGTCTTTACACCCAGAACCAAGGACCGTTATTGTGGGTCCAGTAAATTAAGTTTCTCGTCAAGAACTTGAAGTGACACCGCAGCTCGCGCTCTTTGTGGCCCCTTCATTTGCATTCCGTGGCCTGTTATAACTTTCTAAACATCTATTTGTCCTCACTGTCGGCCCTGTGTTCTCTCTGAAGTGTGAAGTGCTCCAGTCCGCTTCTTCCCCCCCTTCTCCCTCTCTTCCCCCCCACCCCACTTCTGTCTTTTCACTCTTTGGGAAGCCAAGGGGATCTTGCAAGAAATCACATTGTCCCTGACCCAGATCCCCGCCACCCTCCCCTCCTTTGTGTTTCGAGTGTGTGTTTTCAGGGCAGGAACAGAAAGGCCTGTCACAGATCCAACTCCGAGGGCCCACTTTCCCAGCGCCGGCACACCCGCGCCCCCAGACGCCGCCTCCGCCCGGAGAACCGGAGCCCCCCGGGAGGAGGTGGCCAAATCCCGGGGCTGGGGTTCACCTCAGAGTGACACACACACACACACACACACACACACACACACACAGGGGACACTCAGGGGAAGTGGGGAAGGGAGACCAAGCCCCCCCCCCCCCACCTCCACCCCTCCACCACATTCACCCCCCAGCCTGGCAGGCGGGCCTGTGAGATTGCTGCCACCTGCTGGCCGTACAAAGCAGGGCCCAGAGAGGAGCGGGGCCTCCTGGCAGCCAAACCCTGGAACTGAACCTCCACCCCAAGGCTTCTTGGGGGTATTTGGTTTGCTGCTCACCAGGGTTGGGTGCTGGCTACTGGGTGCCAGGCACGAGGAGGTGTCATGGTTCTTTTCTTCCCTCCCCTCTCCTCTCTTCTCTCCCCTTCCTTCCCCTTCTCTCTTCCTTTTCCTTTCCTTCCTTTTCCCTTCCTTTCCTCCCCCGATTCACGTCCTGGGCACTGGACCCCACTTGAGCCCCAGCGCCTGCCCTTTCGCGCCCGACACGGCGTCCTTGTGCTAGCCAGTTTCTATGTCTAGGACGGGGCAGGGAGTCTCCATTCATATATTTGGGGTTTTGAGCAGTTTCAGAAAGATGAGCAGGAAGAGAAGACTTCTTGGGGTCCCCTCTCCTTTCCCGGTGATTGCTACAGCCTCGCATGAGAACCGAGACCGAAACCTCGTTACTCACGGAAGGCGGAGCACAGCCCCCGCGAAGCGCTGTGGGTTTTGACAGATATGTAACGAAACCTGGTCCCTTCCAGGTGTCAGCTTCGGCCCTTCAGGTCCCCTGTGTTTGCTCTTCCCCCCCCCCCACCATCTTCTTCCTGTCTCCATAGCTAAGACTTTCCTAGAATATCACAGAGATGGAGCTTTGGTAGCCGGGCTTGTTTACCTCCGAGCCCCCTTCCCATCGGCTGTCCTGCCCGTGTCACCCCCACTGAGCCAGCAGCCAACCTGCCCAAACCCCATTGTATCTGTACCGGAGAAGGAGCCGAGGAGAACATTCTAGACAAACGAAGACCTAGCTGAAAAAAGCCACAAGAGCCCTTGGTGGCCCAGAGATGTAGAGGCTTGGGGCTGAAAGAATCCATCCACCCAGGGTAGGCAGGTGTGTTGGGGTCACACTCACCGCTGGGGGGATCGCCCAGGACTTCCCACAAGAACTGCCCACCTTCTAACATGGCAGCCACAAACCGTGTCTACTTGAATTGAACTTGGCTTCAGACTGTCCACCGCCACGGCTGGCTAATGGCTGCCCTGCTTTCAGAGATCAGATAGAGTGAGAACATGATTGTCACAGCAGAAAAGTCAGCTGGACGGTAGTGGTTTTAGGGGAGTGAGGAGGAAGAGTCCCAAAGCAGATCCCCTGAGCGCCGGGCACCCGTGAGCTGGGGCCCTGACTCTGCTCCCTAGCTTTGCCTCTTCTGCACAAGAGAACGCCCCAGGGCTCAGCTCTCCCTTCAGATCCACGCGCCCACCATCAACCACGTCTTCAGCTGCTCCTTAATTCTGCCCCATGACCTTCCCAGAGCCGACACTTGGATTTTAAAGCACAAGGTCCTGCTGTGCTCCGTGCCCTGTTGTTTTTGTTTCTCTCCGTTCAGTTTCCTTCTTGTTGACGTGTATCTTGAGTGGTTCCTCCGTGGAGGTCCGGGGAAAAACAGACTCGCAACTCTGTGTATGTCAGAAGACATCTCTTTCACTGTCCCTTGTATTTCACCGTCATAGTGAGTATTAATTTCGCTGGGATTCCAGATGGTAATTTTTCAAAGTTACATTTTCAACGTGGGTTTCAACATGGCCCGGCACTTAGATTGCCTCCTAAGCTGGAGGGTGGGATTTTCCACCTGTCACCCTGCTCATATTCCAGTAGCCCCTGGAGCTGAATCTGAACACTACTCATAGGAAGGAACTAACGTTCTCTTTGTGCAAATGGCTCCACAGGGCTGGTCCTCCTCCTCCTTAACTTTCAGCTTCGCTGTCATTTCTGACACCTGGAAAAGCTGTTGTGGTTTTAATATTCCTTCCAAGCTAACCTGTGAACGTCAAATGTCAATTACATGTCATCGTTACGAATTTTCTGCTTCTCCCATAAATATATTTTTATCCCTCCACATTTGCTGATCTTGAATATATGGTATTGATTGTCCTGAGTAGCTAAGTTAATGTCGGGGCGCACCCGGTGTGGGCGTGTCCAGCGACAGCTGGACTTCACTCACCAAGCCCTGGGCGGCTCTTTATGCTGCTAGGAGCTCCTCTTAGGAGTTGCCTGTCTGGGTGACAAAAGGCAGCAAGGCCTAGAACTATTCTGTAAAAAATTCTTTGAGGAAAATAGTGTGCAGAGAAAGGACAATATTTATTTATTTGTGTGTGTGTGTGTTGTTGGGGTTATTGTTTTGGTTTGGTTTGCCAGTGCCGGAGTTTGAACTCAGGGCCTTGTGCTTGCTGGGCTTAGGTGCCTGGCAGCATCTACCGTTTGAGCTCCCCCCCTCCGGTCCAGCCCTTTGCGGCTTATTGGGAGATGGAGTCTCACAGACCTTTCTTCCTAGGCTGATTTCAACTGTGATCCTCCGGATCTCAGCCTCCCGAGCAGCAAGGATTACAGATGTGAGCCACGGGCACTTTAATAAACCATCTGGAAGGGAGAGAGAATGTCCGCAAGCGGAGGCTTCCCAGGGGCGCAGCAGGCAGTGGGAGGGATGTCCCCCGTGGGAGTGGCCGAGGCGTGGTCCAGAACGTGGGTGCGTCTTCCTCGGATCCGTCTCCCGTGGGGGTGGCAGCTCCCGCGACTCCTGGTGGCACGGGTTAGCGAAGGTGCTCACCATCTCCCTGCTCCCTACGGTGTCGGGACGGGTGCTAGGCTGGGCGGCCACGTCGAGGGCACGGCGGGATCGCCACGCGTGTCTGCGAATGTGCCAAGAAGCGAATGGAGGGAGAGGACACTGCGGGCTCGGGGGAGAGCGAATCAGAGCCGTGCCGACCGTGGGAATGGGGGGACCTGTGTGCTCCCCACCTAGACCAAACCCAAAGACGGGGGTGGGAGCTGAGGACCCGCCGGAAGGGGACCCGGCATAGCTGCCAATGCAACAGACACCCCCATGGGCGCGTTGTGTCCAGCAACTCGGGCTTGTGTCTGTGGGGGTACACTGAGGAAATCCCTGCCCATGCCAGTGTCAAGACCCTGTCCCAAAGGAGTGGATTCCCTTGATCCCTTGATTCCTTTTCGAAGTGAGCGCTCTCTGCCCCCATGTCCAGGCGGGAGGGGGAGTGGCAGCCCCCCACCATGTCTCCCGTGTCTCCTCAGAGCAGTGGCCCCTGGTTTTCCTTCCCTCCAGGCCCGCCTGTGGTCAGGAGCAGGAGGAGCCTGAAGGGGTGGAGGGTGTCCCAGACCCTGCGTACCCTGGACGGGCTGCTCCAACACCTTACACGCTGGCATGACTGTCAGGGACAGGGAATAGGACATGGAATGCGACAAGCAGGTCACCGACGGCTGAGCCACAAGGTGGATGGTAGATCTGGGGCGGGGGCGGGGGGGATGTGCACCGTCGAAGTGGAAGGTGAAGGGGTGGGCTCCGGGCAGGACTATGACCCCATTGTCTATGAGAGGTGAACGGGCTCTGGGTGGGCAGCGTGGTCAGGAGACCCGCGGTGGATGGCACTATTGCATGTGTCGCTGGGCTGCTCCCGTCCCAGGAGGGCTGCGTGTCAGATTGAGCCAGTGTAGAATGCAGATGTGACGTTGATGTGTGTGCCCCAGACACAGACAGGCTCTGTGCCTGTCAGGAACCCAGGGAGCGACTACCCACGTGTGTGGCTACTTGCTTTACACACGGAACCCGAGCTGCTCTGGATTCTGGTATGGGGGCGGGGGGTGGTGGGAGAAACCAGCGGATAGCCAGGGAGATGATACCCACCAACCACTGGACTAGATTCAAGTAGAGTGTTAACTGTCCTCACGCACATGTACACACACACACACACACACACACACACACACGATATGCAGGTGTCAACTTGGTTTAGCCATCCACTCGGGTACAGATATTTCACACATGCCATTGTACGATTGCTATTTGTCTATCAGAAGTCAAAGGGAAATAATGGAGGACATATGCAGAAAGGAAACCAGGGTGTGGGGCCCGGCAGAAGTGGGAGGAGCCTCCTCTCAGTGCAGGAGCCTCTGGGCTTGGGGCGCAGGTAGAAGAGAGCCCCGTGGGTGCTGTTCTTACTCTGGCTGCCCTGATCCCCCGTGGAGGCTCCTGGTTTGAGAAGCATCCTACGGGGCCACTCCGGGCTGACCCAGATCACACCCTTTCCTGGGTATCTGGGCTGGTGGTTGTCCCACGTTTCAGCTCTGGCCAATGGATGGTGGTCCTCTCTCATCATAGCTGGACCAAGGGTAGAAGAGTTCGGTGGTTGATTAGCGATGTCTGCATTGGGCAGGTTGGGAGTGGAAGGCCCCATTTTTTTCCACCTCCCTGGGCCATTCCGTTTCCATCTTTCAAGGAGATAAGAAAGACCTTCGGAAGAACCCACAGGACTTGAGGGGCAAGCTGGAATGGAGTCCAGGGGTCCTGTCCTCCTCGGTCCAGCAAGGTCCCCACTTGGCCCGGTGGTTGAGCTCTACGTGAGCCTTCACGACGCTTCCCTAGGTGTTGGAGGATGAGCAGCAGCAACTACTCAGCCTGTGTCTTCCGAGTGCTTACAGGGGTACCACGCAGCGTGCGAAGGGCTGGAAGGTGGCAGCAGAGCCAGTTCACCTCCCCTCCCCCAAGCAGTGTCCACCAGAGTTGGGTGGATGACACACCGTGAGCATAGCATGGCTGGAGGTCATCGCTCTGTCTCTGGGCAGACACCAAGGAGTCTCCCGCCACCCCGGCTGGTGTGGGCAGAGGTTGGAGTCTGGTCTGTCAGCTTGTTTGGCTCACATGGGGGAACGAGCAGGCGTGAGGCTTAGCTTGGGAGCTGAAACCTCGCCTGGCGCTGCCCAGACAATGAGGTTTCTGCAGCCCCGCTCCTGGTGCCGGCCCAGGACCTCCCTGCCTCAGTGGCCCTCGGCCATGGCTGGGTGAGACTCTGTCCCAGGGTTATTTGGAAACAGGTGGGGCCACCGTGCTGCTGTGACTGGGGTCCCTTAGCACTTAGCGAGTGGGAGCCAGAGGGGCTGAGCCGCCGCCAACCAAGTTTCACCCAGTAGGCAGTGCCGTGCAGAATACCAACACGCCCAGCTCGTGGGGGAGCCCGGGGGCCCCGGGCCTTGCCCTAAATCACCCCCGCCGAGCATTCTGCTAAGAGGGGCTCCGACGGCTCCTGTGCCCCCCCCAGGTTCTGCCAAGTACGGCCCCCCAAGGTCACTGCCACGGCCCGGTGCCAGCAGCCACCCATCCACAGCCTCATTCTCTGCCTGGGACACGGCCATCCTGCCTCCCGGGCAGAGGCCCAGCCACCGCGCTCCCCAGACCCTGTGCGCACAAAGGGGTCGCCGAGGTCAGCCTGCACACCCAAACTCTCCTGCACAGAGCCGCCCGCCCCGCCGCCCACGGCACAGCCCTTCGGCCCACTGACATTTTACTGGCAGGGCCCCCGGGAAGCTCAGGGCCGGCTGCCCAGGGAAGGGCTTGGCACCTGGGAGAGAGGCAACGAAGCATGTTTCCAGTGGGGGGGGGGCGTCCCAGCCCCTTCCCACCACCCCCGGGGGGCCCCCTCCCCACCCACCTGCATTAGCATTTAAATGTCCCCAAAGTGTCTCCCCCTCCCCAAGCCCTCTTCCCCCCACGGAGGCCGTGGGTGGGTGGGGGGCAGCTCCCGAATCCTCCTCCCGCCCCCCCCCCCCCCGCACTCATCATAATGGCCGTACTGTATTGAGCAGCTTCTGTATGTGGCACTAGCTGAGGAAGAGAGCGAGGGCGCCTAGCAACCCCGAGAGGGCTGAGAAAGAGGTGGGAAGGAAGTGGTTTTCATGTAATTATTCACTTGGACAGAGGCCCCTGTCAGGTACCCACTGGAAACACAGCTGTTTTATTCTTCTCTTAACCTACTTTTTAATCTTGTGAGAATCCTTCTCAATTTTGAAAAGAAAGAGCTTAATTCACGCCATTTTCTGCCGGGGCCTATAAGTTATGTTTTTTTCTTTGCGTCGTTCAAGGCTGGCTGTGCTTACAAGAAGTGTGTGTGTATGTGTGTGCGTGTGTGTGTGTGTGTAAAGAAGAAAATGTTGCAGACAAGACATTGAGTCTTGGGTTCGAGGAGGCCCCCAGGCTCTGTCCTGGCTCCTCGGAACCAAACGCCCAGTGTCCTGTGCCCTGTGAGGTTTGAACACAGGCTCCTGGCTGGGCACCGGGTGTCCAGGCTGCGAGGGGTAGGACCGGCCAGCTCGTCCCAGAAACCTGACCGCCGCCTCTCCCGGCGGAGAGGGAGGCTGGAAGCGGAGCTTGCATGTCAGTGTGTGTGTGTGTGTGTGCGTGTGTGTGTGTGTGTGTGTGTGTGTGTGTGTGTGTGTTGCTTGATATCACCTTCAATGTAGAAGGGACCTGCCTGGGCAGGGCTGCAGCTCCCTGCGCCCCCTGGGCTGGGCAGCCACCTCTCTCCCGAGGGAGGACCGCGCAGGAAGGACTCAGCTCGGGCTGTCCACGTGGGCGCCGCCCGTGGGCGTGGAACACTGCGTGGCCCGGGCTCTCCCGTCAGGTTGGGCCTGCAGAGCCTGGCGTTAGTCACTGACCGCCCGGCGCTGTCCAGACCTCCGCGTGGCACACGGCAGTGGACATTTGTGCGGAGGCGACCGTGTCGTGACAAACCGCAGGCCGGTGGGAAGTGGCCAGCCCGCGCCCGTTCCTCCTGGTGACCCCTCCGTTCCTTTCTGGATGGAGGGGCCAGGCTGCCACCGCCTTGGGGCATGTTTGCCCTCCTCCTCCCCCCCGCGAGGAACTTACATGGCACGGGCTTCGTGCCCTAGTGCCGTGGTGTTTCATCGGATCCTGGGTGTCGTCGGACTGTGCTACACCCCAACAGCAGTGTCTGCACAGAGAGGCTGCCGTACCTCGCCGCTCCAGATTTGGAGCGAGGAGGAGAGACCGGTGGGCGAGTTTGGGATCTGGAGTCCGCGACACGTTCAGGGGCTGCTAAAATCCTGGTGACTGTTTCCAAGCCTCTGTATTTTCACCCAAACACCAGTGGGCAGCTCTGCGCCCCGCAGGCCACCGGCGGCCCTGGCTGGGTGGGGAGGGGGGTGGTGGGGAACCCTGGGGAAACTTAAACAGAGCCGGAGACGGTAAGAAGCGCAGCCATTTTCCTCCGGCTCTGTCCAGCAGCGGCGCTGTTGGGTCAGCTCTTGGAAGGGAGGCCCGCGGGGTGTTAGAGGCTCAGCGTAGGAGGCTGAGGCTGCTCCCCGAAATCCCAGGGCCGCCGGGAACACAAGTTCAGGGCTGTAGGAAGGCTCCCACGGCCTCCCCCCCCCACACTTTTCAACCTTCCGTCCTGCAGGTGTGGGTGGACGCGGGCACGCAGATCTTCTTCTCCTACGCCATCTGCCTGGGCTGCCTGACAGCTCTGGGGAGTTACAACAACTACAACAACAACTGCTACCGGTGAGCCCCCACCTCTGAGCCCCCCAACGCCCAGCGCCCGCGTGCGGCCGGCTCCCCGCCCGCTGGATGGGGCCCGGAGCCGGTGGGCTGCTCCTCAGCCTGGTCCTCGCGGGCCAGGGGGTCAGCAACCCCCCAAGCTGGCCAAGCTGCCCCCCCACCCCGTGTCCTGGGACAGCTGCGTCTCTCCTACTGGACAGGAGAGACCTGGGGGGCTCTGCACCCCGCAGCCCCCCCCTTCTCCCCTTCCCGCCCGCCTGTCTGTCTTGTCAGGAAGGAAGCAGATGTCCTGGTGGTGCTGCACACACAGGGGCTGTTTTCTGTTCTGTTTCCAAATCATCCTGCAGACTGGGGAGTGAGTGCGGGGTGCGCTGACGGGGCGCCTGTGCCCCTCCTGACCCCGCCCAGCTCCTGCCGGCTTCAAAGCGCTCCTTCCATAAGCCCCTGTGCACGGTGCTGCCTGATAAGGCCTTGGAGAAGGGCCGGGCCGGGCGGGCCCCCCACTTCACAGATGGGCCCCGGGACTGTGCTCAGGCCTCCGGAGCTTCCCTGCGGCTCTGTCCCTGAGGTGTGGGGCAGTCACTCAAGAGGCCCACGGAGGAGAAGGGTGGCAACTCAACTGCCCTTTGTCTTGTGCGTGCCCAGATAGGACTCTGCCCTTCAGGCTTTGCAAGTCTTCTGGGGGCGGGGGTGGGGGAGGAGTCACGATTGGTCTTGTTTACTCCCCAGAGGGTGTCTGAGTTTAGCTGACAGAGTTTGTGACCCCCCCTGCCCCGTCCTGAGCTCTAGGCTTCAGTGTGACTTCAGGCAGATCTCAGCCATACAGGAGCCCAGCATGGTGGTGCATGCCTGTAATTCCAGCCGCTCAGAAGGCCAAGGCACAAGACAAAGTCATCCCCCTTCCCCCATCCCCCCCACCCCCACCCCCGGGAGCAAAAGCAGAGAGTCATTATCTCAAAAGCACGAAGTAAAACCAAAAAAAGACGGGTACCGTGGCTAACGTGGTAGAGCTTTTTCCTGGCACTGAAAGGCTCTGGGTTCAATTCCCTGTACCAGAATAAAAGAAGAAGAAGAAAGAGGAAAAGAGGAAAATTCTTGAACAACCGAAGCGTGAAGAAAATGCTTCCCCTCCCCTCCCCACCCCCCCACCCCCCGCCCCAGCTCATCCTGTCTCTGCTGCTGGGTAACTTGTGGCAACGAGGCCTGAGACTTCAGGAAAGAGCCCAGGGGCAGATTTCCCCCAGCGTGGCCCTTGCCTGGCCTGAGCTGACTTCCCTGGAGAGCAGACTTGCAGATGGCGCCCTGGGATCTGCCCGTGTATGCCCTTTCAGTGCATCTGTATCATGCGTTAACCGCCACGGTAATGCTGTGTAACAAACAGTGCCAGGCTTAGAAGGGCCAGCCACAAATGCAAGCTGGTCTTTGTTTTCACTGCTCCCAAAACCGCTGGACAGCCGGGAAAGCTTTTCCGCAGGCTGTGGGCGGTTGGGGTTTGGTGCTGAGCTCAAGTCTGCTCCAGTGAGCACATCTAGGGACAGCAGATCTCCTGGAGGGCTCTTCCCTTCCGTGGAAAAATCAGACATTATAAAGGACACACGCAGCTAGGCGGGCTCCACTGAAGCCACTCTGTGTCACATCCGCTAACATCTCCCGTCCGAGGCCAGTCATGTGGCTCAGCCCCAAATCAGTGGGGTGGGAGACTAACGCCCCCCCCACACACACATAGAGAGGAAGATGGGGTTGGTGGCACGCTGACTGATTACATGTCGCTGGAGGCCCAGGGCAGCCTGCTAGCCCATCTCCTTGTTTACAGAGAGCAGGGAGCCAGGGAGTGCAGGCCAGAGCAGGTCCTTGAGGGGCAGCTGGGGTCCAGGGCCCCGCCTCCCTGGCTCCAACCCCCCCCCCCACAGATCCCCCCTGGGGTCTGGGGTTGCATGAATAAGGGCCCGGTGTGGGCAGGAGAGGAGGCGTTGTGGCCACCGCCGGGTGCCCACGCTCTGACCCGAGCCCCTCTTGCCCCCTTGCCCCCCCCCCCGCAGGGACTGCATCATGCTCTGCTGCCTGAACAGCGGCACCAGCTTCGTGGCGGGGTTCGCCATCTTCTCGGTCCTGGGCTTCATGGCGTATGAGCAGGGCGTACCCATCGCGGAGGTGGCGGAATCGGGTGAGTGCAAAGGGCAAAGGGCAAAGGGCGCCGGGTGCACCCGGCCCCAGTGGGTGGGGGAAGGCCAAGATGCCCCTGACCGCCCCCCCCCCGAGATCCCGGTCATCTGCTGTCCAGCATCCCAGCAGGGAACTCGAAGAAAGATAGGGAGACAGCCCCGGAACAACCCGACGGAAGAGCAGAGTGAAAATGACCCCCAACACCACAAGGGGCAACAGGCAAAGAAGAAAGAACATTGATACCACGTAGTCCCTGAAGAAGAACAACACTAAGGCCTTGGAGCGGGGGCGGTATCTAAAAGTCATGCAAGGAAACTTCAGAAATAGGAGCTGGAGCTTCACATAGAAAGATCTGCTCGGGGGCTGGGGGACGTGAACCCCAGTGATTGACTCACCGACACCCTGAAAAGCTCCATGAACCAGGCATGAGCAACTGCGCGGGGCTTCCAGAAAGAAGGGTCACACACCGGACCCAAGGAGAGGCGGAAGCGGCCAGGGAGAGCAGGCAGCCGCTTCTCTGCCGTAAAGCCCACGGGAAGGAGGCGCGGGCCTTGCTCGGGAGCCTGGATTACCTTTCGAGCATTATGGCTATCGAAACCCCGCTTCCAACACCTAAGCTGTAGATCTCCAAGAAGCCTTCAGGGGAAAAAAATAACTGACACCCAAGAGGTGGAAGGGGCGCTGTGGCTCAAGTGGTAGTGCGCTAGCCTTGAGCTGAAGAGCTCAGGGACAGCGCCCATGTCCTGAGTTCAAGCCCCATGACCAACAAAAAAAGAGAGAGAGAATTGAAGGGTAGTTGTTTTTGGTTTTTTTACACAGTGTACGTGTACAGCCAGGTGTGATGGTGAACACCTGTAAGTCCAGAAGCAAAGAGGCTGAGGAAGGAGCAAGGGGAAGTAGAGGCGAGTGTAGATTATACCGCAAGACCCTATCTCAAAGGGGGAGTAAGAAGGGAGAAAAAAGCAACAATTCTTTTTCTGTGAGGAAGAAGGGGATGTGCAGAAGAAATTTGGAGAGGATCAACTATGAGGAAGAGAATATTCAGGAAAGAGGAGTTAGGAGCGCTAAATAGTATTAAGAGCATGCTCTTTTTTTTTTTTTTTTTTAGCCTTGACTATTGTACCATTTCACCTATCACCCAAATTAGATAACCGTCACTTTTGTGGGTGCAACCCCACAGCTAGTACAAATGAACCTAATTAGCAATGCCAAAGACAAATGAATCACGTGACCCCGTGGGGAAGAAATACTTAGAAACTATTTGCTTTTGATGGAACCTGAACTCAGAGCTTTGCGCTATGCTAAGCAGGTGCTCTACCGCTGAACCACACCTCTAGTCTGGTGGTTAGCTGTTTATTTTGGAAATTGAACCTCCGGCACTTTACTGCCTGGTCTGGCTTTGAACTGTGATCTGCCGGCTCTCAGTCTCCTGGGTAGCTAGGATTACAGGTGTGAGCCACCAGTGCCCCAGCCAACCGAAGAAATATCAAAGGGCAAGATGTTGACTGGGTTCTGAGACTAGAGATTAAAAAGAAAAAAAGAAGCTGAACGACAGTTGTGCTAAAGCAGGGACGTAGTCTGCCAATTCTACAAGAGTGTTTACACGTATTAGGGTTGGATACACAGGTAGATAGAGGGAATTACGCACCTTTTGCAGTGATGGCAGTTAGAAATCAGTGAGGCAGAATCTCTACACCGGTGCTTATTGTCTATGTTGTCATTATACCTCAATAAAACGGCTCTTTTTGTCTGTGTGTGCCCCTATCGGGCCTTGAACTCAAGGCCTGGACACTGTCCCTTAGCCTTTTCTCTCAAGGCCGGAGCTCTACCACCTGAGCCATAGCTGTTAATTGGAGATAAGATTCCAGGCTGGCTTCCAGTCTCGTACCTCAGATTTCAAAGTAGCTGGGAATACAGGCAAGAGCCACTTGAATGGCAATAAAGCTGCTCTTCAAGCGAAAAGAAGAACCACTGGATTCCCCAAACAACCTTTTGTCACTCATCTTTGGCTGAGGACACAGAGGCATAGGCCACAGAATGTAAACAGGATTTGAACCCAGACCGTAAGCTACCAAGCCTGTGTTCTTTACCACTCAGCTACAGACACTGGTACCCAGGCCCACCTAAATAAGTGAACGTGGGCCTCGGAAGTTTGGGGAGCCTGGTTTCCTCGGTGCCGACGATTGGTGTCTTGCTCTGGAGACGGAGCCGGAGTCCCCGGGGAAGGCCTGGGGTCTGCGTTGTAAACAGACGGGACGGCCGCAGTGCCCGGCCACCCTGCCCACCCTGCCCAACCCCACTCGCCTCACCTGGAAAGTGGACCGGGATCCCGGCCGGGGGAGCCGAGACCTGGCCGCCGTGCCCGGCCCGGGCAGTGCCCGTTCATTCGTGTTCCATGGTGGCGAGCGCCTCTCTCCTCCCCAGGCCCCGGCCTGGCCTTCATCGCCTACCCCAAGGCCGTCACCATGATGCCTCTGTCCCCGCTGTGGGCCACGCTGTTCTTCATGATGCTCATCTTCCTGGGCCTGGACAGCCAGGTGAGGGGATGGGAGGCCGTGGGGGGGGAGGAGGGGGGCTGGAGAGGGGACAAGGGGAGAGGCGGTGGGCCCCGGGCACTCCCCTCCTCCTTCCTGGCCTTCCAGCTGGGTGTCTGTGCCCCCCCCCCCCGTTAGCTCCGTGGGCACAGGGCCGCTGGCTTCCCCCGCAGCCGAGGGGTGTGGCTGGCCATCAGACGGGCGCCTTGGCAGTGGGCGCTGGGCCCTGGGCGGGGGACTGCAGGCAGAGGTGGCCCGGGCTCTGGAAGTGGCCCCTGAGCACCCCCAGCTAAGGGTGAGGACTTGGGGGGGTGGGCCGGGCCGGGAGGGCTGCCGTCCATACCCCCTCTGCCTCCACGACACGTGATGGCTGTGTCTGTCAGCGGCCGCCGCGGATCTCTTTCCCGAGCTGCTCCCCAGAGCCTGCTCAGCGGAGCCGCCAGCCAGGTGTTTCTGCTGATAATCTTCCCTTGGCTGTGGGGCTGAAGCCCTGGCCGGGGACGGCGGGGGGGGGGGGGGGAAAGGGGGGGAGGGCAGCGTGGGGCAGGAGACGGGCCGGGCTGCCACCAAGGCCAGTCCTCGCTGTGGACAGCGGCAGCCTGGGGGACCCTGGGTGGTCACCGCCCCTCTCTGTGCCTTGTGCACCTCATGTGCAGACATCACCCTCCCGGGCAGCTAGAAGCAATTCCCAGGGGATCCAGGGAGGGGGCCTCCCAATTGCCCCCCCCCCACAGGCCGCGCCTGCGTCAGGGCCGGGCTCTGCGCCCCCTGGCCCCTGGGGGGACAGGTGGACATGGCTCTGCCCCTGGGGGGTCGCTGTGCGGGGGAGGCGGGCCCGGCCCCGCCCCGGGGGGAGGGGAGCCCCGTGGGTTTCAGTGTGCTCCCTGGGCCCACTCAGCCAAGGCCGCCCACCCGTGTCTCCCCCCGCCAGTTTGTGTGCGTGGAGAGCCTGGTGACCGCCGTGGTGGACATGTACCCCAAGGTGTTCCGGAGGGGCTACCGGCGGGAGCTGCTCATCCTGGCGCTGTCCGTCATCTCCTACTTCCTGGGCCTGGTGATGCTGACCGAGGTGAGCGACCCCCGAGACTGCCTGGCTCTGGGGCTCGAGATGGGTCTAGAACCTTCTCTGAGGCTCCGCTCGCTCCCCTCATGAGGGTCAGCTGTGCATTCTCCACGGCCTTGAGCAGGGGATCCAACCTCAGCCGGCGGCGCTGGGCCGCAGCAAGCTGCTGGGGGACTCCCTGGGGCTGGGGACATGGGGTACCATTGTCCCAGGGGAATCTATGGGTGTCCCTCCGTGTGCACCCCTTCCCTCATCCCTGCAGGTTAGGAAGGGTCCCCCCCCCCAAAAAAAAGTGAGCTGTCTTAAAACCCTGCTTCCCTCCCCTGCAGCCATCCCCCCCCCCTCGCCCGGGTGTCTTGTGCAGGTGACATTCGTCCTCTGTCCCCACGTGCATGGTGTGTTTTGGGTGTGCCAGTACTGCAGCGTGAGCTCAGGGCCTCAGCCTCTTTCTGGGTTTTCCCACTCAGGGCTGGCTTCCTACCACTTGAGTCACGGCTCCACTTGCTGCTTTTGTCGTGGTTCATTGGAGATAGGAGTCTCTCTAACTTTCCCTTCCAGGCTGGCTTTGAGCCAAGAGCCTCAAGATCTCAGCGCCCCCCCCCCCCACATCCCCCCTGAATAGCTAGGATCACAGGCGTGAGCCACCAGCGCCTGGCAGCTTTGAGCTTTCACTCAGCAAGCCCAGTGTGCTGCTCGTCACAGGGGGGCGTCCACCGCACTCCCGGGGAGCAAGACATCACAGGCAAAGGCTGCCCGCCACCCTCGTCAGCCTCGGCCTGGCTGGTAACGCCTGGCCTGCTCCTCCGGGCCCTGCCTCTAATCAGTCGGGCAGGATCAAGGCGGATTAGGACGGAGGAAGCAGTTAAAGCAGAGCCGGGACAGTCTCCGTCCCTTAATGGCGAGGACACGGTCTGAGCCACATTAGGGGGTTTTGTCGTTGTGCAAACATCCCGCGCTCCTCCTGACCACTACAGGGTCTCCAGGCACACGATCCTAGGAGATTTCCGTGCTAGCCATGGGCCGTGTTGACCCAACACCACATGCTAGATAAGTGCCACATCAAGGTTCCTTTGGCCTCGCTTTAATGTGCAGTGTTTGAACATTATGTGTATTTTTTTTTTACAACCCCAAGGTTTTAACTCGGAGCCTTGGACTTTCTGGACAGGTGCTGTTACCCTTTGGGGCTCAGCCTTTCCTGTGCTATTTTCCAGATAGAATTTTCCTGGTCCACCTGGACCACACTTCCACCGCCGCTTCCAAATAGCTGGAATGACAGGTGTGCGCCACGGACCTGGGTTTGTGTTGGCTGAGATGGACTCTCACTGTTTGCCTGTTTGCCCTTGGTCTAGGATCCTCTGATTTCCACCCAGTAGCTCCGAGCCTGTGCCCAGCTTTGAGCTGTTGTGTGTTTGTTGTTTGCTCGCCAGTCTTGGGGCCTGAACTCAAGGCCTAGGCACTATCCATGAGTTTGTTGTTGTTGTTTTTACTCAAAAGCTAGCGCTCTACCACTTGAGCCACAGCTTCACCTCTGGCTTTTTTTGGTGGTTACTTAGAAAGGAGAGTCTCACGGACTTTCCTGCCCCGGGTGGCTTTGAACTGCGACCATCCTGAGCAGTTAGGATTACAGGTGTCAGCGCATGGTGCCCAGCAGTGATGAGTCTGAACTCATCCACACCCGCCACGGAGGCGTGCCAGACCCTGCGCCCCCGGCCGCCCCCAAGGGCACTGTGCATCAGACACGGCCGGGGCTGCTGCATCGCACCCGCTGGGGGTTCCAACGTGAAGAAGTTGCCATGAACATGTGGATTTCTGGTGTCTTCCAGAAAGTCTGCATGCAGATCAGGCCTCAGAGTTGTGTCCCCCAACAGCCGTGGATCAGATCCGACTCGCCGACGTCCCCGCCACACCCACTTTTCTCACCGGTGTTCTCTGTTATTCCATGGCCTCGGGTTGTGCTGCCCATGCGGAATAGAAGATGGGGGTCTGGGGGTGGGGGTCATTCCAAGTAAGGCCCCGTGGCAGGCTTTGCATCTACACAGACGGTCGTGGTACAGTCCAGTCAGGACACCCTGCACAACAAGGCTGCGGTTGCTCCAGCCCCCACCCGGCATAGTGAACCAAGAGAACCAAGGTTCTCCCCCCACCCATGTACTCGACGCCATCTCCGGACGATGGGTAGTGCCTAATACAACGGGAACACAATAGCACCAGTCACTACACGGCGCTGTGTGGGAGACGGCTGGAAAACGACACACGTTATATAGCACACGTGCTGTTAGAGATGCTGTGGTTGATGTTCCATGTGAGGTTAGATACGGAGGGCCGTCTTCGCCTCCCAAAGACGTAAGTGTGCACGCGCTATCTACCTGCCCTGCCCAGGGGGAGCTCGGCACTACCAGGACAGCTGCCAGGGCCACTTGGAGTGTTCCTAAGTCTAGAAATGGCGCTCTGGAGTCACAGAGAAAGAGCGGGTCTTCCGGGGAGGGCCTCCCGGAGCGGGCGGCGTTTCACTCTGCAGGAACTCTCCAGGCCAGCTTCACGCGCCCCGCCCCCCGCGCCCCCATCTGTGGAAGGTGGCCGTCGAGCAGGGGTGGATAGCAAGGCGACAACCTGACTGCCGGCGGTGATTTCACACTGGAGGGTGGCGTTGGCACCCAGGGCCCCCGGAGGCTGGCGTTGCTGACGGATCGGGGAGGGGGGGCTGGAAGCAGGGGGGGGGTCCGCTGTCTGTCCAGGAGAGGAGCTGGCTTCCATGTGGTCCCTCGCCCGCGGGGAGCTGGGCCTGGGCAGGAGTGTGACGGAGAGACCACGGCCCCCGTGGCTCTGCGGCCACAGAGCGGGGCAGGAGCCCTCCCCGAGGCTGCCCCGTGCGTCCATCTGTCTGTCCACCCCCGCAGGGCGGCATGTACATCTTCCAGCTCTTTGACTCGTACGCGGCCAGCGGGATGTGCCTCCTCTTCGTGGCCATCTTCGAGTGCGTGTGCATCGGCTGGGTGTACGGTGAGCAGGGGCTGGGGGGGCCTGGGGGGCTCTGGCCTGGGGCCCCTCCCTCCTCTCCTTGAGGACCTCTGGACCCCTTTCCACTGCCCCCAGCCCCCCCCCCCACGACCTCCTTATGCCCCCCTACTCCCTAGCTCTGCCCTAACAAGCAAGCCTTCACATGTGGACCTACTGGAACCCTCAGACCCAAACCTCAGCACCTGGGGGGGGGGGGCAAGCCGGCATTGGAGAAGGTCCTGCCTTTCCCTCTGGGGCCCAGAGGAGCCGGGCCGCCCCTGCTGAGTCTCCTGCTTGTGTTTTCCTCCTCTGCACAGGAAGCAACCGGTTCTATGACAACATCGAGGACATGATTGGCTACCGGCCGCTGTCACTCATCAAGTGGTGCTGGAAGGTGGTGACTCCTGGAATTTGTGCGGTGAGTCCATCCGTTCCACCTCCAGCCCCGCTACCCACCCACGCCTCTGTGTCACAGGCCCCTGCCTGGTGGAGACAGACACCCCAGGGACTCCGGTCCCCCGGGCCCTGCCCACCTGACACTGGGGTCACTCGGGTCGCAGCTCTGCTGCCATTTTTAAGGGTGATCCTGAAGGAATCTCTCCCTTCTGAGAGTCTCAGCTTCTGCACACACACACACACACACACACACACACACACACACTCACACACTCACGAGCTGCATCCCCCTCCATGGGGACCGGGGTTCTGGAAGTGAGAAAACGTGTCCCCGAGAAAGCAACGGGGCTGGGGCCGAGTCATAGCGAGGCCTTGGTGAAAGGAGAGTTAATTAAAGAGAGAAAGAGAAGAAAGCCTTATGTGGTGGCCCAGGCCTGTAGTCATGACTGCTGCGGGAGGCAGGGGTCAGAGGATTGCAGTGTGAGGTCAGCCTGGGCACAAAGCGCAAGAGACTCCATCTCAACACATGCCTGTGTGCCGTGGTGTGTGCCTGCGGTCCCAGCCGGGGGGAACATGGCGCTGGGCTCTGTCATCCCTAGGGACACAGGATCGTACAAGTAGGCGCAAAGCACAAGTAGGCGCAAAGCACAAGTAGACGCAAAGCACAGGTAGGCGCAAAGCGAGACCCAACCTCAAAGCTACCCACAAGGAGTCACAAGGAAAAAAGTGCCACGTCCTCAGGGGCTGGGCGAGGCTCATGGCCCTGGCGAGGCTACGATCCCTGCGGTCAGCACCTCTGGGGCCCAGTCCTGCAGGGTGGCCTCACTCCGTGGCCTGGCGGGGGTTCCTGGGCCTGCTGGGCCAGGGCGAGGCCAGCCCTGAGGTTCCGCCTCTCTCTCTCTCTCTCTCCTCTCTCGGCACAGGGCATCTTCATCTTCTTCCTGGTCAAGTACAGGCCCCTGAAGTACAACAACCTGTACACGTACCCCGCCTGGGGCTACGGCATCGGCTGGCTCATGGCCCTGTCCTCCATGCTGTGCATCCCGCTCTGGATCGGCATCAAGCTGTGGAAGACGGAGGGCACGCTGCCCGAGGTGAGGGCCCCATCGAGGCGCGGCTGGGCTGAGGGGAGGGACCGCCCCAGGCTGCACCCCAGCTGGCATGCCCTGCCCCCCCCGGGCAGCCCCCAGCCCACTCACTCCACTCCTCCTCTCCACCGTCAGAAACTCCGGAAGCTGACAGTGCCCAGCGCGGATCTGAAGATGCGGGGCAAGCTTGGGGCGGGCCCACGGACGGTGCTGGTGAATGACTGTGAGGCCAAGGTCAAGGGCGACGGTACCATCTCCACCATCACAGAGAAGGAGACGCACTTCTGAGCCGCCGCCAGCCTCCCGGATGCCCCTCCCTCCCCCGCCCTCCTCTCCCCCCTCCCCCCTCCCCCCTGGTGTGTAAATGAAGAACTGAAATCTCACCTAATGGTAGGGGCTTCTCCTTTGCACAGGATGTATTAACAAGTTAATTTCCAGCCAGCCACTGTACGCTCTGGTTTGAAGCCACACCCTCGCCTTACCCCTTCCCCCCCCCACCCCCCGTGACTGTGGACATCTTTACAGCAAGAAGACTCCAACGATGACCAGACAGCCGGCCCTTGTCCTGCTGTGGGTATACCCCACATTTTCTAGGGACTCCTGTATCACATATTGTACAACTTTTATACTTGTGCTCTGGGCAGGTGATGCGGGGAGCCATGCCCGTCCTCTTCTACTTTTACCCTGCCGTTCCGCGCCCCACCCTCCACAGCTGCCCTTCTCCACGCCATGTCCCTTCCTTCTCCCGACAGAAAGGTCCTAGGCAGCAGGGACAAGTTCCCACCTGCCTCTGGCTCTGAGGCCACTCAGCGAGCATGGCCCTGCCCTTCCCCTGTCTGGACTCAGTTTCCCTGCCTCCTGACTTGGGGGAGGGGCCAGAATGGGCATCCCCTCAGCCTCCCTCCCCAATGGGACCCCATCCCCACCTGCTTATTGAAAAGCCAGTCTGTCATGCAGTGACCTGGCTGGTGGCGATGGGTGCTTTCCCCCACACTCTAGTTTGACCTTCCTTCTGTCACCTGTTCATCAGGGTCCAGGAAGCCTCCACTCCTACCAGAGCAGGAAAAACGGGGTACCCCCAGCTCTTCCTCAGGGTGGACTTGGGGTCCACAGGGCAGCTGAGCTGCACCTCCAGCCTGACCTTGGACCTCTCTGGCCAAGCTGTCTTCCCTCCTCATTGGCTTTTCCATTCAGCCTCTGTGTGGGCTCCTTAGCTGCTAGGTAGGGGCAGGCGGACCATTGTTCCTCCTCTTTTGGTTTCTCATTTCCCGTGATAGAAATGTGAGCCATCTCCAAGGTAAGGCAGCAGTGTCCTGTCACATTCTGTGTGTCCCATCCACCCCAAGTGTCCAGCCTGCCGGCCTCCCTGTCTTCAGTCACCACGCTGGAAGCCTGGGCTTGCTCCAGCCACCTTGCTCCAGCTGGGTGCCACCAGCCTGGGTCTGCCCAGTTGATTTCAGGTAGGGAAGGTCCATGTCTCCCTGAGATGTCCTGCCTGGTGGTTGGTCCTCATCGACTGCCCCTACCCCCCCCCAGGGGTCTGCACACTGCTGCTATGGGTCCTTACCACCGACTCCCTCTGGGACAGAGGGACGGACAGGCCCCTGAGGTCTTCAAAGGACTCTGTGTCGTACATGTGGCCCTTAACCCTTGACACTTTAACACTACTCACGGGGGAGGAGAAGGGAGGCTGTGGTTCTGGGTTTTGTGTTTGGTTTGGTTTTTGGTTTTTTAATTTCCTACTAGGATTTGGGTAACTTTAGGGGGCAGCTGGGGGCGGGCAGCGTGGGGCAGGGAACGTGTCATTGTGATGACTTTTTTGATATTCATTAGAAACAATACAACCTTTCTGAGATATATACAGTATTATTAAAAAATGAAAAAAGGCTGTACTGTTTTGCACTATGAGCACTTTTATTGGGGATCTAAAGGGCACAAGATTGTCTACTTACTCGTTTTTTAAAAAGTAAAGAGATGAGCAAACTCCTGCCTGGTTGTGCCCAGAAGGGCGGCATTCATTGGGTTTTGTTTTTTTTTTTAATTATTATTATTACTTCCATGACATGCCTACCAAGCCACCCAGGTTTATGTTCAGAGGTTGTCATCTCCACTGAACACTTCCAGTTAGAAACCCACCAGAAGCCACCTGTGTTCACCGATCCTATGGTGTTTGCAAACCACTTCATGAAAGCCAGTGTCCGCCTCGACACCTCACAAAGTCCTCACAGCAGCTGTGTACAATATACACCCCCCACCTATTTATGGCTATGTTTGTTTATTCTCCCATCTTACAGATCATTTCTACTGAGGCACAGAGAAGTCAGTTTGCCCACAGTCACACAGCTAGTCAACAGCAGGACCAGAAAGAATTCAGGCCCATCTGGCCTATATTCCTTAATCATTAAGCCTTTCTGTTTCTTGTATTTCAAGGAATGGCTACCTTACAGAGGTAGATATGGCTTCTGGTACGTGTTCAGGTACCTGTCCCCACAGGTGGACCGCAGGTACAGTGGGAAGAGATGAGTGGAGAGACGGCCAGCTTAGGTGAAGGGCTGAGGGTCTGCCTTGCCAGCTGCAGTTTTCACAGCTCCTGTTATCTGATGCTGGGTGGTTCTAAAGATCCCGTGAGCTCTGAGTGGCAATGGTGAAGCTTTGGATTCAACCTGAATATTCTCTTCCTGAATGAATAGTGCCTACACTTACAGAGTATCTGTGGCATTGCTTAGGATGTACACACACACTCTAAATTTGTAGGTGAGGTTTCCAAATGTCCTGTGTAAGCCCACAATGTGTTTGGTCCTGTCCAGGCACGGTACAGTCAAATTATCTCATGACATGTGCTCCTATCTTTCTGGTTAGCTCCTTTCTTGAAATCCCCTATCTCAGAGTCGGCATGAATCTTCCGTGGCCTCACAACCTCCTGTGTATTAAGCAGGTGCCTGCGGCAAGAGAAGAGACCAACACAGAAATGTGTGCCTTCGTCTTTCCCAGGAAATCTAATTTGCAGATTTCAGAGCTAACAGAACTGGTGACATGAGGAATGAATTTGCCTACTAGACCAGTGATCTGTGGTGTCTGCTGGCGGCCCCTGCTGGCCAAATCAGGCTCTGCAACCTAGCTCTATTAGACAATGCATTTAAACAGAGAAGGCAGGGAACGTTGGACAAGACAAGGCCTACCTTTCCCAAGTAGTTTTCCTGTGAGGTGGTGGAGGGGACGAGGTACTAGAGATGAAATATTCTGCTGAGAACTGCAACCTTGGGAACATGGGTCCTTCCGTGCATTCAGCTGGCCTTTGCTGAATACCCAGCAGGTTCCATGACTGGACTTTGGACTAGGACAGGAAAAGAGGTGGCTGTCCCCTTCCCTTGGGTTCTCCTGTTCTTCTTAGGAGGAATGGTTTCCAAAGCCGTCTGCATGTGGGTAAGTGCATTAGGTGGACCCATCCTGCCTTCCTATTCCCAGCCTTCCCCAGTTCTGCGATGGCACTGAACCTGTCTGCCTACCTGCCTGCACAGGAATAAGACCCAGAGGGCAGGCAGCTGGGCCAAGAGCCCCAAGAACTCCAGTATACTCCCTCCTTGTAACCAGATCCTTGCCCCATCTCACCCCATTACCAAGCAATAAGCCCTCATTACTCACCCAGGAAAAGGCTTTGTGGCAGATGCAATCTCTTTGCCTTTCCTTTTTGAGCAAGGTCTACAGTCTGCTCTGTAGGATACTGAGAGAGGCATGTGCTTACAGCCACACCCAGAGGCACTGTTTGGCCAGCTATCTGGGCATTCCTTACTCTAGTCATGCAGGCACATAGAACTATCACATCATCTTTGGGTACCAACACGGCCATCTGTTTGTCAGCATTGCTTGGTGTCTCAAGGCTGTAGGGAAGCTGTGGATGGTAGGAGACATGAAGGGAAGACATGAAGGATCCAGGAGCTTTGAACCCCCTTTCTTACTAAAAGGGACCTCGTGAAGCCTGCATTGTTTCCCAGAAGTGATCGAAGATGACCAGGTCTCCTAAAAAGGGCAAGAAGATATATGGGGCCATGAGAGGCATTGAGGGTGGGAAGTACCCCCAAGGCCCGGGAGACCTGAAAAGAGAGCTTGAGGGGATTCTGGGGAGCCCCTAGAATTACCTGGTGCCATCCATGAGTGATGGCTGTATTGGGAGTTGAGGGGTGAGTGAGAAGAAGCTATGGGGCATGGATTGCTAAGAAAGAAATGGAAGATGGCCAAGGAACAGTTAGGAGTGGTTGAAGGGGGGAAGTTATGAAGCTGTCAGGGTTGTTGGTCATTGCAGCCACCCACAGTTCTCAGGGTGGCTGGTGGTGGAGGTCCACGGGCCTGAAAGGCACCCCGAGGGACTCAGCTTGGAGGGAAGGAGAGGATGGACAGCACGAGCTCCTGGATACTCGTGGAGGCAGGCAGAGCAGGGCAGTCCAGCTAACACGAGTGTCCAATGGGCAGAATGGAAGGGCTCAGCCATCAGCTCCACCACAAGACTGGCGAGTGTGTTGGTCTGGGCCAAGGACTCTATGACCTTGGCCTGCCTAGGCAGGTGAGGGTCGTTAGTCTCCTGGACACCCTTTCCCAGGTCCAGACAGCTTTTCCTGTCCTGGGAACTCCCTTCGCCCACCTATTGAACATCTTCCCAGGTACCGTTTGTGGAAGGGGAGGAGTGGCTCTACTGGAGCAGGAGTTGGAGCCCCCAGGGATGGGAGGCTCGGGGGCAAGCCAGCAGGCACCAGGCCTGTGGATGAGACCAGGTGTTTTCCACAGGCCTCCATTCAACTGAGACTGTGACCCAGCCCACAGTTCAGGCTACACAACACACTGACTCCCGGAAGTGAGCAGAGAACCTGGCCAGCCCCACTTGGGCCAAGCTTCAGTTCAAAGCTGACTTATCCAACCCAGGGTTTCCAGTTTTGCCCCTCATACTGGGCTTGTCCCGGGCTTCCGGCCCCTGTCCCATTGCCCTCACACCCAGAGTTCCAGGCAGACTCTTGCCTAGGTGGCAGCTAATGAGCCACCAGGTGGCACTGCTGCTAAGCCCAGGCCAGTGAGGCCTTCCCCAGAGCTGAGACCCTCTGGGAGTCTAAGGGTCAAGAGGGCCCCCCTGGGAGGGGCAAACATGATGCCCAAGACTCCACTCTATCCTGGCAGACACCCCTGTAATCAGCCCTTACCCCACCCCCCCCACACACACACCAGGCAAAAATGTAGTGAGGACTGTCTCAACAAAAAAAAGTTGAACATCGTGACAAGTGCCTGAATTCCCAGCTATTTGGGAGGCAGAGGTAGGTGGCCAGCCATCTGAGGCTGACCTCAGCAAGAGTTCAAGACCCTTCCTGAAACACAGGTAAAAGGAGAAAGGCTAAGGGGGGGCGGTTCAAGTGGTAGAGCACCTGCTTAGCAAGTACAAGGCCCTGAGTTCAATATCCAGTACTGCAGGAGAAGAAAGAAAGAGAGGGAGGGAGGGAGGGAGGAGAAAGAGAAGAAGAGGAAGAAGTGGAGGGGGAGAGGAGGAGGAGGACTGGCATGAATGCCAGCGTCTCTCTATGGTTATTCACAGGACGTTTGTTTCATGAAGTTCCCAGTGGACAGGAAAGGAAGTGTTGGAACTATTCTCACCCCAGCTCTGAGCTGGAGTGTGCCGTGACAGTATGAGGACCACAGGGGAGCCTGTTGGGAGCCAACCACTGCTGGTACAGGACCGCGCCCCCAGGAATAGCACAGCCCCTCCCTTTCCCCGCTGGCCACACGCCGGCCACCGCCTCACCCACCTGAGGTCTGTCAGGCGAGTGAGGTCTGTCTGTCTCACGGAGCTGAGGTCTGTCCCTCACTGCTGGACAGCAGCGTCCACAAGTGTGGGCAGAAACAGAGTTCACTGGCCACCACCACTCCCACTGCCATGGGCTGCTTTTTATTTTCTCCTATTTTTTCCTGCACCATATACTTTTTTTTTTTTCTTAAAGAACATCTATCGCTTTCATACTTGATAGCACAAAATCAATGAAGTTATTATTAGTTTTTTAACTCCTCTCTTGGCCACCAAAAAGTTGGTGACAAGCACGGGGGGGTGGGGGATGAGACACGGCCACCGTGGTGGATAGAAACGGCGACGGGTGCCGCGTGGGGGCAGGGGGCTGGGACAGGGACCCCATGGGGATGTTCTGCAAGCCTCGGGGCCCCAGCCTTCCTGGGGTCGCTGGGAGAGGAGCGGAGGCCGGGCCCTCCTCGGTGGCAACGTCTGTGGGCCTTTCCGTGGCTTCCTGCCGGTGGCTCCTTGGGCGTGATGGAGAAGAGAAACAGCCAGAACAGCGGGGGGGGGGGGGGGTCCTTGCCCTGCTCCCACAGAGGGGACCGGGGGCCGGGTAGGCCACTGGGCAGAGGAGGAGGCTGCGGTGCGTGTTCACATCCCTGCCTGACTCCTGCTCTCGGTAGGTGCTCAGCCGAGGTACCCTGCCCCCCACCCCCACCCCGAGACGGCCGGGCGCCTGGCGCGCAGCGCCCGCCGCCCCTCCAGCGCCCCCTCCAGGCCTGGGCAGCTGCAGCTTCGCCCCCGGGGACGATGCCGGGCTCCCGGGCTGGGGACAAAGAGCCGTTGTTCCCGCGGATCTAAAATTGCCTCCCTCTGATTGCTGCTATACAAACCCAGGCGGCTGCTCGCTTCCCCCATCCAGTTGGGTCTATTTCAAGAACACGCTGATTAGCGCTGATTGCGCCTTGATTATGGCAGAGGCCCCACGGCCCAGCCCCCTCTCCAGGCTGTGGGAAGGGGGGGTGCTTCTGCTCCCCACCCCAACCACCCCTCGCCTGCTGCCACCCAGGAGCCACCAGAGCAAGAAGGGGTGCACATCCCCGGCTGGGCTGCCTCCCTCCCCCGCCCCCACCGCCCCTGTGACTTGGGCAGATCTCCCCTCTCCTCTGGATAAAGTACAATGGCTCGGGGTGGGTGTAACGCTGTGGGTCCCAAGGAGAGGCTGTGCAAAATGCCCCCAGCACACAGGCTGGACTCACACACGTGTTCAACACACACACACACACACACACACACACGTGCGGGCAGGCCGCATGCGCCCCTGGTGAGCGCCCTTGGCGGGGCGGGGGTGTGACCGGAACCTGGGGTGGGGGTGCCGGGGTACTTCCGCAGCAGCCCACTGAGGCTGAGACGGCGACGGGCCCCCCCCCCAGGCCGCTGCCGCCTGGGGAGGCTCTGATTCGGGGTTCAGCACATTTTCACGTGCAAATGCCGGGCTGCCGGGCTGCCGGGCTGGGCGTCAGCGTTTCCCAGCCCCGTCCGGGACACTGAGGGCACCAGGGCCGCACTGGGCTGCTGGGTCAGCATTTCCCAGCCCCGTCTGGGACACTGAGGGCACCAGGGCCCCGCCGTGGGGCCCACCCCACCTCTGCCACGTACCGCACCGGGCAGCCATCTTCTCGGGCCTTCCTGCTCCTCCCCCGAGGCCCCTGTCATCCTGTACCTACACCAGGGCCCCCTCCCCTCCAGGAGCCCGGCTGCCACACGGGGCCTCTCTGGCCCATTTTCTATCCAGCAGGTAGAATCCGAGTCAGAACCTCAGCCCCTGTTCCCCCTCCGCAAGGGCTCCCCACTGCTCCTAGGAGAAAGGTAGCACCATGGCGTACCTGGCCCTGTGAAGACTAGCTTCTTCTATCCAGGCTCGCCTTATACCCGCACCTCCCTCCCTCCCTCCCTCCTTTAGCCCTGGTCCTTTTCCCAGGTCCTACCCCGTTCTGCACCCACCCACCCCAGTACCTCCACCCAGCAGGTCCTTCTCATCCCTCTTCAACAAACAGAACACAAAGGTGTACAGGGTCTCTGGGGAGGATGCAGGTCAACCCTCTCCCCCCCTGCTACCGACCCTCCATCTCTCTCACCGCCAACCCCCTTCCGACACCCTCCTCTGCTTCCTGCCTGCCCTCTTTTCCTCCACAGCGTTTCATATCCTCTCTCTTCTAATCCTTCTCTCGGTCCCCTTGCTCTCCCCTACCCCGTCTAATCTCTGCATCCTCCCCGCCCCATCTGGCCTCCTCCCTCCGCATTGCACATCCTCTCCCCTCTTCTCCCTTCTAATCCTTCTCTCGGTCTGCCTCGCCCTCCCCCAGGCCTCCCGAACTCGGCACACGCCCCGGGTCACCTGACCTCCCCCCTCAGCACCTCTGGGGCTTCTCTTCAGCAGACCCAAGAAGACAAAGCACGTGGCATCTGCCCGTGGCCGGAGAGCTCAGGCCTCTGTGGGCCTCAAGGAAGCAGAGGGAACCGCAACCCTCAGAACACTTGTCCCGATGTTCCGGAGCAGGTCTGGGTGGCTGGGGGCCAGGCAAAAGGCAGGTCCTGAGGCTGGAGGCTACACATCACCAGAGACCAAGATTGAGATCCTGACTCGACCACATCCTGGCTGTGTGGACCCTGGGCAAGTCACTCAGCCTTCCCAGGCCTCCGTTCCTGCCTGCCGGGGTTGTAACGAGGGTTGAAAGAGCAAATGCAGACTGAATGCTTAGCCTGGTTCAATGCACAGCAGCTACTCGGTACCTTTAGCAGGCTGTCAGGGACCGGCCTTGCCCCTGGCCTCCCGTCTGGAGAGTAGGGTGGGCATCTGAGCCATTCTCCGCCCGTCGAGGTGGGCACTCAGTGGGCAGAGCAAACTACAGGTCCAGACCCCATTCATCTCACTCCTACTGTCCTCGGGACCTTGCTCGGGACGGCCAGGGGGGTGACCTGTGGAGCAGCAAGCCCAGATCGCGGGCAATGTCCATCAAGGTCTGGCCTCGAAGCCTTCGCTTCACCAGGCCCTGTGGACCCTCACTGACCAGCACAGCACCTCTGGGAAGCCATGCTGTGCAGGTGGGAGCCTGGCAGGAGGTTCACCCAGATCCCAGGATTGGGCAGATCCTCCCCCGCCCCCTGGCCCCATCCCGTTGCTAGGCAACAGCAGCCCACCGCCGAGGGGGCCAGCAGAGGACCGCAGCGGGGAGGCCGCCGCAGCTGGCTCTCCCCTTCCCCAAGAGGCCCATGGAGGCTGCCCCCAAGTCAGGCCCGGTGCAAGCCAGGGCCTCCCAGGGGAGCAGGCATTGGACCAAGGTCACCAGAGACACACACGAATGCAGCAAAGCTCCCCATCAGAGCCAGCGGGTCCCCGAGAACCCGACCAGCCCAGAGCTATTGTGCCCCAGCTTTGAATTCCCCAGCCTGGGGCACACAGTGCCAGGCAGGGACCTCAGTCCTGCACACCCGGCCCGGCCCGAGCAGACCGGCCCGCCCAGCTCTAAGCACGGGCCACGGTTGGGACGATGCCGTCCTTTCATTTCTGCTCCGAGTCTCTCACTTGAAGATGGCGACGCTGGGCCCCTGGAAGCCGACGCGACGAAGTGGATGAGACACCGCGGGTCCCGCTGCACACCGCCCCGGGGCGTGGCTGTGCCGCTGAGCCCCAACTTCGCAGGGCCGCGCAGAGCTGGCGACGGGAAGCCGTTTCTGTGAGAATTCATGGCAGGGTGGGTACGAGTGCTCCCCAGTGCTCCCGCCTGGTCTCCCCGGTGCTCACAGCAAACAGGCTGCAGCCTGGGCACCGACACCCCCCCCCCCGGTCCCACCTCCCCCCCATCTTGCCTGGCCGGCTGCTCTGGTCCCGGGCGGCCAGTGGTGAGGGAGGAGTCAGACGCGGCTCACAGGGCCCTCCAGGCGGCAGCAGGACGGCGGGAGGCTGGTGCGGGGCGGGGCGGTGAGGTCTGGAGCGGGCAGGCCTGAGCCGGGCTGGGAGTTGACGTGTCTCCTCCCGTCCCCTTCCTCCCCCAGCTCAGACCCCTCCCCAGCTTCCGCCGCTGCCACTACAGGAGAACCGGTAAGGGTCCCCACAAGGGAGCCCTGCCACCCCACGGGCCACGGGAGACGCAGTGGCCCGCAGCCAGGCGCTGCCCCGGGGGTCCATCCGGGGCCCCTTCCGCGGGGTCCGAGCTGCTCTCGGGGGGAATCACTGGGCGATGGTGGCGGAGACACAGGGATATGTGACAGCCCCTTGCAGGCCTTACAACTCCGGGCCTCCAAGTCCCTACTTGAGCATCCGAATGGCCTTGGTGATCTCCGAACCTGACCCTTCCCAGATGCAGCCAGATGTGGAAGCCGCCGACGGGGCAAGGGTGAGGGCAAGAGCCCGGCTCTCCTCCCCAGCGGTTCACGCCAAGGCCACGCTTTACTGAGGCCACGCTGTGTGCCACGCAGGGGAGTGTAGGGGGCCGGGGGGGGGGCTTCCTTCAGACGCTTGCTAATGAGCAAGGTGTGTGCACATGCACGGAGTTGTGCACATACTGACACATGTGCAGGACACATGCAGGTATCATGAAACACATATGCACACAGTGGACTTCACACACACACACACACACACACGCACTACCTATGTGCGTGGGTAGCAAGTGTGTGCAATGTGCATGACACATACACAAGGTACACCCACACCTGCAGCACATACAGCACCACGAGTGTCTGTGTCGTGCAAGCTACGTGTGTGCACATGCACAGGCCACACACTTGCAACCCCCACACACGTACATGTACACATACAAACAGGCTGACTTTCCTCGTGCAGCAGTTGGGGATTTTCTATTCCTCAGATCCTTCCTTTGTCTTGATGGGTCGGATCACATGCGATTGTTTCCAACCCAGCCAAGGAATGCAAGCTGAGTGACCGTGGCCAGGACATCCAAGCCCTGGCAGGAACCATGGTGTCCCCAGCCGAAGGAGAGGGTGGGCGCAGAGCCCTCCCCCGGTCGGCTGCGCAAGGCCAGGGCTGAGGGCTTGTGGGTGATCCGGGCTCCCCTGCCTTTCCTCCCAGCGTGGAGGAAGGTCTTCATCAGAGGCCTACGGAGGTCTGCATGCATGCCGGCGCCCACCAGGCCCCGGGAGGAAGTGTCCAAAGCTGCAGCTGCAGAATGAGGCCTGGAGCCCCCAGCTCAGCCCCACAGGCTCGGTCCCCCAGACCTGACTCCCAGCACCCCTTCCCCAGGCACTTCTCCTTGCATTCAAAGTGGGCTCCCCCTCAGAGTTCCCAGTTCCTCCAGGAACTTCTAGAGTGAGGCTCACAGGACCCCATCCCTGACCTGCCAACCCGGAATCTCCCAGGAACCCGGGCTTCTCATCAAGCTTCCTTCGTGGCTGGGGGCTGGAGCACTGGGAGGGAGCAGCCTTGGCGAGCACCGGAGTGGGGACAGGAGCCCAGGGGGAATCCCAGGAGGCTCCCTGTGCAACCCCAGGGAAGTCGCCTAACCTCTCTGAGCCTCGTCTTCCATGGGAGGTCGATCGCAATGCCTCCAAAACATTACAAGGACTCTTTTGATAGGGTGTGCCAAGGTCTTGATCACGCACTGAATCAAGGGCAGGCGTTGGCAAGTGGCTTTGAGGAGTGCCCTACCTCTAGATGTTTAGATAAAAAATAAATAAATAAAACCGATCGAACCCCCAGGCGGCTGCTAACGGCTCGCAAACCCTTCCCAGGGCCGGCTGGCAGAGCGGCTCCTTGTTCTTGCTCAGACGGGCATGCGGGAATCTCTCGGGCAGGTCTCCCTGGCAGGGCCGAGGGAACCAGGCAGAGGCCAAGAGACAGAGAGAGAGGCGCGCCCGTGTCCCCAGCTCCCCTGGTGGGGGGAGGGGGAAGCAGCCCCCCGGCCGGGTCCTGGCAGAACGACAGGAGGCTCAGGGCAAGACTCAGAGGGAAAACAACTGCAAAGTGGGTCAGCACCGCCGTGGGCGCCAACCCACTTCCAGTCCCCTCTGCCCGCAGGCCCACGGGCACGGGCTGCCACCCTGCTCCCTCCCCACCCCTGCCTGGGCCCCCCGACCCCATTTTCTGCCTCACCTCTCCCCAGCACGGACAGAGGGAGGATTGTGCCGCTGGAGCGCGGACCACGGGCCCCGGGGAGACTCGCTGCCATCCCCCCACCCCTGTCCTGACTTTGTTCAGAGAAGGGATCACCGGGCACCAGGATGCACTTCGGTGGCCAAAATGACGTCGGCCGTAATGACCCCAGGCTCCAGGCCCCCCGAGCCGCCCCACTTCCGTGCTGTGTGGCCTCCTGAAGTCGCCTTTATTTCCCCCCAGCCTTGGCCTCCTCGTTGATGAGGTCCAAGGAGGCGGCGTCCACTGAGAGCCTCCGTGGTGCTTGCCGGGTGGGGTCCTGGACTGCAAGGCTTCGGGGAGCAAGGGCCAGGCCCATCCATGGGCTTGGGGTCCGGCCACGGTGCGCTGGCTCTGCCCCTCTCCGCCGTGGGACCGGGGGCAAGCCAGCGACGTTCCCTCTGAGGAAGGGGGCTGTGATGGCCGGATCACAGGCAGGTTTGCAGGGAAGCCTGCTGCACAGGAGGAAGTGGCCACGGGGCCAGTGACCCCGTGTGAACAGAGCCACTCCTTGCTGCCCCTGGCATTGGGAAGAAGATGCAAAGTGACAGGGCACAGTGACGGGGCACAGGTGAGCGGGACCCTGTGTCCCAGCCCCCTGTGTGACATCCGGAGGAGAACGGAAAGAGAATAGACTGGGCTAGGACTGTTGATTGTCAGCAAGGGGCACAGACCTGGAGGTCTGGAGGTCTGGAGGTGGAGGAGGGACGGAATTTAGGGTCAGGCTTCTATGGGTCTTCCCAAGGAAGCAGAAAATCAAAAGTAGGCTATGGGGGGTGGGGGGGGGGCTGGGAATATGGCCTAGCAGTGGTGGAGTGCTTGCCTCACAAACATGAAGCACCACATATATGGAAAACAGACAGAAGTGGCGCTGTGGCTCAAGTGGCAGAGTGCTAGCCTTGAGCACAAAGAAGCCAGGGACAGTGCTCAGACCCTGAGTTCAAGCCCAAGGACTGGCCAAAAATAAAAAGGCTAGGGGCCAAGTGTTGTGACCTTGGCCTAGGCCAGGCCCAGAGTGGAAGTCTCCACCTGGGGTGGGGTAGATTTCCGCTAAGCCCCGGTGGGAGTGACCCGCTGGCGGACAAGCACGTGAGCAGCACCGGGTGCATTGCCTGACCTGGGGGAAGAAGGCGAGAGTCATTCCTTCCTCTCCCATCATTAGATACATGAGAAGATCGGGCCCAGAGGGCGGAGGCCAGTCCTTCCACACGCAGGCCCTGGGCTCCACCCCCAGGGTCTTAAAGTGAGTACTGGACCCTCGCTGGGGAGGGAAGCCAGGCCCCCCCCCCAAGGCACCCACAGCTTCATCAGTCTCAGGGATGGAGGCCCCCAGCTTCCAGGCAACAAGCCTTCGGAAGCAATCAGAGCCACCATGCTTGGCTGGTTTCCTGGCTATCCCAGACCCAGCCGCTCTCCTGCCGCAGCTGCTGGAAACCAAGCCAGGGAGGCCACTTGATCCGGGCGGCAACGTTCCCAAGTGCTCTGGTACCGCACGGTTGTTGCTCGGTGCTTTACCGAGCACCGGCCCTGGGAGGTGAGGCTCCGTGCCACCCCAGCCGCTCCCCGGGCCTGCCCCCTCCTCCTTCATCCCCTAGCCCCTCCCCCTGCCCCTGTCCTCCCCAGAGCAGCTTGTGACAGGTCCCGCAGGTCCTCCTACCCGGACCGTCTGTCCGTCCTCTCCTCCCCACACAGCTTTCCAGCAGGGCTGACGCGCGCATGGCTTTGTAGACCCAGCAGCCATCAGGGAGTCGGCAGAGACTCTCAAGCTCAGGTTGTTAGGAAAATGGAGAAGCGAAAAGGAGTAGGCCCAACTCAATCATCAACAGGCGAGGACACACACCTCCCTGCGGGTTTGGAGGTTGCGCGATGGGATTTTGCAGTGGGCTTATAGAGGGCTTAACAAGGAAGCAGAACACTGAAAATGGGCTGTGGTCTTGGGTGGCCCACAGCTCTGCCTGGGGTATGGGGCTGTGCCCTCCTGGGAATCTAGGTGGAAATGACCTGCCTGCTGACAAGCACGTACCTGGCGTCTTGCTTGACCTGGGGGGTGAGGCAGGGATCGATCCTTCACAGATCCCAGCTCAACCACTCACAGGCTTTGGGACGGGCCTCGTGGCCGCGGGGGTGGGACCGAGGCGCTTATGCCAGTCCCTGGCGTAGAGAACGAGTTTACCAGCTCATCCCCGCATTGTTAACGTCACAGGCCCGACCCGTGCGTGACGGGAGCGACAAAAGAAAACGCTTCTCAAGAGATAAACTATTACGGCGAACAAGACAAAGAAATGCGCCCCGCCCCCCCCCCCACCCCGAGCTGCGGGAATATTGGGTTCTAAGTGTCTAGAATGGAGGAGACAAGAATGAGAAGAAACCACAAGGGGCCGTGACGGGCACTTCAGGACCATGGAAAGCAGCCAGGCCCGCTTTGTGGCCAGGCTTCCCTTGCTGGGAGCTCCCCCGTCCCCCCGCCCCCCACCCTGCCCCCCCAAACCGCACCCCCTGCCACCAAGACGCCTCCGGTGTCTGGGCATCATCGCATTGGCCTCTGACCCACCATTGCCCTCACCCACACCAGACCGGAACTCCAGAGCTGCCAGCTCGGGCCTCAGCTCCCCATCTCCAGCTCACTGAGGAAAGCTGGAGGGGGCGGGCGGGGGGAGGGCAGGTGTGCATGCCCTCCTCACCCCTCTCCCTCCACTGCAAAGGGCTGGGGTGCAGACGATAGATAGCAATTGTCTTTCAGCAGTTCAGGTAACTAACCAGGTGACAATGCCGGCAGCGGTGACTGCTAATAGCAGTAGAAACTGTCAAACCGAAGGTAATAATTGTCTCCTTTAAGGGGAAAAAAAAATACTAGTTAATTAGCATAATCAGGGACTAAATGAGCCAAGATTCCTAGCCCAACCTGGAAGGTGAATGCAAGGTGTGCCTTGCCTCCCAGGTCACGGCCAGGCTGTGGGGGTCAGCAGCCCCAAGGAAGAGAAGAGGATGGGAAATGTGTGAGCACCCCAGGAAGCGTGAATTTCATGGGAAACGCGCCCCTGCGTTCAAAGCAATGTTCATCTTGGCGTTTTTCCAACCCATCCTTTCATGTGTATTTACTGAGCACCTGCTGGGAAGACAGCCAGGATTCGTGCTCCGGGAGAAAAAGGGAAAAAAAAAAGAAAGGAAAGAAAAGCTTGCAGTGAAGTTCAGAGAGTGAGCGCGTCCCCCTCCCCCCAGCCCGGCCCCTTCCCCACTCCTGCTGAAGGAAGCCAAGGACGGATTCCCACACAGGCCCTGGGGGGCTCTGGAAACAGAGCAATCGTCTCTCATAGCCTTAGCTCCATCTCTCAAGTCACGGCAGACAGGGACGGCCTGACTGATATCCCTCCCTCGGGGAGGAAACACCTAGAAAAATAGTCATAGTAAAGCCGCCTGTGTGTGGACTCGCTGTGCACTGGAAACAGGACCAGACTATACTTTCATTCATTTAACCGTCCCATAATGCTGTGGGGCAGGTGCCATCATTATACCCACTGTGCAGAGGGAAAGACTAAGACAGAAAATGGTTCACCCTCTTGCCCAGTGGCACCCTGTGAGTGACTTCCAGAACCAGGGTTTGATTACACAAAGCTTAGATCAGAGTTCATGATCGTAACCTCAGTTGGCCGCGGGAGTGTGAGGTTTGTGATGTCAAGCACCGGTCACGAGGGCAAGAGGCAGAGGAAACGCAATGAACACCGAGCACCTGTGCATAAGCCAGTGCTGGGTGGGAGCCAGACGCGGCTCTTCTAGCCAACACTGGCAGTCTGGAGCCGGGAGAGCCTTCCACACAACCTGCACTAGCTCTTAGGCACGCCCTACGTGTGCTCTGGGTTCAAATCCAGGTTTCCTGGGCAAAAGGTCCAAGTTTGAGTTTTTCTAGACACTGTCTGTGAAATGAGGACCCCAGTTTGAAGAGTTTGCTTGTAAAGTGGCCCCAGGAAACATCAACAGAGCGACATGAGCACCTGCACTAGTTGTCCCCGCACGGAGCCACTTTATCTAGTTGTTTCCCAGGTCGGGAATCAGATGACTTGGCCGGGCCGGGTGGTGATAGCTTACGGCCTCTTCGGAAGCTTCAGGCCCGGCTGAGGCCGGAGAAGCCTCTAACTCTGTGGCTTGCGTGGTGGTTTGGGATTTGCTCCTCACTATAGGCACTTTATGCATATGGAAGCTGCCTCTCTCTAGAGCAAATGGAGACCACACACACAGAAAGAGAGAGAGAGCGCACACGCACGCGCGAGAGAGGCAGACAGATGCAGAGAGAAACAGACAGGCAGACAGAGACACAGAAAGAGACAGACACAGAGAGATGAGACACGGAGAGAGGAGGGAGCCAGTGTGTCTTATAACCCAGTCCAGCGTCAACAGAAAGGGGCCCAGGGGAGCCAAGAAAGCCAGCAGAGGTTGTGTGTTCGAGCCGGGTCCCATCATGGACCACTAGCAGGTCTTCCTGTAGGGGAGTGCTGAGCACCCATGTGGATTACTCCCCAGAGCTTCCCCAGTCCACAGGTCTTTACCTTCTGGACTTCTGGAACTTTCCATCCAGCCCCCACCTGGTGTGGATTCCAGGCTGCTCCCTGGGGACATAAAATCCAGTGGTCTCAGCCGCGACGTCTGGGCTCTTCTCGTATACTTCCGGCCTGCCGTGAGGCTGCTGTACTTCCTGGCAGGGTCATGGCACGCTCATTCCTGGTGCAATGGCGTGTGCGAGCATGGGACGAAGGGCCTGTGGCCAGGAGCGTGTGTGGACCGGAGGGGTGGTACCCATGCCACCCTGGGTAAGTCTCACACCAGGCTCTCTTGTCCTTTCTCCAGATCAGCACGGCACGTCTGCCTCGCCACACAGTGACCTCCAGAGCTCCGATCCTCACTAGGTCCACGGGCAGACAGAAGGCGGGCGGCAAGTTATTTCAAAAGTCTCCCTCACCAGGCGCCGGTGGCTCACGCCTGTCATCCTACTCAGGATCACAGTTCAAAGCCAGCCTGGGCAGGAAAGGCCGTGAGACTCCCATCTCCAATGAACCACCAGAAAACCAGAAGTGGCGCTGTGGCTCAGGTGGTAGAGCGCTAGCCTTGAGCTGAAGAGCTCGGGGACAGCACCCAGGCCCAGAGTTCAACCCCCACAACCGACCAAAAGAGAAAGTCTCTCTCAACACCAGCAATACCTGGGATCCTCAGGACCCAGTGATGACAAAGCAGTCAGCACCTTGGACAGCTCTGGGGGCGGGGCGGCAGTCACACCGACCTGCCTGATTTATTCCTCTCATAACCCCCCACCCCGGAGTGCGTGCTAGGGACTGAACTCAAACCTAGCACCTGCTACACTGCACCACTTGAGCCAAGTCTCAACCCCCCTTCGTTTTTTGTTTTGTTTTGAGATAGGGTTTCTCTAATTCTACCCAGGTTGGCCTAGAACTGGCAGTCTCCCCACCTAGCTGGCATTAGAGGCGGGCCCTCATTCTTTCGTGGTCACCTCTGCTTCTACCCCAGGTGAGGTGTCCCAAGTCCCTTCCGTATGTCATGGAGGTGGAGGTGCGGCTCAAGCACCAGCCTTGAGTGAAAGAGCCAAGCCAGAGTGTGAGGCCCTTGAGCTCAAGTCCCAGTATCAGAACGCACGCGCGCGCACACACACACACACACACACACACACACACACAAGTTCTAGGCTCTCCTTCCGTATGTCTGTACGGTGATGTGTCTGAGATTCCACCATGGCAAAGGGGCTGAGCCAGGACCTCATAGTCCAGGCATTCGTGCAAGGGTTTCTTCATCCGTCTCCCGGCAACAAGGTTGGCATCACGGACGTGTGACCGCTCTTCTACCATGGTCCTGACGCGCTTGGCAGCTTCTGAGCAGGGGCCTGGCCGTTATTTTGCAGGATCCTCAAATCACACAGCCAGGCGGAGAAGACTGCGGTCACCGTGGCGCCTCCTCCCGCTGAGTGTCTGCTTCCCCTCCTGGTGGTGCTTTCTGCTCTCTTCCACCCAGCCCAGGGCCTGCGTGGAGCCCACAGTCGAGGCGGTGGGAGATCTTGTCAGGAAGTCAGGAAAATGACTGCTCCCA
The DNA here is from genome assembly GCF_023159225.1 of Perognathus longimembris pacificus. Classification (NCBI taxonomy): domain Eukaryota; kingdom Metazoa; phylum Chordata; class Mammalia; order Rodentia; family Heteromyidae; genus Perognathus; species Perognathus longimembris. The sequence continues at coordinate 68,581,912 of NC_063170.1, forward strand.
GAGCCTTCACCCCATCCCAGGCCTCCACCCATGGCACCCCGCCCAGCGCCCTCTCTGCTTGGTCCCGGTGGTTCCGCCACATTCCTTGCTAAAGCCCCACCTCTGTCCTGGGGGGAGGGGGGCAGGGCTGCGTCTCCTCCGTCATGGAGCTATCCCAGCCCTGCTCTCGTCCTAGCTCCTTCCGTGGGTCTGCTTAGATGCACGGTCGCCGGCCTCTCTCATTCACTTCCCATCTGTCCTGGCGGGAACCCACCCAAGTCTCTCTCGTGGAATTGTCAGAAAGATTAAGTAGCACCGCACAAGGACCACAGCCTCGCCCTGGTGAGGGACTGACTCGGCCTCCTTCCCCGGGGCCAAGCCAAGCACCAGGTGCTGCTCACATACTTGTCATTCCCACCTGGGCTTGGCTGAGAGCGACCCCACCCCCCGAGGACACGACCCTTGGCCCCCACGGGACCAGAGCCTGCTTTTTTTTTTTTGTTCTGCTGCTTCCTTGTTAAGATCCATATAAACTCAGCCCCAAGCCCAGTCCCTCGAACAACCTCCGTACCTGCGGGAAGGTCTGTGCCCCTTGCTGGCAATAAATAGTCCTAGCCTGCTGAAGATTGAGTCTGGCCTCTTTCCTTCCTTTCTCCTCCATTTTCCTAACACTGAGTCAAAGTACGCCATCCATTGCTATTGGTTATCCAGCCCCAGAAGTCAAGCACCCTTTGTGATCCGTCCCCCCCACCCCAAAGTCCCACACCCCTCCCAACACACACACACACACACACACACACACACACACACACACACACACAGAGCTCTCCTAAAAATGCTACACTCGGTGGAGTACCCGCCACCAGAGCTGTGCTTGGGAGTGAAGCGTGGGACCTAGACTTCCCTAAAGGCCTCTTGCGTCCAGCCTTGTTCCCTGGGAGCTTCTCTCTGCTGTCTGCTCTCCCATCTCCCCGCCCCCCCCCCCCCCCCCCCCGCCCTGCTAGGATGAGCACTACACATCCCTTCTGACCACCCTTCCCCCACAGCAACTAGAGGACTTTGTATGCTGAGGTCAAGAAAAGAGCGGGCAAGCCTGGGGTTGGTGGCTCACGCCTGTAATCCTGGCTACTCTGGAGGCTGAGATCTAAGGATGGCAGTTCAAAGCCAGCCTGGGCAGGAAAGTTCATGAGACTCTTATCTCCAGTGAACCACCAGGAAACTGGAAGTCGCGCTGTGACTCAAAGCAGTACGGCACTAGCCTTGAGCTGAAGAGCTCAGGGGCAGCACCCAGGCCCCAAGTTCAAGCCCCGTGATTGACACATGTGAAAAAGAAAAAAGAAGCGAGCAGAGCAAACAAGGGCAAGTGGGCTTCACGTGACCAGGGGCGGGTGGACTGTGGGTGAGCCCACAGGCTTCTGGCCCTGCGGGAGGCTCCTGATTCCCGCGCCTCCTGGCCCGTTGCTCTGGTGTGAGTGCAGACATGAAAGGCTGGCCAGGAGGAGAGTCAGACATCTGTAACCCGTGTTTTCACCAGGGGGGCAACTTTGAAGAGGCAGGGGAGGCCGGGCAGCCGCTCTGATCTCCCTCCAGCCCCCGGGGGCAGCTGTTGGGACCAGGGGTCGTGGGCTAAAGCCACAGCGGGGACAGCACCAGGTTCCGAAATGACAACACACAGGCGGAACCCCAGCTCTGAAGAAGAGGCCAAAGACAGCAGGGGCCTGGGAAGGAAGGCACTGGCAAAAACGTGGTGGACAGATGCTTGAAAGCCCCCCACCACCCCGCGCCGGGGGGCTCTGCTCCTCGGGCCAGCGTTGCGTGTGCTCAGTCTGTCTGACTTGGCCTGTCTCTGGAGCCCAGAGCTGGGCCACGTTCTGAGAGCCTGTGGGGGCCTGGCAGTCGAAGAGACGCCCCCAAGTGCAAAGCTTGCAACTACTGCCAAAGGCCCTCCCCTCTCTTCCTCGAAGACGTGCTGTCATTTGTTCCACGGCCCCTGGATGACCCTGGCTGCCAGGCCCTGCGCCTGACCCAGGACCAGGATGAGAGCCGTCCCTGAGCCCCTGCTGCTCCCAGCGTGTCGGCTGTTCTTCCCAGCCTCCCTTCCCTGCTTCCCATTCCAGGCTCAGATCCCCAGCAAGGGACAGGCTGGGGAATGTCACGGGGTCACAGGGCCTCCACCCCAGGTTTCCTGTCTCTGGACTCCTTGGGAAGTGCCCACTGGGTTCCCTGCAGGTGGAATGGCGAAGGAGAAGGCATGTGTGGCTTCCTCACGTGGGTCTGTGAGAGCAAGTGCTGGTGTGCAAGCCTTCCTGCCGGCGTGCCTGGCCCCGGGTGTGCACACGGTGAGCTTGCCTGTGTGGAGGTGAGAGAAGGCGCCAGAGCAGTGTGCAAGAGCCTGGGGAAGGGTGGACAGGGGTGAGTGTGCTTCTGATGGGAGGTGTATGTGGTCAGTGGCACAGGCATGTGCATCTGTGCGTGCGTGCGCACACTTAGGTCCGCACGCGTGTGTGCCCCACGGGCCTGTCTGTGCCCACGGACAGCCCCATGCTCCCGCCCTGGCGCGGGCTCCCTTCCACGGGGAACGGCTCCTGCAGATGGGAAGCGAGATGCTCAATTTCCCGGCTTATCGTTTAGCAGGTTCGTTCACCCCTCATTTGTGGCCATCTGTCGCCTCCCCAGCAGTGCCGTCTCCCGTGCCTGCGCGGCGGGCGGCTTCCGCCTCCATTCTGCCTCCAGCTCCTGACTCTGCGATGCCCCTGCCCCCCCCCCCCAGTGTCAACACCGACACCAAGCCACGGAGTGGGGGAGGGGCGTGACATAGCCATAGAGGACCGGGGAGCCCCTAGACCCCCGCAGCCTCCCCCTCCTCCCACGCATGCCCTCCTTCCCTAACGGACCATCCCCCCAGAACAGGGCAACACCCAATCGTGCCGCACAGACTCTGGGTCATGGGGGCCGCCCTGGGCCAGGCTCTGGGACCAGCACGTGACCATGGCTCCTTGCACTACCCTAAAGCCAGGAGCCGGCTTGTGGGGCACACCTGGAAGTCCACTAGCCGGCCCCGCCTGTTTCTCAGTCTCGGGGCCACGTGTGGCTAACATGGTGGGGGCCTCACAACAACGCGCAGCTGCTACCAGTGTCTTTGGTGATAACCCGGAGGCGGTTCTGTAGGCGGTGACACCCCCCCCCCCCCCCCGCTCTTCCGCCCTTGATGGAAAGCTCATCCCGCCCCTTCCTGCCGATCTTAGACCTGATTGGCTCCTGTGCCTTATATTAGTGGCATGTACTTCCCCAATAAACGAGATCTTGCGCTGACTTGACTCCCAGGCCGTCTGATTGTCCTCCGGTGAGGGTGAGGGAGGGCTGGGTGCGGGCGGCCTGCCGACCCTTCTCCTCTCTTGGCTCATCCGGTCGGGGCGTGCTTTCCCCGTCTCTCCCGCGGGTCGGGACCCCCCGACACCGGCTCTCCTCACCGACCCCGAGGGCCCCAGGCAGGAGTGAGGCGGGTGCAGAGGCTGCGCTCCGTACCCCCCTCTCCCTGGGTCCGTGGAGGGGTGCACGAGGTGGCAAAGGGTTTCGTGTGTGTGTATTTCAACTCTGCTCCAGCCTGCTTCTACCACAAGGCCTTCTCAGACTCCCTGCGCCTCGCCCCTCTGAGCTTTAGGTGGCCTCTTCACACACACACACACACACACACACACGCCTCTTTTGGAAGCTGGGGAACGCTTTTCGCGGCCAGGCCTTCCCCCAGCCCCAGAGTCCACGGCCTGCGGGCATCACCGGTGGAGCTGGACAGAGTCCCAAGCAGGGCGTTCGCCTCCATCTCCGCGCTGGCTGCCACTGCAGTGACCGGGGCCCGGGGGGGCCGGAGTCGGATAAGCTGGGGTATCAACCTCCGTTATTTATGGACTTCAGGCTCCCCTGGCTTCTGTATCCCCCAGGAACATCACAGGGAGGCTGAGCAGAGTGAGCTAACTGCCACATAAGCCAACCCACCCACCCACACACCCAGGAGGGCCAGGGGCATTTCAGGGTAGGCCATGTCTGAGGACAGAGAGACCAGGAGCTGCAAAAGGAGGTTCAAGTCCTACCTCTGCCACCTTGAGGGGAGACCCTCTGTGGCTCCACATCCCATCACAAGAAGCTAAGAGATGAAGGAAGATCAGGATCCAAACCCCTTTCTGCCACAGCCTAAGAATTCAGTGTGTGAGGGCTAAGTGAGGTTGCTTCCTATCTTTAGGAAGACACCCGAGAACAGCTACTTGAAGAAAAACACGGGGTGACAGTGGCTCGCGCCTGCCATCCTAGCTACCCTGGAGGCTGAGATCTGAGGATCACGGTTTGAAGCCAGCCTGGGCAGGAAGGTCCGTGAGACTCTTCCCTCCAATTCACCAGCAAACCGAGCTGTGGCTCCAATGGTAGAACACTGGCCTTGAGCAAAAGCACTGGACAGTACCCCGGCCCTGAGTTCAAGCCAGGACTACCTCCTCCCCTGAAAAACAAAACCGAGGAAAGGTTCCTTTTGGCTCATGGGTTTGGAAGTGGTAGTCCAGGGAGGGGACTGGGTGGCTCCAGTGTGCGGTGACACAGAACACCCTGGTGGCGGTGAGGGGCAGAGGAGGCCGCTTACCTCACGGTGGCCACTCTGGGGCCGGAGGCAAGTTCTGCCCTACCTGAACTACACGACCTGAGAAGGTTAGAGGGGTACCCTCCTGAGGGAACCCGGGGTGCTATTTCTTGAAGAAAGGGGCTGCTGGTACCCACAGCGAGCCTTGTGTCGTCAGAGCAGCATCCTCTTTGGTGGCCAGAGACCCTCACGAGCTGGGCCAGGGCGCGCAGATTGGACTTTGCACCCACCTGTCCCCTCGCCAGGCCCCTGAGTGACACACCGCTGTGCACGGAGGGGCGGAGATACCACAGATGTCTGCATGGCCTGCCCAGGTGGACAGCCAGGAGTTCACGGAAAGGCGGCACCTGGTCTCAGAGCTTCGTCGCAATGTCATCATTCACCCCAACTCCCTCCCAGATACCTCAGTCCCCATCTCACCACACCCCCCCCCAAGCGAGTGAGTGACAGAACAGCCATTAGAGCACGATGACACTTTTGTAGGAGCACACAAACCACAAATACAGCATTGCTGCTTTCCGGGTGTGCGTGGACACAGAGATGGAAAGAACATTCTGGAAGGGTGGGCAGTGAACCGTCAAGGGGGAGCATCTCTGGGAAGGGGAGGGCCAGCAGAGGGTGGAGTCCAGTGAGCAACTTGTCCTAAATATTGGAATGGTGATAACTGCCCCAGGTGCTTGCATAGATGGTATTTAAAAAAAAAAAAAAAGAAAGAAAGAAAGTTGAAGGACAATAAAATAATAAAAGAGAGGGAGTAGGAGGAGGGGAGATTTCCAAGCAGTTTCTGGGGTTTCTCTGCTGTTATGATTTTCTGTGTGGGTGTCTATGTACCAGTACTGGGACTTGAACTCAGGGCTTGAGTGCTGTCCCTGAGTTTTTTTTTCACTCAAAGCTGAAGTTATACCACTTGAGTGACAGCTCCGCTCTGGCTTTTTGGTGGTTAATTGGAGATAAGAGTTGCACAGGCTTCCCTCCCCCCCCCCACCACTTCCCCTCCCCACCACCAGCCCAGAGCTGGCTTCAAACCACGATCCTCAGATCTCAACGTCCTAAGCAGCTAGGATGACAGGTGTGAGCCACCGGTGCCTGAGTCCCACTGAGGTTTGAATGTGTCTCCGGCCCCCTCCTCCCCAGCCCCTGTTGAAGCCTCCTGTGGAGGGCTTCATTCCTCTTCTTCCCGAGACCCAGAAAGGAGACCGCGCGGCTGGCCCCAAGCCGGCCCACTGATTGCAGATTGTCTCTCATGGAGCTGCGGAGGGTGGGCTTCCCTTGCGGTGACTATTCTAGGAATGCCAACAGCTTCCGTTAGGAATAAAAGCGCTGAGTCCGTTATTCATATAAATGACGATATTGTGATTAACGCCGTTCTGGCGGTGGATAATGAGTGGGGCGCGCTTTCTGCTCCCCATTTCCTAAGATAGAGACGTGTGCTCACTTCAGCCCCGATGGGCGTCCGCCACCCGCTGCCTCCGCCTGCCCGCCCCCGTCCCGGGCGGTCACGGCAAGGGCTCGGAAGCCCAGGTCCCCAGCTGTCCTGGTTCAGCCGGTAGATCGCAGCGTGGCGACGGGGTGTGGCGAGGCCGGTCAGGACCCCCTGTCTACCCTTTCCTCATTGACTGTGTCACTCATGCTCAACCAGTCGCCTGTCCGTGGGGCCGTGTTGACAGGCGCAGGCACCGTCTTTGTCCTAGCAGAATGGCCGGAGCCCATGCAAAGCCGCCTGGTTCCACGTCTCAGCTCAGGCCTGCTGGGCTGTGCTCCCGGGCCCGGGCCACTGTTCAGATGCTGATGGCCTTGCATGGCCAGACCCCACCCTCGTAGAGGGTCACAGCTCACCAGCAGCCTGTGGCCCGAGCCTCAGCGTCCCCCTGCAAAGTCGGGGGGGGGGACACCACTGGCTTGGTGGAGGGCCTGGGAGGGCAGTCATGCTGGTTCCCGGGGAAGGGTTATCCTTCCTCCGTAAGACAGTGACCCTTCCCGGGTTGGGGGTTCAGACTTCCTACCCCAACATGGCTCTTCCCACAGCCCCCTTCCAGGCGGGGCTCGGGGTCCTCCAGGGTAGCCCCTCACTCTCACAGGGGAGCGGGCCTGGGTTGGTGGCTGGGTGTCCACCAGTGACGGCAACGCTCAGCTCCGTCCTGAGCAGCGGGGCGGTGACTTCACCAACAGGACTCTTATTCCCAAGGACCTGGCAGCGCCCAGGGAGGAAAGTGCGGGGCTTTCACCTCTCCCAGCCGCCCCACTCTGCGTGCCCTGCTTACTGAGGGACACAGGGGTGATCTGTATTTGGGCCTCTCCGAGCTTATGATCGAGCAGGAGAGATAGAGGAGGAAATCCAGTTAAGCCAGTGTGAGCCTAAACTTGGGGATGTCCTAGTGGCATCCACCCTGAAGCCTACAGAGTAAGGAAGAGGAGGCAGGAATAGTATCCCGGCAGAGGGAACCGAGTATGTGAGGATGTAGAGGAGCTGGCCATAGGCAGTGCGTCCTGGGATGTCTGCACAGGAGGGGAGACATGCCAAGGGCATCGGTATGGAGCCCACTGTGGGCATGGTTCTGAGGGTCACCAAGGAGGGAGTCGCAAAAACTGAGCACGTGCCACATTCCTGGGCACGTAGGACAAATTCACAACCATCATTCGCATTTCACAGAGGAGGAAGCCGAGGCCCAGAAAGGTAGCATTGCTTGCTCAGGATGTGACCAGCGTCCAGCCAGATGTGCTCCCCAGGGCTGCTCGCCACGGGGAACCGTTGATCAAGCTGCCTCTGGGGTGCGGGCGCTGGAGCAAGCCGCGCAGGTCGCCCCATCTTCTGTTGCAGCGTTTAGGAATCGATCCCTGCGGGTCCTAAGCGCACAAACATTTGAAGATTCCACCACGAAGCCTCTGCCCACAGTGCCGGCCCACTGTGACTCGGGGTCTGGGATAATGAGATGAGTTCCCGGCCCATTATCTTCCTGGAGGTTTATTATGGTTTTTCAAGTGCTTCTATCGCCTCAGAGTCTCTCCCTACTGTGGGAATTCCAGGCCTGGCAGAGGTGTGTGGCTAGGGTCAAAACTGCCTTTCTGGTGGGAGGGGTTCCTCCTGGCTATGATTTCCGGGAGCCTGAACGCTGGAATTGTGGGTTGTCATGGAGACCGAGTCTGCCTGGGCCGTGGATGGGGGTCCTGCACTGGAGGACCTGGACAAGGGGTTGAAGGGCAGACCTAGGCAGGCCTACCCGGAACTGTGTGCCCAGCAGTGTGGTGACTTTATGAGGTGGGTGGACGGTGCGGGAGGGGAAGGGGGGACACACAGAGAGGCTCCAAGAGGCGAAGGGCTTCATCTGAGGTCACACAGCAGGTCGGTGGCACGTCTGGGCATTCTGTCTCCCAGATGAGGTAGGTGTCTTTCCACTGCCTTACCATGGCCTGGGGAGCCACTGTCTGGGGGGACCAGAAATTCCAGGGGCAACCTTGGTGAGCCACTGGTCCCCCACCTGCACCGGGAGATAGCCAGGCCTGAGCCGGGACCGCAAATCTGCTCCTCTCCTTCTGTGGGTCTCTAAGCGAGTGGCTTGACCGCTCTGTGCCTCAGTTTCCCCGTGCATTGGTAATCGGCACGCGGTAAGTGTTCCTCATCTTCCGGACCATGCCCCTGGAGAGCTGGGCACCCTCAGGCGAGCTACTGCCCCGCCACGGGCTACAATGAACCTGTCAAAGGGTTCAACAAAGAATTACATAAAACCTCCTTTACTTTGGTGGTCTCTGATGCTGTTACTCATTAAATTTTTCCCAAGTAAGTTCCCAATGCCTTCAATTTCCAGAGAGCACTGTGGTTAATATTACCAACAAGTTATTAATACCATTTACCAAGCGGGGCACCGGTGGCTCAAACCCGTCATCCTAGCTTCTCAGGAGGCTAAGGTCCGAGGATCACAGTTCAAAGCCAATCCAAGCAGGAAAGTCCATGAGACTCTCATTGCCAGTTAGCCACTGAAAGAGCCAGAAATGGAGGTGTGGCGCAAGTGGTAGCGCATAAGCCCTGAGTGAAAAGGCTAAGGAACAGTGCCCAGGCTGTACTGGCACCAAAAGGAAAGAAGAAAAACGAAGACGAAAAGCAGAAACGTATTGCGTGCTGGGATCTCGGCCAGGTGCCAGGCCTTTCTCGCCTCACAGGTAAGAAACGACTTTCTCCAGCCAGTGCTTTTACTTCCAGTCTCTCCTGCCCCTCTCCATCCCACACATTTGGCCAGTCCCGCCGTGCTTACCTCCTACCTTCCTCTCCTCCGGCTCCTGGACGCCCAGCCGCTCCCCAAGGCTGCTCAAGGTCAAGTCTCAATTCTTTAATGGGGCAGCCAAGCCCCATTAAAGCCCAGACCACAGACTGCGCCGTCTCTTCGTGGGTCTCATCCTCCCCCGTGTCTGGTATACAGCATGTGCTCAATAAATATTTGTTGAGTCAATGAACACATGGGTGAAATATCTCTCTAAATTAAGCTACTTAAACTTCAGTCATTTGCAAACCAGCCACAAGGATTGGCAAAAAAAAAAAAAAAATCTGCACACCCTGCCTATTTTTATTTACTTAAATATTTTCCTTTTTTAGATTAAATAAATGTATTTCAAAAGGAAATTTTTTTGACCAATATTGCCTGCCAGAAATAGGTCTCCATGAAAATAAACACAAGGACGAATGAGCAATGTATTCAGTGTGCTCCAGAAACTGTTGTCGGCCGAGGCTGGAGGCCTGGGGCTTGGGTAACGCGTGATCCGCCTATGCTCCGGAGAGGATTACATGCCAACCACCTTACAGCCACCTTCAACCAGGAGATGGAAGAAGAGCTTTTCCTTCTACGTGTTCCTACCCCAAGGAAGTTAGCAGTCTACATCTGGGGGCTGGGGCTCTGCAGGACCCTCCCCCCCTCCCCCTGGAGGCCCTGTCTGTGGCTGACTCCATTTCACAAAATCCTATCCCTTAGCTGAAGCTCCACGGCCCTACAGCCTGTGCTCGGAATTGCCAGGCTGAGTTTACCATGTGCACCCCTCCTGATGGAAGAGTTGGGAATAAGAAACTATCATGGAGAGAGGCAACCAGGGGCTCAAGGTACAGGGGGAAGGTGGAGAGCAGGCAGTGTTGTGGAGAAAATCCAGACAGCAGATGGTCAGCTAGGAAATTGAATTGACAAACAGATATGGCTATTATAAGGCAGGTGAAACAAATGTAGAGAGAGGTGGAGAAGGAAGGGAGGGAAAGAAAACAGGAGGGAGAGGAAGAGAGAACTGAAGGAAGAAAGGGGAATGGGAATGGTTGTGATCATTCTTTTGTATGAGTAATTCTCAATCTAACACTGGTTTCATGAGGACTACTTTGGTTTTGAGCAACATGACTGAGTCCAAACACGTGAAAATGAAGAGACAGGACTTTGGTGATTCAGATGATTCTGCCTTCGGGCATGGCAGGATGGAGGGACTTAATACCCATCGGGACTCAGTCTGTCTTTTCCCTGCGGGTTCTCCCCTCTTCTGTGTTGGCTTCGTTTTCAGGCAGGGTCTCCCGAAAGTGTGGCAAAGGTGGCTGCTACAGGTATGGCAGCCACAGGTTGCTGCAGTTATCCTGGGGCAGTGGGAGCGTCTGTTGGACAAGAGTTTGGGCATGAGCCCTCCACAGAGGTCTCATGGGCCCAGCCCATGTCACAAGTCCCTGCAGGAATGTGGCATGTTGCATGCCACACTGGGACCCACCCGAGTGTGTGCCCTGGCAAAGCTGGTCACTTTGGGCCAAGGGGCTCTTTGACCAAAGCCTGTCTTCTCTTGCACCTGCCCCAGACCCCTGAGAGGGCGACGACGGTCTGTCTCGTCCAGCGCTGTCTGTCCCATGGAGGAGGAGCATGGTGGAGATGGATTTCAGCTACGGATGGTGGTCACAGCGCATGGAACCTGCTGACCAGCAGGACAGGGGGGCAAGAACAACATGTGGCTTAGTGTAGACTGCCTGCCTAGCATGCATGAAGCCCTGGGTTCGATTCCTCAGCACCACCTACACAGAAAAAGCCAGAAGTGGCGCTGTGACTCAAGTGGCAGAGTGCTAGCCTTGAGCTCAGGGACAGGGCCCAGGCCCTGAGTTCAAGCCCCAGGGCTGGCAAAGGACATGAAAATCCATGCACCCTGGTGAGAGTGTGGAAAGAGAAGTCAAGGTGACTGAGCTCAGGACCCCGGATGGATGAGTGTGGGTCCCGTGTGGTGGGGATGGGAAGCAGACCAGCAGCAGTCAGCTCTGGGGATGGCTGGAGAGGAGGAAGCCTCTCTACCCTCCTGTGCCCAGGATCCCCAGGGGGAAGGCTGTGGCGGGGCAGGAGGTTGGCACTTGGCCTTGGCCTAGGCGGAGAAGGGGTCTGGGGCGCAGAAGCTGGGGCTGGAGGGCTTTCTGCACAATGCACACACCTCGCGAGCTGGAAGGGGGGAGGGGGCACTGGCAGTCCTGAACCATCTGGGCGGGCCTGCCCCCTCCCAGCCACCGTGTCGCTGTGGCCAGGCTCTGGGACAGTCCTTTCCACCACCCCCACCCCACCCCCGAGCCTGGCACCCAGATGGTGCCACCTCGAGGTGACCGTCCATGTCCCCACGGGCAGCAGCACAGGGCTGGCAGCAGCCACCCTCCCCCCCCACCCACCCACAGTACCCAGAGGGACTGGGAAAGTGTGACAGAGCCAGAGAAGCAGGGCAGGCCCGCCAGGCTGGCAAGAGAGAGCCTAGCGGGGAACCATGTTGGAAAGGAGGCAGAAAGACAGGCAGACAGGCAGACAGACTGGGGGGGGGGGGGGGAGGGGAAGGGGGGAGGGAGGGGAAAGCAGGCCAGGCAGGAGAAAGAAGGGGGGAAAGGGGAGGGCGGGCTGGGAGCGAGGGAGGGAGGGAGGAGAGGAGGCGGAGAGGGGACCAGGAGGGGGGAAGTAGGGCAGAGGAAGGGGGCGGGCAGGGGAAGGGGCGCCGCGGGTGGGCGGGCGGCCGCGGCGCGCGGCGCAGGCCCCGCCCCCGGTGGGCGTGGCCCCGAGGCCCCGCCCCCGTCCCGCCGCCCTCCGCCCGCGCTCGAAGCCCCAGCGAGCAGCCAGGTTGCGGGCGGCGAGCTGCGCGGGCCCCGGAGCGGAGCAGCGGCGTTGCGGCGCGGCCCGAGCCCGGAGCGGCCCCGCGCCCGAGCGCACCGGAGCGGCCCAGCCGCCCCGCGCAGCGCCGTCGCGGGCCGCGCAGCCCCGGCCGCAGGTAGGAACAGGCGGCCGGCGTCGGGGCGCGGGGCGCGGGGCGCGGAGCCCCGGGACGGCCCGGGCGGGACGAGCGCGGACCCGGCGAGGTGGGGGTGGGGGTGGGGGGGGGCGCGCCCCGGGACGCCGCCCCGCCGGGGCCGCGGGCAAGTAGCGGAGGGCGCTGTGCCCGCCCCGACGTGCGTCCGGCCCCCGCGGGGCCTGGAAGGAGGGGGCGGGAACCGCGCGCCTCCCGGAGCGAGCGCGGCGCTGCGCGGGGCTGCGCGGGGCTGCGCGGGGCTGCGGCCGGCCGCCGTCGGGGCGCTCGGGCCCTGGCTCCCCCGAGGGCTCGGGCGGGACGGGACTCCCAGGGTGGCCTCAGGCCCCCAGACAGCATTTGCCCCTGGGCGCTGCATGCCGGGCGGGCGGGCGGGCGCGGGTCCTTCCCGCCGCCTTAGCCCGGGATGCGGGCACCGGGAGTGCGGGGTGCGCGTCTCCTCGCCGCCCCTCTGGCTCTCTGTCCCGGCGATTGCTTCCTAGGATGAGAACCAGGGGTTCCAGGCGCCGCACCTTTGTACTTGCATGCCCCCACGGGTGGCACCACAGACGTGCTTGGCTTGGTCTTTAGAGAAGGAACACGGACCAGGCCGCTGCGAAGGCTCTGAGCCGAAATCCCACCGGACTAGAAGTGAACCCCGAGGAGAAAAACGGATTTCCCCAAAGCCAAGGGACAGACACATCATGGATGCTGCACTCCCCCCCCCCCCATGAAGAGCTGGGGGCTGAGATAATGGGGCTCCTGAGCTTTACCGGAACCCCCAAATCTGAGACAGTGTCCAGCGGAATAGACTTTGGGGTCAGGCTGGGTTTTGTTTTTGTTTTGTTTTGTTTTGCATCATACAAGGTGGATGTTTGGAAGGGAAAGGGAGAATGTTAAGGCTGGGTTATTGGGAACTTTGGGGGGAATGCATCTATCGGGCGCCTGCAAAGTGTACCCCAGCTTCCAAACTGCAAAACAGAAGAGGGCTTTGGAAACGACAAGTGTCCTGCAAGAGTGTCGCCCGCCCTCCCTCCCTCCCTCCCTCCCTCTTCTGCCTTTCCTTTGGGAAGGGTTGAACCAGCCCCAGTCATATCCTGGTCAGGCTCTCCTCCGAGGGAAGAAGAGGCCTTAGACGTGTGAGTCCCTGGTGGGTCCCTTCCCCAGCGCAGCCTGGCAAAATGGCTGAGTCTCCCGAGAGCCTCAGAAATAAATCTCCAGGCAGGCAGCAAACAAAGAAAGCGCTCTGTCTCCAGCCAAGCGCTGGCTCCAGTGGCCAGTCCTTAGAGGACAAACAGTGAGTCCCAGGCAGTGCGACACAGCCCGGCCTGTGTCCGGAGCAGCTGGACAGTTGGGGGTTTCCTAAGACCTGCACGGGAGAGGGGCAGTGACAGAGAGGGAAAATTGGGACTGTCTGTCCTGGTGTGGAAACCTTTTATTCCAGAGATCCGAGATGGGTGAGAGCCGGGCCTCCAGGGACCTGGATGGGACTGCCCGGAGGCTCCAGGGACCAAAGCATGGGCAGCTTAGAGGGCAAAGGCAAGGCAAAACCAAGTCCATTGAGGCAGAGATACTAAGCCCCGTCCCCCCCCCCACCCCCCATCCGTGTGGAAAGCCAGGAGCATCAGAGGCCGTGAGTTTGTTTCTGCATGGCCTGACCCTCAGCCGATGCTCCCTAAGTAGCTTGGAAAAAGCCTTCCTGGGCAGGAGGTGAGGGCCACACCAGAAGGACTTCCCTGGATCGTTTACCTGCTTCACCGAGCCAGCTTTCTGAGTTGGGCCAGGGTTGAAGGAACAAGCCGTGACCGTGGGCTTTCGCTCTGAGTTGAGCCATCCCGTTTCCTAGCCTGGCAGCCTGACGAAGCTCGCGTCCGTCCCTGTTGAGAGGACAGGAGTGGAGTCGTAGCATTGTTCAGTGTGCCAAGCTTGTGAGTCCTGCTGTAGCCCGTGCAGGAGGTGACAAAAGACAGAGAGGGAAAGCAAGTGACCTGCCCAAGGTCACACAGCCTGCCCAAGGTCGCACCACTAAGAGGAGGCAAGGCGGGGGGAGGGGGGTGGTCAGACCTTGCTCTTCTGAGTCCCAAGCCAGCCTTGCCCTTTTGTGGCTCTCAGTTTTCATGTCCGTGGAATGGGAATAGTGAGGAGACCGGACTTACTTAAGGTGGACAGTGAGACCCCACGGGGTCAGAGCAGCACTAGAGAAAACAAATGCCAGGTGGTTCCTGCCACCACGCACAGAGGCTCTCGCCGGCCTGGCTAGGAGCTCAGCAGCTAAGACAAAGATGCCCGAAAGCACTTGGAATTCAGAGGTGACGCTCCCTCCCCTCTCTTGTCTGTTCTGCGTGGACCCTGGGTGAGGTGAGCATCCCGAAATCCATCCCCTCCGTCCTTGAGAGCCGGCAGGATGCCCACGCTGGCGTCCCGGACCCAGGCTGCATCAAGCCAACGCCCCCCTCCAGCCTCAGCCCCACTGTCACGCCCCGCAAGAACCGCCTCACCCCCAAGTGGCAAAGGACACACGCACGGTGGCAGGCCTGTCACTGCTCCTACCCGAGCCACCCCTTCCACTCAACGTACCCTGTCTGGGAGCTCCTCAGGAAGCTGGGAAGTGGAGGACAGGACACGGCCCCTGCTAGGATGGAGGTGACCTTGAACTGTCATCAGTTGCAAAGAGTGCCTGCCTCCCCCCTCCCCAACTGACACACTTCTCCTGTGTCCGGTGCCCTGTGCCATGAGACTCGGTGTGCCTCGGCCCAGCCGCTCCCTTTGCCTGCTTTGTCCCGTTCTGTGCAGCTCGGTGGGAGATGCAGGGGAGGAGAGGTGGTTCTGGAAGGGGGTAAGGCTGGGTGCTCACATGTGAACCCCGGAGTAGGACTTCCCAGGAGAGACGTGTCAGCGAGCTTGTAGGTCATCCGTGGACTTCTTCTATTCCAGGCCCACCTGAGCCTCCTCAGTCAGAGGGAAGGGGGGATGGAGGCAGAGGAAAGCCAGCTCGCAGCAGAGATAAGCGTTTCCTGGCACCGGCGGTAGGTGTGAATGCAAGCTGTGATATTCCAGCACAGTCCTGGGATTCAGACGTCCTCAACGCGGGGGGCGGGGGTGGTGGGAGGGGGGACAACTATCCGGTAAATACCGTCCAGTGATATTATTACTGATTACGGTAATAACTCTCGATTGTTGCAAGGTGACAGTGAGGTGGGGAATGTGCTCTACGCTTGCCATTATTGCATCTGTTTTTCATAAGACCCCCGTGAGGAACGTAGTGTCATCTAGCGATCTGGCGGCCAGAATCTCTGGGCTAGGAAATGGCCCTAGAACCGGAGCTCCCCGTGTTGAAATCCCTGTTGCTCGCAAGCCTGTGGCATGGCTCTCTTGGCAGTGCCCCTAAGTGCCCCCACTTGGGCTGCGTAGTCTACAGTGCCTGTTTATTCCTTCAACTTGAGCCTCATCCCCACGCTGAGCTGCAGACAGGTGGACTTATTCCCAGCCACCCCCCCACACTGCTGGCTTTAGAACTAGAGCTTGAGCGACGTCTGGCCTGTTGCAATGTCTCTGTGGACCTAGATGCCATCAAGTTCATGTCGAGCTGGTGTTGGCATCGTGCACCCGGCCACCTTTCCCCAACTCTCAGGTATCTCTCCCTCTGTCCCCACCCTCTCATGCCGGGGGGAGCCACCGAGAGCAGCCCGAGGAAGCCATCGGCTCCGCTCACTGCGATCTGACATGACACAGAAGTGGCCTCCGATTCGATGCGAGCTGCCTGCAGCAAATGGCCTGCTATTTTTACCTTTCTCACAAATTGGAAATTACAAGGAGGCCAGGTCTTGAAGCACGATTGGCTGTGGCGCTCTGGAAGTGAGGGGGATATGCACCTAGGTGGAACAGACCGTGTTAGGGTATGGGGGGGGGCCCCTCTCAGCTGCGAAAGGGGCCCTTGGCTTCTGGGCCCATTGGGGCACAAATGAAGTGAGGGAGTCAGGAGTCCTGGCTGTCCAACACAGAGAGAGACCTGCAGCCTTGCCCACCTGTCGGCCACGCAGAATCTCATGCCAGCCCCGGAGAGCCTTGGCAGAGGGCTGTTCAAGGTCAGAGATGCCCTGGAAGACATCGACAGCAGGTTGCTTTCATGGTCTTATTGTTTAATAAGGAGGCTCTGTTCAGAGAGAGGAGGCAGCAGCCACCCGGGCAACAGGGACATTTGGTGTCCGTGTTACGGTCTGCTGCAACTTAGTGCTGACCCACTGCTCTTGCTCTTCAGAGGAGCACTTTACCGCTTGCACACACACACACCCAGAACCTTTCTTGCTGATGCTATGTCTTCTGATCCCGTGTGAAATCTTTCGGGGGAAGAAAATAGGATGGTTGAGATCCTAGAGAGAAATCCTCCAATCAGACAAGGAGAGTCTGTCTCTGCCTGCCTGCCTGCCTGACTGTCTGTCTGTCACCTCACCTCTCTTTCTGTGCTTTTACTGAGACTTGGAATCGGGGCCTGGGCACCATTGTTGAGCTTCTCTCTCAAGTCTGGTGCTCTATCATGTGAGTCACAGCTCCACTTCTGGATGCTCAGTGGTTAATTGGTGACAAGAGTCCCATGGACTTTCTTGCCTGGGCTGGCTTTGAACCATGATCCTGACGGCTCGCAGCCTCACGAGTAGCTAGGATTACAGGTGTGAGTCACGGGCACCCTACAGCAAGGAGACATTTTGTTAAAGCCAGCTTTCCCCTGAATCCAAATTCGAAAGGGCTTAAGACCCGAACAAAGTCCTTGAAAGTGGGACTATGCACACATCTAATGCTTTTTGTAAGATTGTGCCTTTCAAAGCATTTTCTCGTTCGCAGCTCGCAATCCCCCTTCGCTCCAGAGGCATTGTTGTTATTACTATTATTACTCCATCTTGTGGATGAGGAAATTGGGGCCCAGAGCACAGCAGGTGAGGCTGGAGATTGCAGATGCCTTGAGCTTGAGAATGGAGGACCGAGCATCCTGTTCCAGCCTCTTCTGGCTCTGGCTGGAGACGAAAGTCTCGTGGTCATGCCCAGAGTTAGGGCTTCCAAGGTGTGATCCTTTGATCCCTGGCAGTAGCCAGCTATGAGAGAGAAGGTCAGGCTGTCGTCCATGGGCTTACAGTGTGATTAGGTGGATGAATTTGATGAAAATGAGCACCAGGCCCTCCCCATGTGAAGTTGTTCAGAAGCTGGGCATGGGGGGGTGCAGGGTGGATTGTTCAGGCATGGGGACCCATGAGGAGGGACCCTGCGGTTCCCAGTTTTTTTACAGAGAGGGTGAGGTAGTAGGACAGGAGTTGGAACTCCTGGCCAGGCTGTCCCTCACCCCCATCTGCCTTTGGACTGTCGTCACGTTGGATTGTGACACGTCAAGATTTGGGGCACTTCCCTCTGGGGCTCAGGGGTTGACTGACGACCCGAGGGCTTGTCACATCCCCTTCCTGTGAAGTGAGGAGAGAAGAGGCCCCTGGCCCGACCACCGGCATGGAGCACCTCCTGGGCCCCGGCGCCCTGGCTGCTGGTGGGCCTGGTCCCCCACACAGCACCATGTGCTTGCCCCTGAGTTGGGAGACCATCCCCCGCCCATTCCCCCCCCCCCCCGCCCGCTCCTCACTGCCCCCGAGAAGCACCTGGTGGAGAGGGAGATGGGGATTTGCCGATTTGCTCTCGGCTCTTGGCTTGACTGTGCCACACAAGGCTGCGGTGGAGCAAGGCTGAGGTTAAGCGGAAGCAAGACTAAGCAGAAGTGAAGGAGCCCCCAAGCTGCCAATTTCCCAGGCATGGGCTGAGCCCGGAACCCCACGCTGGGGCGTAGCTAGGCCCTCACCTGGGGTGCTTCTAGAGGTTGTGACCCAGGACTCACCTGTGCTCCGAAGTGAATCCACAGTGGCTCGGGGAGGAGGAGAAGGCAGCTTACGGAAGTGTGCTTCGAACACCGAGCTCAAGGGCAGGCAGGTGTGACACAGGCACTTTTGTGTGGGTGTCTGCTGGGCCTGGGGCCTCGACACCGTCCCTGAGCTTTTGTGCTCAAGGGTAGCGCTCTACCACTTGAGCCCACGGCTCTACTTTCAGCTCTCTGGTGATAAAATGGAGATCAGAGTCTCATGGATTTTCCTGCTGGGGCTGGCTTTGAACCGTGTTCTTCAGATCTCAGCCTCTGGAGTAGCTAGGATGACAGGTGTGAGCCATTGCATGACACAAGCTTTTTTTTGGTTGGTTGTGGGCCTTGAACTCAGGGCCTGGGCGCTGTCCCTGGGCTTCCTTGTGCTCCGCCACTTGAGCCACGGCACCACTTCTGGTTTTTGAGTAGTTAATTGGCGACAAGGGTCTCACAGGGGCTTTTCTTCCCGGGCTGGCTTCAAACCACGATTCTCAGGTCTCAGGCTCCCGAGTAGCCAGGATGACAGGCGTGAGCCTCTGGCACTTGGCCGACACAGGCGTTTTTAACAGGTTTCCTCAGCACGGAGACACGTACATACAGACAGACCCGGTGTAGGTTCTGTGGCCCGGCGCTGAGCAGAGCTTTCCTGGAGGCGGCCTGGGGCCTGCCGGCCCCGGCAGGTGACTTCCCTGGCTCTTCCGTCTTCACCTCTGAGCCCAGGGGATCGGGATGCTGAGCTGGAGGTGCGGGGGGGGGGGGGGGGGAGGCAGCTCCGGGCAGGGTGGCGGGGAGGGGAGCTGCCCGCCCTCACTTCCTCTTTTTCTCCTCCATTTCCCCCGTAATAGTAATAGCCTCCTGAGACTAATGGCTGGGGAAGGTAAAAGTCTTTTCTCCAAATGGCACTGAACGCGGCTAATGACAGAGCAGATGTGGCAATGTTAATTACGCGGGGAGTATTAAATGCAGCCGCCAACCGGGAGGAGTTAAATAGCAGCACTGGGCTGCCAGTGTGGCCCAGCTTCCAGCCCATGCCACCAGCCCGGGCCAGGGCAGCTCGGCAGTTCCCACCGCCGGGGGTCCTTTAGGGGTGTAGGTGAGTCACCTTCGGGGGCTGATGGGGGCAGACAGCTGGTCGAAAGCAAACTTTGACCCCGCCGTACTCCGCTGTGGGGCTGAGGACAGCCAGGCATGGTTTCCGCCCGCAGCGCCGCAGCCCCTCGGAGCAGGCATGGTGTCTCGTGGGGGCCCGGGCCCCGCGTGGTTCCAAGGTGAGCCTGGGTGGAGCGGGCTGCGGGACCGGCGGGGACGGGCCCCTTCTCCAGGTGCCTTGGCCTCCCCGGTTCTCGGGGGGATAGCTGGATCGTCGTCGGCAGGCCGGGAAAGCTCCTTTGCCCTCTCCGGGGTCCGTCGGCTTCAGGCGACGTGCGTCTCCCCGCCAAGCCCGGCCGGGATGCTTTGGCATGGCGGGGGGGGGGGTGACACATGGGAGGGAGCTCACGTGGAGACGGCCCGGGACCCCTCCCCTCCCATCTCCCCCTCCCCCCCCCCCCCCCGGCGCCATGGCTGAGCTCCCCCGTCCAGCTTTCCTAGGCAAAAGTCACAGCCCCGTCATGGCAGTCATCCTTCGGTGACAGAGAGGCAGACGGAGTCCCGACTCGCCACCCTGGGCCCCCCAGGCACCAGGACCTCGAGCTTCTCCCTGCCACCCCGGCATTCTTCTCCCTGCCCCGAGCCAGCCTAGCTCCACCGTTGAGAAATTATTAAATAGAGTTGGTGGAAGGACTCCGGTTGCCGTGACAACGGAGCCCGTGTCCTCGGGAGATAATGGCGGTGCACAAGGAGAGTGATGTGTGTTGAATGCTGATTCGGGAGCTGTTGGAGCGAGCAAGCCAGCGAGGGAGTGGAAGGGACCGTGTGGAGGGCTTGAGCTTCCCCAAGGCGGGGGGTGGGGTGGGACGGCTGTGGGGGGGGGGCTTCAGCCGTGCGGCAAAGAGAGGGTCCCACAGGCAAGAGGCAGCACCGGCGTGAGCCTCCCGCGGCCCTCGCGAAGGCCGGACAGGGCCGGCTCTTCCTTGAGCCCGTGCCGGGGCCAGCGGGGACAGAGGGAAAGGGAACCGTGTGGCCGGCGAGCAAGCCTCCGCTTTGGAACTGGGGTGCCAGCCTCGCTGGCCGTGTCCCGGCGTGCGTAACCCCGCGCAGGTCCTTCCGACGGGGCCTCCGTCCGCAAGATGAGGGCAGCGGCCGCCCACCTCCCCCCGGGAGCCAGCCCGGTTCTGCCCAGGGGCCGGCCATCCTTTGTGGCGCCGGGAGAGCACCCAGTGGCGAAGGCAAGGAAGGCCCCGCCGCAGAGCGGCGCGCGCCGTTGTCCCGACAGGACTGAACACTTCACACGAGGAGAGGGCTGCCGGCGTGATTCACCCCCACAGGGCCGTCCCCGAGGACTCGCGTGTCCCTCTCGCAGCTGTGCGAATGACCCCGTGCTGTGAAACCGTGGGGGACACGCGTACCCTTCCCCCGAGTGCTTGCTGTCTCGGCTGCACAGCTGGAGAAGCGCACTTCCCTCCTGGTCCCCGAGGAGCCCCACACATGCCGCTGGAGGAGGGAGCTGGCAGACGCCCATTCTGTTCTGGAAGCAGAGAGGGTGCTGGACGGAGGGTGGGCGGGGGGTGGGCGAGGGGGGGAGGGGAGCTCAGAGCCTGATTGAGATGCCAGCAACCATTTTGTTTGTTTCCAGAAACCTATGTGAGAAAACCCAGCCCCAGGACAGCCAGCCTGTTGGTGGGTTCCCTTGGTGGTGGTGGTGGGGGGGGGTTGGGGGCTGGGTAGTGGAGAGGGGGGGGGCCTGGCCTCCCACACCTCCATCCTCGCAGGCCCGGGTGCCCGGGTCCACTGGGCAAGTAACGGCAGTTGACATTTAACCAGGACTTCAGCCAGCGTGCTAATTGCAGGCTCGGCGTCCATGTCCACGCCAGGAATGATTTAAACGGACAGTTTGCTCTGGGAGCTGGGTGGGGTCTTCACACACACCCCCCACCGGTGGTCCACCCTCCCCTCTCGCCGCCGGATGGGTTGCCTGGATGTGAGGGGCCACTGGCACCGCAGCACGACTCTCTCCCGTTGTTATCTAAACAAACCATACCGGCTCTAGCCAGGTGGTTTATGACGATGCCTACCAGGCATCTCGTGTTTACTTTGCCCTGGGTACTCGGTAACCGGTTCCTTTATTCTCCCCCTTAATCTTTGCCACAGTCCTAAAAGTAGAAATCACCGCCTTCGTGGCACCGGGAGAGGTTAAGTGACTAGCCAGCCTCCCACCGCGCTGCACGGGAGCCGGGACTCCAAACCAGGTTTCCTTGCCCCGAGTTCCCGGGCCCCTTCACCCTCGCCCTGCCCCGTCCGTCTTCACCGGTGACGTCCTCAGCAGAAGTTATTCTCACGTCCGCGCCTTGTGTGCTGGACGGCAGGAAATCGACCCAGTGCAGGTCTGATCTCCCAGTTTGGCAGTTGATTCTTGCTGTGTGGGGACTTCAGGTTACAGAAAGAGAGGCGCGCTCTCCGCCAAATTCATTCCAGCGGCGGAGAGAGATGGAGCAGAGGGGCCGGGGAAAGCGAGCATCCCCTGGACCCTTGCAAAGCTCCGATGGGCTTTATCTCGCAGGGACACAGTTCACGGCCTGGAATCTGAGCCTTCCGAGGCTCTGAAAACGTACGCCCCCCTCATTCCTGCAGAACACTCCGAGGCAGTGTCCCTCTGCGTCGTCAGCCGAGCTGAGCTCTTACGGACAGAACAATGACCTCCTGTTCTCAGATATAAGCGCGCCACCCTGCATGCGTGTCGCGGACCCCGTCCCCGCTCTCTGACCGCGCAAGGATGGCACCGCGTGCGTTAGGGTGGCAGACGCGAAGGCCAGCTCCGGCGCGTGTGGCTCGAAGGCTGCCTGCTGGGGCTCCCCGGCGGCGTTTGTGGTGGCAGCCTTGCTGAGCTTGCCCTGATGTAACTAACTCCGGAGGTCCAGTGTCGGCCCCCAGCACTGGCATGGCATGGGGCGCAGGGCCGGGCGAAGGGGACACAGAGCCCCAGGGGTGAGGGACCGGCCAGGAGGGCGAGCTGGCCGCAGCCGCCGTGGCTGCTGGCCCTCCGCTGGGCGCCGCGTCCGCATGAGCCACCCCGACAGTCGGCATCGAGCTCGGGCTGCCCTCGCCGCCGTGTCACGTGCCATTCTCCCTGGGCCCGAGTTCGTGGGGGGCCCCGATGCTGGCGTGTGGTGGGCACGGTGCTCCTCTGCTTGAGATCCCGAGCCACCGAAGGCCGCCACGTGGCTTGGAGGTTGTTTCCATAGATGCCTCAGCGCTTGGGGGGGGGGCTGCCTTTCCTGTGTGGCAATCTGAGCAGAGCCGTCGCCCCCCCCCCAGCCCACCGAGAGCCCACGGGGGGGGGGGCATTTGCAGCCCAGCCCTGTGACAACCGTCCACTGCACGTGACCTTCACAACCCCAGGCAGCTCCTTGCCAGAACATGGTTCCTTCCCTCCCTCCCTCCCTGGGCCTTTAGGAAGCTGTAGAGTAGACCTGAAGAACACACCTGCTTTTTCCTCCTCCCTCTGTTTCCCCCTCTCTCATCCTCTGCCCTCCTGTCCTCCCCCTGCACCTCTCTTCTCTCCACCCTCCTCCACCATTCCTCCCCCCTCCCCTCCTCATCCATCCAGGCCTGGTCTCTGGCTGGAGCCTCAGAGTCCCCCCGGCTGCCTGGGATGTAGATAACGGGCCTGAGGGTCACGGGCCTCCGGTGGCCCTGTGGAGACCGGCTCAGCACCACTGGGTTGGGGGGCTCTCCCCCTCCCCCCCTCCCCGGGGCTGTCCTTACAAGACGTGGTCGGGAAGGCATGCGGCCTGAGTCTCGAGTGGGGCCCGCCCTGGAGGGAATGTGGCCCGCTGTGTGGGGCAGGGAGCCCCTGGCGGGCGGGGGCAGGGTGGGCGCCTTTATATCCGGATTCCGTAGGCTCCAGCCGGGGGCTGTTTGTTTCGCTTCCTGAGAGCCTGCTGTTACACCCCTAGCAGCCCCTGCAGGTCAGGCCCCGGGCAGCCTCCGGGGGGCCACGCAGCGCGGGGGAGACCCGGGCCTGCCCACTCACGCAGCCTAACCGTGCAGCGGAGACGGACGGACAGCTGCCCACTCCTGAGGGCGGGAGCCTCGGTTTCCCCGGCCTCCCTCCCTGCACCGCCACCACATCCTCAGATTCCCCCCCCACCCCCCCACCCCCGTCCCAGCCTCCTCCAGACCCAGGAAGACAGAGGCTTTGGGAGCAAGCTGCTCTCGGGATCTCGCTTTATCGGGGCCTCGGTTTCTCCTCTGGGCAGTGGGGGTGGTGAGGTCAAGTGTGACCACGGAACGCAGGGAGCACTCCGAATGGCCGTGTGATCCCCATCTTTGCTCTTCAAACACACGTGCTCGCCTTTTCCCGCCGCGCCCGGCCACCCGAGCATCCGCCCCAAGCGAGTGCCTGAGCCTGGCCGGCCACGCGGGCCCCATGCCTGTTCTGGGGTGCTGCTGGGGCTTGGGGGGGCCCTGCAGGACCCCCTCTGGCTCCGGCCTCGTGGGGGGGGGGGAACATGCCCCTCCGTGCCCGGCCACTGGCAGCCTGGCCTGGGCCGCGGGGTGCATGGGGGAAACTCGACGGAGTTCTTTGTGGCCGTCCCCTCGACGTCAGAGCTCAGGGGCGGCCGGACTCACGCTCCAGCCGGGGTTCTGCTCGCCTCTCCCGCCCCCCCCCCGAGGGTGAACTGTCAATCGGGGTGGGCTAGTTTGGAAACTGCCGAGACAAAACGCGGCGCGCAGTCGGCACTGCCGGTAACTAGAGGCCAGAACAGACGAGGGCAGGAAAACCGCCGGCGGTGCGAGAGACGAGGAGATCCCAGCGAGGGTGGAAGAGCGCGGCGTCCCGCCGCCTCCTGACGGAAGGAGACCGAGGCGCAGAGGAGGCAAGACAGTGGGTAAGGCCGCACAGCAAGTGCGGTGCGGTGAGTCCCCTCTGTGGGACTCCAGGCTGTTACCATCCCCCGAGAGGAGCATGCGGCCTCCCGGGGGGACTAGTAGAGCCCCCCCCCCAGCCCCAAGGACGGCTGAGGCCTCTGGGTGGGGCTCCCAGTGAGACCATGGCCCCCGGACATGCGCAGAACCAGCTTGCCACACTCCCGAGGAAGGTGGGCACGGAGAAGACAGGCCCCAGAGACCCTGGGGCCAAGACTGTCTGCCTTCTCAACAGCACCAGGCTGCGTCCTGGCTGTGTTCTTCCCAGGGGATGGGCCGGCTGGGGACAGGCCACCCGCATGGCACTGGCTGCGGAAAGTGATCAGCGCCCTTGGAGCAGAGACCCATTAGTTTGGATGCTGGCCGTGCCAGCCCAGCTTCTTGCTTGGAGGCCTGTAGCAAGTCACCTAACTCCCCAGGCCTCAGTTTACCCTGGCATTCAGAGCTGGCCCCACACGGCACTAGGCGCCTCCCCTTGCTTCCTTTCTCTCCATCCTCGGAGCTCTTCTCCCTCTCCCCACTGAAATGCTGGGGGACACTTTCTGTCTGTGGGACGGGGATGTTGGGGTGCACTACGCTGCCGGATAGAGCGGCAAAGTCCCCCACCAGGCCCCCACTCCCCTCAGGCTTTGTTCAGATGCCAGGCCCAGCAGTCCCTTGTCCACCAGAGCAGCCTGTCTGTGGAGCCTCCCAGACTCCCACTGCCCATCTGCCCCCTTCCCCAAACGTCCCCCCCCTCACCCTGCCCTCTGCCCCCTCCACCTCGCACCTGGTCTTGGGCTGCCTGTTGGCCTGATCTTGCACGCGTGTTTCAGTTCCGGTCCCAAAGCCCGCAGCTGCCGTCCACCTCCGAGCCGCAGCCCACGCCGCTCTTGGTGGGCAGGCCTCGGGGCCGGCCTCTCTCCAGGCCCACCAGCCCCTTCTTTTTTTTTTTTTTTGGCCAGTCCTGGGCCTTGGACTCAGGGCCTGAGCACTGTCCCTGGCTTCTTCCCACTCAAGGCTAGCACTCTGCCACTTGAGCCACAGCGCCGCTTCTGGCCATTTTCTGTATATGTGGTGCTGGGGAATCGAACCTAGGGCCTCGTGTATCCGAGGCAGGCACTCTTGCCGCTAGGCTATATCCCCAGCCCATCACCAGCCCCTTCTTGAGGGTCCATTTGCTCAAGGCCAGAGGCTCCCCCAGGAAGGGAGCCTGTAAATGCCCCCACACACCTAGATCGCAGGCCCGGCTTCCAGGTTTCTTGGGAGTTCAGCCCCAGGCCAGCAGGGAAGCCTACCAGGCAAACCAGTGCTCCACGAAGGCCCCCTCTCCTCCCAGGTCTGCAGCAGCTCTTCGTAGAGCCAGTCCTGAGCGCTGAGCACTCTGCTGAAGAAGCAGAGAATAGAACTCATTCTGTGGCCCCTGGATGCCAGGCCAAACCCAATATTAATTTCTTTCCTGAGCCGCCGGCCTTGCAGAAAGAAAGAGAGCGAGCGAGCGATTGCCCTTGATCTGTAACTAATGACGAGCAGCAGGCCGCTGCCCCACACCAGCTAGGCATGTGCCTGCTCCCGGGACAACCGTGGCCTTGAGCCTCAGCCTGGGCCCCACCCATGCATGCAAGCCCTCTGCCACCAGAGACAAGAGGAAGATTGTCCCAGGCGGCTTCCCGTCCACAACCTCTGGCAGCCACCAAGCACTCTCTTGCACTCCCAGGGAGCTTCTCTGCTTGCACTCTTGTTCTCCTCGCAGCTAGCGGGCAGCCTGTAAGTGTGAATCAGATGACCATCTCATTGAGAATAAAATGTGACCTGCCCACCAGTGTGGTCATGGCCCCCCCCCCAGTCCACCACCTCTGCCTGGATCGCTTCCCTCTCCCATTGGACTCCAGCTGTGCTGGCCTCCTTGCTGTCTTTCCAACACTCCAAGCTCATCCTCTGCCTCCGGGCCTTTGCACTTGCTGTCCTCTCTGCTTGAAATCCAAGATGTCACATCTCTGGTTCCTAATTCAAACTGATTTTTTTTTCCTTTCTTCAGCCAAATAAAAGAAGCCCAAGGGCCAACTTTGACCCAGTTAGCCACTTCTGATCTAGGGCTCCCAAACTCCACATTTGCTTTTCCTTACAAAGCGTCGTCTTGTTCGGCGATTGGCGGGGTGGGGGGGGGGTTCTTGCTACTGGTTTGGCCCCATTTTTGTCAGTGGCTTCGGGACTTTGTCACAGAGTGCACACGAGGAAGGTGAGCTGTTAGGGGGACATTTTATCACCTTCCTTGATACCCCAACTCCATCACGCCACCCCCCCCCCCTCCAGGTCCCTGAGTTTTTTACTTCAGCAACCAGGGCCCTCCATAAACGGGCCTCCCTACCTTTACACTTCCTTATTTTTGTTCATGCATTTTCCTCTACTTTGTGTTGCTTCTCTCTGTTTCTCTATCTCTGTCTCTCTCTGCCTCCCCCCCCCCACTTGAAGCACAGTTCAAACTCCATTGAGACAGGTTGGACCCTGAATACCAAGTGCTTTGAGAGAAGTGCTCTGTTGTCCTGGCTGCTCCCAGCAGGAGTTGGGTGAACAAAGCGGGGCATCCGCTGGGTTAGTAAAATGGCATCCATAGCGTCTCTCAGGCCCCTGGAAGAAGGGGCCGCCAGATGCTTGTTCTCCAGGGTGGAGTCACGGTGAAGAATGGGAGGACTCCGGAGGGAGGCTTGCGGGAGTGTTTGCGTGTGTGTGCGCGTGCGGTGAGGCACTGGTGAGCAGGTGGAAGATGGAGGCGGCTATGGCTTCAGACCCGCAGTCCTTCCCCGCCGCTGTCCCCAGCAGCCAGAGTGCTCAGGATGGAGCTTGGGGAAGGGGAAGTAGTGACTTGCATAAAAACTTCCTTCTACTGCAGGGAGAGTGGATGTTCTAGAAAGGCACCCGGGCTGTGTGAGCCCGGAGCCACACGTGAGAAAGCTCACCGGGTTCTTGGGCCAGCTAGTGAGCGGCTGGCTTCCTTCTGGGCACTGAGCACGCTGCCTCGGGGCCTCGAGGAGGCTGCTCCAACATCCCAGGGAAGGAGCTGATTGGCCAGCCTGGGTCAGGTGACCAGCCTCGGCCCGAGGTGATTGTAGGACATGAACAAACATGGCAGCCAGCGTGTCGATCGCAGGGAACGCGGAGGGCATTCCAGTGATTGACGCGAAGGACGACCGCCCCCTCCCCAGGAGGGGTGCGCATTTGCTTCTCCGGTGTCTGGGAAGTCAGTGCCCGCCTCCTGCGTCCTCCCATCCTGGAGGCTGGGAGGCGGCCTCCGCCCCAGTCAGAGCTCTCTCTGGTGTGGCCAGCATGGACGAGGGAGGCGCTCACCCGAGCCGGCCACCGTGAGGACCAGAAGCAGGGGTGGCGGTAATGTATGGAGCATCCACGGGGCTCACGGGCCCCTGGTAACTGGGCTGCACGTGAGGGGCTCTGGGGAGCGAGCGAGCGGAGGAGCCGGTGCGGGGCAGGGGCCGGGCCACGCAGACATCGCTCGAGCTCAGCTGTCTATGAATCATAAGCCACACCGCCGCGCTCGCTTCGCCCGTGCCCATCGGTCCTGAGGGTTCCATAGGTCTATTTCATGCCGTTGTATGAAGAAACAGCTGAAGAACATTGGAGAAATCAAAAGAACGAGGAAACCCAAAACCCACAGACGGGCAAATCCCCGTGGACATCGTTGGTTTTGTCCGTTCATTGTGAGCTATTTCGTTGGGGTTTGTGGAAGTTTTATTCTTAATGAACAGATTTGAGGGTGGAGACAAAAACGGAATCATTCAGGAAAACCAAACTACTTCACTACCTGCTTTCCTCCAAAAAAAAAAAAAAAAAAAACACAAGAAAACTGCAATGTCCTTTCCTATGTTCTTACACGAACTTGTGTGACGTTTCTTTAAGTTTGGTTGGAGGATGGAGAAAAATACTAGCTAGATTAAACTTTATATGTATTGTCCATTAAAAGAAAAAAAAAAAACTCACTGGGCACCGGTGGCTCACACCTGTCATTCTAAATACTCAGGAGACTGAGATCTGAGGATCACAGTTCAAAGCCAGACCAGGCAGGAAAGTCAGACTCTTATCTCCAATTAACACCAAAAAATCCGGAAGTAGAGCTGTGGCTCTAGTGATAGAGCGCCAGCCTTGAGGGAAATAGCCAAGGGACAGTGTCCAGGCCCTGAGCTCAAGCCCCAGGACCCAGGGCTCGTGTGTGTTCACACACACACACACACACACACACACACACGACTGCTTTCGCTGGCTTCCTGTGCAGCCCTGAGGCTGCAGCGCCCCCTGTTGGCCTTATTTTTTCCTCTGATAGAATCATGGCCCTTCCTCCTCATGTCGAACCCATGCCCACCTTCCCGTTGCCCAGGGTAGGGGCTCCTCCCGCATGTTCCAGCACCCAGGGCCAGCACCGTGCCGCATGGACTCGCTTGGGGCACCTTGCCTGGGACGCTCTGCGGTCACACACACACAGCCCGGACGCGTGGCGGCTCCCTGTACCCTGCCACCTTTCCACTGGGCAATTCTGTTCACCTTCCTACCCCTCCTCTGTCTCTGCCTTGCAGGCTCTCAGCCAGGGGCTGCCGGCGAGCCTTCCAGAGCCGACCTGCCACTGAGCCTCACCAGGTAAGGCCCGCAAGTACTCCGGGAGTTCCCGCTGTTAGTTCCCACAGCCGTGACTCTGCAAGCCAGGGAGGAACAGTACTTACTAAGAGCATTGAGTGGTGGTACTAAGTGCTAGCACTTGGTTGATGAAAGGCAGGTAGGGGATGTGAACCCGGGACTCGTGCGAAGTCGGTTTCATACCCTGCATCAGGTATGCTGCCTCTGTAACTAGAGGCCACACAGACAGAGTGTAGGTGGAATGTCTGGGCGTGGCCAAGAGCCCAACGTGGCCATGAAAGCCAAAAGCCCTGCCTCAGCCAGGAACTCGGGACTTCCTATCCAACAAGGGATATACTGTTAGCCTTTTAAGAGACAGGAAAGCTGGGTGCCAGCGGCTCACCCCTGTGATCCTAGCGACTCTGGAGGCTGAGATCTGAGGATCACCGTTTAAAGGTAGCCAGGGCCAGGAAAGTACACAATATTCTTATCCAGTTCACCAAATCAGAAGTGCAGGCATGACTCAAGTGGTAGAGTGCCTGCTTTGAACACAAAAAGCTAAGGAAGGGTCAGCACCCAGGCCCTGAGTTCAAGCCCCAGCAGCAGCACAGATGAGACTAACCATAAGCCCTGGGGAGGGCAGCTAAGAACTTGAAACGTTCAGCTCCGAACAGTCCCACAGCTCCGAAGTGGCAAAGCTGATTGTAACCAGAGCTTGTGACCCCGGAGCTCCGCCCTCTGCAGTCAGGACACCTCTCCCAAACCCCAGCCCGAGCCCCTGCCTGGTGTGTCCTGGCCCCGGTGGTTAGGGCCTCGGGTGAGCTGTGTCTCCTGGCCGAGGCCTGACCGTGAATGAGATCGGCAGTGTTTCTGTCTGGAGGGTTGGTGGCTGCAGGGTCCTCCGGTCTGCAGGACGTGTAGGAAGATGAAGGACACAAGAGGCCAGGGCTGGAGCTAGGCTGAAAGACAGCGGCAGGCTGCACTGCCTTTGCCCTCTATCCCGAGTGGGGCTGGGCGGAGAGAAGAGGCCTTGGAGAAGACCACAGGGAGCTACCACCGGTCTGGGCGTCACTGCCTTACTGTCTCTCCTTAGCCTGGGACCCATTCTGTCTTCCCAGGGAGACCTTGGGCCGCAAACCTGTTGTCCACGTGGACAGGAGCTGACATCTCGCGTGCATCTGCCAGGCCCCCCGCATCCAAGCTCCGAGACATGGCCGCCAACAGCAGCAAGGTGGCCGATGGGCAGATCTCCACAGAGGTCAGCGAGGCCCCCGTGGCCAGCGACAAACCCAAGACCCTGGTGGTGAAGGTGCAGAAGAAGGCCGGGGACCTCCCTGACCGGGACACGTGGAAGGGCCGCTTCGACTTCCTCATGTCCTGCGTGGGTTACGCCATCGGCCTGGGCAACGTCTGGAGGTTCCCCTATCTCTGCGGGAAGAACGGTGGTGGTAGGTGGTAGCAGGGGATTGGCCCCCACAGAGAGAGTCCTCCTGACACACCCGCTGCAGCTCTAGGGGAGACGGGGAGTGTTTTAGAGATCGGGTCCCCTTCTTTGAGATTCCCTGCCTGCCAGGCACCCACCGGCGGCTCGCGCCTGTCATCCTAGCTACTCAGGAAGCTGAGAGCTGAGGACCGAGGTTGGAAGCCAATCCGAGCAGGAGAGTCCTCGAGACTCTTCTGTTTGAGCTGCCTAAAAGCTGGAAGTGGAGGTGTGGATCAAGTAGGATAGTAAAAAAAGCTAAGGGACAGCAGCCAGACCTCTGATTCAAGCCCTAGCGTGGGTGCACGCGCATGCGTGTACGCACGCACACACATGCGCACACACATTTTCTAAAGACAGATACACCAGTGAAGCCAGTGGGTTGCCCGCTTCTCCGGCACAGAGCCGAGGGCTCATTTCCACCACCCCCCCCCACAGGGGCCAGGGCATAGGAAACCCCAGGGGTCCCCCCCCCCAATTGTCAGGAGTGTCTCCAAAGCGTCGGCCGTGTCCCCTCTCACAGGGGCCTTTCTGATCCCCTACTTCCTGACGCTCATCTTCGCGGGCGTCCCGCTCTTCCTGCTCGAGTGCTCCCTGGGTCAGTACACGTCCATCGGGGGCCTGGGCGTGTGGAAGCTGGCCCCCATGTTCAAGGGTGAGTGCGGGGCAGGGCCCGGGGTGGAGCAGCAGGCTGACCCGTCCCAGCCGGGGGTGGGGGGCGGGGGGCGGGGGGTGCCCCTCTCCGTTTCGGTCCTCCGTACCTGGTAGGCCCCCCCCCCCGCCCGAGGCCGCACGGAACTGGAGTTGTGTGTTCTGCGCAGGCGTGGGCCTCGCTGCCGCGGTGCTGTCCTTCTGGCTGAACATCTACTACATCGTCATCATCTCCTGGGCCATCTACTACCTGTACAACTCCTTCACCACCGTGAGTGCCGGGGGACCGGGGCTGCCTCCCCACAACGCTGGCTGCGCTGTGCTGGGAACGCCTGCCCTGGCTGGGCACTTTGGGGGGGAGGGCGGGGGGCGGGGCTAACCCTCAGGACGCTCTGCATCCGGGCATCCTTAGCCCTGTTGGAGGGGCTGGGTTCAAATCCTGACGAATATCTCTCTGCAACTTCAGTAGTAAGGCCCAACCCTCGGCGAGTATGGCTGTGCCATTCACCTCAGTTCTTCAAAAGAAAGTAAAGAAAGGGGAATCACCACATGATCCCCCCCCAGTTCCACTTCAGGGTGAATGAACGTCCCCTTCGTCCCCCTCAAATAGGAAGCAGGGTTTCAGAAAGAGGTCTGCATCTGCCTGCTAATGGCAGCGTTCCCTCCACGCCGAGTACACACACTGCGGTGTAGGTGTACCGTGGAATACCACTCAGCCTTAGAGGGGGGAAGGAAACGGCCGCGTGGATGAGCCTTGCAGACCGTGGTGGGGGGGGGGTGGCGGCGGGGGAAACGCAGTCGTGGAGGTGCAGCCTGATCTGGCTCGTCTGGGGTTGGCCCAACGGTCAGATGCAGGGATACAGGCAGGTAGCTTGGTGGATGCTGGGCGGGGAGCGGGAAGGGGGAGTTGGGGTTTAATGGGGACGGAGTTTCAGCTTGGGAAGACGGGCCGGTTGGGAGGTCGAAAGCGATGACGGTCGCGTGGTAGACTACAGATCCTTACAGATACACGAATCCTGCCGAGCGGTGCACTGACTGAGGTGGCAAATGCCTGTGGTGTGTGTTTAATCACAGAGGAAGGGAAGAGAACGAGAGGGGGGCCTCCTCCACAGGGCCCTGCGCGGCGTAAGGAGCGGGGTGTCCGTAAAAAGCATTGAGCGGTGCCCGGCATGGAGCCTGCTGTTTGCCCAGTCCTCTCTGGACAGGTCTCTGATCAAGCTCCCAGAGCTGGGCCGTGGCCCTGTGGACAGGAGCCCCGATGGAGTGGCCCGGGAGGCTGGTTCCCACCGAGCGCAGGCTGAGGCTCAAATCTCAGCCTGGGCCTCCCTGCTGTGTCATCTCAAGGGAGTTGGCGACCTCTGATCCATACAGTGGGGGTCCCAGGGCTGCCTGCCCCCCGGCACTCTGGGCAAGGGGATGGGGGGGGCTAACAGCTACGAGAGGGCCTGGAGGACTCTGTGTGAGACGGACAGTTTATCTGCCTGACGGTTCCTTGCAGACACTGCCGTGGAAACAGTGCGACAACCCCTGGAACACAGACCACTGCTTCTCCAACTACAGCATCGCCAACACCACCAACATGACCAGCGCCGTGGTGGAGTTCTGGGAGTAAGTGCTGGCGGCCGGGCCGGGGCAGGGGAGGTGCCGGCCGGCTATGCGGGACTTCGGGGTGAGCACTGCTCCCAGAGATGTAGGCCGAGGACAGGAGCCACCGAGGACGAGGCTCCTCTCCACCCTTGAGGGCTGGACCCCCAAGGGCCAGTCGGCACCAGCTGTGGCCTCCAGGGGTGAAGCCCAGACACAGAGCCGTGGCCGGCAGGAAGAACGTATCCCAGCATCCCTCTCTTCCGTGCTCTGCCTGCTGCGCCTCCGTTAGTCAAACTCAGTGCGAAGCCAGAGGACCAGGCCCAGCGCCGTCCCATTCCCAGTGGGCCGCGGGGGCACGCACAGCCCAGGGGCAGGGGCAGGGAAGGGCAGGGAAGGGCAGGGAGTGCCTCCGCCGGGCCGATGAAAGCAAACACCAAAGCCAGAGTCCCTGGGATTCATCCCGAAACCCGGGCCAGCCTGCCCTCAGCCTCCGCCCGCTCAGCTCCTGTGTGCGGATTCAGCCAACCAGAGATGGAACCCCCAGATAGAAGAGGGAGCCTGCCCTGAGCCCCGGGGGAGGCTCCCCTGGCCATTACGCCCTCCACGCCTCAGTGGATGGCGCCTGCAGAGCTCTGACTTCGGGGTGGGCGTGCTCGGTCGTCTGGAATGAGCCGAGGCTCCGGGCGGGGGTTGTGGGGGGGGGAGGGCGGGCATGCAGGCCCTCCGCAAACCCCGTGCTGGGCTCCAGTGAGGGCCTGGAGCCGCCAGGCATCCTGGAAGAAATCCCTGCGAATGACAAGGGATCCAGAGTCTCCTGGAGGACACGCACACCTGCCTGCGCACACACGCCTGCACACACACACACACACACACACGCACGCCATAGCCACGGCGATGGCCGCCCTGCCTCTGTCCTCAGGGACGCTCCTTGGTGTGCGGATCGGGGCTCTGGGCTCGCGCTGCCCACGTCTCTTGGTCATGCAGAAAGCAGCTGTTCTGGGCAGCTGGGACGTCCCGGGAGCAGCCTGGACGATCTGGGCCACTGGGGTGTGGGCCGGGCGTTAGGACAATGACCGCGGGGCCCTCGCAAGCGAACACTGCAGCCCGCCCCGCGGGCCGCTCTCGGCACGCCGCACTCCGACTCCCTAAGCGTCCCCTCAGCGCTGCCTGTGTGCCGGGGGACTGGGGATCCGGCGTGCAAATGGACGTGGTGGGGGGGGGGGCGGTCCGGTCCACACCCTGAGCCCCCTCGGTCGCTCCGGCTCCCCGTGGCTCCCCGTGACGCCCTCCCTCTTCCACTGCATGCCCAGGAGAAACATGCACCAGATGACGGACGGGCTGGACAAGCCGGGCCAGATCCGCTGGCCCCTGGCCATCACCCTGGCCATCGCCTGGATCCTGGTGTATTTCTGCATCTGGAAAGGAGTCGGCTGGACTGGGAAGGTAGGGGGGGGCGGTGTGGGCAGTGGGCCCCCCCCCCGGGGGACGGGATCTCTGCCTCCCGCCAGCCCTGCTGCACTGTGAGCTAAGCAGGTCCCGCGGCTCTCGGCCTCAGTTTCCTTGCCGGTAAGGTGGGAACGAGACAGCTGGCTGGCTCTGTCGGCCGTGCGACTTGGGGCGAGTGACGCTGCCCCTCAGAAGCTCAGCCTCCGCTGTAAAATGGGGCGGGGGAGCGTGCCTTTCAGCCTGTGGAGAGAATCCCGGGAGCCGGCGGCTTCGCAGAGCGTCACGGGGCCCGGCCGGGGCCACGCTTGTTATCTTTGTGTTTGTTAACGGTGGCGCGTGGCGAGCCATGCCGGGCCGTGGTGTCCAGGTAGGGGGGAGCAGAGCTGCACTCAGCACCCCACTTCTCATTTTCGCCCCTGCCCGGAGTTTGGGGACGAAGCCGCCAGGCCACTCCCAGCCCTGGCTGCGTGCATGGAGGTGTTAGAGCAAGTCCAGGCTAGAGGCGGGTGTGCCGCTGAGCAGGGCTGGCGGCAGGGAGTCTGGGCTTCCACGGGCTTCCGGAAGAACAAGACAGAACTTTACACCAGTTGCACACAGGGCCGTGGGCGGTGCCACTGGAACTGCTTTGTGTTGGGAGGGGACTGCGCCCCCCCCCCCCGTGACTCAGCCCCAGGCCCAATATCAGAACACATCTGTCTAGGAGTAGGGAGCAGAGGGGTACTGCACCCATGGTAGCACCTAGCACGTAGCACCAGCATCCCGGGGTGATACCTAGAGCTCCTCTACATAGGAGACTGAGCACTTGGGGACAGGAAGTAGGACCCGTCCCCTCACTGCATCTTTTGGAGGGTGCCAACCTACCCATCAGCAAGCCAGTGTTTATTAAGCACTTACTATCTGCCTGGATGCCAGATGAACACAGAAGAACAAGACAGGCAACATCTAATAAGCATGTTGATGTCCTCCACACAACCAGCCTTTCTGGGCAGCAGTCTGCCAAACAAGAGATAGTGAGGCTCAGAGAATGTAAGACATTAACCCAGAGTCACACAGCCTATAGATAACACATAGGTAATGTACGTATGGGTGTGTGCACGCATGACAGTACTGGGGCTTGAACTCAGGGCCTGGGCCTATCCCTTCCTTAGCTTTTTTCACTCAAGAGTAGCACTCTCCTGCTTGAGCCACAGCTCACTTCTGGCTTTTGGGTGGTTAAGTCTCAGACTTTCCCGCCCAAGCTGGCTTCACCTATATATGATCCTCAGATCTCAGCTCCTGAGTAGCTAGGATTATAAACCACCAGTGCCTGGCATGTGGTTGATTTTGAATCCCCTTTTTATAGTTCCTAGTACAGAGGGTTTCCTGTAGGCTGGTGCCTGGCTTTCTAACCCCCAAGGGTCTTAGAGACCAGCCGAGGAGAAACACTAATTCAGAGAGCGACTCAAGCTGTCTAGCAAATGGGGTCACATCAGACTATGATAGCAAGGGTCACCGAGCTTGAACATCATTCAGCCGTAAATGAGCAGAGAGCGGCAGCTTTGCGTAGCACCAGTCACATGACTCTCAACAGACAGGAATGAGACACCGGTTTGAGCATACAAGGAAGCTACCCTGCGGTGCTGGAGGGGTTCCATTGCCAGAGGCAATCAGGTGACACGAGCAAGTTTATTTCTTCTCACTCTGGAGTTCCACTGCTAGAACTTCCCCCCAAGGGTAATATAACGATCTTGTAGCTAGAGATTTATATACAGAAGTGTTCCATGTGGTATTTAGCGTCACTTAAAAGTGGAGGAGGTATAAACGGGTGGTGGTTCTGGATCTATAATTAAGAGCCACATTGTTCCTGAAACTGTGAAACAATGTTTAGGCAAAATAGATAGAAACAAAACTATGTAGCTACTGGGGCACTGGCAGCTCATGCCTGTAATCTTAGCTACTCAGGAGGCTGAGATCTGAAGACTGAAGTTTGAAGCCAGGTGACAAAGTCCATGAGGTGGTTGTCTCCAGTAACCACCAAAAAGCCAGAAGTGGAGCTGTGGCTCAGCTGGTAGAGTGCCAGCCTTGGGCAAAAATAGCTAAAAGACAGTTCTCAGGCCCTGAGTTCAAGGCTGCATGCCGGCACATCACCATTTTAGCTTGGTACATCGCGTGTGAAAATGTAACCTAGTGTTGTGAGCCTCCTTTTGCAAGAAGCATGGCCAGACGGCGTAGAGGAGGAGCCCTGAAATGTTAAACCTTCGTGGGCTTATGGCTGCCAGACAAACACCGGGTGCGCTACCCTTTGATCTAGGTCTCCGGGATCGACAGGAGCCCTGGCTCTTGTGTAA
Organism: Perognathus longimembris pacificus; assembly: GCF_023159225.1. NCBI lineage: Eukaryota > Metazoa > Chordata > Mammalia > Rodentia > Heteromyidae > Perognathus > Perognathus longimembris. The sequence continues at coordinate 68,617,767 of NC_063170.1, forward strand.
CTTCTAGGGGCTGTGGGAGGAATTGAACATCCTCCCATCGCTACGTGCATTACCTGGATCATGAAGAAACTTAGAAACGAGCGAGGAGACGGCCAGGCTTCGAGCCGGCTGGTCTGGAGGGGCCTCAGCCCCGGAATCCGGGAGGGCTTCCTGGCGGCGTGGGCCCCAAGCCTGGAGCCTAACAGGTCCTGGGGTGGGCGAAGGTGGGGTGCCGGGTGCTGGCAGAGGCGCCACCCCTCCCCACTCTCCTCCCAGGTGGTCTACTTCTCCGCCACGTACCCCTACGTCATGCTCATCGTCCTGTTCTTCCGCGGAGTGACGCTGCCCGGCGCCAAGGAGGGCATCCTCTTCTACATCACGCCCAACTTCCGCAAGCTGTCCGACTCCGAGGTGCGGGCTCCCCAGCCCCGGGCCTGTGCTCCTACCTGCCCGTGGGCACCGCGGGGGGTGGGGGGTGGGGGTGGGGGGGCTGGGGCTGCCCCGGTGATTGCGCTTACCCACGAGTATCATCCTGGCCAGGTGTGGCTGGACGCAGCCACCCAGATCTTCTTCTCCTACGGGCTGGGCCTCGGGTCCCTGATCGCGCTGGGGAGCTACAACTCCTTCCACAACAACGTCTACAGGTACCAGAGGGCCCGGGAGTGCCTGGGCCCTGGCCACGCCTATTGGTGGCCACACCCATAGCACACACACACCCCCCCCCCCACCATGCCCTGGAGATCACCGGCTTGAAGGCCCGGCGCTGGCCTTGGTCACCCGCCTCTCCCTGAACCCCCTCTCCCCCCCCCCTCCTGGCTCCGCCCTCCCCAGCTGGCTTGGGACCTCCCCCTCTGGGGCCCGCCTACTCCTTAGTGACCACACTCCCAGCCCCTCCCTCCCCTGACTGACCCCGCCCCCCCCCCCCCCCCTCCAGGGACTCCATCATCGTCTGCTGCATCAACTCCTGCACGAGCATGTTTGCGGGATTCGTCATCTTCTCCATCGTGGGCTTCATGGCCCACGTCACCAAGAGGTCCATCGCCGACGTGGCTGCTTCAGGTCAGCACCGCGCACGGGCACGCCTACGCACACGCACACACGCGTGGCGTGGGATGGGCTCCCGAGGAGGAGAGGGCCTGGCACGCCGGCCTCGGGGTCTGTCCTGGAGACCATCCGCTTGGGCCCAGCCAGGCCGTGGTCACCTACCTGCTACAAAGACCCCCTCCCCCCCCGGCCTCCCCCATACCCCGTGCTCCCTGGCTCAGGGCACAGCCCATGCCCGGGCCGGGCCGCTCAGCAAGCCTCCCCTCCTGCCTCCTGTGTCTCCGCGCCTGGCCAGGCCACCGGGGGCCCCTCTGGGGCACAGTGGCCCCCGTTCTTGGATGGCTCTCTTCCCTCGGGTACACCCACCGTAGCCTCCGGCCCCCCACGGCTGCCTTAAAGCTGACAGGCTGCCAGGAAGACAAGCTGGGCTAAGTCTGGGGAGGCGGCGGTGCTGTGGCGGCGCGTCACCCCACTCTGCCTTTTCTTCTGCCTTACCCCCGCCCTGCCCCAGGCCCCGGGCTGGCCTTCCTGGCGTACCCAGAGGCGGTGACCCAGCTGCCCATCTCTCCTCTGTGGGCCATCCTGTTCTTCTCCATGCTGCTCATGTTGGGGATCGACAGCCAGGTGAGTCCCCCACCCCTGCGCCTCGGGCCGGGGACTGCAGCCTCCCCCGGTCTAGGAGTGGGGAGAGGGGAGCACTCCCAGAGCCCCATGAAAATGACCAAGAAATCCAGACTTGGGGACGGTGTCACTCCGTGAGACGTCAGGAAGCCAATGCCCCCACGCTCCTGAAGGGGAAGCCGATGCCCCAAGAGGGGGACCTGTCCCGAGGCCACGCAGCGAGCCAGTGGCGGGACCCACTGGCTTCCGGGGCAGGCTCCTTGTCTTGCTGTACGGAGGGAGGCTGGGGGTGGGCTGGGAGCAGCGGCGGGCGGCTGACCTCGGCTCCCGCCTCTCTCGAGTTCTGCACTGTGGAAGGCTTCATCACGGCCCTGGTGGACGAGTACCCCAGACTCCTCCGCAACCGCAGGGAGCTCTTCATCGCTGCCGTCTGCGTCGTCTCCTACCTGATCGGCCTCTCCAACATCACTCAGGTAGACCCCCACGGCCGCCGGCACGCCCGAGAGCAGGCCCAGGGCCTCCTCTCAGCCCCGTCTTACCCGCCTGCCATCCCTGCCCCGAACGCCATCCATGCCAAGCCCTGTGAGCAAGCTGTCGAGGTTTCCGGGGAGCCAGGCTGGGGGAGACACGGACGCTGAGCTAGACAGTAGAGGATAAAGCGCCAGCATGCAGCCCCTTGGCCTGGCTTGGGAATGATTCACAGAGAGGAGGAGTCAGAGAGGGAAACGGGAATCAGGACTTTGACGCTCACATAGACCCCTTTCATCATAACCCGTGTGTGTGCATGTGTGTGTGTGTGCGTGCGTGCGTGTGTGTGTGTAAATTGAGATATGTTCACTGCATTCAAGGCATTCCTAGTCTGGCAAACTGTACAATAAATATAAGCGACCCGAAATCCATGAGCTTAGCGAACCTTAGGTCTGACTTGTCCCGATCCAGAGTTAGGACCCCTTCATGCCTGCGTGCATCCATACACGCCTGCTAAGAGGCAGGTGCGAGCCTCAGTTTCCAATTCAACATGACGGACACTGCCACGTCTGCTGTCTTTGGAGCTCGCATGTGGGTGGGCAAGACTGACATAGAGATTAGACGGTGTCCATGAGGAAAAGGGCCCTGGGATCGGCAGGGCTGGGAGGGACTCTACCTCAGACAGCTGGTCAGGAGAGGTGTCTCTAAGGATGCGACCGTTGATCCCGACCTCGGTGCAGAGGAATCGGGGAATCTCCGGAAAGAAAGCACAGTAGGCGTGAAGGCCCTGTGGCAAGAGTGGGCCCAGGGAGCTTGGAGGACAGCAAGGAGGCCAGTGTGGCAGGGACAGGAGGGAGAAAATGGGCGGTGTGTGTGTGTGTGTGTGTGTGTGTGTGTGTGTGTGTGTGTGTGTAACCAGTCCATGGAGGACCTGCGCTTCGATTTGAATTGGTATCTGCGAGAGATCGTTCTTACGTAAGCCCGGGAAGGTTTCAGGCATGGGAGGGGCACATCCAGCACATTCCTTGTTGTATAACCTGGACGTTTTCTTCCCAACTCCCAGACAGTGAATACCCACATCTGGTCATGCCCAGTGCTTCCTGCAGTCTGCCCCCAGGTTTTCTTGCTGTCGTGTAGCCTCTCCAGGCTCCCAAGCTGAGCGCCTTCCCTTAGGTACGGGGTGGGGTGGCACTCATCTTCCTTTGCTCTTTCAGGGGGGCATCTATGTCTTCAAACTTTTCGATTACTACTCCGCCAGTGGCATGAGCCTGCTGTTCCTTGTGTTCTTCGAGTGTGTCTCCATTTCCTGGTTTTATGGTGAGTGTTTCCTCATTTTCTTTCCTTTCCTCCCTCCCTCCCTCCCTCCCTCCCTCCCTCCCTCCCTCCCTCCCTCCCTCCCTCCCTCCTTCCATCTTCATTCAACAACTACAACTGTCATCTTCAGCCTCCCATAAGCCTCCCACAGAAGCCCTGCATTTCGAATATACAAGAACACTTAATTACATCCATTAAAAAATAGAAGCTAGAATTTTGGGCCAGTTTGGAGATTAAAAAGAAAAAGGTTTGTTTGACATTTTTATCTGGATAAAAAAGGATATCCAACGGATAAACAAAGACGGAAGTTTATGTCTCCTAATGCCAGCCGTCAATCCAAGGACGCAGTCCCTCAGGCTTAGCAGCGAGGGAAGTGGATTTCCTTTGTTTCTTTCCGTAGCCAGCCGCCATCTCCTGGGCCTGCTTCCCGGCACTCTTGGGGATGGCAGCAAGATGGAATGCCCCGGGAGAGAGATGGGGTGGTCTCTGGCTCCTCCATGCTGCTACATCTGCTCCCCGTCACTCTCCCTTCTTCCCACTGACTGGCCCGGGTCCTCGGTGGCTTGGCCTGTGAGCCGAGCTCTAAGCCACCCCGTGGGCTTAGTGGCGTTCTGCTGTGTGAGGTTTGCAGTCCTCAGCAGTGTCTCTCGGTGACGGAGCATTGGGGCGGGCTGCCAGAGGCATGGCCGGGACCAGGGACCCGTGGGAGGAACGTTGGAGAGGGGACGCAATGTGTACGTGTTCTTCCCACCGAGGGGAATCGGCCATTGGCAAATAGTTCAGTTTCCACAGCACGGGTCCCACATTGCAGTGTGGGGCTCCCAGGAAGTGAGGGGGCCCGCTGGTGGCGGCCCGGGGGCTGCGGTAGAGCCGGGCTCTGAACGCACCGTCCCCACAGCTCAGCCTTCCTCCCGCTCTTGCCCCAATGTCCCAGGTGTCAACCGGTTCTATGACAACATCCAGGAGATGGTTGGCTCCAGGCCCTGCATCTGGTGGAAGCTGTGCTGGTCCTTCTTCACCCCCATCATCGTGGCGGTAAGGACGGGGCGTGGCCAGGGTGATCACCGCGCGTGTCCCTCGTCTGCGGGGCCCCTGTACTGAAGCCTGGCTCGCCTGGCTCGTGGCGGGATTCGGGACTCAGGCGGCTCCTCCGTCACACGCAGGCGGTGTCCGCAAGCGAGGGCTCTGCTCAGGGACGGAGGCTCGCTGGCCTCGAGGTGTGGGAGGGGCTTTGCCGGGCCCGTCTGGGTGGCTGACCTCTTCCTTCCTCCTCCTCTTCCTTCCTCCGGCCCCCAGGGCGTGTTCCTCTTCAGCGCCGTGCAGATGACGCCTCTCACCATGGGGAGCTACGTGTTCCCCAAGTGGGGCCAGGGCGTGGGCTGGCTCATGGCCCTGTCCTCCATGGTCCTCATCCCCGGCTACATGGCCTACATGTTCCTCACCCTGAAGGGCTCGCTGAAGCAGGTGAGTGCTGCTCCCCTCCCCTCCCCCCCCCCCCCCCCCCCCCCGGCGAGTGTGAGAGGCGACCCGGGCTGAGCCAAGCAAACAGTCCTGCATAGACTGAAGAGGGGTCACTAAGGAGAGGACTGGAGGTAAACTGAGGCAGAAAGAGTGCTCCTAGGGGGGGGGCAGGGAGGAGGAAGCCCTGCTCCTGGGAGGCTGTCGGGGGTGGGGGGGCTGGTCAGGGGTCACTGCCGGGTGCTGACTGGCAGCAGGTGGGGGTGGGAAGTCGGGGAGGGGTCTGCAGGACACGGCGGTGGCAGGGGATGGGTGTAATGGCGGGCCCGCAGGACCTGGCTGTCTAAGGACCTTGCCTGTCCCTTCCCCCGCCACCCCCCCCCAGCGCCTCCAGGTCATGATCCAGCCCAGCGAAGACATCGTGCGCCCCGAGAACGGTCCCGAGCAGCCCCAGGCGGGCGGCAGCTCAGCCAGCAAGGAGGCTTACATCTAGGGGTGCAGGGCCGTTCACCGACCCCGGGCTGCCACCCCGCCCAGCCGCACTGGCCACCACTTGACCACTGAAGATACCCTGTCTCCACTACCTCAAGTGGCGGGTCCAGACACCATCACCAGGCAGAGAGGGGAGGTGGGTCGGGCAGCCCAGCCCTGGCTGTACAGCGGGCGGCTTCCAGCAGGCTGCGTGACCTTCTCACGGGCCCTGAGCGGTCCGTGGCCGCTCCCAGCCGCCACCCTTGCTCATTTCTATCCTGCCAGTGACTGTGGCCCAGGAAGGCCACACACGCCTGGCTTTTCTTCCTTCCTGACTGTTCTCTTCCCGCCAGATCTGACTGTTAGCTGGGCCGTTGCCGGTCGCCAGGAGCCCGGGGGGCGGCTCTGGCGGCAGGGCAAGGTCCTTTCTTAGGTGGAGCCTGCAGCCAGGCGCCCCTTGAAGCAGCAGGGAGCCAGTGGGGCTCTGCTATTCCAGTTTCTTATCTTCTCCTTCCCAAGGCAGCTTGACAAAACCACCCCAGAGACCTCAGTTGTCTGGGCAGAGTCTTCCTGTCTCTGTCCCCCAGAGATGGCTGCCCGCTGGCCTTCTGATGGGACCTGGCCCGGCCTCCGGTCCACAAGGGCTCTGCTGGCTAGGATAGAGCTACAAGCACAACTCTTTCGGTGACCATTCCTCGGGACCTGACCCCGGCAGGTCCCGTTTCCCTGAGCTACCCCCCAGTTCATAGAGCACAGAACCCCTCACAGGAAAGCCAGGGTAAAGGGTCTGGGCCAGGAGGGGTCTGCCTGCCCCTCGGTTTCCCTCTTCAATATGACACACTGCCACCCCTTCCTGCTGCTGTCTCCCCCACCGGTCTCCGGGATCCCTGGCTGCCACTCAAATCCACCCACCCGTTGAGGAGCCAGTGTGAAACCAGAGACCCCGCCCCGCCCCGCCCTGCACCTTGCTGTGCTACCCAGGGTGCACCTGGCCCACCCGGCGTTCCTTGTTGCTTTCTGGAATTGGGCTCCAAGCTCGGCCTTTCTCATTGGCTGAGAGGAGGGTTCCCGTAGCAAAGCCTGTGTCCTGCCCGGTAGTTCCTTAGCCCTGTAGCTCATAAACTCTTGTTCTATGACTAATCCTTAATAACTATGGTGAATAACTGTGACTGTGGGTTTTGTTTTTTTTAATCTCTTGTTGTTGTTCTCATCTGAAAAGTGACCAGCATAGCTGTTCTTGCAATAGGGTATTACCCTGAGAATATTAAGCACATTATTGTAGAGAATAAAAACACATATGCACATAGAACCGCACATCCATCCTCGCGTGTGGTATCACGTAGGCACCCACACCCTCTTTCCTGTGGCCGTCTGTACAGTAGTCTCCTTGCTAAGTCATCCCCGGTGCCCAGTGGCGAAACTGTGGTCCAAGTGCATAGGTATTGTTAGGTTCTAGGGTTTACAGTGGCAGGACCTTACACTGTATGTCATGGCTCCAGCCCCACCTGTGTCTGAATTACTTAGAATAAGGGCAAGGAGACTTCTCACTTGCTCTGTGTGTTCAAGTCTTGAAGCCAAGTCTTTCTAACACAAATGCAGCATATTTATGTCTGTAAGCAACTCTGAAATGTTTGGCAAGAAATCCCCTAATTGATTTCCATCCAAACTTACCTTCTAGAGCACAATATTAAGTGTCCGTACAATTACTGTTAAGAACTGTGAATATGTGTAACTTTTTTTTTTTTTAGTATTTACCCCGGGGGGGAAAAGATATTGTATTATCATTATATGCTTTTTTTTTCTTTTTGCAATAAGGATTTATTCTCAGAACACCAAGTAAATTTATCTCTATATAAAAAGTATATGTAATATATGCATATTCAAACTATATACAGAGCCTGTTTTAAAAAAAAATCACAATATTATTTAGTAAAATATCTGTTCTATGGACCAAATGTAAAATATTTATAAATGAAGATGCATTTTAAATGTCTATAAATGGTGTTATAACTAGAGCACGGGTGTTATGTAAGTTCCTAAGAATTTAGAGGAAACATAATAAAGGTTCTATGACACGCAAACACAGACCTTCAGCATTTGTTTCCTCCTTTGTGCCAGTCCTGGGGCTTGAAATCAGGGCCTAGGCACTATTATGCCTTAGCTTGTTTTTTTGTTTCAGGATGGTACTCCATCACTTGAGCCACACCTTCCTGCGTGGTGCGTGTGTGTGCGCGCACGTGTGTGTGTGTGTGTGTGTGTGTGTGTGTGATTGGAGCTAAGAGTCTCACGGACTGCCTTTGCCCCTCTGGCTTTGAATATCTGTGCTCAGATCTCCGCCTCTCGAGTAGTCAGCATCCCAGATGGGGGTCCCCGGGGCCCCATCTTCACTCCTTATGCATGGAATGGGCCTGGCAGGCCTCTGGCATAAGAACAGCAACGTCCAGTGACACACTGAGCTCACCCCAGCAGAGAGACACCTGGACTCAAGAGTCTAGCATCATGGACTTCCCCGAGGTTTTAGGATGAAGTTGTAGGCTGGCTTTGAATATGTGGGCTGAAGGGGCCCTCCTGCCTCAGTTTACCCTGCACAACAGCGGCGCCAAAGCAGCGGCGCCTCTGATGTCCCTTTCCTCAGACACAGCGCCCCGACACTGCCTTGTTCCCGACGGCCCCCGCGTGGCCCCCAGACCTGCAGAGGCCTCTCCCTTACTGCCATGCAGAGGAGGGAATCCTGAGGCGTGCAGGGCTTTTTTTTTTATGTTCTTGTCGTCGGTAGGGCGTAAGCTGTGGGCCCGGGCGCTGTCCCTGAGCTCTTCGTGCTCAAGGAGAGTGCTGTACCGCCTTGAGCCACAGCTCCATTGCTGGTTTTCTGGTGGTAGAGATGAGAGTCTCACGGACTTTCCTACCGAGGCCGACCTTGAACCACCATCTTCAGATCTCAGATCTTCAGATCTCTTACAGGTGTGCACCACCTTCACCTGGCTAGAAATGTCGTGCGATCCCAACTGTAACTTGGTTTCCACTTCCACTTGTGTACAGTAAGGTCATCGCTGTCCTCATCCTCGTCCGCGCCATCCTCATCATCCCGTTAGAGAAGCACTTGTTGGCATTTGGACCTTTGCTCCTCTTCAAATAGGCCCGAGGCGTCTCAGAGCCAGGGCGTTCCTTTACCTCACCACTATGCTACATGGTAGCAAATTCAGAACATTTCCTACTATTATAACATTGTCTCAGCTAAATTCATTTTCTCTAGTCATCCCCATGGTGTCCTGTATCCTGACTTTGGTCTGATCCAAGATTCAGTCCAAGATCACGTTTTTCAAAGTGCTGTCCGGTGACTTTGCAGATATTTTTGAGCCTGTGTCATCTGCCAAGCAGAATTGACACGGCCAACCCTTAAATTCACAGAGGGCTGCGTGACATGTTCCCAGAACTCTGTCGATGAAAAGCAGCAAGGCCTCTCTCTCTCAGTCACTCTGCTCTTTTCAGAAACAACAGCCAGGGAAGGTGTCAGGAGCATTTAAAAGAAAAATAAGAAGAAGGAGAAGGAATGTGTTTTTCCCTCTGAAGAGCAAACAGGGTTCAAGATGGTACCTGGATAAGGGGCCTTAGTATTTCACCGCTTCCTACCTTGGCTCTTCTTCCCTCTCTGCTGTCTGTGGCTGGCCGGCCAGAGCTCTTCCTAGACCCCCTTCCCAGAGCCTGGAGTACTTACAGCTCCAGTGTAAAACAAAATTCGGAAGGGGTTTCTCCCCCTTTTAACAGTCCTGACGATTCTCTTAGATTCCACACTTTTCCTCCCTGTCCTGGGTCACGCAGTACTTCCAACTTCTCTCCTTTCTAGCTTTTCAAAGGAAACTTGGTCACAGGCTAGCTAGAGAACTCCAGATTGGGAATAATCTTGAGAAGACATCTGGTTCTTTTAGAAGCATGACTTGCTTAGTCGGGTGTGTGTCCAACCGCGGTGTGCACTGGCATCTGCTGGGGATGCTTGTGTAAATGCAGACTGTGTTTCACCAGGTCCTGGGTGAATGTTGACTTCCTGCACTTCTAGGGCATTGCTGGTGGCCCTGACCTTCCGCTTAGCGTAACACAGACCCAAAGAAAAGCCCAGCGGCCGTGGAGATCGCACCCTTCACTTAGACAGGAAACTCGAAGCCAAGAAGTTTGTCCACTCAAAATTTTCCAGAGACCACGGATTCAGGTGTAGGTGGAACCGAGTGCTCAAAGGTTCCTTGCACGGGCCACCCCGCGGCTGTGACCCTTGCTCTGGGTTCTAGTGGCGGGGCACTGGAGAAGAGTCGGGTGTGTGTCCCAAGTATGGACGTGATGCAGGGAAAGGCTTTCCCCACAGCCCCAGAGGTAGCAGTGTCACCGCTGGCCTTGCTTGTGTGGACCACTGGGACCAATGCCCTCCTGGCCCCAAACAGCACGTGTGCAACAGCACCGAGCGAGCTCCTAGCATATCAGTCCAGCTCCTTGTGTTTACACCGTATCTAGAACGCAGTTCCACCTCCTTCCTCTGGCCTAGGATTCTCGTGACCGCTCTCTTAACTTTCTCACCTTCTTGGATACCACTCACCCCTTTGTTCATGGCAAGCCTGCTCCCTGTCCCGTAAGCCACCCAACCTTGTTCCTGTCACAGACCGTTGCACGCACTGCTCCCTCTTCATGGGGGCACCACAGATGCCTTGATTTAGCCAGGAATGTCAGAATGACACTGGAGAAAGGGCCACCTAGGCACGGAACCAAAGGATGACCTCGCTATGGGAACTTTGTCTCAAACTGTAGTTGGAAGTCTGCCCAAATCTTTAAGATGGGAACGAGTGGGATTGTAAGGATGAAGGGTAGAGGAAGCAAAAGCAAAGTGCTTGGAACACAGCTGGGCAGAAAGCCACCTGCTCCTCCACATTCGGGACGCAGTACTTTGTGCTTGCTGTTTCCTCTGTCCTCATGGCCGGTTCCTTTCTTTATTGAGGTCTCGGTTGAAATGTAACCTCCTCACTGAGGCCTCCCCTGAACGCCTCCCTCATTGCTCTGTTCTCTGGCCGTTCTTTATTTTTATCATTCCTAACACTTATATCCTTATTTGTTTGTTACACACACACACACACACACACACACACACACACACACACACTGTAAAGGAGGATGAAAGCTTTTTCTACTTCACTTCTGGGTCCTAAATGCCAATACACAGTAGGAGCTCGGTATAGGAATGGTGGGTGGGTAGATGATGAATGGATGAGTAAGATGATGGTGGATGGATAAGCAGGTAGACTCATGGATGGATAGATGGTTGGGGGTGAATGGCTGGGTGGATGAATGAAGGGACGGGAGATTTTTGAGTGGATGGACCCGTCGGGAGATGGGTGTGTGGGTGGGTGGACAGGGAATGACAATATGACCGTGGTGGTATGTATCAACCCTCCGTGTGAGTTCTGGCTCTGCTGCTTACACTCCGTGCCACTCTGAGCACATTACTTCAAGCTCTTTGTGCCCCAGTCTCCTCATGAAATTACTATAAACGTCAGTGAATTAAAATAAGGACAACACACAGCCCAGTGCCTGGCCCCAACTGAGCACTGGGCGTTGTAGCAACAGTTGCTGAGCTCTTCCTCTTTGGTAAGGGCCTCTTCCCCACCCAGAGCCCTATGGTTCGAAGGTTTTGTCTTTCAAACTGTCAATAAGTAAACTGTTTCTCTCCTCCTTTTCATTAATCAGATGTGGCTGCTAATTAGAGCTCCTGATTGGCGTGAGGTAACCAGGGTGACAGCACTGAGCTGAAGCCATTCTGGGCTAATGCAAAGAAACATGGCATTTGGGAGCCTCGGCTTCCCCTGGCGGCGGGGAGTTCTGTGACTTCCTCCAGGCTCTCTAACGTAGAGAAGAGGTTCCGCCTGGCCTGTTGATCTCTCCTCCAGGGTCTTCACAAGCCCCGGGCCTAGCCTGGGGCTTTCAGCTCCATCAGCCCACAAAATGTGTAGCTGCACACTTAGTAATTCTTCCTCTTTCAAATCAGAGCCATCCAGACTTCTTTGAGGGACCTTTTCCAGGTTGGATGGCTCCAACCCTTGGTCTGGCTTACAGGAAAAGAGCAGCGAAATGGCTCACAGTGGTAAAAGTTAAAATGTATGTACAGCTCGTGTGTGTCCTCTTCAAGTAAACGCACAGCAGTACAGTTGGAGAGTGCAAGGGTTGGGGGATGATGCAAGGGTCTGCGCAGTTTTAAAGCTGCTCATTAGCTCCTCAGCTCAGGAAAACTGAGTCCACTTTCACTCTCCCTAGAAGTTTCCCTCCCCCCCCAGTCCTGGGGCTTGAACTCAGGGCCTGAGCACTGTCCCTGAACCTCTCAGTGCTCAAGGCTAGCATTCTACCACTTGAGCCACAGTGCCACTTCCGGCTCTTTCTGTGTGTGTGGTGCTGAGGAATCGAACCCAGGGCTTCATGCATGCTAGGCAAGCGCTCTACCACTAAGCCATGTTCCCAGCCCCCTCCCTAGAAGTCTCAAAAACAAAAGTCTTAAAAAAAGACCTGGTTCCCCTCCCCACCCCCAATTTAATAGCTAAAGATACCTTAAAAGTGAGCCGTCTGTGAGTTGCACTGAGGATAGACTTTTTTTTTCCCCCTTCTGGGTTTATTTGGTGGTGCATACAGTCTCTTGCTTGTGCATATATTTTAAATAGCACTGTGCTCACTTCCCATTCCAGTGGGAAAATCCCTGAGGTAATCAGGTTTGAGGAGGAAGGTTGCTTTGGGCTCATGGGTTCAGCAGTTCGAGTCCACGGTTGGTTGGCCTGTGGTAACGGTCCATCATGGCAGGAGCTCATGGTGGAGGAGGGCTCCGATTGGACCATACTGACGACTTCCTGTGAGGTCACACGGCCCCTCTGCCCTCAGCAGCCAGCCCACTCCCGGGCTCAGCAAACCATCCCCAGGACACCTTCAGGCTCCAGAAGCCATCGCCGGGACTGCAGGCTTGGAGCCGGAGCGGCGGCGGCAGTATGGCATTGGCGGCGCCCTGAGTCATGACCCCTCGGGGCGGCTCTGTGAGCCTGAGCTCTGCACCAAGCATCTCCCAAACATTTCCTTAGTTGGCCCCCAGGACAACCCCATGGGTACAAATGGCCTTCACCAGGCGCCCCCTTTCCACGCACACCTGCTTCCGGTGCACAGCCTGCCTGACATTTACCCAGCGCCTTGCCTGTGTCCCAGACATGGATATTTATTTTTATAATGAGAAATGCATCATAAGCTATGTTAAAAAAAAAAAAAAGTCCCACGAAGTCCCCTGGACTTGCCACCGTGGAGGAGGACAAGTGAGTGACGAGTCTCGTGATCCGTTTCTATTAAGGACCGTGCACATTTTGCTGTTGGAGGAAGTGTTCTTATGCTAAAAAATGCTAATGGGACGTGAGCCAGGGGACCAATGGTGATGGACAACTCTAAGAATAGCTGGCATGATCTCTGGGGAAATCAAGGGTCCCGGTGAGGTTTTCACTGGGTGTTTATCACCTGGTGTTGTCGAGGGAGTGTCTTGAGACCCTGTTTGGGGGGTGGGTGTCACCCCTGGCTGCCGGGGACTTGAGGCAGAGGGGGCAGGCTACCCCTTGGAGCACACGCGGGGCCGGGGCCGTCCCGGCTAGACCACCTGGCGTACCAATGAAGGGCGTCTCCTCCATCCGGGCCCTCCGAGCAGCTCAGGGCTTGATGGGGAGTGCCAGCGGCCTGGACTCAGCCAGGGCCCCTTCCCTGCACAGGGCTCTGATCCCAGGACTGCGGGGAACCGGAAAGGACACCCACCCTCTGGGTGCCCGCTCTGTGTCCGGCACTTTCTCGTGGAATCCTGTTTACTCCTTGCCATGAACCTGTAAAACGATGGCGCTGGCTCTTCTGTAAACTGAGTATCCTCAGGCTGGGAGAGGGAAGCCATCCCTTGAGGCCGAGTCTTCCCACTGCCCCTGCAGGGGCTTTCCCCCCAGGTACCCAGCCCAGGACACAGTGTGCATGGCGGAGGTCATTTTCCCTGGCCTCTGCCTCTGCCCCACCAGAGGCCTGTACCGCACTTGTAGGCCTTCAGGGGCACCGCAGCAGAGCTGCGCCCGCCGACTTCAGACCCGGCCGTCCCGCACTTGCCCTGAGGCAGAACACAGAACTTCCACTGAGCCTTCAGAAGGGAGCTTCGAGCCAGCAGTGCACAAAGGGATCAGAGCGCGTGCTGGAGGCGATGCTGAACTCCCGGCCCCGACTCACACGCTGTGAACCTACACGAATCTGACTCGTGTCTGGCGATTGCATTGTGACAAACCCCACAAGCCTTTCCTGTCAGAGAAAGCCGGCCACATGTCCCGTCCAGACGTGCTGCCCAGCGCCACGCAGGACCCCACGTTGAAGGAGAGCCAGCAGAACAAACAGCCCGTGCTTACCCAAGCTCCAAGGTCAAGAAGAGAACGATGATGGGGCTGGGGATATAGCCTAGTGGCAAGAGTGCCTGCCTCGGATACACAAGGCCCTAGGTTCGATTCCCCAGCACCACATATACGGAAAACGGCCAGAAGCGGCGCTGTGGCTCAAGTGGCGGAGTGCTAGCCTTGAGCGGGAAGAAGCCAGGGACAGTGCTCAGGCCCTGAGTCCAAGGCCCAGGACTGGCCAAAAAAAAAAAAAAAAGAAGAGAACGATGGAGGCATCGTTTGCACAGACACAAGGACCGGGGGCCGCAATGCAAACTCCTGAATTGGATCCCGGGCAAAACAGCTTTGCTTTCCTTTTGCCTTTTGGTATGAAGGACCTTGGGGGAACAATGGGTGAAATCTGAATAAGGTATGTGGATGAGATAATCTTGCGTCTGGGTTAATTTCTTGATTTTGATCCATGCACTGTGGTTATGTAATGATTTCTTTGCACTTAGGAGACACACGTTGAAGGACGCAGGAGAGAGAGGACAGCATGGCTATGGCTTAATCTCAAGTGACTCAGGAAAAAAAAATATAAAGTGCAGTGAGAGAAGACAACAAAGCAGGTAAATGAGGAAAACAATGTAGAGAAATGATGCGACTTTCTTAAAAAAAAACAAAACATCTTCAACAAACGAACGATTGAATGAAGCCTCAGAGTGTTCTAGTACCCTCGGGGGCCCAAACGGTATCAGAGGTGGGAGGTGGAGCCTGGGCTTGGGGGCGGGCCGGCTGCCTGGCAGGGTGGGTAGTGAGCTGCCCGTCCCTGGACGCGTGTGGAGGAAGGGGCTGGCAGTGACCGGCGGGGCAGCCGGTGGCCCCTGCGAGCAAAGCAACCCAGGAAAGCAGAAACCTGAAGACGCGTCTTTGCTCGTTTCTCGCACCCCCCTCCCCACCCCCCAGGAGGAACATTTTCTGGAGGGCATGTTGCCAAGTCCAAGTCGGGACATTAAAACAGGGATTTGGAAAACTGGCCTTTGCACATGATTATGAAGCTGACGCTTTCCAAGGAAACGGTTCCTCACTGGCTTTCATCTAAAGCAAGCCAACTGCCCCCTGCCGGACGGGTCACGAGAGGCGCAGCCGGTGCTCATCGCGGCTTCGGAGCCGGCCGCAACGTCAGAACCGCGCTCCTTCAGCGGCGGCCGGGTCCGGGCTCCTACCCCAGCGCCCTGACTGGGACTTCTCTCCCCCCACAGCGACGCTCAACTCGAGCAGCCTTTCCATCCCGGGTGCTGGAGCCCCAGCCCCGGTCCACCTGGCCTTCCCCGCCCTCGCTGCGCTCCACCTCCCGCTCCAGACCCTTGAGCGCTTTTGCTTTTGCCACATGCAGGCAGCAAGTTCTCTGAGGCCTAAGACAGGAAGTCCGAACCGCTGCCCCCACCCGCCAGCTGCCTCTACTGCCCCAGAATCGCGTTCGGCGTCCTGGCGAGGCCCGCAGAAGCCCCGTCTGTGATTGGGTCTGCTGCGTTCAGCCACACGCACCTGCCCTCGTGTCTCCCGCTCACCGGGCTCATCCGTCTCCGGCCCTGCTAGGTAAGTTCTCCCTCATCTGTTCGTACCTCTAGAGCCGTCTAGGCTCTCCTGTCCCCCCCCCCCCACAGAGCCTTTCCTTGCACCAGCACCCCCCATCTTCCTGGGGGGGAACCTCTGCACTTACCCAGCTGGGCGCGGGTGGACCATGGTCTCATTCCCCAGCTCCACGCTGTAGGGATGGGGACGTTGACTGGGTCACCCTTGTCTGCCCAACGCCGGTCATGTTGCACGCGTCCTCGCTTAGTCTATGGCCTCGCTCCGCACAGTTTCGATCCTTGGTGGTGTAAAGACATGGCGTGGGTAACTGCAGTCATGAGCGTTTCATGGGTGTTAAGGTGCGTGACGTTCTGGGTACTGCGGTGAAAGCCCGTGGCGGCCCCTTCCATCCACTCACCCGCTAGGCAGGCCTGACCGCAGGGGCCGCCACGGGCTTCCTGCCCAAGCGGCACAGTAGCTTCCTTGCCTCGTCATTCGCCTCGCACCGTCCCATCCACCGGGCACAGCCCCGTTGCACAGCGCGGGAAGAAGCGTGGGTACCGTACAACAAGGATGTTCCGAGAGACCACATTCGTAGACTTGCATCGCAGTGTGTCGGTGCAACTCTGTTATCAGTTCCTGCGGCTCACCTCTTACTGTGCCTGACTTCGAAATGAAACTACCACAGATAGACATGTGCAGATGGAAGTTTGGGGCGTCCACTGAGGGGTTCTGGAACATGTGTCTGACAGAGAAGGGGGGGCGCTACTGTCACCATGTGGATTGAAAGGGGGCGGATGGACGGACACGTGAGAACGCTATGCACAGATCAGCAGGCTTCTCTATCGAGGTAAGCAAACACAACCAATAGGAACACAAGTGAATTCACGGTGAGCTCCCCTTCCCCCAAACTTTACACGCAGTGATTCCCAACTCAGAAGTGCCATCTCCCAGCCAGTCACTCAGTGTGTTCACACGGGAGGCTGGGGGCTCCTGGGGCAGCCATAGTCAGGCTATGCGGTCTCGAGGCGTGGACTCGGGCCAGCAGCCCGCGCTTCCCTTGGGCTGTCCATGTCTCTCAAGCTGTGTGACAACCACCTGACGCGGGACAGCAGGCTGGACCTGCTCATTTGCTTGGCCAGCAAGCTCCCGGGTGCAGCTGCTGGCTGCGCGGACCCCAAGTCTGAGTGGTAGACTCGGTCTCTGGCACTCTCCAGAGAGAGGAAGGCGTGCTGCCTGTGGGCCTGTAGCGGAGAGCATGGGGGGGCGTGGGATGAGGTGGCTCTCCCCAGCAGGTTTTCTCCTGCTGTTCTAGGTGTGGTAAGCGAGGCCTGGGAGGAATACGATCTACCTGAAACCCGGGGTCCATCTTTGCCGGGCTGTTTATTGAGGGTCGCGATGTGCAGGACACCCCTAGCTTAGCCGCCATGTGCTCAGGAGCAGGTCCCTGCGCCCGTCCTCCTCTTCCCAGTGGAGCCCCGGATTGATGTCTAGGAATGGCTCAGCCCCATTTCCTGGCTTGTGGAGGAAGACAGGGGCTGGCCAGGCATCCTGCTCCCTGCCCCCCGCTGGAGGAAGCGTCTCTGCTCCCTCCTCCCAGCTCCCTGGCCCTGGGGACCTAATGAAGAGCGAAGCGCGGGGAGGCCAGCTGTCAGCTCCCACCGCATCCACGCGGGAGACGTTGCCTTGCCTTGGGGGGGTGCTCAGGCCCCACAGCCCATTTCCCTGCCTCCAGCTCAGTCTAGAGGCCCGGGAAAGACGCCTGGCTGGTGAGCCGCTCCCCCTGCCTTGTGCAGTGCCAAGCCCTGACGTTGTTTTAGGCAGCCTGTGTTACAGGGCAGCAGGGCTCTCGGCAGCCCCCCCACCCCCGCCAGCCTAAGGGTGACTGCTAATCCCCAATCCCGTGATCCTCCTCACCTGGTGGCTATGTGGACCTGGAAGTCATTGTAATCACTGAAGTCTGAGGAGCAGACATGGAGGCTCGGAGCACGGGGGGCGGGAGGGGGGCTTGATCTTATCAGTAGCTATCCAAGAGCTCCATCACAGGTGGCTTGATGGAGAACAGGATAAGCAAGGCCCTGAAATGCGAAAGCTGGGATCTAAACAGTGGGCGTGCAGGTGACCACCAGGCTGCCGTGTCAACTTTTCTACATGCGTGAAAAGTTACATTATAAACCTACTCATCATTAGTAGATGTGTGAGCTGAAGATTGCACAGTCTAGGACCAGGTATGTGCTTAACGGGCGGTCTTGACTGGTAGGAACGAGGTGAGGCGGATCCAGAGGCTGCCCACCCCCCGGCTTTTCTCCCCCCTCCTCTTCCTGGACGTGAGCAGCGCGTCCTCGAGTCTGTCTCTCCCACATGGCCTGGTGGGCACAGGATAGGATGGACGGTGCCGATGGTCTGCAGACTTTCTGAAAGCTCTTTCCCAATGACTGTCCATCACTTTTAGAACCAAGGAAGAGACAGTAATCAAAGGCACTGGTTTGTGCAAAGTATCCAGAAAGTTCTGGAAAGCTAAGCATCCCCAGGTGTTAGTGAAGATTTTTTTTCTGGCTGGCAAGTGGACAGTCACGCTTAAGGCTCTTTATTTTCCTCTGTTTTGTCATTTCTTTTTCCTGTAGAAAATATGCACCTGAGTTATTTTGATTTTTGATGTGTGTCGCATGCAGGCTTGCTGCTGCTGGGTGGGTCCCACCCATCGTGGGGGTGTCTAGAGACCCCCACCCGCCTTTTCCCACCTGCTTGGGACACAACCACCCCCACCCCCACCACTGCCACAAAGCTTGGAGCCAGCGCCAGCTTGTGTCTGTGCGTGCTCTCTCCCAAGAGGGCCGTGTCCTTGCTCATCTGTAACTTTCAATTAACCAGCCACCAGGCTCCGGCGTAGAGGCTGAACGAATGTTCTGAGGAGAGAACAGAAACCCAGCCCAGTAGCTCCAGGAGGACATTTTCTTTTAATTAAAGCGAGAATGTAGGCAGCTCTAAACCCTGTGTTACGAGACAGGAAGGTGGCCGGGGAGGGAAGGTGGGTGGTGAGGGAGGCATCCTTGGGAAGGGGGGGGGCAGAGCGCGGGAGAGGCCGCACCCCTGGGTTTCTCATTAGGCACCTGCAGGCCTGCAGCTGCCGATAACGAGGAAGGGCTGCTGCGGTCGTTCCTGGTCATCGGGACTCAGCATCCCCCCAAGAAGGCCGCCGAACCTGAGACGGGATTAGGGCGAGAACTGGCGTGTGCGTGGGCGTCACAGTGGGACCCAGGCTCTTGGCTGGGCTGTGCGGGGCGCTGGCCCTCTAGGCTCCCCGACTCCTCGTCCCCAGGGGCTGCTGGCTTTGTGCCTTTCTACTTGGGTAGAATGAAGTGAAAGAAAGATCCCGTTCACTTCTCCTGGGCGCCGCCCGCCCCCCCCCCCCCCGCCTCCGCCCCCGCCCGGAGAGAAAGCCTTAGCCTTTGTGTCTGCCAGGAGCAGGGGAGTCCTGGGGCCTGGCTCCGTCAGCTGGACATGGCGGCGGGTGCTGGGCATCGATGCCCATGGCCTCGTGGGCGAGTTCTGCCTGTGCCGTTGCCTCCTAGCCGTATTGCAACGACCTCCCCCTCTGGGCCTGGCTCCTCTTGTGTGAGAAGCACACAGCCACTGTGCTCACGGCTGCGGCCTGGCTCAGGTGTGTCTCCCCAGTGACGGAGCTGGCTTGCCGGGGCGATCGAGAGGAGGTGGGCAGCCAGCTTGTGTGGGAGGCAAGCACAGTGCCCGGCTAGGCTTCCTACGGAAACAGGCTCGCTCGCCAGCTCATCCCCATCTCCCGTATTCCTAGGCACTTGAATGATTCCTTTGGCTAGATGTGAAAAACAGAGCATCACCCAGCTCTCCTAGGAGAGGAACCAGGACTCGACCTCAGGCCCCGGGGTGGCGTAGCTGCGCTTGCCAGTGGGTGCGTAGTGTGTATTGAAGTTTGTGGCTGATGACTGTTAGGGGAATGGACATCTGAACTAGAAGGGCAGGGGACTCAGAGGTGGAGCAGACTGTCAAGTTCAAGCTCAGATCCGCTGCTTTGTTGGTCTTCAGACAAGCCCCTCTGCCCGACTTCACCAGTGAAAGGAGTCTAACGCTGCTGGGCCCTTTGCGGCTGGTGGGGGGGGGTGGCAGCTGGGCAAGAGGAATTGCAAGAACAGTCTGTGGGTGACATGACAGGGAAACCAGGAGAAAAGCATTTCCCTGGGGTCCTGGGCCCTCCCCCTATCCTGGGAGGCCTCCCCCTGCACAAGCCCCTCCCACTTCCGCCTGCTCTTCTGGTCCGTCCTCTGTACCTCCTCAGGCAAGGCTGTCTGAGATGCAGATCTGACCCGCACTGCCCACTAGCTTGCTACACTCACCTCATGGCTTCTCCAGCTGTGTTCTCTCAGCTGGGCCTTTGAACATGGGAGTCCTCTGCACAAGGCACTCTCTTGCCTCTCTCCACCCACCAAAGCCTCTCTCCTTGGCTCCCTCCTGCAGTCTCCACACTCACCTAATCCCTGACTTCCTAGAGGAAACCAGCTAATGATCGCTAAGTAGTCCTGATTCCAGATTCCATGACCTCCTGAATGCTCCGCCCTGACCACGGTGCACAGCGGTGCTGATTGAAGAGCAGGTCTCTGCCTCTGGACATAGGGGACTTCCAGGGGAAAAGGACTGCTCTGGGTTTGCTAATCCTTAAATATGGTGGGCCTGAGACAAATAGTGTGACGAGGGGTCTGCTGGATGGATGGGAGGGTGGGTGGGTTGACGGGAAGACACGTGGGATAGTGTAAGCAAAGCAGGGAGGGAGGGAGTAGATGGGTGGATGGATGGATGGGTAGGTGGGTGGGTGGATGGATGGATGGGTGGGTGGGTAGATGGATGGGTGGATGGGTAGGTGGGTGGGTGGGTGGATGGATGGATGGGTGGGTGGGTGGATGTGTGGATGGATGGGTGGATGGATGGATGGGTAGGTGGGTGGGTGGATGGATGGGTAGGTGGGTGGGTGGATGGGTAGGTGGGTGGGTGGGTGGGTAGATGGATGGGTGGGTGGGTGGGTAGATGGATGTGTGGATGGGTGGGGGGTAGATGGATGGGTGGATGGGTATGTGGGTAGATGGATGGATGGATGGGTGGGTGGGTGGGTGGATGGATAGGTGGGTGGATGGATGGATGGATGGATGGGCGGGGGGTAGGCGGGTAGATGAATGTGTGGTTGGATGAGTGGGTGGGTGGATGGCTGGGTGGATGGGTGGGTGGGTCGGTGGATGGATGGGGAGATGATGGGTGGATTGGTAGATGGGTAGATGGAAGGATGGCTGCCCAGACAGTGGACGAGAGCACAGGAGTGATGGTGGGTGGGTGAAATCGGAGCATAGGTATGTTAAAAGGATGAACAGTGGGAAGATGAGTGGACCAACGGGTGGATCCCCGAGAGGGACAGGTGCCAAGAGATGGATGCTGGCACTTCCTCTGTCTTTAGAGGGAGAAAAGCTCCAGTCTTTGGGGTTTAAGGTCTGGCAGGCCGCCATTCTCATCCCAGTCCCTTGCCTGTCATGGTCACAATGGCCATCACAGGCTTCTGTTTTAAAATCAAGGTGAAAGTCCCATAGTGTAAGACTGTTTTAAAGAGGAGCGCGTGGGCGCAGTAAGTCAGCGTTGTATAATCGCCACCTCTGGAAAATACCCCAAGGACACGGGCCCTCAGAAGCTGCACTGGTGCTGGTTAAGCTCTGGCTCGGGGTCTGGCTCCTGGTGAGATGCACAGAAGGTCCGAACAGGTTGAGCTCCCTGCGGGATGCGAGACTGGCGAAGGTTCTCTCATCCCTTCTTGATCTGGAGTGACCCCAGAAAGAGCCTCTGGCCTGCAGGTCCATGAGCGCGAAGGGTTCACCGCGCGCTGGAAGCTTCCGTGTACCTGCCACTTTCTCTCCCCAAAGATCCTGCAGAGGATAACGTGGGTGTTCGCATGGGCCACGCGGCTCCTCCAGTTCCACGCAACGGAAAAGTGGCTCCGCTGGGCTTGCGCTCGCGTGGTATCCACGGCCTGTCTCCCTCCGGCCCCATCCCGCCCCTTGCTTCCCCTTTCTCTTCTTCACTGGACCTTGTCTCCGCAGGATGCAGACTCTGAGGGATTTAGGCCTCCGTGTCCTGCTTCCAGGATCTGCCTGCATCCTTTCCTGCTGTCTCTTCCCTCACCTGGGGGAGGCCCTCCAGCATTTCTCTGCTCACCTCTGCAGGCACCAGAACGGCTCTCCGCGGTTGAGACTGCCCCCTGGTGTCTGTGGGGAGTACAGCAGCTGCAGAGGCAAAAGAGGCAGGCTGCAGAAAGGTGGCGGAGACCCATTCCATTCGGGTTCCTCACACCAAACTGAGGCCTGTGCTCATTCCACCCTCCGTTTAGCACCACAAAAGCTGCTCCCTGTGTGCATAATAAGGGCTCAAGAAATATGCGTGCCCAAGGACAAATGCCGTACGACTCCACCTATTAGAGATCTGTAGAGCAGTCACATTCATAGAGACCCCATAGTACGTGGTTGCCAAGGGGTAGGGAGGAGTTCGTGTTCAGTGGAACGGTTTCAGTGAGGGAAGACGAAGAACAACTACGGGGGGGGGGGGTGGTGATTGCAGCACGGCATTGTGAATGAAATTAATAGCACAGAACAGACTTGAAACTGGTTAAAATGGTAGATTTCGGGATGCCTGTTTTAGCACGATAAAAAGGAAGTATCGATTAAGAAGTGAGCAAATGAACGAAGTGAATATGCACAATGGTGATAATAGCACTTGATGATACTTGGCAATATGTGTCTGCTCGGCCCGCTCTGTGCAGAGCTAGCGTCTGTGGAGGACGTATTGAAATGTCAGATGGAAAGACAAAGTGGCTTGGGAGATGGGGGTGGGGGGGAGCTCTTTCAGACGGGAGCAGCCTGAGAGGAAGGGGCACTTGAGTTGCTTGCTTGGTTCCCATGACAACCCCGAGAGGTAGGTGCTGTCACGGCCTCCTTATGGGAGGGAGGTGGTGGGGCTGGGTCAGGGGCTCTGGGAGTCCAGGTGCTAGGCTTGTTTCCCTCCACGTGAGCCAGCCACGTGCCCAGCAGGAGGCGCTGCTGCCCACCGCCCGGCAAGCTCCATCTCCACTTGGCAAGGAGAGCGACACGTGGGCTGGAGACCCAGAAAGCCCAACTTTAGAGCCTTTTCTCAGGAGGTCGCCGCTGTCAGCTGTGGCCCTGGCCACCCAGCACGCTGTTGTGCTTCCTTCTCTGGGCTAGGGCCATACGCCTGTGTCGTTGGAGGTTGCTGTGTGCTAATTCCCTTGGCGGTATTTCTCAGGCCCGTCCTGTGACAGAGGAAACCTTTTGTATTCTTCCTTTCTTTTCTTTTTGCAATCCTTGGGTGTGAACTAAAGCGGCCCGCTTGCTAGGCCGGTGCTCTGCCACGTGAGCCACGCCGCTAGCCCTTTTCGCTTGGGTTATGTTTTGAGTGCTGATCTCGCTGCAGGGAAGCCTCTCTCTCATGCTTCCCACTGCAGCTGGGTTGACGGGCGGGTGCCACCGCACCCAGCTTCTTTGCTGCTGTTGAGATCTTTTTTTTTTTTTTGGCCCAGGCTGGCCTAGAAGCGCAACCCTCCCGATCTCAGCGTCACGTGCGGTGCGTGGGCTGACAGTTCACGCCGCCTCACCCGGGTGTTAGTTGAGATGGGCTCCTGCCAACTTTTTGTCCAGGCTGACCTGTGAGCTTAGTAGGCAGGAGCCGCCTCACCTGGCTGAACTTCCTTTCTTCATTACTTGCTCCACGGAAAACGAAATGACGCGAGGGTGTGGCCTCCTCTCATCTCCCGCCTCTTCTCCTGGGCTCCAATGGCGGTCGGGCCTTTCTCAGCTTTTCCCTGTTCCTTGTTCACAACCCAGCTCAAACGCATCTTCCAGGTCAAATTCCCCTCGCGTCACCCTGCAGAGGGACCGGGATCTGCTGGTGGCAGCATGCAGGACAGTCGCCCCTCAATATTTGTGGGACCGACATTCACAGGTAGAAAATACATGGTAAAAAAAAAAATTGCCTCTTGCCTGAATACAGACAGATCTCTTTCTCTTGGCGTTATCCCCTAAACAGTGCAGCATCCGAACCTCTCTCCGTCACGCTAGGTACGGGAAGTCTTCTAGAGACGACGTCAAGTTCCGTGCCCATCCCGACGTAAACAGACTCCAGCACTGGCAGGTTTGGGTCTCAGTGGGGGGCCCTTCAACAGAGGCCCCTCGCCCCACGTTGCAGGCTGCTAGTTATGGACACTAATATTTCCTACTACAATCTAGTCAGTTCCCTTTTTAAAATGTGCTCGTCCATTCGTTCACATCATTTTGCAACCGTTAGAAAACTTCTGCTCTGAAAACGTCCCCGGGGCCGCAGGAACCTGATCCCTGTTGCCCTTGTCGCCCAGCGCTTCAGAGAGTCATGAATGGTTGCTCAGAGAAGCGAGTAAATGAGAGGAGGACTACTGGAACGTCGAGTGGGGAAATTGCTAATTGAATGGATGAGCAGATGCCCGGCACATGGTAAATGAGTGGGTGAGTCATGAATGAACGAGGTGGCTTGACTGTTGCTGGAGACCAGCAGCCTCTGTCGGGGGAGGGAGGGTGCTGGGGCCCTGCCCCCCACCTCAGTGCAGGGGTTCCGCAGGCGTGGTTCCTGGGCGGCCCCGTCAGAATCTCCCCGGAGAACAGCAGTGCAGGTGCTAGCTCGCCCTACTTTGGGCCTGCTGAATCGGACTTGCCTTTTCCTTTGGTTTCCCTGGGGCTTGCATTTGCCAGGAAAGGTGCCTTACGCCTTGAGTCACATCTCCAGTCCTTTTTAACTCCCATTATTATTATTATTTATTTATTTATTTTTGGCCAGTCCTGGGGCTTGGACTCAGGGCCTGAGCACTGTCCCTGGCTTTTTTTTTTGCTCAAGGCTAGCACTCTACCACTTGAGCCACAGCGCCACTTCTGGCCATTTTCTATATATGTGGTGCTGGGGAATTGAACCCAGGGCCTCATGTATACGAGGCAAGCACTCTTGCCACTAGGCCATATCCCCAGCCCCCATCATCATCATTATTATTATTATTGAATAGGATCTTGCTTTTGTATCTGGGTCTGCCGAGACCTTGATCTACCTGCTGGTGCTTCTCGTGTCGCTAGGACGCCATTGCGCCCAGCTTTTTACTGGTTGAAATGGAGTCTCATGAACCTTTTGTGCCGGGCCATCTTCAAACCACGATCTTCCCTGCTGCCTTGCTTCTGAGTAGCTGGGATTACAGGCATGAGTCATGGGTCTGAATTTGATTTTCTGAGTGAGACACAGGAGTCTGCCCAGCGGATTGTAGGGCGTGCGAGCTTCCGCAGAGACATGTCCAGGAGCTCCCCGAACAGCTGCTGGGGGCGGTGGTGGAAGCAAGGAGCCAAGTCAAGGACAGGGAACGGCCTGTCACATCCTTCCTGGCCTGGGACAGGAGGGAAGGCACTTCCTCTGAGCCTGTGCCCCTCCATCATGCCCCAGTGGTAGGGCGGGAACCCCTGCCTAGGAGCAGAAGAGCAGGAGGCGGTGGTAGCCATGGCGATGCACTCCGTGCTAATACATTAACAGCTCCAAAGCCGCTGTCAGCTTGGGAGAAGGGGGCAGGCTTTGAAGGGAGGGGGTGGGCAGGGGGAAAATCCCTGCCCCCCCCCACATCTTCATAGCTCACAGCCCTTTCACGTGCAGTGTGCCCCCCGCCAGCCTCTACTGCGAGGAGTGACTGGTGAAAGTGTGAGTTGGCGAGTGAATGGAGGGACTGTAACCTCGCGAGAGCACTGGGACGCGGTGCCCCCCCCCCCCCCCCGATTCACAGATCAGAGCCGGCTGGAGGCACCTGCCAAGCTCCAGCGGCAGCGCTGGGACTCGTGGCAGAGCCCAGAGCCGTCTCACTTCCCTAGTGGCCGTTTGTCTTGGAGAAGGGACAGGTGACGGGGCAGAGACCCAAGACCCCACTGGTGTCGGCTGAGAAAGCCTGGCACCCATCCAGGAAGCCCACACCCACACGGACACACAAGCAGTGTGGGTGGACGTGGTTGTGCACACACACACACGTGTGTACCCAAGGAAGGTATGTATATCACAGCCTCACCTGTGGTACACATACAGCTGCAAACACACAGTCCGTACTTCTGTTTAAGCTTCCTGTGCGGCTGGGATAATAGGCGTTTACCACAAGGCCCAGCTTTGTGTTGGTTGGAGTGTTCTCTTGTGAACTCATGGCCCCGGCTGGCCTACAAGTGTGAACTGCCTTGTCTCCCGAGTGGCTGGGGTTACAGACGGGAGATTACCATGCCCAGCTTTGAAATCGTCTTCTTCCTTTGGTCTGCAGTGTGATCCCACATTTCAGAAGCCCCGAATCCTAGCTCAGCTTTGACAAGGCAATGCCATTGCTTTGGCTTGCAGTACCTGGCCCATGGCACCAAGACTCCAGACACTTCCTGCCCATCAACGCCCAGGCTTTCCACTCCCTTCTTCCTGGCTTCTGGAAATCTCCAGCAGGCTTGTCTGCTTCCTGTGAGAACAAATCAGCTAGTCCACACTAGAGAGGGAGGTGAGGAGGAACCAGCCCTCCCTCCCACAGGGAGATTTGAAAGCAAGGTTTCTTCCTAATGAGCTGTGGAGATGGAATTTTGTCCTGGTAGTGATACCAAAGGCAAATGTTTGTGGGACCTACAGTCCTCTTGCTGCATTTCTGGTACTATAACTGAATACCAAGTCTGGATAAATTATACAGAATTGCAGCCTACTTCTCACAGGCCTGGTGGCTGGGAAACCTACAGCATCCGGGCTCAGCGCCCTCTCATCTTATAAAGATGTCCAGTCCTGTCTTTATGATCTCATTGGATCTTTTTTAATTTTTAATTTTTGGTCAGTTGTGGGGCTTGAACTCAGCCTGGGTGCCGTCCCTGAGCTCTTCAGCTCAAGGCTAGCGCCACTTGAGCCACAGCGCCACTTCCCACTTTCTGGTGGTTAATTGGAGATAAGAGTCTCAGGGACTTTCCTGCCGAGGCTGGCTTTGAACCACAATTCTCAGATCTCAGCCTCCTGAGAAGCTAGGATTACAGGCGTGAGCCACCGGCGCCAGCTCTCATTGAATCTTAATTGCCTTAATTACCCCACCTCCTCCAAATACCATAATTGGATTCTGTTTCCACCCTTTTCAAGACCTCGTGATGGTGATTTGATTTCCGAGTGAGTTTGATGGGGACCAGCAGAGCTCAGAAGCAGCCTTTTCTCCTCGGAGGTGGGGCCTCCTCTCCTCCCTTTCTTCCTTGCCTGTGATTTACCTCACTTTCCCTCTTCTTCTTCTCCTCCTGACTGTATCCGATCGGTCTCTGTGCCAGGGAAAAGCAAACCTTTTCTACAAGGGGCCAGATTACAAGTACTCTAAGTTTTGTGAGCCATGGAGAAGTCTTGTTGCAACTCAACAACTAGAGACTGAGGTCAACTTCAGACAGCACTCGAATGGATGAGCGTGACTGTGTAGTGGGAATTGGTCACAGAGCAGTGTGCCCACTTACCCCTGTCTAGACTTCCGGCTCCCCGAGGGCAGAGCCCAATCTCCAGGGCTTACCAGTAAGCCTGATGTTGATGAATTGTTGGCCTAGCCTGTGGACTAGGACGCTATGTGCGTCCATTTCTTATGTTGTCATCGTCTGTGTCCCCTCTGTCCATAAAACTTCCTGACTCCTTAGCTTTCCGGAAACGCTGCCACTGGCTCCCAAGATCGTCCGAAAAGGAAGGCACTGTGCTCCCTGGCAGGTGGCTCATTGGCGTGGCTCTCTCCCCAGAAGGCTTGGTGCTAGAATGGGAGGAGCATCGGGATAGAGGGGCGAGGAGCCTGGGCAGGGTAGGAGCTGGCATCCCTGCCAGCCAGCAGCAGCTCGGAGATGCCCTCTCCCCTCCCCTCCCCTCCCCTCCCCTCCCCGTTCAGCCGTTGATTCACTGTCGTGAATAGCAGGCACATCACGGGAAGGTCTCTTCGCTCCACTACCTCATTCCCACACAAGGAGCTACATCCGTGGATGGACTGGAACACGGTGCTGTTGGCCCTCTGTGGCCGTGGCTTCTATAGCCACAGATTCAACCAACCAAAAACCTTGCATGACTTGTAGTAGTTACAGACTTTATCTCGGCACTGACACTGAATGAGGTGTTGGATGGGATGTAAGATGATGGGCTGTATATGGCAGGGTGCGTGAGTTCTGTGACAATACTACATCCATCACATATGGGGGTGGGGGCTGAGCATCCACAGATTTCCTTGGGGGGTTGGGAGGAGTTCAGGGAGCACTGTATTTACTGAGTATCAACACTACTAAACGCAAGGGCTGTGGAAACAGGCCAGCAGGGAGCAGAAAATAAACATTAGTACAGTGTTGGGCATGTGGACAACACACACACACTTAGCTAACAGCTAATTGAATTGAGAACGTTTCAAGGTAAGGACTGTCTCTGTTAGCACAAGAGGCACATTTTCCAACAGGAAATAGAGGGCCACGGCCTCAGGACAGGAAAGATACCAGTTGACAGGTGCTGTGGCCCCAGGCGGCCCCAGACTGGCTCACCTCAGGTCCCAACCCAGATAGAGGGGGCTGCTAAGGGCGAAGGGAATCCGTCACCATAGAGAGGGAGCTACCAAGGCTTGGGGTGGCGTTGACCCAGAAGGGGCCACTGCGATGTCCACAGTGGAGTCTGGAGTGTTTCAGGAAAGACCCTACAGCAGAAGCGTGTGGCATTGATCACAGCTCCAGCTCCAACACCAGGGGCAGGCACCTGCGCAGAGCTTAAGGTCCAGGAAGCCCACCCCCCGCCCCCAGCCAAGCCTTCATTGATCTTCAGTGCTGATCAAGGCGAGAGGCTCTGCCAATTAGTGCAATGACTGTTAAAAATAAATGTGGGAAATCGACAGCTTGCTAGCCAGCTCTTCGATGGATGCTAGAAAAGCACAGGTTAATGAAGTTAGTGGAGTTCAGAATTTATGTCTTGCCTCTCTGGCACAAACAAGGTACAAGAATCTAGAAAAACACAGGGATGACACTTCTGTGGGTCCCTAACAGGTCCTGGGCCCGGCCATCAGATAAGGCCGGTTCTTCTTGCCTTCTTCCTGTCTAGAACAGTCAAAGAAGTAGCTCTAGAATATTCTGCCTGCCTGGCACTTAACGGCTTGGGGTCTGCTTGCTCTTAATAGTTGCTTTCTAAGTATCTTTGTGGAGAGAGGCGAACTTACATCCACGGCGTGAGTTCATAATAGCTTGTCAGCAAGTCTGGGGGGCAGCAGCTTCGTCCTCGCCCCTCATCGCTGACCTCCGCTGCCGCCACCAGAACGAGCCTGGAGCTGCCGGCTCTTGTCCTTTTCGTCTCATCCCAGTAATGGCCCAAGGTGTCTCTCAGCCTGGACCTGCCCTCCTGAGTCTCTAGGGCCAGCTCGGCCGCCTTCCTGGACACGCCGTCCTTCTACGGCTGGGGACGGCTGGCCGGCAGCAGTTAGCCCAGCGCATGGCGTGCTTACGGAATCTTCCCGAATGCCGGGGCGGGGGGGGGGCAATAGTTAGGCCCACCAAAGGCTTTCTAAAACTGCCCTCCCTTGCCCCCAAATTCCAGATACCCCGCTCTCCTCCATAGCGTTGGTAGGAGTTTCCTATCCTGCACCACCTCCCGGCACCCGAGAGAGAGGAAGACCGAAGGGGAGGAGAAGGAACGCATCGCCCCCTCGCGGGCACACCCAGCACCCCAGCGGGACCGGGAGGAGCGGCAGGAGGCGGGGTGAGGTGGGGGACGTGCAGAGGGCGCTACGGGCTTCGGAAAGACCAGCTCTTCCCGGGAAGGCTTCCCCGCTTGCCGGTGCCCCGGCCCAGGCTGACGCCCTGCTCCTCTGGCAGGCTGGGGAGTCGCCGTTCGCCTGACGAGCTTCCAGGGCCCCCGCGCTGCAGGGAGCATCTCCAGGGCCACGGTAGGCCCTGCTCAGCCAGAACCTGCCTAACAGGGCCCGGGAGGGGGGGGGGCGGGGGACAGATACCGTGGGCTCCTTCGATGAGAGGGACATGAGAGAGCCAGCTGGACATCAGGAGCAGAAACCCCGGGGGAGCTGGAACAGTTGTGGGCACAGTGATGGCCTTGAGGAGGCCTGGTCCTCCTGCCTCTGTCTTAGATCTCAGCCCCCTGCGTAGCTAGGATTCCCGGCGTGAGCCTCGGGCGCCCGGCCGTCCTCTGTCTTCTGAGTACAGGGACTGCAGGAGTGTACCACCACACCGGGGCCGACCACACAATGACGCTGGCTCTCCTCCTGGCTTACCTCATCTGCCTCCTCCCTTTCTATACTCCCCAGATCCTCTCTCAAATAGGCCTCTCACCCTCTCACCTTCCCCAAGGAAGCTCTAGCTGAGACCCTCCTCAGAGGCCTCCGGGGGAGACCGCCCGCCCTGCTCTGCAGTCTGCCCCTTCTCTCCCATGGCGTTTGCTATGGTGGGCAGGTAGTGCACCACCCAAAGCTCGCGTGTTAGAGGTCTGGTCCTCCACTGGTGGAGACTTGGAGAGGCGGGCTTAGTGTGAGGTCAGTAGGTCTCTGGGGGCACGCGCTCAGAAGGGGCGGATGGCATTCTCTCTCCGAGACATGGCTAGTCTCCTCCAAGAGTAAGTTGTTACAAGAGGGCCTCCGGACTCTTCCCTGCATGCTCCTCGCCCTGTGAGGCCTTCTGCCCTTCCCCAGAGCCAAGCAGAAAGCCAGACCATGTCCTTGAACAGCCAGACAGTGAACTAAGGGAACCTCTTGTCGTCATTGAGCTATCCAATTCCATGTATTCTGTTATAGCAACTTAAAAACAACTGGTACAGAAACCATCGCTCGTGATTAATAATCTTTTGGTGTAGTCATGTCTTTGTTTTAACTTGACTGTAAACACGGGCAGAGGTGAGCCCATCCTATATATCATTTGTGCTCAGAGCACATAATAGGTGCTCAACAAGTACTTGTTGACTGAGTGGATGATACCCCATGTCAGGCCCATCTTTAACAGTGGACTCAGTCGCTGTGCACATTGTCCCGGTAAGGGAAGCTGTCACCCCACTTCCTCGACCAGAGTGAGGATCAGAAATGAAGTCTCTCGCCCGAGGACCTGCATTTCAACATTGACGAGATGGAGACGCGGGGGGAGGATCTGTATCACAGCCCGGGCCAGAGGTCTGCCTTTCCCTGCAGTGAGCCAGATCCCCAAATAGCCAGAGGAAGACAGGGGAGCTGGGAGCCCTGATTGTTTCCTGGAACCGGGGTCCACGTGCTGCGGGAAGGCCGTACTGCGCAACCTATAGACGGCCAGCGTTCCCTCCCCGATGGGGATGTGGCGGAATGTGCTCCAGCCTAACGTTTGCTCCCATGGCAACGTGGTGATGTTCAACACAAAGGCAAGCCAGGCAGGAAGCCACAGTCTGCCGGGCTCTGGTCCTGGGCCAGAGAATGGACTGGAACTGAGGTCCCCAGAGTCCCACCGTCCACTCAATGGGACCCGGCAATGTCAGCACACTTGTTTCCATTCTTCCAAGGACGAGGGAGAGGAAGTGACCTACCTGCGGTTACATGGTTGGTCTGCAAGCGAGTCAGGATTCCACTTCCAGAGTCTGCATCCATGTTCTTCCAAACTGCCATGCCGCCTCTTCCCAAAGAGAATAACTCTTAAGGTCGAAAGCGGTTGCCGTGGCATGACTGGAACTCGGTTGCATTGCTCTGGCTTGTGAAAACTCATTTCTGTGGCTGTGTTTGGGAGGGATTAAAGAAACGGGGAATCCTCAGTTATGGTCACCTTTTCTCCGCCATCATAGCTGTGTCCACTGTGTAGCTCTGCTCAGACTACAGCCACTGTTTCCCTGTCTGTTGCCGGTACCTCTCATGCACTCTGTGCTATGGGTTCTACTCATATAGCCTTGGCTTACAGCTAAGGAAACTGAGGTCCGGGCGGTACAGGTGCATCGCCGTCTCGTCTTCATCCAGCAAGAGAAAGTTGGGATGAGAGAGGGAAGGGAGAGAGGTGGGAGGGAGGGAGGGATTGTCCACAATGCTTGGCCCACGGCCACTGCCCTGGCTTCTGGGAAAGAGCAGCGTGGGTTCTTACACTGTGTGTGCAGAGCCTGCCTGGGTGGGGTGTGGACTGTGGAGTCCCTGTGGGAGTGACCCCACTTGCACTGGCTCTGGGATTTGAGGGCTTCAGCCACAGCAAGTGCACCGCTGACGTGACCTGGAACGTTCCCAGCCAGGAGCCACACAAGAGGCAAGGGGCCTGTGCCATTCTCTCGCGGCTGGCTTATGCGATTCCTGCCGCCCTCCCCGTAGGAAATGACTCTCCTGGCTGCAGAGACAGAAACCAGGGCTCAGAAAGTCAGAGTCACCCACGCAAGGCCACACAGGAAGTCTGTGGGAGCAGGAATCCCCGCCCCCATCAGGCCTGTCCAGCAAGCCTCCAGTCCTGTGGCCCTATCCTCTGGAGTCTCCTTAGGTCAGGTTCCTCTTTGGGGTTCCTCTCTCTCTTTTTTTTTTCTTTCTCCTCAGCTCTCTCCAAGGTCAATGTCCCACAAGACCCAAGCCAAACAAGGCTTGCCCTTTTCCTGCCTCTCTTTCTGAGATGCGACCTCAGGGACAGCTGAGCTGATAAACAAGCCCAGGCACCCGAGATGGGAAGGCACTCTGCTCCTGCCAAGGAAAGTGCCAGAATTCTTGGGAAGAAAATGGTCTTGTGCACGCTCCAGCCCAATTTTCTACTTCCTTACCTCTGCTCTGCCAGATGGCCCCTGTCCACCCAGGGGGTCCCGCTCACACCCCAATCCCCCCACCCCCCGGAGGGTGTGCTGAGTCTTACTATCTGGCCCAACACATGTGCGGTGTGAGACAGGCTGTTTTTGTCATGTCCAGACTACGCTGGGGAAACTGAGGCTCAGAGGAGTGGCCGCGTATCCAGTGTCACAGAGCTGCAAATGTTTGGGCCAGGATGTCCATGCGGACGGGATTTTTCCACTGTCGTAAAAATTAGATCCAAGAAGCGTTCCGGGGGGGGGGGTGGGCCGTGGCCGGTCAGGCTTCTGCCTCCGCAAGGCGAGGAGGAAGGCGCTGCCCCACGCAGGTTCGCAGCAGGCCAGCGCTGCCAACGGATGCTTCCTGTCCACCTGCTTGTCTTCACCGGTGGGAGCCTGGCAGGGCCATGTCACTCTGTCGCACACAGGTGTTTTATACCCAGGGAGAAATTGTATTCGGGGCTCCCGGGGATTGTGGAGAGAGAGAACGTGGCAATCCTCATCAGACGGGTTCATTTTTAGTGAAGGACTGATTTTCCACATCTATTTAAAAGATGGACATAGTGCAAAAAAAAAAAAAAGTCTAACTTCCCAGAGAAGTAGAGGAAGATTTCGTTTGGCCTGAAGTCTGCCCTGGCCACGCTGTGCGTCCTTGGGCTGACCACTTTGTGTTTCTGGGCCTTACGTGTATAATATAAGCAAGTTGAGATCCGACTTCTAAGTTTCTTTTTATTCGTCTCTGACGTTCTGTCGTTTGAAACTCGCCATGACCTGTGCTGACTCTTGGCGAAGCACTAGAAATGGCATAAACTAAAACTATACAGGTGCACAGGGCTCTCTCTCTGGGGCTGTGTGTGGACACGTTTGACTTCTTGATTTGGGTGAAGATTGTGCCAATAAAATCGTGTAAAACTGAAGCCCAATATCTTGGATGGGTCGTGGTGTCATATTGTCCTTAGAACTCAAATACTAAGAACACAGAGATACACCAATCCCCGTGTGTGAAAATGTATGCACGTGTGCGTGCACGTGCGCGTTGCTACCAGGACTTTGAACAACACAACTCACCAGGAAGTCTCCAATGCCAAGGGCTCCTGAAACAATGGGGCAGTTTACCCCCTCAGGAGTCAGCATGCCCTAAAAGGAAGGAGGTTGATGGAGGTCATTCTTCACATGGGAGGAAATCTGTCTAGCTGAGGGCGCCCCAGAAGCGCGGAGAGGAGGTGCCAGCTGGGAGAGCCGTTAACCGGGTTTGGCGGCCCAGCCTGGCCACCAAGCCTGCCTGTCACGGCACAGGTAAAAGCCCTTGAGGGGAAAAGACGGGGTGTGTGTGACGCCCTACCCCGCCTCTGGTCCCCCACCATTCTAGCTGAGCCCCGCCCCTGCGGCCACGCCCGGCCCCTTGGCAGTCCTGGTCGCCCGATCCCAGATTCCGAGTAAGCCTGGGGAACAAGGAGAATAGCTTACTGGCAAAGGTCCCGCCGGCCAGGCTGGGGCCGGGTGGGGCGCAGGGGGCATTGTCCACAGAAGATAGGAGACCCCTGGCCTGTGGAAGGAATAGAATGGCGTGAGAGGGGGAGCGTAGAGCCTTTGGGGTGCACTCGCTGGCAGTCGGGCCAGAGGCCCATGGGATGAAGGACTCCTGCTGGGAAGTGAGGGGGGGCCCGGGGCACACCTGAGTGTGGCTCACAGTGGGGAACCCCAGGCTGCTGCCCCTGCGGCAGGAGGGGAGCGGGAGAGAGCTACCACCGTGTGTGTGTGTGTGTGTGTGCGCGCGCGTGTGCGCGCGCGCACGCCGGGCAGGTGCCGTTGTTGCCACGTCGTACAGAGCAGGAAGGTTACACAGATGCGGATGAGGTGGATGGCCGGGCGGGATTCGAAGCCAGGGCCGCGTGACCCCACGGCCTCGTCCTGGCCTTCCACAGCGCTTTCTGAGCAGCCCATCAAGGCGGAGCCTGGAGTTCCGTGGCAAGGTGGCGTCTGGTGCTCAGTTCTCGGGCTCTTGGGTACACGGAGCAGGAAGATTACAAAGGAGCGGGGGGGGGGGGTTCGTGGCCCTGGAGACGCTGTGCCACCAAGCCAAGGCCGGTATGTGTGAACATTTCAGGAGCACGAGTGGAAGACACGTAGTGGCTGGCCACGGGTCGCGTCCTCACAGGGCCCCTGCCTGCACCCCATGGCCTCCTCTCCACGATGAGACGTTGTCCTTGCCTGTCCTTGCTGTGAGATGTCACATCCTGGAGCAGCCACAGGGGGGTGGCAGCTGATACTTGGAATGAGACTTCTCAGCAGCATTGGCTGTGCTTGGCTCAGGAAAGCAGAACAGTGGCGGGGGGGAGGGGGGGCAGGGGAGTGGCTCCCTCACTCCCGGAGCCCCAGGACTAGAACAGGGGTGTGTGGCCCGGGGAAAGATTTTCCAAGGGGTTTCCGAATGGAGATGGCAGATGAGATGAAGACTGAGTTGCCTTGGCTACCCAACCAACCAGCAAGACCACAGGAACCACAGACAGCGTTCTAGGAACCCGGGGACAAAACTGAGCCAGATTCCCACCCCTGCTCAAACACCCAGAGGGGCCCAGGGCCCCCAGAGCTACAGGACAAGAGGGTTAAACTTTGGGGCCCTGAATGCCTAGATGTTCCGGTTGACCTTTCCCAGGTTGCTGTACAGTGGCTGTTCACAGGTTCAAACTCACTGCGGGTCGGCGCGGGCCGCTTGCCAGCCCCCGGGACGTCACCATGACGATACTGAACTTCACGCGGACCCCGTCTGCGTAGCATGCTACGGCCTGGGCTCCTGCGCCGACGCGATCTCCGGCCTCAGCCTCCTCAGTGCTAGGATTACAGGCCTGCGCTATCACACCTCGCCGTGAATATCCTGGCCTGCGAATTCAACCTCTGGATCATCTGCAGATGTCTGTGTTATTTAACTGCCTTTAATGGTGGCTTCTGCTCTCCTGACTCTTCATGTCTAGCGACTGTCTGCGTTCTGCACGTCGTTGATAATATTGTAAGGATTTTAGATTAGTCTTGTTTCCTTCTTCAGAATACGGAACAAGCAGTTAGATTGCTGGCGTCTTCTCGTGGTCCTGTTGGTCTGGTTGTGCTCTTCGCGGTGGCGAGTCTGGTGGGTGTGGCCCTAACGCTTGGTCCTTTCTGAGTCTCCGCCTCCTCCCGCAGGCGGCGATCTGGTCACTCTGGCTGTGTGGCATTGTACAGTCTCATTTTTCTGTCATTGCTTATGGTGTCATAGTGATTCACCACAGACGACAGCTTGTGGCTCCTCTGGGTTCCCCGCTTCCTCCCACCGGGCTGATAGGAAGGCACCCACTCTTCTCCAGCCCGTGGGGAGAACCTGCTTCCCAGCAGACCCGGCTTGGGCAGCCGGCTGCCTGCGTTTCCCTCGCCCTGGACTGGGCGGAGCGGGCTTCGCCTGCCCGTGTTCTTTCCCTTACCCATTTGTCGGAGACGCCCCTGGACATGCGTGGAACCCAGCTTCCCACTGCCACCCCCACACGTCCTCAGCCATCAGAGGTGACCCTGCAGACCCTGTGAGAGCACCGAGTGCTGGGGGCTCAGTCCCTCTGAGGAGCGGCCCTCTCCGGCTGCGACTGGTGGGAAGTGAGAGGGGACAGCCATCGCCGGCATCTGGGGGGACAGTGCTGTGTCGTGAGTGTGTACCGGCTCCGGGGCCTGTAGTGACAGCTCAGTTAGTGCCCTGAATGGCATTCCCCCCCACCCCCACCCCCAGCTCTCCCCAGACAGGCTGCCTGCACCAGTGTCCTCGCCAGGATTTGTTTCTGGGGAATTTATATATGGAAGACATTGTTTGTTCTTGTGACCTCCATTGTACAGATGGGAAGACTGAGACCTGATTGAGTAACTTGCTCACACCGGTAGCATCTAGCAGCGTCTGGATTTGAACCCGGGCAATGTGACTCTTGCTCTGAAATGAGGTGGTGGTGGCCTTTTCCTCCGTTGTGGTGTGACAGCAGTTTCCCCGGGCTCACAATGTCACCGTGAGGATGAAACCAGTTGCTGCTTACAGAGAGAGGCTCGACAAGCAGGACATTCGGTCCATGACAGCTAAAAGCTACCCTCCTCCTCCTCCTGCTGCTACTGCTAGTGAGGATGGGGACGGTGATGATGATGATGATAGCGATGATGGTAGCTCAAAGCCACCGCTGAAGCCGGAGTCTGAGCCAGTGGCCTGCCAGCTCAAGGAGAACTGGTCACTGAGATTGCAGATCGATTTGCTAAGAGGGAAGAAGCGGGCGGCGGAGGGGAGGATTGTTACCGCAGCTGATGAGCCTTTTTGTGTCCTCACAGCCGAGTGGGTGAGTGGGTGGGTGGTGGAGTGAGAAAGGAGGAAGTTCCTGCCAGCCCTCAGAGGAAGCCGGCAGGAAGCCAGCAGGGGAAGAGCCCCACAGGAAAAGCCCTCCCCGCACAGGCCAGGCAGGCTGCTTCCTGGCGGGTGGGCGGGCACCCAGGGCAGCAGGGAAGAACAGAGCCCCTGGGCCCTTGGCTCTGAGTAGCCAAAGGCAGGGAAGTGGGGTTCCAGAAGCAGCATCCCAAACAAAGGGTCCAGCACCTCCTTGGTAGGATAGAGATGTTTAAATGAAACCCTCGGCAGCAAAATATGAAAAAAAAAATGCAATTCTGAGGAGAGATGTTCATTCAGATTACGCTTTAATTTAGCAAAATTTATCTTATACGATAGTATGTGTTCTAAATGCAATACCACTTTTTTTTGAAGTGTGTATTGCTATGTATTTTTGTTTTCTAGGTGTTTATCGCGTAACTAGCTTGAGAGGCTACATAGCAAAATTGTTACCTATCATTTCCTCTGGGAGGGGGACCTTCTAGCAATGTTTTTCCATTTTGTATGTCTGTATCTTGTGTGCTTACCACAAAGGTTTCATTGTCCAAATACCCGATTGTGGGGTACACACCAGGCACCTAGGACCCGCCCCACCCAGATCCTCCCCTTGCCCCCGCCATGTTCCCCGAGCAAATTCCGCACTTTGCATTATTTCAGCGCAACTTCATAAATATTTCAGCGTGTCTCTCTAAAAGATAATGACTCTAAAAAATATAACCGCAATGCCATTATCACATTTAATGCCAGGAACCCCTGGATATCGTCGAATACTCAGCCGGTGTTCAGGTTTCAGTTCTCTCGTAGATGTTAGCAAGTGTCTTCGGGGCGGTGTGTTTCCACCAGGAATCGCGCAGGGCCTACCCGCGGGGACTACATGGTGTGGCTCCAAAGACTCCTCCTCCACGGTGGGTTCCGTACAGCATCTGGGCTAACCTCTCCGCCATTTCCCAGGCCGGCTCTGCTGGGTGCACTGACCTCTGTCCTGTGTCTCCTAGAGACTGGGAGTTGGTCCACGGCGGCGCAGTTCAAGGGGGCCACTGGCCACGCGTGTCTCCCGAGTTCTCGCAGTGAGGCCCTGACCAGCTGAGACACTTCCGCTGGGAGGTACAGCCCAGTTCAGACTCACACGTTGTTTTCCTGTGGGTTCCGCGCCTCACCGAGACTACGTCCGCTGCATTGGGTTCAACAGAGCGTATCATGAGGATTCGTTTCACTTGTTTCTTTTTATCCTTTTACATATCATTTCTAGAAAGGTTCGGGCTGCACACGCGGCACGTGAGACTCACACGTGTGTGTATTTGCGTTCAGTCTTTCTAGCAAGCGTCCTCTCTGAGTTACTTAGAATATCCTCACACGGAGATGGCATTCCTGTGATTTCTGTGGCATTTGAGGTCTCAGATGCCCAAAGCTTGGATCCATTAACCACTGTTGTTATAGAACTAAGGTACTCTCATTATTTCACCTTCATTAGACAGCATTTGTCTCTCTGAACTTGGCTTACCTCGCTGAACATGATTTATTCTTCTAGGTCCATCCATTTCCCTGTAAATGACATAATATTATCCTAATGGATGACTAAAATTCCCTTGATGCATATGTACCACAGTTTTTTCTGTTTTTTTTCAATTTTTAATTTTATTTTATTGTAAAGGTGATGTACAGAGGGATTGCAGTTAGATAAGTAATTTGTTGAACAGTGTTTTCCCCCTCATTTTCTCCCACTTCCCCTCCTCTAGCTCCCCTCCCCGTCAACTTGTAAAGTTCATTTCTAGCATAGTGTCTTGTGAGTATGGCTGTTGCATTTGTACCACATTTTCTTGGTTCACTCATTTGCTGTAAGGCAGCTGGGCTGTTTCCATACCTTGGCTATTATGAATAGTGCAGCGATGAACATGGGTGTATGGGTATCTTTATGGTATCATGGCTTGTGCTGTTCTCAGTAGATGCCCAGAAGTGGTATGGCCAGGTCGTAGGGAAGATCTATGTTGAGTTTTTTGAGGAACCCATAGACTGTTGTCCAGAGTGACTGCACTTGTTTACATTCCCACCAGCAGCACAATAAGGCTTCTCTATCCTCACATCCCGGCAGCATCCATTGTTCAAATTCTTTATGTTGGCCAGTCTCACTAGGGTAAGATGGGATCTCAGAGTTGTTCTGATTTGCATTTCCTTTGTGGCCAGGGATGTTGGGCATTTCCTTGTGTGTTTATTTACCATTCTTACATCTTCTGAGAAGTCTCCCTTTAGCTCCTATGCCCACTTATTGATTGGTTTATTAGTTTTGGGAGGGGTCAGTTTCTTGAGCTTCTTGTATATTTTGGATCTTAGGCCTTTGTTGATGAATTGCTGGTAGAGATCTTCTCCCAGTCTATTGGCTGTCTTTCTAGTTTAGTAACTCTGTCTTTTGCTATGTGGAAACTTTATCTTGTTTTTGTTTTTTTCCAGTCCTGGGGCCTGAACTCAGGGCCTGAGCACTGTCCCTGGCTTCTTTTTACTCAAGGCTAGCACTCTGCCACTTGAGTGCCACTTCTGGCTTTTCTATAAATGTGGTGCTGAGGAATTGAACCCAGGGCTTCATGTATGTAAGGCAAGCACTCTACCACTAGGTCATTCCCAGCCCCTGGAAACTTTATTTTGATGTAATCCCATTTGTCACATCTCTCTCCTGTTTGCCATGCCCCTTGAACTCTTTTCAAAAAGTCCCTGCCTATGACTGTAAGTTCTAATATTTCTCCTACTTCCTCTTACGGTGGTTTCAAAGCTTCAGGTCTGATGTTGAGATCTTCAATCCACTTTGAATTGATAATCACTGCATGGTGACAAATAGGGATCTACATTTAGTTTTCTGCATATGGATGCTCAGTTTTCTCAACATCAATTACTGTAGAGGCTATTTTTTCCCACCATACTTTTTTTTGGTCTCCCTTATCAAATATTAGATAGCTGTAAGTATGTGGCTTTATTTTTTGGGTCTTCTCTTCTGTGCCATTAATCTTCAGGTCTGGTTTTTGTGCCAGTGCCATGCTGGTTTTGTTATCGTAGCTCTGTAGTAGCGCTTGAGATCTGGAATTGTGATCCCACCAGCATTGCTTCCCTTCCCCCCCCCCCCCAGAATTGCTTTGGCTATTTGAGGTCTTTTTTTGTTCCAAATGAATTTTTGGATTATTTTCTCTATCCTGAGATTACGTTAAATGTGTAGACCGCCCATCATGCCTTGCCTTCTTTGGTACCTCTTTCCACAGTTTGCCGTCTTCCATTAATTAACTTGATGCCTGTGGATTGGGGTGCCCTCCACTGAGCCCCATTAGGAAAAGGTCTCCTTGCTGTGCCATCAGGGAACTGCCAGTCCCCAGCCCAGGCTGCCAGGGGTTGGTTTGCAGCTGGACGAATGGGGGGGGGGGAACACTAAGGCTGGCAGAGCATGGGCCCCCACTACAGGGAGCCTGGGTCTCATCTTGGCCCTGCTGCTTGCTGAGGTTTGAGGGTCAGGGTTCGCCCTCCAGGCCTCTGTCTCCTCCAGTGGACAGGCAGGTGGGCAGCGGCCTGGCGGGAATGTGATTGGCAGCACTGGCCTCTGGTCAGTGCCCGCTTCAGGAGGCCTCTGGCCCGCCAGGGCCAAGTTGGGCCAGATGGACGATGATTAGAGAGACGCCCCGCTGCTAGGAAGTCCAGAAGCTAATTAACCCCAGCCCAGCTGACCGAGGGAAGCCGCCCGGCTGTGGCGCTGATGGCAGGGGGCACGGTACCTAATGACTCCTCTTGTCACCGTTCTTTCTGAAGTCCTCCTCTTCTCTCGGCACTCTCTGTTGAGCAGAGCATCTAGAGAGCACCCCTGAGGCCCAAACCAGTGGGGGGGGGCGCACGGGGAGAACACCACCCCCTCTGCCAGCAGGTGACAAGTGGGCTGGCAGGAGGTGCACGGCAAGGAGCCAGGGAGGTCAGGTCTGCCTGCTGTAACCCGAGGGCTCATACCTAGCCCCGGCCCCTCACAGGCCCTTGGGGACCCTGGACGGGAGAGACTCAGAGTCCGGGCCACCTTGGCCAAGGTTATGGGAGACGTAGGTGCAGAGTTGGGAAGGCACCTCTCGTGGGTGCAGCCCCCTCAGCCGCGCGTGGAGCACCACTGTGAGCACGCACTGGCAGCCCTGCAGGGCAGGAACTCATGAGAACAAGATTTCCCAGGGAGGGAGGCTGCCTCACGCCCGCCATTGGACCAAGTGGAATGGGTGTAAGCTTCGCCTTCCTCTCCTCCCTCCTCTACCCTCCC
This sequence comes from Perognathus longimembris pacificus, assembly GCF_023159225.1. Classification (NCBI taxonomy): domain Eukaryota; kingdom Metazoa; phylum Chordata; class Mammalia; order Rodentia; family Heteromyidae; genus Perognathus; species Perognathus longimembris. Next base: position 68,658,559 of record NC_063170.1, read on the forward strand.
GCTCCTGCCTCAGACTCCAGGAGGGGCGCGGCCCTGATCCACCACCTCCTCCCGCCGGCATGCTCAGCCCAGAGCCGTGGGGCCCACAAACCGTGGCCTGAAACGTGAAAACCAGGAGCCGCCGTGAACCTTTGCGCCTCCAAGTTGCGTCTCTCCTGTGCTTCCCACAGGGAGGAGGGACTGGGCGACGCAGCGGGGACGGGAACCGATACATTCATGACAGCCCGAGAGTGGAAGCTGTCCCCCCGTGTCTTCTGGTGCTGCGTGGATAAACAAAATTTGGTCTGTCCACACAATGGGATGTTACTGGACCTTGCAAACAGAGGGATGTTGTCGCAAGGGCTCTACTACGTGGATGAGGCACAATTCCTGGTGAAATACTCACGTCACAAGAGGACAACTAATACATGATTCTACTCCTGTCCAGTGCTCAGAATAGCCACGTGCAAGGAGACAGGAAGTGACCTGGCAGAGTCCGGGGCTGGGGGAGGAGGAGGGGAGTTGGTGTTTACTGGGGACAGCTTCAGCTTGCGAAGGTGGGAAGGTTCTGGAGGGATGGTGTGTGACAGTCCTGTGATGTGAGCCTGTCTACCGCACTGAGCTGTACATCTAAGGGTAGTTCAGTGGTAAGCGTCACACTATGCACATCTGCTATAACAAGAAAAGCTGATGGCGGGGCAGATCGCCCATCCTAATAGCTAGCAGGTGGGTTATGGTGAGCCCCTCCTTTCCTGTGCTGAGTAACACGGCAAGCAACTCAAGGGAAGCCTGTGGCAGACTCTGGTAGCCCGGGCTGTCTCTTGGCTCCCCCTTGCGCTCAGAGGGGTTCAGAGTTCATTGGGGAGCCACAGGTGCCCCCTCGCCTCGCACAGCCTCCGGTCATGTCTCAAGCTTGACACTAAGCCACCTGGGGCGGTGTCTGTCTCCCGCTTCCCCGAGGGCAGGGACACCCCGGCTGGGGTCCCTGTCTGTCTTCACCCCCCAGGCCTCGCGCAGGGCTCAGACATTGACTGGGTGGATGCAGTGGTGGTTTTGGATGTCCTCGTGTCAGAGCTGCCCCTGTCAAATTTCCTGCTGGCACAGTGTCTCTGGCTGACAGCCACCAGCTGTTGCCGCTCACAGCCGATGACAGGCTGTGGATACGTGGTCCAGAGCTTTCCTTCTGGGTGGGAGGCTCCTCTGAGTCTGTGCCACGGGGCCAGGCTCTTCTTCCTCCTTCCACGGCCGTGACAGCCACACAGACCCCCTGCACTGTGGTCAGAGGGGTCCCAGGGCCCCACCCCTGCCCTCAGTGCCTCCTGGGGGGCCCCCCTAGGGGCCTGAGCACAGCTGGCTTGCCCCTTGGTCTCTGCGTCTTGAAAGAGCTGGACTGACGTCCCTACCATCTCAACAGGACCGTGCTGCGGGAACCCGAATCTGTTCCGGTTGCCCCACCACGCTGCCCACCTTCCTCCGGTCCCGCCCACTGGCCAGGCTCGCAGAGGCGGGTGGGAGCAAGGCCTGCCTCCCTGTGCTCCCAGGCTGCGCTGCCATTCACTTATTTACTTTTGCCCAGCTAACAGGAAAATACCTCTCACCTAGCACCTCCACACACACCCCTACTTTCTCTTCTTCTTTCTGAGACTGAGCCTTTCAGTTTCCGTTCTCTATTCGCCTGCTGATTCATTTGTTTCCCTCCTACATTACTTCACTCCTCTCTCCACAATGTAGCCTATACACATGAGCATCACGGATGATAGAAGGTAAAGAAACGACAAGGCAGGCCACAGCTATCATCTCAACACGGGAGAGGTAAAAGCAAGACATTGATGGTCCTGGGCCCCATGGGCCACCCAGCCCAATCCGATCTGAAAAATGAAGATCAGAACAAGACATAAAGTATACGGCTTGGGAAGGCCCCGACACCTGCACCCGTTGCCTCCGGTCTCCATAAACGTCTCTCCTTCTCTGATTAACTCTTCCCTTCTCCTGCTGCAAGAGTCACCGCCGATGGCAGAGCTAGGGGGCGTTGGCTGAAGTGCTCTAGCTGGCTGGTGTGCAAGCCTGGCCGCACCCTCCTTCCCCTGGAAGCTTCTTAGTGCCGATCTCCACCCGGGGAGATGGGGCGGGGGGGAGGGGAGGGGAGGTGGACCCTTGCTTCCGGGGTCAGCATCAGCAGGCTTAGGGATCACCGCCACGAGCTCTGGCTACCAGTCGTGTGAGCATCGCTCGCTGCCTGACTTTGCACTGGGCTGGGGAGCTGGAGGGAAGCAGAACCCACATGGCCCTGGTCCCGTCGGGACCAGGCTCTGGACAGAGGCACCTGCTGTCAGGAGGAGCCAGCCGCCCACCGCTGCCTCCTCTCCTTCCCCTCGGCAGCCCCTAACCAGTGCTCATTCGCCACTCCAAGATACCAGATCCTATTTTCTTTTCTGTTTTTTCCCCCCTTATGTAAGCCTCCTGGGACAGCTATTTATCCAATCGCGCCCTGTAAGAGAGTGCTTCGTTTTCATGTCTCTCCTGGGATTTGTTGTTGTCATGGATCTGACCATAGAGCCCAGAACTCGGCTGAGCCAAGACTAGATGGTCCAAAAATGATGGTTCAAAGATTGTGGGGGGCTGGGTATACTGACATACACCTGTGGATGTTGGGAAGGGGGAGTTGTAGTTCAAGGCTAGCCCAGGCAAAAAAAATTACTAAGACCCTCATCTCAAAAAAAAAACAACACAACAAAACCAACACAACAAATCCAAGCAAGGTTGTGTATGTCTGTAGCCCCAGCTACACAGAAGGCCTCGGCAGGAGGACCTCAGTCCAGGGAAAGCCCAGCAAAACGCAGGAGACTATCGGAAAAATAATCTAAAGCCAAAAGGAGCTGGGGGCGTGGTTCGAGTAGTCGAGTACGTGCCTCCTAAGTGAGATCTAAGTCCAAACCCCAGCACTGCCAAAACTAAGGCCAGCCTAGGCAGAAAAGTTCGCTAGACCCCCAGCTCCAGAAGCAAAAGGCAGGGTTGGAGGCGTGACTTGAGTGGTAGAGTGTCAGCCAAGTAAGATTGAGTCCCTGATTTCAAATCCCAGTACTACCATACCACCACCATGAGGAGGAGGAGGGGAAGGAGGAAGAGGAGGAGGAGGAGGAGGAGGAGGAGGACTGGGGGGTAGTTTGGAAGTAGTTTGTTTATCTCATGCTTCTGTAGGCTGAGGAGTTCAATGTCCAGGTATCAGTAGGAGGCAAAGGCCTTGATGCATTATAACAGAGCAGAGCACCACGTGGTAGGACAGAGCCACGTGGCGTCTTAAAACGTTCCCAACACGTGACGTGTAGCGCGGCGCGTGCCGACCACAGCAGGAAACGTGCGGTGGGGCCTGTGCGCATTCTGCTTTCGTTTCTTAGGAATATCGAGACTAGACTGGAAGCGAGAGGGGAGGCGCTGGGATTGAAGCAGGCTGTGGAGTGAAGATCAGACGCTATAGGGAGGACCGCAGACCGCACTCAGGGCCCTGGGCTATGGGACCCTGGTCAGGGTGGTCTGGAGAAAGCCGCGTGTGAAGCATGGCTTCTCTCCAGCCAGCGCGCACACGACGGTGAGGAGAGGAGGAGAGCGAAGCGGGCAAGGGGGTAGCGTCGTGGTCACAGTGAGGAGCAAATCAAGAGAGAGAAAGACCTGAGCAAAGGTAGCCTCAGTGAAAAGCTCGAGACTGAAGGGAAACTAGCAAGCAGCCACGAAGGGGAGAGGCGATGACAGAGACGGGAGGAATCCCGCGTTTCACTGGTGTTGTTGTGGACTTGCTGTAGAGTTGGGCGGCGTCGCATCGTCTGGAGACAGCACAGGACCGGAGAGACTCACCTGAACCGTAACCAGTGTGGCTCGCACTCGAACTCCTCCTCAGCTCTGCCCCTCGGGGGGGCGGGGCAGTCGCCTTCCTCTCTCCAAGCTTCCCCGAGGTAGCCAGGCTGCAGGGGCTGAGTTTCTTCTGTCTAGAAAGACTCCATGGCCAGACTGTAGAGGCCAGAGCGGCTCTGTCCTCCCAGCAGTCTGGCTTCTAGATAGAGAGCACAAGGCAGACCCCGCGCCCCCCCCCCCACGGCCTGCCTTGTAATGACTGGCCAGAGATGCGCCTGGGATTGTGGGAGAGAGCTGGGCCTGCCTCTCACCTAGGAAGGCTGCAACACATGGTGCCCGCCCCTGGCCCTGTCTGCAAGTAGAAACCCACGACCCTATCCTCAGCCAGCTGCTCTGGTGGCTCTAACTCAACGGTGGAAACTGTGGGTTCTTTTCCTTGAGCCTCAGTTTCCCCATGTAACCTAGAGGCCACTACAGGAGCCTAGATGTGTGTCCCAAGCACAGATCCCGCACGACGGCTGAGCTGTCCTCCCTCCCATCGCCCAGAAGAAAGGATGAGCAGCAGAGGCCAAAGGACCAAGCGGAAGCCACGGCTCCAAGGTCCTTGTCTGTCGTGACAAAAAGCCTAAGACCCTACCTGAGAGGTAAACGGAAAGGAGAGAAGCTGGGAGGCTGAGTCTAGGGGGTGGACTGCCTCCCTAGCAAGTGCGAGGCCCTGACCCAGCCCCAGAACCACCAGCAGGAAGGATTTAAATAAGAATGTTCCCAAAGAGCCATGCCAGGGGCCCGTGCGCTCCTGCCAGTGCGCTCCTGGTTAGGGAGGCGCAAGCCAAACCCATCACGCCCACTGGGACGCCGAAATGGCAGGACGGGTAGCGACGGGCGTCAGCCTCTTCGTGGGAGACGGCGGAGAGCCTGTCACCGAGTGGGTGCTTCCAACCGTTCAGTATTAAGTTCCAGAATGGCCCAGCCGGCCCTCCCCAGCGACACGCTGAGAAACTAGGAACACACAAAAACCGATGCAAGGCTGTCCGCAACTCACTACACCCTTTCATGCCCTCCGGTGCCCTCCTCCACCCCGCCCCTTCATAGCTCTGCTCCCCACTTACCTCTTCCAGGACCGGGCCCCCTGGAGGAGCCGTGGCTGCCTCCTGTCAGCCCCTTGGGCGCTGTCACCCATAAAAGCCCAGGGCCTCCAGCTTCACTGTCTCCATCCAAAACATACACGGTGCCATGCGTGCCCTGCCCGTGTGCAAGGCTTTGTTAGTGCACGGCGTTAAGCCCTCGTGGGAGACCTCTGCCTTGATCCAGCCTGTGCTTCTCAGGGGGGAAACAGCACCCCGACTTCCTAAACCCCTGAGCCTGAGTGCTGGGTTAGTTGGGGCTCTAGGGAAGGGAATGTTCTCTCAGCCATGCCAGCGCATGAAGAAGCCAACGGCTGGGAGCCCCGATTCCCCAGTTCCTCTCCCGGGGAATCCCACTGGCGTGTTTCGTCACGGGCGTGCGAGCTCTGAGCTCTGCGTGTCTTGGCCGCGGGACGCCGCTCTGCTCTGGCCCGCACGCCCCTTGCCTGCGACAGGGAGTAAGGAGAGGAGCCTCTCCCCACCCTGCAGAGAGAACGAGAGAACGAGACCCCCCCCCCGGGATGAGGCTGGCACGCTAGGTCTTCATGGCTGCATCGTGAGTCACCCCGGTCCTTGCGATGATAAAGCATGATCTCAGAGTCGCTCGGGGAGTCAGGCTTTCAGATGCCGCCCCCTCCTGCCTGCCCGGGGGGCAGTTCTACTCCTAGGCTCTCCTGAATTGCAGATGGCTGTCTGCCCTGCCTTGGCCCCTCTCCAGGTGGGCCTCCCCGGGTGACCCCAAGGCCAGGTGACATCCCTTCCTCCTGCAAGGAACCTGGCAAGTGGCACCGTCGGGGTGGGAGTTCAGGCTTGCCACGGGCAGGCTCTGGCTCCCAATCACCACATCCGTGACACCCTGTCTTCCTGCTCTTGCTTCTGCCCCGGGGGCTTCACACCTGAGAAAAACCCTGGAAGCCCGGCAACTTCTTCGGCCCCTTAGACGCTGAGCTGAGCCCCGGGTCCAGGTCTTGGGGTCCAGGTCAGGTTCTGACATGGGCTCACAGGACCCCTTGGTGAGCCATTCTCTAACCTGGCTCCGCGGCTGGCCCAGCCTGTGCAGACAGTTCATTCACACAACGGATGGCAGGAATCTGTCAGGGAACCAGACCGCCCCTGCCCTTGAGTGACTCACACTCCGATGGAGGAAAGGCCCCCACAGCCACAGAACCGAGAAGGCAAGGTGAGAGATGAGGGGCTCCTGACTAGACTTGGGGAGATGAGTATGCCGGCAGGGAAAACTGCAAGTGCAAAGGTCCTGAGGCCAGAGGCCAGGCAGAAGCTTGATGAGCAAGGGGGCCAGGAGGCGAGAGGGCAGAGAGGACACAGAGGCGGACAGTACGGGCCTTGAGGGCCACCAGGAGGTGTGTGGACTTCCGAGCGGGGTGAAAAGCCTTTAGATTCTCAGTAAGAATCATCAGATGTGCGTCCGAAGGGCCCGTGGCTGGAGGTGTAGGAAATGGCTGTGGAGAGCAAGTAGACTCTCGCTTCTGTGGGCTTGGTTTTAGCCAGGGCTCCACGGTAGTGACAGAAGACCATCATTGCCCTCAGTCCTTGAGCCATCCACCCCTCCTTCCCTGCGGGCCTCCTGCCAACAGGTGCAGGGGTTGGGTTGACCCACACGTGCCCTGGCGTTCACGGCCCCTCTGGTCTGCCTTCCGGTCTCCTCTAGCCTCTCCTCCCCCCCCTTCCAGGCTGGCCTGATGGCTCACACAGCACGGCCTGGCTGTTCCCCTTCTTTCCCACCACCAGGGGCTGGCCGGTGCCACTCCTACCACGGAGACCAAGCAGCGCCTCCCTCGCCCAAAGCTCGTTCAGTCATCCTCCAAACTCCGTCTCCGAAGCCGCGTCCTGCAGGAAGCCATTTCACGCTTCCTTTATGGAAAAGCTCACGTCTCTTACCATGGCCATAAAAACTTTTAAAAAATACTTTTTAAATTGCAGGAAATCGAAATTTACCATTTTAACCATTTTAGGCGTGCAATTTAAAGGCATTAAGTGCAGTTGCACTGTTGTATAACCATCACCTGCCGTCCATTTCCACAACTTTGTTCCTCATCCTAAACAGAAGCTCTACACCCTTATAAAAGCTTTCTTAATGGGGGGGGGGGGGGCAGTGTTCATTAGAACACTTGCTGTTGAAAGGGCTAGAAACCCCAGCTCAAACAGGATTCTTCCAAGAAGATAATGCAGTGACTCAGGAAGATGGAGATTCCGTGGGAGCTTCAGGCACGGGTGGATCTGGGTGCTCACGCAGTATTATCAGACATATGAGTCTTTCATTCTTTTTATCTTGTTTACTCAGTGGCTGCCTTCTCAGGCATGCGTTCCCAGACTTAGTGGCTAAGATGGCCTTTAGGAGTTCTAGGCTTCCCGCTTGCCAGCTCAGCGAACCCTTCAGAGGACATACCTCTTTGCTCTCAGCCCCGGCAGTTGCCAGGCTGACTCTCATTGGCTGTCTGTGTGCCATGTGCCAGTGTATGAATGAACCAATCACCCGGAGCAAAGGGCTGGAATGAGCTGAGTGGTCAGACCTGAGTCACATGTCCTAGAGCTCAGAGATAAGTTCTCCTCTAGAGTATTCCTCCTTAGTGAAAGCAATTATGGAACGAGGAAAAGGGGAAGCAAGAACTGAATAGGCAAAGACAACATCTGACTCTGCTGTGATAAACATTGCTGAGACAAGGATGGGAGGTTCTCATCGAGCTTAACTCTCTCCTTTCCCTGGGCCCAATTACCAAAGCCTCCCTCTGCAGGATCCTGGGAGCCAGGCTGAAAGCACTCCCAGAGCCTTCTACCTGCCCCCTCCCCTCCGCCATTCATCTCTTCTAGAGTCTAGGTCTGGTCACCACTAGAGCCTCCCCTTTGAACGCTGCAAGATCCAACTCCTGCTTATACCTACGCATCGGTCTCTCTACACCTGCTTTCTGTCACTCGACTTTTCCCAGCGCTCAGGAAGAGATTGCCTGCTGTCCCTTGTGCCTGGAAGCCTTTAGCCCTCTCTGGTGGCCTTCCTGAAGTTGAAGAGTAGTTTTCCATTTCTGTTCCCCAGCCATGGAGTTCCAGTGGCTCCCGCATCCTGGTCAGCACTTGACGTCGTCGACTCTTTAGTTTCCGTTAGTTATTCCGGTGGAGATGTGAAGGAAGCTCACAACGGTGATTTCAGTGACCATGGCCCTGTTTTGTGCTATTGTCTTGAAACCACTGTCCTTCTCTGCCTCTGAAGAATGAAAAGAGGAAGTAGTCTTGTCCTGGTACTTTTGCATTTCAAAAGTCTGGGGGCTTGGGGGAGTCAGGAAAAGGTGCTGGGCTTGAACGCGGGCGTGTCCAGTCTCTTGTCCGCGTTCCCTTGTCGAGCCCAGTGCTTGTGCTCCCCTTTCTCCTCATCACTGCCCTAGACTTTCCTGACACCTGAGAGATGGAGATGTCCATCCCTCCCTCTCTTCCTTCCTTTGTCCCTTAGCACTTTAAGGATGTATCGTTCCTTTGACATTTAGCAAATCATATCTAGGACAGCGTGTACAGATGTCTTTCTTCTTGAGAGCACCTTTGTTGTGTATGATTTGGGCGAGTGTATGCATCGTTACTGGGTGTATCTCCGGCAGTACTTGGCCATGGGATGCACATTTTTTTTTATTTTTGGAAGTGGAAGCACCCAGTTGACAATATCATCACCAATATGCAAGAATTCTAACTTCTGCACATACTCGTCAGCGCTTAGAATTGCCTGTCATTTGGTTGTTGCCATGTGGGTGAATGGCTTTGCGTTAATCAGAAGACTTGCCATTTTCATCCTCATCCCTAGGTCTAGCACAAGCTGAGACTTTTGAGATGGAGATAAATAACTAGGAGCCACATTGCCTTGGGTTCTCTTGTCCATAGCTTCCTCTCTGCCACAACCAAGCTTTAACAGTCTTTCCAGTGGAAGAAATTTGAATATTCTGGCTCTCAATTTCCCCATTTGCGAAACTGGTGTGGATGACCCCAAAGGCCAACTCCAGTTTGGAATGATGGAAACCCTGAAAAATGTATTTCATTAAATGAGGGTATAAGATATCACAAGAAATGTATTCACTGCCTTATTATGTAACTGTACCCCCTTTGCACAACACCTGGTCAATAAAATTTAATTAAAAAATATTTCATTAACAACAACAACACAAATCCTAATCAGTGGTAGCTGTTGTGCATAGTTTTGTTCTTTCTCCATTTCTTCTGCATAACCATACATACATGTTTTACATATAAATAGGCCTTCATTATGAATACTATTTTATAATCTGCTGTTTTTCCCTTAATAACATGAATGGACTGTGGTTTCTGTCTATGAAAAACGAGCTCTTAGAGATCAGTCTCTTGAAGAGACAGCTGGAAATCTGCATCCAGTTGTTGAAAGCATATCCAAATCTGTTAGAAGACACTGGGGCACTCCCCAGAGAGCCAGGACCCCAGAGGTCGAGATCCCAAAGGGGGGCGGAGCACAGGGAGGTTTGCCCGGTCTCATGAACTTGCCAATTCCTGAGCAGCCAGCTGGAGGCAGAAAGGCTCAGAGGACGTGGAGGGAGGAGGCTGGGCAGAGCTTTCAGCAGCTCCAAGCTCTGGAAAGACCAAAATAACTTATGCTGAACACATTTCTGGCCTGTTACATGTACTCTTGTAGCATATTGAAACAACCACGGGCGCTGTAAGATCTTATCTGTACTTAGAAATTTGGGCTGGGAAAAAGCTCCAGAGATAGTGAAATCAAACACCTCTTTTCAGTAGTGGCTCAGCCAAGGCCCAGGGCCATGTAGCAAATAGGTACAGCCTACTTTCAATCCAGTGTTCTGTGCCTATGGCTGCTGCCCGTAGCTTTAACAATCCTTTTTTTTTTTTCTCTCTCTAGGAAAGAAAGACAGAGGGCAGGGAGGGAGGGTGGGAGAAATGAAGGGAGGAAGAGAGGGAAGGAGATGGAGGGAGGTGTGAAGATTATTTTAATATCTCTTCTAATTGTGGTCTCCTAATAAACAAAAGTGCTTTTCTAAAAGAGAATTAAACACAAATCCTTTGATGAAAATTATTGGCCATTGTTTTCAAATTACCTAAGTAATACAGACTTACTTTTTTAAAGTTAGAAAGCATAAGATAAGCAAAACCAAGTAAAAGTCAAAAGCACCCACAAAATTTTCTCCATCCCACTAACCCTTAACAGCAACTTCAAACTTTTTGCACATACACAGGGGTACTGAGTTCAAACACAGCTAGTCGTACTTTGTTCTTTTAAGTCAACCTTCCTGCTATGACTGGTTTGCACATATCTTAGGCTCTTACATGATTGCAGCTAGTTTCTAGTCCATTCTGTCCTGGTAACAATTTATCGGTCCGGTCCCCTCTAGCTGGGTATCTTTTATTGCCATTCACAAAGCTGCAGCGAAGAGCTCTATGCATATCCTTTGGTGATGTCTTTATTTTCTCAGGAAAATAAAAGTTAACGCATGGAATAATAGAACTGTGTGATTTGAAAGTTCCCACTGTCTGCGTCTAAATCGCCCTCTAGGCAATTGCAACCATTTTCATTTCCACAGCAGTGTTTACACCAACACTGTGCACTTCGCTGAAGTGTGTGTGTGCATCGGCCTTGGGCTTACAGCTTGTTGCCAGCCATTCTTGCTCATCTTCCTTTACATAAATAAGCAGTCTGAGGATGTGGCTCAGTGCTAGAGCACTTGCCTACCACACACAATGGCTTGAACCCCAGCATTGAAACAAAACACATTGACAGATGAGCTTCACAGAACGTAGCCCAACCAAAGTTCAGGTAGAGAGGCTGGACAAAGAACCTGTGTTCGCTTTACCCCACAGTGACAAAACATTTGAGAGAATCACCTTAGAGAAGGAAAGGGTTCCTTGGCTCACACTTTCCGGCGCCTGCTCAACTCCTTCAGCCTGCAGTAAGGCAGAGCACGGTGGCAATGGGAGCATGGGAGGAGGGCGCAGGGGACAGAGCACCCCTCAAGGGCATGCCTTCAGTGACCTTCCCTCCTCTGGGCCCAAGGCCTGATGTTTTCACCACCACCCAACAGTGTCACAGGCTCACGTCTACAACACATGGAACATTGCACATCCAGTCTATAGAACCACCCAAGGCCAGGAACAGAGCCAGGGCCAAGCTGAAATGGCCAATTCTTTTTTTTTTTTTTTCTAATTTATTCTTTATTGTTGTTTTAGAGGCGATATATAGCGTGGTTACATTTACATACATCAGTTAATAAGTACATTTCCTTTCCCATTGCGTGATCTGTTCCCTCATTCTCTCCCATTCCCCCCTCCCACCTCCAAACTTTCATCTGTGTCAACTGCAGCCAGTGTGCTCTACTGCTGTACCTTTTCACCCTTTCCTTTGATTCTATGACCTTCCCCCACCCTCCAACAGATGTGCACGTGAATAAACCATATACAAGGTAAAGAATACAGTATTATCAGAAAAAGAAAAAAAAATGAAAAAAAGCTCTAACCAGATGCCAGTGGCTCATGCCTGTAATCCTAGCTACTTAAGAGGCTGAGATCTGAGGATCGAGGTTCAAAGCCTGCCTGGGCAAGAAAAGTCTGTGAGTCTCTTATCTCCAATTAACAACTAGAAGACTGGGAATATGGCCTAGTGGTAAAGTGCTTGCCTTGCATACATGAAGCGCTGGGTTTGATTCCTCAACACCACATATACAGAAAAAGCCAGAAGTGGCGTTGTGGCTCAAGTAGTAGAGTTCTATCCTTGAGCAAAAAGAAGCCAGGGACAGTGCTCAGGCCTTGAGTTCAAGCCCCAGGACTGGCAAAAAAAAAAAAAAATTAACAACTAGAAAACCGGAAGTGGCACTGTGGCTCAAGTGGTAGAGTGCTAGCCTTTAGTAGCTCAGGCATAGTGCCCAGGCCCGGAATTTAAGACCCATGACCAACAGAGAGAGAGAGAGAGAGAGAGAGAGACCTTTGGGTTTTTTGTCCTGGGGCTGGAACTCAGGTTCTGGGCACTGTCACTGAGGTTTTTTCAGGCAAGCACCACTTCCACCTTTTTCTGTTTATGTGGTACTGAGGAATTGAACCTAGAGCTTCATGCATTCTAGGCAAGCCCTGTACCACTAAGCCATAGTCCCAGCCCCTTGGTATGTATATTATTCTTTTTTTTTTCTTTTTTTTTTTATTAATTGGACATAAATTTTTTTACAAGGTGTTGTGCAAAGAGGGTGCAGTTACATAGTAGGGCAGTGTGTACATTTCTTATGATATCTTACAACCTGTTTTTCTATCCCTTGTCTAGGTCAGGTTGACATATATGCAATATACAATGTATCAAGAACATATACAGTATTCACAGATTTGGTCTCTACTGTCTCTCCGTCTCCCTTTGTTAACAGTCATATATCAGGGAGATCATGCCCCTTTGTTTTCTGTGTTCTAGGCTTGTCTCACTCAACATTATTTGTTCGAGATCCGACCATTTCCCTGCGAATAACAATATTTCACCATTCCTAATCGCTATGTAGTATTCCATTGTGTATAAGTACCATATTTTTTGGATCCATTCGTCTGTGGAGGGGCATCTGGGTTGTTTCCATATTTTAGCTATTGTGAATTGTGCCGCGATAAACATGGTAGTACAAATGCCTTTTTGATATCTTGGATTTTGCTGTTTAGGATAGATGCCTAGGAGTGGTATGGCTGGGTCATAGGGTAGGTCTATATTGAGCTTTTTGAGAAACCTCCATACTGTTCTCCAAAGTGGTTGTACTAATTTGCACTCCCACCAACAATGGAGAAGGGTTCCTCTTTCCCCACAGCCCCTCCAGCATTTGTTGTTTCCTGAGTTCAGAGTATAGGCCATTCTAACTGGGGTGAGGTGGTATCTCAGGGTTGTTTTTATTTGCATTTCCTTTACTAGCAGGGATGTTGAGCATTTCCTCATATGTTTCTTTGCCATTTTTATATCTTCTCTTGTGAAGTCTCTCTTTAGCTCTTTTGCCCATTTCCTAATAGGTTTATTGGGCTTGGAGGGGCTTAGTTTTTTGAGTTCTCTGTAGATGACCGATATCAGGCCTTTGTCTGTTGCTGTGCTGGTAAATATCCTTTCCCATATCGTTGGCTGTCTTTCTATTTTGGTGGCTATGTCCTTAGCTGTGCAGAAACTTTTTAATTTGTAGTAGTCCCATTTGTCGAGTCTTTCTCCTATTTGTTGTGCCCCTGGGACTCTATTCAGGAAGTTCCTTCCTGTGCCTATAAGTTCTAGTGTCTTTCCTACTCTGTCCTTCAGTAGTTTCAAGGATTCAGGTCTGATGTTGAGGTCCTTGATCCATTTTGAGTTGATCTTGGTGCATGGTGATAGGCTTGGGTCTACTTTGAGTTTTCTGCATATGGCTGCCCAGTTCTCCCAGCACCAGTAGTTGAAGAGGCTATGTTTATTCCATTGTATATCTTTAGCTCCTTTGTCGAATATCAGTTGGCTGTAAGAGTGCGGTTTTATTTCTGGGTCTTCAGTTCTAATTGAAATGGCCAATTCTGATGACTCTAAGTCATGAGCTGGCTACTCAGCGCACCTTGGTCCTGAAGCATGCATTCTGTTCTCACGACGTGAGCAGAAAGGAAATCAAGGAAAGAGCCATCTTGCTTGCTTTGGCAGCCACCTCAAAGGGGCCACTGGGATGTCTTCATTGCCCAGGGGAGGGGCTGACTTCATGCTGTAATGGGTGAGGAGTCTGCTGGGTACTGGGCCCAGACCTACCAGTCCACAGCTTGTAGCAAACCTGGGAACCCCACTTAAGTGCCATTCACTTCCCCCAGGTCTTGAAGGATTTGTGATTTTCCAGTCTACTCGGTGCAGTGCAGAGACAATTACCTTGGCCCTGGGGGTTGGAAGTCCCACTTCCAGTAGGATTTGTTTTCCAGGTTGGGGACATGGCTCTGTGGCCGGTTAGCTGGGGCAACTATGGGCAAGTTGCTCTTCTCTAGGCCTAACTCAGTTTCCCCTATATGAACAGGAAGCCATAGACCTGGATTTGGTGAAGCATGCTTCCTGTTTTACAGAGGATGAAAGAGGGGAGGGGACTCTGTGACTGAGCATGAGTGGGAGTCCAGGGCTGTGCTGAGCACTTCATACACACGAGTGTACCCCTAACATCTCTGCCCTTCCCAGTACCCATGCCACATTCTTTTGCTAATTGCACTTTGGTTTTCTTTTTTCTTCCCCGCTCCCCCGGATATTATTTTAGAGGATCCTCTCTTCCTTCGAGCCTCAGTGGTTTCCTCTAGTCCAGACATAGCAATATAACTCAAGCTTGGCAGATTAGAACAATCTTTGTGGTTTCAAGGACTGGGCATTTGTCTGCTGCAACTATTGAAAGGAAGGTGATCTCATAACCAAGTGGCCCTTGCTGACTTCTTTGGGGGAAAACTTGGCCTATTAACAGAGTAGCCATAAAAGAAAACAGTTCAAAGAGAGAGGGAGACAGACACATAGTGACTTCCTTTTACATCTGCAGTGGGCAGCACTGAGTCAGATCTGCCGCCTAAGGTTTCTGGTTCATGTGTCTTTTCTGGCTTGGTTTACGTTCCCTGCAATCTGGAATTATCACCCGTATGACCTAGGCATTAGTATGTTCATTTTACGTGCAGGCAGGGAAACTGAGCATGCATTAACTTTTGTAGAGCTCTTCCGATGGAGCCTGGCATGGTAATTATGGTGTTGGGGCTAGCTATTATCTTTCTTCTGCTGACTCTATTGTTAGTTGCTTGCTTCCTCCTGCTCTTGTCCCATATTGCCGGGGCTACTTCGTGGTGTATCAGTTTCAAATGCCACAACCAAGCATACCCTGTGCACCAGGGGTTTCCACGAATGTCTGACATGCTGTCTCTTCTAAAAGTGCTGATTACCATGGGTGCAGCAGGCTGAAATCCATCCCAGGAAGTTTCACTTCCTGGGACTCCATGTAATCCAATGCCTCTGCTGACTTGCAGGAAGGAAAGCAAGGACAGGATGGTGGAGCCGTCATTCCCCCCTTCACTCCTGTACGCCCCGCAGCTGTGGAGAGGAAATGTCTTTCGTTTTGAGTTTATAACAGCTGCAACTCTGGCCGCTCACTCAGTTCCAAAGGGTGCATTAGTTGGGTAAAGTGTAAATACGAGGGGCTGGAGGATCTCCCCCCGGGGTGCTGTATACTCTAGGCATCCTGAGGCATGCTAAGTGCCGGCCAGAGCCCCACACCGGGACCCTTGCCTTGGATTCACAGCAGTCAGGATGGATGTCGGCTGTCCTGCATCTGGTCACATGTCTGCCATTACCCATGGTCCTGTGAGTCCCACCTTGCCGAGGGTTCGGGTCCCTGAGCTACTACTATCTACGGAGTGCCTGGAATCCCTTTAGGTAACTGACATGGCCAGACTTCTCAACAGCCCTGTGACGATGCGGGTGGTACCTGATGACCCCGGTTGTTGGGCGCAGGCTGCATGGTCATCAGCTCCGTTCTGAAGGGATCCCCACCCCCCCTCCGAAAGCCTCAGCTTTCTCCCCCGTGGAGTGGGACTGTGACAGGGGCATGACCCGGGGGTGAAGACTGAATGAGGAAGCCCCTACAGTGCAGTAGGGTGCAGTACGATGATGGCTACAGAGGTGGGCCCCAAGGAATAAGGGACCGCCCACCCACCATAGACATCTGTGGAAAACAGCCTCACTCAAGCCCGAGAGACCCCCACAACCTCCTCTACTGGGAGGAGGCTGAAAGCGCCCCCCCCCATGGACTCCACCCTGCACTCCCTCCTCTCCCTTTGGGCTTGAGTGCCCAGAATTCGGGGGTGCTATCTGAAGCCATAACTGTTTTACAGGTTCAAATGGGGCTTTCCTAGCACTGAGGAAGATTGGGGGTAAAATGCACCCCCTCCCCTTCTCGGCTCCTGAAATGAAGGCAATCGAGGAAGAGAACCACACCCCCACTCCTTCTCCCTGAGCGCGCCACAGGCGGCCAACATCATGGTCTGAACCTTGAACTCAGGCTAGGGGCACAGCGCAGCCTAACACCTAGAGAAGGAGCACGAGTGGGGGAGGGAGGGAGGGAGAGATGACCTCATTCACCAGTCGGGGGGCTTGGGATGGAGGGATGTGTGGGCTTCTAGACCCCGTAGGTGTAGGGCAGGTCTAGGGCACAGGGGTACCCGCATCCTCGGAGGTTGCTATCTGGCTCTGGGTCCACCTGCTGCGAACCTGGCCAAAGGGGTCCGTGTCCGTGTCTGCCCCCCCCCCCCCGTGAACTGTTTCTGTGGGTCTATCCGTCTTCCTGCGTGGCTCAGGTGCAGGGCAGTGGTTAAAGCAGGGGGGTCTGGACGGAGCTCTGACCCCTTTCCAAGCCCAGGGTGCGCCGCTGGAGCGCGGGGAGCCGCGGGAGGCCGGAGGCTGCGGGGGCGCCGGCGCGCGCGCGGGGGCGGCTGGAGACGCCGGCGGTGCCCGCTCGCTGGCTCGCTCGCTCGCTCGCGGCTGGGGGCGGGCGGGCTCCTCCCCCGCGCCGCCTCCCGGGGCGCCCCCGCCGCGCGCCCGGCAGCCTGGCCGCCGCCGCCGCCGCGCGCCGCCAAACTTTCCCCGGAGCCGGCCGGCGGCGCGGGTGAGTCCGGGCGTGCGCGGATCGGCGCGGGCCGGGGCCGGGCCGGGAGCGGGGCGTGCCGGAGGGCTGGGACCCCCGCGGGGTGGGGGACCCGGCGGCGCGGCGGCGGCCTGGGTGGCTCCGATGGACGCGGGGAGCCGGTGGCCCAGCGCCCTGCCCTGCGCGCACCTGTGGCTCCCCGAGGCCGGGCCCGGGCGCGCGGCGGCGGGAGCGCCGGCCTCGGCTCCCTGCCCGCGGGACCCCCAGGCTGCGCGCGTGTGATGCCCGCGGCGGTCCCGGCGCGTGGGTGCCAGGCGCTGGAGAGCCACGGTGGCTTTCCGTCCTCCGAACCGTGCGTTCGTATACCCATTCTACAGGGAAGGAAACTGAGGCTCGGGGAGGGAACGTGTGCGCCGTCTCGGAAAGAGGAGATTCGGGATTTTGAGCCCGGCCCCGCGGACCTCCTGAGCCCCTGCTGACCTCCGGGCCCCGCTCAGCCTCGTGGGGATCTGCGGGGACCTGGGGCGCGGGGCGGGGACCCCCTCCCGGTCGCCGTTCGGGAGGAGGGTCCCGGGGTGGACGTCTCGGTGGGGGGCTGCCGTTCCTGGGCGAGGGCGGGGGCGAGGCCGGATTCTGGAAGCCCCCTTGCCTTTCCGGAAAGCGCGCTTTGGGAGGCAGCGGGTTTTCACGGAAGCCACTTCCACCTTCGCGGTGCCCCGCGGGCCCGGGAGGCGGCGGGGCGGGGCGGGGCGGGGGGGGGGGGAGGTGCTCCGGGCAGGACCGCGGCTCTCCGGCAGGGGGCCCCGCCGCGCACCGAGCAGACCCGAGCCCGGAGCCTGGAGAACGCAAGGCTTGATCGTGGCGCAAGGGTGGGGTCGCCTGGAGCGCCTCCACAGAGTCTGGGAGGGAGGGGGACCCATCAGAGACCTTACAATCCATTCACACAGCAGCCAGGCAAGGGAAGCCCCATATTGCTAGCCTCGCTGAGCAGATCGCCTACCCAGACGGGGAGAGGGGTTCAGTAACTTGTCCAAAGTTCCGCAGCCCGCCTATGGCAGAGCTGGGATTGAGTGGCGGTCTTGCCTCATCCCGATTATCAGGGAAGCCCGGGTGGCGGAGGGAACCTTCGCTCCTGAACTTGTGGCTGGCAGTAGCCGAGGTAAACACGGAGGGATGCCAGGCAGCAGAGCTCCCCGTGCCCCCCCCCCCCGGGGTCTCTCCAACAGAGCTTTCTCCCAGGGCCTGCCCAGGAGTAGGACCCCACAGGAATCTGACCTGGAGGCAGATAACCTACTGTGTCTGGGAGCTTGCCAGCCGGCCAGGCAAAGCACCGTCCCTAGCGGGAGAGTGTAGAAGAAGGCAGGAGATGCCAGTGCCCCCTGTCCCCGACTACAGAGTTGGGTGGAGGCTGGAGCTGCTGTCCTGGCCCCCCAGCTCATGAACCCATGAGGACTCCCATTGTGCACTTCCTCCCGATGGTCCAGGCAGGCTTGGCTGGCCTGAACTGTGACCTTTCCATAACACAGCAATGCCTGGTGGCAAGTTGGGGGGGTCTATGGATTCTGAGACTGACCTGCTTGTGTTTAAATCCCCATGCTTTTCTCTTAAGAGCTCTGGGGGCTTGGCAAGCTACGATACCACTCTTTCTTAGTTTCCCCACTTTCAGAACATAGGTGTGTTGGGCTCCTTCCTCACTGGACTACTGAGAGGTATGTTCATGCACCTGAAGCAGTGGCATGTACTACACAAAGTGCTATGTAAGGGCGGTGGCTGCGGTCATTACCGTGGTGGCCTGGCAAGCCCAGCTTTGTGGCCTGCAAAGCTCAGCCTGTGCAAACCCCTGGCTTTGGCTTCCTGCCTGTGGATGGAGTAGGTCTAGTTAGATAAAATGTGTTCCACGGGTCTTACTGCTGTCTCAGGCCTTAAACTGCCTCAGAGCACAAGTCTCAGGGCAGAGTGGCGCAAGCTTCCAGCCCTCTGCCAGGGCCTTGGGCATCACCTCGACTGTGACTGCTCTGGTGGACGTCACTCCTTCCCACCCGCTGCGACGTGAACTTCCTGCCGGGCTCAGTTGGTTCCGAGGATAGTATTTGGAAAAATGCCTCCTGAATGTCACAAGAGTGATCAGGGGAGAGGCTGTGAACTTTCCAAGTGTGGAAGATGCACCCGGAGTTCTGAGCGGAAACAGTACACGGTGGAGTGTGAAGGGGTCAGAGCTCCGACTCCACAGCTCAGAGCTGAGTGGCCCCCAGCTTCATGCTTCACGTGCCACCGACTGTGTTTCAGGATTCATGACAGGATAGATAGGCAGAGAAAAGAAGGAGGAGGAGGAGGAAGAAGATGCAGATAATATAAATGGCAAAGAATGACATGCAATTGCAAGTAATTCTCATTAGCATTCAGGCCGAGCATTAGCTGTAATTGCTCCTGCTCCAAGACGCTTTATCTGAAAGCTGTACCTGGCAGAGGATCATTCAAGCCCAGTCACCTGCTGCCCTCTCTTTCACAGTGACGCTGGGCTCTGCTGAGTCTCTGGATGTAATTATAACAGAGCTCCCATTTCTTCTTCCTAAGTGACTCACTTCTGCCATTAGTGGTGGCCGAGGACTCAGACACACACTCTGGAACAATGGCACTGATGCTGTGGGAGGAGGCAGAAGGCCCCTTCTCCTTTGTGCCTCCACCCTCCCCTCTGTCCTCCAAGTGGGTGTGTCACAGGTCACCTGGGCCAGGATGGAAGCTGACAGCTCTCACTTTGTGCCCGGGAGCCTTACTGCCACCTGCCAGAGACTGTGAGAAGCCATTGCAGTCCCACAATGTGTGTGGGGGGGGGGTGAGAAGGGAAGGTTGATAGAGGAGTTAAAAGTGTAGCCCCAGGTGCCCAGCAAGCCTGAGTTCTGCCAGTCCGTGAGTGAGGTAGGATTTCCTGCCTGTCTTCCCAACTAGCTGTCACAGAGCAGTGCCATCTCTGTCTGTCTTATAGCCTCACCCCGTGGAAGGCTGAAGAGAGGGTATGGATGAGAGAGAACTTGTTAAACTGAGCCTCAACCTTCTCATCTGGAAAATGGGGCCCCCATAGCACCTGCCTAAGTGGCTGAGAACTGATGGGATTGGTGGAAGGTTGTCACGAGGATAAGCATGAATGGCCTTGGTGACAGACAGACAGATGGTGACACAGCTGGCCTAATCCAGGAGACGGAATTACAGAGGAGCACTGGGTGCCAGTCCCATGAATGCCTTATACTTTACACGGCTCTCTACAAAGTGTTTTGGTATTCATTGGCTGCTAACCACTAGTCAGGAACTACTGTTCTTGTCTTACTGGTGAGAGAACTGCGGTGCAGAGGGATTTTGGGACAGTGAGAGACCGTGTGGCCTCTCCACAGAAGAATGAAATACTCCTGAACCAGAGTTGGGGGCAATGGTAGGTGGAATATCAAGTTCCAAGTCCTGACTGGGCTCTCTTTCGCCCTCTAGAGGGTGGGAGGTGTAGGGTTTCGTCTTCCATGGATATAGTACCTTACTTCAGTATTGGGGGCATTTTTAGCCTCCTTAATGTCTCATGGCATGGTTTCTAGTTTTCTCTTGGTAATTTTGCACACCTAGCATTATACAAATCCCTAGTTATTTGATATTTTTATGCTGTTTTACATGTTGTGTACATACCATGTGTAAAGTTAATGTTTTGTCGGTTATTCATTGGAGAAATACGTTTGCATATTTCACGTTTTTATTTTGTATCCAGAAATCTTGACAGAAATCTCTTAGTGGTTAAAAAAATTTCCCCATGGGTTATTTTGAAATCATATCTATCTATCTATCTATCTATCTATATCTGTATCTCTCTATATATAATTGTAAGAGATACAAGTAACAGTTTTATTTGTTCCTTTCTAATTATTCTGTTCCTTCTCTTCCCTGGTCCTTACTATCCTGACAAGACTCAGTGCAAGGGTGGGCGGAACAGCTGACAGTGTGATGCATGACCCTGGTTTTTGCATTTCTGAAAGAAATCCAATTTACATCATCCTGCAGCGTCCTCGTTGCCCCGTTACGTTTGCTGATCTGTTGTGGGTGATTACAGTAGGGGTGTGTGAGTGAAGTTCCCCGGTGACTTTCCTGCATGAGCTTCTTTGTCATGACGGCGTCAGTATCAGCGGGAAGGGAGGTGGACAGTGCTCCCCTTTCCCATTTCCGGGAAGTTGCTTTCAGTGAAGGGGTGGGGGGTGGGGGGGTTCCTTCTTTCAGATAAGCCCAGAGAGAGCACTCAGCACTGAGAAGCCCAGATTGCTAGGGCGGAAATGGAGACTGCAGACTTGTCTCTCCTGGGGCTGGGAGGAAAGGCCATCTCTGGAGGGAGGGCACGGAGCCCAGGGAGAAACCTGGCTGCCATGGGCTGCCTCGTTCTGAACATGGGCGGGTGGTTCCTCCCCGTGGGTGTGGATGGAGGAGCCCCGCCTCCTCTCGCTGTTCCTCCTTGTCCCGTGGTAGCAGAGACTTCTGTCCTGGGGCCAGCTTTTGAGGAATGCCCACACTGTGACTGTGGGCCACTTCACTTCCTCCCCCCCCCCATCTTCTTAGATTCCAGAAACTTTCTCAGCTGGCCTCTTCCCTCAGTCCTCTTTGTAGAAAGTGTCATGCACTGTCTTACTCCAGTCATCTCTCGGCCCTGGTCACGGTGCTGTGAACTGGCTACTGTCCCCATGGCTCAAATGAGGAAATTCAAGGATGCTAGTTGATGGCTTCTAGTGGTTTCGTACTTCATATGGAATTATCACTTTTGACCCATTTGGGTTTCAGTGTAAGATAAAGGTCTAAATTGGAAGTGACGGCGCGACTCCATTGGCAGAGCACTTTTGATGGGCAAGTACCAGGCCCCGAGTTCAGTCCCTAGTCCCGAAGAGGGAAGCCTTCATTGACTGGCTTTCTACATACGGAGACAACTGTTTCCACCCCGATCCCCTCCTGCTGGCGGAATCTTGCCCCATCCTTACCTTTCCCTGCGTTCCTGCGAGTCTCGGGAGCCGAGCCACGAGTGGCTGCCATCTCTATCTGTTAGCTTGGTTTCCAGTCGTGGGCCTTTGGTGCCTCACCTAGAAAGCCCAGTCATGAGCAGCAGGCGTCATTCCAGGCCGCCTGTACTCATCCGCTGGGCTGGTTCTAGTGGCTGACTATCGGACGAGGTGGGGGCAGGAAACGGGGCACAGGCCAACCAGGTGACCAAGATACTTCGTGCATATGGCTTGAGTTTGGGGGTGACAGGCTGGCCTGGTACCCCAGTGCATCACAGGAAGACATGGTTTTCACCTCTGATCTTAGGTTCTCTGAGCGTGGAGAAAAGGAGCCGGGATAAGAAACATCCCGTTATGTTCTCCTTGGCCTCCGGCTGTCGCAGCCTGCTAGGACTGGTAAGGGATAGGCAGAGAGCCCAGCAGGTGCTGAGCCGCGGGGACCGTGCCTCCTGGCGCCGAGGGTACCTTGTACTCTGTGTGTTGCGCTCACTAGTGAACAGGTCTGCAGCCTCCTCTTTTTGTTTTTTTTCTTTCATGGTCTTCCAGGCAGCTTTCCTGTGCTTGCTTTTTATTCCAGCAGAGCTTCTTTTATTTTTTTTTTTAGTTGGCTTTTCTTTGTTGTTGAAGAGACTGACGGGTCACCGAAGGTGCTCTACCGTCCCTCTCGGTCCACGTGAGGTACAGGCTGGGCCCGTGGCCCGAGGATTTGAATGCCAATCACTCTGGGCTCGAAGGGACCCTCTTCCTCCTCTGTCCTTGGGCCCCTGTTGCCTGCGAGGCAGGTAGCGCCAGTGGGCTTCCCGGGGGCCTCTGCACGGAACTCAACTTTGGCCTCTCGGCAGGACCCCAGAGAGGCCAGGTCTTTGCAGTGTGCTTCCCGAGGGTCCATCAGAGCAAATTTGAGGGGAGCGATGAACTCTGCATTTAAAACAGACCATTATAATTTCTCCCTGAAAACAAGTTCATGGAACCCAGGAAGAAACAGGGAGAGAAAAATGTAATTGCACGTCGAAATTCAGCTGTGTGGATAATACTACTTAATTTAGTCTGTGGTTAAGAGGTTCTAGGGCCCAGAGATCTAGGCTTGTGTGCCTTGTGTACCTCACCATAGGGTGAGCGACAACACGGTGACATTTTGTCATTATGAGAATGTCAGCAGTCACTCGTACATAGCACGGTGGTTCCATAGAATTATAGTGGCAGCGGTTCATAAATGTGGCAGAGCCTCTGCGCACTGCACGACATTCCCGGGGCTCCACAAGTCACTGCCCCCCTCCTCCCCACTCACCCACGGCAACTTCCGGTCCTGCCCTGCACCCCCTCCAGTGAGTGGGTGTCCCCGTTCAGGTGTATACCGTTGACCGGTCACACCAGGCTCTTCCTGCTGTCCCGACACCTGCTCTGTGGTTTTTGTTTTGCTTTGCTTTTATTTTTTCCGTTTTCATCTTGGCTTCGTTGAGCTGTGTTAGATTTTTGAGACAGAGTCTGTTAGACAGCCCAGACTGGTTTTGAAGTAGCAATCCTGCCTCTGCCTCACAAGCACCCTGGGCGTGCCCAGCTAACAGTGCTTAAATACACCGATACCTAGCACTGGTTTGCGGTCGCTCAATAGCATGTTGTGCACATTTGTAGGCAAGGCAGCTGGCTACGCCACAGAGCTTCTGGATATGTGTGAGTACATGTTACGGTGTTAGCAAACAAACAGCCAGGCCCACTAAAGATCCATTGATCAGATGTTTCCCGGTGACATGCTGACAATGACCTTCCAGGATTGTTGCAATGTTAAATGAGTTGTGAAGCTTGAGAGAATGGATATTTGTTTTTATAACAAAGTCTGGTAAGGCATGGTATTTATTAAATAAGTGTGTGTGTGTGTGTGTGTGTATTTCTTTTCCCCTGAGAAACTGGGCTTCTTTTTTTTTGTCAGACTCCAAAAGCAATCGCACTGGGGATTTTTATTTTGAAATGGTGTCACCCCTTCGGTCTCTTATCTTC
Organism: Perognathus longimembris pacificus; assembly: GCF_023159225.1. Classification (NCBI taxonomy): domain Eukaryota; kingdom Metazoa; phylum Chordata; class Mammalia; order Rodentia; family Heteromyidae; genus Perognathus; species Perognathus longimembris. The sequence goes on from NC_063170.1 coordinate 68,682,103, forward strand.
CCGGCCGGGTGGTTTCTGTGGGAAGGCATCTTCGAGCCTTCGACTGATTGGAGTGCGTGCTGCACACTGCTCCACTGAAGCTCTCCGAAGGGAGGTGGTGGAAGGAAAAGCAAGCGGGCTCCGTGGCCGTGTTTGAGGTTTCTGCGCCTTGACCTGAGCTTGCATCCCCAGGCTGCCATGGGAGACAAGGCTTTGGCCTCAGAGGGAACATGTTTTGCCTGTCCTGGGCTCAGTTTCCTCATCTGCAAAAGGGCAACCACCGCAATGCCCGTGTCCTCTCCTCAGAGAGGGACACCTCTGTGCCCTTCCTGCCAAGCTGCTCGTTCTGCAGTTGGTTTCGTGGCTCCGGTAGGGAGCCGACAGTGTTCCGCTGGTTCTGCAGCACCCGCAGGGCCTTCCTTACCATCTGGCACCTAGTGGGTGTCCAGTGAGACCCCCGAGGGAGGAGGCACCCCGCTCACATCCGTGGCCACGCCCACCACAATGGTGCCTGCCGCCTCCCGCAGCCTGGCGTTGAGCTGCTCATGGACTTGGGGACTGAATGGCTTTGGGGATATTTGGAAAGTCGTAGGAAACTCTGGGCCAAACTAAGTTCTTTCCAGTGTGGTTTCAAGAGCTCGATAAATATTTGTCAGCCGTGTATCGATTCATTCTCGCAGCACCTGGCATCAGGCTGGAGTGAAGCCCTGGGCAGATCCATTAGCAAGTGAGAAACACAAGACAGACAGACGGGGTTCCCTGCCCCCCCCCCGGTGTTCCTGCTGGGGGCTGGGAGGCACGGATCCTCCCAGCACCGCTTTGCCTAGCCTGGGCTCTGTCCAGCTGACAATGAAGACAAAGGCGAGGCAGCTGAAGAACAGAACGTCACCACCATGATTGCTCATTGGAGTTGTGAGGAAGCACGGGGGCTGTCTGTGCTGAATGGGGGTGGGGGGCAGAATTGGCCGGGGTTCCTGCCCAGGTGCAGGCAGGGCTGGGTGTTGCCAGGCAGCCCTGTCCTTCTTGGTAGAAGGCGGGGAGCACACGGTGCCCCAAAGGCACGCTGGCTCCCGAAGTAGCAGAGCAAGGGCTGAGTCTGCTTGCCAATTGCCAAATGTCTCTCAGATCTGCCTGGAAATAGGTGGCGCCAAGTGGGGACGTGGGGGGGGGGGCACTCCGGGAGGAAGGCGGTGGACCCCCCCCATCGTGGGGGAAGGGGAAGGTTGATTTTGAGAAGCCTCTCCGGGCAGAGGGAGGGGAGAGGCAGCCTGAGGTCTTGGGTGGGTGCCTGCTTCTTATCTTCTTCCCTGTGGGTGGAGGAATCAGGGTCACTGGCCTTCCTGGAGCCTCCTCTCCCCCACCCCACCCCATTCCACCTGGTGGGCAAGGGAGCCGCTCTCGGGCCACCCAGCTCTCTGCACTGTGTGAGGTGAGTGTTGTACCCACTTGATGGATGGGAGTCCTGAGACTGGAGATGCTGAATGACCTGCCGGAGTGGCCCCAGCGACGGGGGACGGTCACCACGCCTGGCACACGACGTGCGTTTGTAGAGAGGGGGCCACGTAGAGGCTGCCGGGAGTCAGTGGGTGAGGACCGCGCAGGTGGCCAGATCCAGCGAGGTCCTACGGAGCTGTGGATTGAAGCTCAGGTAGCTTGGGGTGGGGGGGTGATTGTGGCCCAGGAAGTGCAGCCTCGGCCCCCCTCGTGGGAGCACTGGCCACGACTCACCCGGGAGCGCGCATCGTGCCGCTGGAAGGTGTGCGGTTTGAGCCACAGCCTTTCCAGTTTCCACTTCTCGCGTGGCTAGGATTACAGGCGTGCACCTCCATGCCCCATCTCCCTCTCCTATCCTTGACATCGGTCTCCATAGCACCTGCGTCAGCGTCAGGAAGCTAGTACAGGAAAGAGCCTGTCCGTGCTCTTAAGTGTTACTCTAAAAACATGGCGCTTTGCAAAGTTGACCCGCTCTCCGTTTCTGAGGTTATTAGTTGTGAAATTGCTCTCATAAACCCGTCGGGTCACCTAACACAGGGAAGGTGATAATGGCCAAGCATCTGTGGTATACTGTACGGGGTGCTGGGAGTTTTATGGGAGGTGCGTAGTTTGATCCTGTCAACGACCCTGTTGCTGTTATCTGCGTCTTTGAAATGAAGAGCTGGAAGCTGACGGAGCTGGAGGTCTCCTGCTCAGAGTCACGCAGCTAAGAGGTGGAGGGATCTGAGCCATGCATATACCCGTAGTGCTGGAAGCTGAGGCAGAAGAATCCTCCGAGTTTAAGGCCAGCTTGGGCTACATAGTTAGTTCCACACCAGCCCGAGCTATGGGGCTGTCTCAGAAACCAAGACATGAGGAGGAACTGGAATTCAGAGCCAGATCTGAGTCCTAATATGTTCCTCACCAGGATTGCTTAGGGGTAGGTCGAGCTGTGATCGCTGGAAGGAGGCCCATTCTTCAGAGGAGGAAGCCGGGCCCAGGCGGGGCAGGCTCTGCAGTTTCAGTAAGCATCCTTCAAAGGCCCATGTGTTCAAGGCTTGGTCCCCAGCACTAAGAGGGGCTCAGAGAGGCTTGTCGCCCTTCATAAGCGCAACGGCACTCCTGGAGGTTGTTGGACCTCCACGGGGCAGGGCCTGATGGGAGGGAGGAGGGCATTGGCGTGTGCCCTTGGAAGGGTTAATAAGATTCCAGCCGCTCTCTTCCTCATGACTTCCTAGCGGCTGTGAGAGGAGCAGATTCTCCCTACCACACACTCCCACCGTGATGTAGAATAATGCCACAGGTCCTCAGCGGCCCACTACCGGGCTGAGCAAGCGTAGATGGAAACGTCTACATCTTTAGTCCTTAAGTAGATTCTCTAAGGCATTTCTCATAGTGATGGACGTCTGGCCCCATTGGTGTCGGGGCTGTTCTGAGTGCGGAGATCCAAGCTGGAAGGTCCCGATCACCCAGGGGGAGCGTGTGGGAAGGAATGACGTCCGTGAGCTTGAAGTAGTGTTGGGGGTGAGTGGAGGGCAGGTGCCGGGGCCGTGGAATCTTTTCTCCTGGGTACAAGGTGGAGATTTGAGTCCTGTGAGGAAGGTAGTTAGGCCTCTGTTTGAGAAGCAGCATTCTGGGAAGCAGGAACAGCAAGGCCCTAGGCCGGAAGTAGTTAGGGATGTTCTACAACGAGCCAGGAGACCTCAGTGGCTGAATGGATGAGGGCAAGCATAGGGGTCGGGTCTGAGAGGCCTCACCGGGCACAGAGCGCTCGGGGCCAGTGGGGTAGTTAGAGCCTCCGGCACTAGGGCTGAGCGGGCCTGGGGGGGGCCCTCACGCTGGAGGGAGGGAGGAGTGCTGGGTAACCTGGGGGGGAGGGGACAGATGCCGAGACCCCCTGCTGTCCCCTAAGCCAGGGTAGCCAGGCTGGACCAGGACGGGATTGAGAGGCAGTGAGAGGTGGCTTGTGGGTAGAGGCGAGGATGCAGACATTGCTCTGAGTCCTCTGTCCCAGCCCCCCAGAGAGCCCGGTGCCTCCCGCTCTGCTGCCAAGCACCTTCCTTGGTGGCCATACTCAACGTGCTCCTCTGCAGCTGGAGGATAGTCAAGGGGTCCTTGACTTGCAGGGCACAAAGGGGAGCAGAGATGGGGCCCTATCACCTGAGCCCTGGCCAGGCATTCAAGAGGCGGGGTGTTACAGTGATCAGAGACCCGAGCCACGGAATCGCATCTCAGTTTGACTTGGCCACCGGCTTGCCTGTGTGGCTGTGGGCAGAGCCCCTCCCTTCTCTGTACCTCGGTTTCCTTCTCTGTTACATGGGGTGTACACTCGGCTGAAGTGAGGATAGGGGATGTCCTGCAGACAAGGACCCCCCCCCCCTTCCTCACCCCGGCCCCTAGCTCTAGTCCCTGCGTGCCATCCTCAGAAGCATACCGAAGTAGCTGCCTCATTGTCAGATGCTGTCATGGAAACCAAGAGATGGGGAAACAGGAGAGGCCCAGAGGAAGGAGGGGCGGGAGGGGACATCATTCCTGGCCCACCCTCTAGCCCACCTTCACCGGCTCATTAGGAGAAACGGTGACTCAGAGGAGCCCGTGGGGATGGGAGGAGGGAGGGCTGGAAGGCCCGGGGGGGTGGGCAGGGTGAAGTGGTGACTTGGCCTCTTGGAGGAGGGCGGCACCTGTGGGGCAGCACCCCGGGGCTGGAGCCAGGGCTCGTGCGGGCTGTCCACCCCCGGCAGCCCTTATCCTCGCGGCCTGAGAGACGGGCCCGCTCGGTCCCCGTTGGAGAGGGTCACCCCCGCCCCCCCCCCCCCCCGCTCCCCATAACCAGGCTGGTTAGTCACTCCCTGTGCAGGCAGGGGCAGGTCTGTCTAGAGTTGCCCCCTCGTCCAAGTCTAGATGCTCTCAAAGGACCTCATCCTTTCTCCACACCGCACCCCTCAGGGGCCCCCCTGCAGCCCCCTCCCTGCGCGTGACCACTGCCCTCCTCCCTCGCCACACTGAAAACGGCAGCTTCAAACTTGGCAGTCCCTGGACCTCAACACGGGATACCGGGGCCTGGAGTCACCCAGGGCGGCGGAGCTGACATCCTAGGACGAGCCACGGGCCCGCTGAGCCTCCGTTTCCTGACCTGGGCCAGGACCTGAGGGACCCACCCGCCTGAGAGTTCAGTGGGTTCCCCCGGCTGGAACACTCGCAGCTGTGACTGTTGTCACGATCGTGTCGCGTCACGTCTCTTTAAACTCAGGAAGAAGGAGGGGAACGGGGAACAACTCCACGACCTGCTTTGTTCATGAGATTAAACCACTCGGCGCTGACTGAGGTGGAATGAACCTCCTAAGCGCTCCCCGCGGAGAGATGTTGTCAGTTCTGCATCGTTCTTCGAGCCTCCGTTTCACCTACCATGTACCAGACGCCACGCTGGGTGCCGGGGAGATAAGAGGGAGAAGGCAATGACGCATGCCTCGGGACGGGCGGCCCGTGGGGCGGGCAGAGCTGGACGTACGCAGTCCCCGCGTGCTCGCGACAGTCGCCCTCGGTGGAGGTGGTCACGGGGCCTGGAGGGCACCGCCGGGGTGTGTGTGTGTGAGCCCCGGGAGCCCCGGGAAGTTCCCGGAGGAGGCGGTGCGCCTGGAGGGTTCTCCACTGGGCTCGGTGAGGTGAGCAGGGCTGCCCAGGCCGGGAGGGTGAGTCAGGCCGCACGGACTGGGGTTTGGCTGGAGCTGCGAGTCAAGGTGGAGCGCGGAGGGACGGGCAGCGGGGCCTTGCGCACGATGGCCTCTCTTGGTGTCACCTGGGATCCTTTGGCTGTGATGAGGAAGTTGGGGGGAGACTGTAAGCTGGGGCTCGGGGGAGTGTCCTCCAAAAGTCTGTGGTGGAAGGTTTGGTTCCCAGACTGTGGCGCTGTAGGAAGGCGGCTGAACATTGAAGGGGCGGGGCCTAACGGGAGCGCTTGGGTCATTGGAGACCCTTGAAGGGAACAGTGGGCCAGGCCCATGCCTTTCTCTTTCTCTTCTCCCCCCCCAACCCTCCCCCCCACTGAGGAGTGAACAGCTTGGCTCTGCCCAGGCACTCCCGCCATGAGCTGGTGCCCTCCAGAACCCCAAAGCAATAGGGCAACCGATTGCAAACTGAGCCAAGGTGTCCCGGGGCTTGAACTCAGGCCCTGGGCGCTATCCCTGAGCTTCTTTTGGTTCAAGGCTAGCGCTCTACCACTTGAGCCAACAGCTCAAGCCATTTCCAGATTTTCCTGACAGCTTATTGAAGAGTGTCATGGACTTTTCTTCCTGGGCTGGTTTCGAACCATGGTCTTCAGATCTTGGCCCCTTGAGTAGCTGGGGTTCACAGGCGTGAGCAGCAGCACCTGGCCAGGCCATCTTTTTGCTTGCTGTGATGACAGGGAACTGACGGGCACACCAGGAGAACAGCAGGGCCTGCTGCCCACTGCCCCCTCCCTTCCCTGGAAATTGGCCCCTCCTGGAGCAGCCCACAATCCCTAACCCAGCTGGAAGCTGGTTAGAAATGCAAGCTCCACGCTGGAGGCAGGATGTGAAGCGGGCTCCCAGGGACCCAGGGACCCCTCGCTGACCACAGTGCCCGTGGCCACCCATAGAGCACCAAAGTGCACGGAGACGGGAACTGTCTCCAGGCCCCGACACAGCTGCACTTTTTGTTCTTAGGGAGGCTCAAGTGCCCCTGAATAGGCACATGCGACTGGCTTTGCATGACAAGGAGGGGACCCCCCCCCCGCCCTGCTCTGTTGTCCATTCACCTCTCTCTTGCCTCATTTAAGCAAGACCCAGTGAGACATGGAGACCCAACCTTCTCATGCATGCTCTAAGAGAAAACCATCTGCTTCTTCCTAAAACCAGTCTGGAGAAAAGATGGTTGGGCGAAGGGACCTGAGGTGTCACAGGCTTTGCGTTCCCATTCATTAATCCGTTCTCCTAAGAAAGGGGGCGTGACCACACTCTTCGGAAGAAGGGCCCAGAGGCCTTCATGAGGAGGCTGGTGGGGAATGGTGGAACTCTTAAGAGGTAGGGCCCAGTGGGAGGAAGTGAGGTCACTGGAGCGCGCTCCGGAAAGGGACCTGACCTGGGCCTTGTTCGCCTCCCGCTGGTGAGTCGACCTCCCTGTCTGCAAGCAGCAGGTTTCATGATGGAAACCTGCACACTGGTGAGCCCAGATCCGTCTTTTCTCATTACAGGCTATTGTCTCGGGTGTTCATTACAGTGACGCAAAGCTGACTAACACAGGGGGTGGGGTGGAAAGAAGGGGGGCTTTGGAAATCCGGTGTTGCTTTTGGAGATTCTTCTAGCACCAACCTAGAGCAGTGTTCCCCAAAGTCTTTACGTTGAACCTTGCAGGAGAAGAGGTAATAATGGCATCAGGGACCTTGAAGTGTTTCGTGGACACCCACAGGCTCAGCTTGTTCATTCTCTCCTCTGGACCCCAACTTTGCTCTCTGTCAAATGGGCCCATCGGGACTCGGGTTGTTGGGTGATTCCTACCCATGTGTGTCTGGAGGGCTCCTGCTAGTTCTAACAGAGACTGCCCTCGCCTCTCCCCCAGTCTGTTGGAGGCCCCTTACGATGACAGAATTGGCCCTCTTGGTGGTGCAGTTCGAGACCTGCCTTCACCTCAAGTCTAAGGGGAGGGTGGAGACAGAGGGGACCCAGAGATCTGCAATCACCCAGCCTCAGAGTCATCACGGAGCCTTGCTCTCTGCTGATGACAGAGATAATTTTCTCTGTTGGACAGAATTACCTGAGCAGATGAGACATTTTTAATCTCCTGTGTTCCAATCACAGATGTTCTGATGAGGATAAAGGGCTCTAAAGAAACTAGATGGTCCATTTGCAAGGTCAACTTTGCAAAGTCCTTCAAGTGTCTCTGCTCGTAATTATGAAGGTTATACAACAGAATCACAAACATAATGAAAAGTAGAAGGGGGAAAAGAGCCTCCTCTGAGACCCCACACCTCGGTCCCAGCTGCTGCAGTATCTGGTTCAGAGAGGGCAAGACAGTGAGCTCATGGTCCCAGGGCCTGCTCATTTTCTCTGTGAGCGTGGTAAGAGACTTCTCCTGTCACGGAGTCATGCCATCCCAGATTGAAATGCTGGTAGAATACTCCTTCCATTATTTGGGCCTTCGTTGACTTCACATTGATGTGCTCTGGACGTTTCAATTTTGCCTTAGCTTTCCTGTTACATAAATGCATAAGGCACAGATTTCCTGCATATAACAATGAAAGTGAGGGCTGGGAATATGGCCTAGTGGCAAGAGTGCTTGCCTCGCATACATGAAACCCTGGTTTTGATTCCCCAGCACCACATTTATAGAAAAAGCCAGAAGTGACGCTGTGGCTCAAGTGGCAGAGTGCTAGCCTTCAGCTAAAAGAAGCCAGGGACAGTGCTCAGGCCCTGAGTCCAAGCCCAGGACTGGCAAAAACAAAAAAGAAAAAACAAAAGATAACATGGAAAGTGATTCTAGAACTAGCCAGGAGATCTATCTATCTATCTATCCCTCCAGGAAATAGCCACCTTTATTAACAGATTAAAATGAAGACAATCACGAAGTAGCGCCTGTTTAACCTTTGTCAGAGTTCTGTTCACTGTTGAGGATTGACAGTGTCCAGTACTGGTAAGATCATGGGAAATGCAAAGTAGTATGGCCTTTATGAAGAACAGTTCTTACACATGCCCGGAGCCTTGGGAAAGCCCGAGCCTTGCAACACTTTAATTCCCCTGGAAGAAGTTAGCGTTCTAACTTAGCAGGGGGATATTGTTTACCGGGAGCGTGCTTACCAAGCACACGCTGAGTTCACACTTCAGTACTGCCAAACAATGAAAGAGAGAAGTTAGAAACACCCTTGGATGCTCAACCATCAGTGAAGGGTCAAACATGCTAAAGCTTTATGGCAGAATTCTTGTGTAGCTATTGTGAAGTGATAGGGGGAAAGCTGGAAGTGTGCGTGCAGTAAGAGCAGAGCTTGTCCAGCCAACGCCACCAAATCCGTGTCACCATACTGCTAGAGATTGTGTCAACAGGCATTACTTAGGTAATGTTACATATGTTTGCGTACACACACCAACTCACAGACAGGTATACGGAATTTATTCCTGGAGTGTATTCGTAGAGAAAAGACTCGAAGGGACTACACCGAAGTATCCTTCAAATTGCTCACTTCAGGGGATAAGATGAAAACTAATTAAGACTTTGGCCGGGAGTGGTGGTTCACACCTGTAATCTCAGCTACTGAAATGGCATGGAGAGAATCTCCATCTGAAGCACACAGGAAGCACGATAAATACCTCCCTGATCAATAAGGCGGGAGTCATGGCTCCGATGGCAGCACCTACCTAGCAAGCTCAAGGCCCAGAGGTCAAGCCCCAATGCCGCCAAACAATGTTAATTTTTATTTCCTGGTTTGTGCACCTTTTCTTTTGGCCAGATACCAGGCCCCATACTCAGGGCCTTGTCCTTGCCCAGCTCGCTTGCTCAGAGCCAGGGCTCTGCCACTTAGGTCACCAGTCCAGTCTGACGTTTTTCTAGTTCGTTGAAGATGAAGTCTCTTGGACTTTTCTACCTTGGGTAGCTTTGACCCTTGATCTTCAAGGTCTCAGTTTCCTGAGTAGGATTACAGGCATAAGCTGTCAGTGCCTGGTTACTTTTCTTTAGAGGAATACTTTTGAAATCTTTTTATTAGAGTTAAAAAATCCATTTTCAAAAGCCCAATCACATGAAATAAATGAACTTACCAACCAACTAGGATTATACAATTATATAATCTGATGAAGTCTTACCATGGACCCTAATTCCCAGTTGTAGTCTGGAGGGTCAAGAGATAAACCCATTTAACAGATGGCTTGGGTAGTCTGCCCGAATTTCACACGTGTGTGTGTGTGTGTGCACGCACGCTGGTACTAGAGCCTTAACTCAGGGCCTCATTGCTGACCCTTAGCTTTGTCACTCTAGGCTGGCCCTCTACCACTTGAGCCACAGCTCCACTCCCAGCTTTTTGCTGCTTCGCTGTAGATAAGTTTCCAGGATGGCTTTGAACTGTGATTCTCAGACCTCCGCCTCAATTAATAGCTAGGATCACAGGCCTGAGCCCACAGCACCCAACTTCACATGCACGCAGAAAGGCATTTTCGGCTTCTTGAAGCGAATCGAGAGCTTCTCCACCTCCGGGCCCGTGTTTCCTTCCCCCTTGGCACGCTTGGCAGGCGCTGAGAGGCCGTTGCCCAGTTTGGTTTCCATGGTCCCCCTGCTCACCGCTTCCCACCACCGCTGCTCTCCAGAGATGCCAGCTGGCCTGAGCGGTGCAGGGTGAGCATCTGAAAATCCAGTGTGCTCCAAAGCTCAGAACGTTCTAGCAACAGCATGACACCGCAGTGGAAAGTTCCACCGCGGAGCTCTTGAGGCAGGGCTCCGGAATCATCCCACAAAATTACCTTCCGCTTATGTGTTTCGGGGGTACAGTGTGCAGAGGAGGTTGGTCTTTAGACTGAGGCTCCACCCGAGAAAGCTCATGATGGGTTTGCACATACCCCAGATCCAAAACACGTTCCAAATCTGAAACACTTCTGCTCCCTAGCACTTGATCGTAAAGCTTACCCTGGGATTTCCGCTCAAGACACTCCTCTGCCTTGAAGTCAGGCCTGTGGCTTCTTCATCTGTGCACTCCCAGCCCTTCCTCAGGCCTCCCTCCGTGCTTGAAGATGACTGGTGGGGGCGAGTTCAGGAGGTGCTGAGCTGGCTGAGATCACTCGCTGACATGGCGACGAGAGCCAGGTCCGAGCATGTCATAACTCCCCAGGAGAACGTGATGACAGATGGCTTCTTTGTGTGGAAGGGGGTCTTTCCCGAGCCTCCCCCCCCCCCCCGCCCCACCCGGCCCTCACGGGTTCTCTTGAATAGATGTGTGGATGGGTGGTGACTGGAACAGTATGTTTGACGAATGGGCAAGGAGGAGAGTTGGTAGCGAAAAGGGCGGTGGGCAGAAGAAAGGGTTAAAGAAAGGGGGTGTGGAAGGAGCCATTGTTCTGCCCTGGACCATTTGGGTTCTTGGGCAGTCACGCCGCCTCTTGGGCAGTCACGCCGCCTCCCTGTGCTGGTAGCCACAGCTGTGAATCGCCCACCTGCCCCTGTGTGGCCTGAGTCTGGGGCTGGGGCTGGGCAGAAGTATTGGAAGGGATGGGAACGTTTTATCATCTTGTTCTTGGCAGCTCCATCCCTTTTCTCTTCCAAGTATGGGTGTGTGACCTAGACGTGACCTGGGCGTTTCTGTGATGTCCAAGGGCATGTGCAAAACTTGCCCAGAGCAAATGCTGCTCCTGCCAGACTTCTGGAATATTAATTCTCCTGATGAACAGAAGAATGATAAACACCAACAGCTGTTTAAAGTTAAGGAAGAGGGAGGGGAAGCCATTGAGGTCGGATATTCCATGGCCAGAGCACCGGAGAATCTTCCATTTTGACTTGTGTCTTAATGTCTCTCATCCACCTGGCAGGAGTTAAGCACTATGGGAGAATCAAAGGCCTGTGAAATGTGGCTACAGGTTGCATATTGCTCACTTAATCTTCCATACCCTCAAAGCTATGGAGGGCCATGGAAATAGTTGGAGCCAGTCAAATCCAGTCAAATCCTCCTGCGTGCTCTTCTCCTGCCGTGGCCAACGGTCAGATTCCTGGAGCCGAACCCCAGCCCACCTGCACCGGCCACTTAGCATGAGTGAAAGTTAACCTGAGATGTGGGGGCTTCTGTTCCACGTTTGTTTCTGCAGCTCTGCCTCACCTGTGTTAAGCATCAGCCTTCCAACCTCCAGAACAGCAGCTTCCATCACGGCATACCTTTCGCGTGGCCCCGCGGTACTTGCCTTCTCCCACTGAATCCTCGGAGGAACCGCGTGAGACAGCTGTCGTTTCTCTCCTTTTGCAGATGAGGAAGCAGAGGTTCAGAGAGTCCTGTCCAGTATCACGCCACTAAGCTGTAGCACCATCAGGATTCGACCTCGGGTCTACCTGACTCCAAGGCTGGAGTTTTCCTCTGAACAGAGTTTTGGAAGTGGAAGAGACAAGGTAAGCTTGCAGGGAAGGGGGAAGCTGGGGCCAGGGAGCAGGGATTCCTTAGCTGATGCTTTCGAGGGCTTCTTTGGTAACGACATCCCTGATTTCGCCGGCGTAGGCGCCATCAGTCCAGCACACGGTGGCCGTCTGCTTCCTCCGCGAAGACTCCCTGATGTAAGCTGCTTGCTGTTTCTCAAACATTTTAACTCAGGAATGAGTCAGCGTGATAAAGCGTACGTGCTGGGGAATTTTATTCATTTTAGGATGGAGGTCGGTGAAGCCAGAGACAGGAAGTCCTCCGTCTCTGCTCACGTAGGGATATCAAGGGAGGCCTCTGGTGAGCCCCGGACACCCAGAGCCTCTGCAGAAGTCCATGGAGGAAAATCGGGGTACGGGGTGCCTTTCTTCTATGAGATCCCAAGCAGTTTTTGTGGGCAGAAGCATCATCAGCCTACCTGCCTCTCCCCAGACCTTTACATAATGGTTGGCAGCTATGCAGAGTTTCTTTTCAGCCATGCTTACAGCAGGTAGAACCGAAAAATGTTCCCATCATCGACACCGTTTGGGTGAGCAGGGGAGGTTCGTCCCTGTTGTACAGGTGACTGAATGCGCTCAGCGAGGCTGGTCGGCTTGTCCAAGGTCTCATGGCTCGTGGGTAGATGTGGCCCTTCATCCCTTCGCTGTTGGGCCAGTGTTTATCCTTCTGACCGCCGCCTCACACAGTGTCACGGGCCAGCCACACGTCCGTGTTCACCTAGCTTGATTCAGCAGCCTGTCATCCTATGACTCAGTTTCCTCCCACGTAAAGCTAGGAGGCAATAACACTTCCCTCAAGAAGACTCTAGGAGCAGGGCTGGAGATGTGTGCAGCGAGCAGTCAGTAGTGGCCGGTTCACACAGTCTCTGACTTACAGTCATTCCACTTACGGTGTTTGACTTAATGGTGGTGTAAAAGTCATCTACGTTCAGTGGAAACTGTGCTTCAGGTTTCGAATTGCGACCGTTCCCAGGCTGGCAACGCGCACGCGTGCAGCCCAGTCCCCCTTCCTCCCTGCCCCCCCCTGGATTCAGGGCAAGGCGACCCTCAGCCACAGGATCACCAGGGGAGCATCGACACTTGCTGCCGTGTGACCAGTGGTTTCCTTGGATATAGGCATTCCAGAAATGGCTAACGCTCACTGTGGACTAGCCATGGGTTAGTGCTGGGCTAGCACAAGGGAGGGTGGGCTGAGTTTGGCTGTTCAGTTAGGGCAGGTGCATGCAGCTGATTTTCACTTGCATTCTTTCCAGCTTAGAATGGGTTCATGGTTTGGGGAGGGGGGGCCCTAACCTCACCGTCCAGTGAGGCGGTCCTGTATTATCACGTGGCCCTGCGGCACCTGAGATTATAATCCTCAAGGGGCCCCACTGACGCCTGCGTGTAACGATTTGTTGGTTGGGTGAAGCTCACTCCTCACCTAGAATTCGTGTTGGGATAACAGTTTGAAAACAGACACTCACTTCGTGGAAGATGACCGTGGAGGTAGAACTGGCAAGACGTGAGCAGGAAGCCTGCTCCTCCGCCTGCTGCTGTTGTCAGGAGGTGCAGGTGCCTCCCAGCCCGAGGGACACCGTGTGGACGCTGGGAAAAGCACAGTCAGGGGTCCGGGGGGCCAGCCCCGCCCAGCATGTCACATCCAAGGACCCTGAGCAAGCCCGTCCCCAGGGGCATGGCCAGGCCCCAGGCCAGTGGCCCCGATCACGTGCTCAGGTCCCCTGAGGACGGACGGGGCTGTGGGGAGCACAGGGCACAGGAAGCGCTCCGAGCGAGCAGCCCTCGCTGCTTTGTTCAGGCTGTGTGGCCTCCACCCGGGCCCGGTGCCCAACCACCTCCTTGGCTTGGAGTCTGGCAGCCCTTTGTAGTGTCACCTCTCACCTCGGGCTCTTGGGCTCCAGAAATGGCAGCTTGGGGATACTCAAAGAACTACAGCTGCGCTCACTATGGCTCCCTAGTGTCATTCAGTGGAAATATCCTGTGCCCTAAAACCGCCGTGGACCGGGAGGTGGTGGGCGCGAGGGTTGTCGGAGTCCAGGGCGAGCCCATCACAGGAGGGGCCCGGGGGAGCGAGAGGGCAGAGAGGCCTACGCGGACCGTCCGGGTGCAGTACACCATCACCACCAAGGCGCCCGCACCCGGGGGACGGCACAGACACCCAGCCTCAGTCACTGGGTGAGAGTCCGCCAGTTAGAGGGCCTGAAATTACAACTGTGCCCAGTCCTCAGGGGCTGATCCAGTGAGCATTGGTTCCTGGGAGAGAGAGAGCTCCTCACCCAAGACCCGGGGAAGGCTGGGTACTCAGGGCCCTGCCCGCTGAGCGCTCTAGCAGGTCTAGGTGCTAGGACTACCGAAATGGTCCATTCGCTCCCCAGGCGTCACGTACAGGGCTGGCACTGCTGCCGGCCTTGCCGACCCGAGCCCTGGGCTGGCCGCTGACCTCGGGGCAAGCAGGCCACGCTGGTGGGTGTGGGGGTTGGAGCCTTCCTTCCCCTCGGACCCCATCGTAACACTCCCACATCCACGGGGTGCGCCGAGCCGACTGCGGGTGGGCCTTGGCAGAAGGGTGGCGGTTCTTCTCGTTGACCTCCTGGGATGCACTTGAAATGGCGCCCCCGTGAGTGAAGTGCGCAGCTGGGTGCGTGCCGGCCGTCCCCACATCCACGCGGCTGGTATCCACGCAGAGGGGTGGGGAGGACGCCGCCAGCGCGGGGGAGGCCTCCGCGGCCCCGGCGTTTCGCTGTGAGGCCTCGCTTTGCCTGCTTCCGCGGGGCCTGCTTGCTTTCACGCCCCCCCCCCCCCGCGTCGCTGTGAGGGTTGTGTGGGCCACCGCGTGTGGCTGCTCTCCGCGCCGTGGCGTACGCCGCGGTGGGACCATCCTCAGGTGTGCTGGAGGTGGGTGGGGCTGAGCCTTTCACGGCGGCGATCGGTAGAGCTCGGTGAACATTCTGGGTTCTAGGTGAACGCGGGCGGCCTGGTTGTGTGCACCTCTCCAAAGCTTGGCTCGTGTCCGCGCGTGGTTGGCTCCTCCCCGGCCTGCTGGGAGGGTTCCAGATGCTGAGGAGGTCACGTGGTGTCTGTCTCTTTAGGCCCTGAGGGTCCTGTGCTTTCCTCACCGAGACACACATAGGGCGGTCGTTTCTAGGGAGAGAAGCCTGGCCTCGGCTCACGGTTTGGGTGGTTTCCGAGCGTGGTTGACCGCCTCACCCCTTTTGGGGGCGGGGTGCTGAGACGGTTGGGAATGTGAGGTAGAGCAGAGCTGGTCTCCTCAGGCTGGGAAGGGGGTGAGAGTGAGAGACAGGGCCCCACACCGCCTCACAGGGGTGTCCCCAGTGACCAGAGGGCCTCCTGCTTGGCCCCATCTCTTAAAGGTTCCAGCACCCCTTAACCACACCATTCCGGGGACCAAGCCTTTAATATGGGGGCCTTTGCAGACTTTGCAGGCCCAAGCTACCCACCCATCCACTCTTCATCTCAATCTTGAACATAGCCCCTACCCTTCTCCGTGTTCAATACCAACTGTGCGATTCTCCGTGCTAGTAGCTGTGAAAACTATCCATCCATTCAGTGTGCTTTCTTTCTAAAATACTGCAATCACGCGTAAGCCTCGAAACATATTCCTCATCATAGGTAAAAGCCTCTGTGCTTACTGCAGCTTTCTGTCCACCATACCCTCAGATGTCCATCTCCATTTGTAGCCCCGTAGCCGTTGTGTCCAGGGTGCCCTGCCCTGTGAGACCCTGGGTGGATTTCCCTGAGCACACCCTGCCTTCTCATCCAGCCAGCACCCGGGAGGTCAGCCTGACATCCTTCTCCGAGCCTTTTTAGAGAAGGCTTTCAGATCCCCAGTCCTGTTCTCACCTACGAGCAAAAAGAGCCACCCATGACCTCAGGCAGCTTCTGCAAGGTCAGTGCTTGCCTGCTGCAAAGATCTCGTTCGCCTTAGATCCATGTAACTCATACCCAACCCTTCCGTGCCTCCAAACGCCTCTGCACAGGGCCTGATGGGCATTGCCAGCTACTGGCCTGCAAAGCCAGTGTCTGCTTCCCACTGGGCCACGTTGAAGCAGGTCTGCACCCCCCAGCCCCCATGCGAGGGCCAGAAATCCCGTATCACCTAGAAGGCCGCTGAGCTCCAGGTGCGACTGCGCTCATCAGAACCAAGTGAATTTCCTCTTGGGTTATATCATGGAGTACCCGGAGCGTGGACCTAGAGCGTGGCTCCAGGGCCCTGCTGCTCACCTTTCAGTTCTCTAGAGCACCCTGTGGACAGAAACCACCTCCGGTGGAGAGGCATCCAGGGAAATGTCTCCACCCCCCCGGCTGCTCCCTTTGGAATCCAGGGCCTGTGCCGGAGAGGCTAGGCAGGCACCGTACGGCCCAGCAAGGCCCTACCGCCCAGCGACTCCCGCTGTGTCTTCTCCTCACTCCACTCTCAGCCCAGCATCTCTCCCAGCTTCCAGTGGCCTTGTGCAAGAGTTTCTGCTCCCAGACACTAACATGCTCTCCAGCAAGCCCACATCTGCATTTCTAGGGAAGGGAAGGGAAGAGGAGGGGCAGGGAGGGGAAGGAGGGAGGAAAGGAAAGGAAAGGAAAGGAAAGGAAAGGAAAGGAAAGGAAAGGAAAGGAAAGGAAAGGAAAGGAAAGGAAAGGGAGGAAGGGGAGTGGGAAGGGAACAGACAGGAAGAGAAAGGACTCCACTCCTTTCCCTGAGCCATATAGCCTAGACATCTTTGTGCCTTTTGCACAATGACCACTGCCAACATCCCAGCCAGCACGGAGATCATTATGAGGTCACTGCAACTTTCCCAGGATGCAAAGATGTCCCATCACAGGGCAGAAGGGAAGGGAGCCAGAGCGCAGATCCTTTCCCCTCCCACCTCTGCCCTCCCCTCTCCTTCCTTGTTCTACCCCGCCCTTCTTTTCTCGAGGAATGCAGACTTGGGCTTGCTGTAGAGCATGTCAGTCACTGGGGACAGAAAGCCATTTACTGTGTGTCACTAGGCCACTAGAAACTGGGACAGATGGTTCGCCGAGAGCAGAGAGCGAAGGAGGCCCACAGGAACTAACCAGGTCCCCATGAGGACTGTGGAAGACGGCCATGCCTGGAAAGCTGGGCTCGGGGCATTCCTGGGCGGGAAGCAGCCAGCCCTGGGGAGGCTAGTCTTTGGTTGGCATCTCCCTGGATGTCGGGCATAACATTGCAGGGGACCAGGGAGGCTCCATTTTGAAAGGTACTGGCCTGGGACAAGGAGACATCATGACACATGAGACCGTTCTAAAGGATTGGCCCTGATGTCTCCTTGTCCTTTCAGCTTACCGTTCCCTGGAAGTTGAGGACGCGTAGCATCTTTCCATTTGCTTATTTTCCAGCTGCCCATCTTCTTTGGTGGGATGCTTTCAAGGTCTCTGGTTCATTTTTCAACTGGGTTGTTTGTTCTTTAATAATTCTTTATCAAGTATATTTTTTCCGTTTTCTTCCATTCTGTGGCGTGGCTTCTCAGTCTGTTCACATTGTCTCAGAGCAGACAGTTTTAACTTTGATGAAATCAAATTCATCAGCTATCTTATTTAGGTAAACTAGATCCTTGTCGGCCCATCTAAAATGCATTAGCAAACACAGGTTGTAGGTTTTCTCCTGTGTTAACTTCTGGAGGTTTTCTTCTGTGTTTTACACCTAGACCTGAGTTCATCCCCAGATTGAGAGTGTGAGCTCTTTGTCTTGATTCACTTCTTGGCCTGTGGGTTTTGTCCCTGCCCACTTAGTTGGGAGGAATCTTTTCCTCTGTATACCATCCTCTCCTTTCTCAGTGTGAGCTGACTGCTTCTTTATGAACCCAGCTCTGGCCTCTGCATTCAGCCCCACTCATCTACTTGTTCTTCCCTGGGGACCACACTGTCTTCATTACTGCAGTTTGGTGGCACATCTCTTCGTCAGATTGTGGCGGCCTGCAAGTTTGTTCTTCAGTACCGTGTGGACTCTGCCGGATGTTTTCAATCGCTGTGCACAGCTCCACGAAATGGTATGCGTGGATGCTGACTGGGGCTATATTAAGTCTACAGATTAAACCAGAAACAACTGATGTCTTAACAAAACTGCTTTCCACCTTTGAACATGGAATTGCATTTGCTAAAGACCCACACTTCTCTGTGAGCTAGCTACACTCCTGCTTCCAAGTCTCCCGCGGTGAGCGGCTTGGCCGTACTGTGGGAGCGGGGTTGATTCCCATGTGGTCTTGACTGGGGCGGTCAGGCTTGCGTACCTCTGCAAGGATGAACATGAAGTAGGGACCTGTGTGATCGGCTCTGAGTCAGGAGCTGGAGCTGGAACCCGCAACCCAACAGAACTCTTCCCCACACTGGGAGTAACTGTCTCGTGGAGGAGAGCGGGCTGCTAATTAACCCACCGGGAAAGGGCACAAGGGGTTTAGACTGGGCCTAACCCCAAGGCAGGCTGCCTGGAGGGGGTGCTGTTTGAGTTGGGATAGGAAGTACAGGAAGGTAAGGGACAGAGAGATAGGACCAGGGTTCCAAGCAGCCGGAAGAGCATTTGCAGAGCCCTTGAGACGGGGAGGAGCTCCGAGCTCCGCGGAGCCTCCGGGTGCGCATGCCTGGGCATGCTGAGAGATGGATCTGGTGAGGTCACTGAGTCGGGACGGACTTGCGAGCCTCGCGTGCACAGAGGGAGGCGGTGAGGAAGAGGAGGAGATGGGCACGCTCTGTTCCGCGGGGGATGCTGTCACCGGTGGGATTCCCACTGGATACCCCCTGGCTGGCACCCATGTGAGGAAACTGAGGTACAGAGGGTGACCTGCTCCGCTTCCTGACGTCAGGGCCGTCCCCACTCGGGCCGGGTGCCGCGGCCGCCTAGGACCCCCCCACCCCCCCGGCTGCCAGCACCTGCACCCTCCCTTCCCGGGTGTGGGTGGCCCTGGCAGGACGGCCCGGCTCCCTTCTGCCCATGCTTCTGGCGGCTGGCCTAGTCCTGTCGCACCCTTGCTCAGAATCAGAGTGAGAAACTAGGGGTCTGATAATTGTATTCCATTAAGCCTAATTAAGATGCAGACTTGTTCAGTTAATGAAGGAGGCAATTTGGAGGCAATTTTACCAGTGCCAGAGAATTCTCATCAATGCCTCTCTTCTTGGCAGTGGGTCGGGAAGATGGGAAATGTATGCACAACCACCCAGCAGGCCACAGCTGGCAGGTCCTCAGGGAGGACTTCTTCCTATTCTCACAGCTAGAACACGGTGTGCAGAGACGGCCCCGTGCACATCCACCCCGGTGCAGGGCTCCCTCCGACTCCCACCCACAGACTCTGCCCTGCTCTGCCCCACCCCCACCCCGGGATGTTTGGGCATGATAGTCTGTAGTAATCCTGGGAACCAGGCTGCCTGGGTTCAATTCCCAGTCCCATCACATGCCAGCTCTGCGTCCTTGGGCAAGTTCTTAACCTCTCTGGCCTCTGCTTCCTTCCCTGTGAAATGGGATAGCCGCACACCTGAGATGACGGTAACAGTGCAAGGAAACCACTCGGCACGGGAAAACACCTAGCATGGGAATGGGGACATTCCTTGCTCTGCCAGTCCCCAGGAGCAGGACTCTGCCCCCAGACCCCAGGCTCACCATTTGGCTGCTACCAGAGGCTGACACCCCTGAGTCCTGGACACCCCATCACTACGCGCTATCTGGCTATGACCCTGGGCTACACCCAAAACAGACTCTCCTACCGCCTGCCAGGTAGCTGCTTTCACACCTTTGGGTCCCGAAGGTGAAGTGCTGACCAGGAATCCCTTGCAGCGCCTGATGCGGATTCTTCGCTCCTCTTCCACGTCAGCACCTGCTCTCGTGGCGACGCTCATTACTGAGCTGACGCGATTGCTCACGTCGGCATCTGTGAGCACCCCCCCCCCCCCGACCTCTCATCGTCACAACGGAAGATGCCGGATCTAAAGCCCCAAAGAGGTAGGGTGGGTCTCTCGGGGCCACACCACTGGTGAGAGGAAGAGGCTGATTTTAATCCTCTTAGTGAAGCCATTCTCCGATTCTGGGGGTGCCTGGGATGTGATGGAGGGGCAGCACACGGACTTGTGGGAGGGGACAGACGAGAGTTGTGGGAGGGGACAGACGAGAGTTGTGGGAGGGGGCAGACGGGACGGTGACAGACAGGGGGGAAGCACTGTGGAATGGGGCCTGGCGCAGGGGGGCACGGGAGCACTGGGGGGGAGGGCCTTGGCCTTCCCAGGGAGAAATGGAGGGAGAGAGAACGCCAGGGGAGGGCACACTCCCCCACCCCCAGCACTGGGGAGGGTGGATTTCTGTGGATTTGCAGGAATAGGGTATGCCGGGAGTGTCCGTGCAGAGCTGCAGCGAAGGGGAGACTGTAAGATAGGTAGGCGAGGCTCCGTCCTGCCGAGCCTGAAGGGTGATCAGAAGCAGAACTTACGGGCGGTTTAGAGTGGTAGGTTCTAGAATCAGACCTGGCGTGAAGGCCGGACTCCACCACTGGCTTGCTTGGATAAGAACCTTCACCTCTCTGTGCCTTAGTTTCTTTATCAGTAAATTCTCAGGCAGCCAGGCATCGGCCGGTGGCTCGCACCTGTAATCCTAGCCACTCAGGAGGCTGAGATGAGAAGATTGCGGTTTGAAGCCAGCTTGGACAGGAAAGTCTGAGGAACTCTTACTTCCAGTGAATCACAGAAAAAGCCGGATTGGGGAGGAGCGGAGGTGGGAGAAAAATGAGGGAGGAGGTAACAAGTTTGACAAGAAATGTACTGACTACCTTATGTATGTAACTGTAACCCCTCTGTACGTCACCTTAATAATAAAATTAAATTTAAAGAGAAAAGAAAAGAGCCAGAAATGGTACTGTGACTCAAGTGGGACAGTGCTAGCCTTGAGCAAAAGGAGCTCAGGGATAGAACCCAGGCCCAGAGTTCAAGCCCAGTACTTGCAAAAAGTTAAAAAAGAAAATGAAGAACATTATCAGCGGAACAGGTGAGAAGCCTTTCTCATTGACGGTGATTCGTGACTGCAGTTCTAGCTATTTGGAAGGCAAGGAATAGAAATATTCGAAATGAAAAGTTGGAGTTGGGATAGGAAGTACAGGAAGGCAAGGCATAGCTGAAGGCACAGCTGATGGGATAGTTGACCATCGAATGTAAGATAAAAGATTACCACGTGGAAGGCCGAGGTCAGGGAGTTGCAACTCGAGACCAACCTCAGTGAAAAAGTGTGCAAGGCTCCATCTCAACTAATGTCCGGTAGTCAGGCACATTGTCGCCCAGCTGAAGGGGAAAAACACCTGTCGGAGGATTTTAGCCCAAGCTAGTCGGGGCATAAAGCAATATCCTACCTCAAAAATAATCAGTGCAGAAGAAGAGCTGAAGACCCAAGTAGCAGAGCAAGTGGGAGGACTCGAGTCCAATCCCCAGCACTTGCCCCAAATTACAAAACAAAGGCAGCCCATCAGGAGAACGTGTGTGTTGGAGCTTGTCCTGGGCACCGATGTCTGGGAGCGTGCTCGCATCCTGTATCCGATGGCGTTTCAGAATCACATCTCTTTCCCTCGGAGGCAATTGAAGTTGCCATAGAGGCAGGAATCTCACAAGTCTCTTTGACCCACTGAGAGGCAGTGTGTAAAAGAAGGCTCCGTCCTTGCTTCAAATGAGAGGGACAAAGAAAAGGCAGCCTAGCTCTTTATTCTGGAGGCAAATGTGTCACTTTCAAATGGATTCTTTTCAAGCCTAGACACAATTTTTATTCTCTGGTGAATCACAGCATACACTGCTTTCCCTCCCCCCCACGTCCCCCCTCCCTGCCACCACCGCCACCCCCCACTGACTTCCTCCTGTTAGCAAAGGACCTATTCCACAGATCCATTACAGGGACAGGCCTGGGAAAGGTATTCTTTGCAAACCCACTGGGGTTGCCTCAGAACCCTAACGAGTCCTTGGTGGGGACCAGGGAGCTCCTGCCTAGCAAGAGAGGGTTATACCCCCTTTCTAAGTGACCGTCCTGGTCAGCCTTGATGTGTCTCTGCAAGAGGCTGCCCTGACAGTTTGGGGTCAAATAGAATTTCTTGACTCTGCACCATTGAAAAGGGGTGTGTGTGTGTGTGTGTGTGTGTGTGTGTGTGTGCGTGTGTGTTCAGGTTGCTGTGATGATTCAGGACAATCAAGGTGACAAGAATTGATGCATAGGGTGACACCTCAAAAAGGTAGCTCCATCCATCACGGAGGCTCCTGGGCTTTCACGGTGTTTACCCCAGCTGGATATTTGCTTATTATATCAACTCCAAGTGTTCTGCTCCGTTTACATCGAATGGAACATCTCACCTCCTTTTTATTTGTGCTACTTATTCATTAAGATGGGGGTCTCACGATGTAGACCAGGCTGGCCTCAAACTGTGCTCTTCCTGAGGTTACAGACGTGTGCCGTCACACCTGATTCAGAGTCTGCCTTACCGTGTGTGTTGCGTGGAACTCATAATGCCGGATGGAACCAACAAGCTTGGGAAGACGTCAGTAAGGACACTCGGGAGTTGGATACAGAAGGTGTGAACACCAGGGTTGTTGGTGTGATTGGGGATGAGGCTTCACAGACATGTCTCTGCTGGTCCCTCGTTGTCTTTTGACCCCAAATGTGGGACTCTTGCCAGGTACTTGATAATAATCCATCCATTCATATACTAGGTCTGTGTGGTTTACTGTATTTGTGCTGTATTTGACCAAGCTGCCCCCCTGGGGTTGCTCTTGGAAACGAAAGGAGGAAGTGGCCTTGGATATGGTTCTCACAGGGACCTGGGTGGAGCCCCCTGATTCTTGTGAGCTCTGTGACCTTAACCTCCGTCAGCCTCCCGTTCCTCATCTGGAAGAGTAGTTAGGACAGTAATTGCCTCCTGGCATTGTGGGAGGAGGAATTTAAGACAATGGGCAGAAATTGGCTGGCCAGAGCAAGTGCGGGGTCACGGGACCGGGTTGGGGGTAGACAGAAGAGGCTCGGATTCCAGGGGCCCCGAGTCTGCCCCCCCCCCCGCCCCGTCCCCCAACCCTGCCACATTGCGGGCTCTCCACACACTGGCTTCCCTCTGAAGACACCTGCCTCTGAATTTGCTTAATAATCCAGCCGGCAAGCCACGCCAGGGTGCAGAGCAGCCTTCGCGTCCGCCCCGGCGTGCCCGGCAGGTGAAAATGTGTCCCACACACATCACTGAGACAGTAAATTGGTTTCTGCCTCCCTGGGCAGGTGAAGTCACACTGCTTTTACCCTTCTAGTCCTGGGCTTCCTGTGAGCCTCATTTAGTCTCCTTTATCAGGCAGAGTAAGCTCCAAAGAGCAGGGGGTTCAAGGTCATCACACAACCTCAGGGAGCCGTGGCTGGTGCTGCCGATTCCTTTTCTCCACGTTGCTCTACCCAAGTGGAATTATGCCACACACCTCACCTTGTGCCTTCTCTCCGTTGCTCCCTCCCTTCCTGTCTTCCTTCTCCCTACCTCTCCTTTTTCCCTCCCACCCCTCCCTTTGGGGGGTGAGGGTGCCGGGCTGGCGCCCGGGTTCTCAGGTCTGGGGGGCCAGGCACGCCACCGTGTACTTGTAATTGGCTTGCTGGGTTAGCGTCACGTCCTCAGGCTCATCCGGTAGCGGTCTGCCTCACGCCCGCCCTCCTCTCCCAGCTTGCATCTTGTCCCAGTGCGGCGACGAGCGCAGTGTCTTTCACTCACACCTCTGCACTCCCCTGTTGCACATACAGAACACGGCTGTTGGGCCCGTTTCGCGGTGGATGGACGCTGGATTGTTGGGAGTGCTGTGCCATTTGCTCCCCGGCACCGGAAAACCGATGGTCTCGTATGGAACCTCCTGTTGCGGTTTTGGGGTTATGATTCCGGGGGTAGAAGGGAGTGTCCCAACTCGCTTTCCCTATGACCCCTGCACCCTGGGCAGGAACTGGTCAGTACCTAGGCAGCAGGGCTGGGCCGGGCACCGGGTCAGAACACACAGCTCCAACTTCCCTGCTCTGGGAGGTTCTCTTGGGAACCATCAATGAAAACTCTGATTGTCTTTCCACTTCCCCCATTCTGTGAGTGTTTCCAGAAGAAGGCAAGTGCTTTCTGTGTGATCAGACAGCCCGGGTTTCAAGTCCGACCCTGAAATCCGGGTGTTCCTTCCATGTGTCTTCTCCCAGGTTCTTGCACAATTCAAGCTGCTTCTGGGCAGGGGAGGCTTCCGTGAGCTCCGGAAACAGGAGGGGAAGCCGGCGGAGCAGAGCGGGCTCGCGGCACGTGCCTCCGTGAGAAGCCAGTGGCAAGCCAACAGCAAGGTACAGGGGTTCACGTTGCTGACGGCAGTGCATTGTGGCCAGACCCCATTTACACCAGTGATAAGGGAGAAGGAGAGACCTCTGTGTCCAGTGAGGTTTGAAGACTCTGAGACACCATTACCCTCCAGGCCAGCCCCTCACTCTATTGAGGGGCCTTGTTTTCCCATCATCCAGCACTGTGGGGACCAGTAACAGTTTCTGTGTGGCAGGAAGAACTTCTGCTTTTCAGAACTGTCCAGGTCTTCAAATGCTTTTCTTTAAAGAATGCTCTGTTGTTTTTTTTTCTTTTGTCAGTGTGGGGCTTGAACTCTGGGCCTGGACGCTGTCCCTGAGTTCTTCAGCTCAAGGCTAGCGCTCTGCCACTTGAGCCACAGCGCCACTTCCGGATTTTTGGTGGTTCATTGGAGATAAGAGTCTCACCGACGTGCCTGCCCAGGCTGGCTGTGAACCGCGATCCTCAGATCTCAGCCTCTTGAGTAGCGAGGATGACAGGTGTGAACCACCAGCGCCTGGCCACCCTCAGATTATTTTTTTAAATGAGTTTTGAAGTTTTCCAGCGTGGTCGTTATCAAGCTGTTCCAAAGGGCCTGTGGAGAGTTGGGAGGACAGAGAGAGGGGAAGACCAAGAAAAAGTGATCGTAGGAACTTTCCCATCCCTCATGCCATTTACAATGTCTGCTCTTACCTGATGATATAAACACTGATATGAACCAGGAGTTCCACTACCAAGAAAAAAGGGGACAAAGTCTCTGAAGAATCTCTGATAGAGCAACCACCTTCTGGAAAGCCAGAGAATCTAAGGAAGAGGTCTAAATTACCGGGCAGCCAAATGTGGTAGCACACGCCTATAATCCCAGCTAATCAGAGTCAGAGACAGGGAGGATCACGGTTTGAAGCCAACCCAGGCAAAAAGTTTGCAAGACCTGCATTTCAAGAAACAGAGTCCGACATGGTGGTGCTTGACTGAGATCCTGGCAGTACAAAAGGTAGAGGTAGTTGCATTGATCCATGGTTGGCCCCAGATAAAAACAATGAGATATTATCTTTCAAATAACCAAAGCAAAAAAGGACTGAGGGCATGCATGGCTCAAGTGGTAGAGTACCAGTCTAGCAATCATGAGGTCCTGAGTTTAACTCCAGTAACCATCAGATTCATTTGAATCGGATACACAATCATACGGGGTTCTTGTTCCCTGAGAGTATAGAAATAATACTGGGAAGGATTTGCATCATTATAGTAAGGTCACAGAGTTTATGTAACAAAGCGGAAATGAAGGTCACGAAGAAGCATGAGCCGTGAGCCCTTGGAACTGGTTGTCTGTCTGGTGGTCAGGGACCAGCTGTTTGTATCCCCTGACCTTTTCCTCCTCCCTTTAGACAATTTGTCAGATGGTGATTGGTGTGTTTGAAACAGGCAGGACCCTCCCCTGGACATAGCTCCAGGATGGTGGCTTACAGGACTGCTGTCCTGAGTTACAGCCAGACCCAAGACCTCCCCTGAGTGGTGGCCACTGGTTGGTAGATTGGGGGATGAGCTGGCCTGAACCAGTTGGTTGATGTTCTCCTTCAGACTCCTTTAGTAAAGGTATGGTGAGTGCCTGCTATGGGCCAGGTACACAGTGAACAAAGATGGGCACACACACCCCTGCTGTGAACCGTGGCTCCTCTCTCTAGGACGGCTCCTGTGCAGCCCTGGGGGTTGGGGGCACAGGAGACTCTTGTCAGCCTAGGGACAGCCGTCCCTGGATTCTCATCCTCACTGCTCCGGACGCACACACGGTGATGCCCTTAGGACAAGGCCCCTCCGCCAGCTGGTTTCTTCTCTGCAGGGCCAGCCTGCGAGGCCGCAGTGCTGACCGAGGCTCTGTTCCCGCTCCCTCCCGGGGATATGCCAGCCAAACAGTGAGGAGGACAGGCCCTGCCAGGCGGCCGTGGAGATGCCCACAGCGCCACAGGAGAGGCTAGCCGAGCCGGATGACCCCCAGCGGAAGGGACCCCGGTACTCAGCTCAGATTCAGTTCTGATGGCTTTCCGTGCTTCGACAGGACCAGGCTGTCTGCAAGCTTGCTTCTGCCTCCTCGCCTGGAAGCTACATTTCCTTTTCCTGCCCAATGGCATGGGCTCAAAGCACCTTCATTTTTGTCTACGTGATAAGCATGCCCGGCAGGGGCAGAGGGAGGGCAGGTTGCTCAGGGAAGGGGGCCCCCCCTCTGTCTCCCGGGGTGGGGGGGGCAGAGCAGGGAGGAGGAGACAGTAAAGGCCTCTGGGTGCAGTGACCGCCTGGAGGGTATTTCTGAGCCTCTGGGGCTGCTGGCTCTGAAGACCCAGACATGACTCAGAGCCAGAGCAGACACCCACAGTCTATGAGAAGCCTTGATTGGCAATTAAGCAATTAGAACCCAGCTTGACAAGGCTCTAATCGAAAGCTAAACAGAATGCAGGACCGACCTAGAGAAGGAAGTGGGGGAACCGGAAATGTGGTTCCAGAGGTGCCTTGAGGGAAATGACACAGAGCCGGGAATAAGGAGTGGAGGGAAAGCCAGCAGGCAGAGCCGGCAGCAGGAAGCAGCCAGCTTCGTGGGGAAACGCAGAATCACGGGGTGCAGCAAGGTGGGCAGAATGGGAGCAGCCCTGTACGCTGGGCTCGGGCGCCCGCATGGAACTAGCTAGCCACTCTCCCTGGCCTCTGCCCCCTCCCACACTAGAATGGACTTGTGTCCAAGCTTTGGTCCTGCCCACTGGAGTGGGAGGTTGGATGCGGCTGTGGGGGAGGGGGAGGGGGACAGGGGAGGGAGCAGGGTGGAAGGAGCGACTCTCCTCAAGATGCACTGGACACAGAAATGGACAAGTGAAATCGTAACCTCCTTGTGCCACCACGTGTAGAAGAAAAGTAGCTTTTAAAAGACGACGACGAAAGAAGACACAGCACTGGAGTCATGAAGTGGATTTCCACCGGATGGCCTGGGCTTGGGGCTGGGGTCTGCTCCCTGGAGCCTCACCGGCACTGCCGCGGAGCCGACTCTGAGCAAGGCCCCTCGCTCGCCGGAAGCTTCCTCACTGGAAGTTCGTCCTCAGTTGGCCTTTGCCAGAGGACGCAGCCAGAAGAAAGGCTCTTGCCCCTCACAGGGGAAACGAGGGCCGTCCAGAGAGACCGGCCAATTAACCACAAGCAGGACAGAAAGTTCCTGCATGAACTAGCACCACCCCCCCACCCCATCCCTGAATACACTGAAGATGCGAAGTGGGAGTCCTATTCATAAAGCTATCTCCAGCAGCTTGGCAGAGCAAAACACCTGCTACCCTGCTATTGATTAATTAATAGTTCCTGAATGCATTAATGAATTAGCATAACATGAAGTCTGGAAGTTGATCAAAGATTCTGACACCCAGACAGCACGAGGGCGGGGGTGGGAAGCAGCGGTACTTTCTCAAAGGCCGCCACGTGGCTTCCGCGTGCAGCCTAGGCTGAGAGCCACTGGGCAAAGTGCTGGGAATTCAGGACAGTTGTATGGTCCCTGATCTTGTCAGGATAAAAGTCTAAATGGCAGGTACCTACGTGCACTTATTTTTTTCATTTATCCAGGGAGATCCAAAGGGTTACATGCATGATTAGAGTCAGGCGCATAGTAATATGGGGATGATGGGAAAGGAATGCTTAGATATGACTAATGGAGATAAGAAAGCCTCAAAGAGAAAGCAACTTTTACAGTGGGATTTGAACCCAGAACCTCATACGTGCTAGCACTCTATCACCTAAGGCACACTCCAGGTCGTTTTGTTCGGAGTTTTGTTTTTGAGATGGGGGGGGGGGTCTTACAAACTGCCTGGTGGGGGGTGGTCTTAAATTCCCAATGTCTCTACCTCCTGAGTCGCTGGGATTACCACAAGTGCACAACCACAGTAGCTTGAGGAAGGCATTTTATTTTTTTACGTCTTGCTCTGTTTGTACAGAGGGGTTATGATTGAACATGTCTGCTATTTGTGCAGTGTGTCTTGGTCAGGATCACCTCTCCCACTATTCTTTCTCACCCCTGTAGTTACCTTCCCCCCGCCCCCCCCCTCCCGCCCCAGGCATATCACATCTGAGGGAGGAATTTCTAGGGTAGGTTTTGTAGAATAAACAGAAGTTTCTGAATATCTTCTTTTTCTTTCCTTACTAACTTAAAAAAAAAAATTGGTTTCTCCCACCCCACCCCCCACCCCTTAGGGTTGGGTGTAGAACCCAGCCCCTGGCACATGCTAGCCAAGAGTTCTACCCCGAGCAGATACCCGGCTCTTTCGTCAGATCTTATTTTGAGACAGAATTTTAGGACGGGGTGGCGGGGGGGGAGGGGCAGCAAGTGCTGCCCAGCACCCTAGAAGAACTTGGGGCGGGGGGGAATAGTACCCACCGTCATTCTGACCCGAGTGCCCTGTGTTGGAACGTGAAGGGGATGCCACACCTGCAGCTGAAGGAGCAAAACAGTTGTGCGGTGAGATTTCAGGGTTCGCCAGGCGGCTCCTGAACGGCGTGGGCAGGGCGCCCAGGTGTTCCGTCATGTCTGCTGACTCGCACTGGTTTGTTCCAGTCCCTCCGATTCCTTCCAGGAAGGTTGAGGTCCAATGCTGGGAGGGCTGAACGCCCCCATCGCACACTTGCTCATCTGCCTAACAAAGCGGGGCCTTCCTCAAAATAGCTGGCTAGAATGTAACCCCATGATTTTGCCATCATCCTGTTTGTTCCTGTGGAAGGGGGGGAGGGGCGCCAGGCCTTCCTTTTCTACCTGCGACTTTGCACCGGCGGCTAGCCTTTCTCCACCCCTTCCCTCCAAGCCCGGCCTGTGGCAGCCTCCCCGACTTTCACGAATACGCATGCATTCATTCCTGTAGGAATCGATTTTTCACAGATTCGTAGATTCAATATCCACGTTTCCAATACCCACCACCCAGTAGTATGGTGGTGGCGTGTATGTATTTTAAGAAATTATCATCTCTTCTTTTCTGGAGTGGCTGCTCCATTTCCTGTTCCACCAGAAAGGCAGCAAGAGCGATAGTTTCCCTGAGTCCTAGTCGGCATTTGGTGAGGCCATTTTAGTTACTTGAGCTATGATGATAAGCACTATTCCTCCTTGTGGTTTTTCCCTTGCCTTGCCATGATGGCCAGTGAGGTTGATTGCTTTCATGTGTGTGTGTGTGTGTGTGTGTGTGTGTGTGTGTGTGTGCACATGCCATCTACTGTGCTCTTTGTGAAGCATCTTTTCCTGTCCTTTGTCTGCCTTCCGACTGGATTATTTGGTCTTTACTGCTGAGTTCTGTGAGCTCTTTATTTATACTCAGTGCTAATCCTTTGTCAGCTGTATGGTTTGCTGGTATTTTCTCCTTGTTTTTTTTTTTTTTTATCCTTTTGAAAGGGTACTTAGAAGAACAAATTTTTTTGTCTTGAGTTTTCTTTTATGTCAGTTTGTTCTATTTATTTATTTATTTTTTGCCAGTCCTGGGCCTTGGATTCAGGGCCTGAGCACTGTCCCTGGCTTCTTTTTGCTCAAGGCTAGCACTCTGCCACTTGAGCCACAGCGCCACTTCTGGCCGTTTTCTATATATGTGGTGCTGGGGAATCGAACTCAGGGCTTCATGTATACGAGGCAAGCACTCTTGCCACTAGGCCATATTCCCAGCCCTGTTCTTTTTTTTTTTTTTTTTGCCAGTCCTGGGCCTTGGACTCAGGGCCTGAGCACTGTCCCTGACTTCTTTTTGCTCAAGGCTAGCACTCTGCCACTTGAGCCACAGCGCCGCTTCTGGCCGTTTTCTGTATATGTGGTGCTGGGGAATCGAACTCAGGGCTTCATGTATACGAGGCAAGCACTCTTGCCACTAGGCCATCTTCCCAGCCCTGTTCTTTATTTTTAATGGATCAAATCTAAAACTTGCTTACCTACCTCTTGAGCCTGAAGGTTTTCTCTCCTTCATTTTTCTAAAACTTCTATACATTTTACATTGAAGACTGCAAATCATTCTGAGGTAACTTTTTCAAGCAAAATGTGAGATTTGGTTTCAGGCTTGGGCTTCTTGCCTCTGGGTTTCCAGTCAGCTCTGATATTATTTGGTGCAAACAGCTTCTGTCCACGAACCTGATTTTGTACCTTTGTCAAAACGCAAAACTGAACTGGCGGGAGTCCAGCCCGGTGAGAAAAGTTTAAAAGACCCCCACCTCAACATAGTACAGCACCTGTCATCCCAAGCTACAAGGGAGGTAGAGGTTGGGAGGTCACAGTGCCAGGCCAGCCTGGACAGGAAAGGCCACAAGAATCCATCTCCTTGGAGGGGAAGCAGGACGTGGCGCTGTGCACCTGTGATTCCAGCGGCAGTGGGAGCCTAAAATAGGCAGACGCCTGGGCAGGAAGTGAGACCGGTGAAGGACAGGTGGAGGGGTGGATGGGTTGTGCAATAGCATCCTAGCAAGCACCTGGCCCTGAGTTCAAACCCCTAGGACCACACGACCACCACCACCACAAAAGCCCACAATAAAACACACACACACACACACACACACACACACACACACACACACACACAAAACCCACTGGCTGATTGGCATGAGTCCATTGATTGGTTCTCTGTTCTATTGGCTTATGAGTATCAGGACTGCGATTTCTGGAGCTTTCTAATCAGCTGATTCCTCCCGTTTCCTTTGTGTTTTCCAACATAGTTTTGCCGTGGTGGTTAATTTTTACCTTTCCGTATAAAAATGTGAACAGTCGTCTGCACATCTGTAAGACACCCCATCCCAGATTTTTGACTGGAATTCTATCACCATACCCGTCCCTTCGTTTGAAGAGCGGGTGCACTTCCTGCGTGGGCCCGTCGTCTGTGAGCGCTGTCTCGCCATCTGACTTGAGCCTCTGTTTCTTTCGTCCTCATGGCAGTTTTCAGGGCAAAATACTACGCCGTTCTTCATGTGAGAACTGTAAGTCTGTCTTCATCCCTCAAAGCGTGGGATCGCATGGGTGCACACTGGCCGGCTGCTGGCAGGGCCTTGCCTCCCTTGCTCTCCTTCTGTCCTCCATTTTCCTAACGAGGAGCCGCTGTGGTTGTCCTTCTGGGGAGGTGGTGTTTTCCTTGGGCGATTCTCAAGGTTGTTTTTGCTGTTGTTAGCATTCAGTAATTCATTAGTATGTGTCTTGGTGTGGATTTGGGGGCCGTTCATGCCGTGTAAGCTTCCTCTGGTTCTAGATTCCAAAGTATTGACAAACTTGGGAAATTCTCAAACATTTTTCTAAAAGTCCACTTGAGCCACAATGCCACTTCCAGTTTTCAGGTGGTTAATTGGGGATAAGAGTCTTGTGGACTTTCCTGCTTGGGCTGGCTTCGAACCGTGAGCTTCAGAGCTCAGCCTCCTGAGTAGCCAGGATTACAGGTGTGAGCCACCAGTGCCCAACGATTCCCCATTTTGTAAGTCCACTAGCCTTGTGTGGATGAAAGAGAGCAGAGAGCTCTCTGTCCTGATGGTAGTTTGTAAAAGTCCTGAATATATTGCAGTAGAGTGCCATGCTTTCTTTTCCTTGCTGTTCAAAGCTGGAGATCAGGGGGCTGGGGACATGGCCTAGCGGCAAGAGCGCTTGCCTCGTATACATGAAGCAAAGGGTTCAATTCCCCAGCACCACATATATAGAAAATGGCCAGAAGGGGCGCTGTGGCTCAGGTGGCAGAGTGCTAGCCTTGAGCAAAAAAGAAGCCAGGGACAGTGCTCAGGCCCTGAGTCCAAGCCCCAGGAATGGCCCCCCAAAAAAGCTGGAGATCAGCTACATCTAACAGAATGGAACTGGGCTTACGGCCCTTCTCTGGATTGCTAGTGAGAGATAAAGAACTGTCCGGCAGCTTCCCTTTCCTGAGACGGAAAACTCTAGCTTGTCGTTGCAGGGGTGATATGGGAGAGTAGACAGTCAAACAATTCCAATGCAGTTATTATTACTAAACTCACGGAATCCAGTCTTAGAACACTGTCATTCTTCCCCCAAAGGCCTGCGGATCTCGCCCTTTGCCTGACATTCAGGAATCTACTTTCTTTCTCTATACCTTTGCCTATTCTGCTCATTGTTGGTTTTGTTTGGATTTGTTATTTGTTTTCTGGTGGTGCAAAGGATGAACCTTGTGCTTGCCAAGCAAGTGCTCTGCCTCTGAGCCACACCCCAGCCCAAGACGTTTCTAGAAACAGACAGTGGGTTACCTGTTCTGCCTAGCTGCTTTCACAGTCCCTCTTTGTGATAGCAGGTGTCAGTCCTCCATCCCTGCTAATAAGCAATAGACAAATAGTATCTCGTTGTGTAGGACTGATGAGCACGTGGGTGTGTCCACTTATGAATGTTTGCAGACAAGCTTGTCAGTGGACGCATTGTGAGTGTTCCAGCACAGCGTTGTACTTTGCCTGCCACCGTCCTCTGTCTTTCTCTGCTCCTTCTTGGGCTTGGATGTGCCCAGGGACAAGCAGGGCTTCAGTCCTCTGCCACAGACACAGTTCTCAGATTCCCAGCAGTTCAGCTCAAGAGACTAGCCGGCAGCGTAGCCCCAATTCCATTTTTTCAGAAGAACTGGGATAATTGGGCCATTCAGCCTCTGGTCTAATCCTGTGTGCCCCCAGACAGACTGACGAGTGGGTACCACCCCTAGGTGGGATTAAAAGTTCCCAGAAAAGGAGGAGTCATGAGCTGAGCTGAGCAAATCTGCCTTCCCCCAAGAGTGTCAAGTTTGTCACCATTCTGGATCTTCTATGTACTACGTTTCCATTTCCAGCCAGGGGTTCACAGATGATCTTGTCCACGTTTGTTTTGCTTGCCCTGTGCAGTGTTGAAGAAGACAAATGGAACGGCTGAGTAACTGACAACACGGAAAAACCAAGTTTGGGTAAAAACTCAGCCAGGCGCTGGTGGCTCATGCCTGTAATGCTAGTTGAGGGTTGGTGAAAGGAGGCCGCCATGCAGTTTGGGAAGAAGAGAGTTGATTTGGAGAATCAGACGGCTGCTCTGCAGGGCAGGCGGTGGCAGCCTGTCTTCGTGGTTGGCTACTGCTCTATGAGGTGGGGCTCAAGGAGACGTGGCTGCGCTGACTGAGGGAGTCGCCTTAGCGGCCGGGGTCCTTTCACTGATTCACCGTCAGCTGATTGAGAGTCATTTGGTGATTACCAGTTTCAGGCACGTGGTTTCTGGCCATGCTGTGTGCTGTCTTTCACAGAGAGGAAGGTGGGGGAGAGGGGCCAGGGATGCTCTCCTGGGCGGACCTAACACTCAGGAAGCTGAGATCTGGAGATCAAAGTTCGAAGCCAGCCTGGGCAGGGAAGTCCATGAGACTCTTATCTCCAATTAACCACTCAAAACCACCCAGAAGTGGCGCAGTGGCTCAGAGTGGTAGAGCACCAGCCTTGAGAGCTGAGGAACCATGCCCAGGCCCCGAGTTCAAGCCCTACGACCAACAAAAACAAACAAACAAATGAACAAATAAATAAAACAGGCATCTCTGGGCTGGCAGCAGGTAGGGACAGCTCGGTACCTCCTGTTCTCTGCAGGCTAGGGGTGGCTCTGCAGGCTGCCCCCTCCACCCCTCATTCCTGCTCCCCACTGGGTCCTGTGTCCCCTTCATGTTTCCTCCCAGGCTCTGTGAACATTTGCATGAGTGCCTGCGGCCCCAGAAAAGCGGAGGTGGGGCGGGGGGGAGGGGTGGACTTGGGCTATGCTCAAGGTCACTGCCTTCTGCATCTTTCCCAGAAGCGGAGTCCTCACCGTGTGCTGCCCAACTCTTGAGCAGGTCCTGGTCCTGGTCCAGGACTCAGCTGCCCATTGATCCTGGTCCCGGGCTCAGCTGCCATTGAGCTACTTGTGCTGTGGGCTCAGGCCGTGGCCCGGCTTTAGAGCCGGTGCTTTATGGAAATGATGGTTTGCTCAGGCTCGATGAGAAGACGCAGTACTTGGCACACCCTCATGCTGGGCGCCTTTTTCTTGGAATTAGAGCAGAGAAATGAATGTTCTCACTTGACTAAAATAACCATCATGCAAATGAAGCAAGGGTAGAACAGCCCGGAATGGGGAGTGGTGGGTGAGGAGGTTTGGAAGGAATCAAGAAAGGCATCCCAAACTCTCGCTTTTTGCTAAAGAAAATAAAAGATGTGCTAAACATGTGGGAAGTAGGCTCCTTATTTTTAATTTTTTTTTTTGCCAGTCCTGGGGCTTGAACTCAGGGCCTGAGCGCTGTCCCTGCGCTTCTTTTTGCTCAAGGCTAGCGCTCTACCTCTTGAGCCACAGCACCACTTCCAGCTTTTTCTGTGTGTGTGATGCTGAGGAATCGAACCCAGGGCTTCATGCAGGCTAGCAAGCTCTCTACCACTAAGCCACATTCCCAGCCTCTCCCCCCACACACCTGTGAAATTATTAATCCCTTAGACATTTTTCACGTTGCAACTGCAAGCAGCTCAAAGGTCGATGCACATGCAAAGCTTGGGGTTTGATCCCAGAAAAACGAGACTTTAGTCTTTTCATCTTCCCACCCGTGGGGTAGTGAGTGGGACACATGATGTCGTCTCCCTGCACCTGCCTGTCTGCCATGAGGGGTGTGTGTGTGTGTGCGCGTGTGTGTGTGCGCGTGCACATGCGTGTGTGTCGTGGGAAGCACTGGCATTCCTCAGGCTGGACCCTGTGGCCTCTCCTTCCTAGGAACTCCCCAGTGTTTTCCAGGCCAGTGCCGCTCCTCCCCCCACCCTCCTCCCTGTGTGGCCAAATTAACTCATTGCTCCCCTGGGCCTTCTCTCTACTCTGGAAAAGGCCTGGGGTGCTCAGGTCCAGAGCTGGGTGTGCAGGGGCCGGTGGGGGGGTGCAGGCGCTGCAGCCGCCTTCTAGGAATTCCCTGAGCTCCCGCCCAGACCGCAGCCCTCGGCAGGCTCCTCAGAGCCGACCTGCTCAGCGGCATCCTGTCCACATGTGTGTGTACCCATCCACTCGTTGGTGTGTATGCACGCCGCGCGTGTGCCTGGGGTAGAAACCCTAGGCAAATGGCCCTCCCGAGCCCCGTTCATTCCTCCGGCAAGTGCGCGTTGGTTCACTTGGTTTTGTTTCGGTGCTGGGGATGGATGACACACAGTACTCACTCAGCTCTGCCCTGGATGCTTTGCCTTCATCTCCGCCCAGGATGGCGTGCCCATACGCTTGCGGAAGGAGCACGTGGAGCCAAGGGCTGGGCTTACAGAATGGAGAGGATGCGTTATGCTGTATTCACTCGCCCTAGCATTTTATTAGGAAATGCACCAACATGATAAAGTAGGCACAGTGCAGCGTGCACACCATTTACCAACCGCCTAAATGAACACTTGGTACGCGGGCTTGGAGTCCCCAGGGCCTCGCACGCGCTAGGCGGGCACTCGATTCCTGAGCACCTTCCTTCCTGGGGATATCACAGTCACTTCGTGATTTGAGTGCCTGGGACACAGCGTCGTCACCTCCCCTGTATTGGTAAGGAATGGTTTAAGCTTCCCTTACTAACAAGTCTGGAGGAAGAAGGTTCCAGAATTGGCTCAACAGCTTAGTTTTAACAGGGCTCCGTAGGAGTCAGAGCTCAGTGTTTTCTTGTCATTTCCCTCAGCGCCCCAAAGTGACTGCCCCAGCTCTACACATCACCCACTTCCCTTCAGGAAGAAGGAAGCAAGTGGGAGGGGGCATTTTCTGTCTGTTTTCCCCTTTGTCAGTGAGGAAGAACTTAGCTTGAGCCCCCTCCGTACTTCCTTGGTCACAATTCCGTCTCCTGCTGATTCTGGCTGATCAGAACTGATTTGCTACATTCAGCTTCAACGAACCAGCCTGGAGCCCGCCTTCCCAGAACACATAGAGAACGAGACAGAAATGGCTTACGTCCCCGATCTTGGCCCAACTTTGTCACTAGAGGGTGAGCTCTGTGAGGGCAAGGATTTACTATCTAGTAACCCACCCTCCTGTGGCACCGCCCCCTCCCCAAACAATGGCAGCAACTCAGCAAGAGTCAGTGAACGCCTGAGCGAGAGCCAGGCGGAAGGCTCACCCCTGTCATCCTAGCTCCTCAGGAGGCTGAGAGCTGAGGATCGCAGTGCGAAGCCAGCCTGAGGAGGAAAGTCCCTGAGAAAAGCCAGAAATGGAGCTGTGACTCAAGTGGTAGAGCACCAGCCTTGAGCAAAAAAAAAAAGCTAAAGGTTAGTGCTCTGGCCCTGAGTTCAAGTCCCAGGACTGGCACGCACACACACACACACACACACACACACACACACGTGCGCACGCGCACACACACAAACCAACCTAGAAAGAATGAAGAAGAAGGGTCCCAGGCGTGGCTGATCGGTGGGTATCTCCTGCCCCCCAGGAGATGGCACAGACTTCCTGTTTGGTAAATGTGGTGCTGCTTACCAAGGGCTTCTCATCACCGGACCTGTGACCTCAGCTCTTGCTCGTATCTTCTCTCCTAGGGAGGGAGCCATAGCTGGATGCTGCCCCCCGTGCTGATGACCCTGAGCAACGCCTCCCATGTCCTAGAAGACAAGATGTGTGAGGGGAACAGGACCTCCATGGCCAGGCCCGAGTATATCCCCCTGGTGGTGGTGCTGAGCAGCATCTCCCTAGTCACCGTGGGCCTCAACCTGCTGGTGCTCTACGCCATCCGGCGCGAGCGCAAGCTGCACACCGTGGGGAACCTGTACATCGTCAGCCTCTCGGTGGCAGACCTGATCGTGGGGGCCATCGTCATGCCCGTGAACATCCTCTACCTCCTCATTCCCAGCTGCCCCCTGGGCCGCCCCCTCTGCCTCTTTTGGCTCTCTATGGACTACGTGGCCAGCACAGCGTCCATTTTCAGCGTCTTCATCTTGTGCATCGATCGCTACCGCTCCGTCCAGCAGCCACTCAGGTACCTGAGGTACCGTACCAAGACCCGGGCGTTGGCCACCATCTTGGGGGCCTGGTTTCTCTCCTTCCTCTGGGTTATTCCCATCCTGGGCTGGCATCATTTCATGGCTCACACCCCAGGGCGCCACAAAGACAAGTGCGAGACCGACTTCTATGATGTCACTTGGTTCAAGATCATGACGGCCATCATCAACTTCTACCTGCCCACGTTGCTCATGCTCTGGTTCTACGCCAAGATCTACAAGGCTGTGCGGCAACACTGCCAGCACCGTGAGCTCGTCAACGGATCCTTCCCATCCTTTGTGCAGATTAAGCTGAGGTCCGAGAATGCCAGGGTCAGCGCCAAGAATCCCGGGAAGGAGTCTCCCTGGGAGGTTCAGAAAAGGTCGTCCCAAGATGCCGGCGGCGGGGCTGTTCTGAAGTCCCCAGACTCCAAGGAGTTGCACTCCCCCATCAGCCTGAGCCAGGAGGAGGATGCAGAAGCCGCCGAAGTCCGCTGCTTCCCGCTGAACGTGGAGCACTTGCCAACTGTGGCAGAGGGCGGCGGCAGGGGCTACGATGGCAGCGACCAGAGCCAGAGCCAGCTTAAGACAGAGGCACAGGGTCTGCACCTGGCTGGGGCCAGCGCCATATTAGAAGGCTGTACATTGGTTGACAGACAGTCCTTCTCTCGGACCACAGACTCAGATACCAGCACGGAGCTCGCGTCTGGCCGAAGCAAATCAAGGAGTGGGTCCAGCACGGGCCTAGATTACATCAAGTTCACATGGAAGAGGCTGCGCTCCCATTCCAGACAGTATATGTCTGGGTTGCACTTGAACCGGGAACGGAAGGCGGCCAAACAGTTGGGCCTTATCATGGCGGCCTTCATTCTCTGCTGGATTCCCTACTTCATCTTCTTCATGGTCATCGCCTTCTGCAAGAGCTGCTGCAACGAGCCCGTGCACATGTTCACTATCTGGCTGGGCTACATCAACTCCACGCTGAACCCCCTCATCTACCCCCTGTGCAATGAGAACTTCAAGAAGGCATTCAAGAGAATTCTACACATGCGCTCCTAAGGGAAGGAGCAGGCAGATGCGACAAACTGATGTGTAAGATGTCCAAGAGGGAAACAGGAAAGCAGCCCGGGCATGACCCAGCCCTGGGCACCCTGAAGCGAGAGCACAGCCCCGGGGCTGGGTGGTATGGGAAATCTTCGTAAGCACCTCTGGAAGAACAGCAGGTGGCGGCATCCACCAGGCTGGTACTTGGAGGACAAAGCAGAAACTGTGCCAGAGGAGACCTGGGTGGGGCTGAGTCGCAGACTTGCCTCTGCATGAGTGAATTTGGGAGCCGAGAGGCGATGCCGTAGAGTTCCATAGGTGAACTGCACAGCGGATGGCCTTCCTTCCGCGGAGCTGTGTGATGGGTACAGAGGCACGTCCATGGCTGCCGTCCCCTTTCCAGGCTTACCTGGACAGAGCCGCAGCTCGGGACCCGTGGCCACAACCTTCTCCGATCACCTTGCTTCACAACCTTTGACTCGCCCTGGCAACTTCTGCCTTATCCTCTCACATTCATGCATGTCTTGGGAGTTGATTGGAAACCACCACATCTGTATATCCATCCTCCTCTATGACTCTCAGCTCTTTAGACTCTTAAAGACGTGACGACGAAGCAACCTTCAAAAAGAAAAGGAAAAAAACAACGTGGAAATGTTATGGAATGGTTGCACGTGGAGAGCAAAGGCAACAAAAGAAGAGAAGCAGGAAAGCTACCATATTGCTTCGGTCGGGAGCAGGTTTTATCTCATGGATGTCCGGTGTCACCACAACAGCAGGGTGACATTCCTTGTTCTAGAATGAAAGCACAGTAAGCTTCCAGCTTACTGGAAGATGTTCTCTCCCAAATGTGAACCTGCTTCTCATAAGGAACACACATAGACAGACAGACAGACAGACAGACACACACACACACAGTATTCCTCAAAATGATGATAGTTCCCTCAGTAATACATGAGATAAAGAACAGGAAACACAGCTGGTGACAGAGGTAACCCTTATCTAGGAGTCAAAAGGTCACTGTTTTTATAGTCCTGAAAAAGAGCAGCTTCCTTGGATATTTGTATCAGTCTTGTGGCGATATTTTTAAAACTTCAAAACTTAATACTAAAAAAAGAAAAAATACCTTAATGCTACACCTTAATCCATGTCGCACATGGCAGTCCTAAGCATCTGGTCTTTTGTGTCTTGGTTCCTGTCCTTAGGTGACAGTGACACGTTTTTGCCTACCTAGAATAGAGTGTTTGGAGGGATACTGTTACATGGTTTATGTCTACCTTTCTGAGGTTCTTGGACTTGGAAAATGTATCAACATATACAAATGTTAGGAAACTCTCTGGAGAGTTTCTCTTTGCTTTCAGAGTGGCCTTCGGAAATGTCTTCGGTGGTATATAGTGGTTTACACCTGTAGTCCCCCTTCAGGAGGCGGAGTTCTGATGATCGCAGTTCGAAGCCAGCTTGAGCAGACACGTCTGAGAGATGTTTATCTCCAGTTAGCCAGCAGAAGGTGCAGATGCGGCACAAGCAGTTAGAGCACCAGCCTTGAACGGAAGGTGTCAGGTGACCAAGCAAGAAGACAAAGCCCTGGGTTTAAGCCCCAGTGCTAGTGTGCACACGCACAAGCACACGCATGCACTCCCTCTCCCCGACTGCCCCCCCCCATAAACAAACAGTATTTTCTAAAAAATTTCATTATGACTATTTTGCATCTGGAAAGGTCGTCTTGCTCAAAACTGGTGGAGCCAAGGGACTTTATTTCTGGTTCCAGAAGCTGCAGCTGGTCTGTTTCCCTTTAGAAACAATTTCTAGAAACTGAGAGAGAGCTCGGCCCCACATGACCTTGGGACAGGACGAAGGTCACTCGGAAGGCGCCTTCTACACTGACAGTGGCTATGCACTTTGTGTACGTCGAGGAAAGGTGCAGGCACTCACTGCAGAGAAATGGTTATGGGCCTTGGCTTTGGGTCTGAGGGACCTGGATTTGGTGTAACAGGACAAGAAGGGGTCAGTAAATACATGGTGTCAGATTGTGTCTTGATTG
Organism: Perognathus longimembris pacificus; assembly: GCF_023159225.1. Lineage (NCBI taxonomy): Eukaryota > Metazoa > Chordata > Mammalia > Rodentia > Heteromyidae > Perognathus > Perognathus longimembris. The sequence continues at coordinate 68,721,946 of NC_063170.1, forward strand.
TAAGCAGTTGTCATGTAAACTTTCAAAACACAGGGCGAGGGTTCCCCATGCCTACCAGTCACCTGCGTTACCTTCTTACATAACGAGGAGATTTCCTGGTGTTTCATAAATGGGCAAGCCAAAGCACAGAGAGGGTAAGAGCACAAGTCTCAGGTCTGGATTCTTTCTGCTCTAGCAACCTCTCTTCCGACCTTCTAAATGGTAGAAGTTGTGTGTGTGTGTGTGTGTGTGTGTGTGTGTGTGTGTGTGTGTGTATCCTGGAGTTTGAACTCAGGGTTTGTCCCTGAAGCTTTTTGCTCTAGGCTAGCACTCTACCACTTGAGCCATAGCTCTGCCTCCACAGTTTTGGTTATTAATTGGAGATAGGAGTCTCATGGATTTTCCTGCCCAGGCTGGCTTTAAACTGTGATCCTCAGATCTTAGCCTTCTGAATAGCTAGGATTACAGATATGAGCCACTAGCACCTGGCTGAATTATTTTTGAATTTATAAAATGCAACAAACTGTGGTACAAAGATGACTCAGCCTCTCTCTCTCTCTCTGTCTCTCTCTCTCACACACACACACACCATACACACACACATACACACACAATCCAGTCATTTAGAAGGTTGGAAGAGAGGTTAGAAAAGAGTCATTGGCTGCTGGCTTGCACAAAACGCTGAGCGAGCCATGCCTTTTGCCCTGAATACTAAAATAAATACTTTCTTGGAAAGGATTCACCTTCCTTGGAGAGGACTTCTGCACACGCACAAGCTCCTTCAGGTTTATTTTAGGTTGACCAAACCAATTCCTGAAATAGTTCACCATATTGGCTGGCTTTCTAAACACTGACTTCTTTATCACTATGTACAATATTTATGAATAAGTAAGGTTTCTATTATAAGGTATATGAGGCTGGCTACTTTATAAATAAAAGTTTTTTCTTGGCTCATGGTTCTGCAGGTACAGGCCCTGGTGACAGCCTTCTTTGGCTGTATCACATTAGTGCTGGTGTGTGTGTGTGTGTGTGTGTGTGTGTGTGTGTGTACTGATACGCCTCTGTATCTGTGTATCCCTATCTGTTCTCTTCCTCCTTGTAAAACCACCAATACTCAATCATGGAGGCTATACCCTAAAGGCATTAGCTAATCCCAGCCACTTTCCAAAGGCTTCACTTCTAAACATCCTAGTGGGAACACATTCCCACCTCTCAATGCCTTTAACATAATAGTGTGGGGATTAGCTGGGTGTTGGTGACTCAAGCCTGTAATTCTTGCTACTTGGGAGACCCATATCTGGAGAAATATAGTTCAAGGCCAGCCCAGGCAGAAAAGTCTATGAATAGAGTCCATCTCTAAAATAGTCAAGAGCTGAGCTAGGAGTATGGCTTAAGTGGTAGAGGGCTAGCCGAGGAAGCAAACCAAGCAGGCACAAGTCTTGAGCTTAAATCTCAGTAACCACCCCCCCACACACACACACACGATATTTGGGATTAAACTCTGCCTGAGTTCAGGGACAGATGGTTTTGAACCATACCACTTACAGTAATTCACAACCAACAAGCTTTGAAGACTAGTGTCCTACAATTGTGAAGTTCTAGAAATTGTCTTTGTCCCAGCTCACTGTTATTATAGGGAGGACTGGAGGCAAAGACAGAAAGATAAGGATGGGGTAGCTGAGAGGAAGAATAAAGGGATGAGAGTGAGAGAAGACTGAGCCCAGGGGGTGCGGTGCAGGTCTGTGAGCCTGGCGTTTGAGAGGCCCAGATGGGAGGCTCAAGGCCAGCCTCCCTGGCCATCTAGCAGGACTGAGGAGGGAGAGGAAGAGACCGAGCAGGGGCGAAGGGGAAGAGATGGGGGGGAGGGGGACACTGGGGCAGAAAAGGGAGAGACGGGCTTTGCAGAACAGCCAGCCAGCCATGGGGAGATGAAGCTGCGATGCAGAGGCCAAGATGGAGGCCCTGGGGGGCCCTGGGTGGAGCTGAAACACAGGAAAGGGACCGAAAAGGAGAAGCTGGGGAACAGGAAGTAGGCTGGATGGCATAATTAATGTTCTCAAGAGGAACCATGTTCAGGAGCATATTCTTCCTTAACAATCCTATCAGCCGGGTGTGCCGGTGGCTCACGCCTGTAATCCTGGTTACTCAGGAGGCTGAGATCTGAGGATCGGGGTCCTCGAAGCCAGCCCAGGTAGGAAAGTCCAGCTTATCTCCCACAAGCGACTCAGAAAAAGCTGGAAGTGGCACTGTGGCTCAAGTTGTAGAACAATAGCCTTGAGCACAAAGAGGCTCAGGCACCATGTCCAGGCCCTAAATTCAAGACCCAAGTGGGTTTTGAATTCAAGGACTGACAGGCAACAAAACAATCAAACATATCTATATTGATGAATACATTCTACATACTTAAAACATGCAACTGCCCTTTTACTTGTTATTTTGTGGAGTAAGGTTCCAGCGCAGGGTGCACCACCATGCTAGACAACACTCTACCGTGCATTACATCCTCAGCTTCAAGTAACTCTTGAAAACACATTCTTTTAGGGAAAAAATGAGTAAGCCTTAGATAGACTAGGTTTCCTGATCCCCAATAAAGCCTGTCCATTTCTGCATGCTTCCAGCACATTCTCTTTTTGTTTCATAAGCGTCTGTTTGTCAGCACATACTAGGAGTTAGGTCTTGCACTTCAGAAAAATTCCATCCTTACCTCTTCATCAATAGGAAATGACCTAAGATGTTTCTCTAAAGATAGAGTGAAAATCAGCCTACTGCAGTGCCACGTTCCACCCCCCCGTGTGTGTGTGTGTGTGTGTACTGGAACCCAGGGTAGCATGTATGCTAAGCTCCAGCTAAACCACTGAGTTATTCTTAAGCCCTGGCAGTAGTAACATTGCACAATCACTTTGGGAAGGGACAAAATTGAAGGCACATTTTGAGTTATTTTATAGAATCCAGCAATCTTTGGGTGGCCTTGCCTGGGGAAGGGCTGCAGCCAAGTCAGGAATGTCAGTAGGAATTTGGGGAAATTCCCTCTTGAATACCGCTGCCACCCTGTGTGCGTTATTCCTAATCTCATCAGCTAGGAATATCAGTTTCAAAGCCCAGAACTTGCCGGAGTGCCAGAGCCTCTTGCCTTTGGTCCTAGCTATTCTGGAGGCTGATATCTGGAGGATTGTGGCTCAAGGATAGCTCAAGCAGAAAAGTCTGTGAGACTCCATCTCCAAGATTAACATCAAAAAGCTAGGCTGGGGTCTGGGGATATGGCCTAGTGGCAAGAGAGCTTGCCTCGTATACATGAGGCCCTGGGTTCAATTCCCCAGCACCACATATACAGAAAACGGCCAGAGGTGGCGCTGTGGCTCAAGTGGCAGAGTGCTAGCCTTGAGCAAAAGGAAGCCAGGGACAGTGCTCAGGCCCTGAGTTCAAGGCCCAGGACTGGCCAAAAAAAAAAAAAAAAAAGCTAGGCTGGATGCATGCGCAAGTGGAAGAGCACATACCAAGCAAATGTGAGTTCAACCCCCAGCACGGGGCGCGGGGTGGTGTGGGGGGAGGAAGCTCAGGGTAAGGAATTGTTGTGAGTGCACTTTTCCTGCAGTCAACTTTGGAGGGGGTGAGTGAAAAGCATGGCAAGACACTGACCGCTCCCCAGAAGCACTAGTCATTGAAAGCTGCACAAAAACTCCAGAATGTGTTCATCAGAATTGCTAAAACCCAGCAGGGAAAACAAACTTATGAAGAACCGGCTTCAACCTGGGCTCATATCTGCTCACTACAGGAAAGCCTAGATATAGGAAACAGGCATATCTTATAGGAGCTGAAATCTTCAGCTTAGCAGGTTTATTACATTGGATTACTTAACTGGAAATCTGGCATGTAGAATTCGGTAAGTTTTGATCTAAGTGTGCCCATGTCATCTCTACACACTATCACCTTGCCAGGCTCCCTCAGAACTCCTGTGACCCGTTTCAGGCAGTGCTCCATCCTTTGCCACAGGCACCCTTTATCTTTTTGGCTTCAAAAAGTGTTTACTGTCAAGAAATGTCTGGTCCCATGGCACGTCAAGAAGAGACTGATAGGGGCTGGGGAGATGGCCTAGTGGCAAGAGTGCTTGTCTCATATACATGAAGCCCTGGGTTCAATTCCCTAGCACCACATATACAGAAAACATCCAGAAGTGGCGCTGTGGCTCAAGTGGCAGAGTGCTAGCCTTGAGCAAAAAGAAGCCAGGGACAGTGCTCAGGCCCTGAGTTCAAGGCCCAGGACTGGCAAAAAAAAAAAAAAAAGAGAGAGAGACTGATAGATGCCTACCTTTGTGTACTCCCCTCCCCCCAAGGCTGGCTGTACAACACACAGATTCTGAATTCCTGTTCTTTGCTTCATAAAAGATGAGCTGAGCTACTTGCCACTGAGTAATGAAGCCAGAAAAACAAGAAAAAAGAACCTCACCCCAACTTTGGTTACCTTCCCCTCCTCCCTCAAGGTCTCTACCTTCCCGGCATACTCATTCTAAGACAGCGTAGAAGAGTTTCTAAAAACAAGCCAGTGGAAAGGAAATGTTCCAGGATGGACTGTCTGGATCCAGCCACCCTTTCGTTCTGAATTCTTTCTCATCTTGTTTACTCTTTCCCACAAAAGGAAAAAAAAAAAATCTTTTAAGTGGCATGGTGGTACACACCTGTAATCCCAGCTACTCCAGAAGCTGAGGTGGGAGGGTTGGCCAAGAATTCCAAACCAACATAGCTGGGGGGGGGGCAGGGGGGGCAGCCAAAAGGGAGAGAGGGAGACAGAAATTCTCTCTTGCCTAATGCTTGATACAGTTGATCAAGTGGTCTCCAGACGGGAGTAATTTCCACCCCTTCTCCTATCGCTGTGAGTCATCATTAAGTCACCTTACTAAGTCTGTATTTGTATTCTTTCTTGATTTCGTCGCTCTTGGCTCAAGAGCCCTGTAGCCTTCAACAAGCTGGGTAAGCTTTCCTAGCTCTGTTTCATAAGTAAAACACCAGCTTTGGAGGGCCCTTTCTTCAGATTAGAGGCATGAAACCTTGAAGACAGGATAATAGTAGTCACTACTTTCATTATTGGTGGTTTACAGAGAAAGACCGGAGCCTCACAGGTTACATTGAGATTTTGTTATCTTCAACACCTGTGCAGTGTGCTTCAGTGCACACAGTAGGTACTTAACAAACCACTGAGAATGGGCTATGTCACCCCCCTCCACGGAGGGGAGCTTTGAGGGTAATGGCTGCTCATTGTCAGCTTCCCTTGGTCTTTTTTTTTTTTTTTTTTTTTTTTTTTTTTTTTTGCCAGTCCTGGGCCTTGGACTCAGGGCCCGAGCACTGTCCCTGGCTTCTTCCCGCTCAAGGCTAGCACTCTGCCACTTGAGCCACAGCGCCGCTTCTGGCCGTTTTCTGTATATGTGGTGCTGGGGAATCGAACCTAGGGCCTCGTGTATCCGAGGCAGGCACTCTTGCCACTAGGCTATATCCCCAGCCCTTCCCTTGGTCTTTGCAGATGAAGTTTTTAAAAAAAAAAAATCAGTTTTTACACTTGCTTCTGAAAGGATATGTTCCAGCCATCCCAGGGGACCATGTGGAGATAGTCACAGACAGGAGAAGAAAGTTTAGAAGGAGGTTTATTAGTGAGGCCATATCTCCCACGGGAGAGGGAGTAACATGGTGTCTGGCTTGGGCACCTTATCCAGTGGTGGCTTCTCTGGGGTTAAAGGGGAAGTAGGTAGGTCTTAATGGTAAGTAGGAGTGGCCCATTATAGTTCTAGGGCAGGGAGTTTAGGTATGGGTGGATCTGGGGGCTAACGGGAGGAGCTGAAGACCTAATGGGGGGGGGGCGGGGATGCTAACAGCTTCCATTTTTGCTGCTACTACCCCAGGAAGATAGCAGTGAGGATGAATTCTGACCTAATCTGAACTAAGAAGAATGTGGACCGTTCAGAAAGAAAAGGAAATCCAATGTGGTGTCCACTTGAAAAAATTGTGTTAAGCAAAGTAAGCCAGATCCAAAGGTTTGTAATAATTAGAATGTGCCTATAAATCTGCAAGTAAACCCAATGGATAGTAAAAGACAAAAAAATTTCACTTGGATATAAAGAGAACTCTAAAATTCACACAGTGAGATCCAAGGAGGATATTCTTAGGAGAGAATCACAAGTGCCTAATAGCTATGTGCATAGGATCATATAAAATGATGCTTATTGAAACCAACTCCAAGAAATGGAAGCCAAAACTTTCATTTATTTACTTATCTAATTTATTTAGTCAGTCATGGGGCTTGACCTCTGGGCCTGGGCTGCTGTCCCTAAGCTCTTCAGTTCAAGTCTAATATTTTACCACTAGGAACCAACCAAGCGCCACTTCCCGTTTTCTCACAGTTAATTGGAGATAAGAGTCTCAAGGACTTTGTTGCTCTGGCTGGTTTTAAACCTTAATCCTGAGATCTCAGCCTCCTGAGTAACTAGGATTACAGGCCTGAGCCTCCAGTGCCCTGCTAGGCTATCTATCTATCTATCTATCTATCTATCTATCTATCTATCTATCTATCTATCTATCTATCTATCTATCTATCACATGTATATAGTAAACATATACATACATATATAGTAAAACATATATATATATGCTTTTTTTTCTTCACTCCACCGTCCCCCCTTTTCCGCTGTTTATTTCTGTACCTTTTATCTCCTATGTGAGTTTATCTGATTTGGGGAGGGAAAGGGGAAGCACAGAAATGGTGGGACCAAGGGTGAATCAATTCAGCAGGGATACTCCCTAGACACTTGAGCTGAACAACTCGAGGGGAGGGGTCAGGAGGGGTAAAACTGGGAGACCATGAGGAAAGGGGGGGGGGGGAGACACTGTTCAAAAGAAATGCACTCCACACCCGACTCATGCAACAGTGATCCATCTGTACATCACCTTTACAATAAATATTTAAAAATAAATAAAAGGAAACCCAGATTGACGAGCATGCGCCTGTGGGAGCAGGGGGGGGGGGGGTTGTCTCCACCCGGCCCAGCCCGGGGGCTCGCCTCACTTCTACCCTTCCCGCAGGGCTCGCGGCTCCTTGTGCGCACGCGCTGGTTTCCAGGGCCGCTGGGGGCGGGGCCCCATTGCGTCATCAGGGTGCGCGTCGGGGCCGGCGCTGTGGTTGCCGGAAGTTGGTTGGCGGTAAGTCTGCCGCGGCGGGTGAGGGAGCAGTGGGGTCTCGCGGTGGGTTTCGGGGGGCCTGCAGGAAGGGGCGCGAACTCGCCTAGGAGGGCGAGGGCGGCCGCGGGGCTCGCGGTGGCCCTCTCCGCCTCCAGGCGGCCCCCAAGTCTCTCCGGCCCCAGCCCGGGGTCTTCTGACTGGGACCTGCGTGAGCTCCCGCGCGAACCGCGGGCGGGTTCGGGACCCGGCCCGGGCCGGGCGGGGGCTTGGTGGAGGCGGGGGGACGGGGGAGGCCGGGCGGGTTCGAAACCTGGTTCTCAGTGACGGGACGCCCCTCTCCCACCTTCTGCCTCGCCTTCCCCGTCTGTGAAATGGGGTGATGACGCGTCGCCCGTCCCGTGCGGAGTTAGGGAAGGCCACGCAGGCCTCGTCCAAGCTAAGAGTCTCCACTTCTTGGTTTAGTCTGGAGGTTAGAAACCAGTGCTTCCCTGGCAATCAGCCGGATGGGGTACATGCGGGGGTACGAAAACTTGTCAAGTTTCTTTTTTACTGAATTGAGCAGTTACAAGCACAGTACTAACATTTTGTTGGAAACAAACCAAACCAGCGCGCGTGCAGTGCATATTTTAAAACCCTGCCTGCTAATGCATGTTTTCCCAAAACATTTCCAGTAAGTTGTTTTTTTTTGTTGTGTGTGTGTGTTTTGTTTTAATTTGGTCCAGTGGTGGAGCTTGAACCCTGAGCCTGGGCGCTAACCCTGAGCTCTTCAGCTCAATGCTAGCGCTCTACCACTTGAGCCACGGCACCACTTCCCCTTTTTGGGTGGTTAATTGGAGATAAGAGTCTCATGTACTTTCCTGTCCGGGCTGGCTTTGAACCACGATCCTCAGATCTCAGCCTCCTGAGTAGATAGGATTACAGGTGTGAGCCACCAGCACCCACCTTAAAACAAAAGATTTGAGTGAATGTTATATTCCAGCCTTTGCAGACACCAAGGATGAGAAGGAACCATACTTTCTGGAGCCCTCTTGTAGATGGTGACAGTGGTGATGATCAATAAATAGGACATTTTGAAAAGGAATGGCAGATGTTATTGGTCCTGATAGGTACTACAAGAAAGAGCACAGGCAGTGGGATGGAGAACAATTCTGGGAACACGGAGAGGGTATTTGTTTATTCATTTGAACAAGCTGTTTGAAAAGCTAGCTGGAGAAATATAAATTCTCTGAGGAAAAGTGACATTTGTGTTAATCTGTCTTGTGAGGCTCACTATCTCCCCCCCCCCCCCCCGCCCTTTGTGCTTCAGACTTGGTTAAACTGCTTGCAGGTTTGTCTCACCTACTGCTCATTGCTCCTGTTTCTCCTTCTGGAGCATCTTGCCTTCTCCCATTTTTCTTGGCCAACTGTGGTGTGATAACCTGTGCTGTGATTTTGAAACCCTTTGAAGAACTGAGTGCTGGGCTCTGCTGTTTAACTCTAGGGTCCCACTTCTGTTCCCAGCTAGTTAGTCATCATTGAGAATGCGTATAAACATTGGTTGAGCGTCTCTTGGAGCGCTGACACTGCGCTGCCAGCTGAGAGGACAGATAAGGGTAAGATTCACATCACTGCCCATGAGGATAAGGACACTCAGGCGTCCATGAGGAGTTGCTACTTTATCCAGATCCTGAAGTATGAGCGGAGCGTGCCAGGTGAAGAGAGCTGGGACATGCCATGAGCAAAGGCTGAAGATGACATTATGATGGCCTGCAGATGAGTCAACAGAGCTGCAGAATAGACTTGCAGGTTGAGAGGTGACTGGAAGAGTAAGCCAGAGTCACTTCACAAAGGGCCTGTGGGCTATGGCAGGTTGAGAGCAGATGAATGGGAGGAGAATGTAAACGTCCCAGAACTAGCTTTGCCACTGAACTTGTCTCTCTTTCCCCGCTCTAGTTTTTTCGTATACAAAAGGGAAGTAGGGTCCACGGGTGTGGCTCTATAGAAGAGTGCTTGCCTAGCATGTGTGATGTCGTCCCGGGTTTTATCCCTTGCACTGCAAAACACATACATACACAAAGTTACAAAAACTTAAATATTTGAGTTTTTAAGATTTATTTGTGATTTTTTTCTCCTGGGTGTGGAGGCACACCCCTGTAATCCTATCTTCTTGGAGTCTGAGACAGGAAATGTGGAGTTTGGGACCAGTGTAGATTATGTCGCAAGACCCTATCTGAAAGACCAAGAAAAATAATAAGTAAATACTAACGTCTTCAAATTAGGACTGGGGATGTAACTCAGTGGTAGCGCATTTGCCTAAGATGGACAAGGTCCTGGGTTCCATCCCCAGTACTGGGGGGAAAAAGTGGATGGAGCGATAGAAATGGAATGAGTCAGTGTGTGTTTCTCATGTAGTACTAAAGGATAATCAGCACTCAGTAACCTGGCTCACAAGTTTTCACTTTACTTTTAAAGTGTCAGGTTGGCAAGCGGGGTACTAAAAAAATTTAGACATGATGTGACATGCTTTGCCCTTTTAAGCTGGGTAGCAAGTGGCATTTGTTCTGCCCAGGTCAGGGCCAGCAGGTTGGGTCTGATCATTGTGGTAGTGATCCAGGTGACCAGGGCCGGGCAGAGGCGCTGGCTGTGCCAGTGGAGACGGTAGGTGAACTTGAGAGACAGGAGAGATGGGGTTTGCTAGACTCATAACTGACTGGGTGGGTCAGGGAGAGGAGGAGACAAGAATCGGGATAGTGGGGAGATGAGTTTGCTATGGAAATAAGCAATAGCAGAGTTGTTAGGTTAGTGGTCTGGTTATTCCAGACCTCTGAATTTTTACTTGGAAGTCAGCTGGCCTCTGTCATCCCCCTCCTCTCTCCCCTAGCTTCCCATCTTTCTCTGGTGTGTGGAGGTCTGGTGTGTGATCAAGGGAGAATAAACAGTCCATGTGTCAGGGCTGGCTGGGCAGCCCTCTGTCATAAGTCTTGCTCCTGGTCCAGCTCTGAAGCAGTCATCTCTGGGATGTTTTCACACTGCCTTTGTCCAGGCCGCCCATCAGTCTGTGAGTGCACGCTGTAGGGAGGAAGTCTTTCCTTGGGGAGTGAGGCATGCTGGGCCCTGGCACTGGCATGCTCTTGTCACAGTCACACTGTGTCCTCTTCTAGGCAACCAGGCCCTCTGTGCCCCATGCGGCCTCAGCAGTTGGCCTGCCCAGTTCCTGTGTGCCCCTGTTCTGGTTCCTCCTCTCCGTCTCTCCTGTCTTTTACTTCATTATGTTGCAAATGTCACTTGGGGCGTTTCTGCTTCCTCTTCTAACCTCTGTCAGTTTTGTTCCAGCTAGCCAGCGAAGGTGGGCCCTGTGCTTCTCCAAGCCCCTGATCCCGTCTCCTTTGCCTTGTTGCATCTCCTTACTGTCATTGGCCTTCCCATCTTTAGTGTCCTCTGTTTCCTCTCCCTCAGGCCTGCTCTCTGCCCAGGTAGTGCTTCTCCCCCGCATCAGGCTTCTCTTCCTGCTTCCTTCCACTACTCACCCAAATTGGCTTTCCCCATGGGTCTCAGACCTCTGCCTCGCCCAGGCCCCTCCACCCCCGCCCCATCCTCTCACTTCTTAGCCCCTCTGGCTTTCCTGAGGTCGTCCTTCCCTTCCTGCCCTCATCCTGCTTGTGTGCTGACCTTTTCCCAGAAGTGCCAGTTTTCTCCAAGCGGTGACCTCAAGGCTGTCTGTGCCTATGACCCCTGCTCTGGCTCCTGGGCTTAGCCTGCCCCGAGTGCCATCCTCAGGGCCCACAGATGAGGGGCTCAGCTCATCACCTTCCCTTCAGAGCTGCTATGCTCTCTCTGACTTTAGTTGTGCCTGCTTCCCAGAACAGGAGCCCAGGTGGCAATAGATCATAGAGCTTCTGCGCCATGCGGCTTGCCCCCATGTATTCCTTAGGGTTTCTTACTCCAGCCCTTCCACGGAATGCGCAACTGGAGTTTGCCCTTTCAGTCACAGTGACACTGTCTCTTGGGGAAGATACCCAGAAAGGGTTCTAGAGTTCATCTTAATGACATTTGAGAGCCCCTCTGCCAGGGACTAGGGATGTCGAGAATGCCAAATGTGGAAGTGTGTGCATTCAGAAGTGTTGGCCTGTTGCCAATCCGGGGGAGGAGAGAAGGGCAGGGTGGCGGTGGTGGGAGAGCTCTGGGGAGGCTGACATGCCTCTGAGCTGAGGTTTCACACTAGCCGGGCAGGCGTGAGAACAGTGAGGGAGGAGCGGACCGCTCGCCATGCAGCTGAGAGGAGGGGCCGGCAGCGGGAGCATCAGGCAGCTCTGGTTTCCTGAGCAGCAAGCAGAGCTGGAGGGGTGGCAGAGCCGTGAGCTGAGTATTGAAGCTGGAGGCAAGTGTGGAGCCCTGGGAAAGCATGAGGGAAACCGCTGGAGGCGTGGGGACAGGACGGCTCGAGCTTGTGGTGACTCTCAATAAACTCAAGTGCGCTTCATCTTGATTTAATGAGGCTGATGCCTGGGTGGAAGTATGAAAGTGCTCCCTTGTACACTGGATTTACCAGTTTATTATAGATGTACGAGTTAGATATGGGAGTGCACATTTTTAATTCCAGCACTTCGGAGGCTGAGGCAGGAAGATGATGTTTTGAAGCCATCCTGAGGTACTTAAGCAGCAACAGTCCATCTCAAAAACAAACAAAACGAACTCACCCATCTGTCTCTCTGTCATTACAAGCTGCACGCCAATGTGGCCTTTGAATCTGGCCTTGCAGTCTGCTTTGACCTCAACAGACCTTTCTGATTTCTACTGTGCTGTAAAATAGTCAGCCTGCAACATGCCGAACTGGCCCCTTCAGAGCTTACCAAAACAACAAAGAAGATCCGTCCCGTCTGTGGGTTGGCAAGCTACACCTGTAGGCCACACCCTACCCTTGGCTTTTCTGTTAGTCATGAACTAAGGATGATTCCCCCCCCCCCCACCCAGGTTTTCTTATTAAAAAGAGAGAAGAAAATATGACAGGAACTGTCTGTGACCTAGTGCCTAAAATACTTTCTGTGTGGGAGAAGCTTGCCAATCCCTGTCTTGCCTGACTGCCTGGTACGGTAGTCCTTGTGCTGTATTCCTCAGCAAACCATAATCTAATAACGTGCTTGACTACTTCTCTGATGGGAAGCTCACAATCTGTCTCATCAACTTATTTCCTGTTTGGACAAACTATTAGTAATTTTTAAACCATGCTGAAATTTGTCTTACTCTGCATCATCCATCCATTGGCCCACACTGGGGGAAGAGACATTTTGTGTGGACTTTCCCTGAGTCGCTAATCCATGCTAGGCCCTGTGCTCCGTGATGGAGAAGGGTGAAGAAGACATGGCTGTTGCAGCAAGGATCTCTCAGAATTTTCTTGGGGCCAGAGAAGTTTAGCTGGAAGTATTCTGTCTGTCATTCTGTCTTCTTGCCATTGAACTAGGACTTTTCCTGTAGTTATTTTACGTATTTCTGTATTGTTGTCTGCATATATAAAATGCAGAATTAAAAAGGCCAGAAGGTCATGCAAGTGAAAATAACTCAGTAGCCGTCTCTTCTGACCCCTCCCCATTCAATTTTTCTTTCTTTTTTTCCCCTACCAGTCCTGGGGCTTGAACTTAGGGCCTGGGCACTGTCCCTGGCTTCTTTTGCTCAAGGCTAACACTCTACTACTGAGCCACAGCACCACTTCTGGCCTTTTCTGTTTATGTGGTGCTGAGGAGTCGAACCCAGGGCTTTGTGTGTCCTAGGTAGGCACTCTACCACTAAGCCACACACCCAGCCCTCCCCATCCATTCTTGAGAGGCAGCACTGTCACTTGTTTCCTGTGAGGACTGATGTTCAAAAACAGCACCAACCAAAGTGGGCACTGGGCAGGCACTTTAGATAAGGGCCCAGTCAGTGATGTTTTCTGAGCCCCCACTCATTAAGTCATCAGTGGTGACTCGATTTCATTTTCATATGAAGGTCTGAAGTTGACTCTAGGGCTGGGTAGAGATGCAGCCCCAGGAGGGTTGTATTGCTCACCCACTCCCTGCCATTTGCCTTTAGTGTCTTACGACTTTTTTTTTTTTTTGGCCAGTCCTAGGCCGTGAACTCAGGGCCTGAGCACTGTCCCTGAGCTTCTTTTGCTCAAGGCTAGCACTCTACCACTGAGCCACAGCACCACTTCTGGCCATTTCTGTTTATGTGGTGCTGAGGAATCAAACCCAGGGCCTCATGTATATGAGGCAAGCACTCTTGCCACTAGGCCATATTCCCAGCCCTGCCATTTGCCTTTAATCTCGATTGTTTTCACTACTACTGGGATCTTGTTCATTATGCTGTCAGTTTGCATCAATGCCTGTCCCTTTCAGTAGGAAGTGATGTAGTACCACCTTGTGTGACTCGGGCTCCTGTGCATATCCTGAATGTGATGGAGATGTTTGAGGTGAAAATGACCCACATTTGCACTGATGTAGGCGCCAGTTTCATTGAATACAGAGTTGAGATGGGATAGATCCTCTTTTGGCTTTTCAAGGTGAGCAGAGGCCAGTCTCATGTGTACCATCCAAGGTTTTACAGGTTGGCCTTTTCAGAGAGCAGGTGATGTTTGGATCTTGAAGAATTACAAGTAAATGACTGAACCCTGGACTTGGTTTTCTCAGATTCCCTTCTTACCATTACTTAAGGGCCAATGGGACTTAGACATTCAGGTACCTTTGTGACATGTTTATTCTATAGGATTAACTGCAGATATTTCTAGCAAATTCCTCATTACGTCTTGCTGCTATTGTTAAAGACTTTTCTGCTTTCTTGGACTGAAAACAGCAATCTCCAGCCATGTTCCCTTGTGAAAGAGACTGTGTTCTGTTCAGTTTTTCAAAGGCCAGTTAGGCCAGAAAACGTGAAGAATGTGTCTTTGATGCAGGCGCCTTTCTTATTGCCTCTCTGACTATCACCATCAGCTTTTTTGGCACTTATATTTTCATAGCCTTATTGAGGTATAACGGGTGTTACAAATGGTCTCCTGCCTTCCAAGTGGGTGTCCTGAGTCACTTTTCCCCAGCCTATTAGAGTGCTACACAGTTTTCTCTTTGTCTCTGGAATCCTCTGGCCTTGGTAAAATTCCATCCTGATGCTCTCAGCAGGTGACCAAAAATTATGTTGAAAATAAGTTACATCTGACCTTTAAGGCAAGTTGTAGATGAGTAATGTTGCATTTGATGCTCCATCCTACAGAGGACTTTACCACAGCCGCTGCTGGGTTGATTTTCTTCCACAATGTATGATTGCGCCGACATTATGAAAGCTATGGCTTAAAAAAAAAAAAAAGCCTATTTGTGTTGACTATTGGAAAGGAGGTTAGCATACAGATTACTCAAATGATTGGCTATTTGTTAGCAGTGTGGGGCTGATGGACAGAATAAAGGTCCTGAAAAGTGGCTTGTCCTATTGCGGCAGAAGAGTACAGAGATGTGGAAGGGGGCTTTACACTGGATGTGATTTAGAGATAGGATCTGCAGAAGTGACGGGGCCGAAGATTGACGTTATGGTAGCACTGGTATCATCGGGACTGCTGGTCAGACTGCCAGTCTCCTGGACTGCCTCCACCCCAACAGGAAGAGCAGGTGGGGCCCATGCACCTCACATTTTTAAGATGCCCTCAGTTAGCCAGATGTGGTGAGTGCCTTTAGTGCCAACACTCAAGAGTTGATTGCCAGTTGGAGGCTAGTGTGAGTGTGTATGTGGCAGGAGTGTCTCAAAGCCCTTGGTCAGGCACAGACTGGTGGGGACATGCTATAAACCACTCCAAGTGGAAAATTTTAGGGACAGCAGTGTGCTGTCCTTTGTGATCAATGGGGCTTGTCAATTGTAATTATTATCATTCCTACTTGTTCACCCCCTCCCCTCGAGTTTGTTAGGCCCCCATTGCGAATTTTCCATTCATTCACAATGGGACTTCTGGTGCCAACGCATATTTCTAATGGGTAGAATATATTCAGCCTGTGGGATGCTGCCGCCTATGAGGGAACCAATAGCAAGTGACCTCCCCCACCCCCCGCCCCAAAGCTGCCTTTACAGATGATTCTCGCCTCAGCAATTTCCTGCCAAATTACGTTTTAGAGAGCCCCCCCTGAGTTCCTTCAGATAGCTTCAGAGATCATTGGTCCAGTGGCAGTGCTGTTCTTTCATCCCGGCACTTTGAGAACTTGCTTTGCGCTGTCCTGGTCTACCATCCATCCACTGTTGTTTCCCTTGTTTGTCTGAATGATTCTGTTTCTTCTTACTCCCCTCCTCTCCCTCCCTACCCCCACCCTGCTCTAGGACTTTACCCTGCTGTGGCTTTTCTTCCTCCCAGTAACTCCTGTTACTGTTGTTCCCAGTAACTGAATTGTAATTCCATTAACTGTTTCCATGAATAGATTCACTGTGATGTGTACACACAATGTTTTGATCATACCCACCTTTCTTAGAAACCTCTCCGTCCTCCTCTTCCTGCTTCCCTGGTCCCTAGTAGTCCTTCTTTCAGGCTGTTGTTATTTTAGCTTCCATGTATGAGAGAAAACATGTGATATTATCTTGCTTTACTTAACATGATCTGTAGTTCCAGCCATTTTTATGCAGTTGACATCTCATTCTTTATGGCTGAATAATATACCATTGATTTTCTTTGTCCATTCATCTGTGTTTTTTTTTGTTTTTGTTTTTTTGGCTAGTCCTGGGCCTTGGACTCAGGGCCTGAGCACTGTCCCTGGCTTCTTCCCGCTCAAGGCTAACACTCTGCCACCTGAGCCACAGCGCCCCTTCTGGCCGTTTTCCATATACGTGGTGCTGGGGAATTGAACCGAGAGCTTCATGTGTAGGAGGCAAGCGCTCTTGCCACTAGGCCGTATTCCCAGCCCTCCATTCATCTGTTGAATGGATATCAGATCCTGGCATGATGTCATAACTTGACTATTGTCAATACTACAATAATAATTATGGTGTGCAGATATCTGTTCTGTATACTGACCTTGATTTTGTCCGTTTATACCCAGGTATGCTAAAGCTGAAGCATGTAGCAGTTCTATTTTTAGTTTTTTGAGGAAGCTGCATACTGTTTTCCATATTAATTGAAATTATATTACCACCAGTAATATATAAAGGTTCCTTCCTCATATTCTTATCAACACTTGTTATTTTTGTTTTGTCTTTATAATTCTCACTAGAATGAGATAGAATATCAGTGTAGTGTTGATTTGCAGTTCTCAGAACGTTAAAGATACTGAGCATTTTTTCATATATTTATTGGCTATTTGTACTTGTTTTGAGAAGTATCTTTGCACATTTGTTGATTTGATTATTTTGTTGTTTTTTTTGAATTCTTAACATATTCGGGATATTAGCCCATTCTCAGATGAATAGCTGTCAAGGTTTTCTCCCATTCTTTTCTCTGTCCATTATTTCCTTTTTGTATAGAAGCGTATTTTAATATGATGTAATCCTGTATGTTAATTCTCAAGGATACAAACCAGATGATCATCTCAATAGATGCAGAATAAAATTTTAGTAAAATTCCACATTTTCTCCTGTTAGGAATAAACTAGGAGTCGAAGGGTAATAGTCAAGATAAAGATTATTTGACAGATCCATAGCTAATATGATATTGAATGGGGAAAACTGAAGATTTCCTCTAAAATCAGCAGTGAGTCAAGGGTACTTATTCTCATTCTTATTCCATGTACTTGAAATTTTAGTCAGAACAATCAGAGAACAATAAAAGCGATATGAATGGGAAAGGAGAAAGTCAAACCACACACGACTGCAAATGATGAGTCTGTGTGGAAAGCCCTACAGATGCCACTGAAAGATTCTTAGAACTGATAAATTCTGCAAAGTAGCCAGATACAAAAATCAACATATAAAAATGACTAGTTTTCTTCTATGCATATAATAAGCTTTCTCAGAGAAATCTAGAAAATAATCCCATTCCTAATACCCACAAAAATGTATTTAGGAATAAACCTAGCCAAGGATGTAGAAGACCTCTACAATAAGAAAATACAGAACACTAAAGAAAGAATTGCAGACATTAGAAGATAGAAAGGCCTTCCATGTTCATGAATGAGCAGAATCAATTAAAATAGCCATACTACTGAAGCAGTTTTCAGATTCAATGCAATCCATGTCAAATACCAGTGACATTCTCCACAAAACAAGAAAAACAACTCTAAAATGTATATGCATTAAGATGAGTAAGATAGTGTATCTTGGTAATCCCAGCGTTTAGGAGGATGAGACCAGTTTGGACTACATAGTGAGATCTTGTCTTTAAAAAGAAACAAATGGGTGAGAATGGCCCATGGCTGCATTTCTAGCTATTCAGGAGGCTGAGATCTGACGATTGTACTTTGAAGGTAGCCTGTTGAGAAAAATCTGTGAGACTTATCTCCAGTTAACCAGCAAAAAAAAAAAAAAAAAAAAAAAAAGCCAGAAATGAAGCTTGTGACTCGGGTGGTAGAGTAAATAGCTTTGGGCAAAAAAAGAATCCCAGGGACAGTGCCTAGGCCAAGTTCTAGCCTCAGGATGAGAGATGGCACATGCATGCACACGCACACGCACACGCACACGCACACACACACCAAAAAGATGAAAAGATTGAGTTAGTGTGCTCAATTCTGATAGGAAAAGTGAGTAGGAGAAGTTCTTTGGGGGTTTTGTGGTGGTAGCAGACAGCAGGGAGCGCCCTCTAGTGTCACAGGTCCTGTACTAGCCTTGGGTCATGGAACCCTTAGCCTCACAGCAGGTGGTTTTGCAGCTCTTGGGCCTCAGCGATCAGGTCCTCCGCCCTGGACAATGGTGGTTTTACAGGTTGACCTTTGATTGTTGAGGTTCTCAACCCTTAACATGTGTGCAAGTGTTAATAGTTCTGAGATCTCAGATTAGGGATCCTCAGCGTTTGACAGAAACTGGTGTCATATCTCTTTGACACCCTGGCAGTGGCCTGGGCCTGCAGTTTCTCTCCTCTGCACCTCTAGCGCGTTTTTCTTTGGTGGTACTGTGGTTTGAACTCGGGGGCCTTGTGCTTGCTAGGTAAGCACTTCTACCCCTTGAGTCGTGTGCCCAGTCCTTTTTTGCTGTGGTTATTGTGCACATGGTTGTTCCTGCCCACCCCTGCCCCCTTGGTTATTCTGAGACTGCAATCTACCTACTTTGGCCCCCCATGTAGCTAGGGTTACAGGTGGGTACCGTCACACCAAGCTTAATTTTGAGAAAGGATCTCACTAACTTTTTATTCAAACTAGACTTAAAACTGAGATCCTCCCAATTAACAAACACTGAAACCTTTTTACTTTATACATGTGGTTTTAGTGCAGATAGACTTCTTGGTAAGACTTGTCTATTTACTGTTGACTTTTTAAAATTTCTAAACCCTATTTTACTGTGTTTTTTACAAAACTCTTTCCTGATAAACCTGCAGAAACCAGAGTAAATACCTCGACTGCAGTTACTATCAAAGCACAGAGTACCTTGTTAATGTGCTGCATACTGAATAATTCCCAATATAGTATGCCTCATCACAGTCAAGATACATTTGTACCTTTCCAAATTAGAGACTTTTATTATGAGTTGCATAAGGAATAGTGAATACTGTATCTTCCATTTTGTATGAAATGTAGCTATTTTGTGGAACCATGGCCTAGCCTTGAAGAAGTTTGATGAAGCCTATTTTTACATAAATTTGTTAGCTAAAAATGTTATTTTAAAATATATCAAAAGACATTATAAGCCTCTTTAATTGAGACAGCCTAGAGAACCTGCCCTTTTGAATCTTCACAATCTTCATTTTAAGTAATTTCTTCAGGATTCTGTTTAAATGCAAGTAGCACATCCCAGAATTAGCAAGGCATGCTGAGTACTTCTCCTTTCTTCCACAATAGATTATAACGTGACAGATCAGATGGATGCATCATAAAAAATGTCTCATGTAGAATATTGTAGATTGCCATTCAAAGTCACTAACAGAGTTTATAAAGGTTTCACAAGGTAAGAAATCCTGGTAAATTGAAATTCTTACATTAGTTTTTATATGTAGAAGATGAGATTTTCAGTACTGAGTTCTATGTGATTTTTAATCTGTACAGTAATGAAGTTAAATAAATCAAATATATAAGAAGTCTTCATTGGTGTTACAAAATAAATTATAAGTACTAACAAAAATATTGAAAATACAGTGGGTTAATTTGCTTGAAAATTAATAGTTGAATTTTCATGCTATTTTAAAAGTTGAAGTGTTTATTATTTATTTATTGCCAGTCCTGGGGTTTGGACTCAGGGCCTGAGCACTGTCCCTGGCTGCTTCTTTGCTCAAGGCTAGCACTCTACCACTTGAGCCACAGTGCTACCCACTTCCAACCTTTTCTGTTTATGTGGTACTGAGGAATTGAACCCAGGGCTTTATGCATGCTAGGCAAGCACTCTACCACTAAGCCACATTCTCAGTCCCAAAGGTTTTATTTTTTATGTAGATAAAAGGAAATATATTTGTGTGTGTGTATATATATATATATATATATATATATATATATATGCCACTTCTGGCTTTTTCTATATATGTGGTGCTGAGGAATGGAACCCAAGGCTTCATGTATATGAGGCAAGCACTCTACTACTAAGCCATATTCCCAGCCCCAAAGGAAATAATTTTTTGTTTGTTTGTTTTGTTTTTGGTTGGTCCTGGGGCTTGAACTCAAGGTCTGGGCTCTGTCCCTGAGCCTGTCTGTGCCACAGTGACACTTCCAGCTTTTTCTGTTTATGTGGTACTGAGGAATCGAACCCAGGGCTTCATGCATGCTAGGCAAGCACTCTACCACTAAGCCACATTCCCAGCCCTAGGAAATCATTTTTAACATTCATCCTGACCATTGTCTGACCGTTGTCTGATGTTCAAAAAAGTTAATCCCCAGAGTTGAAAGTTTTTCTTATTTAAATGTTGTCCACATAAAAATCAGCCTCTAGAAGGTAGTTAATTCATAACAGACTTTAATTCAAATGTGTAAGCTTTAGCTGATGTTATAAAATTAGTTTTTTAGCTTCTGAAACATATAAGACATGTCTTCCTGTTTTCCATCATCTGTGACTGTCTACAAGTGGAGGGAAAGCCGGTAGCAATGTATAAGTGCATGGCTAAGTATAGAGGAAGAAGGAAGTCAACGTGATCTAGATAGAAAACTAGAGGAAAACATAGTAAGAGCCTATTGCCTGCCTTTGAGAGAATGAGAGGCACCGGTGCAGGGAAGCAGGGCTGCCCACACTCGTCATGGCCAGGTGTCAGGCAGATGTTTACGTGTTCAGTATGTGAGAGGCTAAGTAAATGCCCTACCACAGATGCATAACGAGGGCATAGGCATAACAATCTCTTTGGCAAATACGATTGTCACGGAGTTTATTTTAATTTTTCCCTTGGCAAAAGGCAAAGGAGGGTGAATGTGCTATGCTAATTGAAAGCTACTGGCACAGTTGGAAATAGCCTGAATAAAATAATACTTAGACCGACTCCAGCAGACTTCAGATCCCCACAATGGGTGCTTCTCACACTGGGCCTGTCTGTGCAGCCAGCGAGCGTGCAGGGGGAAGGAAGTTGCAGTGTATGTATGCTTGATCCCTGGAATGGTTGATCACTAGAATGCCCAAATTCACTCGATGATTGGAAGAGGGAAAGGAAGCATTCAAATACATATTGTGGTATGAAATGCAAAATCCCAGTGCTTTTGAAAGATAATGAGATTTGAAAGAGTTTGGGCCCCACAGGAGAGGGGAAGGCATTTACCCTGCTTTCCCCTCTTTGGCTGGGGTGCTAAACTGTTGAAGATTTCCATCCTCCAGGATCTGTGCATTTTTAACCGGCTGGGCTGTGTGTGGATTTGACACTTGTAGAGTTCCCTAGGAACATATGGGATGCTGAGACGCGGTTGTCTCAGAGGAGTTGTCACTGTGCACCAACCCGACTGACAAGAAAGGAAGATGGATGCACATAAGTTAGGCCAGGGCTGGAGCATACTGGAGTGCTTGCCTGACATACCTAAGGCTCTGCATTCACCCCTAGTACCAAAACAGTTAAGGCCAGAAAGAGCCTTTTTGTCAGTATATAAAAACTCATTTGTATCATAAGGAGACTAATCCTGACAGTACAGCAAATGACCCAAGATGATTTCAGAGTTGTGTCTTAAGCGAAACAGCAGCCACTAAAACGTAGTACTGTGTAATTTCACTTATATAAGGAATATGACAGACTATAGAATGCCAAGTGCCTGGGGCCAGGGGCAAGGGGAATACAGGTTGTTGTTTAAAGAGAACTCCAGTTTAACAAAATGGAAGCATTCTGGAGATCTGTCTCCAACACTGAGAGTATACTTCCTGCCACTGGGCTGTATGCTTCAGAATGATCAAGAAGCTAAGTTATGTGTTGATGTTTGTTTGAGCTGTGTTTTATTACAAATGCTCTTCTCCAGGTTTTCCTGTATTTTCTTGTGTCCTTTCAGCAGACAAGTCAGAACAGCAGTGATGGGGGACCCTGGCGCCTCTAAGCTGCAGTTTGCCCCCTTCAGTAGTGCCTTGGATGTTGGCTTCTGGCATGAGCTGACCCAAAGGAAGCTGAATGAGTATCGGCTGGATGAAGCTCCCAGGGACATTAAGGGTTATTATTACAATGGTAGGTGGTCTTAGACTGCATCCTCCATCTGTGACCCCCTGTTCTCCATTGCGGTACTAGCTTCCATTCATTCATGCATGCATTCATTCATTTTCCAGTACTGGGGATGTAGCCCAGGCCTTACTAGACAAGCATTCTACCACTGAGCCCCACCACCAGCTGTCAGCTGTCCTCTAGAAGAGGACACCCATGTCTTTTACATACTGAGCTCTGTACTAGTTTTTGTTCTTATTTCTGACTTTGTTTCCTTCTTGACTTTTGTGTGTGTGTGTGTATGTGTGTATGCACTCACACTGGTGCTGGGGCTTGAATTCAGGGCGTAGGTGCTGTCTCTTAGCGTTGTTGTTCAAGGATGGCTCTCTGCCACTTGACCCACAGTTCCACTGCCAGTTTTTTGTTGTTAGTTGGAGATAAGAGTCTTATGGCCTTTCCTACCCAGGCTGGCTTCTAACCACTGTCCTCAGATCTCAGGCTGCAGGTGTGAGCCACTAGCGCCCCCCCCCACTCCCCCAACTTTTGACCTAGGCTTTTTTTTTTACATTTCTTTTCCCATCTAACAGGAAAAAGTGAGAAAGTAGTTAAAATCAAGTTATTAACCCAGTAGTGATTACTTAGCTTACTGAGGAGAAGACTGAAATATCTCCCTCCCCCCCCGAATCTTTTTTTTCTCATATACTTTAGACAGATCTCCCACCTGTGCTAGATAGAGCCTGTCACATTCTGCCATTGTCTACAGACAGGTGTCAGCTACGCACATAGAGAAGCAGGAATGAGTGGGACACTTTGGGCTCAAGTACAAAAGAAGAAAACTGCTCACAGGCAGTTTTGCTGTGAATTCTGCTCTTCTGACTTGCTACTAAAAATGTGATCATGCTTTTGTCCAGGGGATTCTGCTGGGCTGCCAGCTCGCCTCACGTTGGAGTTCAGTGCTTTCGACATGTGAGTATTGATTTATTTGGCATCTGAATAAAGAACACTTTTAGGGGAGGGAGGAAGGGGAATTGATTAAATCCATTGATAGAGGCATGGAAATGTCACAAGGAAATCCTCCCTGTATGACTCACGTATGCTACTAAAAAATGGGGTGCTTGCTTTGGATGAGGAGTGACCACAGGAAAGCTAGCGATGTGCTGGGAGCAGAGCCTGGGCCTCCCATTGAAACAAGTGCCATTTATGCCCATCTGGTTCATTTTTTCTGCAGGGAAAAAAAATGGCATTTTTCAGAAACTTATCAAGTTCTCATTGACAGTTAGGCAATGTCCTCCTGATTTTGGTTATATTTAAGTGTGTGTGTGTGTGTGTGTTATTGGAGTTTGAATCAGGGTCTCACCCTAGCTAGGCAGATAGATGCTCTCTACTTTGAGGCATGCCCTCACCCCATTTTTGTTTAGTTATTTTTCATATAGGGTCTGGCCTCTGCCTTCTGAGTATCTGGGGAATTGGTATATACCACCATGCCTGCCGTATCGGCACCTCTGATTCCTCCTTTAGATGCCTGTCCATGAGTATCAGTCAGTGGACATTTGTTAGGCCACTTCTGCATATGACCACGTGCAAGGCCCCATGGAGACTACAAAGGAATATGACACACACATCCCTGAAGAAACTTTTTTATCCATTTGGGAGTTCTGGGAGTTTCTGGAGAGGAGAGATATTTATTCCACACTTAATTAGTTAGGCATTTTCATAAATCTATTCCTTTCACACCTGCCAGGTGTGATTTTTTTTTCTCCCCTTTTCAGATGAGCACCCTGTGGATCAACATGTAACGTAGCTGGCCCAAGGTCAGGCTCAGCTAAATGTAGAAAACCAGAGTGAGAAAAATTTAAATGCACCCAGAAGCATTTTTGAAGGGTTCTACAGGAACAGGAACAGGAAGGGGGGTAGGGGCACACATTGAGGAAAGAATATGTCTGGCTTCTACTGGGTTGAGTTTGAGTAACAGCATTCACCGGAAATGTCAGGAGATCCCGGAGTCAAAGGGTGAGGGCCAGACGTGACCTGGGAGTTATCCAGAGAGAGAGACCGTGAGGCTGGAGGAGGCTGGTAGCATTAACAGGATGAAGGGCAGGAGCCATGAGTAGCCCTGCTCAGAGGAGAAAGAGGACACTGAGCTGGCCTAGGACATGAGTTGTTAGAAAGTCATCAGGGTCAGAGTTCAATGTAAAGGTTACTGCATTTGGTGACTAATGTATTCGGGGTCCTCGTGAATTCGCGTTCGTAAAAGACTAGAATTGTACATGTTGGGGCTTATTGAGAGCTGAAGAATTCGAGACACAGTGAGGTTCGCGTCTGCCTTCTGAACTCAGCACTCTCAGGACAAGGGCCTGAGTGGGTGAAGAGGTCGTAAGAGGGGCCTCCTGGCTGTAGAAAATGTCCTCAGTCAGCTGGGTAGGGCCCTAATGGCAGCAGTCAATGAGTAGAAATTGTCTCCTAATTCAGGTAATGCGTCCCTAGATTTTCTCAAAATATTGACACATTTTGTTCCTTTATCTCCAGTAAATTGCAAAACTTAGAAGTATAATGCTAATCCATAGCAGTGCTGATCTTTTTATCTCTAAAGAGTGGTGCTGGTGTCCCCCCGCCCCTTCCTGGCTGTCCAGCTCCATCATAAATTCCTGGTGATCACTTGTCAAAACAAATTAAGTCCTGCTAATCTCTCTCCTGTTTTGGCAAGCACTGTCTTGCTTTTGCAGGAGTTATGGGGTAACAGGGAAATATGTCAGCATTAAATTGTCTAAGGAGGGCAGGGGGAGCCTCAGCCAGAGAGAGAGCAGTGGCCATCTGGACTTTGTGTGCAGCTCATCTCCACCCGCCTCCATCTCCATCTGATACTAGACGGAGGTTCTGTTAGAAGATTTTAGCCATTTTATTCTTGGGAACATTAATTCGAAAAAATGCAATTCATAAAAGTGAAATTTGATCTTACTCCAAAATGAATAACCCAGAAATTCAGGTTGCAGACCGCCTCTGGCCCTGCAGCAATGACCGTCACACAGCTTGCTGGTCTCACTGGACATGTCTGCCCTCTTAGCCATTGAGTCCCTTGGTTTGCAAGACACTGGCATAGTGGGGAGTGTGAAGATAGCCCTGGGTGTGAAGTATGCAGATGTGGTGAATTACCTGTGCTTCCTTAATCAGTCCCGTTCCTTCTCCTCACATGAGCTGTCTTCTGTTGTTTCTTCCTGACTTAAAGTCTGATTTTCTGAGTTCCTCTTTTGTAGCTTGTTGAGGAATTTTAAAGAAAGCATTTGGGGATGCTCAAAATGCAGGAGTTATTGTTACTGTCTTGGTTTTTATTGCGGTATATCTACATGCGTTTGTAGAGAAAAAGGTGAGTTTATTCATCAGGACAGGTCCGTACTGGGCAGGATGTATAGGAGTTAGAAATGCAAGGACTTGCACCAAGCACACAGGAGAAGACAGAAATGTAGATTGTGGTGTGCTCAGTGTGTAACAAAGGTGGAGAACAATCGTTATTTCAGGAATACTTACTAATGTGTCCTCCGTGTCTTGGTGATAGATCTTGGTAGGCACTGGGCATACAGAGGAATGCAGTACTACACACTGCTCCAGACCTAACTCTCTCTAGGGCTTTTCTCCTTGAGCCTGCCTTTGACCCTATCTTACCTGCACGAAAAGCATTCTTTTAGGACAAACTCTGATTTGCCCACTCAGTTCCTGAGGGAAGACTGGGCATTGAAAATTGGCCCTCCCCACCCTCTGGCATTTGGAACTTTGACAGGTGCCCTGGCAGTAAGCCCCTGATACTATCCTGGATTTAGATCGCTTCTTCAGATCTCTGAGCCCCATTTTTACAGACCCCAGATGAAAAGCCAGTGAGGCTTTTGTCCCAGAAGCTCCCATCGTTAGTCATAAGAGATGGCGGTATTAGAGCACTGATGCATGATTCATTTTGTATCTATAACCTCAAAAACAACATCACTTCCAAGAAGAGAGCAGATTTGTCCCTGTCTGAATTTGCTTTCAGAATCCACTGCCCTTGTTCTGGCTGATTTCTCTGAGGCCCTCTCAGCCTCCAGGGTACTGCAGTGGGTGAGGGCTTTGAGGCAAGAGCCAGAGATTGACAGGAAGTTCAGACCAAATTCTGTGGCACTCAGAGGACCCTCGGCTTTGCCCAGCAGGCAATGCAGAGCCATGTTTGGACTAGGCTAGGTTGTGGAAGAAACAGAAGAAGTTCCTCAGGGAATTTACTGTCTTTCAGTTAACTGTATATGATTGTCATATTTTAAAATGCTCTGCAATATGCTCTGTCCTGTGGGTGGAATATTACCAGAGGAAAATGGAGTCCGGCTTCCTGGAGAGGAGGGGATGGAGCAGGGCCTTGGAGATGGGGGGTGCTGAGCATGGACTGGGCCACAGAAGACCCTGAATCACATGACTCCGGTTTTTAGCTTCACTCTGTCCAGTGTTCTGTCACTCTAGGTGAATTTCTTGAATTTTCAAGTGGGAGAAATCTGTTGTGCTAATTCAGACCTTTGTAGTCCAGTGATATTCCCCTCTTAGATTGTGTTAAAAAGTAGGACATGAACTTCTCCTTGGGACCCCTTCTTTTAGTTCTTGAGCGATGCTATTCATACTTTTCCAAAGAAATGTGTCATTAGTCTCCCTGCCCCACTGAGCGGTCCTGTGGCTTACTTGTTCCTCCCTGTTGGCTCAGTCGTCTTTGGGCTTGGCTAACTGTCTCTTTCTTGGGTCCAGGAGTTCTCCCACACCTGCACGCTGCTGTCCAGCTGCCGGAACACTATATAACACCAACACACTGGAGGCTTTCAAGACTGCAGATAAGAAGCTCCTTTTGGAACAAGTAGCGAATGAGGTGAGCTGGTTAGATGTGGGGTCTGTCTGTGATACATCCTCTGGTCTTGGCAGGTTGCTTTTCCCCATCAGACACATGGGGCTGTTGTAGAAACTAGTACATAACTGATAAGCAAAGAGGTTGGTGAGTTTTAGTTTATTACCACAGAGATTTCATGGACCTCAGGTGACGTAAAAGGTCAGTGGGGGCTGGTCCCACTAGTCTGTATGACCTTTCTGTCTTGCCATGCTTTCCCTTGCCTTCTCTGCCTCACTTGGAGCAAATCACAATAACTCCCTTTATTCCCTCCTCTTTCTTGTTCTTTCTACCTGCAGTGCCTTTTTGTTTCTTCATGTTTGCATTAGGGAGAAGAATTAAGATGGTCCATTGGAAGGAGGGGATAAGACAGTTTGTCCTCATTGTCCCACTTTAATTGAGAGATACTTAGACCAGCCTTAAAAATAATACCATCTTACACGTTTTTGATTCAGGAATGTATACTAAAGCAGCTATCAGTTTTCAGGTTCCCCAGAATATAAAAAAATAGAACAATTGTATTCAGAACCCCACTGCTGGAGAACATCCACAAAGGAGGTGAAGTCATTGTGTTCAAGAGATACTACCCTCCTGTGGTCATAGCAATGTTCCTCACAGCAGCCCAGATGTGCAGTCAACTCAGATGTCCATCACTGGATGAATGGATAAAGCAACTGTAGTACAAATGGAATATTAGCCACAGAAAGAAGAAACCCTATCATCTGTGACAATGTGTATGGGATTGGAGAACACTAGATTTTGTTGGTGGTGGTGGTAGTTGTGGGGCTTGAACTCAGGGCCTGGGTGATGTTTCAGCTCCTTTGTTCAAGACTAGCATACTACCGCTCTGAACCACAGCTCTACTTCCAGTTTTCTGGTAGTTAATTGGAGATAAGAGTTTCACAGACATTCTCATTGGAGCTGGCTTTGATCTGCAGTCCTTAGATCTCAGCCTCCTGAGTAGCTACGATTAGATGCTTGAGCCACCTAAGGAGAGGAGGACACCAGATTAAGTCAAAGAGGCCAGGTATCTAAAGACAAATGCTGTGTGCTCTCACTCATGTGGAAGCTAAAAGTATTGATTTAACAAAATTAGAAAGTAGAATTGTGGTCAACTAGAGGCTAGGAAGGGGAGAGAGAGGCTAAAGAGAAGGTGGATAACTAGTTAATACCATTAGCTAGGATAGAAGAGCCCTATTGTGTTTTATAACACAGTAGAGTAACTAGCTTACAACTGCTTATTGCGTATTCCTAATAATTCTCCAGAAGAGAGAATTCTGATAGTTTCCAACAGACAAGTGCCAGTTGCCCCCATTTGGTCATTACACATTGTGTATGTGTAATGAGTTGTTACACCTTTCCCCAGAAACAGGTACAATTATGATGTGCCAGTTAAAAAGACTTTCTGCCGGGGCTGGGGATATAGCCTAGTGGCAAGAGTGCCTGCCTCGGATACACGAGGCCCTAGGTTCGATTCCCCAGCACCACATATAGAGAAAACGGCCAGAAGCGGCGCTGTGGCTCAAGTGGCGGAGTGCTAGCCTTGAGCGGGAAGAAGCCAGGGACGGTGCTCCGGCCCTGAGTCCAAGGCCCAGGACTGGCCAAAAAAAAAAAAAAAAAGACTTTCTGCCAGTGTCACTCTGAAATAGACACCAACATAGGGAGAAAAGGGTCCTGTTTCTGGGTGCAGTGGCCAGAGAAGGAGGTACCCATTGGTTCTGAGCAGGTTTCCTTTCCCTGTAGCAGCCGCATTTGGTGACTCAGTTGATGGAGATTGCTTTTCTTGACTTGTATCCTGGTTATCCCTGGGCCTCCCACTCTGTCCACATGCTTCGGAGAGCTTTCTCCATCATGGGAAAAAGCCGGTTGCTCTGCAGGATTCCCCTCCTGGAGGAGGGTGCTGACTTTTCCTGGCAGGTTTTGCCTACTCCTTCAGCTAGTAAGAAACCCGGGGGCCTGCTCCTCCGTGTCCAGCTCCTCCAAGGGCGGCTGCGGGGACTCTTTGCTTATTCCCTCTCACATCCATGCTTGGGGAGTGGTTCTTCTGTTGGCAATTCTGTTTTGTCCTGCTTAGCAACTCAAAAGTTTAGCAACTAATTTTAGCTACTAAAACATCTTGTGATCACCAGCTGTTGACCAGGACCAGTTTTTGCTTCCAGACACAGGGCTTGCTGAGTGTACATAAACTGGAATTTCATTCTGCCTTTCCCAGCTCTGAAGGCAAATCCCGAGGAAGGCTTTAAGAAGTCACTTCCTTGTAGTTCAGGTCATTTCCTAGGCTCTTTACCTCTCTCCTAGCAGGGCCTGGTATTCCTCACAGGAATTGCATGCACATCTGTGCCCCTCCTTTTTCCTTGGTGGACAGCTTCTTGACTATCTTTTACTTTTACATCCTCTGTGTGCCTGGCATATAGGAGACTATAAGCACAAACCTGCCGATGGCAGTCTGGGAGGCCTGAGAGTGGCTTATTCTTCTTTTCTAGGCTGAGCCTGTATCAGCAGGCACTTGGACTCACTCACTCAGCTCAGAGGCTAGGGGAGGGAGCCACCAGAAAGGCAGTGAAGTGGGCAGTCGGGTAATGAAGCACAGGTAACCTCAGCACAGGGCTGGGGTAAGTGAGGCTGGGCCCGGAGGAAAGAACTTGGTGCTTCTCAACTCTGTGCTGTGTTTGACAGAACAGCTCAGAGACTCCTGGAAGCCTGCCATCACTCTTTTCTTTCTTCTGGCAGATCTGGGAATCCATCAAGTCAGGTGCTGCACTTGAAAATCCTGCGCTCCTCAACAAGTTCCTGCTTTTGACCTTTGCTGTAAGTAACTGGCCCCTGTTGCATAGAGACTGGTGGAGGCTCCTGGCTCAGCCCAGGGGCCTAGGAGCCCAGGAGGATGCTCTGCTCTCTGTGCTCTGGAGACTTTAAAGAAATAATGGTTTCTGTTAGTACGGGCAGTGCCAGCACCCATTAGCAGTGCAGGGTTAATCTCACTCAGTGGTTTCTAACCCTGTGACCTAGGTTCTCTCATTCAGGACAAGAGGGAGCCGCCTGCAAGGCCCAGTAGCATGGTTTCATTGTTACCAAATCTTTGTAAAGTTCAGTCCTCACAGCTCCCTGTGTGAGTCAGCTTCCTGATGCTTGGTGGAACACCCAAGTCAATTGACTGACAGGAGGAAAGGTGATCCCTGCCCTGTGATCCTGGGGCAGCAGAGTACATCATGGTGAGAGCATGTGGCAGAGAGGGTGCTCATTGCATGGCAATTGGAGAGCGAAGAGAGAGAGAGGGAGGATGGGTCCAATGTCCCTTTCAAAGCCCCAGCCCTAGGGGCTTAACTTCCTCTCCTAAATGGTCCACTACCTCCCAATAGCACCCCAGGCTGAGGACCAAACACTCATTAGTTTGACCACACAGTTTTAGGAAGACAGAAAAAACTGCTAAGGG
Source organism: Perognathus longimembris pacificus (assembly GCF_023159225.1). Lineage (NCBI taxonomy): Eukaryota > Metazoa > Chordata > Mammalia > Rodentia > Heteromyidae > Perognathus > Perognathus longimembris. Next base: position 68,752,041 of record NC_063170.1, read on the forward strand.
CAGCCTTGAGTAGGCTGCGTGAGGCTAACACTGACCCCTATGGGGCAGATGGGGGTGCTGGCAACAACGGCAGCTGCACGCAGGTGTGTGCAAATACTTTCACTTAGGGTTTATTATTAACCTCACATGGATGTGAAAACATATCCAGACAGTGATTCCAGTTTCCACTTTCATTACAGTATTCAATAAATCAGGTGAGATACTCAGCACTTTATTTCACAAGAGACTGCATTAGCTGATTTTGCCCAACTGTATGTAGACTAATGTCAGAGTATGTTTAAGGCAGGCTAGTTCAAGGTTCAGTGTATAAAACACTTCCAACCTACAGTGTGATGATTTTAGCTTCAGTGGGATTATCTGGACATAAACATATGGTGAATGGAAGAACATATATGGGGTGTGTGTGTGTGTGTTAAAAAGCCAATCTTGACTCTTTAATTATGTTTACTCTATAATGTTCTATGTATATGCTCTGTAGTAGACTTTTGGTAAACATTACATTGCTTCTAATGTCCCCTATTATTTAAACAATGTTGCTGCAAACAATATTTGCCATGTTGGTGTTTTTCTCATTTTGTTTATTTAGAATAAGTTAATGAGGGCTGGAGAAGTCGATCAAGTAGTGTATTGCCTGTGTAATAAGCATGAGACCCTCAAACCCCAGTACTAAGAAAGAAGAAGAAAGAAAAGGAAGGAAGGAAGGAAGGAAAAACAAAGAGTTATGGAATATGAAATTATTGCTATGTGTTAAGCAGGTTGATTCACCACAACTTCTCTAGCTTTGAATGTTAATCCTATTCCTCCCACATTTTTTACTTTATTATTATTACTACTAATATTATTACTATTATTATTTTACCAAGTCTTAGGTCTGCCTTTCTCCTCTCCCTGCTAGTTTTGAATGCTGCCCACGTGACTTATTACCAAGCACAAGAAGGGATGCTGGGACACTCACACCTCTGGCCACGCCAGCTGGCAGCCATCTACCAAGAGCATTTTTCCTAACAAGTTAGAGTGCAGAGGAAAGAAAGATGATTCAATTCTCTGTCAGTTTGTTTATACATTCAGTGATTTTATAGGTCCTCTACTGGGATAGATTTAAAAATATCTCTGAAAATTTCTGGGTTTGTCACCAATCCATTTTTTTTTTTTTTGGCCAGTCCTGGGCCTTGGACTCAGGGCCTGAGCACTGTCCCTGGCTTCTTCCCGCTCAAGGCTAGCACTCTGCCACTTGAGCCACAGCGCCGCTTCTGGCCGTTTTCTGTATATGTGGTGCTGGGGAATCGAACCTAGGGCCTCGTGTATCCGAGGCAGGCACTCTTGCCACTAGGCTATATCCCCAGCCCTCACCAATCCATTTTATGTCAAGGGTTCTTGAGAATAGAAAACATTTGGCAATTGGTGCCTGATGAGAAGTAACACTAGCTCTTACTTAAAATTTTAGGGCATTTCCTAGATCAGTAGGTGTGTTGGCCTTTGTTGCCCTTTTTACTTAAACATTCTTAACCCGACTTAAAAAAAAAAGTATCTCTCCTTTAAAATCTGCAGACCCAAGGGGCTTTGCATTTAAGTTGATCTAAACCCTTTGTATCCTGAAAAGAATTGTAAGAAATTCAAGCCTTTTGACTCTGGAAGATGACCTGATAAAGCTTCTCAGAATGTGTGAGGTCCTTCATCCTGAATTGGTTAACCTTTTGCTAAAAGATCAGTTATGACAAATCATTTAAGTAGAAGAGAGAATAATCTCTGGGGGTGCTTTTGCTTTCCTTTCTGCTGTTTTTCTGACTCAAAGGACCAGACACTTCATTAATTTCAGTTTTGCAGTTTATTGCACCATTGTGAAAAGGGAATTTTTTCTTTGCTGATCAATTAGTGGCATAGTTAGAGACTGGGAAGCTATAAGTTACTGTTACTAGTCTTTCTTATCTGGAAGCATGTTTATATATAAATTTATATTTAACAAATCATCAAGCCAGGCACCAGTGGCTCACTGCTGTAATCCTAGCTACTTGGGAGGCTAAGATGTGAAGATCAGTGTTTGAAGCTAGACTCAGCAGGAAAATCTGTGAGAACTCTTTATTTCCAGTTAGCCAGCAAAAAGCTAGAAGTGGGGCTGGGGATATAGCCTAGTGGCAAGAGTGCCTGCCTCGGATACACGAGGCCCTAGGTTCGATTCCCCAGCACCACATATACAGAAAACGGCCAGAAGCGGCGCTGTGGCTCAGGTGGCGGAGTGCTAGCCTTGAGTGGGAAGAAGCCAGGGACAGTGCTCAGGCCCTGAGTCCAAGGCCCAGGACTGGCCAAAAAAAAAAAGCTACAAGTGGAGCTGTTGCTCAAATGGTAGAGATGCCAGCCTTGAGTTTAAAAACAAAAACCAAAACAAAAAACGAAGAGCAAACATTCAGGCCCTGAGTTCAAGACTCAGTACTGGCACCAAGGGAGGGAAAAAAAAGCCAGCAAGCATGGTCCATTTACATGAAAAACCCCCACTGAAGGAAGAGGACTTCCTGCTGATAGAGGGTTTTTTTCTGGGTTGCTGAAAATGTTCTAGAGGTAGCAGTGATGGTGATTTAGTCTTGTCGATATCCTGAACTAAAGAAATCTACGTCATAGTACATACACTTTCACATCGTGAGTTTTATGGTGTCCGAATTATGGCCCAACAAAACAGTTATGTATCATGATAATAATAATAATAAAAACCCTTGGTACAATTAGTATACTCCAAAAATAAATAAATAAGATGAACGACAGGAAAGTAAGTAGGCTCAGTTGGGGAAAGAAGTTTCCTAGTTTTGGGGATTCTACAGTGTGTGTGATTCAGGCTCCAAGCTGCAGGAATTCAGAGCAGGAGGCTCAAGAACAGCCCCACCAACCCTTCTCCCAGGTTCCCTTGCTGGCCCCCCCCCCCCGTGTGGGAGTGGCCAGCCCTTCTGTCTGCCGATGATTGGTGACTCATACTGTCGCTGTAAAGATAAAGCACTTGCTTTATCTTTACTGCAGAGAGTGAGCTGTGGTGATATTACAGATCTCATGTTTTGCCTTAGATACTGTGCACATACTTCACTGGGGAGGCATTTCCTAGGACAACATTAGGGAAAGGTTTTTTGTGTTTTTTGTGTTTTGTTTTGTTTTTTTGCCAGTCCTGGTGCTTGGTCTTTTTGCTCAAGGCTAGCACTCTGCCACTTGAACCACAGCGCCACTTCTGGCCATTTTCTGTATATGTGGTGCTGGGGAATGGAACCCAGGGCTTCATGTATACGAGGCAAGCACTCTTTTTTTTTTTTTTTTTTTTTTTTTGGCCAGTCCTGGGCCTTGAACTCAGGGCCTGAGCACTGTCCCTGGCTTCTTTTTGCTCAAGGCTAGCACTCTGCCACTTGAGCCACAGCGCCACTTCTGGCCGTTTTCTGTATATGTGGTGCTGGGGAATCGAACCCAGGGCCTCATGTATACAAGGCAAGCACTCTTGCCACTAGGCTATATCCCCAGCCCCGCAAGCACTCTTTTTTAAAAATTATTTTTATTTATTAATTAAATTTTGTTGACAAGGTGTTGTGCAAAAGGGGTACAGTTACATAATAGGGCAGTGAGTACATTTCTTGTGATAGCTTACACCCTCGTTTTTCTTTCCCTTCCCTAGATCAGGTAGGCATATATACAATACCCACTGTACCAAAAAGCATATACAGTAGCCACATGGCATACGCCAAAGGAAATTCGCCTAGAACTTCAAATATAACGTCAACAATAGAGTTGAGGCAAGCACTCTTGTCACTAGCCTGTATCCCCAGCCCCCTCAAGGGCAACATTAGATCAGCATTCCTTGTCACAAGCATTCCTTGTTAGAAAATCTAAGCTCTGAGATACAACCAAGTCTAAAACTTATCAAACGTTGACCTGAAACCACAAGTGGAAAATTTTGCATCTAGCCTCCTGTGATGGCTGTGGTTAAAATGCAGGTGCCTGAAAATGGGACATGAATATGCCTTTATGTCATGTGCAAACAGTGTGTATAAAACATAAATGACTTTTTTGTATAGAACTGGAGCTAGCCCCAAGATACATCACTTTATATGTGTATATATACAAATACTTCAGAATCCGAAAAACAAATTCCTATTCTGAAACCGCTCTGGTTCCAAGCATTGCAACAGAGGGTTCCTGTCATGCACGTGTAGGTTTATGACCACCATCGTAGCTCCCTCAGTAATGCACTTATGTTACTGTGCAGAGTGGATGTGTGTTCCGAGGTGGAGCTTGCACCTGGGGCTCGTTGAGTATATGTGGTACAGTGGCCAAAACAGCTTTGGAAACAACTCTAATCCCTACTCTGCTGTGTACTGTTTTGTTGTTTCCAGTTATTTACCCTGTTTTAAGCTTCAGCTTTCTGCTTTAAGGTGGAATAATAATGGATTCATCCCAGGCTGGTTTGTTATTAAAGCATGTGGCAGAGGTGATCGCTTACCCTGCAGCTTCTGTTAGCAAGTGTTTGGTAGAATGCTTTATATTTACTAGACAGTATGTGAGGGTGTTCTGGATCAAGGCACCTCTCTGCTCTCTTATCGTTTCTCCTGCAGATAAGAATATTTCACAAGCTAGACAATGTGCACATCAGCCTTTCTCTTTTTGTGGTTGCAAGTAGTTACATTATTGGATATATTTCAGTTTGACTACCAGTGTAACTCTAATATCTGGTTTTGTATTTTATATTCTAGGATCTGAAGAAGTACCACTTCTATTACTGGTTTTGTTATCCTGCTCTCTGTCTTCCTGAAAGTATACCTCTTATTCAGGGGCCACTGAGCTTGGGTCAAAGGTTTTCACCAACACAGGTATGGACAAAGCAAAATGCAGGCAAAACTGGCTTTCCAGTGTAAGAGTAATTATCCATACCAAAGACAAGAGGGCATTTCTCTGGATTGGAATGCAACAGTTGTGGGAATCCTCCAAAAATGTTATTGAGGATGGTATTTACAAAATTGTTTATAATGCATTTGCATATTCATCTTGATACATTTTAGAAACTCAGTTGCTGTGCCATTTGAGTCACGCCAGCAACACATTCTCTGTTGCTGTTTTTGAGATAAAGTCTCCCTGTAAGCCCATGCTGGCCTGCACTTCAAACTTCCTGATTGTACTTACTTCCCCCTCATAGCTGTCATGACAGGCATGTACCTATCACTGACTAGATGGAATCTCATGTAGTTTTTTGTCTAGGCTGGCCTAGAACCTTGATCTTCTAGATCTGTCTCCCAAGTAGCTAGAAGCATAGCCTTGAACCACCATGCACCACATCTGACCCATTTTGATACATTTATTTATTTATTTACTCATTCATTCATTCATTCATTTTTGTCTTTTCTTTTTTGGTACTGAGGATTGAATCCAGTACATTGCACTTGCTGGGCAAGCGTCTTGCCTCTGAACAACCTCCCAGCCCCCATATTGCTACTTTTAGAGAAGTAATGAGCAGTAATTTTTCAGAAGTTCTGTGGTATTTTACCAAATACCTAAGGGAAGGAATTACAGGAACATTTTGAAAGACCACAGTAATTTACCCAAATGTGGTTTATCATTTATTGTGGGGAGATGTAAAGCAGTATCCTTTGGGAATAGAGTCTTTCAAACAAAACACGAGGCCTTCTCTCAGCCTTGTAACTAAGTGGCAGAACTTCTCCAACAGGAATTGTATGTGCAGAGCCTTGCAGAGCTAGTCATCATCACTTAAGGTCATTGGAGATCAGTCCCCAAAAGAGCACTTAAAATCATCAGGCAACTAAAATAACAAACCCTCAACTAGACACTTCTGACTGTTGTTAAGGCAAAGATTGAGTGTCATGTGGGTCTCAATTCATGAAATACATTAGTCTCTTAAGATCCTGAATTCTGAGGCCAGGGAGAGGCCACTAAATTTTTAAAAATGTTAACTAATTTATAACAAACCCAAGATCGTAATTTTATGGAACTAATTTTCTGAATAGAAATCCAAGCTGGGGAAAATGATTATGTGTGGATATTGATTGCTTGTAGGTAAGGATTTTCCTTTCAGAGGGGACAGGAGTGCTCAGAAATTATCTCAGTAATGAATGTTCTACCTTGAGAATATGCTAAAAAACCCACTTTCACTTATATAGTTTAAATGAGCAGTTTATAAGGTAATGTGACTTATATCCAATGGAGCTATTGAGGATTGCGGTGAAGTTGATCACTGATAGGGTCTTGTTGGGTTATCACAGGAGAAAATGAAATGTTGGTTATCTCTAAGCCTTTGTGGCCAGAAGCTCAGGGAACCACCACACTGAACCACAAAATGCCCCTTTGTGCCACTGTGTAAGACACATTGCCTTGCACAGGCAAAATGTTATATAAAGGTTAAGTGGTATTATTAGGGACATTTTTGTTCATTTGCTGCTAAAGAGTAATGGGTATGATCAGTCATTTCCAGCCTTCTGGCTTTAAGGTGTCTTTCATTTGATGTCAGCTTTTAGCTGAGAACTGGGTATGTAATTTATTCTGGACGATAACTTCATCTTCACTGTTTGCAGATCCAAGCCCTGGAGCGTGCCTACGATGATCTCTGTCTGACAGAAGGAGTCACGGCCCTGCCTTACTTCTTAATCAAGTACGATGGCAACCTGGTGCTGGTGTCTTTGCTTAAACACTACAGTGATTTCTTCCAAGGTCAAAGGACAAAGGTCAGAGAAACTTTGAGTATGGTTTATTATTAAGTGAAAAGCAAATTTAAAGTTCATGTTATGATAGATGACTATAACATTTAAACCCTCATAGATCTCCTTAGCCCTCTAAAAGATGTTTCAGAACATGTCCTTCTCTCTGCTGTCTCTCACCTCTGCCATTCCTAGGTCAGTGCTTTGCTCTGAATTCCCTTCTTTTTCTTACAGCTTAGTCATTTGGTTTGCCTTTCTTTCTGTTGGTGCTGAAGCTGTCTCTGACATCCCTCCTGATACTGCGTAGATCCATATATTTGTTTCTGTTTTCACTGCCACCACTGCAGCTCAGGCCCCCATGTCTCACTTCTGGACAGTGGTATCTTCTTGCTATTACCAGAGCTTGAACTCAGGACCTCCAGCTTTCACTGCGCTTTCTTGCTCTTATCTGGTGCTCTACCACTTGAGTCACATCTCCAGTTTGGCATTTTGCTGCTTAATTGGGAAGAGTCTTTAGGACTTTTCTGCCCTAGCTGGCTTCGAGCGTTTGGTCCTGCAAGTTTCAGCCTTCTGAATCCTTAGGATTCTAGGCAGGAGCCACCAGTGCCTGGCTTGCTTTTGACTTACATACCACCCCTATAGAAAAACCTTTCTTACATCACTCACATTCACTCTGTCGTTCATAAATCAAGCCAGTGCTATCCTTCCTCTGGCCCAAGCTGCCCTTCCTCCCTCATCCCCATCCTCTGCTTCCCTGTAAACTATTGCTCTAGCTATAGCACTCTGCTTTTCACCACCCCAACACTGTCACCACCACCCACTCAATTATACCCAGAACTCTGTGTGTGTCTGTCTTTCCCTCATGTTGTATCATTTTCCTGAAACATACTCTGTGTGAACATCCTAAGTCATCTTCTCTATTCTTAATAAAATTCTCCCACTATACAGCCTTCTCATGAGTGTGATCTGTTCCTCTCCAGACTCGCCCCACTCCTCCTTGATCCTCATTTACAGGTCCATTCCTGTCCTAAGTCCCTCTGTGCCATAGTAGACTGTGCGCTCCTAGAGGGCAGGGCCCATGCCTCGTGCATCTGTGCTGTGTCATGTCTAGCACTTGTCTGAGGCTCTCAATAAAGTTCTTTTGAATGAATGAAAGAGTACTGTAAATGTCTTTCAGAAGTTATCACATATATCCAATTAGATATTATATATATATATGATTAAAGTATTTGCAGTTGTGAAATAAGGTAGAATAATATAAATAGTTGTATAAATATATCACAGCTAAGAAAAGAGACACCTGAAATTAGGATATTTGGTTCTGGAGGCAAAGGATCAAAGCCAGGGCCTTGTGAATGTTCTACTACTGAGCCTATGTCCCCAGCCAGTACATCTTTTCTTTTTTTTTTTTTTTTTTTTTTTGGCCAGTCCTGGGGCATGGACTTGGGGCCTGAGCACTGTCCCTGGCTTCTTCTTCTTTTTTTTTTGGCCAGTCCTGGGCCTTGGACTCAGGGCCTGAGCACTGTCCCTGGCTTCCTTTTGCTCAAGGCTAGCACTCTGCCACTTGAGCCACAGCGCCCCTTCTGGCCGTTTTCTGTATATGTGGTGCTGGGGGAATCGAACCCAGGGCCTCATGTATACGAGGCAAGCTCTCTTGCCACTAGGCCATATCCCCAGCCCTGTCCCTGGCTTCTTTTTGCTCAAGGCTAGCACTCTGCCACTTGAGCCACAGCGCCACTTCTGGCCATTTTCTGTATATGTGGTGCTGGGGAATTGAACCCAGAGCTTCATGTATACGAGGCAAGCACTCTTGCCACTAGGCCATATCCCCAGCCCCCATCTTTTCTTTCTTTCCTTTTATTTTTTTAAAGCACATTTTTTTATCAACTGTAATAGCATTTTATTTTCAGATGAAGCCCTTTTTAAGTCAAGGAATGAAGATTTCATCTTTACTAGAATTCTTTTCTTCTCCATTATCGTCGCAGGATACTAATGTAGCTAACTCAGTAGCAGTAGGATGGAGCGTTTGGTAACGGGGAACACAGTGCCGTGTGAGGAGCAGGGTGACCGCGGTGGGATTGCTCAGGAGCTGTGGCTTGGGTTGAGTGTGGTAAATATGTCAATCCCTCACAGTTCCACATACCAAATGAGCACTTCACGATTTGAAAGGGGCTTTCATGAACTTGAGAACTTGTATTAAAGCCCTGTTTTAGGTTTTAGCACCTGCATTTTGTGTTTGCGGGGTAGATGGTCTGGTTCCCAGGCCCCTGCACTCTCTACGCTTCCATTCTCACATTGCTTAAGTGGAGACCGTCTTTGCTTAACCCTAGGAATCCAGAGTAAATCTGGATTTGATCCACAGCGTACCCCTGTTGGCATTGGGACCTTTCTTCACCTTTGTCTCTATTAAATGGTGGCAATGTGACCTATGATCTCTTTTTTTTTTTTTTTTTTTTTTTTGGCCAGTCCTGGGGCTTGGACTCAGGGCCTGAGCACTGTCCCTGGCTTGTTTTTGCTCAAGGCTAGCACTCTGCCACTTGAGCCACAGCGCCACTTCTGGCCATTTTCTGTATATGTGGTGCTGGGGAATTGAACCCAGGGCCTCATGTATATGAGGCAGGCACTCTTGCCACTAGGCCATATCCCCAGCCCGACCTATGATCTCTTGCTGAATTAAACCTGAGTGAAATGCCTGGCTCGTAGCAGGTATTCCATAGAGGTCCATTTCTTTTCTTCCCAACACATTCCTGGGTCTCCTGATGTGTTCTGGAGGTTTGCTGAGACCAGCCGCCTGCCCTGATCAGGCCTATTGTCCTTCACTTGGTTAGAGTTGTAGCTCAAGAGAGCCTGGATTTCCTCAGCGCATGTAGTGAGCTCCTCCTTGTGAGGCAGAAATTGAGACTTGGTCACACCTGTTCTCACAGACCAGAAAGGCAGATGACACTGACTTGTGCAAAGTTGACCAGAAACCTAGGTAGTAGGAAAGAACTGAAGAAATGATACTTTGATACTTGACTTGTTTGTGCCCTGTCTTATTCTGGAATGGCCCACTCTAGGAGTTTCTGTGGCCTCTAGTCTGTGATCCTGAACACTCCCATCCAACCTCTCCCTGCTGCCCAAGTACATTTGCTGATGTTTGATCATGTCACTCTTCTTGCAACCCTTCTGGGTTCCTGTTCACTTCAGGGTAAAGTTGAAACTACTTAGCTTGGCATTCAAGACCTCTTTAAATGGAGCTTCTGTCATCATTGTCTTACCTCCTGATAGTCCCCCAAAATACAGCCTGTGCTCTGGCTACATCTCTGCCCTCCAGATACTCATGTGTCCCCATCTCTCTGCCCTCTACCTCCCATCTGCCATTAACTAGTGGCTCTCCACCTTTCTTCTCTGACTCATCGTCATGTAGAGAAATGCTGGCTGATTCAACTCCCGCTTCTGGGGTCTGCCCTCAGCCTCCCTCCTACACTTCCTGTACTGATCCCTGCCAGTTCCCGAGCGCCTAGCCCAGCAGTCGGGCTTTTTCCAGCTCTCAGTCCTCCACTTAGCACAATGCCAGACACTCAAGGTACACAAAGTGCACAGGTAGAGAGGAGGGGACAGCTGCCAGCCTGTAGGATCAAGGGAGGCGCCAGGGAAAGTAGGACTTGAGCAGAATCCCATGTGAGTGATTTCTGTGAAAGCTACATGTCCCTTGAAGACATTCTTGCAATCAGTGCCGTAGCCTAGTTCGAATGCTTGAGCGTAGTAATTGCAGTTTCTCCTTAGTATTCTTAGAGCATGACATTTCCTTGAAAGTTTTCACCCTGTTCTTCCTAGAACCAGCATTCTATTCCGTTTGCACTCCAGTATCTGTGTTCTGTCTTCATGTTCTTCTCTGTTTCCCTCACACTGCCCCCTCCCTCCCCTGGCCCTCCAGTACTGGGGATGCAGTCTTGGGCCTTGAAGATGCTCAGCAAGATCTTTGCCACTGAGATGCACCCCAGCCCCACCTCTTCATCTCACCAGCACTTTGATTCCCTCCCTGGAAGTCCTTCCTCCTCAGTGAGCCTTGTGTCTGCACATTGAAGATGGAGACATGTTGAGATCCCTCTAGATTTCTCTCCTGGGTGACCTTACCACCCAGGGTCCTCATGACCCTGATCTGCTTGCTTGCCTGCTCTAGTACCTCACATTGTCAACATGTCCAAACGGAACTCTCAGCCTTTATCCTAAGGCTGATGGTCCTCTTCTGGGTACCACTGTGTGAATGACACTGCCTCTCTTCACTCCCAGGGGCCAGAAATCTAGGCCTTCTGATTTTTCTCTGCCCTGTCAGTCCTACCCCTACAGAGCTCATGTCCTGAACTTCTTGTCTGCTGCCTTTGCATTTCTTCTGCCACCACCTTCAGCTAAGCTGTGGTCATCCTTCATCTGCCTCAGTGTAGTAGCTTCTGGACAGGCTCCCTCGTGTCTGCTGCGGCCTCCAGTCCACCCTCCATCATCTGAAGTGGTCTTTTGGCAAGGCAGCTGACTCCCAAAATGAAACACCTGAAGGGTCCACTGTGATCTAAGGGTAGGAACTGAATAATATGGCATAAAGGGCTGAGTAGCTGGCCCCAGGGAGGCCTGGCCCCATGGAGATCTAATCTTAGCATGTGCTTCTTGTTACAGGCCCTTTGGAAAGCCTTTGCCTGCAATACCCTTTTCTGTCCTCTTCTCTCCACCTCTCCCAAACACATCCCCTATACCCTGTGAGTGTGCTTCTTCACTTCTTTCAGTATTTTTTCACAGTAATGACTATCCCTTTCCTCTGTAAAAAGACTATCTTCTTGTTACGGATGCAAGCACTGTGGATTCTTAGCATTAGTTTAGCACAGTTGTCATCTTAAATTTTCTTGGCTGATCTTAATCCCGCACCTTAGACCACTCGGCCACACTACCACCCCACTCTTGGCTGATCTTTATGTACCTTTTCCTCCCTCTAAGTAGAACCTCCAGCAGGGCCACTACCTCTTTTATTCCCCCTCTTGCCTCTGCATCCTGTGGTTTGGTGCCCAGTGTGTCAAAGGCAAAGATGAGTTGTTGGGAGGACTGGTGTTCCCCTGTGGGAAGCTCCTGGGTCCGTGGCTGACGCATAGTAGGCCTTTAGGCAGTGGGCAGGTTTCATTTGGCTCATGGAAGCTGTGTTGAGTGAGGTGGTATGAGAGAGACAACACAGAGATGTGTGTGACCTACACTGAGTAATTCAGAGCAAGGGTTCAGAGTGTGGGATATGGCTGGCTTCCAACTGTGATCCTCAGATCTCTCCTCTGAGTAGCTAGGATTACAGGTATGAGCCACATGGCTGGATCACTTTTGAGTCATCAGAGAAAGAATAAGTGATGCTTAGTCTGGTGTTAGACAGATCCTACCATTTCCTGTGTGATGGCTGCTGTCTATATCCTGAAGTGCCTCCTCTGGGTAGAGTTGCCTTTGTGCCTTCCTCGGTTGACCTTCCTTTGTTGGGTATGTGATAGATTTTCCTCCTTAGCAGATCAGTCCTGCTCTGTATAGCTCCTCTTAGGTCAGACTGTTCTAGCAAACTTACTCTTAGTCATTTCTGTTGAAAGACACATTTCTTAGTACATTTCTCTCCCATTGCCTTTAAGCATCTGAAATTTGCTTGTTTTTTTTTAAAAATGAAGCATCCATTTGTGTTATCTGATAAAAAAAATTCTCACTCATATATGTAGGTATCAGCCCCAACTGTACATTTGTGAATGATAAAACTTAGGTCCAGAGAGTATTTTATAAGTTGAGCCTTATTCCTAGCCTTCCTGTCCACAACAAACAAGATAACCTTGAAACTGAAGGTAGGTAGCTGTATGATGATGAGTTGAGCTGCATAAAAGGTCAAGGAAGTCATTGCAGCACAGCAAATTTATGTTGTTAATGTTCCTGTCTGCCAAGCAATAGCCTCACGCCCAGTCTCTGCGAATACAAGAGAGAGTTTTCTGATAGACTGAAAATTAAGGCACAGAGAGGTTAAGTCAAAGATCACGAGAGAATGATTCAGGACATTTGGATAAGAGCCTGGGTTGATAGAGTCACATTTGAGGACAGGAATAGATCTTGCCTACGTTCTTCCTATGTGACCCATTGATAGTGTTTAGGTGCCCTACACAACTGAGCTTCAGTGGCATCTGTGTTGTTCTGTGACCTATATCTGATTTTTTTTTTTTAAGTTGGCCATAGGGCTTGAACTGTGGGCCTGAGTGCTGTCCCTGAGCTCTTCAGCTCTAGGCTAGCGCTCTACCACTTGAGCCACAGCTCCACTTCTGGTTTTATGGTGGTTAATTGGAGATAAGAGTCTCACGGACTTCTTTCCCCTGCCCCTTATATTTCTTGGATAAAGCATTATCAGTGCAGCCAGGAGCAGTGACCCACGACTGTAATCCCAGCACTCAAAGGGCAAAGACAGGAGGATCTTGAGTTCCAGGCTAACCTGGGCTACATAGCAAGACCTGTCTCAAAATACCACAACCACCACCCCCACCCCCAAAAGAGTGAAATGAAAACAAGTTTGGCTTAGTACATATACCATGCTTGGCACATTCTCTGTTATGACTGCCAGAAAGAAATGTGATTTAAAAAGTGCCCCCTATGGAAGATAAACAGCCTGCCTGACCTGAGAATTTAAGAAAGACAAATTCGGGGTCACAGGAAGCCTGGCAGGGAGTTTATTCTTTGAGCTCTGCTTGTCCCCGGAAGCCTCCTTTAGGCCAGAGGTTCTCTTTCCATCCCGGGGAAGCCCAAAGCCCACTGTTGACTGGAGAAGCTGTGACACTGAGGGTGGGCAGGGAAAGAAAGGGGACTTGTAAGATGCCGGGGTGCAGCTCAGTGTTAGAGCATTCGCTCAGCATGAGCAGCTCCAGGACAAAAGTCAAAACCACGTGATCACCCATGCCAGCCCCAGGCTGAGGGGCCAGACTCAAGGTGGGGCTCCGGAAGTGGCACGTTGGAAGGGCGGTGCTCTCCACGCGGGTCCCAGCGCAGGGAGATCATGAGGAGGCAGCAGGCGCTGATGCTGAGCTGGTTTCCTATAGGCTCCTGTTTGGAGGAGTGTGGGAAGCCAGAGAGAGCTGTTCCTGCTTCTTTTGAGGTATGAAAGAGCGCCCCAAAGAATTTTTTTCTTCCCTTTTGTCACAACACTACTCTCTCTAGTGGTTCCACGTATCAGAATTCTTCGGGTACTTGACACAGACTCGGAACTTAGCACTGGAGGTTGTGAGTTGTTAATTATTCCTAACTAGGCCGGGACTGGGTGGAGTCCCTGCGCTAATAAGCACAATGTAGTAGCAAGAGGCAGGGTTGAGTGTGGTCTTGGTCCGCTGTGTTTTGAAAAGTTCTGTACATGCTAACAATACTTTGTCTCCCCGTGGAATAGGAAGTCTTAAAGTCCTGTATTCCTGGAAGATGACTGTATGAGTGTTTATATTACATATGAAGCTATCTGTACTTAAGATATGAAAATGCTTCTGGGCAGAAAAATTACCGGTTTTAGGGGTAAGAAAATTTTATATAATGAGGAGGTAGCAAATATTTTTAAATAATATATCTGTAGTAATGGAATTAACATCTGATAAGACAACATTAAACTTCATTTCCTAAGATTTAGGGAACATAGATGAAGACTACTGAATTGTCCTCTACCAGGAAATGGAGACAAATTTGGTAAATCAGTACAGTAGAATGCCTTGCAGTCACAACTAGCAATGATTTTAGAGTTTTTCATAGGCAAAAAATAGTTGTATTTATACCATGTTTTCATTTTAAAATGTAATAAATACATTTATGCAAAGAATAAAGTTAGAGGTGGTTAGGCACAAACAACTTAATAGTGGCCCTGCTAACTACTGTTAGTATGGCAAGGTTATAGGTATTCTTTATTTGTTTCTTATTTCAGTCAGAATACTACTTAAACTCCTGCTTTGTGGCTGCACTACTGAGCATGTGGGAAATAACTAGAAGTGTCTAGTGGGTTCCATCCCTACAGAGATAACTGGATCTAGATTAAATAAAGGTATATCAGACATGTTTATATTTAACTCACAGTTCCCTTATAAAGAATCCTATGGGTCAACCTTTGGTTCTCTGCCTGCCATCTCTCTGCTCTCCTTCTATTCTTCCCCCCCTCCCTCCCTCCCTCCTCCCATCTACCTGGCCATCCATCCATGATCTTTCTATAACCCAGCAACATTCACCAAGTACCTGCTGTAGGTCTACAAACTGACTATAAAAGGGTAGAAAAGATTCTTCTCGCCATCTTCATATTCCCTGTTGTCTTTTTTTTTCTTTAAAAATTAAACTTTTACTTTGGAGTAATTTAGATTCCTAAAGGATAGTTTGTAAAGATGGTCCACAAAGTTCCTGTATGCTGTCACCCAGCTTCAGTTTCCCTTGATGTTGTCACCTTAGTTATGCTTGTCAGAACTGAGCCACCGCCGTCACCTGCACACTACATTCAGATCTTTATAGTTATCCCAGGGGCTTGGTCTTCCTAACCAGGGACTCCTCCAGGATACCACCCTGCATTTTTGTGGTCGTATCCCCTTAGCCTCTCAGATCTGGAATGTTTCTGAGATTTCTTTGAGTTTTGAGGAGGACTAGTGTTTTTTTGTGGATTGTCTCTTCAGTGGGTTTTCCTATGAGTAGACTGTGGGTTCGTGTTCTGGAACAAATGCTCCTGAGGCTACATACCCTGTCATCCTATCCTTCAGGGATGGCAGGTGGGTATCATGCTGCCTGATGCCCACATGTGGCACCCTTGGTAAGGTGATTGGCCACTTGGGTAAGATAATAGTTACCAGGACTTTCTACTGTGAAGTTGTTTTTTCTTCCAGAAGTGAGTCACCAAGTTCAGCTGCTCAAGGGATAGAAAGGATTAAGTCCCACTCCTGAAGAGAACAGTTTATATATATGTTGCTTGACAGCTGTTAGGCATGGCTTTTCCCTTTACTGTCGCTTATTTATTTATTTGCTGTTTAGGACTGTGGGCTCATAGTTGTTGTTTTTCTGTTTCACTCGTGTGTTATATATGAGTTTTGCCATTGGGGCTCATAGATTCTTATTTTGTACTTTTTTTCATTAGGTGCTGTTGGGTTGAGCTCAGGCCTTGCCTAGGATGAGTATTCTTTCACTTGATCCACTCTACCAGCCACTTTTACATTGGTTTTGTGTTTGTTTGTTAGGTGTTTTATTTTACTTTTATTTTTATTTTTGCCAATCCTGGGGCTTGGACTCAGGGCCTCAGCACTGTCCCTGAGCTGCTTTTAGCTCAAGGCTAGCACTCTGCTACTTGAGCCACAGCACCACTTCTGGCTTTTTCTGTGTATGTGGTACTGAGGAATCGAACCCAGGGCTTCATGCATGCTAGGCAAGTACTCTACCACTAAGCCACATTTCCAGCTCCATAGGTGTTTATTTTGAGGACCTAGGGTTTGAACTTGAGGCTTCATACTTGCTAAGCAGCCACTTTTACTGTAACATCCCTGCCATGATTTTTGCTCATTATTTAGGAGATGGGCTCTATTTTCCCATCCAAGCATGTGCTTGGATGCATTCCCTATTTTAGGCTTTCTGGTAGCCAGGATAATAAGTATACTCCACCTCAACCTATTTTTCTTCATTGAGAAGGAAGGGCCTCTCCAACTATTTTGATTCTGACTGGCTTTGAATTGTGTCTCCCAGCATTTTTTGCCTCGTAGGTTATAGGCACAAACACATCTGCGTTGGTCATTTTTAAAATAAGGTCTCACTTTATGCCCATTCCACCCTGAACCACAATCCCATATGTGCTTTTTTACATATCTGGATGACAGGCAGGTACCATTGCACCCAGCCATTATTTGAAGTGAAGTCTCATAAACTCTTTCTTCCTCCAGATCTCTACCTCCCAAGTAGCCAGGGTCACAGGCTTAAGCTAACACTTGGCCTTATTCTATATTTCCAGTTGAAAACAGATACTGTTATTTATTTCATTGTTTAAGTTGTTCTGTCTAGCATAGCCGGTGAAACTCTGCCTCTGTGTCCTTTTGACACAGTATCCCTTTCTAAAGCAAGCCTTCCTTATTTTCTGGTATTATCAGATGCTCCAGGCTCATCTTGTATTCTCTCCACCTCAGCCCTAGAATTCACCATGTGTGGGTAACACTACAACCATAATATCCATGCAATTCTGATTCATTTGAGGGAAAATTGTATCCAGAAATCAAGATGGAGTGCTGGCTGTGCAATCTCTCTTGAGAAAGGAAACAAAGTGTACCATCTTACATGTAACGTGCAAGAAGAGGTGTTTGAAAGCGAGTAGAGTTTTCCAGGTAGAGCCTGGGACAGTCCTCCCTGTGTCCTTCCTTCCTTCTCGTCTTCCTTCCAAGCATGTCTCCTTCCTGCCCTCCGCAAGGTCCCACGCACAGCACAGGGTGCGAAGAAGAGTGCAGCACTTCCTGCCGTTGACAAGTGCTGTATACTTGGTTCGGTTCCTGGGGCTTCCTTCTCTGCCCTTTATCCCTCCACCAAGTGTCAAGATGTTAATGCTCCGCAGAACTGCATTAAAGGGATGTGGGAGTACTAGCGATGTCTGTGCTTTGATGATGGCCCTCCACTTGGCTCTCAGAAAGATTTTTCTGTCCACAGATAACAGTTGGTGTGTACGACCCCTGTAACTTAGCCCAGTACCCTGGATGGCCTTTGAGGAATTTCTTGGTCCTAGCAGCCCACAGATGGTATTTACAAGAGAGTGTGTGTCTATGTCTGTGTCTGTCTGTCTTTGTCTATGTGTTTTTGACAGTGGGTCTGCCTATGTCCATATTTTTCTTTGTTCCCAATTTTTCCCCCCATTTCTGGCATAGAACCAGAAAATAAATCAATAGATCAGCTGTGATCCAGTTTCCACCCCTGGTGAGCTCTTACGCAGTTTTCCAGGGAACCACAACCTATGATCAAAACTGTACTAAAAATAGTGTAGATACACTGTGGTGAGGCAGGGGCCAGAGGCCACGACCCTGACATGCTCTAGCCCTTCCTTCTGTGGTCTGCCATACTTTTAGAGAGGATTTTCCTGTTGCTTTCATCTTCCTACTTTCCATAACCCTAAAACAATGGAAAGCGGCTAGGTAAAAGGCTAGTATTCATTTGAAAATATGTTGAATATCATTAGTCGCCAAAGAAATAACACCAGAACCCTAAAGAGATCTAGCCACGTACCCACTAAAGTGATCTCGCCAAGTGTCACCAAATACATGCCGCAGCTGGAACTCTCGGGAGCTACTGTAGAAATGTTGGCACCGTCCACCAGAGCTAAAAATACCTGGTGCTCAGCACTTGCAGCGCGTTACAGAGTTGACAGCAGAACCGACAAGCACAGGCCTAGCAGAGGCATTCTTGCAAGCCTCAAACTGGGAACAAGCCTGTGTCCTTCCACAGCAGAATGAGTGGTAAATGATGGGCCATGCCTCACAATGGCAGGCTCTGCCTTAGCCAATCTGTACCCAAATGGCTTCAAAACCATAATGTTGAGAGAAATCAGCAAGACCCACAAGAATACAACTTATGATTATGACTTGCAACACTTAGGAAACTGTGAAGACAGAGACAGTGGGCTTATGGTTATTCTGGAGATGGAACCACCAAGAGAATTCATGGGACAAACTCATTTATGTTTAGGAATTGAGCACTTTTCTTTGTACCTGCTTCACTTAAGTAAAAACATTCACTTCAGAATACTAAGGCAGAAAAAGTACAAATTGTCCCTTAGGGACACTGGCTATCTGTCTCTTCTCAGTGGGGCTCCTAACCACTGGTCGAGGGCAGCTTCATGAAGTGCAGGGTCAAACTCAAAGGGAGAAGGCCAGAAAGACCTGTGTATTTAAAGGTTCTTTGTCAATAACTTGGAAGCACTTGTTCCTGCATTTTAAAGCTCCCATTGTCAGAATTACTTCTCTGCAATGTGATTGCTATATAAAATCCACCTAGGGAGAAATCCCAGCCAATTCAGTGTCCAGCTGCTTCTAATGACTTGGGCTGGGGACGTAAGTGTGTGCTGAGAATCTTGGAGGTTAAGGCCATCCATCTCCTGAGGGGGTCAGAGAGGAGAGACTGCAGTGTGTTCTCTGTACCTGGGGTTCTGAAGTACTTATGTGGGCTCTCTCTTTTCCTTCCTTCACACAAAATAAACGCAAATCCTGGGCATGATGGCAGGAGTGGCAGTTTCCAGTCTGTCGAAGTCCTTTGCTTCCGCGACCGTACCCTGCAGGGAGCCAGAGACATTGCCCACAGCATCATCTTCGAAGTGAGACTTCCAGAAATGGCATTTAGCCCAGGTAATTTGCCGGTCTTTGAGAATGCGTGTAATTATCATTTATCAGAAAGCAAGTGAGGTTTGCTTCCTATTCATCGCTTCACAATGGCAGCAGAAGGGAGGCAAAGCGGAGCTCCTACCTGACGCCCAGCGAACTCCTGCTTAGAACAGAGGGCACTCTGCTATTCAGCCTGGAACAAAGGCGGAGATTGGCGCCGCACATCTGCTCCAGGCAGTTCCCTCAGGCTTCAGGAGGTTTTCTCCTTGCTTTCATTTTTAATTTTGTGTTACACCATATCTTTCTTCTTGCTCCTTCGTAAGGGAGGGATGAATTATTAATGCAGGTTCCACACTCCCCGCATAGTAAGCCAGGAGCCCTCGGAAGCCCTTCCACACCAAGTACCTTCCCTTGATCCTGTGTGACATCTTAGCTCCCGGCCCCAATTTGGAAATGCATCAACTTAAACTGAGAGACATTTGCTATAGAAATCCACGTGTGCATGTATATGCATATCAGAACACTCATATTTTTAGTACCTGGACATGTTTACACATTTATATTTATATAGTTCACAGAGGCATAATACATACTCACATTTGCGTAAAATCAGAATAATAATACCTACCTCATGATGTATTTCTTCCAAGGGATCTTTGTTTTAGAAAAAAACCACAGCATGCTGGGCACTGGTGGCTCACACCTACAAAATCCTACTCAGGAGGCTGAGATCTGAGGATCACAGTTCAAAGTCAGCCTGGGCAGGAAAGGCCGTGAAGCTCTTATCTCCAATTAACCACCAGGAAACTGGAAGTGGTGCTGTGGCTCAAGTGGTAGAGCACTAGCCTTGAGCTGAAGAGCTCGGGGACAGCACCCAGGTGCAGAGTTCAAGCCCCATGACTGACCAAAACACACACACACACACACACACACACACACTACAGTGTCTAGCATATAAAGGTGCTTGATCAAGATTATAGTAAATGTCTATCTCAGTGTTATACCAACACTGTGTATACCTCTTTCTAAAATAACTCCTATTTACGTGACTTCTGTACCTTACAGAGGACTATCACTTGCATTGTTAAATTTGTTCCTTGCAACATTCCCACTCACAGTTCTAAGGTATATTCTTTCTTTAATCTGTGGATATACCTTATAGTGTGTGTGTGTGTGTGTGTGTGTGAGAGAGAGAGAGAGAGAGAGAGAGAGAGAGAGATCTTAAGACTCGGAGTGTAGCTCAAGTGGTAGAACACTTACCTAGGAAGCACATGGCTCTAAATTCAAATCTTAGTAACACACACACACACACACACACACACACACACACACACACTGCTCCAGTGTGTGCATCTGTACGTTATATGCACATCACATCTTAGAGCTATGTGTATCCATCGAGTGGTAGGCCCTGAGTTCAAATCGTAATACCACCAAAAATATAAAGACAGAAGTCAAAAGGACCAAGGATTGGTCCCGATAAGGTTTTTATCAGTGTCTGTGCCTTGATGTCTTAAATAGAGGAAGATGTTCACTCTGCTGAGGCTTTTCTGTTGCTTTTCTGTTATTTTAGCAATTTGCATTTGATAGAGCACCCTCTTCTGGTACATTCTAAAATAGCCTGCATATGTTTGTTTTAATAAACTACAGCTTGAAGACTGTCTAGAGGGATGGGGAGAGGGTTAACTGAAAGTGAAGCGTGGGTGGTCTCTGTCCCCAGCTACCACCCAGCAAGCCCCTTTCACAAATCCCCCACCAGAACCTGCCCACCATTATGAAAACTAATCACTGGCTTGCACATCAGCCCTGCGGCCCGCCGCGTGGCTCGCACCGCCTCTGCCCTTCGAGCCTGGGAGGGCTCGGCGCTGCCGGCTGAAGAAGGTTTCCTGCTGTTCAGGAATTTCTCCAAAGCATCTTCTTTGTGCTTGGTATGGAAAATACATTATTTAATTCAGGAAAGGGCATTTTTTCCTTCTGTTTTTTCCTGTAAACGAATGATTTTCCTCTTAATAAAGTCTTTCCCTGTATCACAAGGTGAGCTAAAGGTATTCACATGATAGTATTTTTAATATAGCTGTGTTCTGCATAACAAAAGGCCACACGTGCTGTGGTTATGAGGGCTCCCATGGCAGGAGCTGAAAGAGAGCAGGGGAGAAAGGACCATCAGGGAAGGGGAAATTCTGAATGAAAGGGGCGGTCACATTGCTCTGTGATGTGTAGGCACACAGGTGCACGGCGACTGGAGAGCTGAGCAGGGGGACTGGTGAGGTGGGGGGAAAGGAAGGGGCATCCCCGACACAAAGGTTCAAATCCCAACAGGAGCTTCAGTGGAAGGTGCACTGAGTCAGATCTGCTTGTCTTGTTTGGGAAGAACCTTTCCACTGGGTCACACCTGCACCACATGGGACTTCTAATAATGGTAGAAGTTGGGGCCTGTGGGGCTCAGCTTGCATTGAGTGCTGTTTCAGAAACTCATGTGCACGAGGCTCTGCTTGCACCCAATGGTCCCAGCGGCTGAGGAAGATGGGGAGGCAGCTGGGGTGGGGAGATGGAACCCCAGGCCCCTGACCTCTTTGAGAAAGAAACAAGCTGAAAGCTCACAGATGCACAGGCCATTGTGAACGATGACCGTTTCCAAGTTTGCCGCTCTGCTCTGTTGTTTTTCTTCCTCCCTCTTTTATTAAACAGTAGTGTTTTGTTTGCCTTAAGATTGTCCTAAAGCGGTCGGCTGGGAAAAGAACCAGAAAGGAGGCATGGGCCCGAGGATGGTGAACCTCAGTGAATGTATGGACCCCAAGAGGTACGCACGCTGTGGGTGCTCTGTTCTCCAGGGAGTTTCCATAACTCACTTCACACCTGGTTGCCAGGCTGAGCCCATGCCCTGGCGTCCCATCCAGAGGGAGCCATTCTGCTGTCTGCTGTCGACGCGGCTAAGTTTGCTGTGAGAAGAAGTGTAATGGCGGATAGAAATCCTGAAGGCACACTGTCTCTGTTCTCCTAGGTGTCCTCAGTGCCCTTGCTTCTTGTGCAGACTGCTAGCTGTGCACACCTTACTGCCACCTTCTAGCTCATTTTTCATGCCTCTTAGTTTTGTCCTACGTGCCTTCTTTGAAGGACATTGTAAGAAATACCTTATGGAAGGAAGCCAATGATATTGTGGATATTAGCACCCTTTATTAAAAAGAAGTGGAAGGTGTTTCTGTATTCATTACTAGGACATGGAAAAACTTTCCAGCATTTGGTACATTCTTGTTCATGAACACAGGAGCTTAGAAATAGTTATGTTTCTCTTTTTACCTTGGCTGCTGGGAACTCAGTGTCATATTTGTGGCCCACAACTATCAGTTGCTGAGGATTCAGTTCCTGTGCATTCTGTGTGGTAACCTTTTCTTCTGTGCATATACCCTCAAGCTTCATCTTATTTTTTCCTCTGATTACAGTATCTTGTTTGTTTCCAGAGTTGTATCTTTTTGGAAAAGGTGGAACACAAGTGAGTTAGCTCACTGAATACAGAAATCTCTCATTTTTCAGGTTGGCTGAGTCATCAGTGGACTTAAATCTAAAGTTGATGTGTTGGAGATTGGTCCCTACCTTAGACTTAGACAAGGTTGTGTCTGTCAAATGTCTGCTGCTGGGAGCCGGTACCTTGGGTTGTAATGTGGCCAGGACACTGATGGTAAGTTTTCAGGCCACATGGGGTTTTCAAGCTATGGCCAGTCCTGGTGTTTTCTTTTATAGGACATGTTTGCCTTCCCTCTCTGGCTCTCCTTCCCTTTCTTTTATCTTTTCCTCTTTTTTCTGCCGGTCCTGGGGCTTGAACTCAGAGCCTAGGCTCTGTACTCAAGGCCAACGCTCTACCACTTGAGCTACAGCACTACTCTAGCCTTTCCTGAGTAGTTAATTGGAGATGAAAGTCTCATAGACTTTCCTGCCCAAGCTGGCTTCAAACTGGGATTCTCAGATCTCAGCGTCCTGAGTAGCTAGGATTACAGGCGTGAGCCACAGGGGCCCAGGGCCCAGGAATTTGATCTTTTCTTATCGTTTTTAACATAACAGGAAACTGTGCTTATATTGTCAGGTAGAAATAAAGTCTTCCCCACCCCACACCCATCCCGAGGCCCATTTCTCAGAATGAAGCAGACATGTCACATTCCTACATGTTATCCCAGGCATATGTAAACACATAGGGGGAGGGGGGGGGGACAGCTTTTGCATCTTGACTGTTCTTTATCTGTTTGTATCTACAGAAGCTAGATCATATCACACTCCCTATATATAGGAAGCTTATATCTACCCTAAGCTTGTGGCCTATTTCAGGTATCTGCTCTTCCTCTCACTGCCCAGCATGTTCCCAGACCACCTGCCTCGCTCTCTTCCCTGGAATGCCAAACTACTTCAGAAATAAATATCCCCAAATCCTGCCCAGTGACTTGGGGCTTAGTTTCTACTTTTGCACCCTCCTTGGTAGTTTGCTTAACTGCTGAGACAGGGTGAGTGAACCAAAAAGTCACACAAGAAGACGATGAAAGGATGAGGCTAGCCTGTCGTCTCCAACCCTAGAGGCTAGTCTGAGGTCTTTACTCATTGCCCTCTTGAAGCCATAACTGAGGCTCCCAAATGTGGGTGGAAAGGCACTGAAGCCAGAGAGCACAGTCTCAGCTTAGTAGCTGCTCTTAGCAGGGCTTCTGCTGCGTCACTGTGCCAGTGTGTCCCTTGGTATTTGCCAGGCTGATTCTAGGTCCTCTCTGGGTATCAAACCCCTGTTGTTCCAGCCCCATATTTAAAATGACCCAGTGCTTCATAAAACCTGTGCATATCCTTCCATATACCTTAGCTGGCTCTGGACTACTTAGGATCCTAATATGATATAAATACTACATAAATAGCTGTACTGTACTGTTCAGGGCAAATGTCAGGAAGAAAAGCCCATACATGCTCAGTACAGCCCCAAGTTTTTGTTTTTGTTTTTGTTTTTTCCATTTGTGTTTAGCTGACTGCAGATACAGAGGGAGGTGATACTCATTTCTAATCTTCTGGGGTACATATCCCTGTCCCAAAGGAAGCATCTTTATTAGGATACAGCTGCGGACATCTCATTCTCACACCCCTTGTACGATGTGTGATTCTTAGACAGTTCAGATATCATTCCTCTTGGTCAGTTTTTCCATCTGTGAAACAAAATGATTAGAGAATGAGTATAGCAATTCCTGCCCAACTTTAAAATCGTGTGCTTTTATAAAACCTTATAGGTGGTATAATTGAAGTATATAATATCATAAAATGATTTATGAGAGCACAGACATACCCCCACATGTTGTTATTAATAAGGCTTCTTGGAGAAACATTACAGAATATTCTGCATTATTATACAGTGGGAAGTGACTTATTAATCATTTTTCTGAAGAGTTAACTGAGGCTTTAGATGATCTTTGGAAGGAGTTGTTATTTAGTTTTAATTATTTAAGAGTAACCATAGACTTTGGGGGGCTCTTGCTAATCTTTTTAAGACAGCTAGCTACATGCAAAGTTCTCAGGGGATTCATTTCCACATGTTTCTCTACGGCTACTGTCAAAAATAATGAGTTATTAGATAGACTCACTCTGACATTTCTTTGTCTCGTTACTTCAGGGAACCAGGCAGTAGGTTTATAATTATTTCATCTTTTAAAGGAAGTTGACATTCAGTGTATCAAAAAACTGAATTTGCACAAATCAATTCCTGAAGTTTCCTGTATTTGGTGGTTCTCCAACTGCTCAAAAGCAAAGCCCTTTCTAGGGGTTTCTAGAGAGATGCCCTGTGAGAAGGTGGGCAGAGGCACACCATGGTCTCTTGTTTCCATGCAGGGTTGGGGTGTCAGACATGTCACCTTTGTGGACAATGCCAAGATCTCCTACTCAAATCCTGTGAGACAGCCTCTCTACGAATTTGAAGACTGCCTAGGGGGTGGAAAGCCCAAGGCCCTGGCTGCAGCAGCCCGGCTCCAGAAAATATTCCCCGGAGTGGTATGTTGATGCTTTGGTGAACAACACAAGTTTTTCCTACACCTATAAACATCTATGACTTAGCGAACGAGGCTCTATGGTATTGGTGACTGATGATCAGACATATGTCATTTCCTACCAGAGACTCACCATGTGGCCAAGCTGTGTCTATCAGTGGTACGGTACGGGGTGGAGGGGTAGCTCAATGGTATAGAACTGGCCCACTATGTGTGAGGCCCTGGGTTCCATCCCCAGCAGTGGAAAAACAAAAGAAATATAGCTCTCATAAACCTGATGAAAATGAAATGAATGTATGCAAAGTGTTTCTAGGGGGATATGTGTTTTTATACCTCCCCTGGCTCTATGTGTTTGTGGCAGCCCAGATAGGGGATATTCATTTTCCTTAATCATCAGACCGCTTGCTAGTTACTTAATACAGGCTTAGAAATGAGGTTGAATACATGTGTCTATATAGAAGAAAGATTGAGTAGAAGTTGAAGGTTCTTCTCTCTAGCTCCTTATTTCTGATTTATGCCCTTTATTTTAGAAATACCAGCTAATAAGAGATAAGTCATCCACCTCATTTGATCTAAAATCTTGAGAGTTGCTTTGAGGTCATCCAGCAAAAAGAGTCTGCATCTTGACTGCTTAATCAATTTGTCTGACAGGAGTCAGCTGAGATATCTTCAAAGCATTGGCTTGTTCTTAGAACTGTAGAAGAGGCTCTCAGCCGTAGCCAGGAGAAAGCCTGCTTTTCTGACATCTCTCTCTTCAGTCAGCCAGCATTGAGCCATCTGTTTCAGAAGTCTTTGTTGCAGAAAGTGTTGATGGCTTTGTTCATTTCATCAGTATTCCCAAGGGACAGCATTTATTGAGTTTAATTCAATAGTATTGATTTAATAGACTACTGCTACCCAGGGAAGAAACACAGTAAGTCCCAGCCCTGCCATTGAGGAGCCATGATGGCTATCTTTTGTCCTAATATTACAGATCACAAAGTCCCCAAGCCCCAGTTGCAAACTAGAAATTTTATTCTGTGCTCATGGGTCTGCAGATTGCTTATGGTCTAGCTGCAGGTCTTGGCTACACTCAGGGCTTCATATCAGCCTCTAACATGTACTGTGTGTGACTGTTTCATAGCAGAGGTTAAAGAGTTTTCATGGTCAGCTGGGTTTCACTCCTCTTATGGTAACAGGTGGAAGGCCATAGGAGTAGGGGGAGGGGTTTAGGTCCATAGCGCAGCCTCCACACACACAGTGCAACACTTTCCCATTGCCAGAGAAGTCATGGGCCATGGCCAAGGTCAGTACACTCCTCTTTCCCAATGGGAGATACTGAAAAGTCACCTGGAAGAGGGCATGGGTCTAATTCGACTTGAGGAAGGAAGGGCATGACTGGAGAGGGTTACCAGCTCCCCTTAGGGTCCATTTTGACAAGCTTTGAAGCCAAACTCTGCCACTTAATATTTGCCTGAATTATTGCTTATTCAAATCTTAGCCCTAGTCTGTGACCCAATGCAGTAAGTTCCTTCTGTTTGTTTATTCTGTTATTTTATTACTCATTTTTCAGATTACTTACTTAAGGGTACTAGGTGACAGGAACCAGCATGGAACATATAGTTTGGTGGAAGAGAAGGTTCTTAATAAAGAACTTCACAAATATTTGTAATTGTCTTGAAGTGTGTGAAGCTTGGGTCTCAGTTTCACGGAAATGTATAACAGATTGGCTTGAGCTAGATTTGAGGATGGACAGACAGAGAAGGAAGGAGTCTTTATCTCACCGTATTTCTCACGGATGCATTCTGGCCCAGGCCAAGTCTGGGGAGCCCAAAGTGATGTTCCTTGTCTTGCTGAGCTAGGGAAGAGGTTATGAGAGTTCAGAGCGACAGGTGGTACTTGCTGGACAGAGTGAAGACATGATAGAGCTATGCAATCAGGGTTCCAGGAAACTGCCTTGGAGCAGCTTGAGCATTAGACCAAAGCCATTCTCAGGCCTGGCTTTGTAAAGCTGTGCGGGGGCCGGGGGGTGGGGGGATCCATCAAACCAGGGACCTATGAGCAGAAAAGATAGTCTCGATCGTAGAACCACTGGAGTCCCAACCACCCAAAGTGGAGAGGCCTCCAAGAGAGACAGCCTAGAAGATCATAAAACTAAAGCTAAAAGCCAACACTGTAATGGTTTCAAACGAAAGCGTCACAGTGATCTTGTGACAAGTAAATACTTCCTAGGACCCCCAAATAAACAAGGATAATCTGGGCTTCATCAAAATGCACACTAGTGCTTCTTAACAGGCGCATTAAGAGAATAAAAGGTCTGGCTGAGAAAGCATTTGCTGTCCATACACACCCAGAGTACTTACCTCCTACCATTCCATAATAGTAAACAAAAGCATAGTTTTTAGGGGACCAAGAAGCTTGATCATGCACTTGACAGTTTAGATCTTAGGGGCCAGCATCAACAGTCATCAGAGAACTAGGAATTAAAACCATGGAAGACACATCACTACCCACCACAAAGATGGCTAAAGCCAAGACTGGAAAAGCTCAATGTCGTCAGACTCCAGCACAACTGGAGCTTTTATATAATTTGCTGGTAAAACCACAAGACATTGAACATCTATCTACCACAGGCTCAGAAATTGCCTTTGAAGTAAAGAAAAATGAAAATATGTACACATCCAAATTTTTACATAAAAGTGTCACTGCAGCTTTTCTCATAAGAGCCCAAAGGTAGAAATAACTCAAGTAACCATCAAGAGGAGAATGAAGAAATTGTAGTGCAGTCCCCAGCACAGAGGAACGCACTGCTGATACTTAACACTATGCATGAACCTCACGAGTATTTGCAGAAAGGATAAAGCTGAAAACACATATTTTAGGACATCATTTGCTTGATGTACTAGAATGTGAACAAATGGGTCTGTCCTATGACATCAGAACCATGATTGTTGGGGTGACTGGGGATCCCCTGGGAAGGGCCACAGGAGCACATTCTGGGGTCATGGAAATAGTGGATAATCTGCAGTCTATCAAAATCCAGTGAGATCTGTACATTTCACCCTAGGAGAGCTGCACCTCTCCTGGTAACAGAAAACATTGAGACCTAAACTGCTCTCAGGGGTCTGAGGAAAAACGGTTTGCGGAATACCACATCTGATGAGCTCTTTTGTCAGCTTATGGAGATTTTTAGCAAGATCCATTTAGGCTAGTGACATTCGTGTGGGTAAGGAGCAAAAGGTCAGAAGTGTCAAGCGCAATTCTGCATCTGTCTTACCTGTTCACCTATGAAATAGCTTTTTGGGTCACACTACTAGTTAAACATTTGTCAATCATAATATGCCAACAAGGCCTGTTACCCTGTAGTAAATCCTCTTGTTATTGATTATTATAGCACTTGGCACATAGAGGATATCTGATACTTTAATGAATTCAAAAGTGAGGTCCTGATAGCTATCTTGGTAGTGGTCTCATTGTTAGGTGGACTGATCTGAGAGCCTGTCTTCTTCCAAGAGTTCTTCCTGCCCACCATCCTTTACTGCTTTGCTGGAAACTTTTTTTTAAACTCTTTTTTTGAAACTTTTGTTCTTCCTTTTTTTGAATCTCAGAGATTAGACTAAACCTTGAAAATAAAATGTCTATAATTAAGCCAGGCACCATTGGCTCAAGAGGCTGAGATCTGAGGATCACCGTTCAAAGCCAGCCTAGGCAGGAAAGTCCATGTGACTCTTATCTCTAATTAACCACCAGAAAACCAGAAGTGGTGCTGTGTCTCAAAGTGAAAGAGTGCTAGCCTTAAGAGAAAAAGCTCAGGAAGAAAAAAATGGTCTATAATTTCTAAAGATAGATTTTTTGGGGGGTCAGTTATGGGGTTTAAACTCAGGGCCTGGGCGCTGTCCCTGAGCTCTTCAGCTCAAGACTGGCACTCTACCACTTGAGCCCCACTTCCAGTTTTCTGGTTGCTAATTGGAGGTAAGAGTCTCATGGATTTTCCTGCCTGGGCTGGCTTTGAACTGTGATCCTCGGATCTCAGCCTCCCAAGTAGCTAGAATTACAGGCGTGAGCCTCCAGCACCTGCCTAGATTTTCTTTTGTAAGAGACATGCTTGCCCGGCCTCATGAGCTTTTTTTCCAAGCAGGTAAATGAAGGAGAAAGCCAATCAATGTCTTCATACCTCTCTGTGGCCAGAGGAAAGCAAGGACCTAAGGGTGCATTGGTGGTTCTCAAGCACTTCTTTTCCTGGGGAAAGTCACTGCCCCTGGCTTCATTAGCACCCATGCATGGCTTACACTTAAAGTCGGCCTAGAAAGCTAGAGATGGGAGCTCCATGGTAGAACATTTGCCCAGCATGTGCAAGTCCCTGGGTTCCATCTAAAGCAACACATGACCACCAAAAGATAGCTCACATAGATAGGATGTGTCGCAGTTTTTCAGAGGGCACAGGTAGGGTAAAGAAAGCAGTAGCACTGTGCATAGAGATATTTCTGCTTGTAAGTGCCATACTTAGTGCTGGTAGCTATAGGGAAGCACGGGCTCTGAGATTTCACCTGCACCTTGCAGTCATAAATATGTCCTCTGTTTTCCCAGAATGCCAGAGGGTTCAACATGAGCATCCCCATGCCAGGACATCCAGTGAACTTCTCCAGTGTCACCCTGGAGCAAGCCCGCAGGGACGTGGAGCAGCTGGAGCAGCTCATCCAGAACCACGATGTCATCTTCTTGTTGATGGACACCAGGGAGAGCCGGTGGCTTCCTACCGTCATTGCTGCTAGCAAGAGGAAGGTAGGGTATGGTGCCTGGGGGCTCCTCCTTTCTGATTGTAACTTTATGTACCCCTCCCCAAATGGAGAGGTGGCCCCCAGAAAGAGGAGACTCATGTGACCTTGTAACACTGTACCAAAGGGGACTCCACTGTCCCCCAGCATAGTTTACTAACATCCTTTGATGTGCTTGAACACAGGTCCTGGGCACTGTCCCTGAGCTTTTGTGCACTCCCCCCCACCCCCTTGGCCCATCCTTCAAAAAAAAGTTAAAACAACAACAAAAAAACATGTTTCCATTTCTTGGAATTCATTTTGATAAGTTGTAATTTAGATGCCCTTTGGATTTCTCCCCTATGTGTAACCTCCTTTAGTTAGTTTGTCTGGGTGCAAATGCATAAAACTCTGCATAAGTTATCACATTTAGTTGTATTTTGGATCTAGTCTCCACATATGGGAGAAAACATTCACTGTTTGTCTCTCTGACCTGGCTTACTTCATCTAACATGATTTATCCTAGGTACATCCTTTATCCTGCAAATGACATACTATTATTCCTGATAGATGAGTCCAATCCCATTGTGTATACCCCATTTTGTTGACCCACGTATCAATTGTAGGACATCTAAACTGTTTGCGTAAATTGGCCATTGTGAATAGAGCAGCAGAGAATATGCACGTGCAAGTATACACTTACTCTTAGCAGTAAGTGACTTTGGGCCATCTAGAGAACAGAACTTTCCTGGCTTTCAGGAGCCTCATCTATAAATAGGCGATGTTCTCAGGGAGTTTTGCTGTGGTTTAGGGTTTGTTTGTTTGTTGTTGTTGTACTTAAGGTATTTAGGGTTTAAACGCAGGACCCCACACTTGCTAGGCAGGTGCACCACTGTGCCCTTTTTTATACTGATTATTTTGAGGTCAGGTTTCACTTTTTACTCAGGGCTTGTGGCTGGCCTGTATCAGCCTGTTCCACACTTGCTTTTGGGTGTGGGATGACAGGCATGTGCCACCACGCCCAGCAACTTCCACTGAGACGTCATC
This sequence comes from Perognathus longimembris pacificus, assembly GCF_023159225.1. Taxonomy (NCBI): domain Eukaryota; kingdom Metazoa; phylum Chordata; class Mammalia; order Rodentia; family Heteromyidae; genus Perognathus; species Perognathus longimembris. The sequence continues at coordinate 68,782,802 of NC_063170.1, forward strand.
TCACAGACTCTTCAGCCTTGACTGGTCAGTTCGTAGGCGGGACGCCAGGTGCATATTGCTGTGTCCAGATGGGATCGCTATTGAGAAGGGAGTGGCTGGCCTCAGAGATCCTCGCCATCTCAGCGTCCTAAGTAGCTAGGATTACAGGCACGAATTACCAGCGCCAGACTATAAGGGAGTTAGTTGTAAATGAAAGGAATGAGATAGTTTATGTTGACAACTTATCAGATTTTTTTTTGTACTTTATAATCTCAGTATTGAAGAGCCTTGACCAGCATTAGCATTAGAGTTTAGTTACACTCACAGGCAAAAAAATTAACTTTGAAAGTTAACCAAATAGGAAATTATCCGTAGCTCGGGTGGGTTTTAACTTTCTTCTTTTATTCCTTGAAATCTGCAGTTGGTCATCAATGCTGCTTTGGGGTTTGACACATTTGTTGTCATGAGACACGGCCTGAAGAAACCAAAGCAGCAGGGAGCCGGGGACCTGTACCCGGGGCCCCCTGGCTCATCTGCTGACCTCTTGGGATCCTCACTTTTTGCCAACATCCCTGGTTACAAACTCGGCTGCTATTTCTGCAATGATGTGGTGGCCCCTGGAGATGTAAGTGAATTTCTTTACCGTTCCAAATACTTTCAGTGCCATATGCACTGACTGAGCAAGAGAGACCCAGTTCTTTTGTTGCTGTTCAGATACTGTCTTTTAACAAAGAGAAGGCGTCTCCCGTTTGGGAGAGTGGCATTGCCACACCGTGGGGCTTGATTGGCACCCTCAACTCTATAGCTGTTCCCTATTCACTCGGATAAAAATGCAGCTGCTCAGATTGAAGCGGGGGTGGGGGAGGGGGCTGGAGGAAGAAAAGGGGTGCCGAGTAAGGAGACATGGCAGCAGAGACTGATTCTGGGATAGCTGTGCCTGGCCTCCCATGCTGTCTTCAACACGAGGAGCCCACTGTCTCCCAGGACCCTCTGTGTCGTCTCTGCACTCTGGCTCTGCAAAGTGGGAGTGGGGGATGTGCTTCGCGAATTTAGTGACAGTGCAGGGTGCTAGGTGACTTTGGGCCTCCGGCAAACAAGAAGTCATTCTTAGTGTAAGTATACCCTGCAGACAGAGTTGGGATTCTCAGTATACACATGTGACAGAGGAAGTGGGAAATGAGAAGAAAGCCTGGGGGAAAGAGGTAGAGAGGACGGGGGAGAATGGAAGAGGGGACTGATGAAGCAGCGGACACATAAATGGACATGCTAAATTGTAACCCCCGTGTGTAGCCATTTGAAGTTTAAAAAACAAAAGTCTTGTGCAATAGTACTTAAACTAAAAAAAATTGACTGCTTGTCTAAAACCCATGTCTAATGGGCCTCTTGCAGCCTAGAAAAAGAGGGAACACTGGCCCTGTCAGCTCACAGCCAAGAAGGGCACGTGTGAAAGTGCTTTGAAGAGCAAGGGCCCGCTACGCCAACATGTGCCTGTGCTCCCACCAATCCACAGCGCTGAGCAGAGCATCGAGCCTGGAGACCCAGGGCAGAGACAGTTTCTGCTTTCTCCCTCTGCTTCCCCATTCTCTGAAAACTTGGTCTTTAGAAACCATACCTTCCTTTGGATGACTGGCTTTTTTGTGTCTTCCCAATATGTATTTAAAAAACACACACACACACAAAAAAAAAACCCAGCCTTCTTCCTGTGTGAAGTGGGGCTGGGCTGCTTAGTAATCTCCTTCATGGGCTTAGTTCCACAGCTGGCCCTGTTACTTAGTTACTGCACAAGGGGACTTCGAGTCCATTGCAGTAGCGATGTCTGCTCGTAAGGCGAAGTGTTCAGTCACAGATGTCCCTGACAACCTCTGCCTTTGTTCAGATTTGGAAGGTTAGGATTGCTTTGGTTGACCCAGAGAAGCTGGGCTGTAGCAAAGACGTTGGCAGTGAAGCCCTTGGCTCACACCCAATGTGGTGAGGTGTCCACGCAGTGAGAGGTACGTTGGAACCCAAGGCTTCAGGTAGCAGATTCTGGTTACTTGAGTTAGAATGGCAGGGAAGAACTGAGGCACTTGGCTGACATTCTCCTGTCTTAGATTGCTTAACCGGCTTATCCTTTTCAGCCTATTGCTTCATTTACTTACTGAGACTGTGTATTTTATTTATCTTGATCCTCCTAAGAAGTGATAGTGTTTGAGGCTGGTGCTTCTTTGCCAACAGTGAGCATCTGTTGTCTTTTAAAACTTCATCGTGGAGGAGTTTGGGGCTCAGAGCTGGGGCGGTGGGGACTAGACGGGCAGCACTTCAGCGGTTGCTTCTCTGCAGTCTACCAGAGACCGGACCCTGGACCAGCAGTGCACCGTGAGCCGTCCGGGCCTGGCCATGATCGCAGGATCACTGGCCGTGGAGCTGATGGTTTCCGTCCTGCAGCATCCAGAAGGGTGAGTTGGCTACTCAGAGATGGGCGTCTAGGCAAAGAAAGCTTTGATTGGCAGTATCTCTATGGGCCTTTTCTCGATTGGGCTCTTCTGAGAATGTTGGTGCTTTTCTATATTCAACAATGACGAAGAAGCGAGGCACCGGTGGCTCATACCTATAATCGTTGCTACTCAGGAGGCTAAGATCTGAGGACTGTGGTTTGAAGCCATCCTGGACCGAAAAGCCCATGAGACTTTTGTCTCCAGTAAATTGCCAAAAAGCCAGAAGTGGAGCTGTGGCTCAAATGGTAGAGCCCTAGCCTTGAGCACAAAAGCTCAATGACGTTGTCCAGGACCTGAGTTCAAGACCCAGGACCGACACACACACACACAAAAAAAAAAAGAAAGAAAAGAAAATTGGATCCAGTTCTTGAGTCTGTAAGAAATTGCTAAGGGATCTTCAGAACTTATCCTTGCAGCCTTTTTGTGTTCTCCTAGAGTCTGGCAATTGAAGGAAGAATAAGCATTTTGATTTTCCTAGCTCTGTCACTGGTAAGGACATCCATGGACCTAATGTTAGAAACCGTATGATGTGACCCAGGTCTGTGTTTGGCGACTCAGCAACACCAGCCTTAATCATTCTTTCACAGCCCTGCAAGCAGTCCAGGACTGGGATAAAGGCTCCATTGTGCCAGCGGGGAATTAAGTGCCTTCTTTTGTTAATTTAATTTTACTTTTTGGTTGTATTGGGGCTCACACTCAAGACCTTGTGCTTGCTCAGCTTGCTTGCTGAGCGGGTGCGTTTCCACTGAGCCTCTCCTCCAGCCCTGCTTTTTTGCTGGTTGTCTTGGAGAAGAATTGCCATAGATTTTTCTCCCCCTGCAGAGTTGGAAGCAGGATTCTTTAGATCCGGACTGGACTGTAGGCGTGCGTCGCCGGCACTGGCGTGAGTCCTTCTCCCTCAGCCATTCGCAGCTCTTCTTCTATACGGCTGTCGCCTTGTGGATACAAGACGACTACGGCGCCATCCGCACTGCGGTGCATGGCATTTTACAAGGAAGAAATAGACAGAGGACAACGTTTGTGGCAATTCGCATCTGCCTCCCTTTAAAAAGCATTCCTCAAAAAACGTACCCAGCAATTTTGGGCATGCCACCTTTGCGAATAAAACAGAGAAGCTGCAAGAGGACATGGATGTTGGGACTACTCCCAGCAGTGTCCTCAAATTTACTTTCTTCTTCTATTATTATTATTATTATTATTATTATTAGCCAGTCCTGGGGCTTGAGCTCAGGGCCTGGGCACTATACCTATGCTTTTTTTTTTTTTTTCTTTCTCAAGGCTAGTGCTCTGTGACTTGAGCCACAGCACTACTTCCAGCCTTTTCTGCTTATGTGGTACCGAGCAATCGAACCCAGGGTTTCATGCATGCTAGGCAAGCACTGTACCACTAAGCCACACTCAAATTTACTTTTAAACAATCTGTCTCTCCCCTGATTGCCCTCCTCCGGTGGCTTTCACCCTAGCCCATTGTCTGGTTTTCAAAGGTGTTGTGTCGCCTTGCTTCTGTGGCTAAGTATCCCACCGTTACTTTTCTTCCCTCCATTTCTGTAGCATTGATTTGATTCAGGAGGTTAAGGTTAGAGCTGGACACGGTGGTGTTCACGTCGCCCCAGTTACTTGGGACACTGAGCTGGGAGGATCTCTTGAGACAAAGGGTTTGAGGTCCACCTGGGAAATGGAATGGGAATCCTTGTCTTCAAAAGAAAAAAGAGGGGAGGGGAGGGGAGGGGAGGAGGAGATAGGAAAAGGAAAAAGGAGAAAGAACCAAAAAAAATTAATAAATACAAAAGACTAAGAGAGAAAGACTAAGAGAGTACTGAAGAGTAAGAGAGTTAGGTTCATCGCCATGCGGTTTTATTATTCCTCTCCTAGAGAAGTGAGTTTTTGGCTAGTGTGTGCTGTTCAGGAAAGGGCGTTCCGGTCTTCCTTCTCACTCTCACTGGGCGCCCTCCAGACAATCCTCACGTGTGTGTGCGTGTGTTCCCCGTGAACAGCTCTGATTCCTCCCTTCCGCAGGGGCTACGCCATCGCCAGCAGCAGCGACGACCGCATGAGTGAGCCCCCCACCTCTCTGGGGCTTGTGCCTCACCAGGTTAGTGGTGTGGAGAAGAGGCTGCCATCCTGTTGGAGTTGGCCTGGGTCGACTGTCCTGTCTACCCTGCCTGCTTCTCGCACAGCCAGGCTCTCAGTGGGGAACCCCGTGACCCTCCGGAAGGTGTTCTGTGGGATGTGGAGGGTGGAAGTCATGAACACGAAGAGTCGCCAGTGCTTGGTGAACTGAACCGGGCATGCTGACTGAGACTTCACTGTGGCGTGGAGAAAAGGGGACGGGCTTGGACGGGCTTGGAAACTGCAGGCTGCCATTGTTAAAGGTGGCCTTCCCTGGCGGAGTCCCACCACTTCCGGGGCCTCAGTTCTCACATCTGTGAGTCAGACAGACCTCATCTGGTGGATGTGAAGACTGGGGGGCGGGCGGGGGGGTGGGGTGGGGATGGATGGACGCAGCTGCGTCAGGAAGTAGTGTCTGCGCTTACACTCCTGTTGTGTGCTGTTATTATTGACTCTCCACCCAAACAGAAGGAGTTCAGGAGCAAGCACATAGAGGAGTGTTTCCAGAAACGGAGTTTGGATCCTTGTGAGGAAAGCCGGCTGCTCGGGGAGGGGAGGAAGAGGGCTGGGATGAGTTCACACTGCCTCTGCAGTAGCGCTCACTGAATGGAGAGGTTTCCCACTCAGACTTTGTAGCCTATGATCACCTGAAGGCTGCCCACCTTTGGCGCGTGGCGAGAACCCAGGGCGATGTGCTTTCTGTGCGCTTGCTGAACCACTGAGCTGCACCCCGGAGGCCCTATGTCTGTCTCTCTGATGTGGGAGAAGAGACTCCACTCCCAGGTCCTGGTGGGTCTCCTGCTCTCTACTGCCCTCTCCTGTCAGGGTCAGCAGAGGGGAAATGGTGGTCATGAGAGCATGAGAGGGCGAGTGGCAGCCCAACCCTGAACTTTTCCATCCCTCCAGGGTTCTCTCAAGACTTTGGCAGTAGAAAGAGCCCCGACCTGCCCCTCAGGAGCCTCAGCTCTCCAGCCCTCTTCAACGCTCCCACCCCACCCACCCATGGAGACCAGGTGCCGGGTCCTCTAGCCTCCGACCCTCCACTTCGGAACCAGTGAGCTCCGGTGCCCTGCACATGTCCAGCGTGTGTCCAACACAGGACGTGTGGATCGCCCCATTTCACATAAGTGGCTTTCACTTGATAGGAGAATGCCAGTCTTCTCCATAGGCAAGCTTCTGGTAGCACCCACAAACACTGTACTAGCCACCTTTCACAAGGCTCCTGCTCCCCTCTGGGGTTTGACCTCCGTTACTTATGCCCTGGTGTCTCATTCACATCTTTCCCATGCCCGCCCCCTCCCACCCCAGCGGCCTCGAGCTGTGTCCTCATCTCTTTTACGGATTTAATACTGAGAAGGGCCTTCATTAAGTTTTCAGTCATGCCTCTGCACTGGTTTCCTCCTTTAAGTCCTTTATGTGGAATTACTGCAGTTGTGGCTCTCTCTGTGCTAGGGGCAGCGCAGCCTCTTTAGAGAAGAGGCCCGTGTCAGATGCGTGCGCCCATGCTTCTCCAGTGCCATGGCAACTAATCCTTCGGCAGCTCTTCCTCATTCACCAGCTCTTCAGTGTCCTTCCTCCTCCATTGCAGCTAGCTGAAAGATGATTTGGTTGTTGGCCATCTCTTCATTTGGCCTTCTCAAAGGCTGAAGAGTAATGTGGCCATATATGGGAAAACCCAGGGTGTGTGTGTGTGTGTGTGTGTGTGTGTGTGTGTGTGTGTGTGTGTGATTTTTTGCTTAAAAGATTTCAAGTTTCAAGCCTTTATTTTTAGTTACATTCTAAAAAAAGAATGAAGAAAACACTTTCAAAAGTTAATCAGGGCTGGGCTCTGGTGGTTCATGCTTGTAATCCTAGCTACTCAGGAAGCTGAGATCTGAGGATTGCAGTTCAAAGCCAACCTGGGCAGAAGAGTCTGTAAGACTTTTATCTCCAGGTAACCACCAAGAAGCTGGAAGTGGAGGTGTGGCTGAAGTGGTAGGGCACCAGCCTTGAGCACAAAAGTTCAGGGACAGTGCCCAGGCCCTGAGTTCAAGCCCCAGGACCAATACAAAAAAAAAAAAAAAAGAATCAAGGTTATCAGGGTTGTGAGGTCTCCCTTTAGAATGTTTGTCCTTTTTTTAGTATTGTACCTTCAAGTTGAGCGAGTTTGTTTGTGCAACTGTGTTTTGTTGCGGGGGATGTTAGTTCTCCCAATCCCGGGCTGGTGTCGCAATGCGCTATTGCAGACTCAGTGCCTGCTGCCCCATCCCAGCTCTCCAAGAGCAACTGTTTCCTGCTGAGGGGAACTCCGTAAACCCCTGTGTGTACTTTGCATGTGAAGAATGACCAGTGAGGCTCTCAGTGCCTCAAAGCACAATGTTTATTAATTGGTCCCTGTGGGATGGGAAGTGGTGGAAAGTGATAGCCCTGGGCAGAGAGTAGCGCGCCTCCCACCAGCGCTGTTGTGTAATCTGGAGAAAGTTTCTTGCCTTCCCCTCCCTGTGTTCTCCTGGGTCAGACCTGGGAGGTGGGAGGCTTGCTTCCTTCCCCTCTCTAGGACCACAGGCAGAGATGGCCCAGCCGGAGATGCCCCAGTACAGAGGATGGTTTGACTAGGCCCTGGAGTTCAATGACATTCTGCCCAAAGAAACCTCTCGTTGAATTTGAAGACTGTTAAAACCTGTTGAAGGTGAAAAAACAGACTCAGGGGTCTCTTGGTTTGGGTTGCTTTTTACTTATTTGTTTCTCGTGGCTCTGGCCCAAGGTATGTAGGTTTGTATTTGCAAGCAGACAGCAAGAAGTATAAATTATTTTCTGATCATAAAAAGGGAGATTTTCTAAAAATAAATTTTTATTCTTTTATTGTTATTATAAAGGTGAAATACTGAGGGGTAACAGTTAACATAAGTCAGGTAATGAGTACATTTCTTTTTGGATAATGTCACTCACCCCTTCCCTTGCCGTCTCCGAGTTTTTGAGGGAGGGATTTTTAAATACCACTTTTGATGCATAAAATTCGTACAGTAATCACACAAATTGTTAAGTGTATGACACATTGAATGACCACCGTGAACACACCCCTGTGCCTGGCACACAGATCAAAATACAATGTCCGCGGGCGTCCCCAAGCCCCTGCCCCCACCGAGGGGCAAACAGCTCTTTACACAGCACCCCGGGGGACTTGCGTCCAAGCCTGAACTTTCTGCAAATGTGTTCATATTGTGCGGTCTGTGTTCTGGCAGTGTAACACATACCTGGGTCCCCAGAGCTTGGGAGGACCTAGAGCTCCAGCTCAGCACAGGCTATGTGGTAAGTCTCACAGAGAGGGAGAGAGACAGAGAGAGGAAAAAGGGAGGAAGGGGAAAAGGAGAGAGGAAGAGGAGGGAAGGAACAGTAGCATCTAAAAACCAAACCAAGGTCTTGCTTTATCTTGTGGACCAAGCTGTCCACAGTTTTGTCTCTGGGTGAATATACTCTTGGCTCTAAACTACTGACTTTAGAAGTCCCTGAATGTGTATGCCCTTCCTCTGGGTTTGTTCTTCACTCAAACTCTTGAATTCTTTCTTTTCATCCACTTCAGAAAAGTAGAACAAAGCCAGAACTAGGGCAGGATCCTGCGAGGGCCCAGCCTGGGAAACCTCGGAGCAAGGCGGAGTTGAGGTAGAGCCAGCGGCTCTCACCATGTCCAGGGCTGCCGTTTGTTTGGCCTGTCTGCTCAGGTTGTGCTGGCCCGGGTCCTCCGGCCTTTAAGAAGGTCTCTTTTACTGTGCTCAGGAATCCTGGTCTCTGTGCCTCAGGAACGCGAGCAGATTGACCCCTGGGGAAGGAGTGAGAGGAAAGGCAACAAGAGCACACTTCCGGAGGTGGGGCCCAGGAAGAAGAGCCTCCCTCTCCTTAGGTTGATGCTGGTGAGAGCAACAGGAAACGTGACTATCCCTTAGTCTTTACCTAGTTGTCTTGTCCCTCCATTCCGGCAGACCCTTCCCAGACATGGACCCTACCAGGCTGCCAGGCACCAGACTCGACTGCATGTCACCCAGTCCCTCATTCCTTCGACGGTTGCATTCTTCTAAGGCCACAGACTTCCCCTAGTCTTTTGGATGTGTTGGGATCCCACTCAAGGGAGGGCTCCCGGGTGTAAGATTGAGTGTTCTCTGGGCTTCCTCTGCCATGGGTAACATCAGAGTCCAACAGTACCTCAGGCAGCAGTTTTTGTCCCGGAGGAGCCAGGCCTCCTGCAGTGGTTTTGAGTGGTGGCACTGTACTTTATGAATGTTGCTCACCCAGCAAGGCTGTCATATTTGGGAGTTCTCATGGTGGAGCAATCTTGAAGGCTTTGAGATAGTTTGGATTTCAGGAGATGAGGATCGACTGTACATCTGAATTCCATGTTCGTTTGTTCACATATGACCTCCCAAAAGGATTTGAGGTACCCTTTGCCACTTGTCACTGTGTGATCTTGGGAAGGTTGCTTACTCTCTCTGAATTTGGTTTGTTGCTGTTGGTTGTGGAGCTTGAACTCAGGGTTTGGGTGCTGTCCCTGAGCTCTTTTGCTCACGTCCAATTTTCTGGTGGTTAATTGGAGATAAAAGTCATGGACTTTCCTTCCCAGGCTGGCTTTGAACCGTGATCCTCAAATCTCAGCCTCCTGAGTAGCTAGGGTTATAGGCGTGAGCCATCAGTGCCAGGCAGAACTTCATTCTTTTAATAGGTAAATTTGGGATAACACAATAAGGGCCTGGAGTTAGATACATGGATTAAATTATGCCTACCAAGCACTAGCACAACTATGGCCACATGAGACACTTATAAATGCTTGTTTCGTCTTTCCTTTTCTCTTTTATTAAAATAGAAGCTTATCTCTCTCCTAAATAGGAAGTTACAAACAGACTCATAAAATTCAGGAAGCCAGGAGTGAATAGGGAAGGGCTGGGAGGATTTGCTCCCTTCTGCAGGCTTTCTCCCATGATGACTCTGGGCTCACTTCCAGCTAGTTCTGCCCCTCGGTGGCTCCCGTTCAATAACGAGAGGAGGGCCGAGTTGGTGGTAGCGGAAGCGGTTATCTGAAACAAAGGCCTCTGTGGTGTGCCTGGGGGTTTGCTATTGCTAAACTCTCCGTTTTGGCATAGAGTTTGATTAAGGCTCTTTTCAGCATCCAAGATCGATCTGGAGTTTGGAGCTCGTTTTTATTTATGCAAACTCCAGGCTCTAGAAATGGTGCCAGGCTTGCTGGAAGCTGGCCTGCAGTTCAAGCCGTGGGTCCCCGCCGTGGCTGCATGGCGCCTTCGCAGAGTGCTTGTTTGTTTCTGGGCACTGGGTCTTCGCTCCTCATCAAGGGGAGGTGGGCTTGGCGCCGAGGGGGGAATTTTACTCAGGTACAAACATGGCCAGGGATGGGAGGCCCAGAAAAGAGGCAGTCCCTTTCTACTCCTGATCTGCCTATTTTTTTTATTCAGCCAGGCGATATGAACTAAAGCTGATTGCATTAGCCTGGCGGCTGCCTTGCCATGTAGGTGCTGAGATTGTCTTCGTTCCTCTGGCCTTTCCTTCCTTCCCTCCTTCCACTTTACCTACTTTGGCATTTCCTCTTTTCTCTCAGGCCTTAGAACTAAGCAAAAACAAAATCCAAATTCAGATTCCTGGCCCTGCCACTTGGCAAATTGTGAATCCCTGGGCAAGCCGTGTCATAGGTTTGAGCCTTGATTTCTTTGTCTGAAAAAAATGGTGGCAGGTCAGAGGATGAGGAGAGACAAGGTGAAAACACCCAAGGGCCCCAGACACAGGTAAGACGCATTATGCGCATGAGGGCTCGCTTCCTTTGGTCGGCCCTGCTCCGGGCGGGTGCGTGCCATGTCAGGCCTTTCTTCATAGCTTCTAAGCTGAAGAGGACACTCCAAGGGGAAAGGGACTGGAGTGCTTTGGGGAGCTGCAGGAGAGGCAAGGGTGATCAGGGGGCCCCAAGGTGTACGCAGTGGAAGTCCGGGGCCCCCATGTGAAGAAAGCCTGAGGAGCCAGTGGAGGAAGCAGGGACACACAGCGTGCATTTTCTAGGATTGAGCCTTACGCCCCTTCTCAGTGGGAAACTATTGAGAGCCTGTGCATGATACTCCGAGGTTTGGTTGTTCCTTGGAAGGTAGGCCAAGTGTCTCCAAGTATACAGTAGTTGTTTCCAGGCGTATCCATACCGGGTCTTCTGTCAGAATCATCTCTGAGCCAGGCCCCATATATACACTTCCCAGCCAATGCCAGAGCCCCCGATGAAAACCTGTAGGGTACTGGGCATTGCAGCGCCACTGCTGGGGTCAGTGGGAAGAGGCATGTGGGCACCCGTGAGACAGCGTGCCTAACACCTTGGGGTGGCACAGGGTACTTCCTGCTCCTGCCTGTGCCAGCTGCGGTTCCAAGGAGGTCCTTGACACTGTCTCCAGGGCACCCCGAGCCCAGCAGGTATTCCTGCCTGGGAGCCTTGGAAAGCTAGTAGATGTGCACAGGTGCACCTAATAAAGTCCTGCCAGGCGCGCACAAGGTTTAATAGCCCTGTGCTAATGCCATTTACAGCCTGTCTGCCCTAGCTTTACCCCTTATGCCAGGAGAGCAGTGTTCTGTCTTCTCTTCTCAGACCTCGTGAGCCAGGATCAGGGGCCATCCAGTCCCTCGTGTTTGACAACGGGGAGTTCAACGCATCTGCTCTGACCTTTTTGAGCCTGTGAGTTACACGCGGGCCCGGGGTCAGGAGCCAAGAAAGCACAGGCAATTGTGTGGGTTGTTTTTTTTCCCCTGGGCTAACATTGCCAGGTAAGGATTTTTAATATTCAGTAATAGCAAAGGTACATAATGCAGAGCGCTGGTTTAGGCACCAACTTTTTTTCCTGGGCTAGAAGTATAGCTCAGTGGTAGGATTACTTAGCGTGCAAGGTCCTGAATTCGTTCTCTAGAACCCAAAATAGTTTTGTTTTTTCTTGGGGGCTTCAGAGGACACGAATGTATATTTCTAGATTGGGAGGGGAGGAAGACCTAGGATTGATGCAGGATTTGTGCTTAGTCTGAATGGGCTTTAAGGAAGATGGGGATTTAGGCATGGAACGTCGGCAGCAGGAAGAATTCTAAGCCATGGAGGTGGCCCGGAGAAGGATGAGGACATCAGGGTTGTCTCGGAAGGAAGTTGAAGCCCAGCCCAGTCAGTGCATGGAGCCCAGAAGACTGGACCCACGAATCCGCTCTGAAGGCAGGGCAGCCCAGGGAGGGGCAACTTGGCTCTCTCCGGCCAGCCTCCACGAGGCAATGGCAAGTGCGAGGCCTGAGAGCTGCGTGCGGGAAGGTCGCCCCGGCGGAGCGTGTGCAGTGGGAGGAAGCCCACCGCCGCAGGTGCCCCGCGGGACTCTGTTGCAGTGGGTTTGAGAAAGGTTTCCTCTTTAAAATCGCAACTGGAATTGCTCTCTGATACCAGCTTCGTGAATTTACAGATTCTCACACACGTTATTCTCCTTCACTTCCCAGGAAAATGAATCATCGTCGTTTCCTATTACAGAGCAGTCTGGAGGTGCTGAACAATGGTGTCTTGGGCCCGGCTCTGCCCAGCCCTTCACCAAGTCCTTTGTTCTGCTCCCACCACCTGTGTTGTTGTTGGCTTCTGCTTTTTCTTTCCTTCCTCTCCCTTTTCTCTCAACCTACTCTCCCTCCCCTTCAGCTTTGCTCCCCACCTCCAATCCTAAGACAATTTAAGTCTTTGTACAACAACAACAAAAAAGGCTTCACAGAAGCTTAGAGAATAGTAGAAGTTTTCATGAAGGAATTTTTTCATGAAACATATGGGAACACTAATGTACAGGTCATGTTAAATATCATTTTATTATTTATGATTGTAAAAAAAAAAAAAAGAATTTGAAAGTTGGTCTGGGCGTGGGTGGATCATGCCCGTACTCGTAGCTACTCAGGAAGCTCAGATCAGAGGATCGTGGTTCAAAGCCAGCCCTGGTGGGAAAGTCCTTGAGACTGTTATCTCCCATTAGCCACCAGAAAACTGCAAGTGGCCCTGTGGCTCATAGTGGTAGAGTGCTATCCTTGAGCAAACAAACAACAACAAAAGCTCAGGAACAGCACCCAGACCCTTAATTCAAGCCCCATAGTCACCACCAACAACAAAAAAGGGGGGTTGGATGTGTGGGGCTCACTGTGAGTATTCTTTCAAGCTTATGACTTCGATAGTGCAAGAGAATCTCAACATTGGTGACTTTCTCCTTGTCTTTGTGACTGTGTTAATGTCTCCTCTTTTGGTATTCCACCCCCACCATCCATACACAGGCCTGACCTGTAGGAACCGAAAGGTCCACAGTGAGGTTGCCCTTCACCCAGTCACTTCATTGGTAATTCCTATCCAAACACGCTTGCTCGCGGGTTACAGTGAAATCATGTCGCCTATTAGTAGGAATAAGCATTTCCTTTAGGGTGGGGTGGGTGTACACATCGGACACATTCAGCTAGAAGCTGGTTGCTTCATCGACTCAAAAGATCCAGTTCCCAAACGCAGGGTGTCGGGCTTTCTTTTGTTTGGGGATGGGTGCTGGGAGGATGGCTGTGGACAAAGACAGTGTGATAGTAAAGAAAAAGCTAGTTTAGAGGCATGGCTCAAGTGGTAGAATACCAGTAAGTAGGGGGCCCTGAATGCAAGCCCCAGTCTTGGCTATGGTATTCTGAGGGAAAGGAAAAACAGTAATCTAGCCTGCAACCGAGGGAAGCTGGGGCCTGAGCCAGGTTTGGAGTCCATAGGTCTGCTTTTGAATCTTAGCTTCATCACTTACTGTTTACCTGAGCCAAGACGCTTCACCTTTCTGAGCCTGAGTTTTGTCAAGGTAAAACGAGGTGTTTGGGCTGGGGAAGTAGCTCAGTGCCACCACAAGGTAAGAAGAAAGTCGCTCTGAAGCGGAAATAAATGAGCTCACGAGTAGCTTCGTGTGGTCTGGCTTGCTGTGGAGACTCTCTCGTTTTTACCGCCCTTCCTGTACTGGCCTCAGTGCTGTGTTCCTGCACGCCTTAGCCTCAGTGGGGCGGGGCTGGCCAATGGTGACTTAGCTGCAGGGAGCAGCCTCTACCCCAGATGTCGCTGTTTCCCCACCAATGGAGCCTGACCGTTGAGTAACTGTTTAGGACCCTGCGTGTCTTCTGTTCTCTGGGAGCCTCTGGCTAGCCTCCTCCCTGCGTCATATTTTATCCGGTCACTGTCCCGTAGGGGAGACAGAGTCAAACCTTGGCCAGGTTTAGTTTCATTTTGGTAGGCTGGGGAAACACCCAAGACTTGTGCACTGGGCAAACATTCTTATGCTGAGCCACACACTCAAGCCCCCTAACCTGCTATATTTTTTAATACATTTGTTAACACTTGAGCTATTGCAGCTTGCCTTTTGTATTTGGTGGTCAATTTGCCTTTTCTCAAATATTTGAAAATCATCTCTGCCATGGTTCCTAAAGGAATAAAGGACCTGGGTCCACCAAAGCAATTGCGATACAAGAGAAAATAAATACTCAAGTGGAACTCCACTTTTGGTAGTAGCCTCCGTCCGGACCCTTGTGATAACCATCCTCCTTGCCATACACTACCTAAACATTTTCATAGATGTGGCCCTTCAATGCTTGACATGAACTGTTCTGTTTGGTTTGTTTTCAGATCCGGGGATTTCTGTCACGGTTTGACAATGTCCTTCCTGTCAGCCTGGCGTTTGACAAATGTACAGCCTGTTCTTCCAAAGTAAGTCATTTTGCATTTGTGGGGCTTGAAATGAGCCATCCGCATTGAATCTCCACCCGGCCAGCCAGCCAGCACCTGAAACCAGCGGAGCTTCCTGTGAGGAGGGGAGGTTGAGGAAGGACTCTGTCCTGTTTCTTGTGTCACAAAGAACCCAGACTGAGCAATTTGGATTTATGGTATTTTAGCCCCATGTCAGTGCTTGTGTTGTAGCAATTTGGGCTTGAACTTGAACTTCACTGGTCTTACTTTGTTCCTCCTGGGAGGGTTTCCCTCTTTTCAGAGACCCTGAAAGACCCAGCGGTTTTTAAGTGTTCCTCTGAAAGTGGGGGATTGGGGCAATCCTGCCTAGGGTGTCTTTTGGAGATCTACATCATGACAAAGGAAAAGTAAACAGAGATTAGGGCCTGGGTAGGGAGCCAATAAAAGGCCCCTTCTCCTTTGATCTTTCCAGCTGCTCTAAAAATAGACGTGGTGTGCTGTCCCACAGTAATGGGAAACGGCTGATGTACCTCTAACTATAGTGATGGCGTCTCATTTTTAATAGGCTCTGAGATGCTGTCTGAGTTATTCTTACTTGTATACTATATGTGACAGCTGATTTCCTTTTCGATGTCCCTTTAAGCCTTCTAATGCCTAGTGATTTAACCTGCGCTCTTAAAACTCCTGTTTGTTCATCCCCATCCCCGCAGAGGCTCACAAGTTCGAGGCCAGCCTGGGCTAGGCAGTAAAACCTTGTCTCAAAACAACCTTCCTGACTGACCAGAAAAGTTTTCTGTTGAAAGACTATGCAAAATAATGTTGCAGTCTCTCGTGTGGAGCAGTGGCCTCTCTCAGCTATGAGCAGGTTTCTCTGCTATGAAGTGAATTCTTGAGTTGACAGATTTCTGTCGAAAACTTGGCATCATCCTATTTTCTGAGAGGCCCCATCCCGATTCATTTCTGTAAAAAACTGAACTGTTGACAAATGGGCTAAATCTAGGTGCTCAGAGATTGAGAGTAACTTCTTTTCTGCTCTGAAAGTGAAGTAAATCTGTTTTGTTGTTTTACTGAGGTATGAGGCTTATCATTGGCTGGTAATTCCCCCACAGCCCCTTCTCTCTGGTTCCTTTGTGTGAGAGGTATCCTATTTCCACTCAAGTCCAGGCTTTGCCGAGGTCTACGTGCAGGCCTCAGAAATCCAAGCTTTAGGATTATGGACTCTTCAGTGGAGTGTATTTTTTTCTTTGTATGACTGAGTTAATTGGTCTAAAAATAACTTGGCTGTATTAATTTTCAAATTGAGATCATTTGGTTCAGGGCCATATTTTCTGTAGCTGTAGCTTTATTTCAGTCCGGCAAGTCAATGAAATGAAGATAATTGGGTTCTCCAAGTGAAATGCACATACTCGTTCTTTCTTGCCCTATTTCTAATTAAATTAGCATGTAAGGTACTGTTTATGAAAGAATCTCCTCATACCAGCCAACAGGGGGAGGAGCCCACTCTTTCAGAGAGTGGCTTTACACTCTCACACTTACTGTAAGCACGGAAGTAAATATGGGTATGCCACTGGCTTCTTCTTCACAGAATTGCTTCCTCTCATGGTCTGGTTGCTGTAAGAGTCCTGCTTTGCACACGCATGCATGCTAGGCTATTTGATACAAGCTGACTTGGGTTTTAACAGCAGCACTGTTCCCATGGCGATCACTTTTCATGTGGTCTGGGTATTAGATTTCCTTTGTGCTGAAAAGGTTGCTTCGTTGGTGCCTGTGTTTCCTTACAGTAGAAGCCCGGTTTTTGCTTACTTGGCTACCTTCTTTCCCCTCGAAGGAGCATGTCACTCCCTATTATCTGCAAACCCAACAGTAATACTTTAAAATGACAAATCCAATTACATTCCCCTCTCTGTGCATGTAACTTTTTCTTAAGGCATGCTCAGAGTGATACTTTCTATACTGGATTCTATCTTAGTTGTTACTGTTTCAAGATTCTTTGGGACTAAAAATGACACTACAAAGTTTTTCCATCAACATTTATGAAATTAATTTTGCTTTGATACAAAGATTTTGGTATTTGCACTTTTTTCCCTAGGACCAAGGCCATATAAATACAGAGAGTTAAAAGGAGCATGGTGATGTGATCATCTCTGTTGGGTAGTAATACCTTGTTCACTCAAAAATAATACTAATAAAGCCATGAAAGCCTCACACTGCCCGAGGTGAGGAAGAATACGGGTGTCTGCTTCTTTGGCTTGGCACACATAGCCATGTGAGTTGTTCATTTTACAGGGGGGGGAAATGAAGAATCTTGGGGAGGCGAGCGGTAAAAGTGGCTCTTATGTCATTTTCTATGTATCATCTCATAAAACTTCTTAATATGATGGTTTCCATCAATGAGATTTGAAAATGCCTTATTTGAGGCTTGTATGAGTTGGTTGTTTTGGTTTCATTTTTGGTGATGTCAGGGTTTGAACTCAGCACCTCGTACTTGAGCTTACTTCCTTGGCTGGCATTTTGCAGTGGAGTCACGCCTCCAGCCCAGCTATTTGCTGGAGATAAAGTCTCTCAGACATTTTCCCCCAGGGTTGGTCTTGAACTGCCGTCCTCCTAATCCCAGCCTCCTGAGTAGCTAGGATGACTTGGCCTGTGTCACTAAAGCAGGTTTTACACATTGTTTTTTATTCGGAGAAAAGGAATCTAGATCCAATTAGAGTTGGAACTTTTTGCCAGAGCAAAGAATGTAATTTTGAACACAGTATTTCTGAAAGGTCTTCAAATGTGTTGTTAAGTTTTATTAGCCTTTCACTTTAAATTATTTTTTTTGGGGGGGGGCAACAGTTAAGGGAACCTTTTTATTAGCAACTTTGTTTTAGTTGGTAAAATCTTAAGCTTAAAGAAAAGTTGCAAGAATATTGGTAGGTGCACTGTTTCCGTTTGTCTGTATCATAGCTCTCTTCCCTCCCTCCCTCCCCCTTTTACTCCATTCCTACCCTTTCTGTTCTTGCATTTCCAAGAGTAAATTGAAGACATTGTGTTCTATTTTAACTGACTACTTCAATGTAAATTCCCTAAGAACAAAGACACTGTCTCCCCTGACATACAACATGCTTATTAACTTAAGGCCATTTAATGTTTGCACAATGTTATTATCTAATCAGCAGTCTGTATTTCAGATGTTATTTGCACCACTAATGTTCTTCCTAGGTTTATTTACTTTTCCCTTTTAGGGCAGTGTCCAATTCAGGATGAAGCACTGCATTTTAGTTGCCCTGTCTCTTGGGCATTCCTCTGTCTGGAAAAGATATTTACCTTTCTTTGTCTTTCTTAACAGTGACCTTTTGACATGTTGCTAGTTCTTTGTGTGGAGTGTCCCGCAGTTTGGATTTACCTACTGTTAGCTTGTGATTAAATTCAGGTTATGACTTTTTGGCAAAATACCAAAGAAAGGTTGTTGTATCCTCCTGGTAGAAGGCACACGATGTATTTAACCCCTTTGGTGATGGTAACTTTCCCCTTCCCACATTTCAAACTACATTTCTCAGAACAGGGAAACCTGGCTCCTGGACGTATTTACTTACTTGCTCAAGTCTAGAATCCTTCAATATTTATGCATGGTCCTTTTTGTCTAGCTAAAATTCCTGCACAGAGCAACATTGTTATCTTAAAGAAGTCATATAAGTTTTGACAAATGCATACTCCTGTGTAACCTACACTCCTCCCATCAAGATAGAGAACACTGTCATTGATCCAGAACTTTCCCTGTACCCCAGTCAAGTCCTAGAGGAGGGAGAGCAGGCCACCTCTTCTGATTGCTCTGTTTCTATAAGGAATAAAGCGAGCTGTTTTCTGGTGTTTCATGCAACAATAGCTATGCTTCTGAGACCTGCAAGCTGACCAGAGACTTGGTTGGAATCTCTAGAGTCAGTTGCAGGGTGATTGGCAGGGGTTCTCGTTGCATAGTTCTATTGCTCACGGTATTTGTGATATTGTAGAAACAGCCCTCAAACTTGGTTTGCTTCCCATCTAGGACCTGCCCACTGCACAGATGTCCTAAGAGGTACCCAGAAATCTGACCTTGAGACTTTAATTAGTGATTAATAATGCTAATACTAGCCTCATTCTGGTGTTGACTGAGCCATAATTGTTGGTGAGTTACAATTTACCTTCTGAGAATGACTTGTGCACGGCTTTCTGGGTGCATCTGGGCATGAGCATCTGAAATAGTGCTGGAGAGAGGGGGATGGCATAATCAATACCAGCTGTACCATCACTTGGTACTTTGTATTCTCTTTCTGCCACTTGCAAAGCCAGCCTGCCCATTGTCTTGTGATATTATATAATCCTACCTTTCTTTGATCATATTTCCTTCAGAGGAAAAGAAACACAAAATACCAGTATTAAACTTGATAAACTTTCTTTAAGAAGTGCTGTCCCAAAGTAACCTTTCACCCAAGAGTTCTACAAATGTCCTAGATTTGGAAAGCAAGGTCTTAATGCATGTCCTGTTAGCAAGCATTCATTTACCCAACTGACTCTTGAGTCTCTGCTGTGTGCCAGTCATGTAAGGATGATTGCCATGGTTTAGACCTGGGATGACCCCTTAAAGGACCATGCTTTGTCGCCAGCCAGCTGCTATCGCTAGGTGGTAAGACCTTTTAAGAGGTGGATCCTAGAGAGAGCAAGTTGGATGGTTGAGGATGTGCCTTTAAGGGCCTTTGGGGCCCTGGCTCTTCCTCTGGCTTTTTTTTTGCTTCTGACTATGAACTGAGAGTTGTCTCTGCCCCTCTCCCCCACTGTGATGTACTGCTTAACCACTGCTTAACCACAGCTGTGCTGTACTGCTATGACGTCAACTGACCACGCACCGAAACCTCCGGAGCCCTTGAGCCTTAGAAGCTGATTATCTTAGTATTTTGTTACAGTAACAGCTAACGAACAATGATCAGGAATAGGCCTTGTCTATAACATTCTCTATAGCGTGAGACAGACTTTACAGTCGGCGAAGACCTTATAGACCAGGTGCACCCTCTGTGTAGACCCTAGTGATTCGTTGTTTTGTCAGTGGAGTAGACCAGTAGAGGGTGACTTCTGGATTGAGGTGAAAGGACAGGTAAGAGTTGTAGAGACCAGTGGAAGAGGAAACACAGTTGGCATCCTCGTGAAGCTGTTCGGCATAGCAGATGTGACTTCGCAGAGACACCCAGTTGTCTTGGTCAGAGCCACTTTCGCCTTGGCTGTGCTCAAGCTGAAATGTGGTGTACTTCGTCCAATACTGGAGGCTGCTGTTTTGAAGTTTACGGTTCCATGTAAATCTTCCTCACCGAGTGGAGTTTAGGTGAGAAAGGAATCCAGCAGGCGCAGTAGGTGGTCTTGGGTGGGGGAGGACCTCGGGGAGCCCCAGGCCTGGCTCTGTCCTTCCTCGGTCTACTCGCCTCCTTGTCATCCTTTGTTCACTGAGTCTGCTCTGGCCCTCTAGTGACACTTCAATTTAATAGCCTTTTTACTTTGTTTCCATTATTTTTATTTCACAAGCGATCTTTAAAAAAATATTTGTTGATGCTGTGTGTGTGTGTGTGTGTGTGTGTGTGTGTGTGTGTGTGTGTGTGTCTGGCACTCCACACTCAGCCTGGCGATCCACTTTAATTGCAGAGAAGTAAGAAAATATATTAAAGGAAGATCATCACCCCTAGTCCTGCCTGCTCGGCTCACTGCTGACTCCCTTCTCTGCCCTTGACTTTTTAGTACACACAGAAAATCCCCTTCCTGCACGTTCCCACTTGAAGTTTGAGATGAGCTCAGGTAGGAGGATTTGTGGTGCTGCATTGAGTTGCGCGTACTCCCTGCTTCTAGGTTTGATCGGTTTTAAATCTCAGTCATTTACAAGGACTGGCCAGCACCCAATCGGAAGAGCTCTCCAAACCTTGTGCCAGGAATTTTTGCATACAGCTTCTCAGTGGCAAATGTTACTCAAAATTGGGTTGCAGCCAGATTTTTCTTCTCCTTTCCAAAAGGGACATAAATCTCTCATTTGGAAAATGATGAGTAACCTGCCCCCACCCCCAGGTTCTCTTTTCTATCTCATTTACCCAGTGAGGCCTCAAGCCTTCTATTTTAACGCTTGATAGGTTCCATATGTACGGCTGTGTGGTGTAAACTGTATCCCACATCTTGTCCTTAGCAACTAGTGTTTCTCCAGTCTC
Organism: Perognathus longimembris pacificus; assembly: GCF_023159225.1. Lineage (NCBI taxonomy): Eukaryota > Metazoa > Chordata > Mammalia > Rodentia > Heteromyidae > Perognathus > Perognathus longimembris. The sequence goes on from NC_063170.1 coordinate 68,803,261, forward strand.
CAGAGCTGCTCTGTTCCCAGAAGGAGATGGAATATCCTGCCAGAGCCAGTGAGCAGTATTCAGCTAGAGCTCTAACCTCCAAGCTCTTGGCTCTTCACCTCATTGAAAACCTTGGACATTTCTCCCTTTGCTTCAATTTCCTCATCCGCAGAGTGGGGAAAATATTTTCTGTTTCCCAGGGAAATTGCAATGGCTGACGTATATCCAGTTCTATCCAGTTCCCTGTGGCCAAATACCAAGGCCTTTGCCCACTCCTGGGACTGGTGTTGCACTGCCAGCAAGAAGAAAACAAAGACCCCTGTGATCACATTACGTCTCCTGGGGTGCGTGGAGCCTCTTTGGAGCTCACTATCTGTCCTCAGTCAGTGACAGCGGGAGAGACTGAAGCGGGATTTGGAGTCGCGGCTTTAGAAAGCTGCAGAAAGCCCGCTTCCCTGTCCTTTTGTCAGCTGCTGCCTAAGCCATTTGTATGATGACAGAGAGGTGTAATTGTGCTGCCAGTGGTCCTCCCAGACCACCTGATCAGCCAGTTGTGCTGGGCCTGCCACCTCCTTCCATGTCACCCGCGCTCATGAACACACCGGCAGCTGGCAGAAGCACATCATTTCCTCCTTAAAGGGCTCCTTTTACTCTATGTCCTTTTGTTTGGAAATGATTTTGTTTACTTCTAGCCTCTACCGTCTTGATTTATAAAATTCTTGAGTCATAGATCGTGATCACAAGGTCCTCCGAAAACAGAAAGCCACGTAAAGGGATTATGTGTGAGTGTGTGTGGCTTTGTGTTGTGGTGGGGTTTGAACTTAGGTCCTTGTGCCTGGTAGACAGGCACCCTTACACTGAGCATATGCCTCCAGCTCTGTTTCTTTTGCTAGTTACTTTTGAGCTAGGGTCTTGCTTCCCACCTAGATGAACCTGCTTCCGTCCATACCGAGGATAACAAACGTGCACCAGTGTCCAGCTCTCAGTTGAGAAGCTCCGTGTGCGCGCGGCATGGGTACAACACTTCACATGGGATGTTTTCAACACACTTACTAGATAAGCACTCTGCCATTTGAGTGGCTTCCTCATCTTCTCAACATGTATTGAAATTTGACAGGTTTATTTTACTGTCATTGTAATTCAGATAAATAATTTCATGATAGATTTTTGGATGATACAAAAGTAAGACTCACTAATTTATAAATACAGGTCTGTGAGGTTGTTTGATCCTCTTTACCTAAGAAATACAACTAGATTCAAAGGGATAACTAGTCCTGGTAAATGGTAAGAACCAATTAAATATGTTGTAAATGGTGAGAAAGATTAATGAACGGCACGTAAGGAGACAAAATGAAGCTAGCTAGTGTCCTCCAGGAGTTCACAATCTGGGATGCTATCCATCATTGTAGAATGCCTTTTACCTATCTGTGTGGAGGTACAATTTGTCTTATTTATATATTCGTCCATTTACTTGGTGCCAGTACTAAGGCTTGAACTCAGGGCCGGGGCATTCCCCCCTAGCCTTTTCACTTAAAGGTAGTGAGTTGCTGCACTGTGGTATTCTGAATAGGATTCCACTGAAGTTCTTTGTAGCCTTTAATATCTCATTGGTTTTCCTGGTTTCCCAAGTGCATTTAAGCAGGACAGATGTTTTGGGATTCAATAAAGGGGCTTGCTTGCTCCCCTGCAGGATTTGTGGATGTCTCCATCTCATTTTTTTTTCTAAAAGGCCTTTCAATATCCTGTTGAAGTACTTAAAAGTATTTAGATTATAGACTTTTTGCCATAGGAGATGTGATAAAGCCATTTGTAAATATACCTTCCTGAAGTTAGTGTCCTTGTGACTTGTTGATGTACTATTTTAGATGGTGATAGTCAGTCCTGGTTTTACATATTGCAAACTACTGGAACTGTCCTGGGAATACACAGGCAGACATAGGGTAGCATGGAGGGAGTATAGGCAAACTTGGGTAGCATCCTGAGAACCATCTTGGAGTACACAGGCCGGGTCTGGGTGGTATGGAGTACACAGGGAGCTGACACTGCTGTACCAGCTGTTTGGCCTCCCGCAAGGATTCCTTGGGAGACTGTGTCCACTTGTCACATTGTCTTACGTCAGCACTCCCACCTAGCAACTGATTGACAGAGGTCTGGAGAACCTTCTCCCTGAGCTGGCCTCAGACTAAGATCCTCTGGATCTCAGCCTCCCAAGTAGTGCCCAGCTTCCCCTGTTCTTTTATGTTAGCTCATTCATGACAGACCTCGAAAGGAAAGGGGACCAGAGAGCTTGTTTGGAGGTTCTAGCAGGGGAGCGCAGCTACTTGTATACCCTTGGCCGAAGACCAGTTCTCCTCCATCGGGGATGGCCCTCCTCTTCGATGGTCGGGAGGGACGCACATGGAGTGGTGAGGCAGGGAGGGGACACCGGCCTAGCCAGCCTGGCGACCAATGGGGTGACAGGTGTCGCAGCCAGATCATCTCACATCCAGGAAAGGGTACGGAGGCAAGGGACAGTTCCTCCACTCTCCCAAACAAGGACTTCGAATTTGGGATGACTCTCGCGTAAGGAAGAACATTTGTGCGTTGCTTCCTAAAAGTTCTGCAAAATCAATTTCCATCCTCAGTTTACTTTGACCCTTATGAGTGATGGAGAAGATTGATTTCAATGGTATTATGAGCAGAGTTTAAAATATATAAGCAAGTGGACTTGCTAGTGGAATGACTTCTGTGAGAAAACAAACGCATACGGGTCTTCTGACTCCCAGAAGAGAGAGTTGGGTTGCACAATGTGTGCTTTCCATTACTGAGTCCATCTATTCCATTACACACTGAACACATGCATGGAAAGCGAGACCCACACCATCCTGTCACACACACACACACACACCCCGCAAGAGGCCTGCGGTCTCCGAGACAGGCCCCGGCCCGGTGCGCCAGGGGAGGCTGTGCGCCTGTTTCCTCCGGCTGTGCCAGCTCCGAGCTGTGCACGAGTTCTTCTTGGGAAATCATTTCTGCACCCGGCATGTATTCCTCCTAGCCAGCCTGGGCAGGGGTGCATTCTTAATCTTGGAGGGTAGGTAGGGTTGGGTTTGTTTTTTTTTTAAGTAATTTGAAGCTATCTGGTGGGTAAGGAGAAGGACATTTTGCAAAATAAATAAGAAAATAAAATAAAAGAAGCGTCCGGGCTTACAATGACAGAAATTGTGAGCAAGTGAGAGCAGTGGAAGGGCCCCGCAGGGCCTCATCTCCTGAGCTTACAGCCGGCAGTGCAGCCCCCGTTCCTGCCAATCATAAACCCCAAAGGCCTGGAGGCGGGGGAAGCAAGTTGCCTCTGTGGAGGGCCCTGTGGACATTCTCCCTGGCCCTTTCCTCTGTGACGAGTTAGGACAGTTGCCCACGTAGCATGTACATCGTACTAGGTGTTGTAAGTAATTCTCAGAGCATGTGCCCCAGTGCCTCACATCTATAATCCTAGCTACCCACGAGGCTGAGGCCTGGAAGGTTGGGCATAAAGTACTCAAGACTCCATCTCCGGTTCACTGACAAAAGAGCTGGGCCGGAGGCGTGGCGTGAGCAGTGGAGCACCAGCTCTGAGCTAGGAAGCTGAGTGACCAAGGCCCCCAGGTCAAGCCTTGAGTCCCCGGGGATTTGGGGATCTTAGACATCCCAGAAGTTTTCCTGAAAATTCTGAGGGACACGCGGTGAGTGCAGGGAGTGGAGAACACCCCCACCCTCCACCCCGGGCGGTGGACTTGGGGGCAATTGGCCAGCGTTCTGAGCTGCGGTGGCCTCAGGCAGGGCATCCATCAGCCGCCTTTGTGGTGTCTGGGGAGATGGCAAAGCGCCCATGTGGCCGCCATTCCTGCTGTCGTGTTGACCAAAGCATGGAATGCGTTCCACCTTGGGAAACTTGAGAAACTCAACAAGAGTCTGAGCAATTCAGGCAAGCAAACACTGTTGTCATTATTAGAGCCTTCGACTATTCCCTTTCTTCCTATTTCTTTCCACGCAGTTCCTGAGTGCTTAATTATTAACCAGAGTGACACTTCCCGCCGCTGGTCCTCAGAGTGTATTTAGGGGAGGAAGGGAGCCCTCCCATCTCCTGAGTGCTACGTACCTGTGCAGGTGTCTGTGGTCAGCGCCAGGGCTACTCGAGGAGAGGCTGCCTGACTTCTGGATCTCTCGGTGCCCTTCATGGCACAGACAGAAGAGGCCCAGGATAGCCCAGCACCCGGGCTGCTGCCGGCGCAGCTGTCCTGGTTCCCACCTGACATGGCTGCTTAGAAGCCTTTCTCCAGCCTTCATCAGACTCTCAGTGGGCAGGGCAGGGCAGGGCAGGGCATGGCAGGGCAGGGCACGGCAGGGCACGGCAGGGCAGGGCAGGAAGCACTTGCTGCCAGGCTCCGCAGCATTGAGTGGATGCTGCCCAGGTGTCCCTTCCCGTTCCAGGGAAGTGGCCGGCCAGAGAGCGCCCCAGCCCCGTCTCCCACATGGCAAGGATGGGGCGCAGAGAGGACCCGAAGTCCAGGCCCCCACTCCCAGTCTTCCACCTGCTGCACAGCAGGTGTGATAGGCTCAGTTCACACACGATCGCATTTTGCCGGGGGACCCACTTTCAATTTTTAGCTCCTTCAGGGGTGGACTGACTGGTTGGCCCTTGAGGCTGATTGTAGCAGAGGTTGTCCCTTGAAAGGAGGATCCTGATGCACAGAAGAAGTTTCTCCTGTCATGGTTTTCAGACTATCATGGGCACACCGCGTGGGCTTCCCACACCAGAGCAACTTTCTCCTGGGGGTAAGAGTTTAAAGGCTTTTGCTCTAGCAACTGTTCATGACAGGCATCTGTGCTTTCACTTTGGTCAATTCTCAGCTTAAATACTAAAGAAAAAGGAGAACCAGGCCATGCATCCACTGTGACTAGGACCAGGCTTGAGGACCAGGACAGCTGCACCCGGCTTGCCAGTCCTATGAATATCATGTTAATTAGATGACAACAGTATGAGTTGAATACAAAAGCCAGGTGCTTGGGAAAGATCATTTCTTAAAAAACAGTGTCATTGCACTGCAGGAGCTAAGAAACAGAACGATGGCATTCTTGGCAGGCTCCCAGGCCCAGCAGAACCCACACCCCACGGCTGTCTCTGCAGCTTCCTGTGGTTTCCCCACTGAAGAGAAACAGCCTTTTTCTTGGAAGGCCCAGGATGGCAAGTGTGTGTGTCAGCTTGCTCAGAATCATGCTCTTCCTGCTTCAAGGCTAAGTCCCAGGCTTTGTTCAGAAAGTTTAATGCAGCACAGTCGTTATAATGCGAGTCAAGCCAGTGTTGCTGCTCCCGGCAGTGCCTGTTGTTTCGGTAGAAATTGGTAGCTTCCAGTGCGAGAGGTGCCATGCTTGCTACCCAGCAGCTTGTAACAGTGAAGCCAAATCTCGGACCAAATGTTGCCACACATACGAACATATTACCAAGCAGGCGTGAGTTAGTCATTCAGTACGTTCTTATAGAGTAGGAAAAACCCAACCCTGTCTCTTTTGGCATGTATCTCACATCAAAACTTCAGTAGCAGCCGGGCGGTGGTGGCTCGTGCCTGTAACCCCTGCTACTCAGGTGGCTGAGATCTGAGGATCGCAGTTCAAAGCCAACCCAGGCAGGAATGTCTGTGAGACTCTCATCTCCAGTTGACCACCAAAAAATCGAAGTGGTGCTGTGGCTCCAGTGATAGAGCGCTAGCCTTGAGCTGAAGCGCTCAGGGACAGCACCCAGGCCTAGAGTTCAAGTCCCATGACCAACAACAACAACAAAAAAAAACATCAGTAGCAGCTGGGCATGAATAGTCATGCCTGTAATCCTAGCTACTTGGTAGGCTGAGATTGAGAGGATTGAAGTTTGAGGTCAGGCAGGAAAGTAAGGTCACGAGAGCCCATCTCAGCTGAGAGCCAGGTACTCTGGGGTGTGCCTGTTGTCCTGACAGTGACAGGAAGCCTAAAATAGGCAGCTCGCTGCCTGCCTGGGCACATTTCTGGACAGGAAGCAAGACCTTATCTTGAACGTAACTAGCATCTAAAAAGGGGCTGGAGTTACGGTTAGGAAGTGCCCGGCAAGCACAAGGCTCTAAGTTCAAACCCCAGTACCACAAAAATCAAGCAAACAAAATTTCAGTAGAAACAGTTTTATTTCAGGACATGGCCTGTTTTAGCTGGAACCACTGATGGAGGACCGGAGCCCTAGACCCAGGGGGCCAGTGTAGCACGTGAAGTTTTCTGGTTTGATAGATTTCCTGTAGGCATGTGTCTCTGCAAGGCTACAGGACCTCTGCAGTATTTCTAGGCACAAAGCTAACTTAATGGTCAGTATTTTTGCCAGAAAAAAATTATATCTTCTGTTTACTTATCAGGGGCCTTTCTGGTGTAGATTTGGATGGCTATCGTTGTTATGCTTGTAGTAGCTAAACTTAGAGACTCCAATTCTGCTTAGAGTGCCTCATATATTAGCAGCCTGCGGAGGAAGAGGGGAGTATACGTGTGTATGGTGTCTGTTCACACTGTGTATGGTGATAGATCGTAGAACAGTGATAAGTAATACAATAGTTGGCTGCATAGGCCAGAACACTGGGGTTTGCAGGTTGCCAGTCATTGGTGTGAGCAACTGCCTCCGGTGTCTGCTGCCACAGGCATGGTGAGGTAGCCACTCACGGCGCAGAGAAAGGAAGGGGAATGTCTATTGCCTTTGTTCGCTTTGTAGGCATTTTTAAACTCCTTTGCTTTTCTTCATATTATCTTCTAATTTGTATAGAAGCATCGTCTTTCCCCTCCAGTTCTCCAGATAATCTTTGTCTACGGTAAGTGCAGTGAACAAGTTACAAGGATAAAACTTGAACCCTCACCCTCTGTAGTTTCTCTGAATTGTAAGAGTAAGTCACTGCCAAGAAGAGCTGTTACTGTTCTTCAAAGAATGCTGTAGAGCTTCTTCACCAGTTATTGGCAAGAAAGGCTGTGTACTAGGAACGGAACACAGAACAGAGTACTGGAAGAGTTCAACCTTAACCAGTGCTAGGATGGGTAATTCCAACTTGTTCTCTCATGGAGGTCACGTAAAGATGATAAAAAGCTGGGCGCTCACACCTGCAATCCTAGCTACTCAGGAGGCAGAGATCCGGAGGATCGTGGCTCAAAGCCAGTCCCTGTAGAAAAGTCTGCAAGATTCCCATCTCCAATTAACCAGCAAAACGGCAGTGACAGAGCATCAGCTGTGGGTGGAAAGTCTAAGCCAGAGTGCAAGGTCCTGCGTTCAAGTCCCAGTACTGAAACAAACAAACAAAAAAGCAGCTAAAGAAGGGGAAGAAGAAGAAAAAGAAATTTGATGACTTGTTCCTAAGCACCTTAACATCAAAGAATAGCAAGTCACTGGGAATCATTGAGGTGAAATACTAAAGAGAACGTGAACATGGAGAAATGACTCTGGCTTGGAACCACTTTTGTTTCATGGACGTTTCCTTATCTGACACCTGAGCAGCACTCCTTAGTGCTTTTCAAAGCGAAGGAGAATCAGAATTAAAGTCAGAGTGCTGACAGGCTTGGTAACCTTTGTGAACCATTCTCTGTTTCAAGGAGAAGTACATGGTGAATTTGAACTCAACTGACCTCTTGTTGGCAGTAGCAATTTCATATCTCTATGGCCCAGAAACCTTAAGGCTTACTTGGAATAAGACGGTTCCATTTACTTAGTGCCTGTAGGTGCCAAGTGAAAGTGAAATCTCTGAAGAAAACACCATGTGCTGAGAGCCAAACGTGGTGTACACCCTGTCCTAGCACTTGGGAGGCTGAGGCAGGAAGATTGCAAGTTCAGGGCCAACCTGGACTATATATGTAGCAAGACTCTGTTTAAAATAAATAAAATAATTTTAAAGTATGCACCCTTTTTAAAAGGCCCCAAATTAATACACAAATATTTATCTCCAGAAATAGAAAAGGCACCACAAAATGTATAAACATGAGAGTATGTATAGAAAGTAGAAATTACACCTGAGCACCAGTGGCTCACACCTGTAATCCTACCCACTCAGGAGTCTGAGATCTGAGGATTGCTGTTTGAAGCCAGCAAGTCCCCGTGAGACTCATATGCAATTAACCACTCAAAAATCCAAGTGATGCTGTGGCAGATCACTGACCTTGATCACAAAGGGGCTCAGGGACAGCACCCAAGCCCCTGAGTTCAAGCCTCACAACTGACAGGAAAAAGAAAGTAGAAATTACTAGAAGAGCAGAACAATTAATAAACCAAAGTATCCCTGTTGGCAAGCCATGTGTGGGACTGGAGAGCAGCCCAGCTGTGGAGCACCTGCCTCGCGCGCGTGAGGGCCTGGTTTCCGGGTGGAACTGTACAGAGCTGGACGTGTGTCCGCCGGAGGGGGGACTCGCAGACTTGAGAAGCCTCTGCTGAGGCAGAACAAGAGGAAGGAGAATCTCACACGAATCTCCAGTGGGCACTGTTGCATTTTTAAACAGCAGATGGAAAAGAGTACATTTATAGCTGTGGCCTTTAAGAATATGCAAAAGTAGGTGCTACGGTCAGGGAAACAGAAACGTCTAAAGGGCAGCCAGGACGTGGAGAATGGCACAGCCAGTGCTTACCGAGGGAGGCTGCAAGGGGTGTGTTAGCAGAACGTGCGGCTGTTCATTCTCTGTTGTTTTAGGCTAGAAATTAACTTTGAGTTTTCGGTGTTATTTCACAGCCGAAACAGCTGCAGGAAGAAGTAGGAATTGGGCACACGGGTGTAGGCAGCCGCGCTCATCACTGGCTGCTCTATCTGCCAGGCCGGAGGGTCACAGGCTGTTGAGCTTTCTGAGAAGTGTCTTCGCAGCCTGAAGGCAGATCGTGAGGCAGAACTTCCCGGGTAGACCTTTCCAACCTGCCCACAGGTGGCTCACTCTGCCCGTCAGCCGTGGGTTGTAGGAGGCTGAACCCAAAGTACGTTTTTTGATAACTTTAGCTACCAGACCACATCTTTACTCTAAACCAGCATATGATGCTTTTTGAAATTCAAACTCTGTTCCTCTTAAAAAGCACCTGCATGCACAGACTGCAGCAGCCAGGCCAACAAGTGTGTGGTGGAAACAGAGAGGACTGGCTTGAAGATAACGGGAAGCGCGTAGGGACTGGGGCCAGGCAGCCGAGGGCCGGCATGGGACGATTGGTTGGTGTGTAGGAAATTGGGAATGATGTTGTCAAATCTACTGACTTTTTTATGTACTTTAGGAATAGGTGAATCACCTCTTCCAAAGTTGTCCATGAATCAAACCAAACTTATTATGGGCTATTTCTAGCTGTCAATATTTGACAATGTCCTCAACAGCGATGCAGATGTGGGGGGGAAAAGAATACTGTATAAAATAATATAATTTTATCAGTAGAACCTCCCTGCCAAATATAATTCTCAATCCCACAATTAAAAGAAATGCACTGAACCCAAGTTCACGTTACAAGTCACTTTGTGTTCTTAATGAAGCCTGGCTGTCTCGGCAGGGGAGAAGGACTGGAGGACTGCTTACCATGCATAATGTATTAAAGGGATTAAGTCTGCCCAGCAACCTTTGGTATCACACATAGTCATTTCTTTTAGGGCAAAAACTAAAGAGGAAGCCTTTACCATTAGTCTTATAGAAGCCCTTTTGTTTCGTATTTTCTTTTTTTTTTTGGCCAGTCCTGGGCCTTGGACTCAGGGCCTGAGCACTGTCCCTGGCTTCTTCCCGCTCAAGGCTAGCACTCTGCCACTTGAGCCACAGCGCCGCTTCTGGCCATTTTCTGTATATGTGGTGCTGGGGAATCGAACCTAGGGCCTCCTGTATCTGAGGCAGGCACTCTTGCCACTAGGCTATGTCCCCAGCCCCTGTTTCATATTTTCTGTTTGAGAGTGGGTCTCCCTAACTTTTGCTGGTGTTGGCTTCAAACTCACCATCTTCCTGCCTCTTCTACCTCAGCTCCCCAGTCGCTGGGATTACAGGTGTGCACCACTATGCCCGGCTTAAAGATAAGTTTTAGAAGTTGATGGTAAAGAAATGAGCGTGCTTCTCCATGCATGAGTGTCCCAGCTGTGTACCCCTGGGTACAGGCAGGGACCGTTCTCAGCATGTGGCCGGGCCAGCACTGCTGTCATCTGGAAACTCACCAGAGTCACAGGTCTCAGATCCCAGCCTGGATCTAATTGATTAAGCAACAACTCTGAAGGGTGTTTCAGCAAGCCTTCAGGGGACCCTGCTCGCACTCTGCTGTCTTCTCTGCTTTGTGACTTACTTGGAAGCATGGAGAGCTAGCCTTTGTTACGTTCAAATTTTTAAGGAAAAAAAAAAGGATAAATAAGGTTTGGGTTTTTTTTTAAGTCTTGGCATCCTCCAATATGTGTCTTCAGACAACATCTTTGGTTTAAAAAGATGACTGAGGGGCTGGGAATGTGGCCTAGTGGCAAGAGCGCTTGCCTCGTATACATGAAGCCCTGGGTTCAATTCCCCAGCACCACATATATAGAAAATGGCCAGAAGTGGCGCTGTGGCTCAAGTGGTAGAGTGCTAGCAAAAAAGAAGCCAGGGACGGTGCTCAGGCCCTGAGTTCACGGCCTAGGACTGGCAAAAAAAAAAAGATGACTGACAAGCAGGAGCTGGTGGCTCATGCTGAGGCTGAAATTTGAAGATCACAGGCACATAAAAGTCTCTTATCTCCAATTAACCACCGAGAAACCAGAAGTGGAGCTGTGGCTCAAGTGATAGAGCACTAGCTTTGAGCAGAAAGGCTCGGGGACAGTGCCCAGACTGAGTTCAAGCCCCGTGAGCAACAGAAGGGGAAAAAAAAAAGGACTGAGAAAATGAAAGGTACATCCCAGAGAAAGCCATCCAGCAGAGACCAGCATGCCCTCTTCCTGCTGCCCACTGCTCTACCGCACCCTGCCTCCATGAGCAAGGTGACCTCTGGACAGGAAGCACTTCTTTAGGGGTACGTGGATACACCCACAGACACTACTGGGCACCGCGCCTGAGTGCACAGTGGCTGTCACTCACCTGGTTCAAAGCCAGCCCAGGCAGAGAAGTCTTTGAGACTCCATCTCCAAAACAACTATTGAAAAAAAAACAACAAACCAGGGCTGGAGATGAGATGTAAGTAGTAGAACACCAGCTGTGAACAAGAGAACAGTTCACCTCTCAGTACCTCCACAAAAGAGAGCTGTGGCCTGTTCTGTGTAGATTAGTGACAGGTTACTGCTCAAATGCATTATGACAATATCTTCTCTTTTTTCCTTTATTTTTTTGTACTTGTTTTTTTTCCCCCTTTGGATAGTTGCAAGCACATTTTCCCCCTTTGAGAAGATTAAGCTTTTTATAAGGGGAAAAATCCTCATACCTTTTATAAGCTGCTTATTCTGGTGACACAGATTAGCTTTGTGGCACAGAAAGGGAATGCCAGAGCTCCTTGCATGGTTCAATTTGCCCTAGAGGATTGAGTTTTCCATTCTTTTACAGCCAGTGCTATTAATAATGGTTCAGCATTAACCTTTCTGCGTACCCTGACTGAGAGGAAGGCCTTCCTTTGTTCTACCCTTGCTGGTAGTTTTTCCATTGTCAGATTTGTGGAATCATAAAAATTATCTGTGTAAACATGGACTTAAATGCTGAAAGTTTAAAGTCTAACAAAATATCATGTTTGAAATTATTCCAGCTCTTGTTAAAATTGTGTCCAGTTTTCAAACCTGTCTCTTCTTTTCTCTTCCCGGAACATAGGAGAAAGCAATTGTTGCCAGGGTTCGGGCTCACTCAGAAAAAAGTGATGATTAGATACGCAGTGTTTATCACTTTGAGAACACCATTTACATTTTATCCCCATTCTTTCCTTGATAACAGGCTAGTTTGTAAGTAATCTCATTACTGAGGGGTTCTGTTATTTATTAGAGGCCTTTATTCATCTAGCCATTGGGCTGTTCTGTTGTTTTCCTATGCCCGGTCAGCCTACAGCCTAGCATTGCTTCTGTGTTACTGCTTCTCAGTCTGTCTGGCCTTCTGTCAGTGACTTCTTGAGTTTGTCTTCAATGTCTGCTGCCTTTTTTTTTTTTTAACATTCATTTCTGTTTCTTCTGAGTTTGGGGAAGACTGAGGCTTTGGGCTCCTTTCTGCAGGGCACACTGTGATAGTGAACTCACCACAGGTGACTGTCACTAGTTCTTGCTGCTGAGAGCTCCTTACTATTCTCTTGCCGAGGCTACTGGCCTCTTAGAAGACTCTTAGAAGGGTGACATGTAAACAAAACCCTGCACAAGTCTTAACTGTTCCACTTGAAGCCTTCTCCAGAAGCAGACCTTTTGGAGCCAACACATATTGCTCCCTCCAGGGCTAGCTCAAGGACCCTTTCTAGTCAGTCTCCCCACAGACACCCACTCTGGAGCTCTGACACCACAGGGTGTGTTGTTGTTGGGTGAATGTAGTTGTAGTTCCCCTGGCTGTGCCGTGTTTCATTGCGTACTGTACCACAGCTCGTTTATTCGTGAGACTGATGGACACGGTGTCAGGCTCTTGTGACCAGTGCTGCTGTGGACACTTGTGTTTTCTGATGTGCATTCATACACATTTTTTGTGGGTGTGTATCTAGGGGTGGGGTTGCTGGATCCTAAGGATATAAATGTTCTTCAAAAGTAGAATCCCATAAGAGCACTGCATCCTTGTCGGCACTTGGTATTTGCTGACTTTAATTTTAGCCTTTTTGTAGCTACACTGTGGTATTTTGCTGCGGTTTTAGTTTTTGTTTCTCTGACCCTTGTGACATGGAGCACATTTTTGTGTTTATTGGCCCTGTGGTTTGAACTCGGGGCCTTGGTGCTGTCTCTGAGCTTTTGTGTACAAGGCTAGTGCTCTACCACTTGGGCCACAGCTCCACTTCTGGCTTTTTGGTGATTAATTGAAGATAAGATTCTCAGTGACTTTTCCTGCCACTGGCACCTTCTCTCACCCGGTAAATCATTTGCAAGAAATAAAAGTACTCATAATGGTAATTCTTCTGTAATTTTTAGTGAATTTGCATGAAAACTTACTTTGGGGGATATTGGCAGCTGAACTAGAAGATGGCATTGTTATTCTTTCTTGGAAGAGAAAGATGATAAATACTAACCTGGATTGCATTAGTATCTCCTTATTTTATTTTCATTTTAGGATGTTTTGTTTTGTTTTGTTTTGTGCCAACCCTGAAGCTTGAACTCAGGGCCTGAACATGGTCCCGAGCTTCTTTTGCTCAAAGCTAGCACTCTACCACTTGAGCCACAGCTCCACTTCTGCCTTTTTGATAGTTATAATTAATTGGAGATGAGAGTCTCACCAACTTTCCTTCTCAGGCTGGGTTTGAACCTCAGTCCTCAGAGTTCAGACTCGAATAGCCAGGATGATAGGTATGAACCACTGTCGCTCAGTCTTAGTTTTATTTTTGACAAGTCCTGGTTAGAATTGAAAATCTTTAAATATGAAGTTGAAACCTGCAGCCTCCTTCCTAAAAATATAAATGTTTTCCAGGTCCTTGATCAGTATGAACGAGAAGGATTTAACTTCCTAGCGAAGGTGTTCAATTCTTCACATTCCTTCTTAGAAGACTTGACGGGCCTCACGCTGCTGCATCAGGAGACCCAGGCTGCTGAGGTAAGAAAGAGCACATGGTGCTTTCTCTCCTGGACATTCGCACTTGAGCCCTGATAGGCGCGTTCATCTCCAAGCCCCGCCTGCCCTGGGCGTGGCCACTGGGGAATTCATTGCCCTTAATGTCTGTGTATCACAATGCAAGTCTGGGAAGACATTAGAAATCCCTGGCTGTGGTCTCCACAGAGAACCGCCTGGCTTGTTTTTCACAGCTAGGTGCATCTTCTTGGGCCCCGAAGTCCACCATGCAATGCCCTTCCTCAGTCCTGGCCCGGGAGAGCTATGCTGTGTTATCCTGGGTTAAAGTAGTTTATCATATTGTTTTTGCAAACACATACTGTGTTTCTAAAAGGAAAGCCTGTGTATGAGATGGTAGATCTGTTCGGGTCACTTGGCAACATGTTCAGGTCCTCAAAATGGGTGACCACAAGTGAGGTCGGCATTTCCTCTGTCAGCCTGGCGTGGGGGCTGCTGGAATGAGGCCGTTGCGGAGCTCCACGGGCTGCCTTCTGGCGCACTGTAGGAGGGATCCAGGCACCGGGCGCCATCAGTCCTCTTCATCGCTGTGTGTCCTCACCACTAAGCGGGGCCCCTGGATGCCCAGGCCCAGTACTGGACCGGCCAGTGGAGCAAGGCCTGCTGTTGGAGGGTGGACTGGCAGTGAATGGGAGAAATCATGTGGAAATCTTAGAGTCCGACTCACGAGCAGATCGGGGTGAGGTTTCCACACGCCAGGAGACAAGATGGAACACGGCAGTGCTGAACTTAGAACAGAAATGCAGTAAACCTCTGTGTCTTTGGGTATTGTCCTGGTGGGCGTGCAGTGTTAGAACCACAAGGGGTCACTTTTCTGCAGCTTCACTGGGGGAAAAGGCATCGCTGGAGACCTCGGGAGGGCCTCTGAGGTGTCCCCTTGACTGTACTTGACTGTACTTGACTGTACATGGTGTGGCTGCCGCTTCTTCTTCTGAGCCGGGCGGTGGTGCCCTGCAGCCCACCGTGTGGAGGAGCACCTTCAGATCTGTGCAGCCGTGCACGTGAAGGGCCAGCGCACGGAGCGCTGCCACCCAGCGCAGACTGATTTGCATGTGCCCCTTTCATTGGCTGGAAGAACTGTAACTTGCAATTGATCAGTGTCTGACTCTTTTCCAAAAACAGCGTTTGTTAGAGTAATAGGCTGAATCCTTAATTAAGCCCAGTGCGAGTACGTTTTAGTTGGTCAGACTTTCATATCCATTTTGAAAATTCCAAAGAGCTGATGAAGTTTAGGAGAGCCGTAGTGATGACACGGGCCGTGGGTACAGAGACTTTGTGATTTCATCCACAAGCTTGGGTTTGCTTGTTGAATCATTAACTTACCCTTACAGCTCTGTAGTCCTCAGCCACACTCCCAAGTTGATGAGAGATGGTCAAGCCATAAGCCTGTGATCCAGATAGGTTTTGTGTCTATATTGTTTGGTTTTACTTTGTTTTGTGTTTCATTTAGTTTTGGCCTCTTCTTTGTGTTAAGTTTTGAAGAAAGCTAGTACCTACACATCATAAGTTTTACATCCAAATCTGAATTGTCCTAGATCTGATCAGATCTGGCAACTGTCAGCCTGCATTCCTCAATAGAGATGGTTAGCTGAGCTGAGAAGCAGATCTTACAGATAAATAATTTACTAGATTCAACCTTTAAAGACATAAAGCCTCCTGATGCTTATCTGGGGTAGAGCTCAGTGACGGAGCGCTTGCCCCTGTGTGGGCACCCAGACCCTTCCTGGAGACAGATGGGGTTTTTGTGTCTTGCCTGCAGATACTTGGGAGGGGGGAAGGGGAGATATTCTCCACATATTTGATGCTTTATAGTTGCTGACCCTTATAGTCACTTGGGTTTGTAACCTCTGTCTTAGAAAAGGGTCATTGTTTTCCTTCAAAAGCTCTAAATAGGGCTGTTTTCAGAGAAGGCCCAAAATACAGTACTCACTAGAGAACCTCCTAACAACAGAGTCATTGTCCAGCTTGTGGCACTTTCCATTGCTGCAAAAAAATGTGTGTGTGCTGGCTAGGCAGAATAACTACGTCTATCCAAAATTTACACGTATCTCTGTAAAAGTATGGCTTGGTTTATATACTTGATTTCCAGTGCACTTGCAGGTGTTCATGAAAATGCAAAATTCTATATACCGTATGCAACCTAATAAGATAATGAAATTATTATTTTGTATTAACTGTTGTTATCAATCAATATTGGAACTGCAAAAAAGCCAATGAGATATTTACATATTGAACTATTAGTGTATGCATTGTGTGTGTGTGTGTGTGTGTGTGTGTGTGTGTGTGTGTTCATACTGGGAATTGGACCCAGGGCCTTGCACATGCTAGGAAAGTACCACTGAACTATATCCCTATCCCTTTTTGTTTGTTAGCTTACTCCATTTTATTTATTTTATGATAAGATCTCAGTAAGTTCTCCGAGCTGGCCTTGAATTCTTGATCCTCTGGCTTCTACCAAACCCAGGGTTTGGTAGATAAATTTTATCTCATTGCAAGATTTCGAAATGCATTTGTTCGTGTTATATCTCATAAGGAAGGGACCATGAACCCACACCCATATTCTTTGTTTCTACCCATATGGTTGCCGAATGGTCTTTAGGTTCTGCTCACGGGGGTATTAGAAGGCTCTACAGAGGAAGGGCCCCACTTCATTTCCCTCCCTCTTAAAATATTGCCATGTATAATAGAGTTTTGTTTTTGTCTTTGTTGTTTGTTTGTTTTTTGCCAGTCCTAGGCCTTGAATTCAGGGCCTGAGCACTGTCCCTGGCTTCTTTTTGCTTAAGGCTAGCACTCTGCCACGAGCCACAGCGCCACTTCTGGTTTTCCGGTGCTTAATTGCAGATAAGAGTCTCAGAGACTTTCCTGCCCAGGCTGGCTTCAAACCAGGATTCTCAAGATCTCAACCTCCTGAGTAGCTAAGATCACATGTGTGAGCCACTGGTCCTGGTGTCACCTAATATCTTTAATTGATGCATTTGTTGAGGAAAATCTTTAGTCTAGATCAAATATGCAAATGATTTAGTCTATTTCCTAAACATGGGGTTTTTTTTTAGTGTTATTTCTTTTCCTGTAACAAAGTAAGTTATGTATCTATCTTGTTCCATCTGTGGGTTCCACATTTGCTATGAAAAATACCAAAATATTTTCAAACTCAGTCTAACTAAAGAAAAAAGATTGCCTCATAAAAATTAATAAAAGAAGCCATGTTGGAATATCCTTGAGAAATTCAAGTTCCCAGGTCCCATTACCCCAACTGCTCCTGAACATTCCATAGTAGTTTTCTGGAAGTTTGCATTTTCCCAATTCCAGAATTAATTTCAGGCTATTTTACCTGAGATTCTGTCTTCAGTATTTGATGTTACATCACCTGGTTCTGATGTCCGAGTTTAGTACACCATTCTTGTTAACCGATTTGCATTTTCATCCAATTTTGGCCAACAGTATGCTCTCTTCAGATTTGAGGCTTAAAAAGTGATTATTGAAAAGGAAAATTTCCAACTCACTTTCGCATAGTTATAGTAAAATCACATGCAGGCTGATGGAAATGGTCAGGTCTGAGCTGATAGGTTGATCCTGAATTAATAATGTTCAGATTCTGAATCATGCACTATGGAATTCTCAAAAGTAGTGTCCATTGCTTTCATAACAGGAAAATCATGTGAGAAGCATTACGGTCTCTGGTGTGACTTCACTGGTTCTGCGAGTTACTACTCAGCAAAGTAAATAACACAATTAAGGAGGGTTTCTGCTGCGCCTTTTGCACTGACACTGAGTTTTTGGCCTCTCCCCCTCACAGCTGGTTTTGATTTGGTTTCTGTGGAATATTTTTTTTTGTGTTTTGAATTTAACAACAGTCAGATATTTATATACAGCTTCATCAAGAGCCTCCGATGACAAATGTGCCTTTGGAGGCCAGTGGAAGCTGTGGGAAAGCCCATGTCAGCACTCAGACTCGTTTCCAGTGGAGAGTGCTCGCTCCGGGGACTGACCAGGCCTGCCCATGGAGCCCTGCTTGTTTCCCAGAGTTCTTTGCTGCTCCCTTCCACCCTGCCTGGCCTGTTCTGGGGCTGCGCCCTGCCTTGCGTTTTCCTTACGAAGCAATCCCCCAAGACACAGCCTTGGCCCTCTCCCCTAAGTGAAGGGAGGAGAGGCAGAAACCGCAGGCAGAAAGCCATTTGATTCTTAGGTTGGAAACCAGAGCCTGGCTTTTGAAATCAAGCTTGGCAGTTTCTCATTCAGAACTCACTTTGTAAAATGTGTCCCTTTTATTTGCTGTCAGAGTTATCTACAGGGATGTGGTGTTTAGATAAGTTGGTATTCGGGAAGGTTCCAGTTGGAGGGCAGTTGGCGTCTGGGCAGAGTGCCCCGCCCCTCCAGAGAGGAGACCTGATGGCGAAATCCACGAGGAGGCCAGGGGCCAGAGCAAGGGAGTCTTACATGCTCAGTGCAATGTGAATACAGCCATGGACACGGAGTCTTCTTTAAACTGTTGGCTTGGTCCCTTGTCTGACAGTGGGCGAGTAACTTCAGTATTCCAATACTCCATCTCCTCAGTACACCTATCAGGCTCCAACCATTGTGAAATGGTTTTAGCTCAGAACTACCAATTTGGTCAATTTTTACTACTGAAAGAATTTTAAAATGTATCAAAATAATTGCCTTCTGTGTATCTTTTTTCAGAACAACAATGCGTAGATTTATTTATGGGAGGGGGCGACACTGGTATTTGAAATCAGGGCCTGGCTCTTGGGAGGCAGGCACTCTGCTGCTGCTTTTCTCCATTCTATAATTGTCCTCTGGCATCTATTCTATCTGGACCCTTTCCTTTGAGGTTTACATCTACTTGAGTCATGAAGGAGCGTTTCTCCTGCTTCCTGCAGTGGTTGATTCAAAGCCAGCACAATCAAATCCATCCTAATAACTCACTTCATTCTGCAGACCTGGTGCCCAGGACTCAGTCCACCCCAGCCATGACTGAGAAGATTCATTCAACAAGCCGCTCTTCTGCGCAGCTTCCAAAGAGAAGCTCCAAGGGCACCTTCCACAGAGGCAGAAAAATGACACCTGAGGGTGTCCCCTCGTAATCCGCAGGGTGTGAATAACCTCTCCCCGCCTGGCGCTCGTGGGCCGTTAGCTCGCTTTAGGAGCTCTCTGGTTTTGATGTGCCCCGGCTCTGAAAGCGCTTACCTCTGCTTACCTTGTGCAATCCTTCCTTGTACTGTGATTACTGGGGGCCATGGAGAAGGGGCCCCGTGGCCAAATGCCACCCCAAGCCCCTGGGGTGCTTTTGGGAGAGGACAAAGAGGTCCGGGGGAGATCACAAAAAGGTCAGGCAACGTGAGAGGGCTTTGTCGCCCGCTTTTGTGAGTTTAAGCAAGTGTTGCGAAGAGCCAGACCTCACCTGGGGTCTCAGATTTTAATATATCTCTCTCTGCAACGGGGTTTTCTTTTTCCCCCCCCCCAGAGCTTTTAGTTTAAAAGTTCTCAAACGTACAGAACGCAGAATGAAAACGCAGTGACTACTTCCACACTTGCTTGTTCATGTACATGTTTCGCTCTTGCTTTTCCATTGGAAAGGGCTTCCGTGGACGGTGACCTCACCCCTAAGCTTTCTGTTTGAGTTTTCTGACGGAGCAATCCCACAGTGTGATGGGAAATCCAGTTCACAGTCATTTGGCTTCTAAGCCATTGCTTGCTTTCTCCTCAGCTCAGTTACTTTGTACTCAACAGAGCTCTCATAATATTTTTAAATTAATTATTGTCAAAGTGATGTACAGAGGGGTTACAGTTTCGTATGTAAGGCAGTGGGAGCATTTCTTATCAAACTTGTTACCTCCTCCCTCTTCCCCCCCCCCCCACCACACAATATTTTAGCACTGGTCACCTGCTGCGTATAAACTTGAGCTTATCTTTTCCCTCCCTCACCTACTTCCTCCTCAGGAGGGAGACTGAGTTCTGTGTGAGCCAGCCTCCTGCTACTCCTAGGAGGACTCCTGTCTACTTCTCTGCCATCACTGGGGCCTGCTGGCCTGGAGCAGCTGCCCCCAGAACCAGCCAGCCTGGAGCATTGGGCCCAGCCCCTCCCTCCCAGACTCCTCCATGTCTGAGGCTTTGGGAGTCCTACAAAGGCCATTTTGTGTGATTCATAAAGCCAAACAAAAATAAAGCAATTAAGACTTGAGAAGATAACATTTGCCCCTTCCCGTAGAAAAGAAAAAAATTAGCATCAAATTCTGTTACCTCAGAGGAGATTGGGCTCTTGGCTTACAGGAGTGAGTGGTTTGCCTGACCTGGTGGACACCTTGAATGCCAGATGTGTGTGCCTTTGAATTATTGAAACAATGAGACAAATTGACACAGTCGGTTGAGCTGGGGGGCTTCTTCAAAATCAGGCCTGATGAGCTGGGAATGTGGCCTAATGGTGGAGTGGTTGCCTCAAATACGTGAAGCCCTGGGTTCAGTTCCTCAGCACTGCATATATAGAAAAGGCCAGAAGTGGCGCTGTGGCTCAAGTGGTAGTGTGCTAGCCTTGAGCAAAAAAAAAAAAAAAAAAAAAAAAAAGCCAGGGAGAGTGCTCAGGCCCTGAGTTCAAGCCCCAGGACTGGCAAAAAAAAAAAAAATAAAAAAAAATCAAGCCTGAGACCAAGAAAGGAATTCTTGGAGGCTGATCCCAGTTGCACCCTACTTCCTGACTGTACATTGTTGTGAGGCCCCCCCACCCCACAAGAGGTGTTCTTGCATTTTTCTCAGTGACTTTCTCCCTAGGGGCTGTATTGTTACAGCAGACCCTTCTCACTTGCCAAACTAACATTGAAAATAGATTCATGATTCTGAGTCTTAGCTTTGACCTCTATGTGTCTCCAGTAACTATAAAGAGTCAGGAGGGTGGGAAAGCAAAGTCTCCTAAGGTGTACAAGTTTGAGAGGTAGTGTTGATGTCTTATCATGGCTTCTATCAGTCAAGAAGTATTTATCGTGAGCCTGGCCTTCAGGACATGTTGTCATTAGAGGAGGCAAGATAGGAACGCAGTGACTTGAGACTATAGGCCCTGGTGAGCTTAGCCCAGTCTGGGGTTCTGTTGGTTCCACACGCTCAGGAGGGTCCAGCACAAGAGACAGCTCAGGAAGAGGCTGGTTTTGAGGTGGTCCTCAGAGTTTCAACTCACAGGGTAGGAGAGGAGAATTAGAGCTGGGATTCCAGAAGGGCCTTAGAAGCAGATGATGTGAGATCCCCAGTGCGAGGCACCCAGAAAGGCAGGGACTGGAGCTGATGGCATCACCTGTTAGTTTGGGGCATCTGGCCTTGTGGTGCCAACACCCATCTTAAGAAGTAGATATGTACCCTGAACATCGTAAGCCAGGATATGATAAAGACACCTGCACATCTGTGTTCATTGCCATACTATTCACAAGATAGGGAAATAGCCCGGATGCCCCACAGAAGATGAGTGGATCCAAAAAAATGCAGTACCTATACACAATGGAATTTTATATAGCCATTAGAAAGAATAACATTATGTCATTAGCAGGGAAATGGATGGAACTAGAACAAATCATGTTAGATGAGGTAAACCAAGCCCAGAGAGAGAGACAAATGGTGCATGTTCTCTCTGATATGCTTAAATTAGATCTTAAGAAACTGAGATATGATCAATTATACAGGATTCTAGATATACACAGTGAGACCAAAAGAGAATGCTCTTAGGAGAGAAACACAAAGGCATAATGTCTACGTGCCTCTTCTTGTTTATGTAAATATATATACATACATATACATATGAACTCCAAAATATGGAAACAAGACATCTCTCTTTTTTAATTTATGTTTTGATAATTCTGTCTTTATGTATGGTGTATTCAAGCATATATCTTCGGGAGTGGGAGAGAAGAGAGCGTACACAACTCAAGGGAAAAAGGGTGGGAAATTGCAGCAGTAGAGCTCATTGGACATTGATGAAATGAACTATCAAATTCCTGGGTAGAGATGGGAGGGAGGGACTGGGAGAGAGTGAAGGCACGGAAGACACTGCAGGAAAGGAAATGTCCTCGTTACCTGACTCGTGTACTTGTCACCTCGATAAGAACAACAAAGTAAATTAATTTTTTTTGGAAAAGAAGTGGTGATGACTCCCTTTTACAGGAGAAGTGGTCCAGGGGCAGAAGAATGATAGACAGTTGGCCGCTGTTACACAACACCCAGTCTGGGCTCCGAGCAGGGCAGGGCGGGCTGAGCCCTGAGATGGCCGTGTTTGGCTGGTACAGCACCGCCGTGGGGCATCCTTGCCTTTCTCCTCCTCGCCTGGCTCTAGTGAGAGCTGTGGGTCCTGAAGCGGTTCTGCTCCCCGATGAGCTCGTGGCTCCGTCTCCGTCCTCACCACTGGGCAAAGGGTAACTGATAACTTACTTTTTTTTTTTTTTCTGGCATTTCCTTTCTCCTAGGTTGGAAGTAGCAGTTAAGAACTGACTTGCTAGATGATATGTGTGGGAATGTGTTCAAGTAGGACTGTGTGTGTCTTGGGGCTGTAGGACAGGACTATCAGATTCCACAGTGCGGCTAGGTCCACAGCCGTGGGTGGGTTGCTGCTGCTTTGCTCCGGGGCTGGAGCTGCTGGGCCTCGGGCCTGCCCAGCACGTGTCCCGCCACAGAGCCACGCTCCCGGCCACTTGTTTTGTTTTAATTTGCTGCTAACGTGAAGTATTTGTATTTATCCTACCTTAATCCTCCTTGGAACAGTCCCTCCCTAACTCTGCATTTTATTAAAAAGAAAGAAACTTGGCTTTGTAAAACGATTTTCAAAATCTTTCATGTTCATAAAAATCAACAGACATAAAACACGTGTTGTTTTAGTTTGACCCCAGCTCTAAGTATCAAACTGGTGTTTGAATGTACCAGTCCAGAACCAAACTTCTCGAAGTAACTAGTTCAAGTTTGTGCTTAAATATGTATTGGTTTGTTTATATCCTAATCCCCTCATTTTTTGTTTGTTTTGTGTTTCTGGGGTTTGCTAGACAAGTACTCTTCCTCTTGCATCACGCGCCCCTTCCTCTCTTTCAGCAGTCAACTATGACTTCAGTACCCCGATAGCTGGGCTGGGATGGAGGTGGAGTTGGCTTCCGCCCTTAGCAGGGCGGGCCCCCAGATGGCGTGACAGGTGGACAGAGCAGGGGTGGGTTTCTGTAGACAGAACGGGGATTTCTGCTGGGTCTGGCCACTCCTGGTGTCTCTTCCTGTTGCCTGAGTCCCCCTGTGCTCTGGGCTAACGCCTCCCTGACTGAGGTGGTGGTATAAATCTTTAGAAGTGAGATCCAGCCATTACTAGAAGCTGAGTACAAATGAACCAAATGGAAACTTGTTATCATTTTTAAAATTTTTTTATTATCTTTAGTTATACAAATCTGTTACCAATTTTTTAAATAAAACTATTTCTTGATCTGTAAACATCACAGACCTTTGACCGTATCTTGAACTTTAAGCAGGCATTAGCCATTTTAATTATAATTTACTTGTTTTGATTTTGTTGCCAGTCCTGGGGCATGGACTCAGGGCCTGAGCACTGTCCCTGGCTTCTCTTTGCTCAAGGCTAGCACTCTGCCACTTGAGCCACAGC
Organism: Perognathus longimembris pacificus; assembly: GCF_023159225.1. Classification (NCBI taxonomy): domain Eukaryota; kingdom Metazoa; phylum Chordata; class Mammalia; order Rodentia; family Heteromyidae; genus Perognathus; species Perognathus longimembris. The sequence continues at coordinate 68,826,536 of NC_063170.1, forward strand.
GCCACTTCTGGCCGTTTTCTATATATGTGGTGCTGCGGAATCAAACCCAGGGCTTCATGTATATGAGGCAAGCGCTCTTGCCACTAGGCCATATCCCCAGTCCTTTAATTATAATTTGTGTTAAACAGATATTGGTTTCAAAGGGATTTAACAATAGGTAGTTTTGTTGAAGAAGAACTTATTTTAAAAACTACCTGAGTTTGGTTAGAATTCTTGAGTATACATTATGTTTCCAAAAAATAATCTGTACAATAAAACTTTGAAACTGGGTGTGCTGGCTCACATCTCTCATCCTAACTGCTTGGGAAACTGAGATTAGGAGGATCACGGCTCAGTTGGGGGAGAAAAAGTTCATGAGACACCCCCCCCCCCGTCTCAACCAATGAAAGTCTGGGCCTGGTGGCACACTCCTGAACCCGATACATGGAGATGTGAATAGAAGCAAGCCAGCCTGAGGAAAAAGTGAGAGCCTTCTTTAAAAAACAAAATAGCAAAAAGGACTGAGAGCACACATCAAGCATTGTGGCACTTGCCGGGCAAGCACAAGGCCCTGAGTCCAAACCCAGGGGACCGCCATAAATGAAGATAACTTCACCATGGCTCACGCCGTAATCCTCACTACTCAGGAGGCTGAGATCTGAGGATCACAGTTCAAAGCCAGCCCAGGCAGGAAAGCATGTGAGGTCTTACCTCTAATTAATCACCAAAAGGCCAGAAGTGGAGCTGTGACTCAGTGGTATAGCACAAAAGTTTAGGGACAGTACTCGGGTCCAGCCCCAGGACCAGCACAAACAAACAAATGCTGAAATATGAAACAAGGGCAGCTGTAACTCAGCCATGATTTTACAAAGGACATTCGCGTCTCTTTCAAAATTACTATTCTCCCAGCGATAGCTGGGTGTCCACTTCTCTCTAGGATATTCCCACTTGTTCCCCCTGGTGGCTATCCTCGTCAGTGTTCAGGGGAGACTGTCACCCAGACCTGCAGATGCTCGGGTACCGCCCCACACAGCCTCTCCTTTCTCTCATCTCTAGGCGTCTTGTTCTACCTAGTACTATGGGAGTGCTGTATGAACAGCTGTTGTGCTGTATTGTCTAAGGAATAAAACAAGAAAAAAGATGTCCGGCCAGATATGGGAGTTCACATCTGTAATCCCAGCACTGTCTGAGACAGGAAGCCCATGAATTTGAAACCAGCCTGGGCTACACAGTGAGACCCTATTTTGGGTTGGAGGCGGGGGTTTGACACAGAGTTTAAAAAACTATTTTCCATCTGTAGCTGGTTGAGCTGTGGAAGTGGAATTGGAGGATATGAAGGGTCTACCGTACCCTTGTTCTCCTGCCGTGTGGTTTTCAGACTTTGTTTAGTTAATTCATCTGCTGTCAAAGCCAATTGTGCTCACCACAGGATCTGGTGGTTTTCCTCCCAGGCCTTCGGAATTAACCAGCTCCCTCCTTGGAGGGACGGGCTCTGGCCCAGCCCTCCTCGCAAGGCCAAGGTGTAAGTGGTGATAGGTGACACACGCAAGTGGTGACCCATGTGAGTGAAAGTTAACTACACCAGGCACCTTTGACATGTGCTGTGTTTCCACACCTGCCCAAAGAAAGGACTCGACTCAAGGAATACTTTTGGAAAAAAAGTTAAACGATAGAGATCAAGAAAATCCCCCTCCTTTACTTTTTTCTTGTATATTTTAATACTTCTAAATGATCTATGACACATGAGGCAAGAGCATAAAATCACACACACACACACACACACACACACACATTCAATTAATGAGTGTTTTTTGAGCACTGAAGTCATAAACTGCCTTCTGCCCTCCCAGCTCCTGTGTCGCTCTGCCCTCAGCCCTGGGGGTAATTGCTCTGCAGATTCTTGTGTCCGTTCTTCCCCCGCCGCTTTTCTCATCTGCAGTCTATGCGGCCCTAAACACAACAACATTCCACTTTCACAAGTGGAATTAACCTATATCCAGTCTCTCGTGTCCCATGGTCACATTGTGCAGAGTTTAGGGCTGAACTTTCTCAGTGCATGTAGCTTTCTATAATTAGAAAGCCATGGTCTCCCCTTTGTGGATGGATCTGGGTAGCACTGCCAGGCTGGCACCGCAGTGCCTGCTAGAGCTCTCCTGTACGTGTCTTTTGCAGGTGTGTATCACATTTCTCTTTAATACTCCCTAATTCCTTATAATACTAAAATTCTAGGATTGATACTGAAGAATCGGATTTTACTGGATTGGGTTGATCTTGGGGGTGGGAGCACCAAGCACTGTAATATCTGAGGTATTTTTCACCTGCCAAACTGTTTGCTCCTTTGTCTGATACGGCTCCCATTGAGAACATGTGTTCTAGATTATTCACCTGGGGCCAGAATTGTTAGGTCATAGAAACACAAATCTTCAACTTGATTAAATCATGCCAAACTGTCTTCCAAAGCATTTGTAGAAATCTAAATGATTACCAGCAGTAGATGGGAGTTTCTGTACCTCCATGTTTGCCAAAATCTTGGTACCATCACATTTAATTTTTTTGTTGCCAATCTGTTAAGTGTAGAACATTATCTCATTAGGGTTTGGGTTTCATTTTCCTGATTGCCAGGGAGATTAAGCATCTATGTTTATTGCTTATTTGGATTCCTCTTCCTTGACGGCTTATTTCTCTAAAATTCCTTGTATGTTCTACTTCTTCAGTCCTTGATGAAGGAAAACACAATAGAATGACTTAGATGTTCCCTTGAAAACTGTGGTGTGCTCTAATCCAGATGAGCTGTTTGACTTGGCCAGATTCCCATCCCTCTAGCCTCTGTGTCTTAGTTGCTAAATGAAAGTATTGGCCGGGTTAGAATAGTGGTTCTCAACCCTGGCTGCCCATCAGAATTGACTCAGGTTCTTTTCTTTCTTTTTTTTTTTTAACGAATAACTGAGGTTTAGACCACACCTGCATCAGAAAGCCCGAGTCCATTGGATTAGAGATCACTAACACCCTCCCAAAGTGACTTCCTATGATAATGACCAAGGAATCCTCAGTGCCTGGCTAGGCTACATGGTCTTGATCATTGTCCTTGTCCACACTCTGAATTAAGGTGCCAGAAGATCATTTTCCCACAGAAGAAAAGTGTACTCTGTTTTGTAAATGTGATGTAACAAAGGAAAAAGTTCCTTAATTGAGTCCTCAGAGGAAACGGTGTCAGCATTCAAGGAACTTTTTTATGGATGGTTTACTTTTTGCACTGATAAGGTTGTGTTGTTGTTGTTCGCATACTCAAGAACACTGTTAAAAAGTTATCAATGAGCCGGGCACTGATGGCCTGTAATCCCAGCTACTCAGGAGGCTGAGATTTGAGGATTGTGGTTTGAAGCCAGCCTGGGCAGGAAAGCCTGTGAGACTCTTATCTCCAGTTAAACACTGGAAAGCCAACAGGGGAGCTGTGGCTCAAGTGGTATAGAGCTAGCCTTGAGTACAAAAACTGAGAGAAGCACCCAGACCTTGCGTTCAAACCCCAGGACTGGCATACACACGAAAAAACTGACGAGAGAAAGAGCCATAAATGAACACTTTGAGAAACGAGCGAGTGTCGGGTGACTGTGTTTTGGCAGAGCACAAGCCATGGCTGAACTGGTGAATCTCTGACTCCGACGTCCCCACTGCTGGGTGCTTGCCTCTGGCTCCAGTGAGACACTGCTCAGTCCTGGAGCCATCTGTGCTCCCGCGGGGAGCCGGTGAGGAGCACAGCCCTCCTGGATGGCCACAGGGCCGTGGTTCACGGTTGCGGGGGGCTGGGGTGGGGTCCCACTCCATCTCCCTCCATGTGCTGGCAGGTCTCCACACATCAGCCCAGTGGCACTTTCTGGCCTATCCCTCCCCCATACCCACATTGCATGCGATCAATATCTATCAAAATACCTTGTATTTTTCAGAAGTATATCTACTGTATTTGCTTGGTTGATCATCATAGAAACCATTTTCAGTTTAAAAAAAAAAACACAACAACTCTGTGTAGCCATCTGGGCCCTGGTTATGAATGACAGAAGCCAAAAAAGTTTGACCTGAGTTTACTATGAAAGTAGTTTATTATTCTATGGAACCAGGCTTCAGAATTTTGGCCCAAGGATCCTAGACAGGCAGGACTTCCTGTCAAGACCATCTGTTCTTTTTTGTTGTTATTACTGACTTTCTTTTCTCTCACTGGAAATAGCAGCTGCTGCTACTGCTGCTGTTGCTGCTGCTTCCTTCTCTTCCTCCTCTACTTCCTCCTCCTCCTCTTCTTCTTCTAATTAGGTAGAAACATGCCCTTAGCTCCAAAATCTCCTTTCTTCCTGTAAAAACACCTTTTACAGTGATTCCAAAAGGAAAATCCCAGAGAAGGGATTGTTGGGCTTGGCTCATTACTTCTCTGTGCCAATTGCTATAGGCGTGGACAAGCCAGACGGACTGGCCATCTTGGGCTAGGCACAGGGTGTGGTGATTGGCGCCTTCCCTCAGAACAACGGAGTTTTACTTAGAAAGGGACACAGCCCCCACAAAGGAGAGGCTGATACATACGGTTGGTGAGTACTGCACATAGAGGACAGCAATCCATTATAAATGTAGTCCACCCTTAACTCTACTCCTATGTCTTTCCTGCCCCTGCTAAACACTCTACTTTTGTAGGAGTGGTTCATTTTGAGTTTAGTACAAATCACGAAACTCCAGTCCTTCCATTTGCCCAAGCTTGAGTTTTTCTTCTTCCTGGGTTAACCACAGATACTAGAAAAGAACTCTTTATCCAGCGTCCCTCGCCACCACCACCCCTCACAGAAAGAAGGCTGTCAGTTTGGAACCCAGTGCATCTTCCTTTCCCCACAGCCCACAGAAGGCTCACTGTGGGCTGAGAGGGATCTGTTTTCGCGCGCTCCTGTGTACCACCACGAGCCTGCAATTGTGGGACGATGAAGGACAGTGCTCTGGCTTACGCTGACCCACTGTGGACTCGGGGGCAGATCAGCCTGAAGTCAGCCCGCAGCTTCATCCCAGCCCCGATGGCCATGGTCAAGATCGGTGTCTCTGCCTCAGGATAAGCACTTTAGTCTCCTTGGTGATCTAAAGAATTACTTCCCATACTGCAGCTCATTGACAAACCCCGATCTGTAATTAAGAATATGAACGACACAATGCAGGCCTCACACAAATGAACCGTTGTGGGTATTATGGGCCCCCGTGGAGTATTTGGTCTCAAAGAAGAAGCAGGGGGTGGGGGAGCGGAGAAGCTGGTTGCTGTTGAACAAATTGCTACCAGATGTAGATTTCAATAAACACCATACTGTTGTTCTCCTGCCCGAAGGTGCTAGAAATTTCTTGAGGCAACAGAGCGCTCAGTAAAACCAGAGCTGGTTCCAGTCTGACAGAGCCTCCTGGTGGTCCCTGTCCCTGCGCGTCTGTGCACAGAACGCAAGGCGGACCCCAAATCGCCCCCTCCCCCCCGTGACCTCACATTTTATACCGCCAGTGTGACAGGCCTCAGTTGTAGCAGCCAAACCCATCAAAACTAAAAGAAGCCTGGAACTGGGATTCCGAATGAAAGCGTTAGGAGGTGGAGGTGGAGGGATGGCTGGAGGAAGAAACTGTGTCACTAGGGAAGGCTTGAGAGCCCGCCGTGCCGTATGATGACAGAAACACCAGCCCGCCATTCACCGAGAAACTCAGACACTGACAGGTGTTTCTGTGTCTATGTCCTAAGAAAAATACACAGGGATTGAATAGCAAGTTAACACGAAAACCGCACTAGCTGCCCAGACCACACTTGGTTCTGAATTGCCGTGAGTTCTAGGGAGCCCTCGAGTTGCTGTGCAGCCTCCCGAGTCTGCGTTTGGCCCTCCGTCGGCCCATCTCTGCTCGGCCCCCTGCTGCATCCGGGTAGTTTCTGCCTCCTCCGTGGGTGGGGCAGGGGGGAGGAGTGGCGGCGGACCCCGGAGCTTGCCTCATTCCCCACGTTGTTCCAGCATCTGTTCGGATGACCACCTTGACTTGTCGTGTCCACTTTATTTCACACATGAGGAAGCTGAGGCACGCGCATTCTGCGTAAGTTGCCCCAGTCACGTCGCCAGTAAGCGTGAGAACCGAGTCCTTTGACGCCAGAGCCTGTGTGCCTGGTAGTACCTCTCTGACACGTTGGTTGGACCTGCCTATAACTGGTGGAGTTCCTCTTAAGGACAGGCCTGCTCCTGATCTATTGTTAGTGGGTTACCACGTCCCCTGGCTCCCACCTCTTGAGGTTAGAAACTCAGTTCCACCAAATGCACGAAGACTTAGGCACTGATTCACCCAAACCATGAGACTGACAGGTGCGCGGGGCGATGGAGCTTGTCTGCCTGCCCCTCCGCGTGTATCCATGAGGCACTTGATAGCAGGAAGGCTTGGCGCTCACCTGAAGGAGCTGTGATCTCTCCTCGGGGGACCGACCGCTTTGCTTACCTTAGATAGGGAACACATCTGCACATTGACTCACTCTTTCCAAGATTCCCCCAGGCCCTGGCCCCTACTCTTATAATCCTAGCTACTCAAGAGGCTAAAAATCTGGAGAATCATAGTTTATAGCCAGCCTGGGAAGAAAAGTGTCCAAAATAACCCACAAAAAGCTGAGATGGAGGTATGGCTCAAGTGGTAGAGCATCCAGCTGAACAATGAGTGAGATTCCCTAGGCGAGACATGCTTAAAATAGGTAAAACCACAGGGGCATAACATGAATCAGTGGTCGCCAGGGCGCGCACTGGGGGGTGGCTCGGGGAAAACCGAGTGGCAGCGGCTGATGGCTTTCTTTTTTAGGGATGATGAATTAGGGTCTGGAATTAGGTGAGGATGATGGTTGGACAGCTCTGAATATATACTAAGAAGCACTGAACTCTACACCTTTTAATGGGTGAATTTAGGGCATATGAACTATATCTTAAACAGAATGAGCAGGTGAACCCCATAGAAAGGCACACTGTGATGGAGAAAACCAGGGGCTCTGCCGGGACCCTTCCCTCGCTCACCCCCGCTAACATCCTTCAGGGTGGAAAGCCAGCAAAAGGAGCACATTTCCATAGGCCTTTACAAAGACCACAATAAAGGCATGCAGCTGGGGCGTCGTTAAGAATGAGGGACTCTGGCTTACAGAGCAAAGCAGGCCAGATCAACTTGTCTGGATAGGAGGCAGATGCAAGCGAGCGTTACAAACCATTCCCAATTAGTATTTTTTTTTTCCTGCATAGCACATCTCCACGTTACCCAGCACCCACTGAGCACCCATTGGGAGGGCATCCCGGTTCTTCTCTGTGGGAAGGGCACGGTCAGTGGGTTGTCGTGACCTGAGAAGTGTGTTGAACCCAACAGGGAATGGAGAGGAATAATCCTCCTCTAACCGGGCATGGAGTACTTACAGCTCTGCCCGCCGTTCCTAGAAGAGAGCCGCCCTGAAATCGGAGACAGTGGAAGAGGGAGTGGCCCTTGTGGTGCCCAGGCAACCCGGAAGAGAACAGGAAGTGGGCCTTCTTGCCCTGGGGCCCGGCACTGCATGTTCTCACCGCGTGGAAAGGCTGTCCACACGCTGCACTTTTCCACCTAGAAACAACCAAGATGTTTTAGAGCAATTCCCAGTAATCCAGAGCCATCTTTGCAAAGCATTATACCAGAAAGCCAGAAGGATCAAAAGATAATACTTGCTAAAGAAGACTATGCCTCAGCCCCCACTGTCCCTTGGCGCCAACAATAGCAGACCTTTGGTTAGCATTTAGGTGGAGAAGTGGGCAGGAAGAGGAGGCTGTCTAAAAGACCCTGAAGAGCTGCAGCTGTTGGGGCTGATTTTTCTCACTGCAGTGTTGTTCCAGGCCCTTTGTCTCCTATGCATGCGGGGTGAATTCATTTGGCGCTGTCATGAGTCATCCTGCCCACAAATGGTCTCTCTTGGAGTAGCCCTTGCAGAACTAGACGATTCCCATTGCGCTGTGTGAATTGGCAGCTTCGTGTGCCTTCCCTGGGTGGGCCGTGCTGCGTCTGCTCTGTCCACACATGTCGGGACTTCTAAGGTGTGGGCGCGCCCTCGGCAGGAGAGAGCCCGCAGGAGACATGTGGGGTCTGGGGTGGAGGGAGGCGTGTTTGGGAAAGACTAAGGCCCATACCTACCCAGCTTGATGGGGAGATTCATCTGGGTCGAGAAGCGGACAGATGAGCAGGAGAAAAGCATACATGTATGTGGCCTGAGAGATGACCTAAGCAGAATGTCTTGAGACTTTTGAACAAAGGAATGGCAGGACAGGCGGCCCGGGCTGGGCCCGACATCCTGAGGAAGTCAGTAGGGAAAGATGAGGCTTATCCTGGTTTGCCACTTAAACCAATCCGGGCAGCATGAGCAGGAGTCCCTGGTGGGAGGGCTGTTTTTTCGGCCTTGGCCCTGGGAGGCGGCGTCCTCACAGGGATTTTGTGGCTGTTTCAAGAAAGGGAAGGGCAGCTCCTGGGCCCCTGGGGTGGCCGCTGTTCTCAGACACCACCAGCTTAAAATAGACCCTATACAAGATGGGTATGTGGAGGCAGCGTGTCCGTAACTCCTGCACTGACGCCTACCGACAGCTGACCCTGGTCAGCCGATGCTCCATCGGGAAGGTTCTGGATTTCACAGGTCTCGGTGCTGTCCTTCACATGGTTGATGAGAATTGTCCAGAAGGAGGCAGACAGCGTCAGAGGATACTGGGCAGCTAGATGTTATTGTCATTCCAACCTGGATCTGGCTAAGTTAGGCTCTTCCTTCTAGATTTTCTTTACTATTTGACTAGCAGATCTAGCCAGCAGTTGTACTCAGGTTTCTCTACAGAGACACTGAGCTCCTGAAGAAAGACTGAAATGAACGTTCAGGCTACGGGTGCGGCTCAGCACGTGCCAGGCCCGGGGTTCCATACCCAGCGCTGGAAAAATGCAACCGCAGTGAAACAGCCTTGCAACAAAGAGAACGGGTCTGTGCGGTTTCCCCTTCCTGGCTTTTCCCGGTGAGCACGTGACATTCACCCGGAGAGGCCATCTGCAGCTGCACCTCTGCCGTGTGCTCTTTGGCGCGGCGTTGGAGCGCAGTAGTTGAACACACCAGTTTCCCTGCAGAGTGACTGACTGGCAGAGGGCCCGCTCCTCCCCAAGTGTCCACCTTAGGACCTGGAGCCTGACAAGGTGCGGTCTTCACAGACATGCCCCCCCCCCGCCCCCCGGTGCTGCCAGCCTCAGTTTCAATGAGTGAACGTTAAGCAAATGGAAAGTCCAGTTCCACGTTTCTGGTGCTGTGTGTTTCTTGGCCTGTCCTCCCTGGGACCCTTGTATCTCTGGGGGACGCGTGTGCCAACACTGGTCACCCCAGCCCACAGAGGAGTGTTCTTGCAGCCTTTTGCTTAGACATTATCTAAATGAGTGCACGACATAAATGGTCAGCTTTCTTTCTCGTGTACGTGGTTTACATGTAAATTCTAATGAAGTAGTTTAATGAAAAGTTACCATGTGGGCAGAGCCAGCCACACATCACACCAAAGATGGCACATCCCCACAGGCGCTTCTGTTAACAGGTTCTAGAACTTACTGGGCCTAGGAACTAAAGGTTTTTAGAACATTGTTGTTGTTGAGGTGGTGGGGATTGAACCCGTGGCCTCGTATTTGCTAGGCAAGTGCTCCGTCACTTGAGCCATGCTTCCAACCTTTTTAAAATTCTAGGTTATGTGTTTCCCTATGTCCTGAATTTTTGTTCCAGGCCAGCTTCAGATGAGCTCTTCCCGCCTGTGGCTTGTCTCATAGCTGGGATTACAGACCTGTACCACTGTATCACTATTCCTGCCCTATTCTTTGTTCAGATGGAGATCTCACTGACTTTTTGCCCTGCCTCGCCTAGAAGCTAATCTCTACCCTCCCAAGTGTCTGAGATAGCTGGGTCAGACATTCTCTGTACCTGGCTATATTTTTTTTTTTTTAAAGTGTTTGGCCTGTCTGAGGCCCTGGTGCAGCTGCCACCGGATGTGTAAATGCATGGGTCTGAGCCCTACAAGAAAATGCACTTCCGGATGTACAGGAAGGTTGGCTTCTGACATGACTCCTTGCACACCGCAGCGCCCCGCAGGATGGTCCATGGTGGGAGCGGGTGGGCTTTTCTCCCTCCATCAGAGCTAATGAGACAGCTTCAGCCACCAGAGGGGAGCGGCCGGCTTTATAAAATGGACAGCAGCCACGGTCTCTGGTCCATGTGGGGCAGAGGTCAGGGGACTGTCACCCAGCACGTGCCAACTGGAGGGCCAACGTGAGGAGACAGCGTCAGGAAACGGCTCGCTCTCTGTCAGCAGAGCTCTGCCTGGAAGCGAGCGATGTCTCTGGATTTGGGCTCTCCAGCGGACAGCAACCCAGATAAAGGGGGTTGGGAGGCACAGGCAGGCGGGCATGGGAATATGGACTCTTACTGGGTGCGATTGGTCTTCACGAGCTGCTACCCAGAGTTCTCACAGTGCCTAAAAGAATCGCACTTCACCAGGAGTCCGGGAGCCCTGGATGCATGAAGAGTTACATTGTCTTCTCTTCTATGTATGGGAAATAGAGTTCTAGAGTATCCTAAGAAGTCCAGCCTGGGACCATGATGCACAGCTGTGGCCCCAGCTGCTTGGGAGGTGGAGGATCATAGGAGCCCCCGCCTTCAAAGCCCACCCTGGGAATACAGCGAGACACCGCATGAAACCCAACCAACCTCAAATTGCATGGCACTTAGTAGGCACTGAGGAACTGTGCTTGTTTGGGGTAAAAGATGCGGTGCGTGTGCCCAGTTGCTTGGGAACAATCTTAGAGGTTTGCCTTCGGCTCTTCTCTGGACCATGAGCCCCTGGAGAGCCAGAGGCCTGTCTTGGACCATGTGTCCCCTGGCGGTGCCTGTGTATGTCAGCGGTGTGTGTGTGGCAGCGGTGCGCCGGGCAGATGATTGGGCAGTCTCCTTCTGGAGTTGGGGCGTGGCTCTGCATGGACAAGCGCCTGCCCTAGCGCATGCTTTATTTACCAGGCGAGTTCGCTCACAATGAGGCCTCCACAGAAAGAGCCTCTGCAGAGATGTTTCCAAGATCCCTTGACTTTTGTGGAACAGCTGCCGTGGCGCCATACAAAATAATACGTCCTTAAGAGTTTTGAAGCGAAGTCGGCCCCTCGAGGCTGCTGCCCTCCGGTGGGCTAAGGAGGCTTCCCGGCACTCTGGGAAGAGCCTGGGCTTGGAATCCAGGTTTGTGCTTGACTAACAGCTGGCCCAGCCCTTCACACACTTCTGCACCCTAGGACCTGCCTCCTTCCATGAAATTAGAGGGCGGAAGCAAGTGGAGACTGGGGCAGGGGATGCGAGAGGGAACTGGTTCCAGCAAGATCATCTGTCTTCCGCCTGGAAGGTGATTTCCCTGACCCAGAACGAGGATCCTGGAGCAAAGAGAGGATGACTAAACAATGATTGGTGCACACTGAAAGCCTTTTTTGGTGTCTGTACAGCTCATTACGAGACCTGCCCTATATTCCTGGATGATCATGGTATGTGTCATCCATAAAAATACCAGGTGTCATCGCAGACACGTCTTAGCTGACATTCAGCACCCAGAGTCTAATAAATGCATGTATTTACATTTATATAGGTTCTGCCTGAATTTTTAGAGACTTAAGATAGTTACACAAAAATGAGCTCAAAAGCTGGGGATATGGCCTAGTGGCAAGAGTGCTTGCCTCGTATACATGAGGCCCTGGGTTCAATTCCCCAGCACCACATATACAGAAAATGGCCAGAAGTGGCGCTGTGGCTCAAGTGGCAGAGTGCTAGCCTTGAGCAAAAAGAAGCCAGGGACAGTGCTCAGGCCCTGAGTCCAAGCCCCAGGACTGGCCAAAAAAAAAATGAGCTCAAAAGCCTTTAGGATGAGAATGAAAAGATCAATTTCTTAAAGTGATTATGTTAGAGAACTGAATTTCAGACAGCTTCCAAAGTTCCATGTGAAATGTAGGTATAACTTGGTTTCTGGCAGTTGAAACACGGAGCTCTCTCTCTTAGTCAGATGGCAGCCAGAGCAGCAGCCTTGGGGGTGAGTGGGGGGGGGCGGGGTGCACAGGAACATTTGTTACCTTGCTAGATTTTCATGAAAGCAATAGTGTTTAGTTACTAATGCATCATTAACTCACAAGCCAGAATGCCATCCTAAGTGATAGGAGCTGCGTGGCCCGTGGTTTAGTGCCCTTCAGCCAGTCCTTGCATAATACAGTGCTTTCTTCTTACCCACTGTTGCACTTTCCGTGGTTTTTATTACCCTTGCTGACTGAGGCATCCAGTTATTAAGTGGAAAAGTCCAGAAGCAAACAGTCCATAAGTTTGAAACCGTGTACCGTTCTGCGAGGAACCGTGAAACCTCTTGCGGTCCACGGAGTCCCACCTGGGATGGGGGCCGTCCCTGTACCCAGGGCGTTGCCTGCCTGCCGTAGTTGCTTGGCAGTGAGCTCACTTGTCAGGGACCCTGCTCTCACTTCACTCTCGTGTGCCCCAGCATACGGGATCAGGGACACTGGCAGTTTTATTGAGCTCCTTTGTTGGAACTCTTCTATTTTTATCTTCAGTTCTTGTCCAGCCCTTTGCTGTGTCTGATTTGCAAACAGAACTTTATCATGTACTTATATATGCAGAGGAGGAAACCTAGTGTATATTTGTGTACTTATATAAGGTCTGTGACTGTCTTTGATTTCATGCCCCAGCTGGGGGTCGTGGAGGGACTGTTGTTCAACTCACTGATGCTTCGTTCTAGACGCCATCCTCACCACCACCCGTGTGGTCCTTGCAACAGCTCCGCGAGTTCAGAGCCATGTTTTAGGTCGGGTCTGTGATCTTCCTCGCTGCCCTATGCGCCCGCCCGTCCTGTGCATTAAATCATGTGGGGATTTAACCTACTGCTGACCCCCAGTTCAGCCATCTCAGGACAAAACGCCTCATTTAAAACTCAAAAGCAGGGTGAAATGTATGCAGTGCCGCCTACCTAGGCAGATCAGCTGTTTTCTCCTGGAGTTCATCCTTCTTTTTCTTCCTCCTCCTCCTCCTCCTCCTCCTCCCCCCTCCGCTTTGAACTCTGGGCCTGGGTATCGTCCCTCAGCTCTTTTTGCTCAAAGCTAGCACTCTACCATTTGAGCTGCAGCACCACCTCTGGCTTTTCCTGACTTACCTACCCAGACTGGCTTTGAGCCACGATCCTCGGCTCTCAGTCTGCTGAGAGGCTATGATTACAAGGTGTGAGGCACCAGTGCCCGGCTGAGCGTTCATGACTCTTTTTTAGCTCTGTGTTAAAGGACATCCAGGGCTCTCGAGGAACAACATAGCTCGGCTGAGCACCCTTTGCAGCTCTCAGCAGTGGACATTCCTCCACCTGAGGAAGGGCTTCTCTTGGCCACGCGTCCACCTCTCCCATCCCTTCCTGCATTTCTGCTTGGTCACTGTCAGCTCCCTTCCCGGTGCCACGGTTCAGGACTCCGTTGGCTTCGGGTGACGCAGAACTACCTTGGGTTATCCTAGGCCAGTGTGAATGCACGGCCTTGTACACATCTGAAAGAGAAGGTGAGCCATGCTCCTTTTTACACAGTCAGCTTGAGGGTGTCCTCTTGGGCCCGTTCCTCCCCGCGTGAAGGGGCATGGCTGTCAGCAGCTCCCGAGCGCCAGCCCCCTGACATGGAGCGGCCACCTCTCCTCACCTCCAAAATGAAAAGCTCCAGCCCAGCAAAGCTGATGCCCCCCTCTCCCTTTTTTCTTTCTTTTTTTTTTTTTGCTAGTCCTGGAGACTCAGGGCCTGAGCACCGTCCCTGAGCTTCTTTTTGCTCAAGGCTAGCACTCTACCTCCTGAGCCACAGCGCCGCTTCCGGCTTTTTCTGTATATGTGGTGCTGAGGAATCAAACCCAGGGCCTCATGCGTGCTAGGCAAGCCCTCTACCGCTAAGCCACCTTCCCAGCCCCTGATGCCCATTTTGAGGCCAGTTAAGGTAGCTCCAAGTCCCCGATCTTGGAAGGAACGTACTTAAGTCTTAACATTAGGAAAGAACCAGTTGCCAAAAGATAGGCTAGTACTTGGCGCGCGCACGCGCGCGCACACACACACACACACACACACACACACACACACATCTACCAGAACAGGCAGAAAAAGGACATGTGCGGGGGAGTGGCCCTGTGGATGCGTGCGGTAACACCTTCCTGCTGATTTTCCTAACCAGCCCCCGGCTCACTGGCCCTCGGGAGCGCGCGCCCAGGTGCCCTGCCCTGCCCTGCCGGCGCGCCCAGCCGGCGAGCTGCTGCCGGGACACCCCACGCTCCCGGGACACCCCACGCTCCCGCTCCCGCCAGCAGAAGCGCTTTCCAAGGACCAGGCGCGTTTCCTGCCAAACCCGAGAATGCCAGATGGATGCGTCGCTGTCATTCCACACCTTAATCATCCCCCAAAGAAAAACGAACGCAGACATCAAGGCATGCGTTTCTGTGAAACCCAGATCTAGCGGGGGAAGCTCTGAGGGTGGCAGGTGTGTCTGTGGACAGTGACTCGTGGCCCGGACAGGCCTTGCTCTACTACTGCGGTGCAGCTTCTGGGGCTGGCCTGAGTTCAGATCCCAGCTCCCCTGTTCATGAGCTGAGTAAGATGACTTGGCACGTTGCAGAATCACCCTAAGATGGAGCCTTGTGAAGGCACCTTGTGAGGGTTATGTATGGTCATATAGTGAAAGCACTTGATGCAGGGCCTGGCATGGAGGAAGCTCTGGCGAATGCTACATCGATTGTCATTGTCACTAGAACAGGCACAGACCCCCATCAGAGGCCTGTTTGCACTCTTCACTTGTAGCTCTGTGCTAGCAGGGGATGCTATCTCTGTTGAGAGTGAAGGAATTTATTTCTTTCAGTAACCATTATAAAGAAGTGATTGGCCACAATCTGTTTCTCAGATCAATCCCTGATAATATGAAATTTGCATGTCCGTGTGTGTGTGTGTGTGTAAGGACTTTGCCAGAAAGTTCTAGAACTAAACAAGAGCCTTATAGCACCTCCTGCTACCTGCTTCTGTAAAAGTAAAACTCCTGGAATCCAGGAAGATGCTTGGGAGCCTCCAGAGAGTTCTATGGGTCTCTGAGGGCATCCGAGCCTAGGCTAGCTCTATTCATAGCTGTGTGCTCTCTGGATTGCATTCTAGAAGCTCCTACATTCTTTTCATTTGTGTTTTTCGCAGAGGGCTGTAAAATTTAGCTCTAATTATATTTAGGGCATCTGGATTCTAGTCAGCGTTTCTGGCCCTGTTTTGGAACCTAAAGTCTGTGGCTCATTCCTAATGTGGAAAATAGAATAATCCCCCAGGCACGAGACAGGGCTGCGGCGGGCACCAGGGCTGCTGTTTCTGTAGCGGGACGGCTGCAGACATCACAAGACTTGTTGGACAAGGCCCCCGATTACAGTGGATTACAGATACTTGCCAGCGGCCTGAAGGATTTATGACCTCTGAATTCTGAATGAGACACAAAGCTGTTCTCCCCCCTGCCCTCTTAATTTTGGACCCCATAGAGAGAAGGTGAGAACATTCTTCAGCAAATTCTAGAATGCTTAGCTGCTCAAGATCAATAGGGTTGTGTGTCCAACTCCTGTTGCAAAAGGGCATGGAATCATGGCTTGGCAGAAACGCAAAGCAGCCCTTCATTCCTGTGAGCACGGCCAAGCTACTTACTCCCTTGTCTCCCAGTGGGAGACAGCTGTAGCTCTGTGGGGAATCTTCCGGAAGGCAGCCTAGTGCAGGAACAAGCAGTGTACTCCAAGCGGAAGGCCTTCCCTCGGCTTCCTGGCTCACACAGAGACAGGAAGTCCCGCCTCTGAGAGTTGGGTTCAAGGTAACAATGGGTTCCGCATCACGGGGAGACGGTCAGGCCGTGAGCCGCGCTATCAGCCCAACCGTAGCTTGTAGAGCACAGGTGAATCCAGAGATCTTGCAAGCTGACGGATCTCTCAAAGGAAAGGGCTTTAAAAATGTCCCTGACCCCTATCGGTTCTGCACATTTCTTGATTTCTCTGGAAGCTGAAGCGAGAGCACGTTGCTGTGGTCGTGAACTTCTTTGGCATCAGACAGCGCTGGGTTTACATTCACCACTAACAGTGGTGAAGCCTGGATGAACTTGCCCCGACTGTCACCCTCCCTGTCCTTGTCTGAAAAATGGACATGAGACAACCTTCCCCCCCCCCCCACTTTCTTTTTCTGTGGTGGCAGGGGTTGAATCCCAGCCCTCATGCGTGCTGGGCAAGTGCTCTACCACTGAGCCACGTCCTCAGCCCATCGCACCCTTCTTTATTCTGTTTTATTTGCTGTGGGGCTCTTATTACTGTGGCAAATTATTTATGAGTGTTTATGTTCTGTCGGCGCATCCCCAGGAGGGCAGAGGCGCTTCGTTTTGCTTACTGCTGTATATGCCTTTCCCACAATAGTAACCGGTGCATTGTTGTCATTTTAGTCTTTGCAACTTTGGCTTCTTTTGTAACGAAACAATACAGAGTTGTTGCTTTTCTTAATCCTTCCTCTGTGCTATAACCCAATTTATTACATACGGTAGCTGAGTGAGAGCTCGCGCCGAGAAGCCCAGTGTGGAAATCACAGTTCCTATAGTGGATCTCTCTTTCCTGAAGATGCCTCTGCAGCCTTCGATGACACACGGTTAGGCTTGCGACATCAAGAGACTGACAGGCACAAGTCTGACTTGGGAATCCAGCAAGGGAAGAGCATGACTTTGCTGCCGCTCGCCCTTTGAGGTATGGCTGGACAGGGCTCAGAAAGTCCTTAGGTTTCACTTGATCTAGGAAGGTATTTAGCAAATTATTTTTAACCATTTGGATTTGAGACAAATCGCCCAAGGAATCTGCAGTCTCCGCGTGAGGGAGGACAAAGAGGGGGAGGAGAAAGTGGGGCTGAGTGGAAGCACTGGCCTCCCCCACTGCCCTGGCCCACCCCCCCTCACCCCCCCCACCCCCACCCCCCACCCCCCCCCCCCCGCACGCTGCCCAGCCCCCTGGGCCCACGCCCCCTCTGCCTCCCCTACAGCTTGTTATTACTTAGCTTAGCGCCTTGGGAATCACTCAGATTCCAGGAGTGCCCGCAGCCCCTCGGAGTTAGGCCGCGGGCTGCTCCAGACAAGCAGGTGAGCATGCGCGTCACTCATTAGCCCTCTCTCTGGGAGGAGTTGGCGTTCATGGCAGTGAACAGCCAGAGAAAACAGGACGAACCCTGGGTCCCCCGCCCCGTCCTCTCAAGCCCTCCAGGCCCTTCCTCCTCACTCCTGTGAGACCCCCCCCCCCCCGCGGCCTGGAGGGGAAAGGACTCTGCAAATGATTTTGAGTCGATGTCTCCTGGGAGTGGGGGAGACACGATTTTATCAAGCACTCAACAGATACCATCTTTGGTTTAAAATCAGCTCGGTGCCTCTCCTAAAGGGACCTAATACTCTTTTTGTTGTTGTTTAATGTTAATTGTATTGTCAATGTGCTGTATGGAGGGGTCACAGTTACATACGTAAGGTAATGAGCATATTTCTCGTCATACTTGTCACCCCCTCCCTGGACCTAGTGCTCTTGTCCTGTTTGCAAGCTCTGCAGATTCCCCCTTGGCAGCCCCTCCGGGGGTGGGTGGAGGGTAGACGTGCTGAAGCCCAGCACAGCCGCCCCATCCTGTTGGGCTTTGCTGATGCCTCTCCCCTCTCTTCCTGACTTTGCTCATCTGCACAATGAGGCCAGGCCCACTGCTAATCAAGTCCTGACTTGTCAACAGAAGGTGGCTCGGTGGAAGATGGTAGCAGGAAATTCTAGAAACAAGTGTCAGTGTATCTTTCACAGTGAAATAAAATAAAAGCAAACCACCTGCCAGACCTACCTTTCGGCTCACTGATTTTCTTCCTTCTCTCCCAAACTGTCCCCCAGCCATTCCCATACTCTGAGGGTGGAAGGTCACAGGCCTGGCCCTGTCACCTGAGGACAGGCAGGGAGCCGCTGCTTTTTTTTCTTGCCAGTCCTGGGGCTTGAAATCAGGGCCTGGGCACTGTCTCTGAGCTTCCTTGTGCTCAAGGCTAGCACTGTGCCACTTGAGCCACAGCGTCACGTCTGGCCTTTTCTGTGTATGTGGTGCTGAGGAATCGAACGCAAGGCCTCGTGCATGCTAGGCCAGCAGTCTACGCTAAGCCACATTCCCCGTCCTAGTGGCTGCTTCTGTATATCAAGGATATTGACTGTCTTTGTTTGCCCAGCACTGCCACAACACCCTGAGCTGGAGACACTGCTTTTTTTTTTTAAGTAATATTAGTTGTTAATTTTAATTTAGAAAAGTAATTACATGTGTTTCTCACATTATTATTTTTCTTTTTTTTAATAATTACTTATTGTCAAAGTGATGCACAGAGGGGTTACAGTTTCATACGTAAGGCACTGGGGACATTTCTTGTACAATTTGTTACCTCCTCCCTTATTCTCCCCTCCCCCCTTTCCCTCTGCCCCCATGAGTTGTTCAGTTGGTTTACACCAAATGGTTTTGTAAGTACTGCCTTTGGAGTTGCTTGTCTTTTTAGCTGGAGACATAAGTACTGCCTTTGGAGTTGCTTGTCTTTTTAGCTGGAGACATCTCTTCAGCACAGCACTTCTGTCCTGCCTTTCTGGCACACTTTCTGGCACACTCAATTCACTTCCTGCCCCTAGGCTTGCCTCCCGAAAGTTCCACCAGCCTCCCTGTAGCACCACAGTCTGGGGACCAGGTTTTTAACACGTGGCCTTTTAAGGGACATTCAGAAACCAAACTACAGCATCTGTTACCGTTTCCCCTCCAGTTCCTCAGCCGCAGCGTCTGAGCTCCTGCCACGGGCCTAGGCAGCACGGAAGCATCCGTAGTTTTCTGTCAGCTCAACTTCATTATTTCTCCCAGCACCTCTGTGGGGGATGGACAGTGCCACCCCTGAAGGGAAGTTAGAAGAGGACAGAGGTCCCAGAACAGATGAGAAACTGGGATCCTATGCAGGCGCTACTACTTGGGAAAGGCCATCCTCCATGAATGAGAGGCTCTGCGATACTGAAAGTATGAGATCCCATTTCTCACCTACGCCAGAGATAAGCACACCGTTGGAACGCTGAGTACCAGTTTAAGATGGGCTGTTCCTAGCCAGGCACTGATGGCTTACGCCTCTCATCCTAACTACCCAAGAGGCTGAGATCTGGAGGATGACCAGTAAAAGTCAGCCTGGGCAGAGAGGCGCACACAGCAAAAAGCAGAGCTGGAGGCAAGATTCAAGTGGTAGAATACCGGACAAGCAAGTGGAGAAAGCTCAACGCCTTGAGCCCAAATCTGAGTACTGCCCCCCCCCCCCAAAAAAAAGTGGGACTCCATGGAAATACGAAATTAAGAGTCTATCTTAAATGTGTTGTGTTGAGTTGTGGACTTCTCGTTAGTGTCTCCTCAGACTTGCGTTGAATCCCCAAACACGAGAGCGCGCCAGGGGTCCTTTGTGGGTTCGGCCCTCTCGTCCCCTGCCTGGCAGCGCCCGTGGCCTCCTGCACAGGCCCAGGCCCCGGTCGGGAGCCGCGCACTGGGCGCCTCCTGGACGACTCACGGCAAGACGGGGGCGGGGGAAGACGTCTGCACTCGCGCCGCTCCGTTACGTCCCGATCAGCCGGGGCCGCCCGCGCGGTCTGCTCGGTCAGTGTCACCACCCGGGTCAGGTGTTAAGCCGACGGGTCGGTGAGGTCCCTGAGAGAAGGTGGCTGCTCAGCTGAGCCCCAAATGCAGACGGGGAGCGTCAGGAGGCGCTGTGGAAGAGGGGATCCTCTGTGAGAAGACGGAGTGGGGGGCAGAGCCCCCCGTGAGAAGAGGGGCGGATGGGGGGGGGGCAGAGCCCCCGTGAGAGGACCCGAGTCGGGGTGGGGGGGGGTCAGATGGCAGAGCCAGTGCTGAGGCTCCCGGGCCTGCTGACCAGCCCGAGGCACGGACTAGCCGGCCACGCTCAGGGAGGGAGTGACCGAAGGTGCTGCCGCTCTCTGGGGCCGGGCCGGGGTGACGAGGGCTGGAGAGGGGAACGCGTGGGGTACATGGGAAGAGGATAAGCGATGTCGTGGCGTGATTACACGCCTTGGCTCTGGAGTTGGGACTTTGCCCCAAAGCTGCCGCGTGACGGTCGCGGTTCCCCTCTGCTGAGCACCTTCCGCGTGATTCCGCCCGAGGTCACCCCTCGTCACGCCCGCCCACCGCCGCGCAGAGGGGGATGGGAGGCGGACGGACGGAGCCCATGGTCTGGGCGCCTGTCTCGAGGAGAGGGGAGGAGCCCTGTGTGAGCCCCGGGGTGGGCAGGGGCCCTGCGCGGTGGAGGCCTGTGTGGAATCCCGGCGGCGCGGTGGAGTCTAGGGGAGCCACCGCCGGGGCTGCCCCTGCTGTGGGCAGGAGGAGAGTTGGTAGAGTCACTTAGCTTCGTGAAAACCCGTCGCCCAAGGCGAGGTCACTCCCTGGAAGTGGGGGCCAAGCACCGGTGGCTCACGCCTGTCGTCCTAGCTACTGAGGAGGCTGAGATCTGCGGATCACAGTTCAAAGCCAGCCTGGGCAGGAAAGTCCGTGAGGCTCCTATTTCCAATAAAAACCAACAGAACTAGAGCTGTGGCCCAAGTGGTAGAGCGCTAGCCTTGAACAAAAGAAGCTCAGGGACAGAACCCAGGCTCTGAGTTCAAGCCCCAGGACTGGCATTAAACAAACAAACAAAAAAAGAAGCGCCCATTCCAGGGACCTCACAGTGCTGCCTGAACATGCCAGAGACCCCTCCCCCCACCCCCAGCCCATGGGTGGGTGCGTGCGAGCCTCAGATCGCCGCCCCACTCATTAGTCCCAAGTAGAAGCTCTAGCTCTCCACCGGACTTGACAAAACGTGCTGCCGTCGGGACCGAACACCTGAACGTCCTTCTAGGTCCGTGTGATGCTAACATAGTCTTGGACGATCGGTGTGGCCTGTCTGTGTCCATCTGTCCATCTGTCTCATTCATAGCTCCCGATACCGGGCCTTACTGTGGGTATCTCAGAAGCTCCAAGGAAGCTTGTTCTGTCCACCTTGTGCTGGTGGGTTGTTTCCCTGGTGCCTTCCTGAGGAAGGTGTAGGCACAGACACCCCAGAGGAGCAGGTCATCTCCTACTTCTTCACACCCTGGGGCCCGGGGAACGCCGGAACCCACAGCTCATCTCACGTGTAGTAGGAAGGTTTGGTCATGCCTTTCCCTGTTTCTCCTTTTGAGCACTTGTTGTCTCTGTGGGGTTTCTTTCTTTTCTTTCTTCCTCACCTGCCTTCCTTCCTCCCTCCCTCCCTTCCTCCCTCCCTTCCTCCCTCCCTCCCTTCCTCCCTCCCTTCCTCCCTCCCTTCCTTCCTCCCTTCCTCTCTCCCTTCCTTCCTTCCTCTTTCTTTTTGATTGTTGTTGGTGGTCATTGGGCTTGGACTAGGGCCTGGGCACTGAGGCTAGTGCTCTACCACTTTGAGCCTCAGTGCCACCTCTGGTTTTCTTGTACTTAACCAGAGATAAAAGGCTCATGGGCTTTCCTACCTTGGCTGGCTTTGAACTGGGAGCCTCAGATCGCAGCTTCCTGAGTAGCTAGGATGACAGGAGAGAGCCCCCAGTGCCTGGCTGGGGTTTCTTATGTAATCCCGAGTTGTGCTGCTCCCCACTGGCCAGCCGGCCACATATCAGTTTGCAGAAAATGGCTGCCCTTCCAGAAGCTGCCGTCACTGCCTTCGCCAGACACCGGGGCCGCAGCGGGGTCCCGGCTGCAGAGCGCCTGAGCTTGACATGAGTTTGAGCTTTACATGACAAGTTTCGTCAGTTTTTGCTTTTCCCTTAGAGAACTACTTCTCACTAGAGCTGAGATCATCAAAACCATTTCAGTTAGGCCTTTGTGTCAGAATATAATTACACTTCCCAGAGATCGAGTCCTCGCCCTGCCAAGTAAGGGCAGAGAAGTACAATAAATAGGGTCCGCAGAATAATTACTGCGACAAGGTAGACGGATGGCAATTCACTTTATTTGCAATGATAGTATACAAATCAAATCAAATCCTATCCCCATGAACTTGATTTTAGCCAAGTCTTCTTGTCCAAATGAAAATCAGATGGTTTTCTTTTTTTTTTTTCCAAAGCAAATGGTTACAAACACTTACTTAATATAATTTACTGGACTTTTTTTCTGAGAGAACATTTACGTTACTTTCTTTTATGCGTGCAGTAACTTTTGATCAAAACACGACTCCACTCTTTATTTAATGTTGAGCATCTGGATTAAAGGCTTCTTTGAATCTTAAATACAGATTATGGTTCTCTTTCCCTTTAAGCAAACCGCACACGATAAAACCTTGGCCACTGGCCAGTTTTCTTCATTAAAGTGCTCTTTATTACAGTGTTTTCGGATGGCAGTCATTAAATGATTGTTATGCACAATGGGCGCTTGATTATAATTATTTAACTGGCAATCAGTTATAGCAGCAATTTGGTGGTATAATTAAAAGGGAGCATGTTTGTACCTGCCAGCTCTCTGAGCTCTTCAGCCCCGGGTGAAGGGGGGAAGCCAGGCGTAAACACCGCCAGAAGGCTGGGGCACAGCCCCGCGTGGCAGCTTCCCTTGTCCTACTCCCTAGTCTGGTTCTTGGCCTCTCTCGTTGGTTCCATAAGGTAGACATTTGGGGGTGACACAACAAGATGTGACTCCTGAGTCAATAAACATGTTCAGGGCTGGGCTATGGCCTAGTGGCAAGAGAGCCTGCCTTGTATACATGAAGCCCTGGGTTCGATTCCCCAGCACCACATATACAGAAAACGGCCAGAGGTGGCGCTGTGGCTCAAGTGGCAGAGTGCTAGCCTTGAGCAAAAAGAAGCCAGGGACAGTGCTCAGGCCCTGCGTCCAAGGCCCAGGACTGGCAAAAATAAATAAAATAAATAAAAAAATAAATGAACATGTTCAGTAATGAATGTAAGTTTCCCCATAGGCTAAGAAATGCCAGGTAGAGAGCAGTGTGTTTATATAATTCTGTTTCTGTTTTAAATGAAATGCAAGCACGGGAGAGATGCCGCTCACCAAGTTGTGGGAGGGGAGGAGGGCAGCGGCACACTCTAGCACACCCGGGAGCTGGGGTGGCAGACCTTAGTTAGCAGAGGACTCTGCAGGTAAGATGGTACCTGCTGAGCAGAGCACAGATCTCTCACCACCTCAGCAGGGAAGGAGTTTCTTCTTTGGGGGCGCTGAACTATTCCTAGAACTGCACACAAGACTAAAGGAAAAACTGAA
Source organism: Perognathus longimembris pacificus (assembly GCF_023159225.1). Classification (NCBI taxonomy): domain Eukaryota; kingdom Metazoa; phylum Chordata; class Mammalia; order Rodentia; family Heteromyidae; genus Perognathus; species Perognathus longimembris. The sequence goes on from NC_063170.1 coordinate 68,849,860, forward strand.
GGGGCCCGGGCTTAGAGCCCACACGAGGACTCTCCTGGACGGTTCTGTCCGCCTCCCAGGTGAGCTTGCCTGCCGTGCGGCTTCATTCTGAGAAGACGGGTCCAGCCCGTTCCCTGGAGCGGGAGGCTTAGCCCCAGACTCCCAGCCTCCTCGCCCGGCAACTCCGGCAGAGAACATCCATCCTCCACCTGCACGAGTCAGTGTCCAGAAAGGACGCTGCTCGGCCCCTCTCGGGTTTTGCACGTGCCCTGGACTGATGCCTGGGTTCTAGGCAGTGGCACCGTGTGACCGGCTAAGCCTGCATCGCGTCCTACCCCTGAGGGCACGGGAGGAACTGGAGTGAGAAGATGGACAGTTCTGTTAGAGACGCTCGATTTGTCCTCACGGGTGGTGCCCCAGGGGCTGAGGAAAACACACGATGACGTGTAAAAATGACCCGGAAGATTTAAGCATCCTAATTAAAAATGAAAACCGCTAAACATTTCTCCAAAGTGAATCTCCATCTTTCCTTTGGAGATAGTCCACCACCTTGTGAAACCAAGGTTACAAGTGCCCTTCTAAGTTCCGATGACTCGGCAGCTCGGCGTTCCCAGGATGGCGTCAGGGCCGGGCCCACAGAGGCGGGACAGGCACCTGCGGACATGTGGTCCGGACAGGTGGCCGGCAGAGCAGGGACAGTGCCGGTGTCCTGTCCCCCCGGGACTGCCTTCACCTGCTGCCTGGGGGATCAAGCACTTGCAACAGCCCGGATGATAAAATCCTCGCTTCATTCTTGGTTTGTTTCCATGTTGGAGTCTGCGAGTGCAAAAAGTGCTAAACGGTAGACCAAAATCTGAAGCTCTAAAAAGTGCACACACACACACACACACACACACACACACACACACAGAGGATGTGATCTAATGAGTCTTATATGAATCATCCTATCTATGTAGCACCATCTTGAACCTGTATACGAAGGACGCAGTTCTCAGTGTCCTGCTTCTCTTAGGAATGCAGTCTCTTTTTTTTTTTTTTTTGGCCAGTCCTGGGCCTTGGACTCAGGGCCTGAGCACTGTCCCTGGCTTCTTTTTGCTCAAGGCTAGCACTCTGCCACTTGAGCCACAGCGCCGCTTCTGGCCATTTTTTCTGTATATGTGGTGCTGGGGAATCGAACCTAGGGCCTCGTGTATCCGAGGCAGGCACTCTTGCCACTAGGCTATATCCCCAGCCCCATGAATGCAGTCTCTTACTTGGTAGGTATTGAATGTATGCAGCTGAGCGGTGTAAGCTCCAAGCGTCTTAAATGGCTGAAGTCCTGGGGAGAGCACGGCTCCCGCGAATCTGTGCGTAGGCATCTGCACACGCACTCCTTGTCAGCTGCGGATGTTGGCTGCAGCCCCAGGCGTTGCTTGGGAATCTAATCTTCTCAATGGCGGGCTCCAGCATCGCCTCGCCTGCACTTTAGCTCATGTTCGCTCCGCGCCAGTTTGCCTTTCACGTACGTGAAAGAGCAGCTTGGCATCCAGCAAACAAAACACCTGACCCACAGAAGAGGCTGCTGGCCTTGCACAACGCGAGACGGGTAGGCTCCGAATGAACTTTTCTCTACGTGAATGGAGCTCAAATTCAATGTTGCGAGAGATGGCCATGTTTGTGTGGATGTCCGGAAGTCAAAGGCTTTGGTAGTCAAGTCGTTCACTTTAAAGAGTTCTTGCAAAGGCTGCACAACAGATGACAGCAGCACCCTTAAAACCCAGAGCTGACCCAGCACAAAACCCAAGCCCCGTGACGCCGCCCCCAGAGCCCGCATGGCTCCTGCCCTAGTTGCGGAGCGCCTCCCTGCCAGCCCAGGCTCGCACACGTGTCCTCAGAAGAGGGAGGGAAACGCTGCTGAATGGCTATTGTAAAACTGACCAAGACAGCAACGGCGTCCCCGGCGGAGGAGGCTCAGTGTGGGAACGCCCAGGGAGACTAGCGTGGCCCCTCTGTCAGCCCTAACAGCTCCGCCAGCCTCCTGGGACGAGGCTCTCCGTCTTACAGCCTGGCTAGCCCCCCTCTGACGGTGGGTTCGGTCTCACGGCTCAGCCCAGCACCCTCTGCCAGTGTGCTCTGTTTCCCCTGGCCCACTGAGGGCTCTCTTTGCCAGATTATAGAATAATAAAGCAGAGGGGCCATGCGTGTAGGTTTTCTGGGTTTCTGCATTGCCATGGAATCAGCTGCTTAGAAGCCATGCTTTCCTAAAAATACCAAGGAAACGCTTGCTTCCCCTCGAGCCTGGAAGTGACACAGAAGACCTATGAAATCCTGCTCGCCAGGACTTGAAATTCAGGTGTGAGTAGATCGTGTCTGTAATCCCAGCTACTTGGGAGGCAGAGATAGGGACTATTACAATTGGAGTCCAGCCAGGGGTAGTGAGTTGGAGAGGAAGCAAGTCATAGTGGTTCATGCCCGTAGTCCCAGCAACACGGGGAGGTGGAGGTAGATAGATCACGATTCAAGGCCCTCTTGGGCAAAAAACGGTGAGACCTTGTCCAAAAACGGGGCGTGGGGGTGGAGGGGAGAGAATGGCTCAGGTGGTAGCATGCCTGCCTAGCAAGCACGGGCCCCGAGCCCAGGCCCCAGTACAACTGAGGAAAACAAAGAGGAGACACACAATCCGGACTTGTGTGAATTTCCAGCTCACGGCCACTGCCACACTGTCAAAGCAGGCTTTGCTGGGAGAGGACAAGGGCCAGGCCCTGGGGACAGCTCCACCAGTGGCCTGCAGAGCCGCTGCTGGCCGGGGGCCCTGCCCTTCCCCCCCCCCGCCCTCCCCCAGCACTAGCACCTGCTCTCCAAAGCGAGCGCGAGGTCTGGGTCACAGCAGATGACTGCAGCGCATGCCAGGCATGTAAACAAGTCGTAATTCACCCTCAGTTCTTCTTGGCAGTGGCTTCCATCAGTCTGTAGTTATGGAAAAATATATCTTTTTAATCTGTCTTATTTCTATTACACGGTCGTTGATCTTCTGCGTGCGTGCACGCGCGTGTGCGCACGCGCGCGGGGGAGATGCTCTTGAGGGGCGTGCATTTCATTTTTCCTCACCAAGCGTCGTGCCACGTGCAGGTGACCACTGAGGACAGGCAAGATGGGGCGGGCAGCGGGCGCTGAGCTGCAGGGAGGCCGGAAGAGAGGTTCCGGAGATGGGTGGCGACGTGTTTGCACGGCAGTGAAAACGTGCATGGTGGCGCTGGGCTGCGCACTCAACGCTGGCTAACACGAAGCCGAAGCCAGGTGCTGGTCCCCAGCGGCTGGAACATGAGAAATGGGAGGGTGGTTCCAGGCCCCCCTGAACAGAAAGGTCCCGGAGGCTTCACCCCACACAGGGAGCTGAAGTGCGGGGGGGGGGGGCAGCCGTGACCCCAGCAACCACAGGAAGCTACAAGCAGAAGTCACCGCACAGATAGGTTCCCTGCCCTAAAAATATGGATAGAAAAAAATGGCTAGAGGAATAAACCAACAGTGCTGGCCAGCCCAGCCAACAGAAGGCCCCGAGTTCAGGTCCCAAAGCTACCAAAAGAAAGAAGAGAAAAGCTGGTTCGAACAGCAGCTTGTCTCAAGTATAATTTGCCATAATTTAAAAAAAAAATCAGTCCTTTCCATTTTTTTAAAACTCCGCATTAATTACATACTTGCTGTATATTGTCTTAAATGCACGCCTCTTAGCCAAACAGAAACACGTGACTTACCACAGATGCCTGGGTTTCTAATAACTTGATAAGCAGGTGATGGTTTTAGATTTCTCCTATGATGATGTGTTTGGCATTTTGTTGTTATTTTTGTCCTTTTTACTTTTTGGTGGGACTGGGATTTGAACTCGGGGCCTCATGCATGCTAGGCCACTTGAGCCATGCCTCTAGTGTTTCACTCTCGTTTTCCTGGAGAGCTTCCAGCGTTTCCCCCCCTCTAACGGCCACCATCCTCCTACCTCCCTTCCCTGTGTGGCTGGAATCCCAGGGGTGTGCCACCTCTGTGCCGTATCACATCTGTTTGTTACAAATACAGCTTTTGGAGCAGAGCTAGAACTGCCCGGTGCTTTCTAGAGCTGGAGCTCCAGGGCCTCGCCGCGCCCTGTCCCAGTACAGTGAGCGACGGGGCCTGTCTGCCCAGGGCCGGTGACTGTGCAGGTCTGTCATCTTCGCAGGACGTGAAGGAGGGTACGGTTGTGGTGATCTGTAGTCCGGTGCAGGGAGCCTAGAAGGCTGCAAGTCGGTGTTGTCTCCCATGCCCTGGGAGCTTTGTGGCAGGAAGAGTACTTGGAGAAGTGCCTGGGGCGCACACACACACACACACACACACACACACACACACACACACACACACACACACACCCTGAACCCTTGCGCTCTGCCCACCCCATGAGGGGACTGTGGATGCCGGGAGGGGAGCTGCCTGCCCTGCGGCCCTGCGGCCCTGGCTCACTGCCCAGGACAGCTGTGGAAACAGCCGGCTCCCTGTTTGCACTTGAGGCCCAAGCCCTCCCTGCCCCCCCCCCCCCAGGACTGGCCACCTCTCTCTGGGACTGCAGCCTCTCCCTCCCTCCTTCCTCGGCACTGCGAGGAGACCTTGTGGACACAGACCCATGTTTCTCAGCGGGGCTTCTCCAGCGCTGTGAAGAAGTCACTTGGCTCTCCTTCCGCCCCTCAGGGCTGGGGGGGGAGGACATCTTCCATGCAGCACATCGAAAGGCTGGAAAACCCCCATTGCTGTTAGATTTCCTCGCTGTCCCCAAGACAGTAAGCTGCATCCTGGATACTTCTGAGGCATTGAGTTACCCAGGTAACTCAGGTACTGGGCGCAGACTTAAACAGGTGGGGGTATCTTCATGGAGCCCTCCCTGGGGTGGACCTTACACTATCTGCCTACAAACCTCTCTGCAGCCAGTCAGGACAGACTCTGTAATAGGGTAGGAAGAACTTGTTACCAACATTGTGTTTATTCCTGTATCGTCTTCCCAGAGTTGTGAGGGAAAGAGAGAGAAAATGCATACAGCAAGAAAAAGCATTGGGACAGACTTGGTCATTGCTACAGAGTTATTGGAATCCGGTGACATTCCGCATTTGTGTGTGAACATCAGTATACACATTGTATGGCATAAAGCACAGGTTGCAGCTGGAAGGGAAGGCGATTGGCCAGAATGATTATGTCTTAAAACTTGTCTGGGGCATTTTTTTTAATCCAAGATTTAGATGAGCACAGAACTGGTACGTAGAGAGATTTCCGCAGTCTGCCGTCTGAACATCGAGTCATTGTAATAAATGTAAATAATAACGCCATCATAATTTGAACATCATCCCTCAAAATGCTCTGGCCGCGGGAGCGTCTTTTGGATCTTGGATCGGGGCCGTCAGCCTGTCCTGACCACAGGGCCTTGGCAGCGGCGGAGGGGGAATTCGTGCACTCGGGCAGGTTTGGAGCAGATGGCGTAGACGATCCCTCCCCGTCCTGAAGTCTCCTGTGAGCAAAGCGGGCTGTGCCGGCCGGTGGGGCTCTGGCCGAGTGATCAGGACCCGGGTACAGGCCGGCATTGCCCCAGGTCTTGAGCTCAGCAGCATCAGGCAGCACAGATGAGTGCAGGATGGAAGGTAGGAATGCTTGGGGTGCGAGGGTAGGGACTGAGACAGAAGGAGAGGGGCATTAGAGTAGACACCAGTGGGGGGCAGACCCTGGACAGGGAGCTAGGGGACAGGACTGTGGCCTCTCTCCGCCGGGGCGGCCGAAGGCTTTACTGGGGTCGGGAAAGTGCTCAGTGCTAAGGAGGGATGGGCTCTGAAGTTCTTCACACCCTTGCATTCAGCCGTCTTCACGAGAGGATCAGAGGGGCAGAGACCCAGGGGTGCCCGCAGCCCCTGCACTGCTGATCCGTGAGGAGCCAGGGCCCCCGACCAATCCCTTCAATCACCTCTTCTGTGGGAGCCCCCCAAGCAGTTTCCCTAGGAAACAGAACCTTCGAGGGAGCCGGGCACAGGCAGCTCACACCTGTCACCCTAGCTACTCAGGAGGCTGAGATCTGAGGATCACAGTTCAGAGCCAGCCCGGGCAGCAGAATCCACGAGACTCCTATCTCCAACCGACCAGTGAAAGCTGGAAGTGGCGCTGCGGCTCCCGAGGTAGAGCGCTAGCCTTCAGCTGAAGAGCTCAGGCCCTGCGACAGAAAGAAACACACAAAAAGAAGAGGAAGCTGCAAGGGAGAGGTGGAATCAGCCGCACTCGGGCCTCAGTGGCATCGAGGGCTTGTCTTTCTCCCTTTACTAACTTGCAGCCACCGTCACTGAAGGGCAAGAGTGCCAGGGCCCCACGCTGCCATTCTCCACAGGCGTTTATCCCTTCAACTTCCCACACGAACCCTCCATTTCCACAGAGCCGCGCGCCCGGCGGTCAGGGTGTTTGCTGGTACAGCATACTTGCATTTTCAGGCATTTTCCACGCAGCCTCGGCCCCCTGACGGTGGACCTGACTGTGGGCTGGGGCCCTGCAGGAGGCCGAAGGGAAGGGCGGCGAGGGCCCCTGGGTGTGGTGGGTGGCGGTGGCATGGGTGGGTGGGATCTCAGCCCTTGGCTGAAGGACGCCATTTGCTCCCTCCCCGAGACAAGCCGGCCAGGGCCAAGGCAAACAGGATGCGGCGTTCCCCACCGCTGCGAGGCCTCCCCACCCCGGTGCTGGGGTCACTTCCTGATCCTGAATGGGCTCCTGACCCGTGAGGAGGGCGGGAGGCGGGGTGGTGTTTGAACAAGCTCACCCAGGGAAATGATCCTGCAAGTTTCCCAGGGATAGGAGAATGCCCCAGAACTTCCCGGCATCCTGCCTGCCGCTGCTGCACACCGGCCCTGGCCCACCTGCCGCGGAAACGCTGTCCCGCGGGGCCTGCGTGGGGCCTCGGCCCGCCGGTGCACGCCACCCAGAGGCATCGGGGCCCGTCAGAGACTGCTCCCCCGGGCCCGGACTCCTGAGCGCTTGTCTGGACTGAGCATGGCCCTCGTTCCGATCCCCAGTACCGCTCTTCATTAAGCCCTGACGTTCTGTAACCCGTCACAGTGGGAGTCCAAGTACCACCTCGTCTGATCTCAAACCCAATGTGAGCAAAGAGCCATGGGGATTTCACAGCCTACTTCTTCTTTTTTTTTATTGTTATTATAAAGAGGATGTACAGAGGGGTTACAGTTGCATAAATCGGGTAATGAGTGCATTTCTGTGCTCTCTCACAAGCTCTCCCTTCTGTCCCCACCCACGAGGTGTATAGTTCATTTTCAACACACTGTCTAGGGAGGACCACTGCTGCACTTGTCTGTGCTTCATTGCTGTGCCTCCCCTTCCCCTTCCAAAGACAGACGGATGAGCACACCAGACAGAAAGGAAACAACAACAACGACAAACCCTCTTGGTTCTATTTCCCGGAGTTGGTTCCGGTAAGCATTACTTTATAGGATCAGAGGCGCGGCGCGCGGGTGTTCCGTGCCCTCCTCGCTGTGCGTGAACGCCTAGCGGCCACGGGCTGCCCGTGGGCGCTGCGTCGTCATCGTGCTCAGGAAGCTGGGGAAGGGAAGAGAGGAGACACTGGGGCTGAAAATAAAATAACCATGCCCCAGGCATGATGCAGGATGGCAGCACAGCTGTTGTCCCAGCCGCCTGGGAGACAGACAGCAGGACTTTGGGAGCCCGGGAGTTAGACGCCAGCCTGAACGTGGCAAGACTGAATCTCAAATTTTAAAAAAAAATTTTTTTTTTCAAATTCCTAGGACATTTCTAACGTCCTATCTGATGGACTCTTTATTGCTTATTTCTTCATACAAGGTTCTAAATAGGTTATCCTGCCCACCGCCTCACCTGATCGCTGCATTCAGATGTTCTTGCTCGGTGCTGGCGCGAGGCAGGAATGGGGGCCTCCTCCCCCGGGGGCCGCCCCGAAGCGCCGGCGCTGTTAGTTCCCGTAAATCTCTCTCTATTCCTGTCCGTTGTATATATATTCACTGCTATTTTTGTCCTAAGAGCCTACAGGACTCAGACTGTGATATCTTAATGACACACAGCCCTTTGTGAACAGAAATGAAAAGGCTGGCGTGAGGTATTAAAGCCGCGGCCTTGGCCGTACTTACCAGAATGTCTCCATCTGACTCACAGGTAGGCGGGCACCTTCAGCACTTCGACTCTTTGCATCGTGTCATCGAGCCCTCATTTTGAGAATGAAGTTGAGGTCTAGGACCACTCTTCGCGGTCAAGTTGGGACTCAACATTAGATGTCCCTGACTCAGCCAGTACTTTCTCCCCTATTCCATGACAAGCCCCCCCCCCCACACACACACGTGCACACCCATAAACACACATGCACTTATGCATACATGCACACCTTTTTAAAAATGTACCTTCCTGGAATCAGGGCTGTGATCTCTAAGCAGAATTTCTACAAACTTGATTCCTGTGTGCTCCAGGCAGAGAGAATTCAAAACCAGTCCTTTCCCAGCACAACGGAGGGTGTGGTGCCCGCTCGCAGCACGACACCGCAGGTAGTGCTGCCCCGTGAAGGCAGGGCCAGAGGGCACTTCCCACCACCCACCCAGCACCACGCCGTCCCGGGGACTGGGCCCCGTGGAGGTTTCACAGGTGCATTTTAACAGGTGGATGAAGGCAGTGGGCATGTTGGATGGTCCTTAGAGGAAAAGAGTGCGGGAAGCTTCCTGCTGGTGCGGAGGCTCAGACGTGTGGAAGAGCATTTCTGTGGGGTCCTCTTCATAAAGAACTCATTTCCCCCGACACCAGAGAGTGCCCAACACAGGCTGAGATTCAGGGCAAGAGGCCACAGATAGGATCCTGGATATCGATCCCTTGTCAAGTGTGTACACTGAGAATAGTGTCTCCCGTCCTGGGCACTGCCTCCGCCTTCTGCCGATTACTTCCCTCGCTCAGCAGAAGCTTCTGCATGTGCGGAATCTCAGTTGCCTCCTTCTGCTTCTCTTTCCTATGCTTTGTGATTGTGTCATAGGAAACATGGATGTGCAATATCTGTATTGTATGCTGACTTGTCTTCCCTCGGATATGTGCCCAGGAGTGGGGCAGCAGGTCATACGCTCATTCTATTCTTGTTTCTCGAGGAGCCGCCATACTGATTTCCACAGTGGCTGCACTGGTTCACAGCCCACCATTGGTAAATACGGGCTCTTCTCGGGAGTACCCCACATCCTCTCCAGAATGTGCTCTTGTGTTCTGACGGGGATGAGAAGGACTCTTGTTGTTTTGATTTTCATTTCCCTGTGGCGAAGGAAATTGAATATTTCTTCATGTATTTAGTGGACATCTGTACTTTTTTTTGAGAACTGTTCATTTGGCCATTTATTAATTGAATTACTTTTCTTTTGGTGTTGATAATTTTCTGCCCACTTTAAACATGCTGCATCTTAATCCCTTGTCCGATGAATAGCTGGAAAATATTTTTCCCCATTCTGTAGATGGCTCTATTGTAATCATTGTTTCCTTTGATATACAGAAGCTTCATCATTTTTTTTTTTTTGCCAATCCTGGGGCTTGAACTCAGGGCCTGAGCACTGTCCCTGGCTTCTTTCTGCTCAAGGCTAGCACTGTGCCACTTGAACCACAGTGCCACTTCTGGCTTTTTCTATATATGTGGTGCTGAGGAATTGAACCCAGGGCTTCGTGTATGCGAGGCAAGCACTTTACCACTAGGCCATATTCCCAACTCCGATGCAATCTTTTGTTGTTGTTATTTTTGTTGTACTGGGGCTTGAACTCATGTTCACTTGAGCAGTGCCCCAGTATTTTTGCTTTTTTGTAGATCATGTATTGCATTCTTGCTCTGGGCTGCTGCAGACTGTAATCCTCCTCCTTTTTCCTATCTAGTAGCTGAGATTACAGGCATGTGCCACCACGTAAGCTGTAGGAATCCTATTGGTTGACTCTGCTGTTAGCTTCATGTTTTCCTTGCTTGCAGGAGTTTTATAGTTTCAGCTCTTGCATTAATGCATTTGGTTCATTTAAAACTGATGGTTGTATGGATTGTGACATGGGGATCTAGGTTGATAGATATCAAGTTTCCTGACACCATTTGTTGAAAAGGCCATCTTTTTTCCAATGTATGTCTTTGACACCCCTGCTGAAAAATCAAATGACTTTCTGTGGTCTGACTTCTGAGTCTTTTGACTTCTGAGGTTGACTTCTGAGTCTTTTGTTCTTTCTGTGGTCTCCATACCTCTTTTGGTGCCAACACCATGCTGTTTTGGTTACTATAGCTCTGTAGTAAAATCTGAATTCAGTGTTGTGATACCCTTAGCATTGTTGGTTGGTGCATGGCTCAAAAGGTTGACTAGAAAGCCCGAGGTCCTGGATTTAAAACCTAGTACCACAGGGAGAAAATAAGTATATTGTTTCACTCTCCATCTGTAGTTTCTCTCTTTTCTTAGAGGTCTAGTTTTAGTCCATTATGGCCTGATAAAATACAGAAAGTTATTTCAGTTTTTCTGAGACCTGGTTTATGTTCTAAAATGTGGTTGATTTTAGAGGATGTACCAGGGCTGATGAGAAGAATGCATTTTAGGTAGAATATTCTGTGGCTGTTAACTTAAGTCCATTTGGTCTGTGGTATTGTTTAATTGTGAAGTTTATTATTTTTGGTCTGGACAACATGTCTCTTGGTAAGAGTTGGGTGCTGAAGTCACCCACTATTATGATGTTGTGCTTCTTTGTCCAGGAATGTTTTATGAAATGGGGTAGGCTGACATTTGATGCATTTATGTTTAAAATTGTTACATCCTCCTGGTGGATTGTTCCCTTTGTCCAAGCATACGTCCTCCTGCCTGCTTTCTGGTGTCATTGGCTTGGATTATCTTTTTCCATCCTTTCATTTTAAGCCTGTGTTTTCTTTGCCAGTGAGGTTCATCTCTTGTAGGTAACAAAGGGTTGGGTCTTATTTTTGTAATCAGTCTGTGTCTTCTGGTCAGAGAATTTAGATCTTTAGCATTCAGTTCTTCTTTTTTTATTTTGTTGCCAGTCCTGGGGCTTGGACTCAGGGCCTGGGCACTGTCCCTGGCTTCTTTTTGCTCAAGGCCAGCGCTCTACCTTTTGAGCCACAGTGCCACTTCAAGCTGTTGATGTTTATGTGGTGCTGAGGATTCGAACCCAGGGCTTCGTGCGTGCAAGGCAAACACTCTTACCACTAAGCCATATTTCCAGCCCAGCATTCAGTTATTCTTGAAAGGTATACCATTTCTGCCCTTTCATTATTTTGTTTTGCTTAGTGGTGTTGGGGAGTGAAAATAAATAAAATGATACCGATGTTTTCCATCCAAATTAATAGGCAAATGAATTCTATTCGTGGACCCTCAAAGGTCTTGGAGGAGCCCCTCTCCCCAAGATTAGGAAGCCTATTTTGTGTGTGCTTGGCTAGCAACTCCATGCCATGGAATATTGGAAGGGGAAGAGGAAGTAGAGGGCAGATAGTTTTCTTTAATAAAAGGTAAGACCTGTGAGGTGCTCACACCCCTCCAGCCAACAGACAGTCACGGGGGTGGGGGGATGGGGGAGCACATGGATGTGAGGCAGGCTAGGAAATGTCGACTCTAGTCTGGCAGCTGTGGGCCGCACTGGTAGAAAACTGGATAGTTCTATCAGTCAAAAGAATGACTAGCTGGCACCAGTGGCTCATCACGCCTGTCATCCTAGCTACTCAGGAGGCTGAGGTCTGAGGATTGCGGTTTGAAGCAAGCATGGGCAGGAAAGCCTATGAGACTCTCGTCTCCAAACACTACTCCGAAAAAGCCCAAAGTGTCTCTGTGGCTCACGTGGTAGCACGCTAGCCTTGAGCACCACGAGGCTCAGGAACGGTGCCCAGGCCCTGAGTTCAAGCACCAGGACTGACAAAACTATATTTATCTCTGCCATTGCTTGGTTCATCAAAACAAAATTTTTTTTTCAAACATGCTCTTTACTCTCAAGTGCTTTGTACACCTTCGGGACTAAAGCTGGTATCAATAGAAAAGGCTCATTAGCTGTGAACAGGCCCCCGCCAGAGTCCCAGCCCCTGAGGGACACACTGTGTTGGATGGCATATGGCATGTCTGAGAGAATGTCCCCCAGTCTGTACCTGTGCCACCAGTGCCCGGCAGCATTAACTTGTTAACACAGAGCCGGCCTTCTGGTGAGCGTCCAAAATGTGCTTATTCCTTCTGAAAGTGAACTCAGTGCCAGGATCTGCACTTGCAGGGCTCAGCGTGCAAGGGGTATGACCCGTTCCGATGGCCAGTGCTCTGTGTGTGAGTGTGAAAGTGGGAGACAGGCTTTCTCCAAATAAACAGGGCCCTTGAACACATGCCCTTTAAAGTTTAAAATAACAAGCCCTTGGATTGTACAGGCCTTCAACTTTCTCGGAGTGCTTTAAGTACCTTTTTTCATAAAACGCTCAGGCCATAGGTTGTTGGGGGGTGGTTTTTTTTTCCCCCCTTCTTCTTTCCAACTTAGTTAAGTAAATAAGCAGTTATGACACAGTTCCACATGGCCTGCAGCTTTTAGCTTGTAAATGTAGGGTTTGAACAGCAGTACCTACAGGCCAACGTGGTTTGCTTCTGCTGACAGGACGCAGACAGTGCTGTTCCAAACCCAGAGAGAAGTTAAAGGGCCAGGCTGGGCCTCCTGGACAGCCAGCTGCAACCACGGAGACGAAGACGTTTTCCTGATGTAGCACGACTGTTGCCTTTTTCTTTGTGTGACCAGCGTGTGCACTGAGCAGCAGACCCCAGGGTCTCCATAGCCCCTCAAAGCCCCCACAGACTCCTTGCGCATACCGTGCCATAGCTGACACATTTTTTGCATTTTATGAGCCTTACTAATGGCCTTAAAATAAGTGACACTGTAAGGTTTGCTGAATTATGGGTGATTTTTATTTAGTCACAGACCACAGTTGTTCTGTGCCTTTGCTTTTGGCAACCCTCCCTCCCCCCACCCCGCCCCAATCCACCTCTAATTTAAAAATGTGATTCACTAGGAAAATATGATTGCATTAATCGGATTCATTTGAGAGCCAACTTTTCAGGAACCCATCTATTTCTGTAAAGCGAGAGCCGTGTGTAAATGTCCTGTTTGGTGCCAGCCCCCAGCTTTTCTCTGACTCAGTTGCTCCAGTGGTCTTTCAGTTGTCTCCCCATAAATCAAGCAGCTCTGCCTGTGAGGATTACTTACCGGGCCTTGTGATTCTTCCCAGGGTTCTGATAGCGATCGCGGGGTGCTATAAATAGGCTAGGATTCACCACTGGCTATTTTTATAACCAGGGCTTTCTAAGTTGATTTCTCTGAACCCAGCCGATTTCTTCCCAGCAGCTTCTGCTCTTTTCCTCCACATGGAGAAGCTTTTTTCTTTTCCTGCCTGCCTGTCTGTCTTTCTCCTCCTCCCCCCACACCCCGCCAGCTGGTGTCTGCAGAAATTAGAAGGAAGGTGAGTGCCTAGGGGAGTTCCGAGGAATCATATATCTTCACCCCTTTGGGTATCGTCTTTCTCCCATCCGCCCTGGAAATGGCGTGCACCCCGCCCCTCGGGCGGCGGCGGCGGGATCTGAGGGGCCGGGGCGGCCCTGTTTGAAATAGACATTGCTCCAGCTCCCAGTCTGGACAATCTAGCTTCAGATCTGAAGGCGAGACTCACAGCCTCTCCTCCCCTTTGTCTTTGTCAGTGTGCCCCTGCCCCAGGTGAAAAACAACTTCTAAGTGGAGTTACAGCCCCTGCGGCTTGACCCCCCCTAAGGCAAGGCCCCCTGGAAGCTCTCACCTTCCCACCCAGCCTGGCTGGCTCCACGCTCTCCCCCCACCGCCCCCCCCCCCCAAATCACGGAGCGGCTCCCGGGAGGGGCCCCGCTCCTGGGAGGGGCCCTTCCTTCAAAACTTTTCCCAGGTTTTCTTGCTGAAAACAGCACATTCTCTGTAGGAAACCAGCTGATTCTGCTCTCTTTTTCACCTTGTGTTTTCTGACCACACTGTCCTTGGCAGTCAGACTCCCCCTCTGCTTGGGGGGAGAACTGATAGCGTGAAGTGTAAACGTTTACCTTGGCCAGCGTCTGCCCCTTGCAGCCCTTGCTCTCTGGGTGGCTGCCAGCGGCTCTGGCGTCACCCACCCCTCCGTCTTGGGTGTCTCCCTAACTCGACACCCAGCTTGTTTTCCATTGTCCGCTCACCTCTACCGCCCCTGACTACCACCGAGCTTCCTCGCCTCCTGCATCAGCCCTGGAAGGAAAGGAGACCTTTCTAGACTCTGAGTCACCCCACCTCCTCCGCCCCCATGGCCCCCGAGTCAGAGCTGTCGCCTGGCCAAGGGCACCACAGAACCCAGTCTCACACCTCCTGTGATCCAGCATCTGGGAGACAAAAGCGGGGGTGGGGTGGGGGGGGGAACCTCTGAGTTTCAGGCCAGCCTGGGCTTACACAGAAAGACCCTGTCTCAGAAAAGAAAAAACAGGTCACCAGCCCCGTGGGTCCTGAGCTTCGGTTCTACCCCACCCAGGACTGCCCTCCATCCCAGAGGAAGTAAATGAGAGAGTAGGCACAGAGCTAGCAGCAGCAGCAGGAGTGGAGGAGAGTAGCTGCAGTTTTGTTTTTTTTTGGGGGGGGGCGTCCACTGTATAGCAGGCACTGGGCTTCAGGTAACCACCTCCTGTAAGCCCACAGCTACTCTAATGTGTTAGTGAGCCTGCTGTGTGGATAAGGAAAGTCAGGCTAAAAAGATGAAGTGGCCAATGCCAGTGGCCAGATCATGGTTCCAAGCCAGCCCAGGCAGAAAAGTCCCCATGAGACTCTTATAAGACTCCAGTTAAGGGGCTGGGAATATGGCCTCGTGGTAGAGTACTTGTCTTGCATACATGAAGCCCTGGGTCCGATTCCTCAGCACCACATAAACAGAAAAGGCCAGATGTGGCACTGTGGCTCAAATGGTAGTGTGTTACCCTTGAGCAAAAAGAAGCCAGGCTAGAACTTATAGGCACAGGAAGGAACTTCCTGAATAGAGTCCCAGGGGCACAACAAATAGGGGAACGACTCGACAAATGGGACTACTACAAATTAAAAAGTTTCTGCACAGCTAAGGACATAGCCACCAAAATAGAAAGACAGCCAACGATATGGGAAAGGATATTTACCAGCACAGCAACAGACAAAGGCCTGGCATCTGTCATCTACAGAGAACTAAAAAAACTAAGCCCCTCCAAGCCCAATAAACATATTAGGAAATGGGCAAAGGAGCTAAAGAGAGACTTTACAAGAGAAGATATAAAAATGGCAAAGAAACACATGAGGAAATGCTCAATGTCCCTGGTAGTAAAGGAAATGCAAATAAAAACAACCCTGAGATACCACCTCACCCCAGTTAGAATGGCCTATACTCTGAACTAATGCTGGAGGGGGTGTGGGGAAAGAGGAACCCTTCTCCATTGTTGGTGGGAGTGCAAATTAGTACAACCACTTTGGAGAACAGTATGGAGGTTTCTCAAAAAGCTCAATATAGACCTACCCTATGACCCAGCCATACCACTCCTAGGCATCTATCCTAAACAGCAAACCCCAAGATATCAAAAAGACATTTGTACTTCCATGTTTATCACGGCATAATTCACAATAGCCAAAATATGGAAACAACCCAGATGCCCCTTCACAGACGAATGGATCCAAAAAATATGGTACTTATACACAATGGAATACTACATAGCGATTAGGAATGGTGAAATATTGTTATTCGCAGGGAAATGGTCAGAACTTGAACAAATAATGTTGAGCGAGACAAGCCTAGAACACAGAAAACAAAGGGGCATGATCTCCCTGATATATGACTGTTAACAAAGGGAGACGGAGAGACAGTAGAGACCAAGTCTGTGAAACAAAAACTGCTTGTCAAATAGTATTCCCCACAGGATTGGGGCAGCGACCCAACAGTATGTAACTAAAACCAAACAATTACTCAACATATAAAGGTCAAAAATTGACCTCTTGGGAATACAATAGCTCAAAAACTAGGTATGTACGTTCATATAAGACTACTGTCGACATATGGTCTAATATGGACATTATATTTAAAGCCCTAGGCGAACTTTCTTGGGCGTGGCCACGTGGCTACTGTATATGTTCTTGATACATTGTATATTGTATATATGGCTACCTGACCTAGAGAAGAGATAGAAAAACAGGACGTAAGATATCACAAGAAATGTACACACTGCCCTACTATGTAACTGTACCCTTTTTGCACAACACCTTGTCAAAAAATTTGTGTTCAATTAATAAACAAATAAAATAAAAAAAGCCAGGGACAGTGCAGTGCTCAGGCCCTGAGTCCAAACCCCAGGACTGGCAAAAAAAAAAAAAAAAAAAAAAAAAAACACCCAAAAAACACTCAAAAACCTGAAGCAACACTGTGGCTCAAGTATTAGAGCACTAACCTTGAGCACCAAGAGACTCAGGGACAGTGCCCAGGCCCACAGTTCAAGCCCCATTGTGACTAAAAAAGGGAGGGAAGGAGGGAGGGAAGCAGGAAGGGAGGAAGGAAGTTATGAAGGAAGGTGTAATGGGGTACCCCCAAGGGAGGGGACCACAATGTAATGGGGTCCGAGGGTGGGGGATCCCCATCCCTCCAAGTGTTCACCACTCAGAGACAGTCTCAAGTAAAAAGATGGATTTATTGGGGAAGTAAAGCGTATACTGACCGGCCAGGGTGCAGCCCAGACTCAGGAGCTGGGACTGCGCAGCCCAGGCCATGCTCGGGGTCGGGTTATAAAGGCCAATACCACATGGTCAAGCTTGCCACACACAAGTGGCCAATGAGGTTACAACACTTACAGAGCATGCCAAGGTCACACGCAGGTGGCCAATGAGGTTACAACACTTACAGAGCATGCCAGGTCACACGCAGGTGGCCAATGGAGTCACAGTCTGTGTCATAGCAACTGTTAGAACCAACCTATCATTCTAGTTAGACTTGGCGCACGGATTTGGCGGGGCTCACATGATGCAGGTGGATTCGCCTACTCACAAGAGGGCACAGGTTTAACTTTGAACGTTCCTTGAACCTTCCACGCCTCAGGTGGTCAAGCAGTTTACACAATCTTATCACAGAGAAGGGGAACTTCCCTGGATAAGGCGGGGGAGATCTTAGTGAAGATGGAGTCAGCTTCTGCTCTCTTTAGTCTGAGATGGAGTCAATCTGACACCCCTCAACAGCCCATGATGGTGCTGGCCAGATCTGACCTCTGTATTACAGAAGGAAGATGGATGGATTGGCCCCAGTGTGGGGACAGTGTGGGACTACAGCTGTGATTCTGGCCAGTAGGACTTGAAAGCTCATGTTCTCATCTGTGAAGGCAATGATTTTCCTCCCCACGGCAGGATTAGCAGGACAGATGTCATTCCCTTTGAGTTGCAGTTCATTACTTCCCATTTTACTGTCCATTTGGGGGCCAGCAAGCAGTTTCCTGTGCTCACGAGATTGCACACTGGGACCGGGAGACTCACGCTGGACTGTGTGTTCAGGAAATGCCCGCAGTCTTGTTTCTCCAGGGCTCCCATCCCCAGCACTGACGGCTCCATCCGTCGGTAGCCAGGAAGTGCCTGCTGTCTTTCTCTCCCTGTGGTCTGTGATGGCCTAGTGTTCTTAGGGCATTTTTATTGGCTCTGCTTTTGAAAGGCCTCCAGGCAGGTATGAGCTAATCAAGAGCACACTGCTAGCCACAAGGAGATCTAGAAATAAGTCTTGACTGCCCTGTAAGTCACCTGCAAGCATTTTTGTCTCCCTGGAGAGCACATCACTGAATAGGATTTGAGAAGGAGGGGTGAGGTAGGCTGTGAGAGCCTTCTGGGAGAGAAGAATTCATCTGACACCAGCAGATACCGGGTCGGGGAGGAAAGAGTGCTCCTAACAAGAGAAACAGCGAGTCTGTTTTGGTCACGGCTTTCCAGTGATAGGAGGCGGAAGTCACTTTAATTCAGGAAAAGGCACATCGTCAACAGGCAGGGGCAACACAGCCCTGCAATCCTAGCTACTTGGGAGGCCGAGAGCAAGGAGATAGCAGTACAAAGCCATACCCGGCAGAAAGTTCTTGAGAACATGGGTGCTGTGGTTGTCCTCCTGGATGACTGTAAGGAGCGGGGCTCCAGGCCAGTCCTGGAGGCTGGGTGTGCTGGCTTGTGCCGGTTCACCCCAGCCACAACAGCAAGCCCCAAATGTGTGGAGCGCAGTCCGGGCGTGTGCCCGGGCAGCAAGCAAGACCCTGTCTCAAAAATAACTTGTGCCATGTGAGAGGCCGAGGGAGGTTAGGAAGACTGAGGTTCCAAGCCGGCTGGATTCTAAAATCCCAAGACTCCACATCTCAGCATGAAGATAGAACTATTTACAAATGAATGGTTTTTCCTCGGCATGTGGGGTCAAGCCTTTTGTTCAAAGGGCTGGGTGGAGTGAGGGAGTTGTCTCCCCTGGTTGGGGATCGTCTTCACAGGAGAAGTGTCAAACAAAAAGAATGGCATGGAACCATGGCAGGTCGCCCCTGGCCGCCAGAAGCCCAAAGCCTCCTCCGCGGAGGGTCGTGGGGGAGGCCTTGAGGAGCGGGCTGTGGGGGTGGGGGAGGAGGAAGCCTGGCTCAGAGCCCCTCCCCCACTTCCCATTT
The DNA here is from genome assembly GCF_023159225.1 of Perognathus longimembris pacificus. Lineage (NCBI taxonomy): Eukaryota > Metazoa > Chordata > Mammalia > Rodentia > Heteromyidae > Perognathus > Perognathus longimembris. Next base: position 68,868,513 of record NC_063170.1, read on the forward strand.
GAAATCTCTAATCTAGTTCCTGCGCGGGTGTTTCCCAAGCACTCCCTTTGTGCCAACCAGTGTGTTAGGTGCTGGAGACTCTGAGACTTAAAAACAAACAAACCCATCGCCAGTTCACCAAGATGATATCTACATAACAGATAAGCACTCTAGCAGAAAAAGGAAGGAAGAGAAGGTCAACCTCACAGGCCACCAGGGACAAGCAAGATAGTGCATTCAGGAGATACTATCATGTGCCTTTTAAAGGCCCAGCTCCAAAGCTGACAGCACCAAATGCTGGCCAAAACGTGGAGCAAAAGGAGCTCTGGTCACTGCTGGTGGTGGTGTGGAACAGTGCAGCCCCTTTGGAAAGCATATCTTGCTAAAGTAAATACACTAACTATACCGTGACTACACTAAGTATATGCTATGGCGCAGCAGTTGGGCTCCTTGGAGTTTACGCAAATGAGGCGAAACCGGCCCTCCGTGGCTACAGCAGGTTCTTCATGGTTCCCAACATATAGAACAACCGAGGTGCTACTGCAGGGCTAGGAATGTAGCTGCTCCCCAGCACCAAAGTGAAATCTATGGGTGTCCTTGAACAGGTGAACGGATACACCATGGCCCATCCACACAATGGAATATTCTGGGATGGGGTGGGGGCAGGACCTATCAATCTGTGAAAAGCTAAAGAGAGACTTTAGGTGTGTTTTACTCAAGTCAAAGAGGCCCCATGAAGTCAGAAAAGGTTATAGATCAGTCCAACCCTACAACATTCTGGAAAAGGCAAAATTATAGAGGCAGTGAAAGGATCTGTGCTTGCCAGGGGCATGCAGGGACGGAGGGAGGAGGCAGCGGAGGCAGAGTTTTTGGGGAACCTAATTTAAACAAGAAAAGGCTGTGGAGAGCCTGGATGGCCAGGCCTCTGGAGCTGGGGGGCACCCAGCTCCTTACTCTCCCAGAGGCAACTGGAGGGCCCTGGCCAGCCAGAGGGCACCCCTGAGGTGTGGCAGGAAACACCCAGAAAGACAGAGAAAGCGGGAAGCACGTTCATTCTAAGCCACAGAAAAGACGACGTGTGGAAAGAGGCGAGGAGGGAAGAGAAGCCACGTGTGACTCGAACACAGCTGAGCCAAGGGGCACGGCAAGGCTGAGGCCCAGCTGGTGCTGCCACCCTCGACGCCACCAAGGACAGGAAAGCGGCGTCGGGAGGGCCTCGCGGGACAGGGCGCCTAGCACAGGGCGGACCGGGAGACGCTGCATGGGCCGGGCAGGCCTGGCCTTCTTGAGAAACCCTGGCCCCATCGCTGACCAGGACCTGGGAACTGTTAGATTCTCAATGAGCATTTGAACGCCTTCCCGTTTCCACAGTGGCCCATACCCAGCTGACAGCCAAGCTTGTTGAACATAAATGAAATGAGCCCAAAAGCCACTCTACTTAATTAAGAGAGCAGCCTTCACTGGACTTTGAATAATTGTTCATTGAGATATGGAATTTAAAGTGCCAAAGATGAGTAACAGAAACAACCGTGACTTTTCTTGACTCCATGTTTCTCACTTGGAAAATTAAAACAACAACAACTCTTGGTTATAAGATTTCTTCCCAGCTCTCCAATTCTGATATAATAAGGAAAAAAAAAAGTCATAACGATTAGTTTATCTGTCTTAGGGAGGGTAAGGGAAGGCACAGAAATGGAAGGACAAAGGGTGAACAAATGTTGCAGTGGTACTTACTGGACACCATATGGAAAATGAACTATACAACTTATGAGTGGGGACCAGAGGGAAAAACTGAGCGGGAGGGGCAGTTAACACTGTTCGAAAAGGAATATACTGGGGCTGGGAATGTGGCTTAGTGGCAAGAGTGCTTGCCTAGCATGCATGAAGCCCTGGGTTCGATTCCTCAGCACCACATAAACAGTAAAAGCCGGAAGTGGCACTATGGCTCAAGAGGTAGAGTGCTAGCCTTGAGCAAAAAGAAGCCAGGGACAGTGCTCAGGCCCTGAGTTCAAGCCCCAGAACTGGCAACAACAACAACAAAAAAGGAATATACTCATCACCTGACATATAGCTGTAATTCTTCTGTACATCACCTCTACAGTAAAAATAAAAATGCATTTTTTTTAAAGATTAGAAAGCAGTCCCACAGAGTAGGAAAGACACTAGAACTTATAGGCACAAGAAGGAACTTCCTGAATAGAGTCCCAGGGGCACAACAAATAAGGGAAAGACAACAAATGGGACTACTACAAATTAAAAAGTTTCTGCACAGCTAAGGTCATAGCCACCAAAATAGAAAGACAGCCAACGATATGGGAAAGGATATTTACCAGCACAGCAACAGACAAAGGCCTGATATCTGTCATCTACAGAGAACTCAAAAAACTAAGCCCCTCCAAGCCCAATAAACCTATTAGGAAATGGGCAAAGGAGCTAAAGAGAGACTTCACAAGAGAAGATATAAAAATGGCAAAGAAACACATGAGGAAATGCTCAACATCCCTGCTAGTAACGGAAATGCAAATAAAAACAACCCTGAGATACCACCTCACCCCAGTTAGAATGGCCTATACTCTGAACTCAGGAAACAACAAATGCTGGAGGGGCTGTGGGGAAAGAGGAACCCTTCTCCATTGTTGGTGGGAGTGCAAATTAGTACAACCACTTTGGAGAACAGTATGGAGGTTTCTCAAAAAGTTCAATATAGACCTACCCTATGACCCAGCCATACCACTCCTAGGCATCTATCCTAAACAGCAAACCCCAAGATATCAAAAAGACATTTGTACTTCCATGTTTATCGCGGTACAATTCACAATAGCCAAAATATGGAAACAACCCAGATGCCCCTCCACAGACGAATGGATCCAAAAACTATGGTACTTATACACAATGGAATACTACATAGCGATTAGGAATGGTGAAATATTGTTATTCGCAGGGAAATGGTCAGAACTCAAACAAATAATGTTGAGACAAGCCTAGAACACAGAAAACAAAGGGGCATGATCTCCCTGATATATGACTGTTAACAAAGGGAGACGGAGAGACAGTAGAGACCAAGTCTGTGAATACTATATATGTTCTTGATACATTGTATATTGCATATGTGTCTACCTGACCTAGACAAGGGATGGAAAAGCAGGTCGTAAGATATCACAAGAAATGTACACACTGCCCTACTAAGTAACTTCACCCTCTTTGCACAACACCTTGTAAAAAAATTTATGTTCAATTAATAAAAAAATAAATTAATTAAAAAAAAAAAAGATTTCTTCACAGAGCCAGGCACTGTAGTAGTGTGGAGCACGGATCTTAGTACCACAGTGTTCAGACAGGACAGCATAGTACTTCAGGAATTCAAGACTCCGAAGCCTGAGGAAAGGGACAGTCTGTAACAGAGACTTCACAGGGGTCTACAGGTCAAAAATAGCCATGTGCAAATGTGAGGAAGGATCAAGGATGGGGAGCTGTTAGATCAGGATTGTCTGGGAAATGGGGTACTGCAGTGGGCACAAGCTTTTACTCAGCTAGGGTTTACATCAATGTATTCTTTACTATATGACTTTTTCCTTAATCTTAGCAGTGCAGAAGACACTAAGGCCAATGGCTGCCCTGCTGAGATGATGTGAGAGAAAGGGTCTGTGTTCATATGAGGTCAGTCTTGGTAATGAATGTCTGTGCACATCAGTCCAATGCAAATGTGCTCAGAGTGCTTAGCATCTGCTAGCACACAATGGAAAATGTACTCAGGACCAAGTAGCTGAAGGATTCATGGATCCTAGCATGTGAGAGCTTGCAGCTGCAGCCTCTTAAAATATGTAAGTTCAGCAGGGCACCAGTAGCTCACGCCTGTAATCCTAGCTACTCTGGAGGCTGAGATCTGAGATCAGAGCCAGTCTAGGTAGGGAAGTCCCTAAAAAAAAAAAAAAAAAAAAGAAAAGAAAAAGAAAGCAGTCCCACTACATGATGTGGCTTGGGCCGCAGTGACTCACGCCTGTAATCCCAGCAGCAACTGTCTTTCATCCCCAACCACATGAGGGAGCGCAAGTAGGACAACTGGAGCCCTGGCCAGCCTGGGCACAAAGCAAGACTCTACCTGGAAAATAACGTGTTTAAAAGGGGTTGGAAGTATGGTTCACCCGGTTAGAGTGTCCGCCTGATGAGCAGGAAGCCCTGGGTTCAATCCTCAGCACTGCAAAAGCAGCACCACTTATGTGAATACACACACAGGACAACACTGTCAATTACAGAGCATCCAACATATTTCCCCCACCCCCGCCCCCCAGACTCACATTTTCTTTACTTTTTACTGCTACCAGGGCCTGAATTTAGAGCCTCAAGCTCACTTAGTTGGTACTCTGCCACTTGATCTATGCCCCAGCTCTGGCATTTTGCTGGTTAATTGGAGATGGAGTCTTGTGGGCTTTTCTGCCGGAGCTAGCTTCAAACCATAATCCTCCAGCTCTCGGCTTCCTAAGTAGATAGGATTACAGGTATGAGCCAACAATGTCCGGCGCAGAATTTTTATGTTGAAATCAAACTTGCTAGCTTTCCCAGAGTACAGATCTTCTGACCAGTAAGCCTTGTTTTATTTTAAAATGCTTGAAAGTCTGACATTGTCTTTAGATTAAAAAGCAAAGGAAATGAAGTTTTGTGTTTACAGCTACCACACTGAAACATGAACACCCACCTTGCGTGTGTGTCTGTCAAGGCACCAGGATCAGTTGCGGCCCGCACTGTCCGCAGGCCAGGGTCTCAGACCCATGGCTTCCGTGGTGGGAGGAGGTCTCACGTGACCTCACCCCAGGCAGGTCCCAGCTAGCAGCTGTTCCTGTACTATCTCAGACATCTTCCACCCGAGCTGCCTTCGCCTCCCTCCCACCCCTGCTGGAGGATGGCAGGGTGTGTCTTCTGGACTTTGCATATTGGACAAGGCTCCTAGGACCGCAGAAGCGGTGAGTGAGGAGAGTCAGCTGGCAGTACCCACCGAGTGCTGGACTTGGACATGCAGGTTCACGTCACCTTCCCTGGACCCTGTGTACAGGGGACCTGTGATACTGGGGTCCCGTGATACAGGGGGAGTGAGGCTTAGAGAAATGTAGTCACCCTCCCCACAGTCACTCAGCAGAGCTGAGATGGGAGCCTGGCTCCATCCGGCCTCGCCCCATCCCAGCTCCATTAGCTACTCCGACCCAGTGGGTGGGTGGTTGACCCTGGCTAGCTGTGCTTTGGTGGCGGTGTTGTTGCAGCGGAAGGTCTGACAGGCCACGCTTCTTCCTTTTGTTTATTGGTTTGAGTCCAGAGGGACGTGTTAAGGTAAAGTCGTAATCCACATAAAGCTCTGGGCTTACAGCTTGGCAGCGTGAGCTTGCTATTAACCAGAAGCTGCCACGTGTGCTAATGGCAGCGGCCGTGCCAGGCGCAGAGCCCCAGGACCGGGGACTGCAGGGGCGCAGAGCCCCACGGACAGCATGGTCAGAACGAGGACGCCAGCCACTGACCACAGCAAACAAGCAGGTGGGACCGGGGCCTGTTCCCCTGCCCCGGGCAGCCTCTGTGCCAGCCGAGCGGACTTGGTCAGAGCTGGGCTCCCTGAGCTTGGGAGCCATGCATTCATGGTTCTTCTTGGGAGAAGTTTCCTGTCCTCTGCCTGGGAATGCTCCCGGGCGGGTGAAGTCACTAGATCAGGGACGGTCACGTCTCCTCGCTGGAGTGGCAAGCGCCCTGACGCTGAGAGCCACGGCGGTGCGAATCTTGTCTCTGTGCACCCTCCTTCCTTAGGACTGAAGTGATTTGGAGTACCCCTGTGTGTGTGAGCAGAGGCTGGTGGTGTATTGAACTTACTGACAGGGGGCCCCGGAGACACCCCTCCTCAAAGCTGCGGAGCTCGGAACAAGAGACGCAGACTTCATCAGTCATGAAGTCTCCACTCCTCAGGCTCATTCATACCCAACAGGTGCGTCAAGTTTAAAAGCCTGTGTGTGGGCTGGGAATGTGGCCTAGCGGCAGAGTGCTTGCCTAGCATGCGTGAAGCCCTGGGTTCGATTCCTCAGCACCACATACACAGAAAAGGCCAGAAGTGGCACTATGGTTCAAGTGGTAGAGTGCTAGCCTTGAGCAAACAGAAACCAGGGACAGTGCGACTCTCAGCACTGTCCCGTGCAGGCCTTGTCCGGGGACAGCTGGGTATGCCTGTAGGCAGAGGAGCGGCAGGGCCGGTGGGGCTCAGAGGTGGGAGAAGTAGGGTCCGCGCCACCTCCACGCAGGGAGCCCTGCATGGCCACCTGCCACCGAGAGGACCGCTGGGCTTTGCCAGCCAAAGTTCACTTTGTAACCTTGGGGTGGTCGCGCCCCACAGGACCTCTGCTTGCTCCATGCAGCTAGTGTGGAAAAGCCAAGGCCACACAGAGCAGGGGACAAGGGGGCGCCTGGGAAGGCTGGGGAGCCCTCCCTTCCCCCCCCCCCCCCGCCCCGCAGCCTGCAGCCCTCTGCGTGCCCACACTCGTGTGGGAAACGCTGGGGTTGAAAGCTGACTTGAAAGAACTGCCTGGATCGCTCCAAGTATGGAGCCCCAGGCCAAAACAGACAAGACCAGCTTTTACAGCCTCAGTTCAAAGCAGCTGGAGACTTTGTTTTCGTCTCACTGATCTCTCCCTCAGAAGGGACCCCCAATCTCTCCACCTTTCTGACTGCCCCTTCCTCGCGGAGTCCAGGCCCACAGTTCACTGGGAGCCCAGGAAGTGAGGGACCGCCCCCGGCCCCCAGTGGTGAAAGATAAGCCCATTTGGCTGTGCTCACCTCCCAAACCATGACATGACAGAGAAAGCCAGAAGTGCCACCCACGGTGGAAGAGCTACTCCGTGTTCCTCAGGAAGGCGGAAGAACTGGAGTAACGAGTCGACGGTCTGTTTGGGATGCTTGTCATAAACACCAGGGTGTACATTCGCCATCCTCCTGGCCTCTGAAAGATCACTAGAAACATAGCCCATTACCAGCGAGCAGACGTTTAAACCAGTGCCACGGAAGCAAGCCTCACTTTCCCCAGCTTCTTCAGGTTTTAGTGTGAAATTTAAGGACACTCTACGCAAATCTCCTATTACCTGTGCCCTGAAAAGTAGACACAAGGCGCCCCTTTCTCCTCTGTAGCCTGAGGGATTAAGTCAGTCAAGGGAAATTCACAATAAGTCCTTTCTGTGGACTTGTAACATTCTTATTTGCTTGTTATAGTGGCCTGTTTCCTGTTGGTTCAGTTTTGGTAAATCAAATGCATCTAGAAATTGATCAATTTTTTTTCTTAGATTTTCCAGTTTATTTAACTGTAGCTGTTCAAATATTTATTTGTGATCACCTGGATTTCATTGGTATTTGTTGTGATGTCCCTTCTTTAATTTCTCGTTTTACTAATTTGGGTCTTCCCTCCTACTTTTAGTTAGATCCTCTAGGAGTTTATCAATCTTATCTATTTTTTTTAAAAAAAACAGGTTTTTGTTTCAGTGATTTTTGTGTGTAGTTTTTTGTTTAGTGTCAATTTTATTAACTTCTTTTATCATTTTTATTACTCTCTAATTTTGGAGTTGGCTGGTTCTTATTTTTCTAGGAGCTCTCAATGCCTCATAGGGTTGTTTGCGATCTCTGTGGTTTTGATGGGAGTCATGGCTATGGGTTCCAATCCACACCACCTTTGATGGAACCCCAAGCTCTGGTCAGTTATGTTTTCATTTTCACTAGATTCTAGGAACCTCTTCATTTCTCCTGTTAATGCTTCAGGGACCACATTCTGCTACTCAGTCTCCATGTCCTTAAGTATTTTCTGTATGCTTTGTTCCATGTTGGATTCTAGTTTAATTCCATTATGGTTTGATAAAATGCAGGAAGTTATTTAAGTTTTCTTTGTATTTTCCAAGATTTCCTTTATGTCCTGAAATACAACCTAGTTTGGAAAAAGTTCCACGGGATGCTGACAGAAAAATGTGACTTAGGCAGCTACTGGGTAAAATATTATCTAGATATCAAATTTATTATTGGAGTATCATTTAATTCTGAGATTTTTTTTTGTCAGTCATGGGGCTTGAACTCGGGGCCTGGGTGCTATCTCTGAGCTCCTTTTGCTCAAGGCTAGCACTCTACCACTTTGAGCCACAGCACCACTTCTGGTTTTTGGTGGTTAATTGGAAATAAAAGTCTCACAGACATTCCTACCTGGGCTGGCTTTGAGCCATGATCCTCAGATCTCAGCCTCCTGAGTAGCTAGGATTGCAGGCGTGAGCCACCAGTGTCCAACTTAGTTCTGAGATTTCTTTGCCTTTTGTTTTGTTTTTAATTTAGATGGTCCATCCTTTGGTAAAGGTGGACATTGAAACCTCCCAGTATTATGGTGATAGGGTCAGTATGTAGTTTTAAGTCCAAAAGCATTTGTTTACTGAACTTGGGTGCACCAATATTTGGCTTATGTATGTTTGTAACATTTAACTTCTTCTGGATGGACTTTTACTTATATGAATTAGTCTTGTTTGTCTCTTTTGACTAATTTTAGTTACAACTCTTGTTTGTTACATACAACTACTCCTATTTTTTGGGGATCCACTTACTTGGAAATTTTTTCCCCATCCTTTATGCTATATTTATCTTTGTTGTGAGATGTGTTTCTTGTAGACAACAAATGGTTGGGTTTTTGTTTTGTAATTCAACTTAACATTCTGTGTTTCCTGATTAGAGCTTTGAGATTATTATTCAGTGTTAATACTGAAAAAGTATGACATGTTTGTCATCTCTTTGGTTGTTGTGAATTTTATCTCCTATTTCTCCATTGATACTTTATTTCATCTAGTAGAATGTATTCTTTCCCCGTGCTTCCCTGTTTTTGTAGAGTTTCAAACGTCTTCTGCAGTGCTGGTTTTATGGGCATGAATTTCTTTAGCTTCTGCTTATCATGAGAGCTTTTCATTTCTCCCTCAATTATAAAGGATATCTTTGCTGGATACACCAATGTGGCAATTATTATCTTTCAGGGCTTGTTGGATTTATGTCCTTCCGTTCCTCCCTTGCATTTAGAGTTTATGTTGGGAAGTCTGCTATTATTCTAATCAGACTGCCACTTCTCCTTTGCAGCTTTCAATTTTTTTTGTTGTTGTTGAGTGTTGTAACTATAATATGCCTAGGAGTATTTCTTCTCTGATCATGCCTGTATAACAGTGTTCCGTGAGCCTCCTCCACCTTGATTATCCTTTGTCAGGACTAGGGAGATTTTTTTCTCATTATTTTAGTGAATGTTATCTATGCTGTCTCTTTGTATTTCTTCTCCTTTTCTGTACCCACAATTCATAAATTTGGATTATTTTGAGGCTGTCTTAGAAGTCTTGCACATTCCATTCATGGTGTTAGATTTTTCTATGTCCTCAATTGGTTTGATTCCTTTGGTTTATCTTCAGTCTCTAATATTGTATTTTCAACTTGTCTATTCTGATATTTAGTAGGCATTTAACTGAATTTTTATGTGACTATTCAGCTTTTTGCTGTAAGAATTCAATTTTTTCAAGATTTTTACTTAAATATTTTGCATTTTTAAAATTTTTATTCAGCTGTTTCCTTGAATTTTCTTTGAGCTCAGTTGTTTGTATCTTTGAATTCCTCCAACTGATTATGTCTCCTCTCTTCATTTCATGGCTCCTTCTTGTCACTGTTTTTTTTTTTAATTCATTGTTTGAAATTTCTTTCTATTGATTATAACTGAAGTCATTTATTGTGAGCTTGTTGGCTTTTGAAGGAGATATGCTGCTGTGTTCATGTTGGTGATTTCTTGGAGATTAGTTAATATTGGATAATTGGTGGGTTACTAGATTGGAGGGGTGTGGCTCAGTATTCTAACGTTCAGTTTCAGTGCACAAGGCACTATGCAGACCTCTTCTCCATTTAGGGTGATGAGGAATCCTAGCTACAAGAGCTAGGGTAGGGCTGGGAATGTTGCTTAGTGGTAGAGTGCTTGCCTTGCATGCATGAAGCCCTGGGTTCGATCCTTCAGTACCACCTAAACAGAAAAGGCTGGAAGTGGCACTGTCTCTCAAGTAGCAGAGTGCTAGCCTTGAGCAAAAAGAAGCCAGGGACAGTGCTCAGGCCCTAAGTTCAAGCCACAGGACTGGCCAAAAATAAAAAAGAAAGAAAAGAAAAGAAAAAGAGCTAGGATAATGGATAAATAGCCACCTAGTGTTTGTAACAATCCTTAATGAAGACCAGAACTGCTGGCTATCTTTGGATGACTATGGAAGCAAAGATGAATCTTTATGATCTGTAATGGAGCCCAGTTTCCCTTTCCCCTGCTTGGGACTTCTTGCTGTTCTTCTGTTTGAGTATATTTTTTAATTGTGACTGTAAATTTGATGTATAGCCGCATAAGTCAGGTAACAAGTACATTTTGTTTTGACAATGTCACCGTTGGTTGGTTTGATTCATCTCTGTTGTTTTCTCTCTTCCTGTTCCCTGCTTCATGGTCCTTGATTCTCTTCTTACCTTTCTTTCTTCAGAAACTAATCACTTCTAGTTGCCAGAATGTTCTCATTCATGGAGTGAACATGGCAGATTCCTCTGATCTGATCTTTTCCCCCATCTCTTTGTCTTTTATGGTGCTGGGGGGTCGGCCTCGGGGCCTTGCACATGCCCCCCAAGTGTTCCCCCACCAAGCTGCGCACCCAGCAGAGCTTATTTTACAATATAAAGACATGCTCATAGACAACAGGAGATCATGTTAGACGCCTGCTTTTGTGATGGAACGGGGGCGGGCGGGGGGGGGGGGGGGGGGATGAGAGGCATGTGGTGCCTGGCTTTGTTGGTCTGCCATTGCAGGGACTGGCGTGCGGTCACTTCCAGGAGGGAGACTCCTGGATACTCAGAGGCGGATGACCTTGCCGTTTTCAGGGCCAGCCTCACAAGTCGTTAAAACCAGGGACCCGCTGTTTCTTTCCATGTGAGTCTCCCCTGGCAGTCCTGTCCTGAGTCCCAGCCATGGTGGTTGAGTGGCAGGAGTGCCCCTTGGCACCTTTCTTGGTGGGGGGGGGGACAGAGCAGGAGGAGTGGAGGAGTTTGAGTGTGGATCCAGGGAGCCTCAGGTGGCTGTAAGCTGGTCAGTCACTTGTGCCACCTGAGCCCTTTCACAGCCCCGCTACCCTCACCACGCCCCAGGTTTACCACCCTTTCCCTACGGGAAGCCAGGAAACCTCCCTCTTCCTCTGCCTGTGCACTGGGAATCCCAGGTGGGCTGAGGTGGGTGTCTTTCCTGGAAGCAGGGGCCCATGGCTCTCATGCGGAGGCCCCAGGACCCGTGGCACGAGGGTGGTGGGAACGGTGTGACGAGCACAGCTGTGTGGTAGGATCTCTGCCTCCGCGGACCTGACGAAGCCAGCCATCTGCGTGGAGAAGCAAACGTGTCTCAGAGCGGCTCCCGGCGGGAGCGGGCCCTGCATGCGGTGGCACGCTCACTCTCCCGGTCCTGGCAGAGAAAGCCCCACCTGCCTTGCGCATGCGCGGGCCTGCTGCCGCCCAGCACGGTGCTGGGCCCTGTTCCGTGGGGAATTTCCCAATTTCCACCCTCGTGGGCTACATCGTGGCACAGCAGGAACCTCTGGGACCCTTTTGTTGTTCGTGAAAGACAGATGCTCAGTGCAGAAGCAATGGTTTGCTTAGTGAAAAGAGAAATGAAGACCCCAGTTTCTTCTCCGCCTGTGCCCCGGCCTGGCCTCATGGTGAAATGTGCCCTATTTCCGGGAGCTCTGCTTCCCCGCCTTGTGCTCCCTCCAGAAGCTTCCTTTCTACCGGTCTCCTTGGTGATTCTTCCTGTTGGTTTAGCTGTTGCAAGGCTAGGGTGCAGCTCCGTGGTAGAGTGACACACGGGCCCCTGACAAAGACAAAGAGAAGAGAAGCAAGGCCTCCCTTCCTCCTCGGGTGTGTGAGGGCCTCCTCCCCCCAGCCCTGGGGGTTGGCCGGGGCTCCAGGCCGCGGGGCCGTGGGGAAGCCTTGCAGTTGCTCCCCAGCTCGTGGGTTGTGGAGTTGAGATCCAGGCCGGGTTGTCCTGTCCACGGGCCTGAGGGGTGGGCCAAGCCCCGTCCTCAGCGGTGAGGCTCCCACCGGTTCCTGTGGACCCAGCCCCGTGTTCACCGCCTCCGAGGGCCTCACGTGCGTGTCAGCCTCCACAGGCTCAAGGGAGCAGCGCGTGGCCTCCAGGAAACCGTCCTGACGGCACGGGGAGCTGACCGTGGTCATGGCCGGGAACGCGTACGTAGCGACCCGGTTCACTCTGCTAAGCACCGCCCCGCACCCTTCCCCAGAACCACCCGAGACTAACGGGCCGCACGGCCAAGGAGCCGCAAGCCAGTGCCCCGCCGCCCCCGGCGCTCGGATGGGTGTGTGTGTCTCACAGGGCGAGGAGAAAACGTGCACAGTGAGGTTCCGTGCGAGGAGGCTTGCTCTTTCAGTTGCTCGTTAAACAAGCACTTACTGAGCGTGGTTTATTGGCTTACGCATGACTTGGGAGTTTCCAAGCATACATTGGAGCTGAGCTCCGTGTGATGCAGTCATAGGGAGGGGAGGCGGCATGGGGGGGGGGGGGCAGGACCAGCTCCGTGTCCTAGGAGAGAGAGGCAGGTGGAACCAGCCACTAGTCAAGACCAGAGGCCTTTCTCCCGAGCGGTGGAGGGAGCATCTCGCCATCCCCCGGGTCAGGACAGGCCCAGAGAGCGTTCGTAGCCGCGCCTGAGGCGGCCAGTCACGGGGAAGGGTCCTTGACCATGGAGGAGGCCTGAGCGCCGTCCCCGGGGCCCGCTGGAGTGCCAGCTCACCTGCAGGGCCGCCCCGAGGGGAGAGGAACCGGAATCGGCTGGCCAGAGCCTGAGAGGGAGGGCAAAGCTCTGAGAGCCGTCTGGCCTCTAGGGGGCCCGCTTGGCAGGAGCTATCTGGGGGTGGCAGAGCGGTTGGACCCTCGTCCCCATCCCTGGCTGCCTTTCACCACCACCGAGAGTGTTCGTTTAAACTCAGCAAGACCCGGGCCAACAGACTGAAGGGAAATGAGCCGAGTAGTTATTTATATCGTAAACCTCCTCCGGAGTGGAGGGCTGCCAGTCCCGCTTGCGCTCACTTAGGAAGAAGGATCCAGAACATTTGCAGGAGGATTCTGAAGAGGAGCCCCTGGGTGAGCTTGTTTTCCGTTCCTCTCCTGTCTGGTCTGATGTTGCTCAGAACACGGGCTTCGTGTGCCCCCCTCCCGGGGTGGGCTGGGTGACAGGAAGCCCCCGTTCCGCACAGCCGGACGCCCAGACACACATGAAAGCAGAGGCCTCTCCGCGGCTGACCGGAGGCCGTCGTTGAGCCCGCGCTGGAGAAGGAACACGCAGGCCTGATGGTTTTAAAGATGTTATTTCTTGAAGCCACAGTTGCGCTTTGTTCCTCACCAAAACACGGCCCTGCGAGCTCCGGGCCTGCCGTCCATCAACCCAGCGGAGAGAAGAAGGCAGCGAAGACGCCGCAGGCAGGCCGAACACTACGAGGGGAAGAACTACCCTTCCTCTGCTCACTCCTGAAACGGTGCACACTTTCAAGTGAAGCCTGTGTAAAGGCTCGGAGCTCACCCTACTGGGGCCCAGGGGAGCCCTGCCTCGCCCCGGAGCCGCCCACCGCCCACCGCCCTCCCGCACGCCCCGGCTCGTCCCTCCCTCCTGCCTCCGCCGGCCGCTCCTTCACCGGCAGGTCCGTGGCGGTCCCGCAGCCTTCTTCCTGGATGCCCCGCTTGGGGCGCCCCTTGACGTCAGGGCGGCGTTTCTCCTGGAACACCCCATTCCCCGGGCACGGGCGCAGCGCATCCGCCGAGCCCAGCCTCTGCCCCCCTCCCCCCCCCCCCCCCCGCTCGGCCCCCACCCCCACCCCGTGCCTGTCCGTGGAGCTGGCTGTCGTGGGAAACCTGTTTCCTCCCCTTAGACGAGAGACTTCAGAGGGGAAAGCTGTCCCCCCGCCGTCCACCCTTTCTCCCCGCTGCCCCCCGCAGTGTGCTGGTCCTGGAGGCGGGGCCCGCTTGTTCCCGCGTGGTGCCTTGCCCCCCCCCCAGCAGGCGCACCCGGGGCTCGCGCAGTGGCCTGCGATCCTGGCAGCTCCCTGAGGTCCCTTGTCAGCCCCGGGCCAGGAGCCTGTGCCGCGCAGGAGCCTCCCTGCCAGCTTCCCAGGCTGGCAGCCGGGGAGGCAGTGCGGCGGCGGGGGGGGGAGGCAGTGCGGCGGGGGGGGGGGGAGGCAGTACGGGGGGCAGTGCGGCGGGGGGAGGCAGTGCGGCGGGGGGGAGGCAGTACGGGGGGGGCAGTGCGGCGCGGGGAGGCAGTGCAGTGGTGGAGGAGGCAGTGCAGGGGGTGGCAATGCGGCGCGGGGAGGCAGTACAGCGGGGGGGGGGGCAGTGCGGCGGCTGGGGAGGCAGTGCAGCAGCTGGAAGGGCAGTGCGGCAGCAGGAAGGGCAGTGCGGCGACCTGGGGCGCAGGCCCCTCCGAGGGGAGCGTGGCAGCGATCTGTGGGGGGGCAGCCTCAGGAAGCGGCGCCCCGCCTGTGCTGCGGCCCTCGAGCGCAGGGCTCTCAAGGCTCGCTGTCCAGGGCGCGTGGGATCCTGCGGGGCCCTCCCTCCCTGCGCGGTGGGGGGGCTGCTTCCGCCCCTTCCTTTAAAATTCCCACAGAGCCCAGGAAAAGCGAGGCCCCGACGCCCGCCGTCCGCAGCAGGGCAACGCCAGTTCCGTGCGGCAGAGGGGCGCGCCTGGCCATGCGGCCACCGGGGGAGCCGGACGGCGGGGCAGAGGGACTGCCGGGCGTGCACGCAGCCCGGGCGGGGCACGCCGCCAGCCACACGTGTGCCTGTGAGCCTGTGTGCCCGTCAGCCGTGTGCCCGTGAGCCCGTGAGCCGTCAGCCGTGTGCCTGTGAGCCTGTGTGCCGTGTGCCCGTGAGCCGTGAGCCCGTGAGCCGTGTGCCTGTCAGCCGTGAGCCGTGTGCCTGTCAGCCGTGAGCCCGTGTGCCGTGTGCCCGTGAGCCGTGAGCCGTGTGCCTGTGAGCCTGTGAGCCTGTGTGCCGTGTGCCCGTGAGCCGTGAGCCCGTGAGCCGTGAGCCGTGTGCCCGTGAGCCATGTGCCCGTGAGCCCGTGTGCCCGTGTGCCCGTGAGCCCGTGTGCTGTGTGCCCGTGAGCCCGTGAGCCATGTGCCCGTGAGCCCGTGAGCCCGTGTGCTGTGTGCCCGTGAGCCGTCAGCCGTGAGCCCGTGAGCCATGTGCCTGTCAGCCGTGAGCCCGTGTGCCGTGTGCCCGTGAGCCGTGAGCCCGTGAGCCGTGTGCCTGTCAGCCGTGAGCCATGTGCCCGTGAGCCCGTGTGCTGTGTGCCCGTGAGCCCGTGAGCCGTGTGCCTATGCCCATAACCCCGGCCTCTGAGGACGCTGAGGCAGGAAGATGGCGCGAGCCTGGGGGGCTGTGGGGGGCTGTGGGAGCCGCCCCAGCACCAGGGCCTGCGCGCTGACGGCCACGGGGCCACGGGGGCCGCGGCCTCGGTGTCGCCACAAGACACACACCGCCTTGGCTCCTCCTTTCATTTTCTTCTCTTTCTTCTTTTCCAGTCCTGGGCCTTGGACTCGGGGCCTGAGCGCTGTCCCTGGCTTCTTCCCGCTCAAGGCTAGCACTCTGCCACCTGAGCCACAGCGCCACTTCTGGCTTTTTCTGTGTATGTGGTGCTGAGGAATCGAACCCAGGGCTTCATGCATGCTAGGCAAGCGCTCTACCCCTAGGCCACACTCCCAGCCCAGCAGCCATTGGAAGGAAGGTGCAGGGTTGGCACCAGAGGCTCGTGCCTGCCACCCCAGCTGCTTGGGCAGCGGAGACTGGGATGGGCGCCGTTTGCCGCCGGCCAGTTGCTCGGCAGGGCGCCGGTGTGGCCGTCCCTTCCCTCCTGAGGCTCCGTGTGCCACAGCTGACCTGCGGCCAAGCCGAAGGCCACACCAGCCCCCGGCCAGGGGCCACCAGCCATGGGGCCCGCGCCGCTGAGCGCTGCCGCAGCTGCCCTCCCCACCGTCCTGCCGGGCCGAGGACGCCAAGCGCCCCCTCTGCGACTCCCATGTCCACACTTCCTCCCTCCACTAGGGAGCGTTCAGCAAGCGCTGGGGTGGGCTCTGGGCTGGGGCAGGATGCCCAAGAAGGGCAAGGAAGCGCGGGGGGAGGACCGGAGCATGCGCAGAGCTGGGGGAGAGGAGGAGGCCGATCCAGGGCCAAGTCAAGGAAGGACGCTCGAGGAGAGGGGGGCCGGCAGGGGGTCCCCAAGCCTGAGGACGGGGAGGCAGAAGCTGCCCTGGCTGCTGCTGGTCAGGGCCGGCTGTGGGTGGAAAGCTTGGAGAGTCAGCAGGGCAAGGCTCAGAGGACGGACGGGCGGACACACGGAGGGAGCCGGAGTTCCAGGCTTCAGGGCCGGCATGGCGGTGCTGCCTGGGGCCTGGGCAGGAGCGGCGGGGTCAGAGACCCCCCCCCCAGCACGGGGGGCGGGGGTCACTGTAAGCCCGGAGCCCTACCTGCCCTCCAGGGGGGTCTGTCCCCGGCATCTTCCTCTCCTTCCCTGAGGGCACACTGCGATAGTGCTGTTAGGACCCCCGGGGTATAAGCACCAGGGCCGGTGCGGGAGGTCCTGGGGGAGGAATCTCTGAACCCCACGAGTGCCTCGGGAGGAAATGGAGACCCCTCAGGGTCAGTGAGGGGCTGCTGTGCCCCTAAGAGGCCTTCATTTTTTCCCCCCAGATTCTGCACTGTTTGGGGGGGCCCAAGCCAGTGTCCTGGGGCCTCCTCAGGCCGGGCCCGGCCCCTCCCGGTGCAGGGGGTGGGGGGGGTGGCCCGGAGCTCCGGGTACCTCCTCCCACGCGCTCACCAAGCGTGTGCTGCCTAAAGTGTTTACGCTTACCAAATGAGCGCTCTTAGGACACACACGGGGTAATTGCGGTGTTGATGGAGGGACCTCAGCGTGGGGCGGCCCCCGGCAGTGTGGGCCAGAAGCCGCTCCGGGGGTGTCTGCTCGGGTGCGTCTGGTCAGGCGCGCCTCGGCGGATCCTTTCGAGGCTGCAGGGCCCCGGGCCCCGCCCTCCCTGCGACCCCGCGCCTGCCCACCTCTGCGGTGGGGTTTGCTGGGGGTTTGGGCCCAGCCTCTGGCCAAGAGGGCGGGGCCCCTGCGGGCCCCACCCACGGCCTGGGGCGGGGCTGCCGCCGTGGGGATCCGCTGATTGGCTGCAAGAGCGGGGCCCACGACGAGCCCGAGGAGATGCCCGGCCTGCCCGGTGCGGCCTCGACGCCCGCCTTGGTGCCCACTGGCCGGGGCCTGCGTGGAGATGGAAGGGTGCGCGGGCGGGTCCCGCTCCCTCCGGCGGCCTCCACACCCTGCTCTCCCAGCCCAGCGGGCGGCCCTGTGCGCCCGGGCCCGACCTCCCCACCCACCCAGGCGGGCCCGGGCGCAGAGCCTCAGGGATGGCCTTCCGGTCGGCCCAGCGACCTTCTGTGGGGACGGGGCCACCTTCCCAGGGGAGCGGGAGAGAGCCGGGGCCCCCTGCACTCCCGCCTTCACTTCCGGCGGGGAAGGCGTCCTGGGCCGCTCTGCCCCTACTGGGGCGCAGGCTGGGCCATGACGACGGGCAGCAGCAGGCGGGGCGGGTGGTGGACACCCCGCCTGGCCGGGCTGGGCCTTCCTGGGCAGGCCCACCCTGCGGGGGAGGGGAGGCGCCCCCCCCCCCCCCCGTCATCCGCCCTGGGGTCTGGCTCCTTCTCAGGGTCCCCGTCCGCGGGCTGCGTGCTGACTGGGCTGTCCCTCCTTCTCCACACAGATCTGGGACATGAGCGACGACGAGACGGTGTGAGGCAGCCGCCCCCCCCCCCCCTCCGCGCAGGGTCGACCCCGCCCTGGCTGCCCGTCGGTGGAGCGAGCCGCGCCCGGGACCGGTGACGTGAGCCTGCAGCCTCCCTGAGCCCGGGCCCCGCCGCGCCCCCGCCGCGCCCCTGCAGGGCTGGGGTTCGACAATGACCGTTACTCCACGCGCAGCGAGTGGCCAGGCGCCCGCGACCCTTCCAGCCCGGCAGGGGGGCGTCCCGACGGCGCCCCGGTCCGCCGCCCTGCCCGGCCCCAGCACGGCTGCGGGGAGACCGCGGACGACCCCGCGACGAGCGTGACCCGCCCCCCCCCCCGCCCCCGCCACTCAGGACCCGAGAGCCACGGGCTGTGGTTTAAGAGCACTTTATTATTGTTCTTAAGGCTACTTTTAAGTACAAAAAAAAAAAAAAAAAAGATGGCTGCCAAACCTTTTTTTTTCTTCTTCTTCCAGGAAAAACAGGCCACAGAGCATGGTATAGTACACATTTACAGACTCGCACGCGGGGGGACGCGGGGGCTGCCCGCCCGCAGGGCCGCGCTGGGGGTCCGCTGCCCCCTCCCCACCCCACCCCCCGTCCCCGGCCCCTCGAGGGGGCGGCCTATCCCAGATAGGCCAGCGCACTCCCCCCCCCCCCCCGCGGGGCCGGGCGCACCATCGCGTGGCCTGCAGATCACAGACGGGCGGCTGTCCACGCGGGGGGGCCGCGTCCTCGCGGTCACTGTGCTCCCGCACGTTTACAGACGGCTACACACACACAAAAAAAGATCAACTTTTTTTTCCCCCCCCAAGCAACAACAAACAACAAAAAAAAAGAATGATTATGATAGGAAAGGGAAAAATTAAATAGCTACATATCATTAACAAATTAATTGTTCTTCAAAAAATACCTACAAATTTCTCTGTACATTCTTTACGCACAGCGTAACGATGGTCTTAAAGTCACCTATATAAAAAAGGGTTCTCGACAGGTTTCTTTTCCTACAGAAAATATAGGGGCCCGAATGCCAGCGCTTGGAAGCCCGAGGGGGGGGGGGGTGCGGGCCGGGCGGGGCCCCTCTGCGTTCTGAAGGCCTGGGCAGCCAGTGCCGGCTCCCCAGCCTCCCCCCGGGTCCGCACCGCTCCGTGGGGGGGGGGGGCCACGTCGGTCCCGCTCGACTCCGTGTCCTGGTTAGTAGCTATCGACACAGCAAGGTGAGTGAGTGCAGTCAGAACTGTGTAGTCAGGAATGTGAACTCGGGCCCGGAGGACGAGGTGCGTCCGCGCCCCGCCGGCGAGCCGCCGTCCCGGCGTCCGCGATGCGCCCGGGCCCCGGGTGCGGGACCCCGCGGCGGTGGACGGGGCGACGTCCGCGCAGCAGCGCCCCGCGAGCAGAGCGAGCGTCCCGCACACGACTGTGCCAGCAGCGCGTAGCGGGACGGGGCGTGGCCGCGCAGGGGGCGTGGCCGCGCAGGGGGCGTGGCGGCGCGGGGCGCTCCCCCCGCGGGCGGCCTCGGCAGCAGTCCCGCGTCCTCCGGCCGCCTCGGCGCTGGTCTGGGCCCGGCTGCCAGCCCCTGAAATCGACGGCGATCCCCGCAAGCTGCGCGCGCGCGCGGCCGCCCGTGGACGCCCCTCACGCACGCGCACGCACGCACGCGCGGCGGGCCGGCCCGGGGCGGTGTGGAGCCCCGGGGATTCTCAGCAGTTTGCCCTCGGAGGACGAGTCTCGCGGACGGCTGCCCGGCCAGCAGCCCCTGTCCCTCCACTAGTGCAAATCAGACACGACAGTTGCTCTTCAAGTATACACACGCACACGTACGCACGCACACACCGGCTGGATGGGACACGCGCTGGAAGCCGGGCCGCGCCCGGTCTGGAGAAGCGAGCGGGAGGAGCGGCGGGCGCCGCGGCCGGCCTGCGCCCGGGGCTCTTTGGTAACCGAGGGCAGGAAGCGAGGCCGCGGCATGAGATCGCCGCCCGCCGAGCGCCTTCCCGCCGCCGCGCCCGGAGGCCGGGGGCCCCGCGCGGCGAAACACCAAGCAAGTACGAACAACAGAACAGAACAGAACCCGCCCCCCCCCCCCCGCCCGCCCTCCCGGCCCCCACCTTTTTTTGTTTGTTTTTGTGTTTGAAGCACGGACTGTTCGAATCTCGGGCAAACCATGCAGCTCCCCGCGTCGCCGGAGGGGGGCGCCGCCCTCAGGACACCACGGACGGGGAGGGGCCGTGCCGAGCACGTGGGCCGAGGGGCTGGGCGGCGGGCCGCGGCGCGAGGCCGGCTCGGGGCTGCCGGACGCGCCGTCCTTGGCCGCCTTGATCTGCAGCCACGTGTCGCCCAGGGCTTTGGCGAAGTGGTCGTCCACGGAGCCCGTGATGGACACGGAGTTGGGCGCTGGCTCGGGCTCCTTGTAGTTCTTGCCCAGGCTCCGGCGGAAGTGCTCCTCCACAACGGGGGGTCGCAGCTGGCAGCGGGCTGCTGGGGGCGGGAGAGGGGGGGACCAGGGCCGGGGTCAGCGGGGTCCCGGGGCCGAGACCCGGCGCTGTCCCCCGCCGCACGGGCGAGGCGCCGGCCCGCGTGGCACTGGACACGGGTGTGCGGGGCGCCGGGCCCTTGGAGGGGTGGTGGGTGTTAGGCGGCGGGGCGGCGGGGGGCGCGGGCGGGGCACTCACCGCTGGCGGCCTCCGGTAGCTGGCGGTTCCCGCCGTGGCGCAGCCGCTGTGCGCGATCGGGCAGTGGGAGAGGTTGCAGTTGCGGGCGCCGGCGGGACGCGCAGGTGATCACCGAGGGCCGGTTCTGCGGGAGGGGGGCGGGGAGCTGGGAGGAGGGGAGGGCGGCGCGCCCCCCATCCCCTCCACACACACGCACCCCCCACTCCCACCCGCACCTCCTCCGCCCCCCCACCTCCTCCGCCCCCCCCCCCCCCCGCCGCCGGGTGCGGGCGCGCGTACCTGCTGCCGCTCGGCGGGCGTCAGGCCGGGCGAGAGGCCGGAGGCCGGGCGTCGCCGCCGCTCTTGGTGAGGGCGAGCGGCTGCTCGGCGAGGCCGGGCAGGGCGGCGTACAGGTGGCCGGCGTGCAGGCCGGCGGGGCAGGCGGGGGCCCCGGCGCGCTCCAGGGGGCTGCGGCTGCGCTCGCGGCCGCCCCGGCGGCAGTCTCCGTTCACCGCCGTCTTGCTCCTGAAACCCAGCGGGCGCTCAGCGGGGCTGCGGCCGCGCCCTCCCCCGGCTTCTCCCGCAGCGCCGCGCGAGCCCGCCCGGACCTGCCACGATGGCGGGATGGGGGTGTCCGGGCTCCCCCGCGGAGCTGCCCGGTCGCCCTCGGCAGACGCCCCGCGGACCTCAGGCCACGCAGCCCACGGGCCCTGGTGCCCCCTCGGGGAAGCGGCCACGCAGGGGCAGGGCCTGCGCTCCGAGGTCACCCGGGCCTGGCCGGGCGGCCCGCGTGTCCCGGGGGAGCGGCCTCCGCCCGGCGACAGCGACCCGAGACCGGCAGGAAATGCAGACCCGCGGTCAGACCGGGAGTGGCAGCCACGCCCGCCTCCGGGCAGCGGCTGCGGAGAGGCCCGTGGGTGTGTAAGGCACGGTACACCGGCGTCCTCGCCCACGCCCCTCCCCCAACGGTGACACCCCCGTGACACTACAATCCCAGCCCCCGTCCCGCGTGGGTCCGTGTCAGAGCTGCCTCTCCACAGGCTCACGCGCCTGCGTCTCTGAGCGCCCGTGTCCCCAGGGTGGACAGGGTCCCAGCACGGGACGCGGTGGCCGGTGGTCACCTCCAGGCCCGAGGGTGGGGGCCACACTTGCTCCCGCACGCCCTCGAAGCACAGGGAGCAGAACGCGGGTGCCTGGAGCCTGGGCGAGCCAGCCCCCTACCTTCCAGAACTGAGCCACGACCCCGCCTCAGCCGGGGGCCCCGGGGACAGGCCTGCGTGACGGTGGGCCCTCCCGATGCCACGGCCGAGGGGGGAGGGGAGCGGTGAGGCCGAGCCCTCGCGGCCCCCGAGGACACGCACAAACCCCCGGGGCCAGGCCTAACTCATCTTCCTCGGGGAGCGGGACTGACGCCCTGAGCCGCACCCCCAAAGCCGTGCAAACGTGCACGTGCGCTCTGAAGTCACAATCTGAGATTTAAGATTTAAAAACACTCGAATCAGAACAAAGTTGCAGGAAGTGACCTGACCCCAGGGGCCGGAGGGGCGGGACTGGCCTAGGGGGTGGGGGCCCCCACAGGAGAAGGGGGGGCGCTACAGGGTGGACCTGCGGCCAGCCACGCGGGGACCGCCCACAGCTCGGGCTCCTCGCTCCCGGGACCACCACGGGTGTGCGTGGCGGCGAGGAATGTGGGCGCGGGTGGGGAGTGTGGCCCCCGAGACTCGCAAGGCCACAGGCCACGTGGGGCTGCCCGCCCCCGCGGGGGCCACGGCCTGCATGGCGACCCTGGTGTCCCCCTGCGCCCTGACGGGAAGCCGCGTCCCCGCCTCCGCCCTAGGCGCCGCCCAAGGCGTGGGGCGCGGAGGGGGAGCCCCGCCCTCCCCCACCCGTCGCCCAGGACCTCCCCACTCGTGCCGGGGGTTAGGGGGGCACAGAGCTGCCGCGCCACGGAAGGAATGCCACGCGGGCCTGGCGGGCAGCCGGCCCTCCCCCCCCACGCTCTGCCCGCTGCCCCCATCGCGGCCGGGCGTCCTCCGGGCTCCGGGCGGGGTGGGAGCTCTGCCCCGCCTGCAGATTCTGCACCAGGCGCCCCGCTCCACGCCGCCCCCACCCCCACCCCGCCTGCGGCTTCCGCAAACCACGCGCCTGCGCCCCGGGCCGCGTCCGCCCAGCCGTGGGGCTCCGTCCATCAGCCCAGCTCGCGGCCCACCCGCGAGTGCCCTAAACCAACAGGAGAGACGCAAGCGCGCGGTGGAAACCAGTGGGGAGGGGGGCGTTTCTCAGCCCCCCCCCCACCAGCCAGTCCACAGCAACCGCATCCACGTGGGGGGGGGGGGGGGGGACGTGGGTGCTGCCGCGTCTCCCGAGCCCGGGAAGCCGTGGGGAAATGGCTCGGTCGAGGCAGAATCCGACTCCTCCTGGAGCTTACCGACCGGCCATCAGAGACGAAGAACAGACGTGGCGACCCATGTGAGCCGCGTGTGAAACCCCCCACACGCCCACGCCCCACGCCTGGAGAGCCGCAGGCACGCAGGGAAAGGTGGGTAAGGAAAAGGCGCACTCGCGCGCTCTCCCCCTCCCCCGCTCTGCAATACGGGGACTTGAACCCACGCAGCACCGGGCCTGTGCTAGCTGGAACCCCAGCTCGGAGCCGCACCCCGGGTCCTGGAAGTACAAAGGACAAAGCGAACGCGTGCTGGGCGCAGGTCGTCCGGGGCTTTCTAGAAGGCTTCTCTCTCAAAGGCGGGGCTCGGTGACAACCCCCCAGTCTGACAAATCGTCTGCCTTTCAGAAAGGAGGAGGACGGCCATGGCGGCGCCCGGCGCCCGCGTGCTCAGTCTGCTCGGCGGTGACAGCCGCGGGGGGGGGGGGCGAGGGCCTGACTAGACCGAGGCGCGTGCAAGACGGGGCACACGCAGAGCACACGCAGAGCACATGCGGGCCGAGGCGTGAGCAGCGCACGCTCCCCGGCGTGGAAACAAGTCTGAAAGTTTGTGACAGCGGATGAACCGCCCCCCCTCCCCCCGCCGCTAGACGGGATCTGTGGGTGAGTGCGCCCCGCGATTAATAATCAACAGAGGGGCCTCAACAGCAGACCCGCACAGGTGCTTGCACTGGAGGCCTGGGACCAGGGCGCTAGCGGGGCTGGGGCCTGGGAATGGGGTCTGGGGCAGGCTGGGGGGCCTGGGGCGCGGCTGGCTTTCTTCCCGGCCCCACCAGCCCCACCCTCCGGAGCCCACCTAACCCATCTCACCTGCAAATATGGGGGGAGGGGGTAGCAGAGTACAGGGGCACGTGGATTCTGAAGGAAAACAACCCAGCTCCTAACAGAGCCAAGGCCCAATTATGTCGGAGAAACTGAGCCAAACAATGTTTCCACCCGTGAGGGGTTTCAAAGGTTAGAAAAGCCCATTTTCTCGATGCACTCAGTGGCTTGGCTAGCTTAGAAGAAGGAAGAGGGTTCCACTGTCAGACTCGCTTCCAGAGTCCCCTGCTGCCTTTGCTCAGCTTTGACTCGGTTTCCCTGAAGGCCCGTTACGTCTTTTTCCTTCCCTCCCTCCCTCCCTCCCGCCCTCCCTCCGTGGCCCAGGCTGGCTTCCCACAGTGCTGGGATTCTGGGGTGAACGCAGCCTTCTCAGCGCCTCTCTGAGGCAGGGCAGGGGGAGGGAGGGAGGGAGGGAGGGAGGGAGGGAGGGAGGCGGGGGAGCGCGCGCCCTCCCTCCCCGCGTGGGTCCCCCCGGCGGTGCCGGCCGGGCAGGCGGACGCAGAGCGCGGATCCGAGATGGGCAGAGCGGCCGTGGCCAGCCGGGCACCCGGCGGCCATGGCGAGGCCTCTAACTGAGCTGCGGGGAGCCTGCGCGGGACTCTCCACACGAAGGGAGAGAAACGAGTGTGAGCGTGAGTGTGAGCGTGAGAGAGAGAGACCCACTAACCTGCGGAGCAGACGGAGCCCGAGCTCTGCCACACATCAGATGGAAGCGGGGCGGCCGCCCCGGGCTGGGCTGGGCACGGGGAGGAAGCCGCGCTCCTGCCAAGGCCCCGTGGCCTCTCCACGCTCGCCCCGGCCCCCGCCCCTCTCCGCGCTCACCCGCCCCGCTCCTCTCCGCGCCCGCCCCGCCCCGCCCCCTCTCCTCTCCTCGCCCCGCCCCCTCTCCGCGCCCCGCCCCGCCCCTCTCCACGCTCGCCGGCCCCGCCCCGCTCCTCTCCGCGCCCCGCCCCTCTCCGCGCCCCGCCCCCTTTCCGCGCCCCGCCCCGCCCCGCTCCTCTCCGCGCCCCGCCCCGCTCCTCTCCGCGCCCCGCCCCGCCCCGCCCCTCTCCGCGCCCTGCCCCATCCTCTCCGCGCCCCGCCCCACTCCTCTCCCCGCCCCGCCCCTCTCCTCGCCCCGCCCCGCCCCCTCTCCACGCTCGCCGGCCCCGCCCCGCTCCTCTCCGCGCCCCGCCCCTCTCCGCGCCCCGCCCCTCTCCCCGCCCCGCCCCGCCCCGCTCCTCTCCGCGCCCCGCCCCGCCCCGCTCCTCTCCGCGCCCCGCCCCGCCCCCGCCCCTCTCCGCGCCCTGCCCCATCCTCTCCGCGCCCCGCCCCACTCCTCTCCCCGCCCCGCCCCCCTCTCCTCTCCGCGCCCCGCCCCCGCCCCTCTCCACGCTCGCCGGCCCCGCCCCGCTCCTCTCCGCACCCCGCCCCTCTCCGCGCCCCGCCCCGCCCCTCTCCACGCTCGCCGGCCCCGCCCCGCTCCTCTCCGCGCCCCGCCCCTCTCCGCGCCCCGCCCCGCCCCGCTCCTCTCCGCGCCCCGCCCCGCCCCTCTCCGCGCCCTGCCCCCATCCTCTCCGCGCCCCGCCCCACTCCTCTCCGCGCCCCGCCCCTCTCCTCTCCCCGCCCCGCCCCTCTCCTCTCCGCGCCCCGCCCCGCCCCTCTCCACGCTCGCCGGCCCCGCCCCGCTCCTCTCCCCCGCCCCGCCCCCTCTCCTCTCCGCGCCCCGCCCCGCCCCTCTCCACAATCGCCGGCCCCGCCCCGCCCCTCTCCGCGCCCCGCCCCGCCCCTCTCCGCGCCCCGCCCGGCGCGGCTCGCCTGGCCCGCGTGACGGGCACAGGTGACCACGTCCCCGCACGCGGTTCCCACGGGAGCCGTCCTGACCGCGTGCGGGGCGCGCCGCGGGCTCCACCCTGACGGGAAGGCTCCCGCACATCCGGATTGGGGCCGTGGCCCGCACCGGGTCCCAGTGGCCTCCGCCAGGCGAGCGCGGGGCTGACCACGAGAAAGGGCGCTTCCGGCCCCGTCCCAACCTCCACACCGCAGGCTAGGTCACACAGCACACGCGGGACGCCCCCGCGCGGGGCAGAGGGCCCACGGGCTCCCCATGCGGGGCAGAGGGCCCACAGGACGCCCCCACGCGTGGCAGAGGGCCCACGGGCTCCCCACGCGGGGCAGAGGGCCCACGGGACGCCCCCACGCGGGGCAGAGGGCCCACGGGACGCCCCCACGCGTGGCAGAGGGCCCACGGGACGCCCCCACGCGGGGCAGAGGGCCCACGGGACGCCCCCACGCGGGGCAGAGGGCCCACGGGACGCCCCCCACGCGGGCAGAGGGCCCACGGGCTCCCCACGCGGGGCAGAGGGCCCACGGACGCCCCCCACGCGGGGCAGAGGGCCCACGGGACGCCCCCACGCGGGGCAGAGGGCCCACGGGCTCCCCACGCGGGGCAGAGGGCCCACGGGACGCCCCCGCGCGGGGCAGAGGGCCCACGGGACGCCCCCCACGCGGGGCAGAGGGCCCACGGGACGCCCCCCACGCGGGGCAGCCTCCGGATGTGGCTCCCGGCACCCGGCCAGCATGGCGGCAGCCAGCTTAGGACTGAGGCCGCTCCAGCAGGGGGAGGAGGCTCCGAGTTCAAGTCCAGCGTGAGGAAGGGGAAAGGCCTCGCTCCCTGAGAGCCCCCCGTGGGGGGTCGGGGTTCGGGGCTCTCACCCAGGGCAGCTCCCTGGCTCCCTCCCAATGTCCCTCTCGCGGTGAGCGGGCAGGAGGCCTGGCGTGGGTCGAGGCAGGGCTGAGAGACAAATCCTCATTCCACTCGAGCTCCGCTCCGGCGTCCGGTCCTTCCCTACCAGACACCCCACGGGTCCCCGGGCCGCTGTGGGAGCGCCCCGGCCCCGGAGCCGGGCCACGGAGCCGGGCCACGGAGCCCGCCCAGCGCGCGCCAGCCCCACCCCTGCCCACCGGGTGTGGCAGGAAGCCAGGAGTTCCGTCCTGTGCAATTCTCAGAGCGCACAGGAGGAAACCAAGGCACCCGCGCCCGCCTTCCACGTGTCTCGGCACTCAGAGCAAGCTCATTGGACGCGGAAGCTAGAGCCGCGCTGGTGGGTGAGGTGGCGCCCCACCCGCAATCCCAGCCGTGCACGAGGCAGAGGTCTGAGGACCGCAGTTCCACGTACACCGGAGAGGTGAAAGTGGAAAGGGAGGCGTGGCTGGGGGCAGTGGCTCGCGTTTACAATCCCAGGGGATCCAAGTTCAAGGCCGTCTCAGACAAAGCTACGTCTGCAAGACTCCTTCTCAACCAATGCCCTCGGCGTGGGGCACCTGCCTCTAGGACAATCCCCCCCCACACACACAGGAAGTTGTGCTGTCACAATGTTACGGTGTGACACAATGTAACACCGAGAGAACAAGTTACAGCGGCTGCAATCACATCGCTCCTGATATCAACAATGGCTCCTGGACCACGGCCTGTGTGTGGCCCGCTCCCTGGCCCCGCACCCCCGGGTCTGTGCGGGGCGGGCCGGTTCCCCGGGACACGGCTAACCCCCCCCCCCCCGCACCTTGGAGCCCGCCCCTCTGGCTCGCGGCCCACCGCTCTCCAACACAGACCCTCCCTCAGGAGCGTGGTCATTTTCTTTACTGACAAACAGTGGATTTTCATTATGTGTGACTAACACCCTTTATGAAGACAAAATGCAAAACAAAAACCAAAAAAAAAACCCCACGGTGCCTTCTCCTTCTAGGGGCGAAGAACATACAAGGACTTTTCTCCGGGAAAAAGGTGTGGGCCATGGACTACAGAGAACAAGTCCAGACACGAGGAGGAAAGGAGGGGACATGCAGGAAACACGGGACCACCATGCCCAGCAGGGACGGAAGCCCCCCGCGGGGGCCCGCCCGCACCCCACACGCCCGAGGCTGGGCACGCGGGGCGTGTTTGCAATCCCAACTGTGAGGGACGCAGAAACAGGCGGGGGGGCGGGCCGGGGCCGGCCCGTGCGTGCGCACGAGCGGGGAGCAGGCCTCCGCCTCGGGCTGGATCTGGGGGCGCGGGGCCCGCATTCCCACCCGGCGGGAGGCAGACTGGGTGGGTGGGGGGCCCACCTCGGAGGCCAGCCCGGGGGCCAGCAGAGAGGGCTGGAAGCATGGCTTCCGTGGCGGAATGCCTAGCTGGCAAAGGAGGGGCCCTGAGCTCGAACCCCAGCAATAACGACAAAAACGCCTGAGAGGACACATCTTACGATGCTTGTTTTTAACGGGGGAAGACGGCCTGGCCACGGCGAGGCTCGAGTCGTCAGCTCCGGCTTCTGCTTTCCTGAACTTTGTGCAGTGCTACCAATGTCAAGTTGCACACGGAGTTGCACGGTTCTCTCTCTCCTTTCTTCCCCTCCTCGGCTGGCGCGGGCTAGGCAGGTGCTCTACCCCCCGGGGACACCCCCCCCCCCCGCCCTAACCCTGCCTGCCCTGTGCCGGCCTTCACTCTCCACAGCGTCCCCGTGACCTCTCCCTCAAGGTCACACTCGTAAACCCCTGGAAGCTGAGGCCGCTGTCTGCCGCGTACTCACTCACTGCGGACTCAAACCACAGCGCGTGCCCGCAACATCCCATCTCCCTGCGGCCGTCACTGCCGCCTTCCAACGGGACCGCGCGGGCCGGGGCCCACGTCGAGCGGCTCGGCACCTGCCCGGCAAGCGTGCGGGCCCCGGCTTCAAGCTGCGGCTCCGCCGTTAATTAGAGAGCCGCCGGCAGCGCGACTCGCAATAAAAAGCAACGGCATCGGGCGCGCGGCGCGAGGTTCAACCCTCATGTTCGCACGGTCCACGTAGCTCGTGGACTGTCGTTCTGCAAATGCGGACACAGGGGGCGGGGGGTGACTTGAGTGTTGGGAGGAAGAGGGGAGGCGCTCAGGCGGAGGGGTGAGGGCACAGGCGGAGGGGTGAGGGCACAGGCGGAGGGGGTGAAGGGCAGAGGTGGGGGAAAGGCACGGGTGGAGGGGGTGAGGGCACAGGTGGAGAGGTGAAGGGCAGAGGTGGGGGAGGGGCAAAGGTGGAGGGGGGAAGGGCACAGGTGGAGAGGTGAAGGGCAGAGGTGGGGGAGGGGCAAAGGTGGAGGGGGGAAGGGCACAGGTGGAGAGGTAAAGGGCAGAGGTGGGGGAGGGCAAAGGTGGAGGGGGGAAGGGCACAGGTGGGGGAAGGGCACGGGTGGGGAGTCGCCCCTCCTCTTTGCCACAAAATAAAAGACACATCAGAGAAGCCCGGATGCCTCAGGTTTGGTTTGGGCAAAGAAGGGGCTGGGCTTCCAGCAATGAGAGAAGGAGCAAAGAGGGACAGGGCCGGGCAAGGCCTTGGTCCCAGGACATGGGGGGGGGGGGCGTGCCCGCAGAGGGAGCAGGCGCCCACACGGACACGCCAGGCCCTGCGGACCTCCCTTGCAACCCCGTTCAGGCTGCAGACGCGGAAGGTGAGGCCCAGCATGCCGGCACGGTGGCCGCCAGGCAGGGGTGCGGGAACCGGCGTGTGGCACTGAACCCCCCCGTACAGCTACGTAAGTCATAATACGAGTGATAACAGCAATGAGGGCGGCGGAGGAAGGACCCGCACCCAGGGCCTCCGGTGGCAAGGCAGGCTCTCCAACCAGTGCGTGGGGCCCGGGCAGCCATGGGCCACCTTCTCCCTCCCCCCCCCCCGGAACCTGCCCCGGTGCCCCTCCCGGCCCTCCCGCGCCTGGTTCTCCCGCCCAGTGCCCCCCCCACACCCCAGGGAGCCGGAGGGGCCCCCGCCCCCACCTCCCCTCCCCGAGGCCGGGCGCAGGGACTCACAGGTGCGGGCTGAAGATGCGGGTCATCTTGGAGACGCGGTCGCCGTCGCAGTCCAGGTCCTCGTCCCCCGGCTCGGCGCTCAGCTTCCGCTTGCTGGGGCTGATGGGGGGGCGGGCCCGTGCGGTGACCGCCCAGCGCCGACGCCACCGCCACCGGCTGCATTCGGGGCTCCGCCCGGAGAGCGGCTTCGCCTGCGCGAGAGACGGGGCGCTGTGGTCATCGGGGGAGGGGGGCGGGGCGGCCAGCCCCACCCCGGCTCCCCGACACCGCCAGCCCGCGGGGAAGCAGGAGGCAGAGACGTCCCGGGGCGGGGGCGCCCCGAGGTGGGAGGAAACGGGGAGAGGCGGGGGGGGGGGGGAGATGAGCAGCACATGCCGCCCGGAGGGGGGCGAGCCCGGAGCTGAGGGCTGCGAGTCCGCACAGAGACCCCCGCGCCAGCAAGTCCCACCCTCGGCGTGTTGTCGCCTAAAGGAACACGCGCGTGAAGGGGCCGGGGCCGGGCTCCATCGGCGGCGTGCCAGCCAAGGAGCAGGTTGAGAGCCACGAGCAGGGTTCAAAGCCAGCCCCAAGGCAAACCTGAGAGGCTCTCATCTCTCAATCAGTCAGCAAAAGGTCAGAAGTAGAGCTGTGTGTGGTTCAAGCGGTAGAGCACCAGCCTTGAGTGGAAAAGCTAAGGGACAGTGAGTTCAAGCCTCAAGATGGGAGGGGGAGGGGAGGGGAGGGGAGGGGAGGGAGGGAGGGAGGGAGGGAGGGAGGGAGGGAGGGACATGAACAGGTCATCTTTTCCTTAAAGTACTAAGAGATGTTATCTAATGAGAAATACACATTTTACTCTTGCAGTATATTAAACATGGCACACGTGTGTGTGTGTGTGTGTGTGTGTGTGTGTGTGAAGTTTTATCGTGTAACCTGCTCCTCTCCGATGCGGTGTCGGTGAAGGCCCCAGACACGCGGGGAGTGGGGGGCTGGGGGGCTGCCGTCTCCGGGCTGCCGGAAGGGGCTTGGCCCTGGGAGGCGGCTCGGCGGCTCATGAACTGAAGTCAGCGTGACCTTTGGTGACAATGACGGTTCTGTGCCTCGTGAAGCGCGCACAGCGGGGCTGACGCGCACCTGGGGGCGGCCCCCGCGCGTCTCGCGGACAACGGCCCCTTGTTGGGCAGCGCGGTGGTCTCGAGGCCGCGGCTGGCCTGGGGGCCGAGGTCGCCCGCGGGTTCCGGCCTCCCCCGCGGGCGGTGGCTCTGACGGCCGCTCGCGTCACCGCGGTGACCCCCACGGTGCTGCCAGGACACAGGGACGCGGGGCGGGCACGCGGCGGGCCACGCCGCCTCCAGATCCTGGCCCCGCGGCCGACTGGAACCTTCCATCTTAAATGAAACACCCCGAAACCCCCGCCCTGTGCTGGCCTGCGGCTCTCGGAAGGGCGGCGGGCCGGGGGCCTCGGCTTCCCAGCCAGAAGCTTCCACGCCGAGCGTCGGCCGCACGTGGGGCTCGCTGTGACCCCACCCCGTCCTGCAGCAACCCCAGTGCGTCTCCACACACGCACCCAACGACTGTGAACACTCACTGCCATGCTCACCACCAAGAGAAAGCGGCGAGCAGGTGCCCGCGCTCACCCAGCCACCCACAACGCTGAGGCCCGGAGGCCTGAGGGGCCGAGACACCTCCACAATAACCGGCAAAAAGCAAGACGGGAGCATGGCTCAAGGGGCAGACTGCCATCCGAGCAACCCCAGCACTACCCAGCAACTGTGGAAAGGGGGAGGGGGAGGAATAGAGAACGTATCCGTGCTGTGGCCCGGATGGACCTAGAACGTCGTGAACCAAGTAGAAGGAGGCAGACGCAGAGCACTATGGTCGGGTGGACCTAGAACCTTGTAACCAAAGTAGGAGGAGGCCGACAGGAGCCCGGGGGTGGCCTCGTGGGCTTCTGCTTAGGGGACAATGAAACTTGGTGCAGCTGGTGGCGGCGAAGGCCGCCCAACTGTTCTGGGCGAGCCGGCAGTACGGAAGCCATCGCGGCAGGTGTCCCCCCTTCCCAAGGCAGGAGTGTGCCCCACGCACGTGACGAGACTCCAACGCTATCCGTCCCCCGCCATCGCGCGTTGTGCTACAATACCATCACATCCCTTCCTCCCCTGAGCATTTCCACACCTGTTCACACACGAGAGCACACGACATAAACAAGCCTGCCACTAACAGCTAACCTATCCCAACTCATTTTCAGAAACACTTCCTGCCGGACGCGCTGGGACCTCGGCCTTCCCATTTTTGCCTTCTTTTCGTAGCTAGGAGGACAGGTGAGTACCACGGGGCCCAGCTTTCTCTGTCGAGACGGAGTCTCAGACTTTGTGGCCCGGGCTAGCCTGACCCATCTCAGCTTCCTACATAACAGGATGATAGGTGTGCAACACTGCGCCCAGCCCGGGGGCGGGGGGGAAGGGGGTCTCTTGAACCTTTCTGATGGGGCTGGCCTCAAACCACGATCCTCCTCATCTCAGCCTCCGAGTCAGCTAGAATCACCTGTGTGAGCCACCACACACCTCTGTCAAGGTGACGCACAGAGGTTACGGTGACATACACAAGGCAGTGAGTACGTTTCTTGTCAAACGTGTTACCTTTTCCCTCGTTGTTCCCCAGTTCACTTTGAAGGACGGATTTTTCTTTTCTTTTCACAAAAACCTCTATGCCACAGGGCTCCTGTCATCCTAGCTACTCAGGAGGCCGAGATGTGAGGATCGCTGTTCAAAGCCAGCCCGGGCAGGAAAGTCCATGCAGCTCTTATCTCCAATGAACCACCAGAAAACCAGAAGTGGCGCTGCGGCTCAAGTGGTGGAGCGCCAGCCTTGAGCTAAAGAGCCCGGGGACAGCGCCCGGGCCCAGAGTTCAAGCCAAAATCTCTCTAGGGACTTCATGTTCTCCCCTCCTGCACGGCCTTGATCTGTGTGAACCTCAAATCAAGACATAAAACCACAGCTCAGTCCCCGCGCCGCCCCCCGTGTCTCCTGTCTGACCACAGCCCACAACAACCCGCTGACATCAGCACCGGGGCGGAGGCCGCGCAGCTTCAGAAATGCCCCGGACCCCCAACCCTCTCCCCTCCCACGGCTCCGCCAGGACGGCGCAGGGCAAAGCCCCCCAAGTCCTGCTCAGCTCCCCCCTCTCCCCCCGCAGGAGCAAGCAGCCGGCGAGGACGCGGTGAAATCAACACCCTTAGCGGTGTGGCCGGCCCTGTGCCGATTCACATTTTTGTTTTTCATTTCAGGGAGGACCTCAAGGCAACGTGACAAAGCAGGCCCGCACGGCACGGCCCGTGGGGCGCAAGGGCCGCGGCGCACGATCCTAGCACGCCCTCGGGGGCCGAGCCGCTAGCGCCCGCCCCAGGACCACCACATGCAGTGCTTTTGCATCATCGCTGGGTGGCCCCAGACCCGTAGCTCTAAGCCCCCAGAGCCCCAGCTCAGATCTGGGGGGAGGGGGGGGTCGAGCCTCGGCTTTAGGTGGCCTCAGCTGTGCCCGAGGAAGCCCCGCTGGTGCAGACCTGGGCGGGGCGGGCTGCAGCCTTTGCCGGTGCCCGCTCTCGAACACAGAGCCGTGCGACCTGCAGGCGGGGAACCTCAGGAGA
Source organism: Perognathus longimembris pacificus (assembly GCF_023159225.1). Lineage (NCBI taxonomy): Eukaryota > Metazoa > Chordata > Mammalia > Rodentia > Heteromyidae > Perognathus > Perognathus longimembris. The sequence continues at coordinate 68,901,696 of NC_063170.1, forward strand.
CGCGGCCAGACTGGAGGTCGGGGGCAGGGTGGGGCCTGTGCCCCAAGGCAGCCTCTGCGCCCCCACACCGCCTAAGCACCTGATTCCTAGGGGGTGAGTGCGTGTGTGCACGCGCGCACGCGCGTGTGAGTGCGCGTGAATTTAAAACATCCCAGAGAAATGACACCCGCGTGCACCGTGAGTTTATCCTGAGGTGTTTGTCTTAGACAGACTTGCATAGGAATTGAATTACTTTTAAGTCATATTACAGACTTCAGTAACAGCAAAGGCTAAAGCTGCTCGAGACCAATTGAGTTATCTATCGCGCCGCGCTCATTTGAAAAGGAGCTTGCGGTAATCACACCCAGACGCGGCTCGGGGGCGCGGGGAGAGCCGGCGTGGCAGGAGCCGGCGGTGACACCGGCGCGGTGCCGAGGCCACGGGCCGCTGCCACCGCCACCCGGAAGCCCTTCGCTCACCTTGCTAAAGCTGCAGCTCCCCAAAGAGCGCATTGCCCCGGGGCTCACGCTGGGCACAAGGCTCGAAGCCACGGCCCCGCCCAGGGACGCCCGCAGACAGCGCAAACTTTATCAGGGAGAGGGACACTGGCCCACACAAGTGATTTGGCGGCGGGGGGGGGGGGGGGGGGGGAAGAGAGTGAGGGGGGGTTGCAACGTTTTTTTCCCACCTCTTTTTTTCTGCGTCTTGGAGCTTGAAAGTCAGGGCCTGGGCGCTGTCCTGAGCGCCCGTCTGCTCAAGGCTAGCGCTCTACCACTTGAGCCATGGTGCCACTTCCAGCTTTTTCTGAGTAGCCAAGGTAAGAGCCTCACGGCCTTTGCTGCCGGGGCTGACTTTGAACTATGCTGCTCAGATCTCGGCCTCCTGGGTCGCTAGGGTTACAGGGTGAGCCACGGGCGCCCGGCTTTCCCATCATTTTCAAGGTAACAGAACGCGGAACAGACAAGGAATGCCTGGCCCTTTCCTCCACCTGCTGACTGCGCAGTCCGCTCGCCACCGCATCATCTACGGCAGCCGCAAGCGTTTCTTCGTAGGCCTGCGTTGGGGCTTGAAATGATGCTTAGTCTGTCCTGTTGTTTCCAGACCCGCCTGTGAGTCCTGCTGGTTCTGCGGCCTGGGTACTCGCTCCTGACGAGGCCTGAGTTTCCCCCGGTGCCCAGGGGACCGCGGATGCCGCAAGAGCCCGGGGCGCTGGCCCACACTCAGCCGGAGGAGGGAAGGCGGGGCCCTGGGCTGGGAGGGTCTGCCTGCCACACGTGAGAGACCACGGAGGAAACGCACCAACACCCTCTCACACCCTTGGGCCAAACCCACCGCGGATCAAAACTCCTTTTCAACCCCGTCTTGTCCTGGACGTGCGCTGACATCCCCCCGACGTCCCCCCACAATCCCGGGGAGCTCCTCCGGCAAACACGGCGTTTCCCGCCGTGGGCACCGTGGTCAGAGACGGCCGAGACCCAGGCACAGGCGTACGGGCGGGCCCAGGTCCACTCCCCAAGGACACGGGGCTGGTGGCACAGTCCACCCATGCTGCCCAGTCCACCCAGTACGTCTGGTCCACCCGGGCTGCCCAGTCCACAGAGATGTCCTGTCCACCGAGCTGTCCAGTCTCGAGGGTTGGTCCACAGCACCTGGAGACAGGCGCTTAGTGACTGTAGAACGATCAGCCCTATGGGTTCAGGCACACAAGCTCCCCTGGGGTGGCCCAGCCCCCCCCCCCAATCCTGGAAGAACTGCCTGCCTGCTGAGCTCTAGTCTAGAACTTCCCCAGTGTTGTAGGGAGCAGCAGAGTTGACTCCATTTTGATTAGGGAAACATGGTAGGAAAGGTTGGGGATTCGGTCAACCTGACCCCAAAAGTCTGCTTCTGTAAATGGCTTGTTTGTTGCGTGCTCTACGCCCTGCGTCAGGCCCCTACATCTTGAGGACTGCTCGGGGTCACGGTGGCAGCTCCCCAGTCTGCACTGTGGCCCTGGCCGGTCAGCCCGCTTTTCACTGTCGCAGTTTCAGCTCCCGAGTCTGCTGCGTCCCTGGACGGTTCAGCTCGCTTTTTGCTTCCCCAATAAACCCATCTTTTTGCTTGAGACTGTCTCTGTGTGGTGGACTCTTGGAGGGACGGGGACTCCCTCCCTCGAGCCCCATAATATTTCTTACCCAGCAGTAGCACCCAGCAGGCCATCTGGACCTGGGTTCCCTCCCCCTGCAAGCCTGGCCCATCTCCTTTGTTCCCTCCCCCTCCTCCCTGCGAGCTGTCCCCATGGGCGGGAGTGTCCTTCCCTCCCCACTCTGCCGACCCCAGGGTTCAAATCCCACACTCAGTTGGTGGCGATGATGGAGACCCGAAGAGGCCCAGGTCCTCCTTGGTAGAGAGGCTCAGCTCCAGCCCCCTCCCGAAACTAGCAATGTCGCCTCACCCTGTGCCAACGCTGCGTCCCCAGAGCTCAGGGCCCTCCCCTGCCCCTTGCCCCCTGCCCCCACCCCCCCCAGCTCTTCCTACAAGGTCTTCCCTCGAATGCCAGGCAAGCAAAGCTCCAGGGGCCACAAAGGAAGGAGCAGGGAGAGGTTAAGGGAGGTCGGAGGAGTGGGCTGTCCCAGCGAGGGAGGGAAGGAGGGAGGGAGGGCCCCCCCCTCAGTTCCCACACTCAGCTCTACCCGGGGGCCACACCCCAGGCCCTGCGCGCTGACTGCAGGAACTCCGCAGCCCTTCACGTTAACCACACACCTGAACATCCTCCTGGAAACCACACCCACCCCCGGGGGGAGCGCTGCGTTCACCTCTATGACCAGGCTCTGAGAAGGTGCTATTAAATGATAAACTGAAAAGCCATAGAGCGTGACCGGGAAAGCTACATTCTACCACTAGGCAGCATTGGATGGGTGCCCAAATCACAGCCAACCCGGGCATGCTGGCCGGCTTTGGAAGCCGGTATGAAGAGAGGGGGCCTGGTCTTTATTTCTAGTTCCCTTCCTCCCAGCCTCGTCTCTCTCCCAGTTGAAGTGACAGTGAGAGACCAGGAAGGCCGGCTCCCCTCCCCTCACCCCCCTTCGGGTGTATTGACTTAAGATATGAAGGTTAACCAGCTATTGTGCTCATAAAAGCCCCAGCCGTTGGTTGTTGGTTCCGGACCTCCTTACGGTCTCTCCTTAACTCCCAGACACTTATCCTGAAGCCAGAGAAAGAGGGAACTTGGGCTGATCAAAGGCCAGGCTGTCATTAAGTGAAAATGAGGGAAGATGAAAGGCTGTGCCACTTCAAAGGCGGGGGGGGGGGGGGGCAGCAGGGCTGCGTTGGCCGGTCACACACACAGCCCCATTCCTGCGGCCACCCCGTACCTCACACCCAGCAGAGCCACCAACAAGTCCCCCTCCTCTGATGGGAAATACAAAGCAGCTCCCGCGGGCGGTCCAAGGGCTTTGAAAGCCGGCATCTCCGAGACCGTGCGCCCTCCTATTTGAACAGTTTTTCCTCATCGGTCTCCGGTCTGGGGACACTCGGTGGGTGGGCGCAGAAGCCCCCACACCCGCCCGAGGCATCCGTGAGAGCCGGCCTTGGTCCTCCATGGGGGGTGGCCCCCTCACCCCACCCCGGCTAGGCCGGCCACAGCCCGCACCCCACCCTGCACGGAAGCTCCGCGCAAGACTGCACCCGGAAGGGGCCCTTGGGTGATTGAATCTAATCCCTTCCCGAGATAAACTCCCATCAGCTCTGGCCAGGCTGCGGGCTTACCCACACCCAGGAGGCCCCGCACCCCGGCCCGGCAGGGGGGAATCTCAGGACTGCGAGTTCTGGTTCCGGCCTCCTCACCCCAGCAATGGGGAGGGGCTGCCATGGCTGCCCCTCCACTCAGGGAAACGGGGGCCCCCGAAGCGGATGGGCAGCCGGCCCAAGGCCGCACAGCCTAGCAACAGGGAGGGCTGGCGCTGCACCAAGGTCCCGCTCTCTGGTCCCTCGGACCAAAGCAGCCGTGGAAAGTAAGCAGGCACGGGCCAGTGAACGGGGAGCAGCCGGCGTGGACTGGCTAGGACTCGCCGTGTAAGTGCTCCATGGAGGGCAAGCTCACGCAGGGCCGAGGGCGTTCAGCCGCCTCTGCTCCCCGGCAGGCAGAGGGGTGGGGCTTCCTCGGCAAGGCTGCCAGCGCCAATGGAGCCGGGCACCCTGGAATGCCCACGTGGGCGACTGCCCCCGTCCAGACCTCCGTCCACGCCCCCTCGCCTCCCTCCAGCCCTAAACTCTCGGCCCACATGCGCGTGCACACGCACGCACATGCACACGCACACAGGCAGTGTATCCCCTGCAAGGATCTTGGTTTACCACAGGTGTGATGCCCACGGTAAAGGGAGTGACCAGCCGCGCTCACCCAGCAAGCACAAGGCCCTGGGTTCCGTTCCAGAACCACGAAAACAAAGTCAACAATCCAACCGCGACGGCCAGCACCGGCGGCTCACGCCTGTCATCCCAGCCACTCAGGAGGCTGAGACCTGAGGATTGCGGTTCAAAGCCAGCCCAGGCAGGAAAGTCTATGAGACCCTCATCTCCAATGAACCACCAGAAAGCCAGGAGTGGCACTGTGGCTCAGGTGGTAGAGCGCTAGCCTTGAGCTGAAGAGCTCGGGGACAGCGCCCAGGCCCAGAGTTCAAGCCCCACGTCCGACCAAAACAAACATACCTGATCCCAGAACCTGCTCGAAGAGCCCCGAGGCAGGCGCGGAAGACCTGCGTCAGCAAGGCACAGCGACTGAGCCGCTACTGTGCAACACGTTTTGACGTGAACATCCTTCCGCTTGTGAAGCATCGAGTGAAGAATGGTATTCTCCACTCTGGATCCCCAAACCTCATCGCCGCTTTGCTGAGAAGGGAACCTTAGATCTCACCCGCTTCGAGAGCCGGGCACCTCGCGGTCTAGGGTATTTCCACACAAGGCTGCACAATAATCAACAAACCAGACTTCTAGAGAACCTTCACAAAAAGAAGCCCACCCCATTAGCAATCACTTGCCACGTCCCCTTCCTGTACACACACAAACAGAAACAGAATCCACCCGGCCGGAGCCACCCTTGTCATGCAAGAACTCTACTCCCTTACAGTGCCGCATACTATTCCCTGTGTGGATAGACTACACGCCTCTCCTCCAGCCCCCGGCTCGGGCCTGGTTCTGTTATGAGGAATGTTGCTACGGACGCCTGTGGACCAGCTTACGTGCGGATGCTGTTGGTCCTGCTGGCTTTGCCCCTGGCGAAGGAACGCTGGGGAATGGGAACTCATCATTTAACATTTTGGAGATGTGTTTTCAAGGCAGCCGCGACGCCACTGTATAACCAGCATTTCTCCGCATCTTCGACAACATCTGTCACTACTGTCTTCTTTTTTCTGTGTGGTGGTAGGATTTGAACTTAGGGCCTCCTGCTTACTAAGCGTCTACTTGACTGTCTGAGCCACGCCCCTCGGCCTTTTTTTGCTCCGTTCTTAGGAGACTAATGAGGAACAGGGCCCTTCACTAGAGACGTGCTGGCATTTCAGAAGTTCAATCCATCATCCTCAAAGTAATGTAAAACAATGTAATGCGATGTCACACTATTAATAGATTGCAGATACTATATGTTTGCCAAACTATTTTCTTAAAAGCCAGGCTGTCAATGGCTGATAAAACAGCTCGGGAGCTAGAGTGCTCCTAAACCATGGCAGCTCTGTCTAAATTACACTAAAAAACACAGCCAACCTGAAGCATCTCAATTCATGGGCTATTGGACTGCTAACTTCCAGCAACTTCACTGTCCGGCAGGTTGGCAACACAGATGCGGCTGTCTCATCATTACTTCTCCGGGCTCCGAACTCTCAGTGCCATGAACAGCCAGGGTCTGGTACTCTGTCTGCCTCCCTGTAGTCCTGCTTTCTAGGGACTGCGGCCTGGGCACTTCAATCCCGACAGACACATGCTGTGGAAAGGTTTCTGCCTGTTCTGGACCGAGAGCTGGAAAGCCTCCCCTCTCCTTGCATTCTCGTGTATTGCAGCCCTTGCCATTCCTGCGAGGAACTTACAATGGAGAGATCATCACCCTCTCCTGACACAGATGGGGCTTTTCACTGCATCCAACAAGGGAGACAAAAACTGACATCACAGTTAGCCAATCCCAGCGCCCACGGCATAGAGGAGACAGTGACTGACATCATAGTTATCCAACCGCAGTGCCCGTGTTAACCCACACGTGAACCAGTTTCCTCACAAAGACAGAAGGCCATCCCCTATGATCTGAAAACCCGAAGGACCATGAAGCAGGAGCAGCAAAGGATCTTGTCATGGAGCTGGGTGTCCGTGGCTCGTGCCTCTAATGCCCGCTACTCGGGGGGCTGAGGTTTAAGGACTGGGATTGGAAGTCAGCCAAAGTAGGAAAGGAAAGTCCATGCCACTCTCACCTCCAATTAACCTCCAAAAAAGCTGGAAGTGGAGCTGTGGCCCAAGTGGTAGAGTGCCAGCCTTGAGCAAAAAAGGCTCAGGAGCAGTGCCCAAGCCCTGAGTCCAAAGCCCCAAGACCAGCACCCCTGCCCCTGCAAAAAACCCGAATTAGACCCAAGAGCTGAGCATAATTACCAACCTGTATGTTTCTCGAAGTCTACAGAGGGGGAAGGGGCAGAGAACGGAGCAAAGAGCAACTCCAGCTGCAGAAACCGGTCTCGACTTGCTCCGAAGGAACACGGGGCATGATTCCAGCCAGCTAGCTCCTCTGGTTAAATGGCAGCACCGAGGCCACCGAGATGCCAGGGCCGGAAAACTGAAGGGTGGAACGGCCCAAGGAAAGGCAGGCTGAGGTGCTCTCCAGGGAGCCACCTTCAAAACACCTCAGTCCATTCTATACATAAATATGTACAGCATCCACAAGACAAAAGTGAACACTTTTATGGATTCAGTATCTCCCAAAGGATGGGGAGGCATTTCGGGCTCCGTCCCCTGCCTGTGGGGTCACAGAAGGTTCTAAGAAAGACAGTCACTGGAAGCAGCTCCTTGCAGGGCATCTGGGCACCAAGCCCCTCCTTTGCTTCTTCCTGACCACCAGGAGGTGAGCAGGCCCTCTCGGCCACGGGCGCGGAGTGGAGCCGCCCCGGGCCGAAACCCCCGAATTCATGATCAAACTAAACCTTCCTCCGGGAAGTGCTGGGGTTGGAAGCCGTGACCCCAGGTTTCCTCGGGGAGAGGGAAGCTCCCCTGGAGAGCCCTCTCCTTGCAAAACCTCCAGAGGGCCACAGGTCCTGCCTCTCTCCCACACCGCCTCCCGACGGCTTCTCAGCAGAGAGGAAGGCTCGCTGGTGACAGCAGGCGTGGCCTTAGTGGCAGGACAGACACGCCCCTCGCCGCCACCCCAAAGCATGACTCTCTATTTGAGCACCCCGCACGCACAATTCCATGACACCCAGGAACAAAGCTAGACGATGCTGGGTTTACAGCCCATTCTGCCTCAGGAAACACGGCACTGGTTTGGATGGGCTAGATAGCTCGTCCCATGCATTTGCAGACCACAGGTAAATACACCCATCTGAAATTAGATGAGCGTGTGGAATAGGAAATGCCACTCAGACACTAAAAGTACACCCTGCTGCTGTTCTTGGTCCCGAAGGCTATCCCAGAGGGCAGGGTGGGGACCAGGGCGACACAATAAATCCTCCTCCACCCAAGGAAGAGACTGCAAAAATAACTAACCTATGAGGGAGGAGGTTAACAAGTTGGATAGGAAATGTACCAAGTGCCTTACCTATGAAACTGTAGCCCCTCTGTACATCATTTTGGCAACAAATTAACTGACTGATTTAAAATATAACATACACGTGAGCACACGCAGAGATACGTGACACAACCAAAACAATGTGCGCCTCTCTAAGGCTGAATGCACAACCGGGTACTCACAAGGCAGAGCCTCTAAGCAGCAGTGTGCCTGTGAGCTGCCAGGACCCACCGCCCACCCCAGGACAGCTGGGGTGGGGGGCAGGGAGGCACCTCTCCCACCGGCCACCCAGGGAAGACCCTGACAGATAAAACTAGCCATGTTCACAGCACGAAAAGCCAGGACTGGGGAGCTGGGCCCTCACACCCAGCCCCAGTGAGTGAGCAAAGCTGCAAAGATGGAAGACCAGGCCAGAGAGCACCCGGCTTCCTGCCTAGGGGGCCCGGCGCTTCTGCCCCGCCTCGGCTCTGAATACCTGCCAGGCGCGCCGTGGGGGCTTGCCTCCCCTGCTCCCCAGGAGACACCGGGGCGCAGGCTGGTTCTGCCGCACGTGCAACATGTACGCGTACGTGTGCGCACGTATGAATACAACAAGCGAGGCTGGATGTTTAAAATTGCTTGATACACATGCAGATGGGCGCTGCCGTTCATCTTCAGGGTAGTCCATTCCAGCACAACCGGAACGTCCTCATTCCAAGGCGGCCGTCCCCCATCACGGGCCTCGCGGGAGCTCGCTGGCAGCGGGAGGACACAGGGAACGCGGGTGGCCGGAGCCCGGCAGGCACACTTCCACAGAACCTGCCCGTGCACACGCACGCCCCTCGGCGTTGGGTGGCTCCTCCTGGTGACTGGCCCCCGAGAGCCCAGAGACGTGTGCGGGTGAGAACCACACAGGAAGGGCGGGGCGTGGGATTCTCCAGGGTGACAGTGTGAGGACGCGCGCGAGCCCTGCCGATTCAGCCATTCGCGGTCGCACCCAAGAAGCTGCAGGGGTGCGTGCGCGCGCGTGCGTGCGCAGGACCCGAGGGGCGGGACAGGGGCGGAGGGGCGAGCCAAACGGGGAGAGACGCGAGGTGCTGGGCGCCCAGTGACCCGAGGTGCTGGGCGCCCAGTGACCCGGGCTTGGGCAGTCCATGTGACTCTGAGGCCGCGGAGGCGCTCTGCCCCTCGGGCCGCACCGACGGAGCTCCCAACGCCACCGTGGCCTGCCCGGGGAGAGAGGCTCTGTGCCAGTCCCGGCCCGAGACAGAGCTATGATCCATGCGGAGGACGGCGCCCCCCCCACGTACAGACACCAGTCCCCTGACAGGGGGTTCCAGGAAAGACCCAACAGCAAGTACTAATGTAGATGCAGAAGGCCCAACCCACGGCCGGAGAGAGGGGCGTGGGAGACCACGCGGGAGAATAGCAGGGCAGGGACTCACAATCCCTACTTCGGTTCTTCCTTGTATTATTATTTGTTGTTAAGGGAGGGGGATTTGAGACAGGGCTTCATTTTGTAGCCCACGCTACCACACTGTGACCCTCCTCTCCCTCTCCCCGCTTAGTGCTGGGATTACAGAATGTGCCGCAGTAGCAAGTGTAACAAAGTCCTAACTCTTGATCACTGTGCTCCAACCCAGATCAAAGGGCATGAACTGTACACACACACACACACACACACACACACACACACACACACACACACACACACACAGCTTCAGGTTAGAGACCCAAATATAACCAAACACTAAACAAAAACAAGCATGAGCAAATTTTTGTTGTGCATCACTTGAATAAAAGCAATCAGCACGGGACTAGGAATGTGGCTTACTGTACACTGCTTGCCTAGCATGCACGAATCCCTGGGTTCGATTCCTCAGTCCCACATAAACAGAAAAGGCTAGAAATGGGTGCTGTGGCTCAAGTGGTAGAGTGCTAGCCTTGAGCAAAAAGAAGCCTGGGGCAGTGCTTAGGCCCTGAGTCCCAAGCCCCAGAACTGGAGGGAAAAAAAAAAAAAAGAAGGGCTGGGGGTATGGCCTAGTGGCTTGCCTCATATACATGAGGCCCTGGGTTCAATTCCCCAGCACCACATATACAGAAAATGGCCAGAAGTGGTGCTGTGACTCAAGTGGCAGAGTGCTAGCCTTGAGCAAGAAGAAGCCAGGGACAGTGCTCAGGCCCTGAGTCCAAACCCCAGGAGTGGCCAAAAAAAAAAAAAAGAATCAGTTCTAGATAAATCTGTTCAAGAGACAGAGATCTGAGGATTGCAGTTTAGAGCCAGCCCAGGCAGGAAAGTCTGTAAGACTCTGATTTCCAATTAACCACCAAAGAAATTAAAAGTGGAGCTTTGGCTCACGTAGACAGGCATTAGCCTTGATCAAGTGCTGAGTTCAAGGCCCTGAGTTCAACCCCCAGCATCAGCACAATTAAAAAAAAAAAAAGAACCTACAACTAACCTACTGATTTCTTTAGCTTTATTTTTTTTTCAATTCACTGAATTCTTTTTAAATTCTAAACATATCTGGTACCTGTTAGAACCTAAACGAATCGGACCTCATATACATAAGATTACATATTTTTCAGGTATATTTTTTTAAAACCTTCACAAAACTAGAGGGGAAATCAATCATAGACTTTTATTCCTATTTTGAAGCTTGGAGCTACGAGCAGCTTACTCTTCCAGTGTTGGATATAGTGATTCTAAACAGTCAGCTAAGAGACACTCACACCTTTTCACCTTTCTATTTTTCACCTTTCTGTCGCCTCTGCTTGGGTAGATGGGGTGTGAGCTCCACAAAGCCGGAGCCTGTGCTATCTGCACCCCTAACCATGTCCGGTGTGGGCGTGGGCAGCGACTGCCCCTCGAGCCAGGAGACTAGCACGCCAACGAGCAGGGGCAGCCACCCTGGAGAGAGTGACGTATTCTCTCTCTCTCCCTCCATCGCTCTCCGTTCCCTGCTTGCTTTCTTCCTCAAGGACAACCTCGTAAACATGTTCAGGAACTAAGTAAGGGAAGGCAAACGGCCGTAGCCGCTATGGAAGTCAGCGGAGAGGCTCCTGCAAAGAACCAAAGCTAGCCTGCCCTGTGAGCACGCGTGCTCGCCACTCTCGAGCGTGTTCTCTACCACGCTTACTGCAGCACTGCCCACGAAAGCCAAACTGTGCAACCAGCTGAGCTGCTCAACGGGCACGCGGGTGCAGAAGACAAGGTCCCCACGTACCACAGAACATTACCACGCCGTGAAGAAAACCAAGCCATGTCATTTATTTAAGCAGGCAAAGGGATGGAACTGGAGGTCATCGTGTTTATTAGTGAAATAGGACGGATGGAGCTCACGCAACGTGATGACCTCCACTTCCTGAGGAGGAGGAGGAGGAGGAGGAGGAGGAGGGCGAGGGAGCGTGGCGGAGAGGGCAAATTTGATCAGGCCACGCCATATGCATGTATAGAAAAGCCACAATGAGTTCTTGTAGAACATACGTTGATAAAAAATGTTCCAAAAACAAACTCACTGTTACCGCACAGCCAAACCCCTGAAACGTTCCCCTCTCTCAAAATGCCAAAGATCTGTTAGGTTAATCACACGGGAAACCCAAGCCATGAGCTGTCCACCCACTACCATTCCCAGCTCTGTGGAGGCAGAGACCGGGGGGAGGAGTGAGCATCCAATGGCAGAAGAGAAATCAACAAAAACTGTCTATTCCTCGACTCGCCACCAGGGGGTCCCCTAGTGACGGTGGCCAGGACCATCTCTCCAAGTGGAGACTGCATCTGCTTTCCAAACTGTCATGCTGAGCCCCACGAACACGTACATACAACTGACGGTGCCCGCTAATCAACACCTGAACAAGGGACAGCGGACGGAGCAGAAGAAAGGAAGACGGGGAACCTCTCCCGACAACCTGGAAGGCAAAGGAAAAAGAGTCCAAAGACCGGAGGGAAGGCACGCATGGCTCAAAGCTGGGAGCGCCCTAGACTGCAAGGAAAAGATCCGCCAGGAACCTCCTCTCCGTCGTGAAGAGAGAGGAAGATGCAAATTGTAAAAGAAACTGACCGCAGCGGCCTTGAGGCGGGAGGGTCAGGGGAGGAGCTGGCCGCACCAGCCTGGGGACACAGGGTCAGACACAAAGAGCGGGGCCTGATGGTCAGATGGCCAGCGTCCCTCCCGGAATATCCCTCCGTTCGGGCCCCTCCACCCTTCCCCACCCCTGCCCCCCACTAGAGCGCCAATTGTGAGCTTGGCAGAGCAGGTCTAGAAAGCTTGACACAGGTTTTAGGCCAGGCATGATAACTGTTTTCCATCCTCCTACCCACTGCTCAATACAGCGGCTATTCCACATTTTTCACCAAGGGCCCAAATCACTCCCTGGGGTAACTTGCAGCATTAGCAAGCAGGTCACTGCTCTGGAGCAGGAAAATAAAACGAGGTTCTTGGTAGGGTCAGCCAAGAGTGTATCAGTGGTTCATCAGAAAAACAAGCTTTCAAGGGGATAAACAGAAAGAAAAACGCGAGCAGGGGAGAAAGCTGGCTGCTCACATTAACTCGAGATTTTAAATTTAATTGTCACTTGTGCAGTGATGTCAGTTGGTGGAAGATGTGCCTATTTTCAATGGGGAGAAACTTCTAGAATCACACACTCATCAGCAAGTCCCCTTCGGCTCTCCGAAGCCCAGCCTGGCCCAGCTGCGCTGTGGGCTGGGTAAACATCTCTGCTAAGTTGCTAGGCAGCACACCTCTGTACAGGAATCCATTTCATTCCAACCAAACCACTGGCCAGGAAGAATTAACAGGCAACCATTGTCATGCCAATCAGATATAAAATAAGAAATCAAGTGCATATCACAGGTGCGATCTTTTCTGGTGTGCGACGCAGGTCCCGGTTGTAGAGACTGATTTCTCCAGAAGGCTGCAGAGCAGGGTTCTGGGCACCCAACAGTCCCCCTTCCTCAGCACACCCCGAGAAACCTGGCTGGGGTGGTGGCCTGGCCACGCCACAAACCGCTGGTCAATGCAGACTCGTCACGACTCTCCAGACCTAATCTGACTTCACGGCGGGTGGTGGGGCGGCGTTCATGGGGGTGAGGAGACGCGGGGGGGGGGGGGGGGCAGCCCAGCCCTTGAGGCCTTCTCCCCACACTGCAAGGAGGCTGGCTTCCTGTGCACACAGCAACCACCAAAGAAAGGACTTCTTCCCACCACGCGTCAAAAGCAGGGCTCAGTGGCTCACGCTTGTCATCCTAGCCGCTCACAAGGCTGAGAGCTGAGGACTGCGGTTCAAAGCCAGCCAGGGCAATGAATCACCAAAAAGCTGCAAGTAGAGAGCTTCAAGTGGTTGAGTGCCAGCCTTGTGAAAAACCAAACGAACAAAAAAAACCTAAACCCCTAATGAGCACCAAAGCGGGGGGGGGGGAGTCATAGCAAAGGGGCTGGTGGAGGGTGTGCTTTGCATGCATGCATGAGGTCCTGTGTTTAATCCCCAGTGGAGAAAAAAAAAAAAACAGATGCACGAGATCTGACGATTTTGGTCAAAGCCAGCCACATAGGATAGTCCACGAGACTCTTATCTCTAATTAACCACCACTTAAAAGCCAGAAGTGGCGCTGTGGCTCAAGGGTTAGAGCGCTAGCCTAGAGCAAATGAAGCTCAGGGACAGGGACAGGCCCTGAGTTCAAGCCCCAGTACCAGCCAGCACACATGCGCACGCGCGCGCGCACGCACACACACACGCACACACACACACCGACACTAATTCCAATTTTACAAAGTTCATCTGTTTAGCCCTGCACGCCGGCAGTCCCGGCGCCAGCCAGACACGCCTGCGGGCATGTGGTCAGGAGAGAATGTGTGGAAGGGGTAATTTACTGTTTTTCACCTGCCTGGACACTGCATTGCCCCGCGATCTCTACCCATTGCAGACTTCACCAAAGATAGTGAGGGAGGGGGCGGGGAGACGTGGCGGGGAGGGGAGACGTGGCGGGAAGCAGCCATCCCAGCCAGCGCGCCCAGAAGGCAGAGGGGGGGTTTTCTCTGATCACTGACTAAATTTCAGCTCGTATTTTTTACAGACATCTTTGGAAACAGAAAGAAAGGGCGAAATGGTAAGCATTAGGGAAAAGTCACATAAATAGTAACAAGTGGAAGAGAGCTCTAAGAATAGATTTTTTTTTAATGTGCATCCATGATACCGTTTTTTTTTGCTTGTTTTTGGTGGCATTAACACGTGAGTTCTGCGTAAAACAGAAGAAGGAGAGTCAAGCTGGGCTGTGTTTAAGCACAAGCTTACACTGCTGACTAAGGCTGTAAAGTAACACATCGATACCATTACATGCCAATTGTCACTGAATAAACATGAAATGGAGATGAACAGATAACGGGGCTCCCTGCTAAGAACCGGGGACACTCGTGTACAGGCAGCGCGCTCAACTGGGATGGAATTGCTGGGTGACGAAAATTCTGTTTTCTGCTGGATCTTTCCCCCGCCGTCAAGCAGAAGGGCCCCCCCCCCACCTTCTGCGAGGCCCTGAACCTCCGCCCAAGTCCACTGGGGTGCGCCGGAGGGAGAGGGGGGCCCCCAAGGGAGACAGGGAAGAGGAGGAGGAGGGATGGGGGTAACGGGTCCTCCCATGCCAGCCAGCGGGCCCAGGCTCCCTCAGAGAGAGAGATAGAACAGCCAAGGAAAAGAATCCTTCGGGGGGGAGGGGGCAGAGGGAGGGAGGAAGGGAGGGAGGGAGGGAGGGAGGGAGGGAGGGCAGGCTTAATCACAGCCTCTCACCACAGGCTGTAATTAGAAGGCACCAGACTTTTCAGGGTTCACCTGGGCATGTTTCAACCAAGCTCCTCCCATAGCGTGTGTGCAGGCGCACACGCACCCCCCCCCCCGTGTACGTGCACGCATTCTCCCTCCCTCCCGCCCGCCCGCCCTCCCTCTCACTGAGGGAGAATGAAGTATCACGGCCACACAGTCGCAGCTGTCCCTCCAGGACGTGGGCGTTGGATGGGGAGCGTGTCACCTGATTGGCTGGGCACCCAGGACCAGCCTCGGGGTGCCACGCCGGTGTAGGCAGGGCACCCTGCTCCGTGGCCGGTTCCCCTCCACCGCACCCGACACTCTGAAGCTTCCTGATTACCCCCGCGTTCTCGAAGAACAATGGAAGCAGGCCCTCACCCGGGCAGGAGGCGGGGGGGGGGGGCCCGGGAAGCGCATGCATGGCGAGGCCTGCCATGTTCTGAAACCGTGCCCGGTCCTAAACCCGCGCGCCAGGCTCCGCCTGCTTGGAATGGATCGCGGCGTGCAATGGCTTCCGACTTTCTCGCTGCATCAACCACACCAGTAAATTAACACGACGGAATTCCTCTACCAGATGACACACCCGTGGCTCTGCAGCCGTAATGAAAGCAGCGCCCCGAGAGGTGGGCGGCCGCGCCCTGGGGGGGCGATGGATGGGCACCAGGTGATGATCCACAGTCAGCCATCTTGAGCAGAGGCCCTGGCCTAAACCTGCTCCCCCGCTCTGGGTGGGGGGGAGGGGGGGAGGGAGAACGGCTCTCTGGGAAATGGCATCTGCCAGGTCGCCGCCTCTTCCTCCTCCTCCTCCCTAAACCAAGTGTCAGCGCAGGGACGACGGCGATCATTGGCGCCTCCCCCGTGGGCTTCACGGAGGGCCGGGAACTTGGACCGTGCGCGGCCAAGGCAGCAAAGGAGAAGGCCTGGGAGGACTGCAGCCCGGCTGTTCCCCAAGGAGCAGAGTGGGCGCCCAGGCCAGGGCACTAATGCCAAGAGGCTGATAACAGTCCACGAAGCAGGCAAAACATACAGCGACTCCGGAGAAGTGGGAACATTTCCTCCCCCGCCCCCCAGATTCTTCAGTCATATCCACGGTGTTCTAACCTCTGCCCAGCTCTGCAGTGAACCTTCTGCATGAACCTGAACGGACCAGACGCACCGGGCCTCAGTTTCCTTGGCAAAAACAAGGCACAGGTATTAGATGATGTCTGAGGCTCTGGATAGCTCTTCGATAATTAGATAATTAGAGAATACAAGACAGTCTATAATTAAGCGCTAATTATACAGTAGCAACTACAGCTGCCATGGAAGAGCCTGAGCTGGTTTTTCACTCAGCCTTCATTCTAAACTACTTCCTGACAGCCCGCTGGGGTACACAGCGCCCCCCTGCCCCCCTCCCACCCCCACCCCTGGTTCTAATCTGCTGGAGGTGGCGGTGCTTGGAGCTCAGAGCAGCAGTGAGCGCAAGGGTTAGCTGAAGGCTTTTCATGGAGGGAGGCAGCACTGAGTTTCCTGTAGGTTCAACTGGAACCTTCCATGGACAGTGGAGGGGGGGAGGGGCGGGTATGGGGGCAAGGAAGCTTGAGATTTCTGTGTACATTAACACCAGCACAGGTTGCCCATTCCCTGATCATTTCATTTGTGTGTGGGGGGGGGGGGGGGGCAACTGTTAGTTCCCAGAAATTAGCCAGCACGGGCTCATTTTACACTACACCTGTCTTCTCTCATTCTCGGGGGTCCCTCACCTACCCCTTGTGGCTTTTTCCCCCCTTTATTCTCTTTCCAAGTCTGCTTCCGCAAGCATGACGATGCTGCCTTGTAACCCCACTTCTGGGGAGGCTGAAGCAGGAGGATCTCAAGTTCAAAGCCAACCCGATACACTAAGAGTGGATATCAAAAAATCATCATCACTCTACTGCGCGTGCGGAAGACGAAGACGGCAGTGGCTTCCCCGCCACGGGCCACGGGCTGCAGCTGGGAGGGCGGCTCAGGGGCAGCGTCTTTGCCTAGCGTTTCCACCCATGACACCCTGCTTTCCATCCCAGCACCGCGCACACACACAGAAAAAGGAAATAGAGGGGACTCTAAAGCGAGACCCAAGCTGGGCACCGGTGGCTCACACCTGTAATCACAGCCACTCAGGAGGCTGAGGTCTCTTGAAGATCCTGGTTCAAAGCCAACCTCAGGCAGGAAAGTTCCAATGAACCTGCAAAGAGCCAGAACTGGAGCTGTGGCTCAAGTGGTAGAGCACCAGCCTTGAGTGAAAAGAGCTAAGGGACCGTGCTCGGGCACTAAGGTAAAGCCCTCGTAGCAGCACAATAAATACACAAGTGTGTGTGAGATTCTGTGGAAAGCAGTGTGGGTCCCTTTCCACCTAGGAAGAGGACACAGTCTACCCTGTAAACCAAAACAACGACTGACATCTTCCTGTTTGGAGCTAAGACAGCACATAACTGATCCCCTCCCATTTTTAAGAGGCCTGGTGCTCGCCTCGCCTGTGCCCCAAACCAGAAGGGGTCAAGGTCCCCAGGAGGCACAGGTTTCACTTACTAAATAACCGCCCAGGGATGGGGGGGGTTGCGGGGGCGGGGGGCTCAAACGCCCATTTTTCAACATGCTGCATTTAAAAAGAACCACGGTTCCAGCTTTCCTTAGCCAAACCCCACACATGACTTTGCGCCCCCATCTTCCCAAACAGAAACCCCACGCATGAGTCCGCATCCCCATCTTCCAAAACACGCAGGCACGGCCGGTGTGTACCAGAGAAAACCACTGGGACGTAAACAGCTCACTCTCAACACCACTCAAGTCCTGCTGTGCTTTCCTTCATTTCCTGTGTGTTTATTTTGGTGTCAAAATAACGTTAGCCTTCATAATAAAGGAAAACAGAAGCAGATGTGCAAAGCCAAACAGTCGTCCCACCCGTATCTAACTCAACTTCCCAGATCAGAGTTTCTTCCTTCCCCATAAACAGCACAGAAGAGCTGCGTCTGCCTGTGTGTGTGTGTGCGCGCTCACACACACACACACACGCGCATGTGCGTGCATGCAGCACACTACCCAGCCATAAATCAACCTGGACGAGCTTTCGGCAAGCTCTCCCAACCAACTGGAGGCATACCAATTTAATCTGGTATCCATTTCCTACCCACCCTCTCATGCCTCTCTACACCAACTATTATGCTCTGTTTTGTTTTTAAAATATCCTGTTTCTGTTGGTCAAGAGAATACAACAGAAACGGCCTGAAAAGTTTTTATGTCTTGTTGGGGGGCGGGGGGGGGGGCGGCTGGAAAAGAAGAAAGACTAACAATCCACTAAACTTCACCAGAAACAAGTCGAGTCATTTGACTGTTGCCTTCCTGCCTCAGGAATCATGAGTTCGGAAACCAAGTGGGTGTTTTAACCCAATGGGACAGATTCACAGAACAATTAAGCCAACTAACTAGTTCTCTGGGACTAGTAAAACAAATGAAACTATGTGCCTGTCAAAACCCCTTGAAGATGACATCTGTTCCCGTGAAGATGTTTGTGTTTAGTGAGTTTTGTTCGATTTAGGTTTTGTTTTTGTTTTCTTACAGGGGGGAATAAAACAGCCCGTGTTGAGCTGGGTTAAGCAGCAGACGCGGCATTTTCCCATGAACCACCCAAGCCCGTCCCCGGCGGTGCCACGGTGTGCGGCGGTGGCTGGCACCGCGAGAACATGGACGCCGCCTGCCCGGGGACACGGCACCACACACACACAACGCCTCTTCCTGCCAGGCCCGGAGCTCGGCACGGAGGGCCGGGCCATTACCCCGCTCCCAAAACGCACGTACGTGGGGCTCCCACGGACGGGGGAGCGCCCACCCAGGGCCCGGGGCGGCGGGGACGGGGTGGGGGGCGGGGGGGCCTCCCCGGCCGGCCGCGCTTGGGTTTGGGGCTTTTTGTTTTGACTCTGCTTCTGGCCGGGGCGTTGTGTAATCGCTCCCACAAGGGGCGAGGGTGGCGGGGGGCCCCCTCCACTGTCACAACTCACCAGGCCCCGCTGCACAGGAAGTGGGAAGGCAGACAAAGAGGCGGCCTGTGCCGGGGACCCGGGGGCCCTCCCGGGCCTCCGAACCCGACAGGAAAGCCCTTCATTGTTCCGGACAATCACCACTGAACACAGAACTCACTGTAACTTTCCTGCTCCCTGGTAACACAAAACCCCAAAGACTGCGGGAACCAGTGCGTACACACACACACACACACACACACACACACACACACACTGTACATAAGTACTACAGCCCCTCCCTCGCCCCCGAATCCCCTTCAAAGCCATCAAACTTTTTATCTCAGTCCTAGAAGTCCCTCCCCGAAAGAAAAATGCCAGCAGAAATCAAAGAGAAAGCCAGGCCCAAGAGTTCAAAGATGGGGAAAGTCAGTGGTGTTAGGAGCACAAAGCAAACTTTTAACACCCTCTCTGGGGCCCCTCCGGTCCTGGGCACTGCCGCCCCCCCCCCCACTTCCACACTAAGGCAAGAACAAGCTCTGTACTGAACCCACGCACTCTCTACACGCCCATGAAAAACACAGAACACTCCGAAGGAGACCCAAACCCCAAAAAGGCGTTTGTTACAAAAAGCAGAAGGGCAGAAATTTCTAGAACATCTACCTTCGTAGCACAGGGTGCCGATATTGTTGTTCATCTTGTCCAAGTACTGGTAGTTCAACAGGTCCATCTTCATAAATAGCATTTATCGGGCTAGCAAAGAAAACCAGCTCTTTGCTCGGCCCCCCAAAACAAAAGTTTCCAGATTCAAATGGTGGCTGAGAAGCTCCGGGCTCTCCTCCTCCTCAACTTCACCCAG
Source organism: Perognathus longimembris pacificus (assembly GCF_023159225.1). Classification (NCBI taxonomy): domain Eukaryota; kingdom Metazoa; phylum Chordata; class Mammalia; order Rodentia; family Heteromyidae; genus Perognathus; species Perognathus longimembris. The sequence goes on from NC_063170.1 coordinate 68,921,005, forward strand.
CGGCGAGGTCCAGCCTCAGCCGGGCAGAACGGAGCGTGTTCAAGTGTAAGGAAAAGAGAAAGGAAATGCACACACGCACACACACACACGCACACACACCAATCGGGAGCACAGAAACCTCCGAGGGCTTCTTGGTAGACGTCGGTATTGTATCCTCGGTTGAGCTTTAGAAAAAGAGTTTCAGAAGTCTTTACAAGTCTGTCTTGGAGATGAGCACGTTAAAAAGAAAAACAAGGAGTGAAAGAAGAGGACGACGGAGCACATTTCCCAAGACAAAGCGACATTCTCCGCTCCGCTCGGCTCCGCTCGCAGCCCGCTGCAAGTTCACTATGCCTGGTATGACGCCTATGTAAACCAGCTTCCTTGGGGAGGGGGCTGAGCATGCTCACTGGGCCCGGCCGCCCCGCTCCGGCTGGGCCAGCGCAGGACCCGGCTGCAGGGGGAGGGAAAGGGGAGCAGGGGGGGAGGGGCGGCTCTTGACAGGAAGCGGCCCGGCCTAGGAGGAGAAAGAAAGCCCAGCAAGTTTCTTTTTCGAGAGCCGAGCGAGCAGGGGGAAAAGAAAAAAAAAACAAAAACAACCAAACGTGATGGAAACAAACTCGCCTGGAACTCAACTTGTGTAACGTCCCCAGCGCGGGGAACCCCGCGTTTCTGGCGTCTCTTCTTTGTTTCTTTCCGAGATGCCGCTGTGTCCACGGACGAGCAACCGACTGTGTGCTCTCAGCTCTCCCTGTCAATGCGGCACAGCTTCTGCCGACCCCCAGACTCTCGCTCGCTCGCTCCTGGGGTGGGGGGGGGGGCAGTCAGTGGGGGCAACACCTTCCACCACAGAGGAAACCCTGAGGCTCAGAGAGGCGAAATGACCAACCATCCCAGCCCCCCAAATAGATGCCAGAACTATCTTAGGGCGCCTTTTCCCTCTAACAGAGCCAGGCACCAGTGGATCATGCCTGTAATCCCGGCTACTCAAGAGACAACCTGAGCTCTGAGGATTGCAGTTGGGAGCCAGCCTGAGCAGGAAACTCCATGAGACTCTTTTTTTTTTTCTTTTGCCAGTCCTGGGCCTTGAACTCAGGGCCTGAGCACTGTCCCTGGCTTCTCTTTGCTCAAGGCTAGCACTCTGCCACTTGAGCCACAGCGCTGCTTCTGGCCGTTTTCTGTATATGTGGTGCTGGGGAATCGAACCCAGGGCTTCATGTACAGGAGGTGAGCACTCTTGCCACTAGGCCATATCCCCAGCCCTCCATGAGACTCTTATCTCCAATAAAATGGCAAAAAGCCATAAGAGGAGCTGTGACCAAGTGGCAGAACAAACACTAACTTTGAAAGAGAAGAAGAAAACATAAAAGCTCAGGGACCATATCTGAGTTCAAGTCGAGGGAGGGAGGGAGGGAGGGAGGGAGGGAGGGAGGGAGGGAGGGGACACGTGGGAGGGCCAAGTGTAGCTCAAGTGGTAGGTCGTCAGCCATGAACAAAAAAGCTAAGAGATAGCACCCTGGCCCTGAGTTCAAGCCCCCCAGTACGGGAGCACAGGGGGGGAGGGGGGCGTCAGAAAAGAAAGCATCGTTTTTGTCTCTGCAAATCTCAGCCACCTTTTGGCACCATGAACAAACGAATTTCGCCACCCTCCGGCACGTTAGCGTCCACACTGGCGTTATTCCACGCGGTTTAAAAACTGTCGAGGGGGTGCCGGACTTGGGACCCAAGTCTGAAACCAGCACCAGTGACAAATCCCGCAGATCCCTCCCCCCTCCCCCCTCCCCGCCGGGGGTCGCAGCCCTCATTAAGGCACTAGGCGGCGCCATTCCAACCTGGCTGGGGGGGGGGGGGGGCCTTGTGACACCCAGGCCCAGGCTGGAATGGAGGATGGCGATGGCACAGGCAGACGGGGAACAGAGAACCCGCAGGCCTCTCCCACGTGAGGACACTCGACGGCACGGCATGGCGTGCTCACGCTCTAGATGCTCAATAAGCCAAGGGAGACATCGGTGGCCACGGGAGCCCTGGCGGGGGCTGGGAGACGCCTTCACGGCGTCCACGCGGGTGACCGCTCGCCCTCCCTGGGGACCACATTCCCCATCACCTGACAGCTGGGCGGGAGGGGAGGGGTTGACGCCACGGCACCGCCTCGCACACGTCACCGCCGGACAGCTCCAGGGTGACGCCGCCACAAGAGAAGGCCGCCACGCGCTGGAAGTACTGGGTAGCGTAGGAAGTACTGGGTAGCGTAGGACTGCTGAGGGGGGAGGGGCGGCCGAGGGTGGGGGAAGCACCCCGGCCGGAACCACGGCCCAAGACACAGGCACTGGGGATGCACAGATTCAGTGCTGTTTATAACTACTTAAAACCGGGCTAATTTTACATCCATCAAACATTCATACTAAATAAGCCGGATACCAGCGGCCTCTACCTGTAATTTTACCTACTTAGGAGGCTGAGATCCAGAGGGTCACCACCGAAAACCCGCCTAAAGGCAGAAAAGTGCCTGAGACTCCATCTCCAAGTAACCAGTGGAAGGCTGGTCCGGAGGGGTGGCTCAAGTGGCAGAGCACCAGCTAAGCAAGCAAGCCAAGCCGGCACACCTGAGGTCAAATGCCAGGAACCGAAAAAGAATTCTAATTTGAACGTTGAGGCTGACATTCTTCTCTACTCCTGGTTATCGAGTTTTACCGTATTTTACTCATAAGCAACCTTCCTATGAAAATATGAAATCCAAAAGGCTCCCGAATCCTACACTTGGGTTTTTCCACTCCGAGCTGGCATCCCACCGCCTGAGCCACAACTCCACTTGCCCAAATCGTAACCTTCTAAGCGCCCACAAGATGCCACCACTGGAATATTCCACTCTGTGAACCTCTGCCGCACACGAAATTAACCTGTATAACACCCCCCCAACCACCCCCCCTCAGGCAACGTGTGTACGCGAATGTCATGTTTACATCTGGTAACACCCCACATCCTACCCGCTCCCAGTCAGTCCCAGGGTTTTGGGGGAGGGTCACTCAAAGCAGGCTCACCCCTGAAACCCTAGACGCCCCGGGAGGCTGAAGTCTGAGGGTCAAAGTGTAGAGCCGGCCCAAGCAGACCAATCTGACACCCTCACCTCCAATTAACCAGCAACAAGCTGGAAGTGAGGACGTGGCTCAAGCAGTAGAGTGCCAGCCTTGAGTGGGGGGAGGCCCTATGATCCAGACCTAGTGTACACACACACACACACACACACACACACCTAAGAAAAAGTCACAGGGGAGCCTACTGAATAATCTGACTGAGAATGTAATCGTACGCTTTGCTCATTTACTAGCAGCGAAATCAAGTAGTGAGGGGGAACACAGAAGAGACGCGGGGCGGGGGGGGGGGGGTAGAGAGGAGGGCGCAGGACCGGCCGGCTGCGTGTGGGCCCCCGGAGGCCCTGGGTTCCATCCTCTATTATTAACAGAAAAAGAGAAAAACTGGAAAAACCACTTGCTCCACGTAGCCCTTTTAACAAGCAAAAGAACACGAGAGCCACCCACGCGGCCAATGCCTTCTGGAGGAACCGTTCGGCCTTGCTCGCTATTAACGAAAGAAATAGAAATTTTAAGGAATGAAGCGATTTTTTCCATCTGCCAAAACAACCACAACAAAAAAGAAAGGGGGGGGGGGGTCTTCTCATCCCCGCGTACTGGTTGGTGAGGCCGGGTGCCACTGGAACTGTCCTCCGCCAATCCCGGGGGGACGGCGGGCAGCCCCCCCCCCCACGGAGCTGTGGGCTCTGCGCCCGGTGCCCACGCCAGGCTCGGCCTCGGCTTCCACACAGGAAGGCGGGGCTCAAGTGCTGCGGGCTCCACGCTCCCATGCGGCCCTGCACGCCTCACCACGCACGCGCACACACACCCCCATCTCGGCTCGGGGCCCCTCCGCGGTCCTCACGGCCACGGCTCGGCATCTCTGTGGCTGAAGGATGGCCAAGGTGAACACGGAAGGCAGCCCAGGCTCGTTACTGAGTTAAACTGTTCTATTTCTAGCACGCGGAGAGAGGACTACCAATTGAGATCACCAAAAGTACGAGCTACTACATTAAAGCCAAGTAACAGGAATCACTCTCCAGACATTTAAAAAAAAAAAAAAAAGTCACCTGCTTCCGCTGAGACTTGCAGGGAAGGGAGGGTTTTATTAACTTCGGGTCCGACAATCTCCAGAAAGACACCGGAAATCCACATCACCCCACGAACTGCTTGCTTCGCCCACTGGGTTCAGCCCTCCTCTTTACACAATTTTAGGCAAACTGGATTAAAGGTGTAGGCGTTTTTCTTTTGTCATTAGATCATTAAACATCAAACCTGATGTTTAAATAAAAATCTAGACAGTTCTTCCCAGAGGAAGAAAATAGGCCTGACTGTAGTTTGATGAAGACATAAGGTTTACAGATAGACGGGTCTGCATGCCATGGATAGTAACACCTGCAAGACCCACGCCGGCCAAACAGCTCACCCGAAGTCTAATTGCCCTCGGCACCCAGGTAAGGGCAGAGGGGGAGCAGCGTATGGGGGGAAGAAAGAGGGGGGATTGGTGGAGAGGGACCAGGATGCAACCCCCAGGTTCCAAGAAGGCCGGGCTCCACCACCAAGTTACAGCTCTAGGTCCAAGGAAAGAGTTGGAAGTTGAAAACCTGCAGTGGAAGCGTTAAAGAAGATTTAAGGAAGAAACCAAGCGCCTTTCTTCTCAATATTGTTTAGAACACAAATCCCCTAAGACCTGGCCGAAATCCCCTCGAGAGGCGGAAGTGGGGGTCAGGGCGAATGAATCTCGCCTCGGATGCTAAGTTGTCACCGCGACCCCCCCGACCTGCGCGGAATAGGTCTTCCACGAGCTGGCTGTGCAACTCAAGAAACCGAAAGCAACTTCAAGTGACTCCGGCGTGAATGACGTAAGCTGAACATCGACTGCGTGCTACACACTCCCAAGGACACGACTCCTAAGTAAGTCATAAAACATTGTTTCTCCAGCATGGAGTTGCTCAAAGACAGTTTCAAAACACATCATTTTGCCAAATTTGTTCACAAAACCAAGCATCACTTGGTTTTATGAACTTAGATTTCATGACTGACAAAATTACTTAGAAAACTTCTAGCAAAAACAGCCATGAGGTCATTTTCCGTAATATAAGGCGGGTTTAAGCGCAAGTTTATACATGTTTTTAAATTTTAAAATGGTTCTTTCAACAAAGGTTTCAACTTTCAATACAACACCACCCTCTAGGGGCAAATTTAAAATTGCACAGACAAGTTCTAAAAAGTACAGAAAACCAGAGCACTCTTACCTGGGCACAACGCACTCTAAACACAGGAGCGTCTTCTTTTCACTTAAGGGTTTAAAATGTCATAGAAGGGGCCGGGCCCCAGTGGCTGTCATCTGTAATCCTAGCTACTCTAGAGGTTGGGTTGTGAACAGAAGATCATGGTTTGAAGCCAACCAGGGGAGAAACGTCTGAGACTCCTATCTCCAAGTAAGGACAGGAAAATGAAGTGGCACTGTGGCTCAAGTGGCAGAGTGCTAGCCTTGAGCAAAGGAGCCCAGAGACAGCTCACAGGCCCAGAGTTCAAGTCCCAGGACTGCAGGGGGGGGGGGAGGGAAGGAAGGAGGGAAGGAAGGAAGGAAGGAAGGAAGGAAGGAAGGAAGGAAGGAAGGAAGGAAGGAAGGAAAACCTGGAAGTGGAGCTGTGGCTCAAGTGATAAGAGTGCTAGCCTTGAGCAAAAGAAGCTCAGCGACAGGGCCCCATGCCCTGAGTTCAAGACCCAGGACTGGTGCAAATAAATAAATAAAAATAAAACAAAATACTGACAAAACCAATTCAGCTAATGTCAAATCAATTACTGGGAAATCTGCTTTAAGATAATGCAAAACATAAATAATAGTTCACCGTCCACATTGGAAATGATGCTTGAAATAAATCTGTGCTGGGGCAGGGGTTAATCACATCATCATGCCCAAGAAAATAGAAATCTCGTCTACAACACCAATGTTTGTGTCTTACAGCTATTATGTCGCAGGCAGGTGCTTCCTTTCAGCTGAAATGATTACTTTCGCTGCTAGGGGGTGATCCTAGCATGCGTGTGGAACCCTGGGCTCAAACCCCACTACTGAACCAAAAAAAAAAAAAAAAAAAAAAGATTATTTCTACAAACAATATAGGCTCATTGAATTATCCCACTTAAACAACACTCATTAGGAAACCATGACTCAGTCAAGGACACAACTGATCACTCTGAGTTCTAGTTCTTCAAGACAACTAGAGCTCACTTGCATGGTGAAAGGCAGAAGAGATATCCGGAGACACTGTGCCAGAGACTTGGGATTTAAAGGCTGAGCCCGCCGGTCCCGACGTGCCGTGTCCACCCCCGGCCTGGCCCGACCCGGGGTCACGCCATCACAGAGCATTTGCCACTTCTTCCGCTCTTCCAGCCAGCTCGGTGCTCAGCAGAGAGACCGAAAAGTGACGTGGACAGAGCAACGCTGAGTGTCTCCCATGAGCTCCCTCCCGTGGTGGGGGGGGGTGTCCTCCTGGCCTTGAAGAACCTACACCAGCCAGGTCCTCTCAGGTGCCTCGGTTCCCTCACTGTGCACGCGTACCCGTCGCCGCGTGCAGTCCTCCAAGACGGCCGTCCATCACACTCCCTCCATCCTGCAGCCCTGTGATTCTACTGGAGTGTCCCGTGAAGCCTGGCCAAGGCAGGTGCGTCAATTCCTGCGCTAAGCAGAGCAGACGAGATCTCTACTTGCTCCAGAACGCGGCCAGCGTTTTCCCAGCTTTTCAACCCTGCTATTCCCAACAGGTATACTCTGTACGTCTCTGCCCCGGACCGGTACCCACCCGTGCAGAACTTGGCCCCAAGAGCCTGATGCATCGCGCGCCCTCTGGTGGTTACTCACTGAGGTGCACGGAAGCCTGAGACTGGCACGGGGCAGCCCTCTGCCCCGAGCCGCACCAAACCAGGAACCACAGGCTGCCAGGAACCCAGGACACGCAAGTCATTGCGACAGCGTTCTCCTTAGACAAATACATAATCACCAGATGAAACAGCTTGCTTGCCTGCAAACACGACCTGCCTTAAAGCTGTAGGGGTGAGGGTTTACGGCCAGAAGCTGCGGTTTCCCGTGATAGCCAGGGCCTATAACTGAAAACCCAAGTTTGTTATGAGCGCAAATGGGTGTTCATTTGCAGGGAATAAATCTCACATCGTCCGTTTTGCAAAAAGCAGCCAAATAGAACGAGGCATGAAAAAAAAAACGGGCCATTTAGTTTTTAAGATTTTCATGAATATGATTTTGATACACTAGATATCGTATATATGCCTACCCGATCTAGGGAGGGGAAAGAAAAATGAGGGTGTAAGATATCACAAGAAATGTATTCACTGCCTTATTATGTACCTCCTTTGCACAACACCTTGTCAATAAAATTTAACTTTAAAAAAAAGGTTTTCATGCCTATTCGCACAGCAGAAAGAAGGATTAGCCAGCACCTATAATAAGAACAATATCACTGAATGTCTCAGCAAATCCATCTTCTTGTTCCACAGGACTGGACACAAGGTGTGCTGGACAGCTATCCCGCCCCAGATCCCAGGGCAGGAAGGCAGAGTCTTCCCTAGCCATCAAGACAACTCCACTTGGGAGCGTAAGGCAGAGTGAAATGCTTCTGTCAGAAAATAATCAAGCAGCCAGCCAGCGCAGCCCCAAAGTGTTTCGCAGCGCGGACAGTTCCGGTCCCCCAAGGCCGACTCGGGGGTCGCCTCACCCGCCGTCCTTCTGCCTTCCCGACCGACCGCCCTCCCTAGGTTTTTGCCCCGTGCTTCTGGCGTGTGAGGACACGGACGGCGCCGGGCTAGCATCAGTCCAACCACCCGAAGGGCAACTTTCAAACCTGGCCTTGCTCTGAAGCGCCAGGCCTGCCCGGCCCCCTACCTGCCAGCTTTCTATGCCAGGTCCGCTGAGAACTTCAACACGGGAGACAAGCACTGTGCCAGGGCCACCTCGCGCCAGCGCTGCTGAGGCTGAACTGAATTCTGCGGATCTCCCTGCCCCCCCTTGCCACACCCCCCCCGCCACCGCAGGACCCGGGGACGACATGAGCCGCGCTAAGGCCCCGCTCCCTGCTTCTCGGTCCACGGCCTTCGGCATGGAGGTCTTCTGCCTGCCCCTTGCACTGGGGCATAGGGGCCCTTGGGGTATGGGGGGGCCGGGGTTCCTGGACATCAGCTAGCCCATGCCAGGGGGAGGGGCGGAGGAGCATTTCCAGTGAGGCCAGCGGTGCCTTCCAGAAGGCACTAGACACGGGGATCGGGAGACTGCGCCTGCTTGGTGGCATGTTTTTGGTGGTGCTGGAGTCTGAACTCAGGGCCTTACGGAGTGAGGCAGGCGCTCTACCAGTGAGCCACGCCCCCAGCCTGCTTTTCTCTGCCGTCTCACCCTGGCTTGGTGGTAAGAAGAGCAGCAGGCACAGAAGAAGCCCAGCCACGCGCACACTGCTCATCATTGGCCAAGCCTGGCTTCCCGGCGATGCGGGGGGGTGGGGGGGGCCCTCTCCCGTCAGGGCTGCCCAGGGCCAATGAGGCATGGCCAGCCCAGAGCGCCCGGTCCAGACGTGGACCTCCAAGCCACGTGTCCACGGCTCTCCTTCCTGGAAGGGTGCGGGTCACTGAGACGGCCGGGAATCCACACAGGAACCCACACACAGGCTTTTATTTACGCCTAACTTTAAAGGCTACAGTGGTGACGCATGCCCCCCTAAATTGAGGGCCCCTACCCTACGTGCTGTCAAACACTGAAAAGTGTGGCCAGGCCACTCCAAGGAACCGCGCCTGCTCCCCGGCCCGGGCCCCACAGGCCCCTCCACCACGAGGACCCGGCTGCGATGATCCACGCACCGCGGTCCCAGACACCCGTGCGCTCAGCCCGCGCCATGCCCAGAAGAACACCCGGGGCCCTTTCAGCTTTTATCACAGCATGCACGGGCCACCCAAAAGCACCAGTCCGGCACGCACGGGGGTCTCCCGTGGGCCCCCGGCAGAACTTCGTGCCAGCCCGCCCCTGACTTACGCCCAACGAACATCCCCACCCCCACCCCCCGCCCGTCCCTTCTGGGAGATGACGGCCATGAGTCTACTGTGTTGATATCATGATTCGTTAAAGAACCAGCAGCCCATTTCAATAGGCCGGAGAAAAAGACTATGAGTTGGTTCTACATCTCTCTTTTTGTCCACCTGGCCTGGAGCCAAGTGTTCTTGGCTGCTCACAAATGCACACCCAGAGAGCCTGGTGGCCGCGACGTGTCGTTCCCCCCCCCCCCCCCCGGCTTACACGCCCACAGCCAGTGTGTGTGTGCAAGAATGTCTTCTGCACACACAGCCCCCGGAACTGTTTCCAGGCAGAGGAGGCTGCCGCGCCCCCAGAAGCCAGGAGGCTCACGAGTGCTCCCCACAGTCAGCCACGGATACAAATTACCCAGCTCAGGACCGGGGGTGTGTAGGTGTGAAAACACGGGGGTGGAAGCCATTGCTTGCCAAGCACTGAGACCTCAGGGGGCCCTGACGGGACCGGCGAGGACGCGGTCCAGCAAGCCCAGGACGCTGCCCGCTAAGGAGGGCACCAGCTGACGGGCCGGGGGGCCGGGGAGCTCGGGGGGCACGCGCCTGCCCTGCGTGTGCAAGGCCACTGCATCCCCACAACCACCCTGCACACTGCTAAAGAAAAAACATCCCACCCACTGCCCAAGCCATGAATCCTTCAGTCTCCAGAGCGCGGGCGCAAGAGCCACGCACGCGAGAAGGCGGCGGGGGGGGGGGGGGACCCCACTTCCCACAGGATCAGGTGTGGCTTTCAGAAACCAAGTGGCACTTGCCCCCCCCCCACCCTTAAAGGCTAGAATTTCAAAGCGGGGCTGAGGACGAGGACTCTGAACAGAGTGACCACGGGCAGCAAGTCATTGTCTATTCCAGCAGCACGCTGGGTCTCCGCTGCCTAGGGCCCGGGAGGGGCACTTCCGGTTCTTCCCCACTAGGTCCAGCTGGACCCCCTAATTCTCTTCTTCGGGCCCCTGGATTCTCACCCCCAGAGCCACTAAGACAAGCCCAAGGAAAGCATGCTGCCCTGCATACTATGCAGCACCTAAGTTTTCCAGTTCTACTTGGGGAGAATAGTTTAGAACCGGTGGGACTTGTCGGAACAGAGAATCACAGGCTTCAGACAAAAAAAACAACACCCTGGGGGGAAGGGGAGGGGGGAGGAGGGATGGGGGAGAGGGGAGGGGGGAGGGGGAGGGGGAGGGGGAGGGGGAAGAGAGACAGAGACAGAGACAGAGACAGAGAGACAGAACGGACACCTGAAAGGCTGTTGGCAATGGGACTGTGCCAAGTGAACTACGGGGCAATCATGGGGAGAAACGGCACGTTATCTCGTCAATAAACACGCTTTCAAGGAGCCGCCGGTGCTCGCACAGGCGAAAGGCCAGCTCAGCTGCAGGGGAGAAGCCGGCCTGCAAGGGGCCAGGTACTCCAAGGATTCATTAAACGCTCGAGTTAGCTGAAAGGTCCACACGCGCGTAATTCATTTTCAATGACTTACAAGGCAATCCCGGGGCAAATACCTCACTGGGCAGCCACAGCACAGCAGGAAGAGAGAAATACCCAGCCTCCGACATCAGGGTCACCCGGGAGCTCAGTAAATGAAAGCCATGAGCTCAGCCAACAACTGCTGACCTCTGGTGACCATCTATCTGGTCCTCCGAGGCAGGTCCGGGCCACGCATTGTCTGCCAGAGCCGGAGGAAAATGGTCCTTACTTCGGTCGCCTCAAAAGGCTTCCTAGCTGGGTGCTGCTGGCTCACATTTGCAATCCTAGCTACTCAGGAGGCCTATTTCTGAGTTCGAGGCCAACTCAGGCAGGAAAGTCCATGAGACTCTTCAACAAACACCAAAAAGCTGGAAGTGGAGCTACCCTGTGGCTCAAGGGGTAGAGTGCTAGCTTTCAGCAAAAAGGAAACTCAGGGACAGTGCCCAGGCCCTGAGTTCAAGCCCCACCAGGACCAGCAGCATAAACAAAACAAAACAACAACAAAAACCTACTTCCTAACAGCAGCGCCCCCCCCCCTTGACCGTGGCACAGGAAAATGTTAGTCTAGCATGTGTGAGGACTTAAGTTCAATACCCAGGACGGCCAAAAGAAATAATAATAAGCTCCCTAACAAACACAAAAAGTATATATAAAATATTTATGATAATACTGTTTATACTATTAGGAAAAACTCAAAATAATAAACTAAAAAAAAGAAAAAACACCACAGGGCATATTATAATATACTCACTTGCTGGGGTGTGGCTCTGTAGTACAGTGCTCACCTAGCACTGTGAAGTCCCGGGTTTGATCCCCCCCCCCCCGCGCTTCATTAAATAAACAAGTGATGTACATCTGTATTTGGCATGAAAGAAGGAAGATGTTCACAATAATTCAAAGCATAAATAGCAGGCAACACCATGGTAAGGCTCCAGTTTTCACTCTGCTTTGGTTGGTAGCCCAAGCTGGTCTTGAACTTGCAATCCTCTTGCCAGGACCTCTCTCGGGCTGAGACTGTAGGCATACACCACCATGCTCAGTTTCCCAGTTTTATTTTAAATGTGACTGCGTTTTCATTTTGCAGTGAGTACGTGATCTGTGTGTGTGAATATCTATTAGGGCCAGGGTTTCATCCCTAACACCATAAAAAAGTAAATGCTACATTCGCCATTCCATTTTTTTCCTTATGTGACATATTTATAAGTGTCTGAAGCTTACAAACTATATGCCCAGTACAGACGCAATTCTTTGCTTCCTAAGTATTTCAATCCCCCACTGGATGAATCCAAGGTGCATAACCCACAAACAAGAAGGGCCATGTGTATTGATTTTCTCATTGGAAAGATTTCCCCCAATATTTAAAAAGAAAGAAGAAGGGGCTGGGAATGTGGCTTGGCAGTAGAGCGCTTTGCCTACCATGCATGAAGCCCTGGGTTCCATTCCTCACCACCACAGCCAGAAGTGGCGCTGTGGCTCAAGTGGCAGAGTGCTAGCCTTGAGCAAAAAGAAGCCAGGGACAGTGCTCAGGCCCTGAGTCCAAGCCCAGGACTGGCCAAAAAAAAAAAAAAAAAAAAAAAAAGAATGAAATGACCAGAATTAAGCAAACAGATTCCCAAATGAGCTTCAAAATGCAGCTGACCAGAGTTGAGCCACAGCTGGAAGAGGCAGGCCGCCGGGCCAGTCAGGACCCAGGGCAAGGTAGGTACGCCGCCACCCATGCATTTGGTTCAGGCACTTTTCTTTCTTTTGTTTTTCATGCTGAGAATTGAATCCAGAGCCTCACAAACGCTAAGCACAGGTTGTACCACCGGCTACACCCCGCCCCACCCCACCCCGCCCCGCCCCGCCCTACCCCACTCTACACACACACTAAAAATAATAAAATGCTTTTACACAAATGGGAAACCCTAGCTAAGCTATAAAAATATAATACGCTATCTGCTCCATAAACCTTTGCAGAAGCTCGTTATAACAAGGTCATAAGCCCGGTGTGGTAAAACACACCTCTAATCCCAGGGCTCCAGAGACTGAGGCTTGAGGATCAAGAGTTCGAGGCCAGGGTGGACTGCACAGTAGGGACATCTAAAAACCCACCGTCTCAAAGCCTTTATTCATGGGTGCGAAACGAATTTGCCTTACATCCACACGCTTCCTCGGGCCTAAGAGTCCAACGTCACTATTTTTAGATTTCTTTCTTAAGAGATTAAAAAAATATTAACCATTTGGTTAATAATTTCCAATTAAAGCAAATATATTACACAAGCAATACCCAAGACAGTTGAACAACTCCGCTCCGTCAAACTGCTAGCACCGTCAACGCGGGGCTCCACGGAGAAGGTCCAGCCGGGCCCGGGCTCAGACCCCACTCTCCCACCAGGCCTGTTTCCCTCTGAGGCAGGGAGGTCTAACCATAGAGCCCGGGCTGTCCTCCCGCCTCCGCCTCCAAGTGCCGGGATCATCTTGATTCTAATTTTGGAGAATTCATTTCTTCCTACTTTATTCTTATTTAACCCCACCCCCGCCCCCCGCCCCCGTGGCTTCTGAAACTAGAGAGTGGGGACTCTAACAGCTCAGAACTCCAGAGTGGTGCAACCAAAACCTCTCTTGCAAACACCTACTGGCTTATTGAAACGGAAATTGAAATGGAAAGAAGGAGGTTTGGTTGTTGTTCTTCGTGGTGGTGACAACCATGTTTTTCTTTACTTTGGGGTTGTTGGGTTTTTTTTTCTTTTTGGGGGGTAGGCGGGTGTGGGGAGAACAGAAAACAAAGAAGAAAGGGTGAACAAATAAACTCAGTCACGCTACTCAGTAGACACTATGGGGAAAATGAACCGTGGAACTTGCGGGCAGGGATGGGAGGAGAAACTGGGGGAAACGGAAAGGAGTGACGTTGTCCAAAAGAAGAATTGTACTTGTCACCTGACTTGTGAAAGGGTAACCCCTCGGAACAACAACACCGTCATAACAACAATAAAATATTTCTTAAAAATAAACCAGACACCTGCTGGCCGTATTCTTCTAGGTGGCAATTCAAGGCAGCAGAGTTATTAGCTACACCTCTTTTCTCGGCCTTCTTTACTTTTTCTCGACTCCTTTGCACGCACCTGGTCTTCAACGCCAGACTCCAACGGGCAGCCAGGAAAGAGTCCGGGGTAGCTCACCAGCCTGGCAAGCAAAGGCCCCGAGTTCAAACCCCAGTATAACCCAAAAGAATCAAATATCCAATGCAGGTGAAATGAACATACGCAGACCTATTACAGTGGCCCGGTGGGTTGATACGAACCTTTCAGCGAGCTATCTAAAAGCAATATTCTTTTATTCAGCAACCTCCTTCTTCCTGGGGTTAGGAAACTAAGGAGAATAAAAACGCAGGAAGGAAAATAAAACCCGCCGCTAGCTGATAACGCTTTCTATTTATGCAGCCTATTTCAACAAGAGGCATGATAAAGATGATTAACCATACATTCCAGCACTGGGAAACATCTGACAGCACAGGATTACTTATTACTATTATTTCATTTACAACTTTTTTGGGGGGGGAAAAATCGCTCATAATCCTACTCCTACAGCTAAAATCGATACATAATTTCCTTTTTTTTTTTTGCCAGTCCTAGGCCTTGGGCTCAGGGCCTGAGCACCGTCCCTGGCTTCTTTTTGCTCAAGGCTAGCACTCTACCACTTGAGCCACAGGGCCACTTCTGGCCGTTTTCTATATATGTGGTGCTGGGGAATCAAACCCAGGGCTTCATGTATACGAGGCGAGCACTCTACCACTAAGGCCATATTCCCAGCCCGATACATAATTTCTTAACTACGTAATGAATAATCCATTTTTGGCAGCGTTGGTGTCGCACGGACAGTCTGCCGGGTGTTTCGACTGTTCTGCTGTAGTGGGGACAGAACCCTTGGCCTCGTGACCTGTGCTACGCCCCAAGCCCTTCACTCTAAACTCATTTTGCTTCTGAGACGGAGTCTCACGAGCTCTGCCCGGGCAGCTTCCAATGAGCGACTTCTCTGCCTCCACATCACAGCAACTGGGACTCCAAACACGGATTACCACACCTGGCCTTGTGGCAGTTTTCAGTATTTTATAATCATACCATAAAAGCACGATCAAGCAAACTTCAATTCTTTTTGTTATTATAAAGGCGATAGACAGAGAAGGGTTTACAGTTACGAAAGTTAGGTGATGAGTCGAGGCTGGTCTAAAATTCCTGACCTACGCCTCCCTGGCAGCTGGGACTACAGGTGTGTGCTACCACCCACAGCTGGATCCAAGCATGAATGGATTCCCCCATCAGTCAGGGTGAGGACAAGTTTTTAGGTGACACCAAGACCGTAAACCCTTCCAAGTGCTGTGGTATGCCGTGAACAAAATTAGCACAAGAGAAGTCATCGTGCTTTGCCATTTCAGTTAATGCTGGAGTGAGGTTGTTTTAAATCTATCGGAGTCATGTGACCGGGTCCAAGCACCACCTGGCTTCAGTTCTCAAGAACCCACCGGCTCCCTGCTTCCATACTCACCAACAGAACCGCGTGACCCAGCGCTGAACACCAACGCACATCAATGCACGACATTTCCCCTCCAGGACAGAGTAGGAATCTTGACCAAGTTATCTTTGGGCCAGAATGTCCTTTGCGCCCACAATTTCCTCTCCTTTTATTCATGCCTTTTCTTTTTCTTGGCTGATATCAGGATTTGCACTCAGGGCCTTGAGCTTGCCAGGTTGACACCTACCCTTGGAGTCACCCCTCCAGCCTGGCTTTTTGTTGATTATTTTTGGAGATGGAGTCTCGCAGATTCTTCGGCCCAGGCTGGCTTCAAACTGCCCACCCTCCAGGACTCTGGGATTGCAGGCATGAGGCACGGTGCCAGGTCTCCTTTTCTTTAAAGTCGCTGCAGCCCCTCCAGACTGAAGATCACCCCTTACAGCCTTGTCCCTGCCTGTCTATGTTAGGAGGCTGAGGCAGAGGGACCCCTAAAGCCGGGGAGTTCAAGACCAACTCCAGCAATCAATGTAGCAGGAGCTCATTTCAAAAACAAATTCATTAACAACACTGATCACGCTGACAGTAACAGACCCAGAACCGCAAGCCTCACCTGGGCGGAGGGTCTGAGGGCTCAGTGGTACAGGACTTGTCCACGGCACAAGGCCCGGAACCCGACCCCCAGCACCAGGTAGGGCAGGAGCCCACTGACGGGGTTTAGGGTGTAAAAACGGGGAACAAGGAGCTGGGGCGCAGCTCAGCCCGGCATGCATGAAGCACGGGTTCCAGCCTCAGAGCTGTGGAACAAAGCCCGTGGGGCAGAAGCAGGGAGGCAGACTGGGGGAACCCACCTGCAGGGCTGAGGGTCTTTTTCTCAAAGCACCCACCTCCTCAGAGTAGACAGGCCTCCCAGCTGGCCACGCCCCCTGAGTGGTAGCACCCACCCCCTCCGAGTAGCCACCCCTGAGTTGGCCACACCCCTGAGTTGGCCACACCTCTGGTTGGAAAGCCACGCCCCTGAGTGGTAGCCAAGGCCACCCAGGCCCCACCCCTCTCTCTACGGCCCCTGAGCCAGTCTTCAGAGCAAGTTCCCGGTCGTTAGCAGGGGTCTTTGCTATGAACATAGAACTCTGATTTCCTAACGGTCCAGGAGGGCCTCCCGGTGGGGGCTGCAGCTGTGTTTTGAGTTATGCCATCTTTGTTATCCTGCTTCCCTTTTCCTTGTTTCCGCCTAATCCCATCTGCTTCCAGCCTTCCAGGAATTGTTCATAGCCTCAGCTCGCTGAAGGCAGCCTTCTCTCTCAACATCAGTTTGGTTGTGGGCTTGGACATTTGTGGCCGGAAGGAAGTTAGACGTGGGGGTCCCCCGTCTGACGTGCCGCTCTGGAAAAGCAAGCGTGTCCTCTGGAATCACTAAGTGAAATGCTGCGCCGGAAAATTCCAAACGGAACGGGGCATCCGCGGGCACACGTGTGATCCTGACTACTCAGGAGGCTGAGATCTAAGGGTGGCACGGTTCAAAGCCGGCCCTGGCAACGACGCTGATGAGCACAGCAAGC
This sequence comes from Perognathus longimembris pacificus, assembly GCF_023159225.1. Taxonomy (NCBI): domain Eukaryota; kingdom Metazoa; phylum Chordata; class Mammalia; order Rodentia; family Heteromyidae; genus Perognathus; species Perognathus longimembris. The sequence continues at coordinate 68,937,644 of NC_063170.1, forward strand.
AACGCATAGGCGCCGTCACAGTCCAGGCGCGTACCTGGGCAGGGGCGACACACTCTCAAAAATAACCGGGGCGAACAAGGGCTGGGCTGGCTCAGCAGTAGGGAAGCTCCTAGGGACAAGACCCTGTGTTCAAATCCAAAGCCCAGTAAGTAGCAGTGAGAGCCAGTGGAGCCGCAGTGGCTCACAGCTGTCTCCCTCCCCACTCGGGAGGCTGAGATGCAAAGCCGGCCCACGCAGACAAACCAAGAGGCTCTCACCTCCAACTCACCATCCGAGAGCCGAAGCTGGAGGCCGCCGTAGCGGGCTGAGAGAAGACTTCCACTCACAAAAACTCATGTCCTCCTGGAGATGATGGTAGATCTAGATGAGAATTCAAGGATACGCACCTCCTTCCTTCAGCTCTTAAGGAGTTACGACAAGCCAGGCGCCGGTGACTCAGGCCTGTCATCCACGCTCCTCAAGAGGCTGAGAGCTGAGGATTGTGGTTCGAAGCTAACTCATCCAAGAAAGGTCTATGAGCTTCTGATCTCCAGTTAACTACCAAAAAGGCCAGAAGTAGAGCTGTGGCTCAAAGGGTGCAGCAAAAAAGCTCAGGGACAGTGCCCAGGCCCTGAGTTCGAGCCCTAAGACCAGCACCAAAGTAAATTTTTTAAGAGAATTCTTATCAAGGGTAAGTGTGACAGTGCACACCTGCAGGGCCAGCCTCTTGGGAGGCGGAGGTTGGCGGATCGTGGTCTGAGGTCAAGTCTAGGCCAAGTTACCCTGAGCCACTGCCTGGGAAATAAGTGAAAGGCAGGAGGAATGCGGCTCCTGTGGTCGAAACCCCTGCCTAGAAAGTGCAGGGCCCGGAATAAACTCAAGCCCCAGGACCATCACCGAGATCTAACAGAGTGGGAAAGCTCCAGGCGCACATGAAAAAAAGAGTAAAGAAAAAAACTACTATTATTTTAGGTTTTTACTAAGAAAACGATGTAGACAAGAAAGCACACACTACAGTAACTCAGACGTCCGCTTCGTCTTCAGCAGTCAAGCTGAAGCCGGTGGCGGGCTGGCAAATTTTAACAACTGGCTCTGCACAGTGAAAACAGGTAGGTTGTTGTTGTTTTTTCCAATGCCTGTAGCATTTGCCAAGGTGAACGTGAATGCTCCCCACCACGGTGGTTCCCAGCTCCCCGGGAGAAGCGGTGGTGAAGAGAGACATGGGCCTAGCACCAGCGGCTCACACCTGGAATGCCAGCTACTCAGAAGGGACCGGCAGTGGGTCAGATCAGGCTGCAGAGGGAGGGAGGGAGGGAGGGAGGGAGGGAGGAAGGGAGGAAGGGAGGAAGGGAGGGAGGGAGGGAGGGAGGGAGGGAGGGAGGGAGGGAGGGAGGGAGGGAGGGAGGGAGGGAGGGAGGGAGGGAGGGATCTTAGGAAAAACATCCAGGGCTCCAAGGTTTTCATTTGAATTACAAATGATGTTAAAATAGCCAGACGTTTTTATGTGTACTAAAGGAAGAGGAGGATTTCTAAAAGATTGAGAAGTACTCATCTAAAAGAAAGGCAATAACCACCCTCCAGTGTCTAAGGAGGTATTCAAACCAAGAATCTTATTTTGGGCTGGGGATATAGCCTCGTGGCAAGAGTGCTCGCCTCGTATACATGAAGCCCTGGGTTCGATTCCTCAGCACCACATAGACAGAAAACGGCCAGAAGTGGCGCTGTGGCTCAAGTGGCAGAGTGCTAGCCTTGAGCGGCAAGAAGCCAGGGACAGTGCTCAAGCCCTGAGTCCAAGGCCCAGGACTGGCAAAAAAAAAAAAAAAAGAATCTTATTTTCAACGTCCATTATGCTAATTAACAGGCCGCTTTATTTTCCTTCTGTTTTCCGGGATGGAGACCCGAGGCTAACACTTATTATGCTAATCTGATCTGATCTAAAACTATTACAACAGCAGAGATGTGAACTGGTGCTCTCCCAGGGTAGCCCTGGGGATGAACTAAATCCCAGGTGTCCATGCTGAGAACCAACTTCTGATCACAAGAGCCTGGCTGGTGCCAGAGTGGCTAAAATACACACAAATACACACACACACACACACACACACACACACACACACACCCCTTCTCCTCCGCCTTAGGACACTTTCCAAAGCAAAGCGAGGGAGAGAGGAAGGGGGAGTGATTGCTTGGTGATGCCACTACGCACAAAAGAGAAGCAGCTGAAATTCAGCATACACTACTGACAGGTGTAGCCTTTAGAAAGTGCAGTACATCCAGTTTGGGGCCAGAACTGGGGCTTGAACCCAGGGTCTCGAGCTCTTACTCCAATTGAGCCACAAATCCACTCGCAGCTTTTCGTTGGTTAGCTGGAGACCAGGTCTTTGGGACTTGGGGCCTGGGCTGGCTACCAGCCCCCATCCTCACACCTCCGCCCGGGTAGCGAGAATTACAAGTATGAGACGCGCAGCGCTTGGCTCCATGTTTATTTTTAAAAAGCAAAAAAGTCCTTGAACTCTGGATCCTCCGGCGTGGAGCAGGAATTACAGGCACGCACGGGCGTACCCAGCCAGCCCCAGGCTGTTTACTGAGTGGCTTTGTTTTCTCAGTGAAACTCTTAAGGAAAGACTGGCATCAGCATATTCTGACCCAGATGCCTATTCCAAAATCAAACTTTGCTGTATGACGTGAGTGACCCCATTTTTTTTTTCTTAATCTAATGAGAAAAAAAAAAAAAAAAGACAGGAACCAGCTCACGTGAAATTCAGCAGCTGCTCTAAGAAAAAGTGACATGACACCCTCTGTGATCCGCCCGGTAAAAAAGCTAACAAGAGCAGAAAAGAGGAAAGCGGTGGAGGACTGTTTTTAAAGACTGTGGGGACCCCCTGGGCCGTCCGTGCACAGGACGTTAGGCATGTGACACAACAAGGGGGCTGCCACGCGTGACACACGCCACAGAAGGCTCCGTCAACACCACCATCCCTTGTCACGGCTACCTTGGCTGGCTGCCTTGAATCTAGAAGTATTTTACCTAGATATTCCCTCCTACAAAAATGCTCCGAAACTCCGAACACGTCGACCACCTCAAATGGAAAATTCCACCCCTTAAGTAAGTAATGAGGCAAGTGACCGTCAAAATATACCAACGCGATGGGCACCGTAGAGCACACGTTTAGTCCCCGCAGCTTGAGAGGCCAAGGTAGGAGAACAGCTTCAGCCTACAAACTCAAGACTAGCCTGGGCAGGCAACACAGTGAGATTCTGTCCCTAAAAGACAAATAAATACACAGGAAAATAAATGTGTGCTCTGAACGACACAAAATTACCTTCAGAGACCAAAATCACACCGGAACCAACTTAAGCGTTTGGCCTTGGGTCCTGTCCCCAATGCGTCTCGTCGTACGCCATGCAGGTAAACGTCCAGTAATCTAAACGCAGCCAGAGTGGCGAGCGTTTTGGAGGCGGCACACTCGGTCGGTGTACACACTCCCGAACCACCGTGAAGGGGGCTCAGGCGCCCGCCTCCAGGACGGCGCTCCATCTCACCCGCACGAAGCCCTCGAGCAGGGCGATACAGGGCTCGCACGCCTTCTCGCTGTCCTCCTGCTCACCGCCACCTCTCACAGAATGATGCGTGCGTGACACACGCGTGGAGAGGAGGAGAGAGCACGTAGGCCGGCGGAAGAGGGCACGGAGAGGCGGTCACTCTGGTTTGAAGCACACATGGGAGCCAGCAAGTCCCACGTCTCAGGTAGGACGACGGGTCTGTCCCTCGGGTCTGGAGACTCAGGTCCAGAATGACGGGGTTCAAGGCCAGCCCGGGGAAGGAAAGTCCATCGGCCACGTCCGCGGACTCGCCTCCCGTGTGCCGAGGAAGAGCTCGCCCCGACGCCATGCCGCGCGGGTCTTCCAGCCCATGCCAGGCGTGAGGCAGGGGGGAGGCTACTCCCCACAGCGGCACCCGCGATCACGCGTGCTCAAGCCGCACCCCCGTCCACTAGTGGATCCTGAGACGGCACCGTGAGTCGGGACCTGAGTGTCACCCGCGGGGTAGCGGCTGCCGCCGGGGCTCTGGCGGAGGCCGCAGCACGACAGAAAACGTGGATCTGCCAGGCACGGCAGCCAGGGCGATGGAAGCCGCTGCACTGGACGCCGAGCGGAGAAGCAAGAGAACGAGAGGAAGCAAGAGGAGGTGCGGCTCCCCCCACTCCGAGACAACGTCCCCAAGACAGCTTGGCTGAGGGACGCCGCGGAGAGCAGGGGACCCCAACCGAAGGCGGGGCGAGCACTGCTCGCCCCTCAGAACCGATGTGGCTCCGGTCTGCCGTCCCTCCTGCTCAAGGCAAACGAGACCGCAGCCCAGACGCCGCCGAACACGCCCCACGGGCGCTAACGACCAAGGCCTCGGCTCCTAGAAGCCCTTCCTCGGGAGGACTGGGGTCCTGTGCGCCTCCTCGAGTCGACTCTCCAAGCCCTCAAAAGCAATGCTGCTGGCCAGACAGATGCCACGGATGCTGGGCCCTCAGCAGAGGCCGAGCGGGAGAAGCAGTGAAGCCCAGGAGTTCAAGGCCAGCCTGGGCAACGTCGAGAGACCCTATCTCAAAAACAACTTGTGTGGGGAAATGGGGGAGAACAAAGAAGGGGGTGACCAGGCCCCGGAAGCACTGTGCTCATAACCCGACTTAGGGGGCTGTAACCCCTTAGTACAAATATTTAGTAATGACAATTATTCTTAAAAAATTAAACATCAACAAATAGGCTTTTTTTTTGGCCGGTCCTCTCAGGACCGGGGCACGGTCCCTGAGCCTCTTTCTGCTCAAAAGCTAGCATTCTATACCTGAGCCACACAACGCCACTTCCAGATTTCCTGAGTAGTTTACTGGAGAGGTTAAGTCTCACGGGGACCTTTCTGCCTGGGCTGGCTTCGAACCACGATTCTCAGATTTCAGCCTCCTGAGCAGCTAGAATTACAGGTGTGAACCACTGGCACCTGGCTATCAAACAGGCTTTTAATCTAAGTAGAGAAATCAAAAGCTACAAGGGCCGGAACGCCAGTGGCTCACGTCTGTAATCCTAGCTGCTCAGGAGGGGGCGATCTAAGGATCCCAACTCAAAGCCAACCAAGGCAAGAAGGTCTATGAGACTCTTACCTCCAATGAACCACCCAAAAGCCAGAAATGGACCTGTGGCTTAAAAATGGTAGAGCTCAAGCATAAAAGCTTAAGGACAGTCCCCAGACCCCTCCCCCACCCCCCACAGACACCCACAGACACACACACACACACACACACACACACACACACACAACAACAACAACAAGGTTGTATAATCCAGGAGATACAAGAAGAAAACAAAACATTTTGTAAAGGTAGTGAGACAAGGCTTGGTGTTAGAGACACCAAGGTGCTGGTGAATGCATCAGTATAAAACACCCTGTCCCCCCACCTACTAAAAAACGCCAGAGCAGCCACTGAGAGAGATGCCGTGCCTCAAGCACATGGGTGCATTCTCCATCAAGAACCTTCCAGGACTGCCCTGGCTGCTGATGAAATCAATGTCTCCTGAGCGGTGGCATGATTATTTTAAGTAAATTTATTCCTCCCAGGCCACCCAGATAAGCGACCATTGTACAATGACAAAACCACCCTTTTACTATTTACTTCGGCCTGCAGTGTACCATGGAGATATGCCTTTTATTCTTTGCTCATAGACACAATGAAGCCTGAGGGCTATCAGGTATTGTAGACTCAAGTCATAATGGACACTGTTCCCTTCAAAACGCTAGAATAACATCCTCAAAATGCCCCAAGTTTTCCATTCTCCGGGAGCCAAAGGAAAAGTGGAAAGAACCATTTAGGTCACTTCAAGGCACTGCGGAGCGGATCTCAAGGAATAGAATATTTTTGTGTGTGTAACAAGACACTCAAATCAGATTACATGCACAGGCTTTTTGAAAGTGTTGGGGAGAATGTTAATCACCTCTAAAGTGTAAGAGCAATTTATAACAAAAGCCAAAACAGAATTAATCTAGGGCAGAGAAAGATGAGTCGGGCTGAGGCAGCCTGGATAAATCTAAGAAATCTACAAGAAGACATTAAACTTAAGGTTCAGTCCTGTCTGTAAGAGGTATGAATGTTCAGACTTACATAACAATACCTCATTATCGCATTAGGAATAGAAAATGCAATGCCTACGTTCTGAGCGCCGTGAACTTAATAGTGGCTGGCACACACAGACGGTAAGAAAATCCTCTCCCAAGTAGCTGGGGTTAGCACGGAGCCGGCGAGCGACACTCACCTACCACGCTGGGGCTCTGGGGAGACGCGGGGGACAGCAAGAGAAGGAAGAAAAAAGCTACCGACCTATGAAGGATAAGTAATGATCGGGACACGGCTTTTTCCCTCTTCTTTCAGTGTAAAAAGAAAAAAACAGGAATGGCCCCCAAGAAGCTGAAATCCAGGCTGGGGCTCAAGAAAAAGAAGTGACCAGCCTGCTCCCAAACCACCTAGAGACACCAGAGGTAAAGAAAGAACATTCCAGCCCACAGCCCCTGACCAGCCTCTCCGCCTCCCAGGTGATGGATTCTGCACAACACCCGCGGGCCTGGTGCGGTCAGGAGCAGGGTGGCCCCGAGGCCCGGGCTGGCCCCGCGCTGCGCAACGAGACCTCGCCCACGAAGCCCGCGCGCTCTGGGAAGCGGGGCCGCCCTGGTCCGCTTCTCCCCTCTGAGGGGGCTGGGACAGCTCGGCCCCGGGCTGGCCTGGCAGCCACGGGCCCATCCTCCTCACCAGTGTGCGCAACCTGCGTTCACGCACTTCAGCCGATGCGACGGGCACAAGGCGCCCCTGGAACCGAGCGGTGGGAGACAGCGTGGGAAGGGAGCAAGGGGGGGAAGATGAGAGAGAGATCACGCCACCACGCACGGAAGGGGTTCCTCGCCGTGTCTACTTCCCGCTGGTACCAACAGTATTTGGTTTTACGGATTGCCAACTAAATGGGGGTATCAGGACGTGAAAACACCGACTCGCAGGAAACATTCGGCCGAGTCTGCCGACAGCTATTCGGATCCCGCGCAAGCCCTGCGGTGGGGCCAGGGGCAGCCAGGGTCCCCCCACCCCCACCCAGCGTCCCCTGGGGAGGAGCTCACTGGGGCTTCAAGTCCCCAGTGAGCAGCCTCGGGTAGGATGACCCCCCGACAGACCAAAAGCGAGGGACCAGCCGGGTACCCACAGGTCACACCTGCAATCCTAACGGCTCAGGGGGTCGAGATCCGAGGAGAGCAGTTCAAAGCCAGGCCGGGCAGGATAGTATGTGAGAATCTAAACTACCCCCCCCCCAAAAAAAAACCAGAAGTGGAACTATGGTGTAAGTGCACACGTGCCGACCCCTAGGCGACGGTGCTCCAGTCCCGGCACCAGAGAAAGACAAACCCAAACCTTCTGCTAAGTGTTTTAGTGTTTGGAAAACGAGCACTTGACCTTACTGCCATATAAAACAGCAAATCATTCTTGCTGTACCACTCACCAATTTTTCATCTTGAACAAAAACATTTCAGAAACAAACATAGGGTACTGTAAGGGGCTGGGATGCAGCTCGGAGCTCCCGGGGTGCTGATGCCCCCACATACTTCGCATCTTGGAAGGGGTGTCCCCTGCCGCCCCCCCCCCCCGCCCCAGTACTTGCTTCCTCTCAGCCTTCACAACTCTCTTACTCCTCACCCTCAAGAAGGCCCTTAGATGACTTTCCTCCATCTCTACTTCAGACATCGGAACAACCAGCACCTATTTATGTCAACTGCTGGAGGCAACTTGAGAATATTCCTCCCAAATCCTACTGCACTGCTGGTGGGAATGTAAACCAGCACAACCACTGCGGACAGGAGTCTGCAGGCTCCTCACAAAACGAAACCTAGATCTTCCCTACGACTTGGCCATACCGCTTCTGGGCCTCTACCCAGAACAACACAAGCCAGGATACCATAAAGACACCCACAGTGAGTGCAACAAAAAATGTGGTACCTATACACAACAGGATTTTACACAGCCACCAGAAAGAATATTATCACATTTGCCGGGAAATGGATGGATGGACCTAGAATAAATTATGGTAAGTGAGGTAAGCCAAGCTCGGAGACAAATGGAATGCTTTCTCTCATAGGCAAGAGCTAGACCTCAAATACACTGGGGCATGATAAATTATACAGGACCATAGACACTCCCATGCAGTGAGACCCAAGGAAGACACCCTCAAGGAGGAACACAAAGGCGCAATGCTTATGTGCATCTGATCCTATGAAATAATATTCTCGCAATGAACGCCAGGGAATGCAAACAAGAAGTTTAATCTTTGTTGAGGTTTTTGTTTTGCTTTTCTTTTTGTCTTGTCTTCCCCTCTCTGTCTTCGGGAGGGGAAGGGGAGACACAGAAACGAAGCGACAAAGGGTGAGCAAATGCAGCAGTGGTCCTCACTGGACACAACGTTGAAACTGAACCATACAACTTGTGGGTGGGGACAAGCAGGAAGAATTAAGAGAGAGCAAGGGAAGAGGTGACACTATCCAAAAAGAAATGTACTCGTTAGCTGATTTATGTAACTGTAACCTCTCCATACGTCATCTTTATAAAAACAAAAATTTTTTTAAAGAACCTTCCTTCCAGATCTCTGAAAAGAAGCTGCAAAGGAAACAGCAAGCCACAGGTGAGCATGCGAGCTCCGACATCCCAGACAGCAGGTAAAATACAAGTTCTGATCACTGATGGGGAGCCTGCCTCATGTTTGAGGTCCGGGGTTACACCCCCGCCCTGCCCCGCCCAGCAAAGCACCAACAACAACAAAAAAGGTTTCTGGTACTGAAAAATAAAAATAAGGTTGTCAGGCTCTCATCTCTGTAAACAGACACCAAAATCATCGATACACACGCACACGGTTTGACTGTGGCCCGGGAGACGAGGGACGGGCCAACACGCCTTCACCGCACATCCCTCGATGGAAAGAAACAAGCGCACTTACGTTTCTCGTCGTCGGCGTGCACCAGAGAGGCCACCCTGGACAGCACATCCAGCGGGGTCCCCATTCCTGGCTGAGCCTACAGGAGGAAAAAAAAAAACAACAAAGGGAATTCAGACGTCTCAAAGTCGTCAGGGTACCGGGAACGGAGACTGGGGCCTATCCTTCGCCTGAGCAAGGCGGCGGGTTCGATCCCCAACACAGAAAGAATTCTAGTGCTGGACAGAATGATTCTTCCACCAAATGCCAGCCCGTCTCCTAAGGAGAAGATTCTTCCCCTCTGAACACACGGGAAGGCCCTGGGTCCAGGAAGAACAAGGTTCAATCCACTCTGTCCACTCGGCTACACTATTCCCAGGAAGCGGTCCACGTCGGAGCAAAAAGAAGGGCGATGGTGTAGATGCGTGCCTGCGTTAGCTGTGCGTGTTTAATCGCGTATGTGCACACAAGCCTGCCCGTGCGGGGATCCCCCGTAAACATCAGCTTTGGAAACAAAGGCCCCGTATGAACGGAGGGGTCACCCCCGGCTGGACTGCGGGGTGGGCTCAGGAGCTGTCACGGAAATGACTCTGACGGGCCCCTCTGCTGGGCTCCTCTGTTCTCTCCACTCCCTGGTGGCCGCGGGGGGGGGGGGGGGGGGGGCGGGGAGGACCCCCGCAGGTGCTGCCTGCCCAGTGAAGTGAGCTGCGCGACGCTGCGGGAGTCCCCACTGGCGAGTTCAAAGGCATCTGCAGTCCAGGTGGCCTGTAGGCTTCCGCGCTCCACCCAGAACCCAGAGCCCAGAACCGACCTGTGTGACACGGGCCGGCACAGCCAGGAGGCGGCCCATTTCCACCGTGCCGGGCTCCCCACCACCCGCCCATAGCACCGCGGCTCACCGCGACTGCCCTCCTCGCTCTACGGCCTGACTACAAAGGCCCCAGACGGACGAGATCTAAAGGCGGAGGACAGCAGGAGCTGGTGGCTCACGCTTGTGACCCTAGCTACTCAACCACCAAATTATAGCCACCGAAAAGCGAGGCGCGGAGCTGTGGCTCAAAGGGCAAAGTGCCAGCACTGAGCAACAAAAAAGAAAACAGCTAAGGGACAGCACGCAGGCCCTGAGTTCAAGCTGCATTGTCGGTGCACGCACGCAGGCCCACACACGCTTCCCAAAGTTACAGGGCAGAAGGTAAGGGACCGGGGTAGACTTGGGCTCGATATTAGCTGTCTTGTCTTTTTTGGTACTGGGGACTGGACCCAGGACATTGTACTTGCAAGGCAAGCGCTTTGCCACCGAGCTACATCCCAGCCCTTGGGCTCGATTTCATAGGCATCACGGAGCCAGGGCAATCTCTGCAGCAGAGAAGTCGCTGGCTTGTCCAGGCGGTCAAGTCGTCCTGGCAGCAACGCAGAGAATAGAGCGGAGCGGGGAAGCGTGGACAGGTGGAAAGACGGAGCGAGAGAAGCAGGCCCTTGCTCAGAAGGCAGCCAGGGTGAGCGAAGAGGGAATGCAGGCGTGGAGAGTCAAAGAGGCCGGAGCGTGAGGAACACAACAGCATCCCAAACTAACAGGAGAAACGATCCCCTTAACCAAAAGGAAGGGGGACGAGTAACAACAGAGGGATAAGAAAAGCCCAGCGTGGCGGGGGCACCCCTGTAATTCCGGTACTTGGGAGGCAGAGGCTCAATCACTTAAGGTCAAAGCCAGCTTGGGCAAGAGCTTGACTCACAATTATTCTGAAAGTAACAGCTCCTGACTTAAGAACAAAGCCAGGGGGCTGGGGATATGGCCTAGTGGCAAGAATGCTTGCCTTGTATACATGAGGCCCTGGGTTCGATTCCCCAGCACCACATATACAGAAAACGGCCAGAAGTGGCGCTGTGGCTCAAGTGGCAGAGTGCTAGCCTTGAGCAAAAAGAAGCCAGAGACAGTGCTCAGGCCCTGAGTTCAAGGCCCAGGACTGGCCAAAAAAAAAAAGAACAAAGCCAGATCTGGAATCCACTGACAGGAAAGATTTGCCGCGCTCACAGGCAAGACCAGGGTTCAAAACCATGATTTTGAGTTAAGTAATGACTGACACAAACACCGCATACCATGCTTGGCCCACAATTCCTGTGAAGCTCAGGAACAAAAAATTTCAAAATTCTGAACCTGACTGGGTGACTGGCGGTTCACACCCATGATCCTAGCTACTTCAGGACGTTCAGATCTGAGGATCACAGTTCAAAGTCAACCAGGACAGGAAAATCCTCTGATGAACCACCACGGAAGCGAGAACTGGCGCTGTGGCTAGTGGTAGAGTGTTAGCCTTGCACACAAAAGCTCAGGGACAACACCCAGTGCCGTGAGTTCAAGCCCCAGGATGGGAACCAAAAAACAAAACAAAAACCTGGAAGAACCAAGTAAAGAGCTTGCCCTTAGGTTAGGCAAATTATGCATAGAAAGTATCGAAGTGTAATGGTAGTGCACAAGATTGGTGAGCTGACTCGGGTACCATGAAGTCTACACCCCCTACCCAAGCCAAACCTCTGGCGCTGGCTCAAAGTAGACAGACAAGAGGATCAGATGTTTTGAGGCCCAGCTGCAAAGACCAACCATGTAACTGCGACCTTGTTAACCAAGCCATCGGGCTTCCAATCAGACACCTAAGTGTAGCAAAGAAAATGGCTGGGGAGGCTGACGACAAAGGAGGGCATGGTCCGTCATCTCAAGGACATTCAAGGGCACAGGACCACATGGAAACAGGCAAGACACAGAGGAGATGACTCAAGATGTCACCAGTGGGGGGACACCTGCTCGGCAAGCACAGGTCCTGGTTATGCCCCCGGCACACCAAGGGGGGCGGGGTAGGGAGGAGGAATCTATCTTAAAATGAAACGTGTGTGCTGTCATTAGCGTTCCCTGATAGTGAAAAGCCCTTAGGAAGCTCCCAAAGCCACCGGAAAGGTTCATGCCACAAGGAACAGTGGCCCACGCTAAAGCCAGCGCTTGGGAGGCTGGGACAGGCCAGCCAGGACTAGACCATCGCCCCAAGGCTCCTTCTCAGCCCCCGCCCCGCTGGCCTGCCTTCCCTATGGGACCACACCGGAACATTCCTTCCCAGGTCTTCTCCCCGGAAGGTCACGCAGGGAGCACCGGGCACGGAGCCCAAGCCCGCCCACCCTGACACAGGTACGAGAGGCCGAGGAAAGCCCAGAAGGGCCCGACAGGTGCACACAGCTGAGAAGTTCCGCTTCCGAGAACCTGGCCCAGGAGGAAAAGCCAGGAGTTTCTAGAGGCTTCTGCAGGTACCAGGTGTGAAGTGAGAACAAAAGCCACGAGAACAATAGCACAGGTGGCAGGCAGGGGTCAGAGACCGGGCACACTAAGCAAATAGACTTGGGAGATAACAGTGATAAAACAGAAGGTCCTATAGGAGTGCGCTGTGCTGCACTGTTGCGGGGAGGGGAGGGAAGGGGAGGGCACCGAAGGCTTTGGTGTGGGGAAGGGGGACCGATGGGCAGCGTTGTAACTGTGGTCCTGGGAATGTCCTCCGCCGCACCTCTGCGACCACGGGGCGACAGGGACGGCGTCTCCTCGCTCTTGCTGGGGGGACAAGTGCGTGGACTTTCTAGGTATGAGGATAATGAACGACGGGGAGAGGGATTCAAGGAGTAGGGCGTCTGCCAGCAAATGTGAGCAAATGTGAGTTCAGTACCGCTCCCTTCCCCCAAAACGTCAGTTAGCTGGGCGTGGCGGCACACACCTCTAATCCCAGCACTCAGGAGGCGGAGGCAGGGGATCAAGAGTTCCAGGCCGTGGAAAGTAGAGCTGTGGCCCACGTGGGGGGCTGATAAGGCTTGAGCAGAAAAGCCAAGCCAGAATGAAAGGCCACAAGTTCAAGCCCCAGTACTGACACACACACACACACACACACACACACACACACACACACACACAAAGAATTCTCAGGGAATTCACACCACAGTGCAAGCTGGCAGAATTCCCACCCAAGTCTAAGTCCCCGCAGTTACAGCACCTCCGCTGGGCAGCTGTTAAAGCCAGGCAGTGTAACTCGGGCCACAGTGCTCCCTGGGTCACACATTAGTCTCACACACACACACACACACACACCCCACACACACACTTCCTCCTCACTCGAAGCCAGTTACGCCCTAAAAACATCCATGCACTGGGAGCTTGGTGCCTTCACGCGGCCTTGTTTTCCACGTGCTTCTGTGTGAAGGCACCTTAGTGAGTATCTACCATTGATGCACCAACACTGAGCTCAGGGCCAACCGTCCGGGAAGCCGGCCCTGCGTGCTCTCTGCCGGGTGGGCGTAGCACCCCGGGCTAAGGAGCACCGCGGACGCCCGAGGCCATCTGAAACCCCCAGATCACAGCCCCATCACAGGCACCGGGGCTCACGCCTACAACCCCAGCCCCTCAGGACGCGGGGGGACTATGGGGAGGGTCGCAGCTGGAAGCCAGCTCAGGCAGGAAAGTCTGTGAGACTCACATCTCCCACTCGCCACTGGCGACTGCGGCTCAAGGTGGCCAAGTGCTAGGCCCCGAGTCCAGCCCCACGAAAGACAAGGGAAAAAAAGTGGGGGGGGGGGGGATAAAACTACAAGGACACCGTCCCCCAAAAGCACATTCATTTACACATAGTTGGAGGGCTGAACCAAGAAGACAGACTGCCCTGTGTGGGTGTACACACACACACACACACACACACACGTACACACGCGTACACTAACGCCCCTCCCCCCAGCGCTACCACGGCTGTTTCTGGAATTGCAAATAAATGTTACTGAGTTGGCAAAATTGTAAGTATGGATAATGCAGATGTGAATCGAATTACCCGGACGTGCAGCATGAGATACAGAAAGCACACTCAACGGGGCGTGGGTCCTTTGCCGAACGACGACGACACTGTGCCCCAAACAAGAAGCGGTGGTGGCGCAGCCTCTAGGCCGCCCCGACAGTACCAGGCAGATTTGATCGTCCAGTCCCAGGACAGTTTCCTGCCATGGGCCGCGTGGGCTGGCCTGCACTCTCCTCATCCGCTCAACAGGAAGACTCGCCACCTCGTCCAGAAAGAGGTTCCGAAGCATACAAGGTTTGCTCTTTCACCAGAATCCCCGTGGGTGTGCTGATCCTCGGGCTGGAACTCCTGCTTCCGCCAAGGCTGGTGCTCTACCCCTTGGAGCCACAGCTCCACTTGCAGCTTTTTGGTGGATGCCAGCCTGCGGCCTGGCTCAACCAGAAGCTTTGCTCTGCAAACAGCCCCTCTCTCCGTGAGGCAAGAACCTTGTGTGTCAAAACCCACCCCAATTATCTCCTAATTTCCATTGTATTTTTCAATTTGTCTGACCTTTATCTCCTGAACTTACAACTATCACCATTTTATTAGTCGCAGAGTTGCCAAACACCTTTTATTTATTTATTCTTATTATTTTGTTAGAGAAAATTCATGAATTGCACACCAACTCTAGGGGGAAAAGATACCTGGGGGCTGGGGATATGGCCTAGTGGCAAGAGTGCCTGCCTCATATACATGAGGCCCTGGGTTCGATTCCCCAGCACCACATATGCAGAAAATGGCCAGAAGTGGCGCTGTGGCTCAAGTGGCAGAGTGCTAGCCTTGAGCAAAACGAAGCCAGGGACAGTGCTCAGGCCCTGAATCCAAGCCCCAGGACTGGCCAAAAAAAAAGAGATACCTGTAAGAGCAAGTAAAATCTTCTGGGTTCGTTTTGGCAGTCACAGAGGTGGTTAACAAGGGTGACTCTATCAGAAGTTAATTAAAAGGAATTTTCCATGAACAAACATTTAAAAGTGAAAAGTTTTACTGTCATGGTTAGGTTTGTAGGAAGTATTCAAATCAGCTGGAGGGCTGGGAATGTGGCTTAGCAGTAGAGCGCTTGCCTAGCACGCAAGGAAGCCCTGGGTTCCATTCCTCAGCACCACATACACAGAAAGAGCCAGAAGTGGCGCTGTGGCTCAAGTGGTAGAGTGCTAGCCTTGAGCAAAAAGAAGCCAGGGACAGCGCTCAGGCCCTGAGTTCAAGCGCCAGGACTGGCCAAAAAAAAAAAAAGCAGCTGGAGACCAGTGGCTCATACCTGTAATCCTGGCTACTCAGGAGGCTGAGAGCTGAGGATCATGTGCAAAGCCAATCCAGGAGAGATAGTCTTGAGACTCTTACCGCCAATTAACCACCAAAAAAGTCACAAGTGGAGTTGTGGCTCAAGTGATAACACACCAGCCTCGAACACAGAGAGAGCTAAGGAACAATGCCAGGTTCTGAGTTCAAACCCCAGTAGGGAGACACACACACACACACACACACACAGAGTACAGAAAGTAAATTTGACATTCTAAATCAGCAAGAGTGCCAAGAATTATGTTTATGAAACACTTCCAAACCTTCAGGGACTGTTCCTTCGTAAATACCCTAACAGCCAACACTTTCAAAGCATCTTATCCCCGTGATTCCTGAAAAACTCCGGGACTGTGCCGTCTTGGTACCGGGTTAAGCATAACTTTTTCCGACTAAAAAGAAAAATATCCAACTCTAAGCTGACTTAGAACTCAAGCTTATTAAATCTCTAGAAGTAATGCGCCAGAGCTGTTTTGTTTTTTTTTTTACTGCTGCAACAATTCAGTTTTGGAATGTTAGGCCACGGGTTATTTATAGCAAGAATTATCTTCTTAATTGTATTGTGTTTTTGATCAACATAAAAATTAGCTTGCATTCCCTTCCAAATGGAAAGCCAAGGCAGGCTGCCCAGAAGTGTGGGAAAACAGTGGCCAGGGAAACTGGCCCGGGATTAAAAGCTGCCAGAGTTAAAACAACAAATTGAGAGGTTTGCCTGGTTCCCACCGCGGGGAAGATGGCCTTCCAACCCTGCGGGGAGGGGGGGGGGAGAGAAGAACAGAAAAGAAGGGGCCCTTAAAACTGCCTTGGGTGTAAGAAACTCCCAAGGAAGGAGAGAGTGGTTTCTGAATCCACCTTACATTTCGGGACGGGTGGTTCGGATCCCGGATCCCGGAACCCGGAGCCGGGCCCCGCCGCGGGGAGCAGAGGGTTGGAGGCGCCCGGAGGGGCGCGGAGCCGACCTGCAGACCCCACGCGCACACGGACGCTTGCAGCCCCTCGGGTTTTGTTTGGTTGTCTTGGGTTTGGGGGGGTGGTTTTTTTTTTGGGGGGGTGGCTCCTTTTACACTCGGAAGAAGCCGTGGCCACCCCAGCGCGCCGGGCCTGCTCGGGGACCCGGGTGCGGGTGGCCGCCCGCGGGGCCCCGGCCCCCGCCCGCCCGCGCCGGCTGCTGGTTCCCATTAACCACACAGGAAACCCGGGCAGCGCCCGGATCAAAGCCGCGGCGACTTTGTTCATCCTCGGCTTCCACAGACGGAGCCCAGCGCCCGCGAGCCGGGTCCCCCGGCCGGGGACAGCCCGACGGCTCCGGGCGGTGACCCCCCCCCAGGCGCCCGGCGGGACACACACCCCCGAAACAAGGCGAAGACCTTTGCTTCGGGGCGAGGCCTGCGCCCGCCCGGGCAGGAAGTCTGCGGGGAGGACGGAGCCCCTGCCCCGGCCCGGCCCGGGCCCGCACCGCGCCGCACCGCCGCGGATGCGGGGCGCGCGGTCCCCAGCGCGCAACCCTCCCCCCCCCCCCGGGACGCGCGGCGGGTGGGACCCCGGACCCCTCCACCCGGGACTCCGACCCGAGATGAACCGCCCCGCCGGCCCCCGTGCGCTTCCGCCCTCAAGTCGAGCCGGGGGTGAGGACACCCCGCCCCCCCCCCCGCGCCGCCGCCGCCACCCCCCACCCCCGTGCGGGAGGGCGTCCGCGTCCCGTCCCGATCACCCGGCCCCGGACCCGCCCGGCCGGGCCGGCTCCCCGCACTCACCGCCGGGCGGCTTCGCCCGCCTCGGGCAGGCCGGGCCCCGCGGGTTCGGGAGGCGGGGCGCACTCGGGGCGCGCGGACGCTGGGCGCGCTCCCGCACCGGCCGCCCCTCACACGCGCCGGGCAGGCCCCGCCGCGGACCGGAGCGCCAGGAATGCCAGGAATGAGACGCCGCCCGAGCGCGCCCGGGTTCCGCCGCCGCCGCCGCCGCCGCCGCCAGGCCACGCCCCCCGCGCCGAGCAGGTGGGCCGGGCCCAGGTGAGCGGGGCGGGGCGGGGCGGGGCCTCGCGCGCCCGGGCGCCCGCCGCGCGTCCCCCTCCCCCCCGCCCCACCCCGCCGGCTCCCACGGGACCCGGGCCGGGCCACGCGCGGGCGCCCCGCACGGCCCCGGCTCCGCCAAGCCCGTGGGGCCCGCCGCGCCTCCGGGGCACACGCGAGCCACACTCGGGGCGTGCTCGGGTCCCGGCCGGGCGTGTCCCCGCGCGCCCCCCCCGCAGCCCGGGACCCGCGGCCACCCGTCCCCGAGGGTCCCCCGGGTCGCGCACCTCCCGAGGTGTGTGCCCAGGGGCCGCCCGGGGTCGGCGGGGCCGCCGCGGCGGGCGGCGCTCGGACGCGGCGCCGAGCCCTCCCGTGGCAGCCCGCGCGCGCGCGCACGCACCGGGAGCACTGGGCGCCGAGCAGCCCCGCAGCCCCGCAGCCCGGCGCCCCGCCGGCCTCGCCCCCGCCCGCGCGGGGGGGAGGGGGAGGGAGGGGGAGGGGGAAGTCCTAGCCCGGGAGGGAGGGAGGGAGGGAGGAGGGCGCGGGGCGGGCCTGGTGGAGCCCGCGGGGTTCCGATAACTCCGGTGGCCCGCGCCCGGCCCGCACGGATCCTGTGACCCCGGGAAAGGAAGGGCCCGTCCGCTGTCTGTTTCCCCCGGGCCATCCCCCTCACCACCACCACCACCCCCCCCCCCGCGATGTCGGGGTGAGGGGTGCTGGCGCGCCCCGCCCCGGCTGCGCCTCGGCCCCCCCCTTTGTTTTCCTCCCACGGCCACAATCCACCCAGACCTGGGCGTCACGCACCCCAGCCGCCGTCCCGCCTTCCGGGTTGTCCTCGAACCCCTGGCTCGGGGGTCGCGGGCTGCTCGAGGGTCTTAACCCGGGACGGGCTCGCCGGAACGCCAGCTTCCTGGAGCGCGGGGAAGGGGAAATGCCCGGCCGTCTCCAAGCTGTGCTCCCGTCTGTCACCCGAGGATCCCATCCGTGTCCCCCAGGACCTCGGGCGCTGTCAGAGCTGGGGACAGCCAGGAACACAGTTCCCTTCTACCAGGCTGCCCCCGCCAGGCACCGGGTGTGTGTGTGTGTGTGCGTGCGCGTGTGACAGTCCTCGTGACAAATTAATCCAAGCATAACTGCCCCTCCGTGTCCCGGTTCCTCTGAGGGAGGCTCTCAGCCCTTCCAGTGCTTCGTGTGCCCGTTTGCTCTTCATTTCTTTTCTTAGACTGCTCTCGTTCTTCAGTAGTCCTGAGAGTAGGAAAGAAAATTCGGAGGATGATCAACAATCAGAGATTTGTTTTTTTATTTGAACACGGGAAGAAGGAAGGGAGTGGGAACATGCTTGGGGGGAAATCCCAGCACCAACTCCATTAGTAGTGCAGAGCTTTGGGCAGACTCTCAGGTGCCTGGCGCCCGGCCCCTGCCTGTCATCTTGGCTACTGAGGAGGCTGAGATACGAGGATCTCATCGGAAGCCAGTCGGGACAGGAAAGTCTGGGAGAATCTTATCTCCAGCTAAATCACAGGAATGGCCAAAGGTGGACCAAGTGGTAGAGTGCTGGCCTTGAGCAAAAGGAGGCCGGGGACAACACATAGGCCCAGAGTTCAAGCCTCAGAGGGACCTGCCCAACAAAAAGGAAGAAGAGGGAGAGAGAGCGATTATACCTCTTCCTTTGAAAAGCCATTGCAGAAGCTACGGAAGAGACAGATGCTCGCTGACCAGTCACATTGCGGGCCTGCTGGGCACTATCTAAACAGACGCTCGACGTTATCACAGAGGGGTTTGTCTCCATCATGCAAATGAATAGCAATCACAAAAATAATACAATCCCACATTCATAAAAATGGCCTGGGGTTGACAAAGTGTGCCCAGATAGCATTATCTCACTGGATCTTTATGACGGCATTGCCATCTGTTCCCTGCCCCGTTCCTTCCATCTGGGGCAGTGTGGCGGCTGGAAAGCAGCTCCTGCTCCCATCACTGTTCACAGGACCTGGACTCCGCAGATGAACCCTGGGCCTGTGGTCACGGTGGTGACTTGTCTCCAACCTCTGCCAGGATGGATCTCACTCCTCGCCTTGCATCAGCACAAGTGTGACTTAGGGTGTGCAGGTGTGGACACACGAAGAGTGTTTCATTCTGGCTGTTCGGGTGATGTGGAGGAGAGCTGTAAGGAAAAAGGCACCATCAAAACAGTTTGCTAGAAAGACACAGGAGGCTGGGAACCAGAACCATGGAAGTCAGGACATCAGTCTGTTGGAGGACTCACCGTGAAATGCAGCCGTACAGGCAAATCCGGACTATACTAAATGACAAGAGCAAGTCTCCACACACAGCAAAATACTCTATTAGTAAGCAGCCTAGAAATGAAACAAAGCGCCCGTGGCTCACACCAATAATCCTAGCTACTCAAGAGGCTGAGATCTGAGGATGGCAGTTCAAAGCCAGCCCAGGCAGGAAAGTCCATGAGACTTTTATCTCCAGTTAACCACTGAAAACTGGAAGTAGCACTGTACCTTGAAGTGGTAGAGCACAAAAGCTCTGGGACAGTGCCCAGGCCCTGAGTTCAAGCCCCATGACTGACCAAAAAGAAAAGAGTCAGGCACCACACACTTATAAAGCTAGCTACAGGGGAGGCAGAGATAGGAAGATCATGTTTCTAAGCCAGTCTGGAAAAAAAAACAAACTATGAGACCCCGCCCCCATCTCAACAGAAAAAGGTGGGTGTTGTGGTGCACACTGGTCATCTCAGTGGAAATATAAATGGGAGGATCAAAATACAGGCTGGTTCCTATGAAAAGCAAAACCCTGCCTAAAAATAACCAGAGTTGAAGAGGATGGAGGTACAAATTAATCACCAGCAGCCTGAGTTCAAAACCCCAGTGCTGGGGAAAGAAGGGAAAGAGGGGGGCCAGAGGGAGGGAGGGAGGGAGGGAGGAAGGAAGAAAGGAAAGAGGGAAGGGAAGGAAGGAAGGAGAGAGATAACTTGAAGGGCACTCCATCTGCAGTGGAACCATAAGAAGTGAGAAGCCAGGTACCGTAGAGGGCCCCCCCTCGCCCCAGCTCCGTGGAAGACCCGTGCAGGAGGCCCGTGAGGCCAGGAACGTGGAGCCCGAGTGGGCACGACAGCGTGACATGATCTCAAGAAGTCCAAAAGGTAAAGGTCATTCTCACCCAGTGATGACCACTCCCATCACCTGGAAGTGATATCCCTTTCTCACACGCTTTTCCTGTCACTTTCACACACACATACAAGACTACACTGGTAACACCTATGTTTGTTTTACCACGTTCTTAAATGTCTAAGAAACTAAAGGAAAAATTGGACAAATAACACAGACCCAACTCAATTGACTTATTAACTAAGAAGCTGGGTGCTGGTGGCTCACCCCCATAATCCTATCTACTCAGGAGGTTGAGATCTGAGGACCATAGTTTGAAGCCAGCCCGGGCAGGAAAGTCCATGAGACTCAACTCCCATCACACACACACACACACACACACACACACACACACACACACTCACCAGAACAACATCAGAAGTCAAGGTGTGGCTCAAGTGTGTGCCATCTTTGAGCAAGAAGGTTAAGGGACGGACAGCCCCTAGGACCTGAGTTCTAGCCTTAGGACTGGCACCGACCAACTGGTGAAGTAATTAATTAAAAATAACAGAAGTCAGAAAGCACACGATGGCAGGCAGGATGCCTTTGGAGAGTGCGCACCTCTCCCCCTGGTTCTCCCCCCTCTCCTCCCCCTGGCTTCTCCCCCCTCTCCTCCCCCTGGCTTCTCCCCCCTCTCCTCCCCCTGGCTTCTCCCCCCTCTCCTCCCCCTGGCTTCTCCCCCCTCTCCTCCCCCTGGCTTCTCCCCCCTCTCCCGCAGTACCTTCGGGTCCGTGCTGCCTTCGCCGCGGACGCCTCGCCTACCCTCCCGTTGCTCCGAGGTGACCTGGTCCTTTTCCGTCTTCTCGTCCAGACACCGCTGGCAGTAGTTTGTTCCTGATGGCGCGCGGAGCCCAGCACCGTCCAGCGTGGAGAAGTCCGCCGGCACCAGCCTGGGGGTGGGGGGGTGGGGGTAGAGGGGGGGGGACTGGAAGCCTCTCAGGAGTTCAGTTAACTTAGAATACCACCTCTGGCTGGCCTGGCAGCTGACTCCGCGGGCCCAACTACCTGGGACGAGGCGGATTGGCATGGGAGGGGGGCCGAGCAGCTTCGTGGGAGACCCTACCTGACCAGCAATACTAACAGTAAAAGGACTGGGGGGGAGGGGGAGGGAAGGGGGGGCCTATGGCCCAAAGGGTGGAGGAGGCGTATGGATACTAAATCCGTAATCAGTTGCAAGTCCCCCTCCATACTGAATTCCACAGGTGCCTTATATACGACAGCACCGCCAGGCAGCCCAGACCATCCCAGCCCCATGCCTGTGAGCCCAGCTGCTCTGGTGGGGGGGGGGGGGGGGCTGAGATTCAAACACCAAGGTCCTGAGCCAGCCCAGGACCTAAAAACAAACACCCGTGCCGCTCCATCTGCAATCCGCCTGCAGAGGACGGCGGCGCGGCTCACGTGATGGAGGGCCGGCTGGGATGGAGAAAGCAAGCCCTGAGTTCCAGCTCCAGTGTCACCCCAAAACAAGAGCAGGCTGCCCTTAACACCTGCGCTCGCCCCTCCCTGCGCCTTGAGCCGCCTCTCCAGGGGAGGCTGTCATCAGGGCGCATCGCGTGCGTGCAGGGAAATCCCACGGGCGGAGTGTCTGCGTACACACACAGGACACGCTACTCACAAGTGTCACTAAGTTTACAAACAATGATTGTGTCTATTTAGGATGCACGATGCACGTTACACTATGAGCTGACTGTACGACCGCTGCCTTTGAACTATGCAAATACGGGGACACACGAATAATCAAACGATCTGGAATCCTGGTGACGCCTCGCGTTTTCACGAGCGTCCGCTAGGTCCCGGGGTTGGGTGACAGCAGGCCGGGTGACACAGGGACCACACTACCCCCACGGCACCGATGGAGGGACTGAAGCACGGAGGTGTTAGAAACTCACCCCAGGCGCCCAAAGACGAGCCCTCGAGGCGGTCCGCGTCAGGAGACCACGCCCTCAGCCTCACGCCTCTCAGAACGTCTTCAGGCACGCCTAGGAACTTGCTAGAACACAGACTCTCCGAGCTGAATCTGGACCCGCTTTTCGTGTTGCTTGAGGACCGGGGAGCTAAACCACCACCACCCCCCCCCCCTTTCCACCAGCCCGGGCGCTGAACAGAAACCTTAAGGCCAGTGCTCTTCCACTTTAACCCCCAGAGCCCCTTCCAGGTTTCTGCTAGTTAATTGGAGACTCACAGACTTCCCTGCCCCGGCTGGCTTCGAGCCACGGTCCTCAGATCTCAGCCTCCCAAGGAGCCAGGATGACAGGCATGAGCCACCGGCCCTTGGCTCAGCTTATTAATTCTTAGGATTGTGTGTGAACCCGGTTATCTCAAAATGTTGACAATTAACTCATAAATTAAATCTTTCAGGGCAGGGAAGGTGGCTTAGCGGTAGAGCGCTCGCCTTGCATGCAGGAAGCCCTGGGTTCGATTCCTCTCCACCACATACACAGAAAAAGCCAGAAGTGGCGCTGTGGCTCAAGGGGCAGAGCGCTGGCCTTGAGCCAAAAGAAGCCGGGGACAGTGCTCAGGTCCTGAGTCCAACGCCCCGCCCCGTCCCCCCCCCCCCCACCTGCCGCAAAAAAAAAAAAAAAGTCTATCAATGTTAAGTTTTGGTTTTTTTTTTTCCACTTCTCTCATTGAGTAAACAGAGCTTTAAAGAAGCTATGGGCGGGGTGTGGTTGTGCATTCCTGTAATCCCAGCTATGGGGGAGGCAGGTAGGAGGATCAAAGTCCTAGACCAGCCCAAAGCACAAGTCCTGATTCAAAAAATAAGGAAGGCAGAAGGGAGCGGAAGGGGCGCGTGCCTGCCCGGCGGGGCCGCAGTTCAGACCCCAGTCGCCACCCAAAATGGCTTTTTTTTTTTTTTAAAGTAGTGAGGCCCTGTGGCGTGCCTGCTGCTGCCCTAGTCACAGGGCCCAGGGTGGGCGCTGCCCCTGCTGAGCGGCCCAGAGGTGTCGGGACTCGCACCCAGCTCTGGCTGCCCGGGCCCGTCCGGCTCGGACTCCACCGAAGCGCTGGGGCCCCGGTGTGGAGAGGAACGGCACTGCCGCCGGTCACCGCGGGAGCGGGACTTGGAGCCCTCCACACACACAGACGGCTGGGGTGCAGCCCCCCTCCCCGCTCCCCTGGGCCTCTCCACGCTGCCCTAGACCGGGCACAGGTGCCTCTGGAGGCTGCGCTGAGGCTCTGAGTTCCAAGCCAGACAGAGCGGGGAAGCCCAGGAAGCCAGACGCTCGTCTCCAACGATCCACAGAAGAGGTGGACGCGGGGCCGGCGCTCCAGGGGTGGAGCACTGGCTAGGAGCACCGAGGTTCAGGCACAGCGCCCAGGTCCTGAATTCAAGCCCCAGGACCGGCATGCGCGCGCGCACACACACACACACACACAAATATATAGTGTGTCAGGTGCCCTGAAAAACCAGTGGCGCCAAACAGAAGAGAAAGCAAACAACAACTTCGGTAACAAGACCTGAAGTAGCTGAGAACAAATCCCACAGGAACAATGGAGGGAAGGATGAGAGAGGCCAGCCAAAAACACAGTGGCGCATGCAAAGGCCCAGGGGCAGGAAAGTCCCTGGCTCTTTCCCCAAGGCCATGAGGAGGCTGGAGCGGCTGGGCTGGGCTGGGCGGGCGGGCGGGCCACAGAGGATGAGGTCAGAGGGCTGGGGGAGGGCGCGTCTTCCAGGAGCAGAGCGGTTCCCCCTGCAACATCACATAATTGGAGAAGGAGAGAGAAAAACCAAGCCTGTTTCCTGGTGCAGACATCCTTGCAAAGCAAACGATGGCCAAGAAGGCACGTCCTGTGTAGCTCCCCAGTGAAACACCTTGAAGGGAGGATTTGCGAATACCAGGCTTGCTGCCTGGTCACTGGGGGCCCAGGGCTCAAAGCCACGTGGGAGGCGCCATTTCCTGCTGGGACGAGCCCTTCCCATCCCCCCCTCCCACCCCTACCCCCCCCAAAGACAGGTTAGTCCTGAAGGGGGCATAACCATGCTGTGTGTCTGTGATAAACACACTCCCCTCCCCCCCAATTTCAGCTCCAAACACAAGCCAGAGGCCTCTTATTAACTTTGTTTCTGAAAACAGAAGGAACAGAACATTTTTCTTTCCAGGAAGATGTGTTTTTCCAGGCCTTTAAAAAGGTCGGGCGGGGGGCGGGGAGGGAAAGGGGGTTCCCTCCTGATTGTTCCAGGGTAGCTCCAGTTATGAAACAGGAATAACCAAGATGGTGGGCATGGGGTCTGGGCCTCTTCTCCAGGATCCTGGTACAGAAGGGTATCGCCAGGCTCTGTGCCAGCCCAGAACAACAAACCTGCCACCACCGGCCGAGGTAAACGCTGCCCAGGAAGTTCTCTTACCTAATGTCCAGGGCCCTGTGTGTCTTGGTCTCAATGCCAATGCAAACACAAGTCCTGAAATCAGCTATGAGAATTCTCCAGATCACCCAGTATGCGCTTGCCTCAGTCTTTCAAAGATAAATATAAAAAGCCGGATGTGATAGCTCACACACGAAATCCTAGCTACTCCAGATGTGGGGAAAGGCAGGGTTACTGGGGAAGCCAGCCTGGGCAAAACGTTCATGAGACCTTCATCTCAACCAAGAGCCGGGCATGGGAGTGTGCACCTGTCAGCCCAGATTCTGCAGGAAGTATAAAATAGGAGGATCAAGATCCAGCATGGAGAAGAAGAAAGATAGAAGGGATAGAAGGGGTGACACTCATCAAAATACACTGAACTGGCTGGGAAGGCAGCTTGGCGGTAGAGTGCTTGCCTAGCATGCATGAAGCCCTGGGTTCGATTCCTCAGCACCACATACACAGAAAAAGCGGGAATAAGGCTCTGGCTCAAGAGGTAGAGTGCTAGCCTTGAGCAAAAAGAAGCCAGGGGCAGTGCCCAGGCCCTGAGTTCAAGCCGCAGGACTGGGACAAAAACAACAACAACAAAAGATGCAGTGTCCTCATATGTTGACATGTTGAATTGGAACCTTTCTGTATAACTACTTAGAGATAACAAAAACAAATAAAGTTAAAAAAGGAAGAAGTTAAAAAAAATGGAAGACTTCCAACTCAAATATGTAACAAAGGACGCTGCGACGTCAGAGAGAAAAGTAAAGGCCTATCTGGTTTAAGATATTAAACTTACAGATAATTTCTTCTTTTTTTTTTTTTGGCCAGTCCGGGGCTCACATCAGGGCCTGGGCAGTGTCCTTGAAGCTTTTTGGCTCAAGACTCCCGTTCTACCATTTGAGCCAGAGCACCATTTCTGTTTGGGGTTGTTTGTTTTGCTATTTCACTGGCAATAAGAGTCTCTTTCCTGGGCTGGGGATATGGCCTAGTGGCAAGAGTGCCTGCCTCATATACATGAGGCCCTGGGTTCGATTCCTAAGCACCACATTTACAGAAAATGGCCAGAAGTGGCGCTGTGGCTCAAGTGGTAGAGTGCTAGCCTTGAGCCAAAAGAAGCCAGGGACAGTGCTCAGGCCCTGAGTTCAAGCCCCAGGACTGGCCAAAAAAAAAAAAAAAAAGAGTCTCTTTCCTGCCCCGATTGGCTTCTGATCACCATTTTCAGACCTCAGCTTTCCGCGAGGCTAGGGTAACAGGCAGGACTCATCAGCACCTTCCTCTCCCTTGTTATCTGGGGATAGAGCTTGCTGCACAGCTCAGGCTGCCCTTGAACTCGCTTTGCAAGCCAGTTTGGTCCTGTTCTGGCCTTCTCCCGAGTGCTGGGATGACAGAGGTGCCACACCCATACACAAACGTCCTCGCTTCTCAAGGTGTCTAGCCTCGTGCAATTCATCACACAAACAGAAGCAGGACAGATACACTCCTTAGGAGGAGTCGAGAGATGCACACGTGTGTGTGTGTGTGTGTGCAAGGCTGGAAGATGGGCTGAGGCTGGCCGAGTAGAGAGAGAGCGGCACGGTGGTGACGTCAGCGGGGCCCTCAGCTCCCCGTGCTCCCAGGCTCCAGGAGTCCCCCCTTGTGATGGGAACGGTGCACCGTGGCAAGGGGTCAAAGGCAGGGCCAAGCTTCCGCGCAGCCCGCGGAGCGGGGCTCGGGCACGGCCCAGCGGGGGCCCCCAGGATGCGTGTGGAGAGACTGCGGGAAGAACCTGCGGAGGGAGAGAGCCAGGCTCACACCCCGCGCCTGAAATTGCTTTCCTAGAAACGCTGGGAAAGCACACAAGACGAGGGGGAGAGGGAGAGAGAGAGAGAGAGAGAGACAGATCTTCTACATTTTAAATTAAATATCAGTTGTGAGTTAGACCAAGATAATACTATTCTAGGATTGGCAAGACAGGATTGCCCACATGTCAGTCCTGCTGAAAATTCCCGGGTGTCACCCAGCTCTGGAAATCTCTCTCTCTCTCTCTCTCTCTCTCTCTCTCTCTCTCTCTCTCCTCTCTCTCTCTCTCTCTCTCTCTCCTCTCTCTCTCTCTCTCTCTCTCTCTCTCCTCTCTCTCTCTCTCTCTCTCTCTCTGAAGGTAATTGTGAGTTCACAGGCGGCCTTTCCCCAGCTTCCCTCCTGGTGATGCCTTGCAGATGAGGAGTCTGATGGCACCACCAGAATCTGACCGGGATCCAATCTAGCAGCGGCGCCCTGGCCCGTGTCCTTGTTCGCATCCGTGTGGCCGTCGTGTGTGCACGGTGTGCGGGGCTGCCGGCCCTGCTAACACCCATGACACCAGGAAGCTTAGGAAGAACAGAAATCTATTCCTTGTGGTCCTAGAGCCCGGGAGTCCAAGCTCAAGGCCCTGGGGTTGGCGTCTGGATTCGGCTGTCCTCGGCTTCCACGGTGGGGCTTCGTGGCTGCGTCCCCGCGGGGCAGAGGGGGGAAGGCAGGGGAGCCGAGCTCCCTCCCGTGAGCCCTGCTGCCGAGTCCCGGGTTCCACTGCTAAGGCGGAGGATTCACCCGAAGGCCCCATCTCTTAGTACCGGCACCTTGGGGGCTGTGTTCCAATGGCTGCGTCTCTGGTCCCTCTGTCTCTGTCTGTCCGTCTCTCTGTCTCTGTCTGTCTCTGTGTCTCTGTCTCTGTCTCTGTCTGTTTCTCTGTGTCTCTCTCTGTCTGTCTCTCTGTCTCTGTCTGTCTGTCTCTCTGTCTCTGTCTGTCTCTGTGTCTCTCTGTCTCTCTCTGTGTCTCTGTCTGTCTCTGTGTGTCTCTGTCTCTCTGTCTCTGTCTGTTTCTCTGTGTCTCTCTGTCTGTCTCTCTGTCTCTGTCTGTCTGTCTGTCTCTCTGTGTCTCTGTCTCTGTCTGTCTCTGTCGTTGTGTGTCTCTGTCTCTGTCTCTGTTTCTGTGTCTCTCTGTCTCTCTGTCTCTCTGTGTCTCTCTGTCTCTGTGTCTCTCTGTCTCTGTCTCTCTGTCTCTGTCTGTCTCTCTGTCTGTCTCTGTGTCTCTCTGTGTCTCTCTGTCTCTGTGTCTCTCTGTGTCTCTCTGTCTCTGTGTCTCTCTGTCTCTGTCTCTCTGTCTCTGTCCGTCTGTCTCTCTGTATTTAGCTCTATCACTTCTGTACGCCAGGACGGTCCGCGCGTCCACCCCCGCACTCCACACAAGAGCCCTTCTGTTGCCTTCTCGTGAGCATATTCTCCTCCCGCCCCCTCTCAGCCCATCCCTGACCCTTGCACAGCGCCAAGCTGTTCTTTCTTTCTAAAAATGTTCCTTCTCCACACGTTCCATGCAAGGCGGCGCGGCCCAGGGCCGGGCTTCCATGCTCGTCCAGGTCGCTCTGCGGGTCCGTGGCCATCCCTCTCCCCGCGGGAAGAACCGCCCGGCCTCCAGCATGCCACGGGAGGACACGCAGACCACGGCCACTCGCGCACCCGTGGACAGACGGCCGGACCGCTCCTCGTCCTGAGCCGTGGTGGAGACACGCGTGGGTGGATTTTGGTACAACAAGCCCCGCTTGCTTTGTGAGAACCGGGTTCATCCTGAAACACCTCAGCTTCGAAGGAGGGAAGGTTGGGGGGCTCCCCGCTCCAGGGGTGTCAGTCCGCGCCGGCGTGGCCGGGTGGCTTTGAACCTGCGCAGCTCTGCCCGTGGTGGTCGGAGCCCGTGGTGGAGGAGGCTGCTCACTCCAGGGCAATGTGGAAGCGGACGACACAGACAGGAAGTGGCCTTCAGGGACACGCCCCTGGGGCCTCCGACGGGTCCCAGCACCTCCCAGTGTCACCACCGCTAGTGACCAAGCTTCCGCACCGGGGCCTGCCCAGCCTTCAGTGTTCAAACTCTCAACGGGGCGTGATGGGGCGCGCGTTGTGTTCCGCCCTGGGGGGCACTGGGCGGGCTGAGGCTTGGGCCCCCCAGAATCAAGCGGTGGGCTCTCGGGGAGGGCGTGGCAGGTGTTCACTCCGGGCCTGGTCTGGCAGGTGTTTTTTAAGTCGCCTCCTCGTGTTCACAGAGGCTCTGGCAACAGCCCCCGCTGGCCCGGAACCCGGCCTCCCTCCGGACACGCGGGCCGGGTCCCGAAGGCCACGCGGAGGGCAGAGGGACCGAGGGACAGAAGCCCGTCACCGTCCCTGGAGGGCGATGGAGTCGCTACACAGACGGCCTCCTCAGACCGGCGTGCCGTCCCCCGGGAGCGCGCTGTCATGATGTCACCTTGTTTATGCCCTGCGTGGGGAGCAGGCCCCTCGGGGGCTGACAGAACCCCTGGCCCCAGACAGCCAAATGACAACACCGGGTCACTTGCCCTTCGCGCCACGGGAGCCCCTGGCCTGAAGGTCGCGGCGCGGTAAATCACAGACTCGTGTCGTCGTTGCTCGGCTTCTGAGATTTACAAGCCATTCTGCGTGGCTGGCTCTCAATCACGCGTGTCGGTGTGCGAGGCCGGGTGCCACTCTCTCCTGCGTGTGCACCGGGGACTCACTATTGAGGAAGCGGCTCTCAGAAGCCCCGGGGGAAGCTAGGAGACAACCGTGTTGGGGTTTGCGGGCTCGTTTCTTGTACGTGCCAGTACCGGAGTGTAAATGCAGGGGTGGTGCCGCCCCTTAGCCTTCCCACTCAGGGCTGGCGCTCTACCCCTTGAGCCACACACATCTCTACTGCCAGCTTTTGGGTGGTTAATTGGAGACAGGAGTCTCATGAGTCTCTCCCGCCGGGGCTGGCTTCAAACCACGCTCTTTCGATGTCAGCCTCCCGAGCCAGGAGGGTTACACGCATGAGCCACCAGTGCCTGGCCTGTTACTGTGATTACTTTAAGTGTGAACAACACTGGACCCTGGATTGGAGACCTAACCAGTTAAGAGAGAGTGTTATCATCCATTCTTCACGCCTAAGCAGCTGGGCGGCGGTGGTTCCATAGCCAACCTGGGAAAGGAGGCAAAACTCGTACCCCAGCCCAGGTCTTCACAACCGCACATCCGTGCTATTTCTACCGTTGTGCTGCTTTTGTTCGTGTGTTCTCGCCGAACACCGCTTTCAAGGGCCGCAGAGATGAAGAGGGCTTTCCCCGGGTGTCCTTGGTTCCCGCGTTCTCTCTGGAGAAGGAGCTAAAGCAATGTCAGGACCGCCGCCCTCGGCTTCGCTCTGCTCTGCCGGGCGGCACCGCGGGCTAGCCTGGGGTCGGGGGCGTGTCTGGGGATGGGGGGCCGGGGCGCTATGGGGGGGGGCGCCGTCAGGGCTTAGCGTGCCGACAGAGCTTGTGCACCCCATCCCTGAGCTCACGCAACCTGAAGGGCTCCGATTCGCCGGCAGACAGGGCCCGGTGCCCCCCAGCCGCGCGCCCCAGTGGGTAAGCGCGTGGCCAGCATGGCACCAGGCGTCCACAAGCCCTTCTCGTGTCTAAGGTACCCCAAAACACACCCGGAGAGCAAGACCAGGGAACCCACAAGCTGGCGAGGAAGCCGGAGCGCCGTCAGATCGCCGTCCGTGCGGGGTGCCCCGCGTCTCCCAGCGGCGAGCTCGCTGTCCTCGCCCCTCCCGAGCTGCGCAACGCCTCGCACCCAGCCAGGTTTTCTTCTCGTGCCTCCTGCAGAACTGACTGCACAACACGAGCCTCGGCTGCAGTGCTGACTAAGCAGGGCCAGGCTAGTAAGTGCACAGTCTCTCTCTCTCTCTCTCTCTCTCTCTCTCTCTCTCTCTCTCTCTCTCACACACACACACACACACACACACACACACGCCCCAGTCAGTTCAATGCAAGTCTCCATCACGGGGGTGGCAGCTGCTGCCTTGGTTGGTGCCTTGGCCACAGGGTAGGGAGTCTCCCAGCCTCCTATGTGAATTGAAATTCATCTAATTCTAACTGCAAAAACAACCGCCCTGGGCCAACATTAGGTTTTTACTTTTTGAATACAATGAAATAGAGACTCAAAGAAGGAAAAACAACAACTACAGGGCCAAAGCTATGAGCTACACGAGTTAAAAATAAGCCAGGTGCCAGTGGCTCACGCCTGTAATCCCAGCTACTCAGGAGGCTGAGGTCTGAAGATCAGGGTTCAAAGCCAGTCCAGGTAAGAAAGTCCATGAGACTTTCATTTTCAATAAACCACCAGAGAACCAGAAGTGGTGCTGTGGCTCAAAGTGGTAGAGTGCTAGCCTTGAGCAGAAGAGCTCAGGGACAGGACAGGGCCTAGGCCCTGAGCCCAAGTCCCATGATCAACAAAAATAAGTAACCGAAATACAAAATGAAGTTATGTCTGGTTGTTTATGCTAGAATTCTCTACATTAAATAATAAGTATACTACACGCAAATACACAGAGAAATATGTATGCCTACTACACATACAGAAATATATGTGTGCACATTACATAGGGAAATATATATATATACATGCTTATAATACATCAATTGGAGTAGCTTTGCAGCTACCTGTTATAAGAACATATAGTGTGTGTGAGTGAGAGAGAGAGAAAGAGAGAGAGAACTGAAGTACCAGATGCTGTCCCTCAGCATTTTTGCTCAAGGCTGGCATCTTACCACCTGCGCCACAGCCCTACTTCTGGCTTTTTAGTAGTTAACTGAAGACAAGAATGCCATGGACTTTCCTCCCTGGCTGGTTTCAGACTGCAATCCTCACATCTCAGCTTCCTGAGTAGCTAGTCTTACAGGCATGAGATAGTGGTGCCCAGAGAACACAAAGACAAGAAGGAACTAGACAGCCCTAGAAGGTAGCACAGATAAGATGTCACAGTTAGGTTCCTGGCATCTCTATCCAAGTCTCTCTCCTTGGCAGGTACAAAAAGGTACAAGACGAGGACCTGGATCAGTATCGGCCCGTATAAACACACAATCTGACGGTGGCCGTTTGTGCTCCAAGCCCCGGGAGCAGAGGCGGGGCCGTGGATTCTGATGGGCATCACCGAGGAGGAGCCCTTTCAATTGAATCTTAAAGGATGTTTAGATGTTGGATAGACCTCAGAGGAGAAAGATGTGTAAGGCACCAGACGCAGCTTGGACAGAGGCAAGATGGTGCCGTTAAAGCGAGGGAACAAAGGTGGAGTGTGTAAAGGTGATGTACAGAGGGGTTACAGTTACATAACTAAGGCAATGAGTACCTTTCTTTTCTTTTTTTTTTGGCCAGTCCTGGGGCCTGAGCACTGTCCCTGGCTTCTTCTTGCTCAAGGATAGCACTCTGTCACTTGGGCCACACAGCGCCGCCTCGGGCTTTTTCTATCTATGTGGTGCCCAGGACTCGAACCCAGGGCTTCATGTATGCGAGGCGAGCACTGTACCACTAGGCCCCATTCCCAGCCCACTTTTCCCCTCCCCCGTGCGCAGTGGATCTGAAGCCATGTTCCCCCAGGAGCGGTGTGACTGGACGTGAGGCTCCGGAGAGCCCTTGGGGACAGGCAGGTCCGGCTGAGGAGGAGGCTGGGACTCTTGGGGACAGGAGGAGCCCAACCCCTTTCCCTGGCAGGGCAAAAGCGCTGCCTGCCCGCCCTCCCTGGGGCCTCCACCTGCAAGGGCCCCGCCGGCCTTCCCAGAGCCCTGGCGGAAGCTGGCGTCGCTCCCGCTCCCGCGCGGGACGGCCCACCGCGCGAGCTCTCAGCTCTGATTGGCTGCCGGTGACGCCACGGGCAGGTCGGGACGCTGATTGGCGGGCGCTCCTTCCGGGAAGGCGGGGCCCAGGCTCGGCCCCGGGGGCGGAGGCGCGGAGCGGCCTGCGGCCTCGGTGGGGCGGCCTGGCCGCACTGGGGCCGAGCGCGCCCCATCCCCGAGGTCCTCCGGGCTCCAGCCCCTGCCCTGCCCTGCGCCGCGCCTCCTCCCAAGGGCAGGGAACGTGGCCAAAGGCCACTGCACACACACACACACACACACACACGCATGGAAATACCACCATGAACCCCCCCTAGGTTACACGTGGCTACTGATTCACACCCATGGAAGGGCCGCAACTTGAGAGGCTTCTGCTAAGCCGCAGAAACACCTTCTGCACGGTCGTGGGGGCTGGAAGACCCGGATCAACGCAGTGCCTGCTGGGAATGCCTGGCGAGGCCCGCCACCTCGTCCATGGCCGTCTTCTCCCCTGGCTTCGCCTGACCTTTCAATGCCTTCCTGCTGGAGGTGAGAGTCTGGGGGTCGCACCTGGGGACCCGAAGCCAGGATGTGTTTCCTGATGGCAGTCTCATCCACTGCAGGCTGGCTCGCCCCTCAGCTGTGTTGTTGTTTTTTTAGGAACCATTAGCGCTCCGCCAGGGTGGCCAGGGCCCTATCTGCACTTCTGTGTGCACACTTGCAAGCTGTGAGAACCGCGTGTGCGGAGAAGTTCTGGAAGCAAGTGTGCTTTTCAAACGCCAGTGTGCTGGGGAAGTGACTCAGGCTGGGGTATACTGATCGTCTGCAGAGCTCCCACTGTGAGCTAGGTGTTACTGAAGGTGCTGTCTGACTGGATTATTGTACAGTATGATTCACAACAGCCACGAAACAGAAACAACCCGAGTGTTAATAAATAGAAACACACAAATCCACAGAGAGAAATGCGTATCACTCTTTATTAAAAAAAAAAAAAAGACTGCTGTGTGCCAGTTGATCACGCCTATAATCCTAGCTACTCAAGAGGCGGAGATCTGAGGATCATGGTTCAAAGCCAGCCCAGGCAGGAAAGTCCATGAGACTCTTATCTCCACTTAACCACTAGGAAACCAGAAGTGGTGCTGTGGTTCAAGTGGTAGAGCAGGAAGAGCTCACGGACAGCACCCAGGCCCAGAGTTCAACCCCCATGACCACCCCCCCCCCCACACACACACCAAAAAAAAAAAAAAAGTGGAAGAAAAGTCACCCCTCGGCATGTACTTTTTCCGTGGGTCTAAGAGAAGTGTGTGCGCGTCTGGAAAGGGCGGAGGTGCCGCTGGGTCAGGGTCCCCAGGGCCCCGTCTTGGAGCTAAGGAAAGCAAGCCTGAGGACGAGGCACGGCCCTGCCACCCCGCAAGTGGCAGAATGGAAAACTCCACCTTAAGTCTGCAAGGAGACTGCGGGGTGGGAACAGTGGCAAGCGCCCCACGGGATCCTTCTCGAGTGCCAGGCTGGCCGGGGCGCCCAGTCACAGCTGCCCCCTCCCCGTCTGGGCTTCAGGCCCCTTCCACGGCCCCTCATCACCGAACCTCATGGGGAGGACGTCCGCCGAGCCTCCAGCCGCCCTGGGAGGCAGCCGCTCTTCCAGAAGAGGGAAGGCAGCTGCGAAGAGGACAAACAAGTCTCCCAGGGCCGCTCCACGGGGATCCGGCCCCGGGCCTGCCCGCCCCTCGAGGCCACGCAGTCACCCCGTGAGCTGGCAGCTGAGCCGTCTTTGCTTTGGACAAGGGAGTGCTAGGTGGAGACGTTACGTGGGCGCTGGCGGGTGGAACGGCCCTCTCCTCTCTCGTGTGAACAGTGAGGAAGGGGAAGCTGGGAACAGTGGCCGCACGATCACACGCATCCATGGACTCGCAGGCAAAGCAGCCGTGTGCGCTAAGGTCGCCAGCCAGCCTGGCGGAAGCCACCTGCTCAGTGCACCCAGTGGCGCTGTGTATCCCGGGCCACGCGCCTGCAGCCTCAGCCAATCACGGACTCTGCTGCAGATGTGCAGTGAGACCCCAGGGCTGCACACAGCTGAGACTCAATTGACCTGTCACCATCTCCTAAACAACACAGGCTTCATTCTTTTTTCCAGTCCTGGGGCTTGAACTCAGGGCCTGGGCACTGTCCCTGAGCTTCTTTTTGCTCAAGGCTAGCACTCTGCCACTTGAGCCCCAGAGCCACTTCTGGATTTTTCTGTTCATACGGCACTGAGGGATCGAACCCAGGGCTTCATGCATGCTAGGCAAGCACTCTACCATTAAGTCACATTCCCAGCCCCCAGGGTTCATTCCTTCCATGTCATTTACATTGGGTTCGGCAATGCAAGCCATCTAGAAATGATTTACAGTTTCGGGAGGAAGATGAGCACTGGTGGTTTACGCCTACAATCCCAGCTACTCAGGATGCTGAGATCTGAGGATCGTGGTTCAAAGCCAGCCCAGGCAGGATAGTCTGTGAGAAGACTCTCATCTCCAACTCAGCACCAGAAAGTGGAAGAGGAGCTGTGGCTCAAAGTTGTAGAGTCCCAGCCTTGAGCAAAAAAGCTCAGGAACTATGCACATGCGTGCCCCTCCCCCCCAAGTATCAGGAGGACACATATAGGTTTAATGAGTGCTTTAAGTGTGATTTACACACGCGACTCAAGCACCCATAGGCTCCAGGGTTCTAGAAGTGTAAGGGAAGGCTATGTTTTAAAAATAAATATATTTTATATTTATAAACGAGTTAAGCATTGAAAAAGTTCTCATTCTTTTATTGGAAAACCAGTGTTAAGCTTTTTGATCTTGAGTAAACATATCTGGCGCGCCTGTGCTTGGGGTTCTAGTTCAGGGAAGCCAGCGCTGCGGATGCACTGGCGTTCGCTGTGCCCGGGTTCCTAACGAAGCGGCACAAGCGTGGCCCCCGGCGCTGGCCGGGTTCGGGTCACCGTCCAGTGATCCAGCTCTCTGCCGCCAGCAGCTTCGGATTCTAGAATCGCCCCCAAAGCTGAAAAACCCAGAGTCTTCAGCATCTGTCCCCTCCAAAACAGAAGCTTGAAATCACGCTGGAATGAGTGACGAAGACATAGGATGTGCTTGCGAAAGAGAAAGGGCAGTCGGTTCTCCCGGGGCGGGGCAGAGTCAGACCCAAACCTGCTGTTCAAGTCACCGGGAAGTGGATCGGGTTCAAGGCGCGAGCACACCGGGCTCCCCCGCTTAGGCCTGCGGCGCCGGCTTCGTGGAGCCGAAGGCAGGACGGCTGCCGGCACCCGGAGCCTGGACCCCTGTTCCAAGCCAGACCGAGCCAAACCGAAGCTTCAGTCTCG
Organism: Perognathus longimembris pacificus; assembly: GCF_023159225.1. NCBI lineage: Eukaryota > Metazoa > Chordata > Mammalia > Rodentia > Heteromyidae > Perognathus > Perognathus longimembris. The sequence continues at coordinate 68,973,204 of NC_063170.1, forward strand.
GGATGAAACCAGGGGCTGAAGGCGGGCTGCACGCGCCCAGGCCAGGCCAGGTGCTGAATTTCAACACCCCTTAGCATTATTGCTATATTACATTTTTGTGCCAGTCATGGGCTTGAACTTGACCTGAGCGCTGTCCCTGAGCTTTTTCCTCCCTCAAAGTTAGCACTCCACCACTTGAGTCACAGCTCTACTTTCAGCTTTTTTTTTCCCCCCAGCCCTGGGTTGTGAACTCAAGGTCTGAGCACGGTTCCTGAGCTTCTTGTGCTCAAGGCTAGCACGCTACCATTTGAGCCACAGCGCCACGTCTGGCTTTTTCTGTGTATGTGGTACTGAGGAATCGAACCCAGGGCTTCACGTATGCTAGGCAAGCCCTCTACCACTAAGCCACCTTCCCAGCCCTACTTTCAGCTTTTTGTTGGTTAATTGGACATAACTGTATCATGGACTTTCCTGCCCGGGCTGGCTTCTTACCATGATCATGAGATCTCAGCCTCTTGAGTAGCTGGGATTATAGGCGTGAGCCACTGGCACCTGGCTCAGATTCCCTCTTAAAAGTCCCTCCAGTTTTAGAAATCCTACTGGTTTCTCCAGTCACGATGGAAGAATGGAGAGAAACATGCTCCTTAGTATACCAAGGAGACAAGATTACGCGGCACTGCAGGCCACCATTTCCGCTCTGCCTCTCTCCTACATGGGGCGGCCAGACGCTCAACACTAGGGCCCCTGAAGCCAGTCCCTCATCCACCTGCAATCTCCAAGGGCAGCGCAGCTCCGGGTCCCATCTATCTTCAGTGGGTGGGATGGGACTCTGGAGCGTAGCCAGGTATCTTTGACATAGTACTTGGCAGGAAACAAAGGCAGGCTGATATCCTTTGATTCACGTCTGTGTCTCAAAACTTAGATTTATCTAGCAACAAGAAGCAACTCTGGCTTGAGACTCCCAAACAAAACCATCAGCCCCGCAAGGGCTCAGCTACTCAGCTACAGCCTTGTTCTAGGCGTATCTGACAAGTGGAATCGTATAATCTGTGGGCTTTTGCATGTAGCTTGTCTCAGTTAACATAGTGTTGCAAAGTTCATTCACACTGTGTAACATGGCAGTACTTTATCGTTTTCCTTGTTGAATAATATTCCACTGTCTGGTATAAACCCTGTTGTTTGCTCACTCGGCAGCTGCATAGCAGTTGGTAGTATGGACACGAGTGCTGTGAAGATTCAGGTTCAAGCCCGTGAGTGGCATCTCCCGTCTCTCGGGGATCTATCCAGGAGTGGCACTGCCCTGACGTTGCCATAGTAGCGCTGACTCATCCGGGTGAATTTTCCTTGTCCCACATCACTAGTCAGGCCAGGCCAGGTTGCTCTGCAGTGACACTCACTCGTCACGAGTCACCTGCAGCTCCGATCTCCGTGCTCCCCAGGCCGGGCGCCCACGATGGAGCGGTCTTCCTCCGGTGCTGCCCGACCTGCACCCGGGAGGAAATCACTTGCAGCGGGGCGGGGGGGGGGGGGGGCCTGGCCGCTTCTGCTCAGAAGTGACGCCGGCCAGCCCTGTTCTCACTTCACGGAACAACATAAGACATAAAGCCAAGCCTGCCCCCCCCACCCCGGGACCGGCCACCTGCTCCCCCCGCGCGGCTCTGACCTGCAGTGACCCCTCTGGTCCCCGTGCGTTTGTCGGGGTCCCTGAAGGCTTCCTGGGGACATCTCGGCCACCGTCACAGTCCAGGCCCGGGGGCCACCTGTCTGCTGAGCGTCCTCCACGGCGACCTTGGGACAGGGCCAGTGGGTCAGTGCTGCCCGCGAGCTGCGTCTCCTGAGTCTCCGGCGTGGGACCAGGCTCGCCCTTTTCCGAGAGCCCCCGTGGCGGGCTGGGCCCGCCTTCCCTCCTCAGCCCGCCCCTTCCGGTCCACTCTCAGCCTTGACCTCGCCAATCCCATTTTCCCTGCTGCAGCCATACCGTTTTTATAAGAACACAAATTCGGTCTCGTTCCTTCCTGGCTCGGGCTCCCTGCCCGGCTCTCCGTGGCCCACCCCTCCCACGGGGCGCAGTCCCCACGCCGGCCCTGCCCCTGGACGGCGCGCACCTTAGCACTCGGTAGTCTCTAGGTCCATCTTCCTGGAATACTCTTCTTCTTCTTCTGGGTAACCCTCACTTGTTCTTAAAGCAGCAGGCTGGGCTGGGAGCTGGTGGCTCACGCCTGTAATCCTAGCCACTCAGGAGGCTGAGATCCCAAGATCTTGGTTTGAAGTCCACGACACAAAAAAGCTGTACGTAGAGCTGTGGATCAAAAAAAAGTTCAGAGACAGTGTTCAGTGATTCAATGTCAGGACTGGTACAAAAAAAAAAAAAGTGACAGGCTGGCCTGCACTTGTTCCTTTTCTTCTAAGTGTTTCAAAGTATTTAGCCAAGAGGTAAGAGAAAGGGCTCTGGAACTGGATGGCCCAGTTCTGAGGCCTGGCGGTCATTACGGCCCGTGACACTGTGCACAGGCATGGCTTCTCCCAGCCTTTGTTGCATCGTGTATGAAACAGAGATCAAAAGTCCCTATTACACAAGGCTGCGGTGGGGCTCGGATGAACCGCCAGACCCGAGGTCCTCAGCAGGACCTGGCACTGGGGACGGTTAGGCCGAGGGGCGCCATTACTTGATGGAGCCCTGCAGCACCCTGTAATCACCCCTGTAATTTAGCACTTACAGGAAAACACAATCCACACTTTACCTCCCTGACTACTTGTCTGCACTGAGATCACTGGAGCTAGGGCAGTTTTCCAGAGCTCCAGTTGCTGGCATGCTATAAACATTTATTCATTTTTTGTGTGTGAAAGTTAATAAATGGATGAGCTGAATTGCTCCTCTTACCTTACAATGTAAGAGTAGATTTTGTCCTCCTTACTAGCGTGTGTGTGTGTGTGTGTGTGTGTGTGTGTGTGTGTGCGCATGTGCACGCGCCGGTATTGGGCTTTGAACGCAGGGCTCATTTTTTTGTTTGGCTTTTCACTGAATCACTTGAGCCCTACTTCCATTTCCAGCTTTTATATTGTTGTCAGTCATGGGGCTTGAACTCAGGGTCTGGGCACTGAGCTCTTTTGCGCAGGGCCACAGCTCCACTTCTGTTTTTTGGTGGTTAATTGGAGATAAGAGTCTCCTGGGGACTTTGCTTCTGGGCCGGCTTCAAACCCTGAGCCTCAGCGCTCAGCCTCTTGCGTAGTTAGGATGACAGGCATGAGCCACAGGCACCTGGCAGGCCTTTTTTTTTGGCCATTCCTGGGGCTTGAACTTGGGGCCTGGACACTGTCTCTGAGCTCCTTTAGTTCAAGGCAAGTTTAGTACCAATTGAGTTACAGTTCTGCTTCCAGCCTTTTCTGTGATTAGTTGGAGCTAAGAGTCTCACAGACTTCCTGCTCATGCGGGCTTTGAACCCTGATCCTCAGACCTCAGCCTCCTGAGTAACTAGGATTCCAGGTGTGAGCCTCCAGCACCCAGCTCATTTCTGGCTTCTTGCTAGTTAACTGTGGATAGTTTCCTGGATCTTTCGGTGGGACTGGCTTTGAACTGCAATCCTCACTCAGCTACCAGCCTCTGGAGATGAGAGCCATTGGCGCTGGCTCCGATGAGAAGCTTTAAAAATGAAGTCATCCTATTTCCTTCCCTCGATAATGCAGTTCCCTTTCTGTCACAGACGTGTTAACCCATTCCTTCACCTATTCTCTCTGAGTGAAGGGAACTCCACAGATGAGTCTCTATGTCATACAATACTTGGTTGGAACTGTAATTAAAGGGGGAATGAGGGGCCACACATGACTGTGTACGCTTGTAATCCTAGCACTCTGGAGGCTGAGAAAGGAGGATTGTGCGTTGGAGGCCAGCCCGGCTGACACAGTGAGACTCAATTACAGAACAGAGTGAAATGGAATGAACATCTCCGGAGCAGGAACCCATGGTGTGGGGACTTTACGACTGCTCTTTCCTGCCAGGTTCCAGCATCTTCCTTTCTGCCGAGGACAGTGGTGTGATAGGAGGTAGAGGCAGACGGAGGTCGGGTCATGTGGGGCGGCCCTGGTCAGTTGCTCTGTTCTGTCCTGCCCTCTGCTCTGCGGGGCTGGGGGCTGAAGCCCGCACGCCCCCCCCCCCCCCCGTGGCCCACTGGAAGGAGATTGTATTTGTCTCTCCCAGCGGCTCCGGCGTCCTCGACCTGAACCGTCTGCGTTACATCCGCAGTTGTGATGGAGTATGAGGCATGTCTACGTGACGGGCATAGAATTAGAACCCTGGGGGTTAAGTTAAGGAAGTTGCCCAGGTGTCGCTGGAGAGGCAGAGCTGGGCTCCGAGTCCACGTCCCACTCCACAGTCCGTTCCTTCCTTCCGTGTTCCGGGTTGGGCAGCAGGGTTCCTCCTTCCTGAGGACGCCTCGCCCTCAGCCTTCCCTGCACCTGCTTGACGGAGCCCGGTGCAGCCCTGCGTCTCCCGTCCAGAACGGGCCGAGGAGGAGGAGAGAAAGGCAGAACATCCAGTGGAAGGGGAACACCAAGGCTGGTGTCCACCTTGGCGGGAGCTGCAGGGTGTGGGAAAAGGCATGAGACAGGAGTTTAGAGGCATGGGTTCAAGTCTCGACTGTTACTTACTTGTGTCATAGCCTCTGGCCATCATTTTTCTCTCCAGAGGCCTCGGTTTCCACATCTGGAAAAAGAATGTGATGCTCTGTGTTCTACCAAATAGCCATTTTGCAAAGTACCTACTGAGGGGATGTAAAGAGTTACGCAAGACACAGGGAGCAGAAGGGCAGGTCACACAAGGTAAAATAAAACACAGGGTGTTGACTGGGCCGACCAGAGATTCCACTTAATAAATAGGCCACACAAGGCCCCGGCCTGCCGTAACATGTGCTCGGGAGACATCGGGACTCTGTTATAACCGCCTCACAGGGAGTGAAACTGCTCACACTCCATAGTAGCAAGCTGACTTGCACAGCGGCGAGGCTGTGTTTTAGCGGGCGGGCGGAACGCTACGTCTGCACTCTGAGGCTTTGATCTGGGTCCGAATAAAGAAACAATCCGTCACGTGTACAGATCTCAAGGTCTGCACGGGAGCGCGGGGCAATGTTCAGCAGTTTGATGGGTGTGAGCTGCTCCCTGGCACCCACCCTTCCCCAACTCCCATCGGGTGCCTCTTCCGACCCTGCTGCCCACGCCTGGCTGGCCCTTGGAGGGGGGCTCGGGGCTCGGGCCGAGCTAACGGGCCTGTTTCCATCTCTTGGTTATGTATAGGCTTGGCGGTGAGTGTCAGACAATTAGGGCTCGTGGGGGCTGCGGGGAAGCCTTCTTTTCTGGGAGCTTCTCAACGGATGTGGACAGGGCGTGTGAGACGCCTGGCGGTCTCCTAATGACGGGGGGCAGCAGGGCTAACTATGAGGCCGACACCCCAAAGGCCCACAAGGGAGATGGGAAGAGACGGCCAGGGCTGTGCGGTTCCCTCGGGAGAGCTGCGAAGACCTCGCCTCCCTCGCCCCCCCCCCCCCCCCCCGCAGCTGGAGAACCGGGCGATACTTGTGAGGCCTGCGTGGCAAAAGCCCCACGGAATGAAGAGGAGGCTGCGGAGAGCAGCGGCCGGCAGGGCCCGGCCTCCCGGCTGTTCACACCGGTCCTCTTCCTGGGATGCAGCGCTCTTCACACACCCGGGTCCCGCTTGGATAAATGCTAATGCAAGTGTGTTTTTCAAATCAAGTGTAACACACTAGCTTCACCCTCTTCGAGCTCACGCAGGTGGCCAAGGTAACCAACGGTGTTGTGTCAAAAGGGATCAAGCTTTATTGAGTAGAAACACACACGGAGGCGAGCAGGGTCAGGGGGCTTTCCTCATCCATCCTTTCCACATTTTGTGCAGCTTGAGCGAGCTGTAAACCACAGACTTCTTCATGCCTGAAAGAGAGAGGAGACGGGTGGCGAGGCTAGGTGCGTGCGGCGGCGGGTTCCGGGGGGCGCTGAGCGGACCCGCCTTTGCAGCGGGCAGGGCGGGGTGGGCGGGGGGCTGAAGGTGGTGACGTCACCGCAGTCGACGAGGGCACAGGGTGTGTGTGTGTGTGCGTGTGCACACGCGTGCGCCGGTCCTGGTACTTGGCCACTGTCCATGAGCTTCTTCGCTCAGGCCTCGAGCGCCGCCCCTTGAGCCCCAGCTCCACGCACTCGGCGCGTTCGGGCGGTTCCCTGCGGCCGGGGGCTCTCGGGCCCCGCCGCCCGCCTGGCTCTGCACGGCCGTCCTCGGGCCTCAGCGCCCGAGTGGCTGGGATCACAGGTGCGAGTGACCCGCACCGGACAGCATCGGTTTTCTCTTCCATTCGCATTCGTGGTATGCGGAGGGGGCTTCGCGGTGACATTTCCACGCACGCGTGGGATGTATCCTCATCCATCTCCTCTCCTCTGCGGGCGGGGTAAGGGGCCCTGAGATCTTGGCCCAGCAATCTTTTGAGAGGGGAGCGCGTCCTGCCAGCCTGCGATGTGAGCGCTGCGGCTCCTTCGGACAGGAGGAGGCAGGGCGCTCAAGACCGCACGCGCGGGCCACAGCAGGCCGCTCCCCGCTCTGCGTCTGCGCGTGCCGCCCCTCTGCCCTCACGCACGGTGCTCCCCTCCTGCCTCCCGCAGGGCCTGTCGGCTCGCTCGCCCGTCTCTGTGCCTTCAGCGAGAGCGCCCGGGTACGGAGGGTATGGCGCTGCCTCCTTATTACCCGGTACAGCGCCCACGAGCACGCAGCAGGGGCGCAGCACGGGCTTGTGAGACGATGGAGCCAGCATGCCTCACCCAGAGGCTGGTCCTTGCGCTGTCCACCTGACCACACCACAGCTGACCCCCTGCACTGTCCACCCGACCACACCCACTGTCCACCGACCACACCCACTGTCTACCTGACCACACCCACTATCCACCTGATCACACCCACTGTCCACCTGATCACACCCACTGTCCACCTGATCACACCCACTGTCCACCGACCACACCCACTGTCTACCTGACCACACCACAGCTGACCCTCTGCACCGTCCACTGACCACACCCACCATCCACTGACCACACCCACCGTCCACTGACCACACCCACTGTCCACTGACCACACCCACTGTCCACCGACCACACCCACTGTCTACCTGACCACACCCACTATCCACCTGATCACACCCACTGTCCACCTGATCACACCCACCATCCACCGACCACACCCACTGTCCACCCGACCACACCCACTGTCCACCGACCACACCACAGCTGACCCTCCACACTGTCCACCGACCACACCCACCGTCCACCGACCACACCCACTGTCCACCTGACCACACCACAGCTGACCCTCCACACTGTCCACCGACCACACCCACTGTCCACCCAACTACACCACAGCTGACCCTCCACACCGTCCACCGACCACACCCACTGTCCACCGACCACAACCACTGTCTACCTGACCACACCACAGCTGACCCTCTGCACCGTCCACTGACCACACCCACCATCCACTGACCACACCCACCGTCCACTGACCACACCCACTGTCCACCGACCACAACCACTGTCTACCTGACCACACCACAGCTGACCCTCTGCACCGTCCACTGACCACACCCACCATCCACTGACCACACCCTCCGTCCACTGACCACACCCACTGTCCACTGACCACACCCACTGTCCACCAACCACACCCACTGTCCACCAACCACACCCACCGTCCACCTGACCACACCCACTCTCCACCGACCACACCACGGCTGACCCCCCGCACCGTCCACCGACCACACCCACCGTCCACCAACCACACCCACCGTCCACCTGACCACACCCACTCTCCACCGACCACACCACAGCTGACCCTCTGCACCGTCCACCGACCACACCCACTGTCCACCAACCACACCCACCGTCCACCTGACCACACCCACCGTCCACCTGACCACACCCACCGTCCACCTGACCACACCCACTGTCTACCTGACCACACCCACCGTCCACCAACCACACCCACCGTCCACCTGACCACACCCACTCTCCACCGACCACACCCACTGTCCACCGACCACACCACGGCTGACCCCCCGCACCGTCCACCGACCACACCCACCGTCCACCAACCACACCCACCGTCCACCTGACCACACCCACTCTCCACCGACCACACCATGGCTGACCCCCCGCACCGTCCACCGACCACACCCACTGTCCACCAACCACACCCACCGTCCACCTGACCACACCCACCGTCCACCTGACCACACCCACTCTCCACCGACCACACCACGGCTGACCCCCCGCACCGTCCACCGACCACAGCCACTGTCACCTCCTGGCAGCCTGCCCGACCACACTGTCCACCTGACCACGAGTGTGTGGGAACTCAGAGGAGGCTGTGTGAGGGACTGTGGGAAAGACGTAAACTAGGAGAAGGGAGACGAGCCGGTGGGATGTGACAGGACCCCAGCACGGACACGAGGGCGGACTGACGTCCTCCTGTTGAGCGTGTGTGCCGTGCGCTGCGCATGGGGACCTGGGGGGCAGGACCCACAACCCCCTTGGGGTGCACGTGCTCAGCATGCCGGTGGGGTGGCAGCGCTGGCTGGAGGTGCTGGTCTCTTGGCTTCGCTAAGCCGCCACGGGGAGGCGTTAGGGGCGGCGGCGGCAGGATGGCGGGCACAGGTGGAAGCCCTCGCGTGCACACGCGTGCGCTGGCCCGGCCTGGTGAGAACCTCTGAGCTGGGGGCCTGCCCGCACCGCTCTCCACCTTCCTCCGGGGCGGCGGCTCGGGCAGGCCTCCCTCAGAGCGCGGGGCGGGAGCGCAGGGCACGAGGGGCTCTGCAGAATGCGCGCGGGACCGAGCGGCCGGCCCGGGGCGCTGAGTCCCGGCTGCTGCAGCGCGGACACAGCGTGGCAGCAACGCAGGCCCAGACTCCCTGGGGCTCGCAGGCTTCACGAGAGCCCGGCCGGCCGGCGCCCCTGGTTGACTCAAGCACTCCCTGTCCTGCCCTCTGCACTCTCACAACGATGACAGCAAGTCCTGCCAGACGGAACTGGGGATGGGAGTTAGGAGACCGGGGTTCAGTGTCCAGGCGGGTCTCCATCTCCTCATCTGAGAAAGCGTTATCTATCTATCGAGGGCCTGGAGACGGGCTGGCTGTCAGTCTGAGCTCCCTGAAGCTGCAGGGAGCGGATACTCTGGACAGACTCTGGGGTTTTAGATAAAAGCACCGGAGTTTGAACCCAGGGCCTCGTACCTGCTCGGCAAACACCCTACCCCCAGCCCATGTTGCTTTATTTTTCAGATAGGGTCTGCCTGTCGGGCTTTCCCTTTGCCAGGGGTCAGCCTTCGTCTGCGAACTTCCTACCTGCATTCCCCAAGTAGCTGGGATTGTAGATGTACACCATCGCATCCAGCTTACGGTGCGAGATGGGGTTTGGGTAACCTTTTGTTGCGGAGGCTAGTCTTGAACCCAAATCCTCCCAAGTAGTTGGGATCACAGGTATGTATCACTAGTACCATGCCCAGCCCCTTCATACTCTAATTTCAACAAGCACGGAGGACTTTAAAATTCCATAAAATAAGCAAAGGGCTCCTCAGCAGAACATAAAAGAGTGCCAAATAAGAGGAACAAAACGGGCAAACTTCACTATGTAAAACTAAGAGCTTCTCGGTGTAAGACCCTATTAAGAGAGTGGCGGGCAACCCCCAGACTCGGACTCGGGAGAGCACACAGGGCAAGCACCAGGCCGGGGCTGCACCCCGCTCCAACGCACACAGAGGCGTAAGCCAAGGACGGAGAGCCACGGGAACGCGTGCCAGCACACACCGCGTGCGAAGCTCCGAGGCCTCCGCCTCCGCGGAGAGCAGCTGGTTTCAGCCACAGTGAGGCGTGTCTACAAAGGAAAGCTCCGCTGAGGCCCAAGCACAACTTCCTTCAACAACTCGGAGGCCTGGCTGGGCTCAGGGCGAGGGCCTGTTCTTATTTAAATACGAAGGGAGTAAAACACAGAGAGACTCAGAAGACGAGGAAGAGAAGGAATAATTATGAACCAACAGGGCGCACATCTGCAAGCCGCACAAAGAACCTCAATGAAAGCTGCTGATGAGCAGTGGGGGGGGGGGGTAGGCTCTGTGTGTGTGTGGGGGGGGGGTGCACTGGGCTGGGGGAGGGGCTAACAAGGATGATGAAAGAGGATGATTACAGTCCAAGTAGATTGTTGACAACTATGAAAACAGAACAGTGAAACCAGTTGGAGTCGTTTTTTTTTGGGGGGGGAGGAGAGGGAGAGTGACAGAGGGGTGAGAACCGGTGGAGATCTCCCCTAAGTAAAATCACAACCCGGAACTGGGGCGCCATTCCACTGTGCTTCAGCAAAAGGCTGGAGGGACTGTGGGCATCATTTTCCCAACAAGACTAAACCTGTCCTGTTAATTCCAGTGAGTCCTTTTGAAGTGGGGAGATCAGGTCTGGCACCTCGTCTTCCCGGTGGGGGAAGGTGAAGCCCCCGCCCCCCAGGTGATGGGCGGGCACCTGGCTGACACTAAATCTGTCAGTCCAGTGCTGGGAGCTTCCTGTGCCCCCGCCCCATGCCCCTCACACTATTTAGGTCCCAACCGGCTCAGGAGCCATTACGCCAAACCATGTGTCTCCTGTCTCTTCACTTCAGCGCTCCATGGCAGCTGAATTGGTTTGTTGGGATGGTTTTGTTCTTTCTTTCCTCTCTGGCCTTCATGGCTCAGTTTCCTAACAGTGCTGGTCTTTGAGACAGGAGTCCACCATGCAGTCACCGGCCTTTTAATAAAGACCCCCGATTTGATCTTTCAAAACGCGGCTTCTGTTTTCTCACAACACTTTGAAGTCAGAGGGGCAAACAGGTATCTTCCCCCAGAGTCAGTTCCTGTTGACCAGCAAGCCAGGTGGGGGAAAATGAGGGAAGATTTCAAAATGGAGCCTCCTCTTCCCCTCAGGGAATTGCACCAGACTTTGCAGGGAGCGGCCCAGAGTCCCCAAAGTCCTGCTGGAACCTCTTCCATGCCCAGTCTGCGGGGCCCCTCCTCAGCTGGCTGCTGCACCCCTATCTAGCCCGCTCCCCACTCCACCTGAGCTGCGTAGACTCCAGGGGCTTTTCCTCGTGCTCCTTACCAAGGCTTGGGGGCCTCTCTCTGCCTGGCCTCTGCCCACCCCAGCCTGGTCATGGAACCCCCACTTCTCACTTCCTGTTCCCATGCCAGCATCTATTGTCTCCAATCAGCTGACAAACAGATAGCTTGCGGTGCCATCTTCTGTCACCAGGCTGGCACATGGCGACACCTGCAACTGCCACACAAGGTGGAGCGGTGGGCGGAGGAGGCTGCTCTTTGTGGCTCCTGGCTGGTGGGCTTCTGCTCGTCTCTACCTTCGTGGGAACTGTGCTAATATCTCTAACAGAGGCTCATACTGTTTTCTAATCAAGAAACTCTAGGAAAAGAACAACTGTTTGGCGTTGGCAGCATTTCTGTACCCACATGTGAGCATGGGTATCCAGAACTTCTAGAAAACTAACGAGAGAATGTCAGACTGCGGAACAGGCTGCCTGCCGTGGTTTCCAAGCTAGTATGTTAGCTTTGCTGTGCATGCAGCTGGCTAGCTGTCTGGGTCTCTGTCTGAGAGATCTGAAGCCGGGGAATTCAAGCTTACTGAGCGCCCACTGGGCAGTGGCAGGTAAACTGCCCACAGAACCTCATCCTGCGAGAGGGGTGCTGGCACCCCCCGTTCTAGAGTCACATACTGAAGAAACGACTGACCAGGCCTCCAATTCATGTCTTCTCACCTCGAGCTGGGCTTCTGTCAGCTGTCTGCCTGAGTGTGACTGGGTTTATTTCCAAAGACACCTGCCCGCCAAGAAGCACCGGATCTTCCTGCCACCTGCTCTGGGGAGGCCGTGGCGGGAGCAATACAAAACTCGGTACAGCGGGGTCTTCCCACCCTGCCACAAAACCAAACCCAGCAGGGACTCGGGGGCTTCTGGGAGAAGGACCTAGCAACAGTGAGGCAGGGTAGCACAGTTGTGACATCCAGAACCAGGGGTAGGAGGCCAGAGGGGAGGCAGATGGGCCACTAGCGGCCCGCATGGCTGGAGACCTGGGAGGCCTCAGGCGCTAGGGCCACAGGGACCTGTAAGACAGCTTAGGCAACTGCCAGGTGGCGACATCCAAGGTAAGAGCAGCCACAGTGCTAGGTGCTTGTCTCAACCTAGAGAGAGACGTAATCATTGTCAGAACTCAGAGCCAGCAGGTGGCAGGCCAAGCCTCGGTGGTTACAATTTGAACGCTAGTCTCTGGACTCACAGCCCCTGCCCTTGGCACGATGCTAGACAGCTTTCCTCACAGCCCTGACCTCTGCAAACCGAGTGCCCTCAGGGTCCGGAAGTCACTCCGCAGCCTCTGCATCCTTGGTGCCAGGGCTCACACAGCCTTTCGCCTGGCCCTGCCCCTCGTGGAGGGCACGTGACCAGGGCATCAGGAGGAAATCCCGCCTGCAGGGGCTGCGAGCCACCGCCCTCTGCTGGCAAAGGGAAGAGGACCAAGGGGTCATTTCGGGTACAGGTATAGAGATGAGGATGGGGTTTTAGAGAAAAATCCAAGCTTATTAAAGAGAAAAAGACAGGAATCCCAGCACTTGAGAGAACGAGGCGGGAAGATCTTCAGTTTGAGGCAAGCTTGTGATACACGGCAAGACTGTCTCAAAACAAAAACAAGCCCAAACCCGACCTCAGAGCCCCGGGGTGTCTCCCAGTGTGTCTTTACCCCTCGTGGACCATACCTGGGCACCAGCGGTCTGGTGTCCTGAAGCTCTCCACCACTTCCCTTCCATTTATTTAAAGCAAACCCCAGATACTGCACTGTCATTCCTGTAGATACTTTTAATGTGTATCTCCAAAAGAAAAGGATTTTTTGAGCCCCCCATCACCACTACAGTAACTAACAACATATTAATCATTCTAATAATTCCTTATGGCACAGGAAGCCAAAAATCCAGAAAACCAATCATCAAGCCTCACCAAGAAGAGCAGGGCAAGGGTGTGGACCATAGCTGGAATCAATGCACAAAGCCACTGTCTCAGCAGGGTAAACCACCAGGAGCAGAGACTAAATGCTATGCTAATTAGAAACGCAAAGCTATGCTCACCCCCAGAGGTAGGTACATATCTTTCAGCAGACTTGGCCTACCTCCTGTTGAATCCCTGGTCAAATCTTACAAGAGATTCAAGAGGGTAACACCAGGTCCTGGGGCCAAGTTGGAGGATAGATCACTAAGTAGCTATCCTGTAGGACACTAACAGGTATGGCCACACTAGCACCAGAAAAAGCTCACACCGGTGTGTGTGTGTGTGTGTGTGTGTGTGTGCACCCTTTTGCGGGCAGCTGTCTCCCTATAGAGCATGACCCCTTGGAGGGCCTTACACCATCCTAAGGAACCACCCGAGCTCCTCAACAAATGGCACAGGGAGGAGGACTGAGCTAGGCAAGTCTTCCACTTGACGCCAACAAATGTTGGAAAGATGGAAAAGAGCATGTTCACACAGAATCAACACAGCCACTTGGGAGGGCAGTAATGGATGTCAAAAGACATCCACATGCTTAAGACTATAAAAGAAGGGGCTGGGGATATGGCCTAGTGGCAAGAGTGCTTGCCTCATATACAAGAGGCCCTGGGTTCGATTCCCCAGCACCACATATACAGAAAATGGCCAAGTGGCAGAGTGCTAGCCTTGAGCAAAAAGAAGCCAGGGACAGTGCTCAGGCCCTGAGTCCAAGCCCCAGGACTGGCAAAAAAAAAAAAAAAAGACTATAAAAGAAGAACTGGGAACAATAAAGGAACATTTAGGGACCAACAAGGAGAAAAGAGCTAGTCGTTAAAAAATATAATAGCACGAGAAATCAAGCACAAGGCTCTAGGTTTGAGCTCCAAGAGGCGGAGGTATGAGGATCATGGTTCAAAGCCAGCCTAGGTAGGAACATTCATGAGACTCTTATCTCCAACTAACCACCAGAAAACCGGAAGTAGAGCTGTGACTCAGTGTGGGAGAGCAGTAGCAAAAAAGCACAAAGACTTAAATTCAAGCTCTCTGAACCCCCTCACCAAAAAAAAAAAACAAAAAACAAAACCCAAAAAAGCAGGGCAAGTCACAGAGGGCTTGAGCTTATAATCCTGGTTTGCCTTGGGAGGCAGAGATCTGAGGCCAGCTTTGGCAATGAGTTTGTAAGTACAAGCCACCATCATCTCAACCAATAGCTGAGTGTAGTAGTGTAGACCTGTCATCCCAGATAGGCAAGAGGATTGTAGCTCCTAGCTAGCGTAAGCAAAAGAGTTTAGGAGATACCATCTCAACTGAAAAGGCGGGATGTGGTGGCATGGGGCCTGTCATCCCAGCTCCAGCGAGAAGTAGAAACAGAAGGATCAGTCCTTGCCAGACTCTATCTCAAAAATATCCAGAGCAAATAGGGCTGAAAGCATGGCTCAAGTGTTAGATTACCTGCCCAGCAAGCCTAAGGCCCTGAGCTCGAATCTCAGAACCACACAAACAAACAAAAAGAAATTTAAAAAAGAAAGGAGAGCTAAAATGAGAAAAATTTCCCAGAAAGCAGAGCAAAAAGACAAGAAGGTTAACAACTAGGAGACAAAGGAGAGAAAAAGAAAAGCAAGGACTAGTAGGGTTACATAAGGCAGTCCAACATCTGAATCAAAGAAGTTCCACAAAGACAATGGAGAAAACAGATGGGAGGAAATCAAAGCTTATGCTGAATCTCCAAACTGAAAGGACAAGGAGCAGCCAGTAAAACAGAAAAGCAAGATGTCACCAGGAGACTACAGAGCCAAGTAAAGTGAAAGACTCAGCAAGCTTCCAGAAAACACATCTGAAGGCTAAGAAGGGGAATGTCTCCGGATTTCCACAGCAGTCCTCAACATGAGAAGTATTTGCAGCGATTATCTCCAAACCCTATTGGAAAATGGTTCCTAATCTATCCCCAGCCTAAGCATCAATCACGGGTGAGAGACGAGACTTTGAGATGTGCAACCTGGTCTCACAATTTGTATGGCATGCCCCTTTTCTCAGGAAATGAGTGGGTCATGCGTTTCATCAAAATGACAGTGTACTCCATCCAAGTGAAAGGGACCCAGGAAACCAAACCCACAGGGGCAGTGAGAACAGCATACATCACAGGAGAGGAACAGGATTTTGTGCCGCAAGCATAGACACGTACCTGAGGGGGTTGGGTGGGTGTGCGGGTGGTGATGGTGGATCTGGAGAGATCAATTCTAACCTCCCTCACACATACCTGAGGGGGTTGGGCGGGTGTGCGGGTGGTGATGGCGGATCTGGAGAGATCAATTCTAACCTCCCTCAGGGACTTGCTTTAGATCATGCCTAACTTGAACAGCATGGAAGGATTTTTTTTTTTAATGGCAGTAAAGCCAGGTGTCAGTAGCTCATGCCTGTAATCCTAGCTACACAGGAGGCTGAGATCTGAAGAGCATGGTTTGAAGCCAGGCTGGCAGGAAAACCTGTGAGACTCATCTCTAATTTTTAAAAAAAGACAGAAGTGGGGCTAGAAGACTAGCCTTGAGCACAGACGCTCAGGGACAGCATCCAGGCCCTGAGCTCCAGCCCCAGGAACAGCACATTCACAAAAAGAAAAAAGAAATGGCAATAAAAGCAAAATCCCTCGCCAGGAGAGGCAGAAGTAGTTGGCCGCACTGGGGGAGGGGAAGGGATGAGGACAGGGGCTGGGGATCTGGTGCAGGCTCAGCGAGTGTAACTGGGATAGTGTCGAGGCACGGCATGAAGGAGACCCACATGGAGGGAGCTACTCAAGAATCCAGAGCAGCAGCACAACCTCCAGCGGCCTGCAATGTTCTGATGTTTTAGACAGCCAGGTCTCCCTGCAGCCATGACGGTTCGCACAGAACTGCGGTACCCCAGCGTGCAGCCCTAAAGACAGCATTGCGCCAGATTTAGAGCAGAGGACAGGGCCGCTTTCTGTCTTAACCGGGAACGCGGAGGGCCCGCAGCGCCGGGGCCCACTGCCCAGGCACTTCCTAAAGTTTAAAGTGCTCACCAGCAGTGAAAATGCCTTTGGTGCTCTGTCTGATACTGGAAGGCCTCACGATTGCAGAAAGCCCTAGGAAAAGAAAGCAAAAAGGAAACTAAGAAAACCAAATAGGTGTTGGCAAACCTCACATGTTTAACACCTCAATCTAAATATTCCTTCCAGTTACCCACGGAGCCAGTAAATGGGGCTCCGCCCAGGGTGGTGAGCTACGGTGAGCGGGGTGAGGCCCGAGGCCTGGGGGGCTGGGAGATCACCCCATCACTGTGGGTCCTACCACCTCGCCTACAGCAACGCCGCCTCGACACGCGTGGAAACACAACAGTGGAATCCCCCTCTGCATAACCCACCTGAAAAAATGCAGAAAAGACAAATGAGAGCCAACCTCTCAAAGGTCATTTTAGGAATGTAAATCTGCTTAAGGCTTCTAGTTCTTTGTTACAAGATGTAAAAAGATTAAAAACCAAATATCTTTTATCTGGGAGAAAAACTTCCACTGTGTGAGGGAACAACCCTAGGGTCTCCTTCCCCTGCTGCCCCGTCACCGTAAAACAAAGTAGGGAGAGAGGAGGGGAGAAAGGGAGGAGGAGGGAGGGAGCGAAGGAGACAGGGAGAGAAGGAAGGAGGGAGAAGGGGAGAAGAAAAGGGGGAGGGAGGGAGGGAGAGACTGATTTTCTAGTTCCTTCCTGGCGTCAAGGCACAAACAGTAGTTAGGCCCTGGGGGAACTGCGTGGAACCTGGCCATAGTCTGGGATCCAGTGAGAGGAGCTGGCCAGAGAAAGCTGCGTCCCTGACGTCACAGGAGACTAAAGTGCCGCCAGCCTCTGCAATCAATGACCGCCACAGAGAGCAGGGCACAGCCTTTAAACAGCTTCTGGCAGCTCTGCTCCTAGAACCAAAAGCAGAGGTAAGACCCAGGAATCTGAAGAAATGACCGTTCCCCTCGCCTTGCTTCTATCCAGTGCTCATGAGCGCGCTGGGAAACTCAGCTTTCCTTCCCAGAGGCCAGCTCTCTCCAGCTCACCACACAGGGAAGGAAGAAATACCACGTCTCGGTCACAAACAAAGGCTGCTTTTACTCCCTCCCCCGGCACGTCCTTGGAGCAAGCCCATGGGCATACCTAGCCGGACCACATGGCCACAGTCGGGGTCATGAGCAAGCTGGAGTAAGGTTTCTTCCACATCTCTGTTTTTCCCAGGAGGGTCCATAATGTGATTTATTCGTTGCTGTAAGGTTTTGGGCAATGTCATTAGCTGAGTGAATTGTCCTTCTGGGCTTTTATCTATCTAAGGAAAAAAAAAAAGAGATGGCATTTATGGAAGTGTTCTGAACTCCACATATATTCAAAGACACAGGGTTTCTATTTAAAAAGACACAAGTAGGCATCTCACATTATGTAGGATCCCCAAGCACATGTTTATAACTAAATAGGGGTTTCCTCCTGAAAAAAAAAATCAAATGGAATCATACACAAGCACTGTGCCTAGGCTAGATGGGGGCTAATGTCTGAGTGTTCAGGATCCCCACGCCCTTAAAGAAGGCAATTCTTGTCCTTCAGACCCCTTTCTAACTGAGAAAACAAGAGCGGCCTACTCGGAGGATCAGCTTCTCACTGTCAGTATAAAATTCTCTACTATCCAGTTGAAGGAAGTGGGGCTGCAGCTACCAGTGGCCCCCAAGCCTGGGCAGACTGAGGACCTGCTCCCGCCCCTGGGCCCACTCACAAACTACGCTGCACCACGTGAACTGACGACATGTAGATGACGAGGACCAATCTCACCGCTAATCCCCCAGCACAGGGTCGGGACTCAATGAGGGAATAACACGCGACGCTGTGTAGCTTACGCGTCATGACTTTTCAGACAGGAATGAGCTATGCGAGAAGTCCTGTTCTCACTGTGCCCTAAAGATATTAAATTGTTGAAAGACAAATATGAAAAAACCCTACTTATTGAACTTCACTCAGAAACCATTGAATTGAAAGTTAGCCCCAGAACTAAGACCATACTAGCTTCCCTAATACAGTATATTTTACTTCATGGAATTATTATTACTATTTTTTGAGACTTCATGGAATTATTATTACTATTTTTTTTTAGACAGAGTCTCACTGTGTAGCCCAGGCTAGCCTTAAAACCATGGCCCTCCTATGTCAGCCCCCCTAATGCTGAGATTACAACTGTGTGCCACGATGCCCCATGAGAAACAGGGCAGCCCTCACAGCTTATCAAAGAACTTTCCATGGAAGGATCACTTCTGCACTCTTTTTTTTTTTGGCCAGTCCTGGGGCTTGAACTCAGGGCCCGAGCACTGTCCCTGGCTTCTTTTTGCTTAAGGCTAGCACTCTGCCACTTGAGCCACAGCGCCACTTCTGACCTTTTCTATATATGTGGTACTGAGGAATCGAACCCAGGGTTTCATATATATGAGGCAAGCACTCTACCACTAGGCCATATTCCCAGCACTCACTTCTGCACTCTTTATCAAATGTTTAAGTTTGAGCTTTCAATTAAGAGTGGTTATAAAAAGGACAAATATATTTAGTTTTAGATTCAGATTTTTCAGACATGGGAAACTTTATTAATAACCATAGTTGGGGCTAGGAATATGGCCTAGTGGGAGAGTGCTTGCCTCGTATACATGAAGCCCTGGGTTCGATTCCTCAGCACCACATGTCTAGAAAAAGCCAGAAGTGGTGCTGTGGCCTAAGTGGTAGAGTGCTAGCCTTGAGCAAAAAGTAAGCCAGGGACAGTGCTCAGGCCCTGAGTCCAAGGCCCAGGACTGGCAACAAAACAAAACAAAACAAAACATGGTTCATTCACTCTATCACTTTTTTTTTTGGGGGGGGGGGCGGGGGCCAGTCCTGGGGCTTGGACTCAGGGCCTGAGCACTGTCCCTGGCTTCTTCTTGCTCAAGGCTAGCACTCTGCCACTTGAGCCACAGCGCCACTTCTGGCCGTTTTCTGTATATGTGGTGCTGGGAATCGAACCTAGTGCCTCATGTATATGAGGCAAGCACTCTTGCCACTAGGCCATATCCCCAGCCCCCACTCTATCACTTTTTTCATCCAACCAGTATTTACTAATCCAGGCATGGGTATATATGTATATGTATATATGACTATGCATATATACCCCCCCCACCTGGATTTTCTAGCTTTGTCTACAAATTTCAGCAAAGAAGAAGAAAACCTAGTGGCTCTGGAAAAGATGGGGGGCTCACCTAAGTGCATGATACTTATCACCAGGTGGCTCTCATATACTGCACCCAAGCTGTCAGCCCAGAGGAGGAGTGACTCTGAAAGGGGACAAGTTCTGCCTCCCACAATGAAGGATTATCTGGTCTGAAATGTCAACAGGCTAGGGATGCAGAGCCCTATGCCGGGCTGTGTGGAAGAGCTGAGGCATCAGCTGAGCGACAACACCCAGTGAGGACCCAGGAAAGGCCATTCCAGTCCTGCGTGCCCAGTTGGCAGAGGAGCTGGGAGCCAAGGGAGAGCGGAATGGAGAGCCAGTGGAGAGCGTGCGTACCCCTGATGACCCAGCTGGAGACCTGGCGCTGCCCATTTCCACTCCCCTGAGTCTGTGGGGCTGGAGGAGGCCTGCAGCAGGGAAATGATTGGCCCTCAATAGCAGCACACACATCTTAGCACCCCTTGTCAGTTCTGACCTAAGTGCGATGGCTTTTTCGGCCACAGGGAAGGGTCTAGGTTATATTCATCTTCATGTTCAAGAAAATTCCTTTGCTCAATTTCTAGAAAAGTTGGCAGTTAGGGCTACCTCCTTCCCTGTCTCCTAGGCAGAGACCAAAAGTCTCTCAGGAGAAATTCTACAGCTGCTGACATAAAACACCTGACCCCTGGCCTCTTGTGACAAGTCGTCTGATCACAAAAGATCCCAGTCTGTTTTAATACTTGGCTTAAAAAGAAAAAAGAGGACAGGAAAGCCAGATGTTTGAGGAATGTAACAGACAGGAATGAGTGGACCAGAGAACAGGAACTCAGAGAAAGAGACAAATGAAGGCAGCATGAACAATAATTTCAAAAAGAATAAACTAAGAAAATAGATATGAAATAAATCACTCTAGAAATACTAGAAGAAAATTTCCTAAAGTTGAAGTTTGTCTGTTTTCAGAGGGAAAGGCTGGCCAAGTGCTAGAGAAATGGAACACAGACATACACAAAGACAGTTGCAAATCGCCACAAAATTCACAGTGCCTGGTCTCAGAAACATACAGACCTCACAACTGATGTCAGGAGGGCAGTGAAGCACATCCAGAAAACCCAAGACTAATAGAGGAGATGCTTGAGGAGCTGCTCAGGGGGACAGCAAGAGACAATCCAAGCAGCACGGACGTGCATAGGTTCTAGAAAACAAGCTGCCTGGGAAGGTGCATGGCAGGTGCCTCGGGAAGCAGAACAAGAGACAGAAAATACCCTATGTATTATCTAAATGGAAGAACTTTATAGATGTGTCCGAATGTGAGGATGGATTACAAGCAAGGGAAAAAACCCAAGGAAACTTAACTTCAGAAAAAACAAAGCTGTACAGGAAAGCAAACTGCATAATATTGTATGTCAGCAATCAAGAAGATTGTCATAGGGCTAGGGTACTTATTATTCAGTGGCAGAGTGCTTACTTAGCACTTGCAAGGACCTAGGTCATAACAAAGTGAATAATGAATATGAGCCAATATTTACAAAGTAACTGTATGTGGAGCATGAGAAGTCAGAGGGTACACGTGAGGGGGAGAGAGGGGGACGGAGGAAGTATGGCGTGTGGGTGGTGATGGTGGTGGGGTAAAGGAGTGGGACAAACCCATGTCCACAGGAGGTATATAACAGAACAGAATCAAGAAATAACAGGCAACTCTTCCTCCTCAGACCCCAGAGGTGAGTATCACAAGAATCAGCTACAGTGGGAATACGCCAAGCCGCCTGCGGGAGGGAAGGAGGGAGGGAGGGAGGAAGAGGAAGCCAGGAAGGGTGGTGCGGGCGGCTGGTGTCCTTTGGCAACAGCTTCTAAACCGTGTGATAGGAGTAAAAACGAACCTTCCCACCCCACACCTGAGGCGGGCCTCTTCATTCCACGTCTACATTCACACACGCACACGAGTGTGCACACACCTGGAACAAAGTCCCCGAGAGCTATGTGCACCGCTGCTGGGGAAGCAGAGGGCAAACCGAGAGCTGGCCCTCACTCCTCTGACATGCCTGGTGTCCCTGGCACTCGGGCCTGGCGCTCTTCTCCAGAGGCGCCCTTTCTCTGGCCTTGTTACCCCAGGCAGAGGCACAAGTATGGGCGCAGAACTGACATTTCGAACATCGACGTGACGGCCTTGTCACTGTCCTCCTCACAGCTCTGGCTGTGTTCTGCAGCATTTACCTCTAGTCTGCCTTGCTGGGTTTTATACACCACTTGGGGGTTGTCCTGCAGTATGCTGCCGTAGAGCGCACGGAAGTGGGCCACGTTGGGCTTCACAATATTAAATACTTTTGACTTTTCCTCTCCGACTACCATCCGAAAGTCACCTAGTTGAAACAAACACAGCAATTAATCTTCTGTGAAGCATTCAGGCTCTGCTCTCTGAACTACAGCCCGCCCCGGGAAGTGCACCGGCTCGAGCCAGCAGGACTCCTCAAGATGAGGAGTCAGGAGGGAGTGTAGGTGTCTCTCGAGCACAGGGCCTGCAAGCCAGCTAGAGCAGTTTACCTCATCACAGCGGGCAGCTCAGTTGTGTTTTGTTTTTCCAGTGAAGAAACCGCTCTACTGATAAATCTTTAATCTTACAGTGGAACACTCTGCCCCAGGCAGTAGAGTTGATGGGAGCTCTCTATGTGCTGCGTTTCAGACCTCACCCTCTCTTCTCCTGGCCATCTCCTACTCAAGGCTGGCCAGTTTCAGGGGCGGCTTTTGTAGGGCTTACAAATAGAATTAACCTTGTTCCATTTGACAAGGGCAAGAGCAGGGCTGCTCAAAGTCTCGGCAAGAAAAGGATTACGTCTATGACAAGAGTGAAAGCAGACATAACGTTAAAAATTGCCAGTGCTGAGAAATGTAGGCTGTCACTTTTGCCTGCATGAGCCAATGAGCTGCAAAACCAGTATTTCTGGAGGACAAAGGGCAGCTCTGAGACAAACAGAAAGTGTGCGCCTCCACCACTTGGTGAGACATGGAAGAGAACGGAAAAGTGGGCTGGCGGGGAAAGGCTCAGTGGTGGAACACTTCCTAGCATGCATGAGGCCCTGGGTTCCACGCCACTTCTGCAAGGATTAAAAAAAAAAAAAAAGCAGACATATACAGGAGAACTACAGGTTAAGCATGTGCCGGCCATGTTGCTCTGCTGGGCAGACAGCAGGCTGTCAGAGGGGGGAAGTGGAGGCCCAGGCCTCGGCTTCTTAGGAAATGCTGGGCAGGGAAGGTGAGGACATGAGTTTATCACCGCAGCTATTCACGATGGAAAGTGAAGAGAGCAGGAAGGCTATTCACAGCAGGACAGCCCATGACCTGGAGGGAGCAGGGCACGGGGTGCCACTTGCCAATCCTTTCCGATGAGGGGGGAAGACATTGAAGAGGTCACTTCCTGCCAAAGTGAATTTCCCTAGAGCAAACTACTGTCTTGTTTTGGAAAAAGTGAAAGTACAAAGAGATCGGCACCGGTCTGAGTATGGCTTGCTCTCTGCGGTGGGGTACTGATGAAATATAACCTGACTGTGGAGTAGCTTAGAGGTGGGGCCTTCGAGAGGCGATCAGGGTTAGGTAAGATCATCCAGGTGTAGCCCCATGACTGAACACTCAGAAGACAGACACATACCTGTCTACCACCATGCCATGCCCTGAGTTGCCTTGGGATTCAGTCAACAAGAAGTCAAAAATGTGGGCCCTCGACCTCAAGCCAGAACTGAACCAAAACAATCCTCATTCTTTGTAACTACCCAGTCTGTGGTACCGTGTAATTTGCAAACAGACTGAGACCATGTCTAAAGTATACACTTCAGTAAGGAATACAGTATCCTTGCTTTGTTAAGCACCAAAAGACAAACAGATAGTGGTAGAACACAGCTCGAGATTACTCCTAAATGGTCTTGGACCTAGGTAGAGATAAGGTCTGTGTTGAGGTGGGTGAGCAGCAGTAAGACCTAGTCCTGACACACTGCATGTACTGAATGAGTGTTCTTGTCCTACTATTTTTACTCAGTCATGTGGTTCAAGTGAAGACTCACTGCTAGTGAAGCTGTGAAGAAGCGGATCCTTTTACTTATTGCTGCTGATGTCCTAAGCCGCTAAAATCCTTCTTGAAAGCAGCAACTCAAGAAGCCCTGTGTCTGGAGCGCAAGCAAGGCAGAGACCAGGAGGCAACGTTTACTGAGTGTCTGGAAAGCATCAGGCACTGCTCCGAGGGCCGTCATGGGCTCCACACAGCCATCTTCTCAAGCAGTGGTGAGTTCTCGTTTGCCATGTGTGGCAACAAGGACGGGGTGATGAAATAACCAGCCTTAGCTTTCCCACTGGGCCTTTTCATTAGGCTGAGTGTTACAGCAAGGGGGAGATGGCAAGGACCTGGTGTTACCATGTGGATCATGTGTGGTCACCTTGCTCCCCTGCTGCTGGTGGCTGGATTAATCTACTGAGAGTTCGTAGTTGAATTAGGATGTAGGGCAGGCTGGGGGAAGTGGGCCACTGGATGTGTGCCGTTGATTGGTATGTCTTGTCTCCAGACCCTCCTCTTCCCCTCTCTGCTTCCTGCCTGCCATGAAGTGAGCAGCTTCTATCATGACCCTCTACCCTGCTATCTCTGCCTAACCATAGGCCTAAAAGCAGTGGAGTCAGCTGACCATGAACTGAAGCCCTCGAAGCCATGAGCCAGAAGAAATCTCTTTTTAATTTTCTTACGCATTTTGTTACAGCAGGGAAAAGTCTAACCCACCTGTGTCTGTTCTACCCCCACTCTGAACTGTTCATGAAAACACTGTTTATCCCGGGAACAGCTCAAATGTTCAAGAGGAAAAGCTGGGATGGTGTCGACACACCCTATCATGGAGCAGTGGGCCATTGAAAATTACAGTCACCAAACACAGCAAGATGGGAAACAACCTTAAAGAAGCGAGTACGCAAAACAGCAAAGAAACCTTATGAAAAGAAAATATGGAAAACGAGATGAAGGGTGGTACCATGTGCAAGGCCCAGGGTTCAATCCTCAGGAATACACACACACACACACACACACACACACACACACAATTATTATCTTTCCTGGTCCTGGGGCTTGAACTCAGGACCTAGGCTCTGTCTCTCAGTTTCTTTTGCTCAAGGCTAGTGCCCTACCACTTGGCCCACAGCGCCACTTCTGGCTTTTTCTGCTTATGTGGTGCTGAGGAATCGAACCCAGGGCTTCATGTGTGCTAGGCAAGCCCTCTACCACTAAGCCACATTCCCAACCCAGTACAGAATATTTTTTTATCTAATAGGATAGGATATGCACATGTTGGAGATCTGTGTGTATACTTAACATTTGTTCTTTTAGTCCTGGCAAAGCCCCATAAGGAAGTCACTATTTATGATTCCAAGATTAGGATGCAGAGATAATTGATTCAAGGTCCACCTGCCTATTAGTATCAGGGCAGTGGCACATAAGCAATCATTTGACTCTACTTTTAAGTTCCCCCCCACCCCTTACCTCTAACAGCTTTAGATGAATTTATACAAAGCATGGATGTGATCAGCTGACAGGTGTGGAGGGAGGTGGCTAACTTGCAGTTGTGCAAATAACTTGTTTTTGTTAAGATGTTATAAGCGAACTCTGTTTGTCTTGGAGGAGATGAAATGTCATCAAGCTCCGAATCAAGCAGGGTTGGCCCTCAAGTGGACGATCAGTGGACTTGTGGATATTTGTGTCATTCCTTCCCTTTCTACACTCCCTGAAAACAAAGAGTTCTAGTGTTCCAGATGGTAACTTTCTGAGAGGAGGGCTGTGTTTAACAAAAATGGAAATGGAAATTAATCCTCCTACTAAGAACAGCTGCTCACAAGGGACCCAGAAAACACGTGAAACTCTAGAAACAAGACCTGGGCCTGCTGGGCCCCAAACCCTCGGCCCCTCGTCCCTGGACCCTCGGCCCCTCGTCCCTGGACCCTCGGCCTCTCGTCCCTGGACCCTCGGCCCCTCGTCCTTGGACCCTCGGCCCGTCCCTGGACCCTTGGCCCCTCGTCCCTGGACCCTCGGCCCCTCGTCCTTGGACCCTCGGCCCGTCCCTGGACCCTCGGCCCCTCGTCCCTGGACCCTCGGCCCCTCATCCCTGGACCCTCGGCCTCTCGTCCCTGGACCCTCGGCCCCTTGGCCCCTTGTCCCTGGACCCTCGGCCCCTGGTCCCTGGACCCTCAGCCTCTCATGGTGTCGTGGAGCCACATTCCCTTGCACATGGCCAGGCACAGGGAAGGCATACCGATAAATGTCTGTTGAATTAAATTTCTCCAACTACTGGGCAGCAGAAGTAGCTCAGCCACAGAGGATGGGAGAGGATTGGTGGTTGCACATTTCTTCAGAACAAAGAATAAAATCATGGGCACAGCACAAACCAGCATCTAATCAAAAGAACCAATTTTTCTCACCTTTGGAGATCTGTTTGCAACGAAGCTCAGTGACTGAGATTGATTGCTGCTTTTTATTTTGTATCCCTCCCGATGGCTTTATTCTTGACTGCTCTCTACTCAGAGAACTACCAGGTAATGCAATGGGCAACCGGTTTCTCTTCGACTCTGACATGGGATATACTTAGAGGCTTGAAAGCTGCCTGTAACTGGCTTGCAACCAACGGCCAGAATTTGGTTGTAAATGTGGACATGGGAGGGCTGCACAGCCTAGTGGAAAGGCCCTGGCATTCAAGACTGGTCATGTGTCAGGGTGATGTGAGTCAAGTGACTTAACTTTTCTGAGGTGGGATGACCTGGAGTCCCAGGCCAGCATGGACACACACACACACACACACCATCTCCAGCTGCAAAGGGTTTAACAATCACTCTAACCTTACGATCTCACAGTTGTTTTGGGGCTTAAGTAAGTGAAAGGATTAGACAATGTTAAGTTCATGGAATGGCCAGAGGACAGAAGGAAGAGAGCCCAGAGCCCAAGCCACTGTTAACTTTTCCCTTTTAAAACAAGCCACACATTGCTATTATTTCAGTTCTGTACCTCCTTAGGTGGCTACTATGTAATAGCAACTCTGCTAGACCCTAGAATACAGACGCAGCCCCATCCCAGGTTACACGACAGAGTATTTAGGTGCAGTTCTCGGGGTGAGGGGGCAGTGTTTAAGGTCTACAGCCCAAACTAGGCATTACAAGGTGAAATAACTCTTGCTTGTTCGTATACCACACCACACCACTCACCCACCTAGAGCAGGAAAAAAGCTCCGCACTCCTGTCTTAATTTTGTATGCATCTTTTCTCTAGGCCATTCTCCCAGCAGTCACCTGGCAATCACCTTGGAATCCAGGACAGATAAGACTTCTTGATCGGGGGTGTTTACTCAGAGGGATAGAAAAAAATTCTCCCAAGGAAGAAACTGTGGGAGATCCACAGGACCACCTGGCAGGCATCCCCACAGCCGCACCTTCTCCAGAAGGTGCTTCTCTCAAAGCGAGCACTGGGACAGTGATCCACTGTGACTACACCTCTCCCTGCTGCCTCTGCTCTTTGTCTATTCTACACCCTGAAGATGGCTGTGTTTCCTGCCCTGTAATAAACCTTTGCCATTACCATTGCAATGGAGTGGCCAGACCTGATGTTTGGAGTTTCCACGAGTTTAGGCCTGGAGCCTAAGACACTGGTTTTATGTACAGAGTAGAACCACTACACCCGTCCAAGAACATGCTGGCCTGCCCACTGGTGGCCCCTCACCCTCTCCTGGCCTCCACTGAGCCCTAGGCAAAGGCTCCCACATTGTTGCCCAGACTGGCCTCCCACTTGTGATCCTTCTGCCTTGGTCACCTAAGTGGTAAGATTTCAGGTGTGTTCTACTTTAGGGGACCTTTTCTTCCCTGCTGTGGTAGGAATAAAACCCAGAGCCTCATGCTTGCTAGGCAAGCACTCCATCACTGAGCTACACCCCAGGCCTAGGATATTGGATGAAGATGGAATCACACGATGCGTGGGTCTTTACAGCCTTAGCAAAATGTTTTCAAGGTCTGTCATGTAGCATACGTATATAACTTCAATCCTGTTTATGGAAAAACATGACTCTATTGTAGGGATGTATTGATCTAATTTACCCACCCAATGTTGATGGACACTTGGGTTGTTTCTACTTTGTAGCTCTTCATCTATGAGCATGAACATCACGTACAAGTTTTTGTGTGGACATACGCTTTCACTTCTCTTGGGTACACGCAGGAGGACTGCTGTGTCATATGGTAACTCTATGTTTACAGTTTGGGAGAGCTGCCAAGCTTTTTTCAAAGCAGCTATACCACTCTACATTCTCACTGCCATGTGCCAGGGTTCCCATTTCTCTACTACTTGTTCCTGTCTGCTTTTTATCATGGCCAGTTGCGTGAGGTTGGGTCTATGTGGTGCTGGTTCATAAATCCCCATGACAAATAGCACCCAGCATCTTTTCTTGTGCTTCTGTCCTATGTGTCTTCTTTGCAGGAATAGCTATTCACATCCTCTACTTTTCTTTTCTTTTTTTTTTTTTTTTGCCAGTTCTGGGGCTTGAACTCAGAGCCTGAGCACTGTCCCTGGCTTCTTTTTGCTCAAGGCTAGCACTCTGCCACTTGAGCCACAGTGCCCGCCACTTTGGGCCATTTTCTGTATATGTGGTGCTTGGGAATTGAACCTGGGGCTTCATGTATATAAGGCAAGCACTCTTGCCACTAGGCCATATTCCCAACCCTCCTCTACCTTCTCTTATGCTGGATTCTTTATATTATAATTCTAAGAATTCTTTTTTTTTTTTTTTTTGTCAGTTTTAGTGCTTGAATCAGGGCCTTGGGCATTGTCCCTGAGCACTTTTGCCCAAGGCTAGCACTCTACCACTTTTAGCTCTACTTCTGGTTTTGAGTGGTTAATTGGAGATAAGAGGCTCATGGGGACTTTTCTGCTTGGGCTGGTTCTGAACTGTGATCCTCAGATCTTAGCCTCCTGAGTAGCTAGGCTTACAGGTACCATCAGCACCTGGCACCTAATAATTCTTCATGCATTCTAAGTACTAGCCCCTCACTTGAAACATACACATTTTAAATATTTATGTCATCCCACTTTCTTTTGTTGTTTATGCTTTAGGTGTCTATATGAAAAATCATTTTATAAACCCAAGTCACTCTTCCAAGAGCCTTGTTTATTTCGTTATTGCAAATTGTGGGTCTTGAACTCAAGACCTGGGCACTGTCTCTGAGCGTTTTTGTTCAAGGCTCTACCACTTGAACCACAGCTCCACTTCTGGCATTTGAGCAGTCAAATGGAAATAAGAGTCAAAGATTTTCCTGCCCAGGCTGACTTTGAACCACAATCCTCAGGTATCTGCTTCCTGAGTAGCTAGAATTATAGGTGCAAGCCACAGGTGCCCGGCCTTTCAAGAGGTTGATAATTGTAGCTCTTACATTTAACTCTTATAGCCACCATCCATTTGGATTACATTTTGTGTATGAGCTAGGAATCTAGTTTTATTCTTTTAAGTGGGGAAAATCCTGCTCATTCTAATGAAAGCAAACCAGGCAGCATCTATGGGAGGTAGCCTGAGCTACTACTCAGATGCATTCTTAAAAGTATCTCCTTAACTGCAGAAAGGCAGTGCGTGATGCAGCGCCACGCAGGAGAGAATAAGTGTGATCTGTTGAGGTGCTGGTAACATAGCCTGGGCGGGCTCCTCTTCTCCACACTTGAGAAGAGCGTTTGAGGGATAAGGAAGGGGCAGGCATGGCAAACTGGTTCAGGAAGGAGCCAGTATAACCGCCATCCATCCAATGATCTAATATCAACTGAGCACCTACTACACAGGTGTCAGGCACGGTTTGTATGCGTGGGGTAGAGTGAACAAAACAAATAATGTTGGCCAGGGCCGTAGCTCACTGGTAGAGCATGTCAATCCTGAGCATACATGCCTGCCCGCACGCAGATGGCAAAAAGGAAGATAAAACTCATTCCTCCATATTCTAGTGGCGTCAGGAAGACCAAAGAAAATCAACAACGATGTGCCAGAGACAGACTATGGGGGAAGGAGATCCACATCCAGGGAAGATGGTGACAGCCAGGGGGGAGCAGGGTGCAGCTGGGGAAAGACGGAGGCCGGGGCGGGGGTGGGGGGGATTGGCAGGCCGACCTGTCTGTGGAATGACACCAACCACTCACACGGTAAGAAACCCCGGCACGCGAGACACTGTTAATAAGGAATTAAATCAGCAAGCAACTGCCAAGTACACGGAGTTCCAGCTGTGTCTTCAGCAGCAGCTCAAGCAGAGAGAAAACGGCTTTCCAATTCCCCCATGTGCACAATGCGAATCGACCCTGCTTCAAGGCCTCTGGTGGCGTGGCCATCGCCGAGTCAGTCTCAGGAGCTTCTCACTCCAGACAAGTTCCCTTCTGACTTCCCCAGGAAGCAGATGTGGCCACGCCTCCGCCTCGAGTGGGAGAGCCGGCACCTGCGGTCCATTTCTGTTCCACAGTCACTCCACTGCACTCTACTCGCCAGCTCGCCTTGCTTTGTTTGATTCCTAGAATTAGCTCGGCTTGGGTTCAGACAACCTGGCATTACACAAGGGAACCTGGATATTTGTTATTCTTTTTTGTTGTTGTTGTCAGTTGTAGGCCTTGAACTCAGGGCCTGGGTGCTGTTCCTATGCCTCTTTGTGCTCAAGCTAGTACGCTCTACCAGTTGAGCCACAACACCACTTCTGGTTTTTGAGTGGCTTATTGGAGATAGGAGTCTCATGGGGACTTTTCTGCCAGG
This sequence comes from Perognathus longimembris pacificus, assembly GCF_023159225.1. Classification (NCBI taxonomy): domain Eukaryota; kingdom Metazoa; phylum Chordata; class Mammalia; order Rodentia; family Heteromyidae; genus Perognathus; species Perognathus longimembris. The sequence goes on from NC_063170.1 coordinate 69,003,236, forward strand.
GCTGGCTTCAAACCTCGGTCCTCAGCTCTCAGATTCCTGAGTAGCTAGGATTAAAGTAAGAAAACTGAGGACTTAGAGACAGTCAAGCACCCCAGAAAGCTGACCAGGCTTCAGTTTGCTCATTTGCAAAATGGTGCAGTGATATACCTCCCAAGTGAAGAAGTTACTGTTAAATTAGTTATTACCACACTTACTGCAAGTATTGAGAGGTTCCTGGCACTTAGTAAGAAATGCTGTTTTCTCTTGCCATAAGCCACCTACTTCAGTCACAACAGTGTGCTGCTTTTAGGGCCAGGTGGGTCATGCCTGTAATCCTAGCTATTTTGGGAAGATCATGGTTTGAATCTGGCTCAGTGAAACCCTTAAAAAGGGAAGGGGAGGGGGCAGAAGACATAGCTCAAGTGTACAGGGCCTCCCTAGAAATTGCGGGGCCCTGAGTTCAAGTCCCAGTACAATAAAAAATGAAAACACAGATGGGCATCAGTGGCTCATGTCTATAATCTTAGCTACTCAGGAGTCTCTGAGTGCTAAGGATCACAGTTCAAGGCCAGCTCAGGCCGGCAAGTCTGTGAGACTCTGATCTCCATTAATCACCAAAAAAGCCAAGTGAAGCGATGGTTCAAGTGGCAGTCTTAGCCTTGAGCAAACATAACCCCAGGGACAGTGCCCAGGCCCAGAGATCAGGCCCCAGGACCAATACAAAAACAACAAAATCACCATCAGCTGCTGCTTCCTTAAAACTCCTTGTGTTTTCCACATGTGTTGTTTTGAGTGTACCTCTGACTCAATGTAACCGTGCGGGCTCTCCACCATGACACCCCTCACAGAACAAAGTCTAGCTTTGGCTTTTTTAGCATATGGGGTGCTGATTCATTTGATAAATGTTAAGCCAGGATCATTACCTAAACTTAGTCACGTTAATAGTATATACTTGTACTTACATAACAAGTTCAAGGGCACTCCTGACAATTCATTAGAGTTCCCTTTAAGCTTATTTACATCCTGACTTCTAAGAATAACTAGAGGACTAGAAAGAGCTGTCTCCTCTCCAGCTTTGCAAGACTCTCACCTTCCTCCCGAGTCCTTTAGTGCCATCATTGATAACAATGTTGCTATCAATATGAGCCCCAGAGCGAAGGAGTCCTGAGTACCACACACTGTGTAGTTACTACTCTTGGTTATTACTAATGACAATTGCACCTCAACCAGGAAGTGCTGCCAGGAACTTGCCCAACAACAAGGAAAGACCCTTTCTCTACCCTTCCTCCATCCTATCCCCACTGACCCCAACTGGAGAAACACAGGTTAGGGATCATATATAATCTTGTCAAAACCATAACTAACAATGAGGTTGGGGAAAACTTGAATTTTGGATTATTCAGAGGCTGAGAAGGCTGCAGTTTGTGCAAGGGATAAAATTCAATCAATTCAAGGATACTGGGTTCCAAGAAGCCTAGGAAAGGGAAGGAAAACTTGCCTTTCAACACATTTCCTGAAGGTGATTTCATCCCTATGACAGATCTAGATCTTCTGCCCTTATGCGTCTAGTTCCGGTGAAAATCAGCTCGCCTATAGACCTCAGAAAGCTAAAGGTCACATAGGTCACGTAAGGCAAGGCTGAGGAAGTGCTCCGGATTAAAATGTCTGAGGCTCAGAGAGTTCCAGGCCCAGGTTCAACCTCCATCACCAAAACAGCTAAATGACTGGTGAAAATAAAAGAGCCATAATAACTAAGTACACATGTACTCCTTAACTTGGTCGTGTATTTGAGAGGGAAAGCCCCGCAAAGCATACACGTGAAATGACAGACGGCTGGAATAGGGATTATCAGTTTGATCTGAACACTGTGCCAGTATGTACTTGACAATGGCAGTGTGGCTCTGTGAGAACACCCTTACTCTTAGGAAACAGAAACACAAGTGCGTGTCCCAAAGGAGACATGACATGCGCAACCTCCTCAAAGAAGGGAGTAAAGCAGAGTGCACATGGCGAGCGGTGGCTCTGAGCTGGGGCTCCTGGAGGGGCGCCAGCACCCAGGGGCAGGTCGGCAACACATGGCCACGTGGCACACTGCTACAGCAGCTGCCTGGGGACCGAGTCAGGTGTCTTTTCACAAGCTGTCCAGGCCGTGCAGAGGCATGGAACAGGCAAACTCCCCACTAACTGATAGAAAAGGAGAAAGCAAATGTGGTGATGTGTCAAAACGAATCAAGGGCTTATGGGAATTCCTGTATTCTTCTTCAAAGTTTCCTTATAGTCTTGTAATGAACAACCACAAGATTACCTGGGGACAATAACTATAGACAGAGACCTTGGAAATAAGGAGACTTATCAGGAAGTTGCCTCAGAGATGGCTGGGATTTACACAACGCAAAGGAAGGAGCAGGGAGCCTGCAGAGGCTGCAAGTAACCTCCCTCCTCCTTGGAAGCTCTGGGCACGTGCCACACTCACCTGAATAGGAGAGTCCGGCGATCTCCATGAAGAGGTCTTCTTCAGAGAAGCTCTCGGGAAGCATGAGGAAAGCAGCGGTCACCGCACTCTTCAGATTCTTATCAAGGGCCGATCGAAGAATGACATTCTCATTCATCACCACGATTTTCACCTGGAAAAAGAAGAACATTAAGAAGGAAAAGCCCAGAAGTGGAAAATTGCTCAAGCCATGGGTTGGTGCACACACTGGAATTGTCCCAAGAGTCTAGGAATGTAGTTCTAGGAATTGTAGCTCAATACATGAAATAATTGTTATTCTAACAAGCAATCCCAGAATCTCCTGTTGTATGCCAAAGTCAGAGAAACTGTGGCACAACAAAGTATCACAATGCCAAGAAAAACCAAATGAGTATGCTTTTAAAATAAGGAAGCCTGCCACAGACCTAGAAAAACATACTTTAGGAAATGACATGTTTTAAAATCTTATAATTTCACTGTTCTTCACTGAGTTTTCTAATGGAGAAAGCACTGTATGTCTTCATTTCACACTCATCTCTGCACTTGAGTGTGTACCTATTACTTTGGCAGCTCACGTGCTATTTCATAAGTGTTACACGCTGACTGTGAACTTGACAAAGAAAAGAGGAATGAAAATTAGTTATAACAGGAAAATTTGGGGGTTTAAAGACAGGTCTAGTCTCAAGTATAGGTACTAACTACATGTATGAGTTTTGGGCAAATTAAAATTTAAGTTCTCATCCATAAAATAAGGGAAACAGACTTGCATAAGAAATTCGGGGCTGGGGATATGGCCTAGTGGCAAGAGCGCTTGCCTCGTATACTTGAAGCCCTGGGTTCGATTCCCCAGCACCACATATACAGAAAATGGCCAGAAGTGGCGCTGTGACTCAAGTGGCAGAGTGCTAGCCTTGAGCAAGAAGAAGCCAGGGACAGTGCTCAGGCCCTGTCCAAGGCCCAGGACTGGCCAAAAAAAAAAAAAAAAAAAAAAAAAGAAAGAATTGCCATGACAATAGAATAAATAATAAAGTGTCAGCATGTCAGTGATTGTCATGCTCAGGAAAAAGGATCTTTCTCCAAAATCTCCAGCTGAAGCTGCTCTGTGACTGTCCCCTAATGCGTTAACACACGAAGAGATGCAGTCTGTTCTGAGATCCTTGGATTTGAAGACTGCACTGCAGTTAAAAGGTGTTCAAGTCCCAGCTCCATTTCTGACTAGCTCTGTCAAGATGGGTCCAGTTCCTCACCGATACATCAAGGATGCTGGGGGCAGCCCGCAGGTGTGGGAGGGAAATGAGCTGTGGTGTGGCACCTGGGCCCCGGCTGGGGCAAGTGTCCCTGTGTGTCCACGCCCAGCGAGGATCCTGCCAGCAGCACCCTCGCTGGGACGGCTGGTAGAACACTACTGTCCAGTGCTGAATTCCTGGAAAAATTCCCAGGAACCACACCGAGGCAGCACAGAATGACCAAACTGCTCTTCAGAGTGATTATATCAAAACCTGCTGCTCCTGCCTTTCTACACAATGGTCCGGAAATCACAGAGGCTCAAATATGGACTACTGAGGACAAATTAAGATGGCCCATAAAAGAAAGTCCAAAATAAAGCTGTAATAGAAAGGAAAGAGGAAGGTGCTATCCTCAAGATGCAGTTTCCCTGCCCCTCTTTTTAATAGTGAAAAGCAGTAGTACTATAAGCCAGAACTACTTATAAATCAAAGTTAACCGACATTGTATCTTCTATGCCAGGCTCCCTGTTTTTTCCAAATAGCTGTAACATACACACGTCACCTGTTGACAAGTGAGCTGCCACACCAGGGGTCATCTCTTCCACCCTTACTGTGAGAGCTTACTAGTCCTTCACTGAGGCTTCTGGCACTTTAGTGAGTTTCACTATTCCCTTAACTATCTGCAAGAGAAAAACTAAGCAAACCAGCAAGCCTAAGGAACATGGCGTGCCTAAGGGATGGCGGAAATGCAGCTAAGACCCTTATATTGTGCAAATCAAGTAATACGTATTCGAGGAGCTATTCTCCTGCATTGTCAGATATGTATTCTTGTTAATCTTTTTTTGGTGGAGGGAAGAGGTTGACACGAGTCTTACTCTGGAGCCTCAATGGCCCTGAACATACTATGTAGCCCAGGCTGTCCTTGAACTCAGTATCTTGCTGCTTCATCACTCAGCTCTCTGATTTCACTTCTTGACAGATGATAAGACCAATTTTTGTTGTTGTTACGTTTTTGCAGTGCTAGAAATTAAACTCAGGCCTTGCACATGCCAGGTGATATTTTTACAACTGAGTGAGATCCCTAGCCCCTACTCAGTCCTCTAGTAACCCCTCTGTTCATTCTCACGTCTTGTTTCCCACATGGAATCGCAGCTCTGAAGGGCCATTCCTCCCCCTACTGATAGGGAAACTTGGAGCAGAGCAGTTCAAATGCTTCCTGCTCTTCGGCCTTCCTGGCCAGGTACTTCTCAATAATCCTGTGAGTGTGTGTATGTGCACGTACATGCACGTGCACATGTGTGCCTTTTACAGAGGCCCAGGGAAATCAGAAGCTATTTGAGATGCTTACAATCCAAAGATGCAGAGAGAAACTTAAGTCTGGAAGTATTTCCTTGGCTAACAAAATATCACTTGTTCTCCAAGGAAGTTAAGAAAGCTACTTGCTTGCTACTGACGGTTAAGAGTGAAAGATAAAAGCATCCTTACTCAAAGGGTTCTGCTACTCTGCAGATCTGGTTCTTCAGCGAAAGGTGAACTAGGAACGTGTCTCAGCAGCACTGTTATTTGTTGTTCAGTGAAAAGCCAGTGAAGCTTGAGGCACTGCCAGAGAGGCCTGGGAAAAGAAGACAGTCCTCAGAATTGTGAATAGCTGTTGGTACCTACTGGGATTGCCCTGGCCTGAACAACATGGTCAGTGTGAGCCCACAGGACTTTCTAATTAGAGACTTGGGAGTACCTTTCAAGACAGAAAAATAGCCCAACAAACTCATGTATAACAGAGTGGGCCCAGAGTGCCTACTTGAATTGCAGAGTGAAGTTTTAACCACAAAAAATACCACCCTACCTGGCCCTGAAAGCCTTTAACACTCATGCAATCATACTTTTCCATTCCAAAGGGCCAGGAGAGGGGACAGGTCTGGACAGTCAGGCTTGAGGAAGAGGAAGACCACAGACTCCCCTCCCCCCACCTGCTGGATTGAGTACCTGAAGGACCAGTAATGTAGGGTATTTTTTTTTAATTCCTTTGGCATGCATAGGGAAGAAACTTAGTTGTCTTTTGACTAACTAAATGAATGACTTTCTTTGCAGTTCAAAAGTGAGAGGATCCAAAGCTGGCTCCCAGCAGGACGTGGCCTGGCTTTGTGGTCCCAGTTCATGGATCATTAGTAGCACTGTGATCTTTCTATCCACAAAATATAAATGAAAAAGCTACAATATGGGAGCTGGGAATATGGACTAGTGGTAGGGTGCCTGCCTTGCATACATGAAGCCATGGGTGCGATTCCTCAGCACCACATGCACCGGAAGTGGCGCTGTGGCTCAAGTGGTAGAGTGCTAGCCTTGAGCAAAAAGAAGCCAGGGACGGTGCTCAGGCCCTGAGTCCAAGGTCCAGGACTGGCAAAAAAAGAAAAAAACGCTACAATATGGCGATAGTTACACAGCTACAAATACACTAAAACTCAGTGAGTTTATGTTTCAAATAGTTGAATCAAATGGTCATAAAAATAAAACTATGTCTAGCAAACAAAAGAAAATACATTGCAATGAATACATTAAAATGCTGCTAACAAAGTGACCAAAATAGCGTTGTATGTCACTGCAAATGCTCTAAAGTTTTAAGCTGGCCTGTAGTCCCAGCACATGGGATGCAGAGGCACCAGGGCCACTTTAGCCTGGGAACTAGAGGACAGCCTGGGTAGCACAGAGAGAGCCGTTCAAAAGCCAGGCTGGGTGGCTCACTCCTGTGCTCCTTGCTACTCAGGAGGTCGAGATCTGAGAACTGCGGTTTGAAGCCAGGAAAGTCTGAGGCTTTTATCTCCAATTAAGCACCACCCCCCCCCCCCCCAAAAAAAGCCAGAAGTAGAGCTGTGACTTCAGTGGTGGAGCACTAGCCTTGACCAAATAAGCTCAGGGACAGCACCCAGGCCCTGAATTCAAGCGCTCAGACTGGCACAAAAACGAAACAAAAGTCAAACAAACAAAAATTTCAAGCAGGGCTGGGGATATGGCCTAGTGGCAAGAGTGCTTACCCCGTATGCATGAAGTCCTGGGTTCGATTCCCCAGCACCACATATATAGAAAATGGCCAGAAGTGGCGCTGTGGCTCAAGTGGCAGAGTGCTAGCCTTGAGCAAAAAGAAGCCAGGGACAGTGCTCAGGCCCTGAGTCCAAGCCCCAGGATTGGCAAAAAGCAAAACAAAAAAAAGTGGATGCCTCCTCATTTCTAAGCGAATAGAAAAGTATTATAGAAATTTCACACCCACCTTTAACCAGAAATGTGTATCTTTTATCATTTGTATTTCTTTCAAAGACTCACCAGTGATTGAGAAATTATATTTCAATCTACAAGATATAGTTCTTTTAAAACATAAAATCAATACTCAACTTCTCATAGTTCTTTCCAAAGACATCCATTCTTCTCTCAGAAGATGCTACCTGGTCTTCAGCAGGCTTGTTCCTATTTGGTTAATATTTGCTGCCACCTACAGGTGGTGACCACTGAAGCATCTGACTTCCAGCAGTTAGACTGCTACTTGTCACACTTTTGCTATTTACTTATCATGTTCACTTTTTTAAGCAGAGCTTAATTTTCCTTTTTTTTTTTTTTTGCCAGTCCTGGGGCTTGGACTCAGGGTCTGTCCCTGGCTTCTTTTTACTCAAGGATAGCACACTACCACTTGAGCCACAGCACTACTTGCAGCTTTTTCTGTGTATGTGGAGCTGAGGAATCGAACCCAGGACTTCATGCATGTGTGGCAAGCGCTCTACCACTAAGCCACATTCCTAGCCCCCAGACATTTCGATGCAATACATTTTCGATGCAATCTCATTTTTATCTCAAAAGACCTAAGGTAGTGGAGGATGGGAAAGGAGAATGCTGCTGAGTGCCCACTCCATTCCAGGAAGTTCACAGCGCCACCCCATGAGGTCACCTGGAGGACAGGGTCAGGGCTGGGATCTGAGCGCTGCGCCCCTCAGATTCCGCGATGCCTTGTGTTCTCTTGGGAATTCCCCGCGACCCGGCGCCCCTGCAGACACAGACCACGATGCCCGGCCCTGATGATTGCTCAGTCCCCGCAAAGTGTGTGGGGACGAGTTTGTCTGTTTGTTTTCCTCTTTTCCAAGTTTCCTGAGACCAGCTGCGTGTTCTGCAATCCAATTTAGTTCACACACCACCTTCCTGAGTTTCATGCCGATCTCACAGGTGAAGGGCCCAATCCGTATGACTGCGCCCACTTAACAGAGGGTGGGAAGTAGGGTCCTCATCCCCCGTCCCCCTCGTTTGTGCTGGAGTGGTTTGTGGAACTCAGCAAGGCACTCTCATTGCCATTATCAGCTTGGGATAAAGAACCTGACTCGGGGACAGCTAGACAGAAGAGAGGCAGGGCTGGGGCTGGAGCTCCCAGGTGGAGTACACGCCTGCAATTTACAAGGCCCTGGGTAGGATCCTCAGCACTGAGAAGATTGTGAAGGGATGTACAAAGTACTGGGGTTTGAGGGGGGGGTCACTGGTCCCCAATGCACTCTCCAGGGCACCTCCTCACCAAGCACCTCAATGTGACCACCACATGAAAACTCCCTTTTGGGGTTTGCTGGGGTCCCTCGTTTACAAGTTTTGTGGTACCCGAGCATGACTAATTCACTGCCTTTGGTGAGGGCCTCTGTCTCCAGCTCCTCTCTTTACCCCACAAGGGGCCAGGGAAGGGGGTACAGAACTACAACACAGACGGTTCCCCTGGCAACCAGTTGTTGTCCTGAAGCTATACAGGAGCCCATCAAAAGTCACTAGGCCTGGAGGAGTGGCTCAGCAGTACAGCTCTTCCCACGTGTGCAACACCCAGGGTTCTATCCCAAGCACTACAGGAGAAAAGGGTCAGTCACTTTGCTAGTGTAAACTCAGGAGGGGTTGAAAGGGACCGGTTACCCTTACCACTCAGGAATTCTCTTTGCCAGGAGCCTGTGGATAATTTGCGTTACCACAGTGTCACAGGGACGTGGTGGACACTGTTGGATACTGTTGGGTGAAGAGTGTGGACTCTACACACATTTCTCTGTATATTTCACTGCAACCGCAGGCACTTACTGGTTTTTGCAGACGTCCAGCAATGTATAAGTTATTCCAGTTGAGGAGATCTTCGATTAGAATACTAGTGCTAATCACCCCGTATTTGATGACCTGAAAAAGGAAAGGGATGGGCATGACAAAGAACAAGACACCCGGTTGTTGCTTATGCAGGTAGGAAAGGTAAGGAAACAGAACAAACTCTTGACCAGAGCAGGACTGATTGCCCAAGCTACTCAAAATGTCTACCCTGTGAAAGTCTCTGCAGTTACAAGTTCTCAAAGACACCCTCTGGGGGTGTCACGCTGTTGCTACTGACTCTTTCATGGGACATCCAAATATACAACCTTACTATCCAAATATACAACCTTGTTATTAGTGCTAAGCATGTGAAATCATAACTAAGCCTGTAACAATTTGTCTAAGTCTTAGCCTAAACCCTGACGGTAGATTTCCAAGGATGCAACTATCTTCAGATTCACTTTCCTGAATTTCAGTTTTTAAAACTGTTGTCTCAGGCTGCAGATCCCTAAAAAGCAGCTCAAGAATTGTAATTAGGAAGTACAGCCAATTGGCATACAATGATTTCCAAACATTTGGTTTCTGGAGCTTGTAATACGGTTTGAAAATTACTAACGAGAGGAAGGCTGAGCAGAATCTTGATTATGAAGAACAAGGCTGTATGTTTCTGAGGGCTTCAGTGGAGGTGGTATACTAGACTGCGGGGTCTCCTCCCTTACTCAGGCTGGGCTGCAGGGAGCTCTTCCTATCGCCAGCAGGTGGCAGCCTGGAGGAGGGGGTGGCGAGAAGACCACTGCAGACCCTGTCGCTAGGCAGCTGAGCTACCTGTGGCAGTCATTTCATCTCTGAACCTTTCAAAATGCAGGCACAGCAGGAAAGGATCTCAACCAGAAAAGCAAACATCTGATCCTAGAGGAGTACAGACATTACTAGTCAACCAGAGTACTCATTACATATCTAAGTCCTGATGGGTCTCCCCGGGGTCTCAAGTCAATACTCCAACTTCTAACTGCTTCTCCCGTAAGCCCCTCCTCTAAATACTTTGGATCAAACCCAGTGCCGTGCCCTGTACAAGCTAATAAGCAAGGGATCTACCACAGAGCCACACAGTCAGCTCCAGGGTGCTTCCTGCTGTTGAACAATCATTCAGGACTCACCGGCTCACTGTTGATCCCGCCCACCTCTGACACTAAGCCCATTCTGTCCACACTTGTACCCCACATCTCCGATACCCTCTCCGCTCCCTATATCTTCCTGGGGCATCCGTTCTTCTCACATTAACTCTACCCAGGCCTGCCTATTCCTCCCACTGGCCACACCAGTAGCTCTCCGAGCTTGACTCCCACATTGGTAACTTCAGCATCATTTGTAAGCTTGTTAGAAAAGTAGATATTTTTTTCCCTCCTTACCCCAGACTTACTAAATCATAAAGTCTTGGGGGAGAGCCCAGCAACTGTGTGTCCAACAGGGTGATGATCCCCACTAAAACTTAACAGCTATTTGGCCAACACTCAACCACCCTTCCCACACCGTGATCAGTCACAGGGAGACCACTCCAGGTCCGGTCCTGTCCCTGGCTCACTGACAAAGGAAAGGCCAAAAGACAAGGCAAAGGCCAGAAGTCACCCACCCTGCCATCACACATAATCAGCGGGTTGTAGTAAACTCCAGCTCCGTAGTTGTTCTGGACAGAGGTGATAAACTTGGGCCCCAACATTTTTAGGAACGAGTAGTGGCTCCAATTCTTCTTCAGGTTCTGGGTGTGCCATGCCACAGGGTCATCCACTGTGAACACCAAGTCCAGCATGGTGTTCTGGAATGTGAAGGAAAGAGAATGAGTTCAGCATTCAGTGCTGAAGGAGGCAGCCTGAAATGTGAAGTAGAGCTCATGCTCAGTGGTCAGCCAGAACTTGAGCAGGTCTCTGGCACCCATGTGATCTGTTTTCAGCAAAACACAAATAAGGAGCAAACCCAGGTATTTACTGGCATTTCACTGGTAAGTTAGCACTCTGTCCACACCCTTCTTTATCTAATCCATACCACAATCATTTATCTTCAGAACAACACTGCACTGTAGGTATGCTTTACTCAAAAAGCAGCGTAGGCCTGGGGTAAGCTTTGCCCTAGGGCGGAGCTAGTGAGGTGATGGGTGGGAACTTAATAGTGTGCTAAGCCACCATGGCAGCTCCCGTGAGGAGAAATAAGGCTCCACTCTCCTTCCAGCTTACCCCAACGAGATCTACAGAACAGTATATAAGGGGAAACAGGTCATTCCAATGCTCACCTGCTCAACAACTATGCACAGAGTATCTACGAAGTCTGAGAAGACCCAGAGAATATAGTTCAGTCCACTGGGAGAAAAAAATCACCATGACCCAACTACTGATTGATTCATTGATGAACGCACAATGTGCCAACTTCACTCAGAACACGGGTAGGATAAAAAGAACAGGAAGGGGGCTGGGGATATAGCCTAGTGGCAAGAGTGCCTGCCTCGGATACACGAGGCCCTAGGTTCGATTCCCCAGCACCACATATACAGAAAACGGCCAGAAGCGGCGCTGTGGCTCAAGTGGCAGAGTGCTAGCCTTGAGCGGGAAGAAGCCAGGGACAGTGCTCAGGCCCTGAGTCCAAGGCCCAGGACTGGCCAAAAAAAAAAAAAGAACAGGAAGGAGAAACTTTCCTAGAGAGGTCAAGTTTGACTCAAGCGATGTGAGAAGGAATAGCTAGGTGCTGTGGCTCTCATCTATAATCCCAGCTACTCAGGAGGCAGCAATCAAAAGGATTACAGTTCAAGCCCAGCCCATGTGAAAAGTTAGTAAAACCCTCATCTCAGCAAATAAGATCAGTTGCTGGCATGTACCCGTGATCCCAGCTACTCCAGAGGCACAGAATTGTTGCCTGGGGCAAAAAATCTAGGCCTTGAGAAGGAAAACAAAGGAGGGTTGGCAGTGTGGTGCAGTATCTACCTAGCCAGCACAAGGCCCTGTTCAAACCCTAGTATTCCACCCCCCACCAAAAAAAAAAAGGAATTATGAGAGAGTAGAAACATTTGGGGAGGAAAGGACAAGGCAGGGATCCCTGCTAGAGTAACTGCTCTGGTGAGCTACTCTGGGACCAGCAGTTTGATGCCACAGGACACATCATGTGACAGGAGATGATACTAGAGGGGGCAGGCCAGGTTGGCCAGGTGAGGAAACTCCCTCAGAAGAGCAGGTGGGAGGGAGGGAAGGACAAGTGACTGAAAGCCACTGCAGGGTTCCAGGCGAGAAACCGCAGGGCATTTGCTAAGGCAGGCGGAGTAGGGCTGACTTGAAGGACTGAGGTGTGCGGTGTACTAGACTTGAATGTGGGGGAATGAGAAAGAGGAGGGTCTGTTTGGGGAGGAGATGGTAGGTCTGCCCAGGGGAAGACTCACTGAAATGTGAAGAGGTGGCAAGCAGAGGCACGGATCCCAGAGGGCCCCCTACACTGGATACATTGAAGACTTGGAGGAAGCAAGGGTAAACATGGAACCTTAAGCATCTGTAATCATGACAGTGTATATTACGGGGAACGGAGGCAGTAACCTCTCATTTCACATACGCTGCTTAGAGAACCATGTCCACAGCACGGATGGGCTCGCCAGGCAGCAGGAGGACGGAGGCCAGCACTTCCCCACCCTGGGGACCCCCACGGCAGGCCACTGTGCATACCGAACGCTGCACCCCACTACGAAGCCGGCTCCGCTATGCTGCTCGGCCAGCGCTGGAGTGTGATGGGGTCAGTTTTCCACCGGACCCCTGTTCATGGTGCTGGGGTACACACAAACCACCCGCGGGGCCACCAGAACCCTAAGGTCCTCTCACCGCCACTGCCCAGGCCCAACAGCCGCGTCAGAGGCCAGAGGCCAGAGGCCGCCCCAAGTGCAACCTTTGTTTGCATTTCTTCCCGTCTGCTGGCCGGACTTTGAACCGCGGTTACACAGTTGGAATTGCCCGGGACTTTTAAATTTCAATTCTCAAAGTTGAACTCTCATTCTGGGGCAATTAAATCGGAATGTCCACGAGTGGAGAAAATCCAATGGACAAGGTCCACTGTGTGTGTGAGTCTGACAATGGCCACGGGGTGTGTGTGTCCGACAGGGGTCACGGGGGGTGGGGGGCGGCGGCTGGCGGGAGACACTGGGGACCCGGCAGGACGGACAGGGGTCACGGGGGGGAGGGAGGCTGGCGGGAGACACTGGGGACCCGGCGGCACGGACAGGGGTCACAGGGGGGAGGGAGGCTGGCGGGAGACACTGGGGCCCAGGCGGAGGACACGGGCAGGGGTCACGGGGGGGGGGGGGGCTGGCCGGAGACACTGGGGACCCGGCGGGACGGACAGCGGTCGCGGGGGGGGAGGCTGGCGGGGGACACGGGGGCCCAGGCGGAGGACACGGGGGACCCCCCGGCCCGGGCTGACGGGCTGGGGCGCACGCGCGGGGCGGGGCGGGGCGGGCCCGGCCTCACCTTCTGGTCCCAGCCGCGCCCCGCCTGGCGGAACACCCCCGAGCCGTAGGCGAAGGCCAGGCTCAGCTCCCCGGGGAAGTGCGCCAGGACCCGGCGGAAGGCCACCCCGGAGCTCGGCAGCGCCGGCAGCGCCATGGGCCGCCGAGGACCCGGTGGGCCGCGCCGGGCAAGCGGAGACGCCGGGCGGGCCGGAAGGCTGGCGGCGACGCGGGGGCCGAAGGCGACGCGAGGGAGCCGACGAGCGCGGGCCCGCCGGCCGCACTTCCGCCTCTGGCCCCGCCCCCGTACGCTCAGGCGCGGAGGAGAGCGGCGCCGGCCGGCGTGGGGGACGCGAGGGCGCTGTTCGCGGCGCCCCCTGGTGGTCGGAGGAGCGCACTGCAGGCCCAAGGGAGGAGGAGCTCAGCGCGGGGTAGGAACGGCTGTCCACGCCCACGAATGCGGGGAGCTCTCCCAGTCCTGGGGCCACAGTTTAACAAGTGAATAAAAAACACCACGCGTGTGTATTGCATGGCCCTTTAACCAGGCGGCATCCATAGGACAGAGTGAACCATTCTGAAAGGCACAGTTTGCTGTCTGTAATCCTGGAGGATGGCTGTAGGAGGCCAGCCTGGGCACAAAAGCTAGCAAGCCACCTTCTTAACCAACAAGTCAGAGACGGTGGCACAAGCCTGGACTCCCAGCGTATCCCAACGGCAGCAAGCCGTGGGGTTAGGCTCCACCTTGAACACTGTCCTTCTTCTAGCCAGGGCTGGGGGCTCAGGCCTGTGATTCCCCAGCTCCCAGGAGGCTAGGATTGGGAGGATTGCAGCTTGAGGCCTGTGGGGACAGAAAAGCCTGAGGGACTCCCTCTTGGCGGAGAGCTAGTTGCAGACACAAGCACCTGCGATCCCCGATTGCAGACAGGACAAAGAGGAGCCTGGAATCGTCAGGCCACGTCTCAGGCACAAGCCCTGGTGGGAAGCCCGACCTTCTCCTGAGAAATGAGCAGTGACAACTGGAATAGAGGCGTGGCTCGGTCACCTCGCACCTGGCCTCCCCGGCCTAAGGTCCTGAGTTCGAACTTCAGTACAGCCGACACGCAACCCAGCCACCCTTCCTTCTCCCCTTCCCCAGATGGACTCCGCAGTTAAGTCTTGACGCACACTTCAATTTCCTGGGAAGTTAATCAACCTTTATCTCACTTTCTCCAAGCCACTCCTGTTGTTCCACTCCGCAGCACTGAGCTCAGGGAGCCACAGTGGAGCCTGGGCAACATAAAATGAGACCCTCTCAAATAAAACACCCCCTCCCAAGAACTAGAGCTAGGGGGGTGAAGCTCGAAGCAAGACGGACTGTCGAGGATGAGCAAGGCCCTGGGTTCCATTGCAAGCATGGCAAGAAGAAGGAGGACGAGGAGGACGAGGAGGAAAAAGAAAAAAGAAAGAAGACAAACATCCACAGTAACTGACGCACAGGTGTTTTGTTTCCTTCCTCACACGCTCCCTCTAGCGTCTGTCGCGGGTTACTGCCTCGGGTTTACACAGGGAGCTCAGGCCCAGGACGGAAATGATGCCTGTTGCAAAGCCGGGGTAACACTCGGGTTCCACCTTGAAAGGTTTGAGCAGGGATGGGCTGAGGTCCAATGTTAGCCTGGGCAGATATAGTGAGAGAGAGGAGTCAAGGAAAGCAGTGAAGAACTAACTACCCTAGTGCCACCAGGAACCACTGAGTTCCTTCAACTGGACAAGTGATTCTTGGGGTCCCAACACACTGGCTCTGAAGCAGGTGACTTTCGGGAGCCCAGGGCCCTGGCGGAGCAGGGAGCGAGGCAGAATAAACGCGCCGGGACACCTGGCCACCCGGCACAATCCACTGTCCCTGTTGTTAAGAGAGTCGGTTCTAGGGGTTCAGGGGCCAGAGGAGGAAGTGGGGCCTCGGAGCCAGGTTGCGGGTGTGAGAATGATGCTGGTGTAGACTCGGGGCCAGGGGGGAATGTCAGGGGACAGAGCGAGGAAGGCGGAGGGGCCACAGCGCACCCTGCTGGTCGAGAGGCCACGGCGCACCCTGCTGGTCGTGCTGCGTGAGCGGTCATTTTGCTTCCTGCTGACTAAACACCACCAGTGCTGGGCTCTGGGATGGGAAACACACTCACCACCATGGAATCACACCCAGTGCCGTTTTCCACTTGAAGGCTGAATAAGTCACATCACCAGCCGTTTCTTTCTTTTTTTTTTCTTTTTTATCTTCTCTCTTCTCTTGAGGGAGCAATTTTTTCCCCTCACTTGTTTGCAAAAGCAATCCATGCTCATAAAGACGCAAACATTATAAAACATGTATATCACCCCCCCACAGGTAGCCCTGGGAATCTTAGGTTCTGGGGCTTCTGGGGGTTCTGGTAGTTTGCACACACATATATTCACATTGTAAACATTTGTAAATGGGGTTGCGTGATAGATACTCTTTCACACTGTGCTTTTCTTCCATTTGACCTAGCAGGGGAATCTTTCAGGGTTGGCATCTAGATCTGAAATCTGTCAAGTGATAATGAGCTTCGACCTTTTCTTTTCTTTCTTTCTTTCGTTGTGGGACTTCAATTCAGAGCCTGGGCACTGCCCTTGAGCTCTTTTTGCTCAAGGCTAGCACTCTACCACTTGAGCCACAGCGCCACCTCTGGTTTTCTGGTGGTGAATGGGAGATAAGAGCCTACAGACTTTCCTGCCAGGCTGGTTTTGAACCATGATCCTCAGATCTCAGCCTCCTGAGTAGCTAGGCTTACAGGTGTGAGCCACCAGTGCCCAGCTTTCCACATTCTCATATCGATGGATGATCACTTCTGATATTTTGTTTTGCTTTTGTGGCACTGGGCTTGGCACTGAGACCTTCGTGCACACTGGCCAAAGGCTCTACCATAAACTGCACCCCTACTCACATTTTTTTTTTTTTTTTTGGCCAGTCCTGGGCCTTGGACTCAGGGCCTGAGCACTGTCCCTGGCTTCTTCCCGCTCAAGGCTAGCACTCTGCCACTTGAGCCACAGCGCCGCTTCTGGCCATTTTCTGTATATGTGGTGCTGGGGAATCGAACCTAGGGCCTCGTGTATCCGAGGCAGGCACTCTTGCCACTAGGCTATATCCTCACATTTATTATTTCAACACAGGCAAAAGATGCTACAGAGAAGAGCTACCCCGAGTGTAGTGAAATTCGACAGATTCCTCGGGTGGATTTGCTGGGTCAAAGGATGAGAGCGTCGCTCACTCCACCTCCTCCCCCTGGACCATTCAAATCCACACATCCGCCACTCCTGACATAAATAAAGATTCCGCAGTGCGGCTCCGTGGCTCTCCCTCACAGGCTTTCACGCCTAATTATCGGCAATTTCCATTTGCACAAACACATTCCCGCCTGCTAATGCAAAACCGCCAGCTGGAAAGTTCCATCCCTGTGCTGTGTGCATTTTGCCTCTGCCCAGAAAGAGGCAGAAGCAGTGTGGCAGAAACACATTTGTATTCTGTGCGGCTCAAGGCCTCTGCTTCCTTCCCCGCGACCGCGCTGCTAGAAGGAGCCCCGGCGTTTGGTGTGGCTGCCTCGGGTGCTGAGGGACACGGGGAGGCGAGAGAGCCATTTCCAACGAAATGCCGCCCGATTTGGGCGGATTCTGGGCCTCCTCTGACAGCTCTGTCTGTGTTGTTTAACAAGGCTTTGCCAAGGCAGGGTTTTGGCTGGGAGAGGTTTTGCCTGGTCTGTTTCAAAAGGCCCTGTGAAACGACTGTAACCTGGACACTTAGGTTTTTCTTTCTTGCCTCTCTTTTTCTCATCAGTATTTTCAAAGGATGGGGAAAACTGGGGGGAAAAATCCAGTGGGGTGCGTGTGTGAGTGTGTGTGTGTGTGTGTGTGTGTGTGTGTTTGGTGGCGCTGTGGTGCATATATGGTAAAAGCCTTACCTCTGAGCTGTGTGTCAGCCCTGCAAAAAGAAATTCCCACCTGTCTACATTAGCAAGCGGCAACGGGCACAGGCGGAGGCATTTCTACTTAACACTCCCTTACTTATTATACCTGCGACACAGGTGTTCATACCTCTGAGCCACACTTCCAGTGCTGTTCCTTACTGGTTATTTCTGAGATAAGGTAGCTAGGATGATGGCTGAAAACTACCATGTTCCTTCCTTCCTTCCTTCCTTCCTTCCTTCCTTCCTTCCTTCCTTCCTTCCTTCCTTCCTTCCTTCCTTCCTTCTCTCTCTCTCTCTCTCTCTCTCTCTCTCTCTCTCTCTCTCTCTCTCTCTCTTTCTGTTGGTTGTGGGGCTTGAACTCAGGGCCTGGACACTGTCCCTGAGCTCTTTCCCCCAAGGCTAGTGTTCTACCCCTTGAGCCACAGCACCACTTCCAGTTTTCTGGTGATTAATTGGAGATAAGCGTCTCACAGAAACAAAACAAAACAAAACAAAACTCAAATCATATATAGAAAAAGCTGGAAGTGGCGCTGAGTACAAATCTTGGGACTTGTACTTAGGGCCTGAGCACTGTCCCTGGCTCCTTTTTACTCAGGGCTGGCACTCTACCACTTGAGCCACAGCACCACTTCTGGCCATTTTCTGTATATGTGGTGCTGGGGAATTGAACCCAGGGCTTCATGTATACGAGGCAAGCTCTCTTGCCACTAGGCCATATCCCCAGCCCAGGACCTTACACTCTTACTCAGCTTTTTTACTCCCATCTGAAGCTCTACCACTTGAGCTACATCTCCTGCCCAGCTTTGTTTTGGTAAATTGGAGATAGGATCTCATCCTTTTCTGCCCCAGGCTTGCTCCAAACTTTGACCCTCAGATCTCAGTCTCCTGGGTCTCAGCTTCCTTTGTGAAGATTGATTCTGAGATTCTAAGATAGTCCTAAGATTGATACGTTATGGCATCAATTTAGGAAATCTTGGTGGCAGTCCCTCTCTTGTCCCCAAATTGTCTCAAGTATTCCAAACTAATCAAGGCCAGCTTACATTACACCAGAGACCAGAGCATCTCATGGCGGAAGAAAGAAACTGTAGCTTTCCCACACCAACTGCTGCCCCCAAAGGACAAAAGGACCTCCCAGCAGCTGAAAGAGCTTAAGTGGTTTTATTTCTTGATTCTGAATTGAGCAACCCTTCACGGTGTGCAATAGAGTCAGGGTGCCAATGAGAGGAGCCGGGAGCTTGGTTTCAGACAGTAAGAAGGATTTGCAGAAAGCAGACACAGCACCCAAAGCAGCTGGTCCGGCCAGCCGTGCCTGGGTTATTGCTCTTGTAAGATGGGCAGGGCAGGCAGGCCGGCCAGACAGGCAGATTTCATTACCATGGCCTGATCGGGAACTGTTGTTGTACTCTCTCTGTCTCTGTCTCTCTGTCTCTTTCTCTGTGCCTCTCTCTGTCTCCGTCTCTATCTCTCTCTCGTTTCCTCTGTCACAATCAGCTTCAATTCCCTTTGTCATGTGGCACGTTAGTGTAGGTGACACCATTTTGAGTTCTTGGTCCTTGTTCTGTTTAGGAACAGCCCAAAACCATGGCCTCCTATCTACATGTCCGTCCGTCCGTCCATCCATCCATCCTAGAATCTGTGTCTGTCAACCCCCCAAGTATTTCCATGCTTTGATTCTAACATACCCTGGGCAAACATAGGAGACTCTTTACCTGAAGAAAAAAAGGCCAGGGGAGTGGCTCAAGCGGCAGAGTCCCCTTTCAGCAAGGGTGAGGCTCTGAGTTCGAGCCCCGAGGCCCCCCCCCCCCCCCCCCGCCCTGGGAAAGCCCTCCTCTTGGAAGAGCCTAAGGGGGAGTTCACACAGGAAGGTTCTGGAAGAGTGATGTGCTGCTCACAGGGCGTGGCCGCTCCCCGCCGTCCCCCGGCTCGGCCCTCAGCTGCCATCCCTGTGTGCTCTGCGTTTCAGCACGGATGCTTCTCTCCCCCCGCCCCCATTCGAGGACGGCCGCCCTTCCCCGGCTGCACCCCCGTGCCGCCAGCCCACCAGGGCATCGTCTCTCCATCCTGTACCCCCAGCATCTGCTTTTCCTGCCGAACCTCCCCCATTCTACTGCCATCCCCCACGGCATCCCACGGGCCAGCTCCTGATTGCATGAGCGCGATAGCACCCCAATCACAATGAATTAAACCTCCTGTTTGCTAATGGCATGATCGGTGTCATATCCAAGTTTGGTTCTAATGCTTGCTCTTCACACTCTGTGTGTGTGTGTGTGTGTGTGCACGTGAGCGTGCATATGAGAGAGAGAGGGAGAGAGAGAGAGAGAGATTCTTACTTCTTAGCATGTCTGGTGATATGTTGCTGAAACCCAGGCATGACGAATCAGATACTGGAGAGGATCAAGGTTCCAGGTTAGCCCAGGCCCAAAACAGTGTGATACCTTCGTCTCAACGGAAAAGGCTGGGAGTAGTGGGGCATGTCTGTCATCCTAGCTGTGGCAGGAAAGGCTCGTACGCCAAACTAGCCTAGGCAAAGAGCAAGACCCTACCACAAAAATAACCAGAGCCCACAATTCCACAAGAGCCTATCTCAATCCATTAAAAAAGAAACTTGGACTTGCTCGTTAGATTTTTAAAAAAAAATCATTCGACAAGAGAATGATGTGCACCGATTGGCTTGAGCCCGAGTTCTGGAACTCACCGTGGTGGGCCAAGTCTAGAGGTGCCTCTCCTGGGTGGGGGTGGGGGCGGCAGGGGGATTAAATCCCTGGAGAGAAAGGAGATTCCGGTGGGAAGGGGGAAAGAAGGAAGAGCGTGAGGTCCCACTGTGGCTGGGCCGCTGTGGGTTACACATTGTTTCCTTCCTTCTGGACACCGGAAGCCCCACATTTCCCAGTAAGGCTGGGGTCCTGGCTCATGGCGGGGGGGACTGGAAGTGACACCAGGCTTGCACTCCCCCATCAACACCTCTGGCTCTTCGTGCGGCCTTCTCCTTCCCTCTCGTAGTTAAGTGAGAGCACCACGGAGGAGGACACCCCTCAGCCTGCTTGGGGACTGGGGAGCGATCCAAAAGCAAACCTTCAGGGGGCCTCGCTGCTGAGACCTGGGCTCCTTCCTGGGGTGTACCCGCCCCCCCCGCCCCCCATCCACCCAGATCAGTGTAGCACGGCAGCAACAGTGCTCAGGGCCCTGAAGGCCTGAAGTCAGCGTGGACCACCTGAGCGTGGTAAGCAACATTTCCAGGGGCTGAGGATGGTTTGGTAATTGTTGTTCTTGCCTTTTGTTCTTTGTCAGCCGAGGCTGCTGCGGCCCCAGTTCAAACAGCTTTGTCTGTGGTTAGCTGGCAGGCTCCTGGTCCCCTCTTGCAGTTACATAAGCCGCTCAGACTCCACCCTCCCTCCTCCACAAGTGGTAACTAATAACCTGTGGGTCTGCCTCCCCCCCTTCTATAATTCCAGTCTACTGGGGTTCTTTATTGCTCTGAGCAGGTTTGGAGCCGATAAGAGAATGATCTTATTAGATTTTATTTGGAAATCTTTAAAGCGATCAGAGGATGGTTTGAAATTACATTTGAAGGCTACTGTTTTCCTGAGAGTCCAAGCCAGAAGGACTCAGCACAATCCCTCCCTCCTCCCCTCCCTCCTCCCCTCCTTCCCTTCCCCCCTCCTTCCCTGAGGGACAGGAGGTGAGTGGGTCTCTGTGGGGCCTTCAAGTTTATTATGAGTGATGTTCACAGTGTTTGATCATCAGTGACCAGCATGCCAGGTGTGTGTGTGTGTGCGCATGCACACACATATGCACACGTGTGTGTACATTGTGTGTGTGCACAGAACTGGGGCTGGGGAGGGCTTTCTCACCAGCCCTGCTTTTATTAATGACATGGCAAGTTGTTCAGGCGACTATCAAAATTATTCCATTTCCTATTGTGATAAAAAAAACCATAGAGAACAAATTTTTTGTGGCTGTCCTGCAGTCCCAGGAGACGACGTTTGCTGTTGGAGGGCAGCAAACTGCAAGGACCCACCCAGCCGCTCTTCATGGGGTTTTTCTGCTGTTTAGTTTTAAGGTGTGTGTGTGTTGGGGGGTGTTGGGGGGTGCAGCCTAGGCTGCAGCTTTGAATGTCTTGATTTAAATGGTTCTCTGGCCTCAGCCCCTCCCCCCCCCAAGTAGCTGGGATTACAGGTGCCAGTAGCATTGTTCAATGGGTCGAATGACTCGTGGCACCCGAAATATATAGATGGCTGTCCTCAGCCTCAGGATGGGGACCGAACTCGGGAGGGAGCAGGATCTTTGCAGACATCGTTTAAGATCTCAAGATGAGACCCTCCCGGATTTGGACGACGCCTTAGCTAATGGCAGGCGTCCTTCAAGGAGAAAGGAGGAGGACGACCCGGGAGCCAGAGTCAGGGGTCAGGACAGCACAGGGAGGCGTAGGTGGGGCCGGATTTGGGGTTCTGTGCTGCCAGCAACTGTCCCGGTGACACCTGGACTCGGGACTCGGGGCCTCCGGAGCGTATGTATTTCCGTTCTTTGAGGCTCCAGCGCCACCGCCGTGGTGATTTGTCAGGGCCGGGATAGGAAGCCAGCCCTCCGTGGATGGTAACTGCCGGCCCGCACTTCTCCCGCGCCTTTCTCCCACCCGTGCCAGCCCAGGGCACCCCAAGTGAGTGTTAGAATGACCGCGCCAGCCTCACCTTGCTCGGGCCAGGGCTGTCGGAGATGGACTTCACACGCAGGACATTGGCCAGGGGGCTCAATCGCTGGGGGAGGGGGAGGGGGAGCCAGAACGACAGGCTGGGCAGAGATGAGCGAGTGTGGCCCACTCCCCGCTCCCCAGCCGAGCCAAGCGCAGTGAGCTAGAATGAGCTGGCCCTTGGGCCCCCGCTGAGATCAGATTTTTGAATGAGGCCGTGCCCTGAAGAATCGGGCAGGAGTTGGCATGGAGGACCAGCTCCTGTTTGCAGGTCATCCGGGCGGTGTGTCTCAGTGACCATTACCTCAACATGGAGACAAACACAGCACCCCCCCCCCCCCAAAGCTACACCTCCGGCTCAGAGTTAGCGCTTAGCAAGATCCAAGAGGTGAGACTCAGGGAGAGGAAGACATTCTTTGAGAGCAATCATGTTCCAGGCCCTTGAAGACATGTTGTAAACAACTTCTTGTTGACTCTTCACCACAACCACCCTGAAACACATCTGTTACTTTTTTTCTTTTCCTTTCTTTCTTTTTCTGTTTCGATGGTGGCGGCCTCCCGCATCTACCATTAAGCCCCATGCTCGCCTGAGGTTCCAGGATTTGAACTGCCAATCTAGGATCTTTGTGATCTCACAGTCTTTGAAGAAGCCAGGCCGGGAACATTGTCTCTCATGAACATGTATTCAATAATTCAGAGAGCAGAGAGTCATAATTTAATGAGAGCTTAGCTATTGTCTGTGAAAGGCAAATGCGTTTCTAGTCTTTATTTAGAACAACACAATTGCAGGCAAAAGCTAAACCAACAATCACCTGGCAGCTGTGTAGAGAGCCCCTCCTCGCTAAAAGGTTTCGTTCAAATGTGTGACAGGAAAACAAAGCAGGCTTATTGGGGTGAGGGAACACCTAGAAAGAAAGGCTTAACAAACACTGGCAGTTTACTATGGGAGAACCCTGGTATTGGAGTCAGAAAGCCACAGATTATTAAAATAATATTGTTTCTGTGTAATTGCAAAAGCGATACATGTTCATTACACAAAAATACCGAACAGAAAATGACACTCCTTTAGAGCCCTACCACATGGTTAACATCCCGGTGTCAAACCTTCTAGTCTGACTGCCTCCCTCTCTCTCTTGTGCCAGTCCTGGGGCTTGAACTCAGGGCCTAGGCACTGCCCTTGAGCTTTTTGCTCCAGGCTGGTGCTCTACCACTTGAGCCACAATACCACTTCTGGCTTTTTGATAGTTTATTGGAAATAGAGTCTGACAGACTTTTGGATGGTGAGCCTTTCTTGCTGGCCTAGACCTCTCATGGATAAATAACTGTTGCTATTTCTGCTTTGCTTATATGAACGGTGTTTTTATTTGCAACTATGTATAATTACATGCTTCATAGGTTTCATTTTACCAGTATAGACTGCAATATGCAGATTGGCTTTTTAAGAAATAGCAATGTTTTCTTTCTGATTAAGGAGCAACACATGTTCATGGAGAGATTTGGAAGAATTTAGAAAAATAGAAAAGAAGAAAATAAAAGTCTCATGTAAGGCTGTTTTCCATAATATTGACTGTTTCATAATTTAATGTTTAAAATGTTAGTCCTAAAAACCTCTTGAGTCAGAACCAGTCATTGGTGCCTTATGCCTGTAATCTTACCTACTCAGGAGGCTGCGATCTGAGGATCAAGGTTCGAAGCCAGCCTGGGCAGGAGAGTCCATGAGACTCTTATCTCCAGTTCACCACTCAAAACCTGGAAGTGGAGTTGTGGCTCATAGAGTGCTAGCCTTGAGCAAAAAAAGCTCAGGGAGCGCTCAGGCCTCGAGTTCAACAACTAACAAAACAAATAAAAACAACAAAACCTGTTTTAATCAGATTAATGAGATTCCAGTTTTTTTCGTCAGTGCTGAGGATCAAACCCAGACGCTCTACCTCCCAACTACATCCTATTCCTCCATGGGACTCCCCCATCCCTTTCCCTGAGATCAGGGATATGTAATCAATGATCCAACAGGAAGGTAGTATTGGAACAAGGCTTCCTGGAGGAAGTGGAGTGGAGGCCTGTGGAGAAACAGGAATTATCTGGGTGAAGCTGTGGGTGAGAGCTCCAGGTGGAGGAAGCAGCTGGAGGTGGGAGGAAGCTTGGGATTTTCAGGGATTCATGAACAGCTACATGGACGGAGGGTGGTGTGGACGAACGCAGACTAGCAGATGAGTCCAGAGAAGTTGCCCCATGAGGGGTTTGCAGGCTATGCATAGATTTCACCCTGAGCCCAACGAAAACAGGTGAAGGATCTTAGACGTGACATGGCTGCAGCTGCTCTTTAGATCCATCACCCTGGCTGCTGTGTAGAGATGGGTTGGGAGAGGACCAGATGGAAAGCATGGGGCTTAGGTGGCAGGCTGGAGCCGCGATTCAGTGCAAGATGGGGTGGCTCAGAGCCACTCCAGGTATGGCGGGGTTTGGAAAGGAGTTGACTCGAAACGTATTACCGAGTGGAACTGTGGAGACTTGGTGACTGGTTAGATGCCGAGGTTGCAGCTTGATTCTGAGCTGGGCAAGGTGGGCGAGGTTTGTGTTTGTGAGCAAAGCCAAGAGCTCTGTTTGGAGGAGGAATGAGAGGAAAAGAAGACCTGGAACAGGACCTCAGGGAGCACCACGTGTAAGGGACAAGCTGAGGTCAATGACCGGAGCCCAAGGAGGAGAGTGCCATCATAGCTTTCCTCTTCCTGGGTTGCCAAGCGAGGTGCTGGCCACAGAGGAGGAGGGCCAGGTTGATCTGTGAGCTCTTTGAGCGTTCATCTGGGTGTGGGGAAGGGCCTAGCAGATAGAGGTGCTCATCAGAGACTGCAGATTCCACGAACGGGTAACCTACGAGGGACTAGGCAATGTATTGAGCAGGCAGGTGCCCATGACTACACCTATAATCCTAGCTACTCAAGAATGCTGAGGATTAGGCTCCGAAGTCAGCCCAGGAAAGTCTGTGACAATCTCATCTCCAATCCAACACCAAAAACCTGGAAATGGTGTTGTGGCTCTGGTGGCAGAGTGCTAGCCTTGAGCAAAAATGATACAGCACAGAGCCCAGGTCCAGAAGCGGCTCAAAAAACAAAACCGAAGAATGTTATCAACAACCATGTTCCCTACAAAGCAGTTGCCTGAGTGGCTATTTATCTCCATGTAGAAAAGGCCTTTTAAGTATTCAAGCGAGGATAGACACCATATAGGGCAAGATCTGTACACCCAGGTCCTGCAAGTAAAAGATATTATATATATATATATTTTTTTTTTTTAATTGAGGGCAAAGGTTGTGCCTATCAGTGGTGTAGGGCTTACTTAGTATGCTCAGAGCCCAGGGTTTGATTCTCATCAGCTACAACAAGCAAAAAAATCCTCACTGAAAATCAAACAATAAATTAGGGAAAACAAAGCATGCGACATCCAAAAGGTCAGTTTCTCTAGTATAGAAGTGATCATCAAGAAACAAACCCACCAATTAAAAGGATAAATATTTCAGTATGAAAACAAGCTGAAGTCAGGAACCAGCAACCTACAGAACAAATTTTTTAAAATACTTAAGAATGTCGTAGGTCATTAATAATCAAAACATTCACTTTAAAATGAGGCGACACTTTTCACTTACTAACTTGGTAATGAGTTTTGAAAGCTTTTAAAATACACACACCCTTTGACCCAGAAATTCTATTTCTGGAGGTTAATATTGAAATAACCCAGGATGTACAAGAAAGTTATAAATGCAAAAATGCTTATTGCAGCCTACCTTTAATAGCAATGAAATTGAAAGCAACCAAAACGATTACAGGAGGCAATAAAGAAAGGATGCTTCTATTCTTTTCAATTTTCTTCTTTCCACAGCAAAGATAAGTAGCCTTTGAAATTGAGGAAAAAAACAACACAAATGTTGCTTTTTTGAAAGGGGGGGAAAATCACCTCAACTACAAACATTCTTTCATTCTTTTGGAGGGCTGCCACTGTTCAGAATTTTCCAGAGCTGCCTCCTCCTCCTCCTCCTTCTCCTTCTCCTCCTCCCCCTCCTCCTCCTCCTCCTCCATCTTCTTCTTCTGTCATAAGAACTGGTTCCTGAAGTACATAGGAAATGGCTTTCAGTATTCTATAGCCTTTGGTTCATTTTACATGAGTTCAGTCATGAATCGGTCTGTCACCTATCTTATTCTTCTGCCTTTACCAAAAATGTCCTCTGGATCTCTCTCAAGGAAGGAAATCGTCCTTTCTCAGAAGCGACGGGCAGGAATGTCATTTAGACTATATACACATACACATGCTTATCGTGGTGTTGAGCATACGGAGGTGAATAAATAGTAGCAGTTGTTATTCCCATTTTCCTATTTGGTTTTATTTATTTCTGCAGTTGTCTGGAGGCCAGATTGTTGAGACCAGATGGGCAAATTCTTGGACCAATGATTTTGATTAAACACTAGCTCATTATTTCTGGGTGGACAGTTTCTAGCCTCCCACTTGTAAATGTCAAGATCCCGGGACCCCTAGAGGCACAGGAACACTGTGGGTGCAAATCCCTTAACAACACCCTGCACTGTGGGGTGGACGTTCATCCTAATTCCCTCCCAAACACAGCCTTCCTGGTCTTTGCGGTCCATGGCTTGAGCTTGGGGCTGAGCTCTGGCCTGTCCTCTACCACCACCTAGGGGCGGGGAGGGGAAGTGCCACTTCTCTCGCCTCACGGATGGATGGAGATGGAGCCGATGACCCACCGGTCTTGTTGGTGTCGTGGACAGCTGCAGTCCCCTCCCTTCTCTTGTGGGGTTCCCCTAAAAAATAATTGCCTAAACAAAGGCCTGGTACCTTTCCTAAAAGGTCTAGACCCTACTGCTAGGGGGTGGGGGTGGGGAGAGAAAATAGAACTGGACAGGGAAGAGAGGATCCAGGTTGGAGAAAGCAGAAAGGTGGGACGGGTGCATGGTCAGGACTAGTTGCCGGATGGCACATGGCCTCCACTTTGAACACCCAGGCAGATTTTGGGAGCCGACGAACGTGTAGGATCTGAGGCTGCATTGGAGAGTGAGTGTGGTGATTGATTAGTGATGTCTGCTGTGGTTCTGGGCTAAGAGGTACTGGGGCTATGTCCACCACAAGTTGGAGCTCTGTGAACCAGACCTGGTCTGGAAACAGTTTGGGAAATTGGTCTTCAACAAGGTAAGAATTGAAACTGGGAGTGCTTAGAGATTTTTTTTTATAGCAATTTGACAGAGTAATTTTCCATCTGTTGAATCTGATAGAACACTTGGGCTTTTATTTCACACGTCTTCTGTATTTTTCCTAGTAATTCGTTTTTTTATTGTGCCTTATAAAGGCATCAATCCATGGCAGATTAGGGGGGAAAATGGCCTCTCACTTGAGATTTTAAGGAGCTCTTAGCCAAGACTGTTGGGAAGAGAGTGGAAAAAGGGACGTCTTTTGCTCCCCCATAGACCACCAATGCTTGTTAGAACACCAAACACCAAGGTAATGAGGTAGGTGCTGCTTAGGCTTCTGCAACTCTCCCCAGGAAATGACAGCAGTGAATGAGGGGATTTAGAACGGTAGGATTCGGACTGCCTGCCTTGGCTTCAGAAAATAGTCAATCAACGAGATGATCCTCCTTTTTCTTTTTATTCTCCCAGAGGTCGGTTGTTTCGACGAAAGGCAGCTCAGTGAGACGCAGGGTTTGGAGTTGGACTCATCCGGACGTGCCTGTGGCTTCCCTTGGAGACAATGGCGAGGAGGCACACACCTGCTTCCAGGGGGTGGGCTCGGCAGAGCCGGCATGGCCCCAAAGCAGCTCGCAGACAGGAGGGAGGGTGAGCCCCCGCCCCCTCCCACCGTTCCATTCCAGTGGAGACACGGGCCCTTCGGTTTCTACATCAGGCTGAAAAGCCTGGGGCATGACAACTCTCGGTAAATTATTTATATCGAAGTCATAAAATAAAACGCTGGAACAGAGAAGCGCGGGGGAAAGCAGAGGGCTCAGCAGAAAGTGGTAATGGCGTGGGCAGACCATCCACCTTGGGGCTCTTTTGACTCCATCAGAAGCAAGAGTTCACCTCTCCGCCGCGGGAACCCGCACGGCTGCTTGCTTCCGGGAGCGCCGTTCTCCAGTAGGGGTGTGTGTGTGTGTGTGTGTGTGTGGTGAGTTCTGGTAGGGGCCACAGGTTAGGGCAGTCCCGGAGTCAGACGTACCTGGGTTCGAATCCTGGATCCAGGACTGGGGAATGTAGCTCAGTGGAGGGGCATTTGCCTGGAATGGGGGAGTTCCACTCCTACCACTTCTTGTGACCCCCCCCCCCAAACCATAACAACAACCACACAGCCAAACCAAGCCCTCTGGAGCCATGGCTTGTTAACGGTGGCACTTGGGGACGTGGCCACACTGTGCTGCCTCGAAGTGGCTTTATTTTTCATAAGGGGGTAATAGTAAGACTTCTTCCTAGCCTAGTCAGGATCTAAGATGATGAATACCGGGCCTCCCGGACCAACCCAGGGCTCCAAAGGTAGTTGAGCTGCTTCAGACATGAAACAGCCCATCTGGCCCAGCTCTTCTGTGCTCATTAATTTTTTTTTTTAAAATAGCATTGGGGATGGAACCCAGAGCCTCATGCCTGCCAGGCTATGCTCTGTCTCTCCAGCCATGCTCCCCTCTCTCTCTCTCTCTCTCTCTCTCTCTCTCTCATATTTTCAGATGGGAAAACTGAAGCCCAGGAAAGTAAGCAAAATCCTCTGATTTTTAGCAGGTTTCTTGATCTGCCAGCAAGCTAAAAAAAAAAAAAAAAAAAAAGCAAGCCTGTTTGTCACCCAAGTTTAAAAGCCCTTGGAAGCAAGCAAGGCCTGCAAGACTCCGGCTGACGCGGGCGTAAGGGGGATCGGAACCCGGCCCCTGGCTCTCTGAAACACTGGTGCCCTGTGGTAGGAGCTTATTGTAAGAAGAGATG
Source organism: Perognathus longimembris pacificus (assembly GCF_023159225.1). Classification (NCBI taxonomy): domain Eukaryota; kingdom Metazoa; phylum Chordata; class Mammalia; order Rodentia; family Heteromyidae; genus Perognathus; species Perognathus longimembris. The sequence goes on from NC_063170.1 coordinate 69,032,057, forward strand.
CCCCCTCGGGGGTCAGCCAGGCTTCGGTTTCAGCAACAAGTAATCGACAAACATCAACTTACAGAGACAAGGTTCTCTCTGGCTCCTGGCGTGGAGCGAGGCGTCCGTCCAGGGGAATTTGGCCCGCCCGTCTGCCGTGTGTAAAGAGGCCACGCATCCCGCATGGTGGGGGCGTGTGGTTGGCGAAAGCGCTCACCTCAAGTCAGCCAGAAATGGGAGAAAGAGGAGCAGGCCAGGCCAGGGGCCGGGCACCTCTTCCAGGACACACCCCATGACCTAACTTCCTCCGGCGAAGCCCCGCCTCCTCGGGGTCCCACCACCTCCCACAGTGCCTGGCTGGAGACACAGAGTTCCACACACGGGCCTTTCTTGGGAAGATGGTCAGGATCCCAGCTACAGCACCGGCACAGCCAGTGTGGCTCAGTGAAACACCTGGCCTTCAGAGAGGGACGTGTGCAATGTGGGGTTCACGCCCGGTCCCTGGACCCAGCCCCCCCCCCCCAGCAAAGGACAGGGCTACAGGGGAGTTGTTTGACCAGATGTCTACAGTGTTTGGGGCACCAGCGACACTCCCATGGGACCGATCCGACGAGGTAAAGCGTGGGATGCATTTCTTCCCTTGACCGCCGCGTGGCAGGGCGGCTGGGGGGCTGGGGGCTTCTCCAGCTGCCGCAGGGGTGATGCCGTCCAGAGGTGAGTCGGGGCGGCCCCGCAGATGTGAGAGAGAGTGGACGGAAGGCTGTTTTGCTGCGTGGGGTGGGGGTGGGGGAGCTGTGATAGGAAGCGTCAATCCACTGCTGTTTCTGTCTTGCTGATTGAACTGCAGTGTGTCCACAGAGGCCGTATGTGTGGCCCTGACTATGGATGTCGGAGCCATCCGGATCGTTCTATGCCTCAGTTTCGCAGGCCCCCTAGAAGTCAGGGGAGGCCGAGGGTTCTGGTTCATGAGAGGAGTTGAGGTCACATGACCTTGCAGACAGACGTGGTAGGAACACACGGGCCCTGGCCCCTTTCCTCGTCCTTCCTGCCTGGAATGTGCCCTCCACCCAGCGGGCAGGCTGCTGTTAGTGCTGGCGTGGGCCCGCTTCACAGCCCAGGCCTGGTGGGAGGCAAAGGCCACCCCTGGAAGCTGGGGAAAGATTGATGCCTGGGCTTCACACACAAAATGGTGTGTGTGTGTGTGTGTGTGTGTGTGTGTGTGTGTGTGTGCGTGCGTGCGTGCCAGTACTGGGACTTGGACTCAGGGCCTCACATTCTCACTTTGGCTTTTCCACTCAAGGCTGGTGCTCTACCACGTGGGCCACAGCTCCACTTCAGCTTTTTTTTTTTTTTTACTGGTTAATTGGAGATAAGAGTCTCACAGAATTTTCCCCTCGGGTCTGGCTCAGAACCTCGAGTCTCAGCTATCACGCCTGGATTACAGGCGTGAGCCACCAGCCCCTGACTCGTCAAGGAATTTTGGAGGATGAAATGGAGGTGGTCTCTTAAAGGACCGGCTTGCTGTCTTCTTGATTTTGGTGTTGGACATCGCACCCAGAGCCTCAGGCACGTGCCCGCCCACGGAGCTGCATCTCAGGACCAAAGATTCGCTTGTAAGCTTGCTAAGCCTCACCCAACAGCCCACGCGGCCATGAGCTAGAACCCCGCTGCGCACGAGGTTGTTTCTCTAGCACCGAACCAGAGGGGAGACAGCTCCTTGTCAGTTTGCTGGGTGAGAAGGAAATTGCCGCCCTTCGCCATCAGCTTGTTCATTGTGAAGGGCTGGGGACGGAAGCTGCTGCTGGCGTGTCTCTGCACTCGCCGGGCGGGGCTGGCTCGCCAGGCTGTCTGCTTTGAGAGCAGACTGAAGATGCGCGGTCTGGGAGGCGCTCGCCTTGGCCTTTAAGCCTCTCGTCTCCTCTCCTATGACAAGAGACCTCGCGTGGTCCTCTGAGAGGCCGGGGAGGCCGCCAGTTGGGACTCAGGGGGTCAGCTTGAGAGAGGACAGGAGCCCTGTGATACCCTGGGGTGGAGGATAAAATAAGAACTTGCAACAATACTGCTCTTTAGAACAAAAGTCTGCCAGCTGGTTCAAATGTCACCAGGTTCTTTTTCTTTTTCTTTTTCTTTTTCTTTTTTTTAAAGGATAGGAAATGAAGCGGCCAGGCTTGTAAGTTGTTTCTGCATGAATCCTTTGCAACAGAAGGTTGATTTCTGCAGATTCCCCTGGGCAAATTAAAACCGCATCAAGCTCCGGCGACAAAGCAAAGTCGGGACAACCTCTGGCTCTGGGCGCCCTTCAAAGCCGAGCGTGTTCATTAGTTGCTCGGTGGCGGGTCTGCCGCTCCAGGCCTGGCCCTTTCATGGTTGCAGAGGGGAGACCTGGGGTGATGGATGTGAGGACCGGAGCGGCCAGCCGGTCCCCGGGTCTCCTTGGCTCAGCAGGGATCATGATTACGGGCCCCGATCACTAGTGTGGAGTTCAAACTCCAGCCGAGCCACGGGCCGGCTGCGTGACCTCGGGACTTCTCTGGTCAACTTGAATCCCCTTGCTTGTCCCGAGAGGCCCAGAGTACGGCCAGCTTGCGGTGAGGGAGATGAGATGGAAAGAAGACACGGCCCTCCTTGAATGGTACCTTTATTGGGGGGGGGGGTGTTGAATCAGAGCCTCAACTTATGAATGGAGACATGTCTCCATCCTGGAGCCGCATCGCTGTGTCCACGCTTCCCACGTGGACTCTTCCAAATGGACTTCGAGGCTGGCGTGCCTACCTGTCTCCCTCCGGAGGTCGGGACGCCGTCGGTCAGGCCGCAGACCCCGCGTCCGGGGAGGCAGCCCTCCGGGGAGGCAGCCCTCCGGGGTAATGGGTAAGACGTCCAGTTTGGGGCTGCACAGCTCCCTCCAGGCTGTCCTGTTGTCCCCGAGGTTTGAGATCAGGACAGCCTGGCTTTTCTCCAGCGCTGAGAAGCTGCGGTGTGGGCGGGAGGTGAGCGTGGGCCTCCGCAGCTGCTTTGGACAGCAGCCAGCAGGAGAGGGAAGTGTCTGCTTTTGTCTGTCCGCAGCTGGGCGGCTGAGAGTGGGATGCTACCCCAGGACACCCCATTTGTACTGGTGGTCCCTCACCCCCCTGAGCTGGCCATCCAGGGTCTGCCTCTAGCTTTAGGCTGTTTTTTTGCCACACACACACACACACACACACACACACAATGTCATGATGACATTGACAACAGGAGTACCTGCCATCATTTTGTGTATTGGCAACTGGGTTGAATGCACCTAGCTTTTCATCCAGGGGTGGCTACTTATTAGCTTGAGCTACAGGACTTGAACCCCAAGTAGGGTCTCCGAATAGACTCTCCCCCGGTATTGGCTCAAAGGGGTTGGCTCAAAGACACCCCTGGACACCCAAATCCACAGCGACAGCAGCCTGGGTGGAAAGGTGGCGTGGCATTTGCATGGGAACAGAGCGGTCCTGCCTCCTCTCATGTAAATGCCATGCAGAGTCCCTTTTGCTTAGGGAATATCAGCCTCCCAAAGAAGTCCCAGGGGTTCAGAACCCGTGCAAGGACTGTGTTCTGTCTGTGGCTGGTTGAGCGCAGGCGTGGGGCCTGTGGTTAGAGGGAGGGCTGTCCAGACGGGAGGAGTCGCCGGGGCAAGTTTAAAGCACTCAGCGTCCACGCCACATCCTCCCATGAGCATGTCTGGAGAAGGACCCGGGCAGCCACGTGCACCCCTCTGAGGACCGGGAGCTGCCTCTGGGCTGGCTCCTTGCTGGACGGCAGACCTCAGAGCCGCCGCCGGGCCAGGGGGCCTCGTTGGAAGCTTTGATGTGGGGACTGCCACAGCCTCCAGGGACTTTTTTTTTTTTTTAATTTGCCAGTCCTGGGGCTTGAACTCAGGGCCTGAGCACTGTCCCTGGCTTCTTTTTGCTCAAGGCTAGCACTCTGCCACTTGAGCCACAGCGCCACTTCTGGCTTTTTCTGTTCATGTGGTGCTGAGGAATCGAACCCAGGGCTTCATGTATACGAGGCCAGCACTCTTGCCACTAGGCCATGTTCCCAGGGACTCTTGTGCACAGTCTCACACAGGAGAGAAGCCCTGTGCCAAGATTCACGTGTGTGTGTGCGTGTGTGTGTGCGCGCGCGTGCATACATGTGCTGGTCCTTGGGCTTGAACGCAAGGCCTGGGTGCTGTCCCTGATTTCTTTTTGCTCAAGGTTGGTGCTCCAACACTTTGAGCCACAGCGCCACTTGCAGTTTTTAAGTGGTTAATTGGGGATTAGAGTCTCATGGGGACTTTTCTCCCTGGGCTGGCCTCCAACTGTGAGCCTCAGATCTCAGCCTCCTGAGTAGCTAGGATGACAGGTGAGAGCCACCTGTGCCCAGCTTTCTTCACTTTTTAAACAACCATGTTCCATGAATTCATATGTCCTATAGTTACCCATTTATAGGATACCGTTCAGTTGTATTGTCTTCACCAAGTTATGCAAGCATCTCCACTACCTAATTTTAGAGCATTTTTATACCATCATGAAAAGAGACCCTGTTCCCTTCCTGTTTGCTCTCTGGAGTAGCCTAGCCATAGGCAGCCATTTACCCTACTTTCTGCCTCTCTTTGTCTTTTCTGGGCATTTCACATAAATAGAATCATACGTGTGGCCTTTTGTGTGTGGCTTCTTTCATTTAGTATATTTTCAGGGTTTGTATGTATTGGGGTATGGATAGTAGTTCTTTTTTTATTGCTGAATAATATTCCCTGGTTTGGATATACCACCTTTTTATTGATACATGGGCCAGCTGATGGCAAATTTGGTTGGCCTTACTTTGGGGGTAATTGTACATATCTTTTTCATCATCTTTTCTTCTTGTTTCTTTTCTTTTTCTTTTGGTGGTAATGGGGTTTGAACTCAGGGCCTTGTGCTTCCTAGGCGGGCCTTCTACTACTTAAGCACACCCCCCTCCCCCCAGCTTCATGTCTCCACACGCGGGACCCTAAGCTGCCTCAGTTCTACAGCTCTACCCCCTCAACGCAAGCCTGGGTCTTCACCACGGCCAGGGAAGAGGCGGGTGGGAATCCACGTGCGTGCCGGTGCGCTCACGCAGGGGGCGTGGCCGCTGCCACTCACCTGCCAGCCAGCACGGGCCACACAGCCCCGCGTCACCGGGACATGCATGTGGCTTCCTCGCACACGCTCAGAAGAGGAGATACAACGCCATACCCAGGCCGTTCTTCCCAGGCGGGCAGATCGCTGGCAGCCCTGTAAGCCATTATTCAAATATTGGTTTGTTGAAAGAGCGCCTGGAGAAGAGGATGCATTTGTTGGGTGTTAGGAATGCAAACAAATAGGACTCTTGGCGGTGTTGTGTCTTCCTGCTGTCCAAGCGAAACAGCTCTGGACTCAAACCTCATCTCCGCTTCCGCAAGGCCGGAGTCCTGCGGCTGGTGGGAGCGCTCCTCCCTCGGGAGAGTCAGGGAGCACGCTTCTCGGGTGTCTTGCCATGCCACCTGAGCAGGGCCCCGGATAACCCCCCCTGCTGGCAAGGAGAGCTGAGGACAGTGCCCTGGGGCCCCGGGTCCGTCCTCTATTGTGTGAGGCGCAGCCGGAGCTGGCCGGGTCCCCATGGCCAGTGCCCTTCCCCTCCCTCAGGTACAGGACTCTGCCTTCAGTTGGGAATGACCATGAAAAACCGCGTGTGCCAGGCTCCCTTGAAGAATGGCCAAGGGATGACATCCAAGTGGGTGCTTCCTGGCCTTGACCGTGGGCACCAACCTCTCCCTTTCTTTCTACTTGGAAGGGGGATGGGATGGCTGGACAGGGTGGCGGGAGGGGGAGGAGGGACACGGGGAGCAGGGACTGCAAGTCAGGCCTGGGGAGCCTGCTGTGTGCTGCACGGCCCGTAGGTGTGAGGCCTTGTGTGCCCATCTTTGGTTCACCTTTATGAGGTACCTACCAGTGCACACACAGCCACCCATTTCTAAGGCTCCTGCTACCAACAGCAAGGTGGGGGGAATGGGGAAGCGGGGGGTGGGGTGGGTGGGCTTGGTGTCTGGAAACCTTCATGCCTCGTTCACTGTTGTCATTTGCTGTGACTCCGTGGGAAAGCTGTGTCTGAGTTTCACTTCCTACTAAGACAGGGGTCAAATGACAGTGTGTTTGATTTGTCTTATTTATTCATGTTTAAGGAGAGATAACACATAAGTATTTGCTAAGAGTGGGAAAACTGGAAGACACTGAGAAATATGAAGAAAAGAAGCGAGCATCCATTGTGGTGGAGACACTTTGGCTGGCTAGCCCAGTACCTGCCTGCTTCCTTGATGGGGACTCAGTTTTGGCCTTGGTGGGGGAAGGGCGACAAGAGCTCCCGAGATGCTGCCCTTCCCCCAGCCCTGGGACAGTGTTGCGGCTAGCCACTCCCACCTTCCGGCCTCAACCGGAAGAGAAGACCCTGCACCTGGGGGAGGCAGACACGTGCGTGCCACCATGATGGGGGTTGTCCAGCCCACAAAGGAAGTTTCATGACATCACCTGATGGACACGGTCTTTAGCCTATGAGTGACCCTTTGGCCAGTCCCCCTCCTTTCCAGCCATTACCGCTATATAAACCCCCCTCCCAATTAAATCCTTTGAGACCCATTCAAACATCCAACCGTCTCCCCGATATCTTTGTCCTGCGGCTCCTGACACATTATGGGGGGCCGAGGAAGGGATTTCGGCATCCCACTTCAGCTTAGAGCAGTCCAGTAAGGACACGCCTTACTCCTTCTGCCGGTATGAGGGGTAGGGCGGAGTTTCTTTCATAATTTGAGGTTCAGGCATTTCCCTGGGAGATAGGGGGGAAGGGGTCCTCAGAGGCCCCGACACTTCCTGGTTTTCCCTGCCTCCCTTGCAGCTAAGGTGGTCATGGGACCAGTGCTGGCCAATGAGGTGGCAGGATAAGGCCTTAGCTTTTGCGGCTCACAGGAATAGGCGGAGGCTGGCACCTCTCTTCTGTGACACGCAGGAGTCTCAGAGCCCACCTAAGAGGGTGCCCGGGACACTGGCCTGACGGATGTCCCTGGGTAGTGTTGTCACAGTGCTGAGCTGATGCCAGCAGCTGCCTGCCACCAGACGTTCGCTTCCGTGAGCAGAATAGTGCCTGGCTATTTTTGCTAGAAGCGTTCTCTGCGACTCGTACACAGCTACCGCGTTGACACACTCCACCATCCCCAGACCCTCCCTGTCAACACCTCTGCGTGGATCTTTTCAGAGCGTGCCCAGCATGCACACAGCAGGAAAATATTTTGAATTATTAACAGGTTGTTTCGTGTCAACACACGTTTCACCTTGTATCTGTTGTTTTGTTTTGTTTTTTGCTTGGAGCTTTCGTAGGGACTATCTAGAAAGAAAAAGAAGAAGAGAAAGAGAAGCCACATTCTCAGCTGCTCCTCAGGGAAGCCTACAGCACAAAGCTCAGAAGCTCTTGTGGTTGGGATCTGGAATGGCCCGCGAGGCTCGGATGTGAGCACTTGCTCCCCAGCTGGGCATCATTTTGGGGGGTGCTGGAAATGGGGTTTGTGGGGCCTCCTTGGAGGAAGGAGGCCTCTGTAGGCCAGGCCTTGGGCTGGAACTATCCTTCAAGTCACGTCTCTCAAGTACTGGTCGTGGACAAGGGTGTCTGAGTAATACAGAAGCCACCGTGATTTTGAGTTTTCCCGGGGCTGAGATGTTCTGGCCGGATTTGCCACAGTCTGGCTTTGAAGATTCAAAGCAGGGTGATTATAAGATACACCTCAGTGGGGAAGAAGAAGGAAGACCCAAGGAGAAAAGGGAGTTGGCATGTGGAAAGGAGAGAGGGGATTGAAGAAGCGAGGCCTGAGCCAGTGTGTGGCCAGGTTCCCAGAGGTCTCAGGCCTCTGCCCCCTCCACATGCTGGGTGGGGGGGCGGCGGGCAGGGGAGGGGTGCATTTCAGAAATGGGTTTGTGGGGAATGTAAGGGCTGGAGGCCCCACTCTTCCTTCTCCCCAAGGGTAAGCACGTTCACATTACTCCATCTAGAACCCAGTGCCTCGAGGGGCAGGGTAGGCATTTCTAAAGAGTTTCCCATGCTCCTTTGTGGCAGACCTGGTCACTATCGCAGCCAGAGGCGCCCAGCCGGCCATGGGGGGGGCGGGGCATAGACTTCAGTGCATTGCCAGAGCCCGGGGTTGGAAATTGGCGAGAAGCAGTGCAGAGGCCGGGTGAGGGCAGAGAGAAGGAGGGACAGCATGCAAGGCCACGTGCGCCACTGAGAGCTCCGGCCGCCCCTGGAGAGCAGGGAGGGGTGGGGACGAGAGGACGTGGATAGATGTCCATCAGGTAGTGTCTGACTTCCCGAGAATTCACCGCGGGAGCCAGACGCAGCTGCCTGAGATACACTCCCTTCTTGTCTTTTCCAGTGCTGGGGTTTGGACCCAGGGCTTTCCACATGTGCTGTCATGAGCCACAGTGCAGCCCCTTAAAAATGGTTTGCTTTTTGTTTGTTTTTTTGGGGGGGGATAAGCTATTTTTATGAAGTCTATAAATTTTTAGGCTACTCCAATGTATGTCTGCATTTATAATATAGATGCAGTATTTTTCTGAAATAGGAGAATATTGTTTTCATAAGCTTATATTCCCCTAGGGTACTGTGAGCATCTTTGCACATCTATAAATATTAATTTGTAACCTATGCATCCAACAAAGTGTCTATATGTAATCTAATTATTTCTTCCTCCTCCTCCTCCTCTTCCTCCTCCTCCTCCTCTTCCTCCTCCTCCTCTTCTTCCTCCTCCTCCTCCTCCTCCTCCTCCTCCTCCTCCTCCTCCTCCTCTTCCTCTTCTTCTTCTTCTTCTTCTTCTTTTTTTTTTTTTTTAAATTTTTTTTTTTTTTTTTGGCCAGTCCTGGGCCTTGGACTCAGGGCCTGAGCACTGTCCCTGGCTTCTTCCCGCTCAAGGCTAGCACTCTGCCACTTGAGCCACAGCGCCGCTTCTGGCCATTTTCTGTATATGTGGTGCTGGGGAATCGAACCTAGGGCCTCGTGTATCCGAGGCAGGCACTCTTGCCACTAGGCTATATCCCCAGCCCCCTTCTTCTTCTTCTTCTTCTTCTTCTTCTTCTTCTTCTTCTTCTTCTTCTTCTTCTTCTTCTTCTTCTTCTTCTTCTTCTTCTTCTTCTTCTCCTTCTCCTTCTCCTTCTTCTTCTTCTCTTTCTCCTCCTCCTCCTCCTCTTCCTTCTTCCTCTTTATCCCCCCTCTCCCTCCCCCATCCCTCCCCCTCTTTCCTCTTCTTCCTCCTCTTCCTTCTTCCTCTTTATCCCCCCTCTCCCTCCCCCATCCCTCCCCCTCTTTCCTCTTCTTCCTCCTCCTTCTTCTTCCTCTTTATCCCCCCTCTCCCTCCCCCACCCCTCCCCCTCTTTCCTCTTCTTCCTCCTCCTTCTTCTTCCTCTTCATCCCCCCTCTCCCTCCCCCACCCCTCCCCCTCTTTCCTCTTCTTCCTCCTCCTCCTCCTTCTCCTTCTTCTTCTTCTTCTTGACAGAAGGAGTTCAAGTCAGGGCCTCATGCTTGCTAGAGAGGCTTTCTACCACTTGAACCGTGTCTCCAGCCCCATTTGCTTTAGTTTTCAAATGGGGTCTGGTGTTTACACTTGGGTCAGCCTGGACAATGACCCCTCTATTTATACTTCCCCTTGGCTGAGATGGTAAGGGTGAGCCATCACAATCAGCTATTGCTTGAGATGAGGTCTCATAATTTTTCCCCCCCCCAGACCAGCCAGAAACCTTCATCCTCCCAAACTTGGTCTCCTAAGAGCTAGGGTTACAGGCATGAGCCACCACACCAAACCACTGAAAGACATTGCTTCAGACCGTAAGGTCAAGAATGCCTCGGTAAGTTTTCAGTAGCTAGTAGACAAAATGGTCGTTATACAACTTACCTCATCAATCCCCGGATATTCAGATGGTTTCTAGTTTGTCTTTATTATCGGTAGCTCCATGATAGACTCCTAGAACGAGAGTGATCAAGTTACATTTGGCATATTTCAGCTGTAGGTAACAGCACACTGAAATAACAGAGTTTATCTTTCTGACATAACAAGAGACGGAGAGGAAAAAAGGCATTCTTAGAGGAACTGCATTCATGCTGTTTATTGCTCTGCGTAGCTTTCTTTGTCTTGCCAACTCATGGTTACAAAATGGCTGCCACCAGTACCAGCCATTACCTCCTTCCTTAAGGCAGAATGAGGAGATAAAGGGCAGTACTTTTTAACCAGAAAAGCAGAGCTTTCTTTCCGTCTTCATACTCAGAACTAGATCACATGCCTGTGGTTCTCTAAGGAAGGTGACAGACGTCAATGTTCTGCCTTTCCGGGTCATTGTAATGAAGGTACTTGCGGAGAAGCGCGTGGTGGAGGGTTTGGGTTGGTCCATCCTCCACACAGGGCCACGTTTCTAAGCATTTGGGAGGTGCTGAGCTACAGCGGCGACATATGTGAAAGGGCTTCATTAACCAAAGAAACTCCATTTGAACGTGAGGTGTAGGGGCTGGGGATATGGCCTCGTGGCAAGAGTGCTCGCCTCGTATACATGAAGCCCTGGGTTCGATTCCTCAGCACCACATAGACAGAAAACGGCCAGAAGTGGCGCTGTGGCTCAAGTGGCAGAGTGCTAGCCTTGAGCAAAAAGAAGCCAGGGACAGTGCTCAGGCCCCGAGTCCAAGGCCCAGTACCGGCAATAAATAAAAAACAAATGAACGTGAGGTGTGGAATTTCTGTGGGGGACGCAGGAGGCCAATTAGCCACGCAGCGCCCAGGGCTTCTCGAGAATGCTCGGGATTCCATGTGCGGAGGACACCCCGGGAAGACCCCGGGAAGCACTGTGAGGACAGACAGCGTGTTCACGTTTGCGTGGAGCCGGCCGCAGGGGCCGGGTCTGCGGCCTCGGCTCATTCTTCGCTCTGCGTCTGCCCGCGTGCAGGCTTGGGGTTTCCCTCCTGCAGGATGTGAGTGGCCGGTGACACTGGGCTGGGGGCTGGCGGTGACCGCCACTCCTCGGGGTCCTGTGGAATGCGGGTCACAGCTGTGCCCTGCCAGGGAACCGACTTCCCAGCGAGGGAAGTCGCCTGGATTGGCAAGTGTGACACCAATGCCGACGTCGACCCACCACCAGCCAGACACAAAGCTCCCCAAGGCTTCACAGAGCGCCTCGTTCCGGCCTGAGGCGGGCCTCGGTCACAGCTTAGAGCCGGGGCAGGTGGAGCTGCCAGCCAAATTCCTTCCCGCGTGCAAGCACCGGCACACACGCCCGACACGCATGCATGCACACACGTCCTTCCACAACCTGAAGGGGATTGTACACTCCCTTCTGTGCCTCATTTGATGGGTAAATTGATACTAGGCCAGACATCGGTGACTCATGCTTGTAATCCCAGCTACTCGGGAGTCTGAGGTCTGAGGTTCACAGTTCCAAGCCAGCCCAGACAGGGAAGTCCACCAGACTCTTATCTCCAATTAACCACCAAAAAGCCAGAAGGGGAGGTGTGGCTTAAGTGATAGAGCACTATCTTTGAACAACAACAACAACAAAAAGCTCAGGGACAGCACTCAGGTCCTAAGGTCAAGCCCTGCATACACAAAATAATTGGTGGTAGTGAGGTTTGAACTCAGGGCTTCAATCTGCCAGGCAATGCCTCCAGCCTTCTATGCTCTGGTTATGTTTAAGGTACTTTATGCTCCCGCCATATCCAGACCACGCCCGGGTGAAATGAGGGTCTCACGTACGTTTTCTATTTTGCGCACGCTGGCCTGGAACCATGACCCTCTCGGTCTTAGCCAGTGAGCTCCTAGCACATGGCACAAAGCAGGTTCACATCTCTGCGTATCCGTTAAATAATTTTAAAGGAAAAGTAAGTCGAGATAGATGGAATAACCCCTGTGCGCTCTGATACCTTTCCTCTCATGCCTTCGGAGCGCTCTGTGACCATAAATCTGGCAGCTGAAGGGCTTGCCGCGAGTAACCACGCTGCAGGTGGTAGAGCCAGGATTTTCCCCGTGATTTCCATTTGATTTTGGTGTTGAGGATGGGCCGCGCCCTGCCATTGCGCCTGCCGCCCCGGGAGCCCGTGATGACTGAGGGGGGTTGGGGTCCTGCCTCATCTCCGCGCCTCCCTCTGGCAGGTCAGAGCTGACGCGCGGTGGCTGTGGCATTGCTTCAACCCCAAAGCAGTGCTTTCCCGACGAGAGACGGAGCGTCCCCGGAGACCTCCGGCCCGAACGGGGGAAAGCCCCTGCCCCACAGAGGCGGTGCAGAAGGGGGCTGTACTCAGAGACGGGGTCCTGACACAGGCGGTGGAGTTGAGGTGGGGTCATGGCGACCGTGTGCTCGCCGAAGAGGACGCGGGACGCGCACACAGAGGGACGCCCCGAGGAGCGGGGCCTCAGAGGGACGGGGGTGACCTCGAACTCGCAGCCTCCAGACCTGTGCGAGCACGAATGGCTCATGCAGCCCCTGCACAACCAGCCGGGGAGTCCTGGAAGAAGAATCTCTAGTGCTGATTTAAAAGCAAAACCCAAACCAAGCCCGCCCTGGTGCTAGCCACAGGCCACACACCGGACCACGGGACTGGGAACGGCAGGGCGGGCCGGCCGGTGTTCCACGCCGGCTGAGCTCAGAGGAGCAGGGCCGGGGCCGGGGGCGCCCGGCTCCAGCCCCTCACCGCCTGCGCGCTGGGCTCGGCCGTCTCTCCCTCTGCAAAGTAGGTCATCGTGAGAGACGCTGCCTCCGGCAGGCGGGCGGGCGGGCCACTCCTGCCACGCGTGGGCACGCGCCGGGCCCATATTGGGATGCCATCTGTAATTGTAGACTCTCCGAGCTGCAGGATCTTAAAGTTCATCTTGTCTTCACTCCTCATTTTGCAGATGGCCACGTCGTGCCCAGAGGGAAAGAAGAAACTTTCCCAAGGTCATTGTAGTTCGGGGGACAGCAAGCAGGCTAGAGCCTCGGGCTCCCTGCCCAGTGCTCTTTGCATCTTGTGAAGCCGACATCGAGATAGCCACATGTTCCTCCCTCTTAGGGTCCCGGCTGCAAGGCCGATCGACGGTGAGTCAGTGGAACCCGGGAGCCCTCTCCCAGCGCGGGCCTGGCTGCCAGGAGAGCTCAGTGCACGCTGGCTGAGACGAAGGTCACCGTCACCGTCACCCCCAGGCTGTCACTGGAGGCAGCAGGAGGCATGGGGGGGGGGGCTAAAGTTTCCCTTCCATAACGAAAGGTACAGAAAACCTGGAAAACACATCAGAACAAACACAACAACAAAAATATCAATGCCACCTACCAGAAATAGCCTCTTCTGACATACGGTGTATTTTCTTTTACAGATTTTTTTTTTTCCCCGTCCTTCTGCTATTTTTTCTTACTAATACATTGGGAACATTTTCCCATGTCAATGAGTTTCCAAGGAGGGAACCACTGCAGAGTAATTAAGAGTGTGGGTGCTTGGGGGTGGGGTGGCCCCTACCTGTAATCCCAGCAACTCGGGAGGCAGAGGTTGGGAGGATCACAGTTTGAGGCCACCATGGGTAAGACTCCATTTCAACCAACAAGCTGGGGACGGGAGTACATACCTATGGTTCCCACTTGGAAGGCCATAGGTAGAAGAACTACAGTCTGAGGCCAGTCGCTGGCAAAAGCCAGAACCAAAGGAGGCCTGGAGCTATAGCTTGAGGGGCAGAGCAATGCCTAGGCTCTGGGTTCAAACGCCGTATAGTTTCCCCCACTCCCCCAAAAAGATCATGGATATTGTATGTAGATGGCGTGGTTTCAAATGTCCATCTACCAGCTGTGTGATCTTGGGCAAGATAGCCTCTTTGTGTCTCAGTTTTGCTGCCTGTAAACAGGGCAGTGAGCATCTCCCGTGTCTCAGAGCCGAGCGTGGAGTGGGTTGGCATGTGGGGCTCCTAGAGAGGAGGGGGGGCGGGGGGCATTCAGAAAGCCGCCGTCGCTGGAGCCGTCCCCCGTTTGCCAAGCCGCCTCCCCCCCCTGCTTTTCCGTGGAATGGATGTAGGGCTCAGGGCCTCGCCCTGGCTAGGCAGGTGCTCTACTGCGGAGCCACACCTCCAGTCTTTTTCGTGCTATGTACTTTTGAATAGAATCTTCCTTCTTACGCTGCGATCAGCCCATTTCTCATGATTCCCACGGTCGCTGCGATGGCCGGCGCACACCGCCACACCCCTCTTTCTGTTGAGAGGGAGCCTCTCAAACTTTTCTCCTCAGGCCGGCCTCAAACCATGACCCCACCCGTGTCAGCCTCCTAAGTAGCTGGGATTCCAGGTCTGGGTCACAGATGCCTGGCTGAGCTGCCACCACCTTGCCGATTGTCCGGATGATTCCCAGATCGCCCTCATTCTCCGTGAGGTCTTCTCAGCCGTGTGTCTTTGGGCATTATCCACGGTTGCTGTATGGAAACACATTCCTAGAAATGGAACTGCTGGTTTATAAATAATAGATGTGCCAATTATCCGGAGTGCCTGCCAATTTACATGCTAGCAGCTTTTGAGAGAGAACAGGTGAGCCAAGCATAGCACTCCTACAATCCCAGCACCACGGAGGCCCAGGCGGGAGAACGGAGAAGTTGAGGCCTACCTGGGTTGCCCAGAAAAACCCTGTCAAAAAAAGGAAGGGAGGGAGGGAGGGAGGGAGGGAGGGAGGAGGGGAGGGAGGGAGAAACGAAGGAAGGAAGAGAGGGAGGGAGGAAGGAAGGAAGGAAGAGAGGGAGGGAGGAAGGAAGGAAGGAAGAGAGGGAGGGAGGGAGGGATGGATTGAGGGAGGGAGGGAGGGAGGGAGGGAGGGAGGAGGGGAGAGAGGGAGAAACGAAGGAAGGAAGAGAGGGAGGGAGGAAGGAAGGAAGGAAGAGAGGGAGAGAGGGAAGGAGGGAGGGAGGGAGGGAGGGAGAGAGGGAGGGAGGGAGGTCAGGAAAGCAACAACAGTCCTGGGGTTCTGGGAGGCAGAGTGGGGGACACGGGGACCAGTGTAGACTTGGAAGTTTGCTTCGGTCGGTTGTTTGGGGACCGGTGCAATTCCCTGGAGATGTTAACCAACCTCCCTGTCAGCCAACCACCATTTCTCCTCAGTCCCCGTGATCCGAATACAGAGTTCACACCCCAGAGCCATCGTACTGCATGGATGGATACACTTAGTGTGTTGGAAAAGATTTGCTTTTAAAACAATCCAACACACTGGCTTTAAAAAAAAAAATCTAAATTTGAATTCATTACTATACCTGGAAAGAGAATCACCTGCCACAGAAGGCAAGTACCTGTGAATCACAGCGCCCAATGCTCTGGCCCCGTGAGTAGACCTGGGCTGGGGAGGCTGTGGGCTCCAGGCCCGCCCTGCAGTTCCTTTCCCGAAGGGTTTGCAAAGCCGCCATTGCTAGTGCCGTGACACAGACACGCGCACACCAACCCGCACCCTCTCCTTCATACAATTAGAAGGAGCTAAGGAGAATTGCCCCAGCCCTGCCGGTCATCGCTGGCCAGCAGACAGGCTGTGCGGATGGACAGAAGGTTGATTCTGTGATGACCTTGACCGTGTTTCCTGGACGGCATTAAATCTCAGTGGGACTTACGAACACCAGCGTGTTGGGCCCTGGGGCCCCTTGGCCCGACTCTGGTCAGGGTCACGCCTGCCTCCTGAACTCGCAAGCGTTTGGGGTCGCCCTTCCTCAGGGGGCTCAGGTGATCTCGGCACTGACAGGCAGGGGCCACGAGCAGCCTTCAGGGGACGCGACGCTGACCACCCACACGGGAGGAAGCCCTCCTGTGCTGTGTGCCGTTGTGAGGAGCACCCCCTGCCCCCCCCAAGGAGAGGTGGGCTAGGCATTTGGGGGAGGGGCTGAGTGTGTTGGGAGGGAGGAAGTCGTGATCTGCCCAGCACCATGGTAGCTACTCTAGAATTTCTGTGGGGGGCTCTCGGTGTGGTGATTTGATGGGAAAAGAGACTAGAAGCTCCATTTGTGCACTTTTCATACGCTGCAGGAAGCATTCATTGTGTATTGCCAAGATGGGGGAGGGGGGCTGGTCACGTAAAGCTGAGATGGAGATCTCAGAGTGGAGAGTGCTCCCACAAAGGAGTGGCAAGTGCTCCCAGCAAGGCGGGCCGGCCCTGTGAGTTTAAGGAAGCAGCCCTCCCCCTCCGGAAACGATGGCAGCCGGTATAAAACTCTCCTCGGGGAGTGGGGGCACTCAGAGGGGGAACAAGCCGGGGTGGAGAAGCCCCTCTTTCGAGAGGGCAGCGACCCAATGGTGAGAAATGGGTGCGGGGTATGGCAGTGCTCACCCCAGGGGGGACTGGCTCAGCGCCAGAAATGAAGGGGCTGCCTCCAGCGTAAAGCGGGAAGAGCTGGGGGCTCACCTGGAGGCCTAGCTACTCAGGAGGCTGAGGTTTGAGGATCTGTCTTCCATTAACCAGCAAAAAAATGCTAGACTGGAGGTGTGGCTCGAGTGGTAGAGTATCGGCCAGGAGAAAAGAAAGCCGAGGGAGAACATGAGCCCTGAGTTCTAGTACTGGCGCGCTCACACGCGCGTGCGCGCACACACACACACACACACACACACACACACACACACACCCCAGCTCTAAACCAGAGGGGTTCCTTAGGCAAATCAAGACAAGACAATCATTATAGCTATCGGGACCAAGCAACAAAAGGCCCCAAGCCTCCCCCAGGACCTAGCTTGTGGTGTAGCTCAATGATTGAGGCCTGGGCTCTATCTCAGGAACTAAAGATAAAAGCCTGAAAATAAAAACAGCTGTCTGGAAGGAAAGGATCTAAAAGGACTTACGGACTTCGATAACGGTGATGGCTGTGCCTTGTGAAATTTTGTGAATGTACTAAAGGCCCCTGAATTATGCACTTCAGAGGGAGAAGTTTTATGATATGCAAATTATATCCCATTAAAAATGACTCACATAAGGACAGACAATAGAATAGAATAGAGCTGTGAATCTTGAAATAAACTCTTTATTTTTGTGATCAATTGCTTTTGACACTTGTCATTGGGTTTAGGGCTCCCTGGATAATAATGCAGGATGATCTCATCCTAAGGTTCTTAATTTAAATTACATCTGTGAAGACCTGTGTGTGTGTGAGTGTGTGTGTATGCTAGTCCTGGGGATTTAACTCAGGGTTTGGGAATTGTCCCTGAGATTTTTTTTTTTTTTAATGAAGGCTAGTGTTCTATCACTTGAGCCACAGCTCCACTTCTGGCTTTTAGGTGGTTAATTGGAGATAAGAATCTCAGAGACTTTCCTGCTCAGGCTGGCTTTGAACTGTGATCCTCAGATCTCAGCCTCCTGAGTAGCTGGAATTGCAGGTGTGAGCCACTGGTACCCAGCTGCTGTTCTGTATTATTGTGGTATTTACTTGTGCATTAAAAGAAAGAAGGTACACAAATCAATGATTTCATAAGGAGCCTAGGTAAGTTAAGGGGAGGTTTTAAAACACAATAAATGTTTGCACTTGTTTTTGTGTGTGCTGCCATTGGGGCTTGAACTCTGGGCCTGGGTACAGTCCCTTAGCTTTATCCCTCAAGGCTAGAGCTCTACCACTTGAACCACAGCTCCACTTCCAAATTTTTGGTGGTTAACTGTGGATATGAGTATATTATATACTTTCTTGCCCATACTTCAAACCTCAATCCTCAGATCTCAGCCTCCTGTGTAGATTACAGGTGTGAACCACTAGTGCCCTGCTAAATACTTGAAGTTTTGATGGACAGAGCACCAAATTTTTATATAGTTTCTTGGATGTGATCTGTGCTTGAACTCTAAGGACTAAAATTACCACAAACTATTGAGCTTCTAGAATCCAATTTTATTTCCAAGAAGACTTAATAAAATGTATTTTTTTCCTTGTTAATTTAAGAACAAATTGTGTTATAATATTGACTGGGTATGACATACTGATTTCTCTTTAAAAATACTTTTCAGGGAGCTGAGATTATGAAAACATGAGGAGGATAATTTGCTCCTTTCAATATCCAAACCCAATTAATCTCAGTGACTCATAAATGCTAGAGCAAAAAGTTAAAATATTAAGCTCTATTTAAGAAAAAAAAAATCATTTTCTTTCTTCTCAACAGACTTCCTATTGCGTTGGACCAAAGTCTCTTCGGAGTTAGTTTGAGAAACTAGTAAAAACCAAGGGATGGATAGTCCCCAAATTTCACTGAAAGAATATTTACTTAGGAGGTAACCGACTATTGTCTGAGACACAGCTGTTCACCTGGTCACATGGGGCAATCATGATAAATGATACCTTTTGTTAAATTGTAAAGGGGATGGTTGCACCGAGGGGTTACACTTATGCAAGTCAGCTATTGAGTGCATTTCTTTTTGAACAGTGTCACCCCTTCCCTCATCTTCTCCCAGGTTTTTCCCTCCTGACCCCCCCCCCCCCCGCCATATAACTTGAACCAACATCTTGCTGAATTCTGCACAGTACTTGGAGCTGGGGCATCTTTGATCCCTATCATGCAGAGGAGAAAGAGAATGCTTAGGGAGGGTTGGGGCCTGCTAAGTTCTCCCTAAAGACGGCAACAGGGACAGACGGCAGGCATCCTAACTCTAAGCAGTCTGGTGGCTTGCAGAGCCACAAACCTTAAGGCAGCACCGTTGGACCCCAGCGCCAGCCCCCGCGGGGTTAAGCAGGAGCTGGTGATGTGCCCACCCCAGGGCTGGCACGCGAGGAAAGCAAGGTCGAGCTGCCTCCTGGCCTGGTGTGATTTCCCACACAGCCCAATGCCTCTTACTGAAACTGCCCCAAACCATAGAGCTGGCAGCACCGATCTGATTGGTGATGCATAGAGGTGGCGCCTTGTTGGGATGACTTTGGAGGTCCGGAAGGCAGCAGTGCCTTTGTCCTACGGCGTGATTTCTGAAGTTCCACCACCAAATATGCATCCCTCCAACTGAGTCCACTCTTATCTCCTTGTTAAAATGCATGTACTTAGCATCTTTTCTCTCTCTTTTCCTTTTGTTCAAGCCTTCCCTTTTCTGAGAACGGATTTTCACTGGGGAAGAGGAAACACAAGGGCATAGTAAAACGAGGTTCAGGGCAGCAGAGGAGGTAGAAAGAGGAAGAAACCTGGGGGGGGATGGGAGCGCCTAGGTGACAATCGTCTCTTTAGCCACTTTGCCCTTTGAGTTAATGATAAATGTTTGTGTTGTGCCAGGTGCTGATGGTTCACTCCTGTAATCCTAGCGACTCAGGAGGCCGAGATTTGAAGATGGAAGTTCAAAGCCAGCCGGGAAGATAAGTCCATTTGAGTGTTATCTGCAATTAAAGACTCCAATCTAGAAGTAGAACTGTGGTCAAGTGGTAGAGGTGTTAGCTTTGAGCAAAAAAAACCCAAAAATGCTTAAAGACAGTGCCCAGACCCTGGGACTGGTACAAAACAAAACACACATGTTTGTGTTGAGTAAAGAAAACTATAAAATCAAGCAGGCCTGGTCTCTTGCCTTAAAATAATCTACGGATGCAAAACAGATTTGGAGAAGAGCCTTGATTTCGTCGTCTCCTTGCTCTGTGACCTTGAAGAAGGACGTCCAGACACACACACACACACACACACACACACACACACACACACACCTTTTTTTTTTTTTTAAAGTGAATTGTTGCTGTTACGAGGGGAAAGACAGGAAGGGTGGGAAGTAAGCATTGCTTTGGTGGCTGAGCTGCTCTAAATCTCTGTACACATTAAGTCTTCCTGGAGCTTACCCATGCCCGACATGCTTCAAAGAAGGTTGACATGAAACATCTTTCCGGGGACTTCTCAGCTCCCTGTGGCCTCTCCGTTCCGCATCCGGTCCTGTTAGTCACTTCAGGACGATCAATTCCTCCTCTCTCTTCCAGCCTCAGCAGCGAGGTCCCCCCAAGCTCCTTCTCCTAACGGGGTTGGAGGGAGGAAGCTTTCTCACCTCAGGCTGAACCCGAAGGAGAAGACACAGTTTAGGTGGTGGTGAGATCACAGTGGTACCGCATGCTCTTTTTTTCTTTCTTTTTTTGTTACTCCAATTACCACATTTCTTGACAGCTAGTTTGTAAGTTGTTACCTTTTTTTCTTTTCTTTTCTTTTTTTTACCCCCAGCCAGAGAGCTTTCTGTCACAGATCCAAGTGATCTGAGTGAAACTTTACAGAGCACATCCAAAGGGAGCTTCAGTGGAAAAGGGTGAACTCATACAGCAGCGATGATACTCACTCGACACTGTTGCAAATGAACTAGACAACACAGGCAATGAATAAGCAGAACTTCAGGTGAGAATACAGAGCTATGCAGTCTCCTTCCT
The DNA here is from genome assembly GCF_023159225.1 of Perognathus longimembris pacificus. NCBI lineage: Eukaryota > Metazoa > Chordata > Mammalia > Rodentia > Heteromyidae > Perognathus > Perognathus longimembris. The sequence continues at coordinate 69,052,373 of NC_063170.1, forward strand.
CCCCCACGGAGGGCAGAGACAGGCAAGCAGTGGTTCCCCTTCTGGGAAAGCTAGGAAGAGATGGGAATATTTGGGGATTTCTCTAGGGAAGCTCCTGTACTTAGCATGTCTTAGAGCAGCTCACTTTAGACTGTGGCTGGGTTTGGTGAAGATCTGTGCGCAGCAACAGGTCTGTCAGCCCCTTCCACCCAGTGCCGTTACACCACGCGCCAATGCTCAACTCACGTCTGAGACGATTCTAGAGAGGGGGAGGAAGAGGGCATAGATGCACTGGCCCTTGACGGTGTCGCACAGGCCTTGAACAGATCTGACCACTCCCCTTGCCTTAAGCTCTCCTTCCCCTTAGCAAAGGACTTGGAATGAGTGGGACCTGGATTTGAACCCCGGCTCTGTCACATCCTTCTGGTTTGACCTTGTTGAGGCACCCCACTTCTATCAGTAGTCTTCAACTATTAAAAAAAAAAAAAAAAGATCATAATGGTGCTTGTTCCATGACCTTGTGCAGAGGATTCAGTAACAGCATGCGTTGGTGGTCTGCGCTGGCGCCAGGCATGCATTGGGCCTCTGAGTTAATGTCTGTGGATGTGACTGAGTATTATTCATACTATTTGTTTTATTCTTTTTTACGTTTGGGTAATCTTATTATTATTTATCACCATCTGGCCCCAACTTGGCAAGAGCCTCATCTCTTCTGTTATTTTTAAACACACCACCGTACCATAGCTACTTTGCAATCCTGACCCCTAAGAGCTTAGCACACACTTACTGGTGTTCCAAGGGCTTTGCTGATTTGGGATATCCACTACAGATGAAGACTCAGTTTACAAGACAATGATCAAGCTAAATCCTGTCTGCTTTCTCCAAAATATTTTATCCGACTGCTTAACAAGGTGTTCTCTTTCCCCTCTGCCCTCAAGGTAGAATTGAACATTCCTCTTTTGGATTCCAGAACATGGTTTACATAATTCTAGTATGATGTTTATTGGATTGTTACGCCACTTACTCTAGTGGGGTTTCTAGGTTTGTGTTTGCTATTGGATGAGGAGCTCATTGAGGGCTGGAGCTCAATGACCAGTTACTGAGCCTATGTGCTAGAAACCTCTACGTGTGTGAGAGATAGGGGCGATACAATGTGTGGGTTTGACTCTTCAGGGATTTGTAATTATTAGAGCAGCAGCTGTTTATCCACAAATGCAAATCGTCAGTTGCTGTAAGGCACACACGCACACATCATTTCTCATTTGTCGGTCTGTTGCTATTTCCTAAGGCCCTGTTATTTGACTTGATTTGAATTCCTTGGCAAAAATATTTTCCCCAAGCTCATCACCATGCTGAAATCTCACCATTCAAGTTGCTTTCCTCTGGGTCTGTATTCATCAAGATTCTTTTGCTTGAAACTCAGACCAGTGTAAGCAAAAAACATAAAAAAAGAAGAATTTCTTGGCTCAGCCAGGTTATTTGAATAGCCATAGCATGTGGAAGACGGGAGATCTTGGTGTCAGGAACGCAGGAAAGCAAGAGCGTGGCGTCAGAACTTTTTCCCATCCTGCTTTTCCGTATGCTGTTGTGTGGACACCCAGCCGGTTCTCTCTGTGTGGTGGGGATGCGTCACTCACAGAACCACAGGTGCAGACACCCCACCCCGCACCCCAACCTCTTCGGCTGCCAAATGCCATCGCCTGTTCATGCTGAGACATTGCATTGCAGCGCTGCTGCAAGCCAGTGGTGAGCGGCTCAGTGATACGAAGGCAGGTCCGTTCCTGGAGGTCCCAGCACCTTCTGATGACTAATTTCGGCTGGAGGACTCCCAAACAGCCTCACTGGACACACACCTCCCTTGCATGCTGGGGAATTCAGGATGCTACCTTCTCTTACCTGCATCCAGCATTGTACTGCTCTGGTGCTTCTCTCCTGTCTCCCTTCCCTATTTTGTGTCACTGGTGAATCAACTAATAAATATTTGCTCATTTAGTTTTTGTCTTGGTGTCTGGTTCTTAGAAGACCAGATGCCTTTAGGAAAGCTTACTGCAGGGAGCTAGATCGAAAGACTATGTTTTCCCCAGGATGTTTGTAGCCAATGCATGAATATGAACATACAGATATGGTGGAGGTCGATTGCCGGCCCTGTTCTCCAGTGGGTAACGCTGGCTTAGGACCTCCTCACAGACCTAGCCAACACTTCTTAGAATTGTGCTGTGGTCTGAGATGCTTCTTAGCCAACCTTGCTCCCTCCCTCTTCTCCTTGCAGAAGTATTAGTCTCTCTCTTGTAACTCCACCCTGGTACCTGCTCTTCGAAAGACCTAACCTGACCCTGGTGATAAAAAGAGCTGTAAGTGAGTCTTGGACTTCTGTCTTAGCTCCTACTGCCATAAAAACTAGCTAATTATTATTATTTCTAGTTAAACAAAACCAACATCCCAAGAGAAGACTGATTTGGCCCGGGTTGGGTGAAGTAACTAAATATAATCAAGGGAATGAGTCATGTTGAACATGGCAGCCCATAGTTGACAATAAAGTATTAAATATTTCCAAATAGCTAAAAGAGAAGGTCTTTTGGGACAGAGTCACTGCTGAATTTTATCAGACCTTTAAAGAACTAAGGCCAATTCTTCTCAAACTCTTCCAAACTCTCTCCATAGAGTTAGCAGTACACAAAACCAGATAAGGACACAAAAAGAAAAGAGAATTACAGACCAATCTCTTTAATTAACATTCTCAATAAAATACTTGCAAATAGAATTCAACACACTTAAAGAAGATCGTATGCCATGATCAAGTTGGCTCCATTCTAGGGATGCAAGGCCAGTTCATTGTTTATAAATCAGTAAGTATAATACAGCGCATAAACCGAGTCAAGGAAAAAAACTCATGTGGTCATCTCAATGATGTAGAAAAATCTTCTGATCAAATTCAATGTCATGTAGCAATCAAGAACTCTGAAGAAACTAGGAGTAGGAGGAACACACCTCAAACATAATAAAGGCGGTATATGACAAATCTATAGCCAACCTTTTATGAAAAGAAAATCTGATATCACATCCTTTGAAGTCAGAAATGAGACAAGAAGTGTCCATTCTCCCCACACTTACTCAATATAGTTCTAAAATTCTTAGCTAAATCAATAAGGCAAGAAAAAGAAATAAAAGGGATCAAATTAGGGAAGAGAGAAATCCCTATTTATAGATGATATGGTTCTGTACCTAAAAGTCCCCAAAGGCTCAACCAAAAATCTGTATCTGACAAACACTTCTGGCCATGTAACAGGATGTAAGATCAACATGCAGAAATCAGTAGCTTTTTTACATACGAATAATGAGCAGGCTAAGAAAGAAATCAGAAAAACCCATTCATAATAGCCTAAAAAAAATTGAAGTATAAATATAACCAAGGAGGTAAAAGACGTCTATAATGAAAACTATAAATCCTTGAAGAAGGCATTTGAAAAAGACATCCGAAGATGGAAAGAACTTCCACAATCATGAAATGGCAAAATTAATATTGTGAAAATGATCATACTAATGACAGCCTACTACAGATTCAGTGTAATTCTTTTCAAGATGCCAATGTCACAGAAACAGAAAGATCAGTTCTAAAATTCATAGGGAAGTATAAAACACCCTGAATAGCAAACATAATCTTGAACAAAAAAGAGCAACACTGGACAAGACTGGACCTCAAATTAAGAAAAACTGCATAGTGCACTAGCACAAAAACAGACACAAAGACAAACAGGCCAGAAAAGAAGGCCTGCAAATAAAACTAGGCAGCCACAGTCATCTAATTTTTGACAAAGAAGCCAAAAGTATACAGTAGAGAAAAGCCAGTCTCTTCAATAAATAATGTCGGAAAAACTATCTACATGCAAGGGTTTGAAACTAGACACCTATCTCTGGTTATATGCAAAAATGGATCAAAAAATGGATTAGTGCAAGACCTGACACTTTGAAACTACTACAGATAAACATAGAGAAAGCTAGGGAAAATACAAGTATAGATATTTTTTTCTAAATAAGTCTGTAATTGCCCCACAAATGAAATAAATAAAAGGACAGATGGAATTATATCAAATTTAAAATATTTCTACACACTCAGTGAACAATTACTAGAATCAAGAGGTAACCCACAGAATGGGAGAACATCTTTGTCGGCCGTTCAAAGGATAAAAATTAATATCCAGAATCTACAAAAAGCTAAAAAATATTAAACAGCAAAAGAGCAAATAGTACAAATCATCACGTAGCCAAACAGACAATTCGCAGAAGAGGAAATACAAATGGGTAATAAGTACATGAAGAAAAGTTCCGTGTTAGCCACAAAGGAAAAGCAAATTTAAACTACAGTAGGATTCCATTTCAGTGCAGAATGCCTATCATCAAGAAAGCCAATAACAAATGCTAGCAAGAATGTAGGGGTGGGGCGGACAAGGAGTCTTTATAAGGTAGGGCACTACTGAAAACACAGGGGAGTCAGGATGGAGGTTCCTCAAAAAGTTAAACATAGACTTAACTTGTACTCCATATGGAATGTATGAAAATGCTCACAGAGTGTCAAAAAGAAAGAAAGAAAGGAGGAGGAGGAGGAGGAGGAGGAGGAGGAGGAGGAGGAGGAGGAGGAGGAGGAGGAGGAGGAGGAGAAGACCAGTGTAGTAGCTTCAGCTGACAATCCTAGCTACTGGAAGGCAGAGATGGAAGACGGCTGCTCCAGGCCAGTCCAGGCAAAATGTTTGAGAGACTTCATCTCAACCAACGACTGGGCCCGGGGTGTGTGCCTGTCATCCTAGCTAGGTGGGGAAGGACTGAAGCCCACGCGAGCCTGCACACAGAGACCCTATCTCAAAAAAGAACCAATGCAAAAAGTGATGGCAGAGCGGCTCACGTGGAAGAGCACTCTGCTGCTAAGTGCAAGGCCTTGAGTTCAAGTCCCGCCACTGCCAACGGGAAGGGAAACGTGGACAAGCGAAGTGAGGGCACAGTCATATGCCCACAGCGTGAGAAGAACACTATGATGGACATCTATAAGCCAAGGACACAGGCCAGCAAAGGAGCCTGCCTCGACGATGCTTTGCTCTCAGACTTGGGGCTTCCAGGACTGTGAGAAAACAAATTCCCGTTGTTTAAGACAAAACCCACAAAACATGGCAGCCACATGGCTGTCGTAGGAGGGAAGGGAGGGGGCAAAGGCTTCTTGACAGATCGGAAGGTTCAACGAGGTCTTGGAGGGATGGAAGGCTCCAGGATGCCCTCGGCAGCTCTGTAGCCTGAAGGAATTATTCATAAACGTGATCAGCTGGTGTCAGGCGTGTAATGAGGACTGCCAAGTTGGAGTAGCCTTGTGGATACCCCTGGCGGAGCATCCGTGAGGAAAACTGACCGATACAGAGACGTCTTCAGACAGCCGGCCGACTCCCTCTGAGCTCAATAGAGGAAAAACAAGAAAATGGTAAGAAGAATGACAACACCCTCATCATGGAGAAAGAGTCAGAGGAAAGGACCCAGCCCTGAGGGATGTCCGGGTATAAATACACGCTTATTTATAGCTTGCTTTCAAGGTCTGGCAGAAATGTGATGTGTGGGTGGGCAGGTTCGGGGTGGATCAGCCATGGCCAGGTGCAAAATGTACACACTGAGTTCTAAATGCAAACCAAACAAAGCCACGAGTATAGATTAGTGTATTTAGAACCTTAATGGAATTTTCCAAGGAGAAGTGAGGTCAGCGTGTGCAACACAACAAAAATCTATCGATTTGGGGGGATCGGAGGCATTGGGATATAGAGAGAATAATGGCAAGAGGAGATTTGAGGCATTCCCCACCCCCACCCCCGCTTATTCTCAGACGAAGGGGGGTGGTTTTGTGACCGATAGTGTGGACGTGCAGATGCAGCTTACAGTTGCGATGGGGAGGTCAGATGTCTAGAACGCTGAACGAGGAAGTCAGAGGTCTAGAGCCCCAGCCCGTCCTGCACCCCTGGTAAAGTGCCCTGCAGAGTATATGTGAGCAAGTGCCCTTCAGATACCGTGCTAAATCCCCTTTCCCTATTTCTTTAATAGTGCATATTAGTTGTATAAAGGTGTTCCAATGTAATGTTTTTATACATGCAAACAATGTATGCCATCATATCTATCTGTTGGGGTCCATCTTCCCCCCTAGATGGAAGGGGCCTGAGGCACCTCCCCCAGCTGGGGAATGCAGCCCTTCCATCCTCTCTACATTGGAATCTGGAGAAACCGGTCCGATAAGAGACCCCCGACTTAGCTGGCAGCCAGCCTGGCGCCTACCAGCCCCGCCCTGGTTTGGCGCGCTCAGAGTGACGTAGCCCCTTGGAGGTCAAGTGACCAGCCCCTTGGAGGTCACCTGACAGCTCGTGGCCTATGGGAATCCTGGCCAACCCCCTTTCCCCTGATCATCTACCCTCGCCCCTCTCTCAATAAAGTTAGTTCGCTCTCAGAAGCTGACCCGTGGTCTATATCCGTGGCTCCCAGAGTAGGATAGCGGTCACATTGCCACGCGGGTCGCGCGCCCGCCAGGACGGAGACACCCCCACGTCTCACCCCGACAAACCTGCAGGCCGAGGGTTGGGGGAGAAGGCGATGCGAGGGTAATAAGAGAGAAAATAAGAATTTGAGCCGGAGCAGAGAAAGCAGTCCCCACATCTATCCTCTCCACGTCTTCCTGCTTATAAAGCTTCTCCTTATTGGAAGAATTTCAATAGGTTCCATTGTTCTATTTCCATACATGTGTATAGAATACTTTGTATTTCTTCTCCTCTCACCCTTCCCCCTACCAAAACACAATCTGTTTTGCTTTTCTCTCATTCTGTATTTTTTTGTGAGTGTGTGCCAGTACCGGGGCTTGAACTCAGGGCTTTGCACTCTTGTTTGGCTTTTTCACGCAAGGCTGGCACTCTTCCACTTGAGTCACACCTCCACTTCTGGCTTTTTGGTGGTTAATTGGAGAAAAGAATCTCTCAGAGCCAGCTCACGCCTGTAATCCTAGCTACGCAGGAGGCTGAGATCTGAGGATCACAGTTCAAAGCCAGCCTGGTCAGGAAAGTTTGTGAGATTCTTATTTCCAATTAACTACCAGAAAATGGAAAGTCGTGCTCTGGCTCAAAGTGGTAGAACTAGCCTTGAGCAAAAAGAGCTCAGGGATAGCACCCCGGCCTAGAGTTCAAGTCCTAAACAACAAAAACTCTCTTACATTTGTCTGCCTGGGCTGGATTCAGATCTCAAGCCCCTGAGGAACTAGGATTGTGGGTGTGAACCACTGGTGCCTGGCCTGTTATTCATTTTTAAAAACTAGGATTGCACATATTGGGGAGAACATGAGATTTGGCTCTCAGTGTGGCTTGTTTTGCTTAACACGATGCGTTGTAGCTCCATCCATTTGATAACAGGTGGCATCATTGTATTGTGAACTCCCTCTCTTTGATCACCTCGTTTAATCTCGGGGTAGGGAGATCTCTCTGTGGTCATGGCTGGTCAGCAAAGGCCACAGAAGTGAAACCAAGTGCAAACTCACACAGCTGGCACACTGGAATGCGGGCGCCGTACAGTGTGATGATCCACCCATCTCCTGTTCCTATTCTGGAAGCTTCTCGACTGCCAGCCTTTCCTACTTCTTTCCCCACACATGCCTTCGAGGGCTGCTGTTGTTTGTTCTACCGTTACTTAAAGTCATCTTTTGTTTGTTCTTCCCATTAGTCGGTTGGGTTTGAACTAGGCAGGATAAGCAAATATACTAAGGCAGATTATCCTGCGCTTGTGCTATGTGTAATACACTTGTCCGTGACATTTTTATGAAGTTTTTTTTTTTTCTAGGAAGGGAAGATGTCAAATGTATCAACTTTTAAATTTATGACTTCTTTAACTGATCATTCTTCTTAGACAGCTTTTTCCTTAATCTGAGATGATAAACTTTCTGATATTTTCTTCTACTACCATTTTGCTTTTAATCCATCTGGAAATGTTTGACGTTCATGTGTGAGATATGAACCTAACTTAAGTTCCCCCCCCCACTTCCCTTAGGATGACAACCGAGTTCTCCCAACAATGTTTATGGAAGACTCTTGTTCTCCATTGGTTTGAAGTGTCCATCGATTCTGTACTAGAGTTATGGGTACATTAGGGCTTAGTTCTGGGTTTTCTGTTAATTACCTTGTGCTTTCGTGTACAAGTACCAGAGTGCTTCTATTACTGTAGAGTAATAGCAATTTTGCTAGTGGCAGAGCCACAGGCCTTGTCATCTTAACATCATCCCTTTTCAGAATCTGTGTGGCAATTCCAGTTTATTTGTTTTTCCCATCTGGATTTCAAAGTCTGTTTAGCTATTGACTCCTCTCCTCTAAAAATCTTTTTCTTTAAAAAAATTTCTTTTTGATTTGAGCTGCATTAAATTTCCAGTTAAATCTATGGAGAAATGACATCATTAGAGCTTGCATCTTCCTATCCAAGAACATGATATAGTTTTTAGAAATTACTGCTCAAGCGTTCTTTGCTGCCTCATAGTGCTGTTAATTGTTTTCAGAACGAATCTGCACATGTCTTTTCAGGCTTACTGATGGGTAGCCCATCTATATATTGCTGTTGTCAATAGTTTGTTCTTTCCCTTGGGTTACCTAACTGGAGGCTGTCTCGACAACAGTTTAAAACTCTGCATTCTGGCTGTGATGCTGTAGGCCATCTTGGAAGGCATCTTAGCTGGACTCCTGTGGATTCTGATGTCTACCGCCAGCTGTAGGCAAAGCCCACATCTCTTAAGACAGACATCCACGGGGGCTCTGGCTGGAGGAACGCCCTGTCCATCTACTGGAGCGCCTCTAAGATGGTACCATGGGCATAACGTGACACGTGTTAGAAACCACCGTAGGGGAGTGGGAATCGGAAGTCTATTAACCCACTGTGAGGTGACCACAGCAGGGCGGGCAGCAGATGGCAAATCCAAGCTTACGCTGTTTCAGCCTGTGACTCTTTGAGTGTACTTATTTATCTTTGGTATCCTGAGACAATCTGATATTACACTTTCTAAAGACGCGGCTTTATTTTCTCCTAAACTCATGAGAAGTAACAACACAGTGTCTAGCGTCCAATATCTCTTGGGCCCCCAAGAAATTCCCTCTAACTACTGTGTAGGCAGCGCTGGACGAATCAACATTGCTTAGCATTGTAATGCATGCTTGGTATTTCACAAGCACCAGTCATGTGGTGCTGGGAGCCCGGACACAGAAATGAATGGAGTCACACTTGCTGCCTGCCGGTGCTTACGGTTCCCCAGGGAAGAATTGCAGAAAGGCACTCCAGCACTGTGAGATCCATACTCGGCGGAGACGTGGTCGGTATGCCGTGGCAAGGTGGAGCGGAGGGCTGTGGGCTTCATTGAGCATTAGAGTTATTAGTAGAGGCTCTCGAGCTGGGCCTTGCAAGTGCAGAGCGGTTCGCTGCCTTGGTCAGGGTAGCTGGCGGTACCCGCGTCCTCTACCACTCCGGTCTGTACTGGCTGTGATGTAAGGGTATGCCTGGCTCTGGGACAGGGCAGCTGCTGAGAAGTGACCGCTGCCAGGAGCAGTTCTTACGCAGCTCAAATAGGATTTGGTGAACAAATAGCTAGAATTCTCATCCCAATCGCCAGTCATCTCCGAAATGTGTTGTGCAGCATCTGCCAGGCTTCCTGAGGAGGGCATGGAAGCCCGGATGCCCAAAGTGGACACCTGATGACTAACACACCTGTTCCCAGCTCCCTCCCCTCCCCTGTCTCACTTGTCCGGGTTCCCGGGGGCGCCTCTGGGCTGGCAGTTTAAGCACACTATCTGCCTGTCAACCCTAGACTTGGAGGACTCCATCCACTCCAGGAAGATGAGCAGTGTCACGAACGGCAGAGCACGCGTTGCTTAGGGAACAGGAGGAAGAATATGGTTGGAGAGAGGTGCAGTGGGGGCAGACAGATCTGTGAGACTCTTATCTCCAATTAGCCAGCCAAAGAAGCCAGAACTAGAGGAGTGCTTCAAGGGGTAGAGCACCAGCTGTGGGCACAACTGCCGAGGGAGAGCACAAGGCCCTGAGTTCAAGCCCCAGCACCAAGTGACCTCCCTCCCCCTGCAGGAGCAACTCAAGGAAGGCCAGAAGACCATGAGTTACAAAGGTAGTATGGAGAGTCATGGATGCTCTGCTGACAAAACGAACTTGATGTTAGACAGAGGAAGGATGGTGAAACCAGCCTGAATTAGTTTCAGATCCCTCAGGGGGCTTGATGGTGAGTTGGAGCACTGTCTGAGGAGTCAAGATCTCTTCCTCAGCCCTGGCACGTCTGCTCAAGGCTGGGGGCTCCAAGCTCTTGTTCTGTAGAGCTCTGAGGCTCAGGCTCCCACCTCCGCCGGTCAGCCACCTTCCTCCCCGGGAGGCTGCCGCTTTGCTTCTATCACCTGCCAGGCTGGGCCTTGCTGGGGCTGCGGCGGCAGCTGCTGGAGGCGGGGGTGGGCGGAGCTTGGTCCCTGCGCACACATGCTGTTGCCAGGCCTGGGGCTGCTGGTCTGTCCCCACTGGCTGCACAGACGGAATTTTCCTTCCTGCAGCTGTGCCTGGCCTGTCTGCACTCTGCACGCCGGTTCATCGGGGACTTCCAACCGGAGGGAGCTGTCCCTGACCTTCCCATCCTCGGGGCATCTCTGAAGGGGGAGGGGTAGCCAGGGGTTGGGAGGTCTTTGTAGAGGAGAAGGACTAGGTATTTCTTTTTTTGAAGCGGGATTTTCTAAGATGTCCTGCATTGTGTTTTCTTTCCCTCCTGTCCCTGCTCTTCACTCTTTCCTCTTGGCATACCCAGCAGGATTTTGAGATGACTCAGATGAAATCTGCCCTCATGAGCCCTTGATCAAATGAGGGAACTAGAACATGACACAACAATCATAGCATCACGTGCTGAGTTCTAGGACTGAGGTCTTTATGTGTTATGAGTATTGGTTGAGTGAAGACAGAAAATAACAGGTGAATGAGAGTATGGATGAATAAATGTCAGGGCTCATGGGGGGAGTCCTGTGCAATCTGGGCCCCGCGGGGGGGGTGTTCCCCGAGGCACCAGTGTCTGAGCAGTAGTTGGAAGCACCTGCTATTGGGCACCACACTTGGCCCTCTGAGAGTGAACCTTCATGTCAACATGGAGAGGAAGGCAGTCCTGCTTCACAGAGGGGGGAAATGCTGCGATCACCGACGTTCAGATGATGAAGCCAAGACTCCAGAAATACTGCCTGCCACAAAGCCTGGGGGAGTCCTGCTGTCCCATGACACGGCGGGGGGGGGGGGGAGAGCACGGGGGTGGGAACGGGGAGCAGAACAGCTCGGGCAAAGGCTTGGAGGCACACACGGGGACTGTACTTCCTCCTCAAGTGAGGATCTGTGTCTCAGCTTTGCTGCCACAGGCTGTGTGGCCTTGGGAAAAAGCTCTTTCCTTTTCTGAGCTTCTGTTTTGGCATGTATTCCATGAGAATGAGATTCCTACCTAGAGGCAAGAACCGAGGCAAGAATTCATGAGATGTACATAGCTGTCACGACTACAGAGCTGTTCAAGGTGACCTTAGGTTGCTCAGGTCTAGCTGCAGACAGAGGGGTTGGCTGAATCATCAGCAAGGAGACTTTTAAATAATTGGATGGGGAATGCCTTCTATCCGCCAAGAAACGAGGGTGCTGGCAGGCAGCCTGCTACAGCCCGCTTCGAATGGACCAGATGCTATTCTGGAGAGGAGGAAAGACATTTTCTTGACACTGGCAGTGTTGGGAGAGGAGAAAAGCAGGGTATAGGGAAAGTGACTCAGTTTTGATCAGGAATGGAGGGGGCAGGTGAGCCGGTGAGGAAGGAATCGTTCACTCTCCCTCTTGCTGATGCACAGGTCGAAGGGAAGGATGGAAAGGAAGTGCAGACGGGCTTTCAGGCAGAATCTCGCTCATGAAGACCACAGCCAAGTGTGGATGGAACCTTGGATGCAAACTCTGTTTTCTCGGATCCCTGGAGCTGGCTGTAGTCGAGGGAAGAAATGAGGCCAACTGCTTTCTTTCATTTCTGCTTCCTGGCTGTGCAGGAACGCACACAATGTGGCTTCATGGGTTGACAGTAAAGGAACATTGCTTCTCAGGTACAGATGACAGGAAGGGCACAGCTAGGGTTGGTTCATTTTTATTTTACAACTCACTAATAGGTTGCCCATATTCTTTTTCAGCTTTTTTTTTTTTTTTTTTGCAGAAATGAGCCCTACCGCATAAAGATGGTTGCTGGGATTAAATGAGAAAGGAATGAACATATAGCGTCTGTCGCGTCCCTTCGCACACAGATGATGCACAGTAAAGGTGGCAATTAGGACGGCCTGCCATTTCACCGATGAGACGAGGATGCTGTCTTTCCTCAGTCCTTCGTAGTCTTCAGACTCCTTTTAGACTCATTACAACCATACCTCCAAAATAGAATGTCCATATAGCATCTCAGGGCTCGCAATTGCATCCTCTTCTCTTACAAAGACTCAAAAGAAAATCGATTCTAGAGTTTTACACAGCTCTCAGGCTATTAAGTGACGAACCAGGAACTCAAACACGGTCTATCTCCAGGTCAGAACATATGGTTTCATTAAGTTACTTTCTTCAAAATAACTGCTATTAGGGATATGTTTCTGCCTTATGCTAGATTTGTGATTAGAAACTATTTATATATAATCTCATTTAATTTTCTCCAGCAACTCTGCCAAGTACAACGAATTCCACTTTAAGATAAACAAATAGAATTGCATTAAAAAATAGAATGAGGTTGCTTTGCTAATAAGAGGGGATAAACCCACATGGGTCCGGCTCTGAAGATCTAATTGGTCCACAATCTGGTCATAGCTAAGAGGAACTGGGGAGCAGGGGGTAGGGGGTGGGGGTGGAGGGCTACCCATTGACTCTGTAGACACAACAGCTCATTCACCGGCCCCTTGTAAGCACCTTTCCTAATCATGTCAAAGGCATCTCCATTGACCAGAAACCATGCTAACAGTAGAGGTGGAGGTTACTTCTGCGCAGCCTCGGTGTAGAAACATCAGTCCTGTCTCTGGTGTCGCCTGAATACTAAGCAGAAGGGGTGCCTTATCACTCATCCTCAAAGCAGTGTAAGGATGCTGCGGGAAAACAACTGCAGTTAAATCCTCCGAGTTTCTCGGGCAGGGGAAACCCACTCTGCACTGCTCATGTGTGCGTGACAGAGATGTTCCTCCATCGCCATGGCAACAGCCAACACACCAGCATGCTGCAAGAGGCTGGAGCTGCTCTGCGGGGAGTCGTGGTCCTAGCTGGGTGAAAATAGGAGTATGGTATTCTGGAGTTGGGGGTGGGGTGTCTCATCAGCTAGAGGTCTTCTTGCTTGAAGCTCTGTGGGTACGGGCGTTTCTATAGAATCCTTGTTTTCTTATGCCCGTATGTTACAGAGAATCCAAGTCTCCTGGGTCTACAAGACTCGGGGGGATAGGGAGACGACACAGGAATGCTTACAAGGAGACTTCAAGGGGACATGTGATCCTTCTACATCTTCAAATAAGTGTTTATTAAGCAAGCTGCTGATGGATGGGGCCCGTCCTTGGGGCCTGTCAGTATATCCTAATAGAGAATCTCCTGGGCTTTGCTGCCAGCCAAGCCTGCCTCCAGCTTGGCCACATTTTAGTTATAACATCTAATGTTGGTGTAACCTCTTAGAGTCTAAATTGCTTCATCGGTTAAAAAAGGTGGGGGGGGGAAGGATTAAAAAAAACCCACTTCCCTTGTTGGGGATTAAATGAAGTTCCACATGGGCAGCCTCTGGTAGAAGGTCAGCATCAGATTCGTGTTTCATTTCTCTGTCTTGGAGGCTTGACAAGAGCATTTCTGACTCCCTTCAAGTCAGAGCACACTGTGAGTTGGTGTCTCCTGTGCTTCTCTTGCTCTCTGAAACCATCCACCAGTGTTCAGTGTTTTGTTCACAGGCCTCGCCCCTGCCTGTGTCCCTGGCTCAGCCTGGTGGCATCAGGTGCTTGTTTTTCCCCTGTGAGACTCCGCCCAGAGAACATCACCACAGCAGACCCAAGAGAACCTCAGCCTCCGCTCCGGGCTAGGAAATGGAAGTCTCTGGAGAGGAGTGAAGTGGCTTGTTCAAGGTCACTCAGGAAGGTGGAAGCCGGGAGCTGAAGTGGCTGTTGTATTTATCTTAGCAGGTATGACTAAGCCTGACAGTCGCTTCAGGAGGGGCATCTCACTCAGGCCTGAAGTCGCTTAGATGTTTCACAATGGGAGGAGCTTGTCTGGGGAATTTTGTTTTGTTTTATGGTATTTCAGTTGTAGGATTGGTGTGCTCTGTGGATCTATGGGAGTCAGAAATATCAGTAGCTAACATTTGCACAGTGCTTTACAACTCACAAAACACAATCACGCTCATTGCTCTTTAGTCCTCCCAGCAGTCCTTCCAAGTAGTTATAATAATGATCACCATTCTTTTTGTTTGTTTGTTTGTTTGTTTGCCAGTCCTGGGGCTTGGAACTCAGGGCCTGAGCACGATCACCATTCTTTTAGAGGAGAGGAAAGGGAGGCTGAAAGTGGTGTGCTCGGAGATACACAGCTAACGCGAGGCAGACCTGGAGGAACCAACTTATAGCTAACTGTTCAGGCTGATGTGGCTCTCTTTGTTGAACTGAAAGCCCGGGACATGGCTGTCTTCTGACCGCATAAGGAGGTACCTGGGTCTGCCTCAATAGAGACGGCCAATTGATATCAGTGGAGTCTCCAAAATGACAGGTGACGCGATGTCGTGTAAGGGCAATCACAGTGGCTCTCCTGGCAGGGCTCTGCCACTTCCAAAAATGCCTCTCCCGTCATCTCACGAGAGCCCCAAGGCCGGCAGACACCACCACTCCCTGTGGCCAGATGAGGCACAGAGACCTCAACAACCAACCTGTCAAATATTGCAAATAAACCAACCAGTGACCAGGACACAGGATTTCTGAATCCCAAACTCCTTCTCCTCCTCTTTACAGAAGGTGAGTCTGAACGGAATCCCCGATCCCGGGAAGTGAGGAAGAGCCAATTAGGCACGGTTCCAGCCAACTTCCACAGATAAGGAGCATTTTGCCAAGCAGCTCCTCCAGCCCAGAGTTTTATTTTGAGTTGGCCTGCTCAAGGCATTCCAAGATGCTCAGAGGAAGAGAAATCAGAGAGGTGATAAAGCATTTTAATTGGTTCTTGATGTTGAGGCGGACTCTTTCATCTGCAGCTGCCAGATGTTTACCTGTGTTTACAGTTCCGTGGGAACAGAAAGATGGCACAGGGAAGGCCCCGCAAAGACTCCCAAGCTTCCAGAAGACACCTCTCTGCCGGTTGCTCTGGGGGAGTGAGTGGCCCCTGAGATGGGGAAAGGCGCCCTGTAGTCTCCAGCATAATGCTTGTATTAGGCACTCAAAACATGGTTGTGATTGATTTTCAAAATACCATGCATTATACTATAAGCTAATGGTTAAGGGGAATTACTTCCTGAGGTCTATATTATAAAAAGGGATATCAAACTTCAAGAAATGAAAACAAGAGTTTTTTCCCCCCTTCTTTTGCTGTTTTTTTGTTTTCTTTCCTTTTTGTTCCATTGGTTTGTTTTTACATGTCTTTGGGAGTGTCAGGGGAGGCACAAAAATGGAGGGACAAAGGGTGAACAAATAGAGCACTGTGTTCAATGCACTGGACTCTTATGTTGAAAATGAACCATATAACGGGCACAATTGTATATGCATAACACCCTCAGCTCCGGTATCAGCTGTTTCCATATTTCTGCAGTACGCGATGCAGGCATGTCTGTGCTAGGTGAAGATCAATCCTTTCAAATCAGGATTTGCTGTCCAGAGAGTTATAAAGACCAGGAAGTCCTTCCTTCACACCTTCTCTACCTGAGCCTTTCTTTTTTTTTTTGGCCAGTCCTGGGGCTTGGACTCAGGGCCTGAGCACTGTCCCTGGCTTCTTTTTGCTCAAGGCTAGCACTCTGCCACTTGAGCCA
Source organism: Perognathus longimembris pacificus (assembly GCF_023159225.1). NCBI lineage: Eukaryota > Metazoa > Chordata > Mammalia > Rodentia > Heteromyidae > Perognathus > Perognathus longimembris. The sequence continues at coordinate 69,068,385 of NC_063170.1, forward strand.
CAGCGCCACTTCTGGCCATTTTCTGTATATGTGGTGCTGGGGAATTGAACCCAGGGCCTCTTGTATATGAGGCAAGCACTCTTGCCACTAGGCCATATCCCCAGCCCTACCTGAGCCTTTCTTCAGGCCAACTCTTAGAGATGCTTCAAGACCCAGCTCAGCGGTTACCTCCTCTGAGACAGAGGCCTCTCCTAATAAACCTCTCAGGTGGGAGGATTGCTCTCCTTGGCCTTCTTTGCTCAACTATATCACGCCATGTCTCCCATCGTATCGTGATTGTTCTTGTGTCTATACTGTCCCCTGATCCTCAGCTTATGTGTACTGGGAGCTTAGCACCGACAAGAGCGCTTTGATTAGGGTTGGTTCAGAGCCACAATGTGCACCTCCAAGCCTGAGCTGAGGGCCAGCGGGGAGACCGGGAAGCAGCCTCAGCGACAGGCCCACCCTCCCCGATTCCATTCAGGCCAGATAATGACTTACTGAGAAGCAACTCAAATAACGGTAGAATAGGATGTAGGTGTGCGGCTGGAATAGCTCAGGTGCACCCGATGCTGTCCCCTACATGATCTCATTTCCGCCAGCAACTTTGAAAAGGGTTATCCCTCCCCACCCCCAACCCCCCTCTTTTATTAGCTGTGGGAAAAAGGCTCCGAGGGATAACTCGTCTGCGGTCATGCCTCACCCCCCGGTAGTCTGCCTGCCAAGTGCATCTGCTGGGTTTGTGGCGCACAACCCGGGAAACAAGAACATCAGACACCGGGCCGTGGCGGTCACGGGAGATGGAGAGATCGCGGGTGGAAATCCTAAAAGTCCTCCTGGAGACCAAGGCTGGTCGGACCCACGAGGGGACTGGAAAGAGCAAGACAGGCAGGCAGGTCTTCGCACAGCAATGGACGCACCAATGCACATCGTCGGGGAACACACTGAGGAGGGTGGGGGGAGCCTTAGGAACCCCTCCGAGGGTCCCAGCCCCACTAGGCCTCCCGTCTCTGGTGGTTGGGGAGGGGGGGGAATGGAGGCTGTTGGGGGCTGTCTTCTTCCCTGAGCATTGGAGGAGGGGAGGGGTGTGTGTGTGTGTGGGGGGGGGTGTTTCTCGTCCTCTCACCTGGGGTTTGGGGAGATGGCACCATTAGGAAAGAAGGGGCAGGTTAGTCCTCTTCCATCACGGTGCGCGCGTGCGCACGTGTGTTTGCGTCTGTGTGCCTGTGAGTGTAGGTATAGGTTTGTGCGTGTGTGTGTGTGTGCGTGTGTGTGCACACGTGCGCATGCGCCCCAGGGCACCTCTGGGTGCGGGAGGCCGACACCTGTCTTCCTTCCAAAGGAAGTGGGGTGGATGGCTCCCCGGCCTCCTCCAGCTCAGCCGGGACACCCTTTTCTCTCTAACCAGAACGGTGGTGGTGACTCAGACGCCCCTCTCTCTCCCCGGCCCGTCCCCCCAACACCGTCGCGCTCAGGCGGCGGGAGTCCGGCCTCTCCCCATCCCCCCGGGCCGGCTCGGGAGTCGGGCGGGCGGCCCGGCCCGCGGGGCGGGCGCTCCGGCGCAGGCCGAGGCGGAGGCGGCGGCCGCGGCTCTGCGGAGGGGGCGTGGCCAGCGCCGGCCCCGCCCCCGGCCCCGCCCCCCGCCGCGCGCTCAGCCCGGCGCCGCGCGCCCTCCCGGCCCAGTGCGCCGCGGCTGTCTGCTGGGCTCGCGCGCCGCGGACCGGCTCGGCGCCTCCCTCCGCTCCGCCCGCCTCCGCCGCCCCGCGCCCCCCGCCGCCCTGCGCCCCCCGCGCCCCCCGTGCCCCTCGCCGCCCCGCGTGCCCCCAGCCCCTCCAGCCAGATGATGAACTTCCTGAGGCGCCGGCTGTCCGACAGCAGCTTCATCGCCAACCTGCCCAATGGCTACATGACCGACCTGCAGCGGCCCGAGCCCCAGCAGCCCCCGCCGGCCCCGGGCCCCGGCCCCGGCGCCGCCCCGGCCCCGGCCCCGGCCCCGGCCGCCCCGCCGGCCGCCTCCCCGGGCCCCGAGCGGAGGCCGCCGCCCGCCCAGGCGCCCGCGCCGCAGCCCGCGCCGGCGCCGTCGGTGGGCAGCAGCTTCTTCAGCTCGCTGTCCCAAGCCGTGAAGCAGACGGCCGCCTCGGCGGGCCTGGTGGACGCGCCCGCGCCCGCGCCCGCCGCGCGCAGGGCCAAGCTGCTGCTGGTGGTCGACGAGCCGCACACCGACTGGTGAGGGGCCGGGGAGGTCACGGGTGGGGGGGGACCCCACGAGGTCACGGGGAGGAAGGTGACGGGGGACCCCACGAGGTCACGTGGTGGGGGGGCCGAGCAGGTCACAGGGGCTTCGGGAGAGGGGTCCGGGGGGCGGACCGGGCAGGGGTGGGTGGGGGTTCGTGAGGTCACGGGGGACCGGGAGGGGGTCTGCGAGGATATGGGTGACAGGAAGGGGGTCCGGGGGTGGGGGTCTGAGAGGTGACGGGGCGAGGTGTCCGGGAAGCGGGGGGGGGGGGGGGGAGAGGGGGTCTGGGACGGGCAGGGCCTCGAGGGCCGGCCAGCAAGGCGGATTCCAGGTGAAGACCTGCCCCATCGGGTTACCCCATTCCCAACACGGGAAAAGCAAGTACCCACAAAGCATGCACCGACAAAGAGGATTAAGCATTGTTTTTTTTGGGGGGGTGAGGAAAGGGAGAATTCGGGGAAAGGGAGACACAGACGTGACAGCTATGGTGGAAATGGTTCCAAATTGCCTTTTTTTTAAGACTGGCAAAAAGGGTTCTACTTGGTAAGGCAGCTAGTGAACTGGGACTGGGAATTGGTATTCAGGTGGACAGAGCGATGATGCCGACTTTCTGTTTATGTATTTAAAAACCCGGGCCCTGGAAGGCTGACATGAAGGTAGATGAGATGACAGATGGGGTAGCCCAGGTGTCCACGCACTGCTTCGCCCCTCCTCACGGCCCGCGGGGTGGGAGCCTGCTCGATAAAATGATTCTTATTTTGTGCAACAGGAGGGGATATATGGAGTGTGTGTGTGTGTGTGCGTGTGCATGTGTGTGTGAGTGAGAGAGAGATGCGGACTTTTTCCAGCTGACAGGTGAAGACTTAAAAACAAACAAAACACACAACACAAAACAAAAACAGCCATACTGCTGCAGTGGATGGGAAACTTCAAGTTTTTTTTTTCCCTTTGGTTTATTATTTCAAAAGATATGCGGTGGTTTTCCAACTGAGAAGGATGCAGGTTGGGGAATTGTTTCCTCTAGTTGGGAAAAGCATGAATGAGGTCCGTGTGAGACTAATGAATTAAGACAGGTTCTTGTTAAGAGAGCAGGAAATTGACCTGGAGGATGGTGGGATGGCCCAATTGACTAGCAAAGGGTTCAAAGAAATTAAGAGGGCAGGAATCTGGGATGCCTTTTTTCTTATACTAGGAAAGGATGTTTATTTTTCTCAGGAGATTGATCTAGAAAGGGAGATTCTCTAGAAAGGGAGACAGGAGGGACCACAAGATTGTTTATCTCCATCTCCTCTCTTTTGGCACCTTTCCCTGCTTTACTCTCTCTGTCATTCCTTCAGTCTTAGAGGAAAGGAGGGAGGGAGGAAGGGAAGAAGTGCCCTTGAGAACTGGTAGAGAAATGCATATGTGCAAACGCCTTCCTGCTGTCTACGGATGTGTCCAGTCTGAAGAGACCTTGGGGTGACTGGTGTGCTTGGCTTTTTCTCTTCAAGATAGCAAGAGTGGAAAAGACCTTTTGCCAGGAAACAACAAAGGTACATGCAAGAGAGCAGTGCAGAAGGTGTAAGAGAATACTTCAGTAACATTGGCAGCCCTCCTAGAAGAATAACTTAGTTCAGATAAACAGGTGCTTATTTAGAGGGAAAGGGGTATGGTCTGTTGAGTATCAATTTTATGCCCCAGTCTAGCAGGCCCTCTTAATACACTATCCCATTGGACTCTCTCCACAAAGCTGAGGCTCAGAAAAGGTAAGTGATGGGTACACAGCCATACAGCCAACAAATGGCAGGATGAGGGTTGGAGTTTAGGCCTGCTCGAGTCCACTGTTGTCACTATGTTATAGTAATTATATATATATTAATCATAATGTATGATTATTAGTTATTAGCAGTATTAATAAGAAGCTCTGTCCATAGGCCAGGCAGTGAGGGGCATTTTTTGGAGAATCCAGGCTCAAATTTGGGGGGGGGGGAAGTTAACAAAAAGGAATATAGAATAATTTTGGTTGAGACTAGTGTTTCAGGAAGTGAGAGTTAGATACTGGAGGAAGTTCCACAGAAGATGGGCCTTGAAAAAAGGCCAGGAAGAGGGAGGACTGAGAATGACATTGGTGTTGCACTTTCCTTGTCCTGGCCTCTCATCCTATCCAAGCTATTTTGTTCTGCTTATGTGTCAGGTATCCATAAGTAAGTGAGTAATTAATTACCTGTGTGGGTGTGATGAGGTGGCCACAGATCTGTCTTTAGTTGGAAATATTTCAGTGGATTGAGATTTGAAACCCTCCTTGGATAGTCTTAGTTTCTAGAAAGAGGGCCTGGCATCTACCAGAGAATTTGCCTTGCCCTGGAGACATGCTGAAAGTAATAGGAGATGCCTTTTTGTGAGCTGACTCTCAACTGCTTTCTGGTTTCCTCTGAAGTAATAACGTTGATTTATTAAAACTCATAAACCTAGTTGGAGCCTGGTATTTGATGGCAGTTCTGTGCTCTTCTTGTTTTTGTGCTTAATAGCAGTTCCCGGAATCGCTGTGTTTGTCTTCTAAATTTGTTAAAAAAAAAAAAATACAACAACTCCGTTGACTTTTGGTGAGTGACTTTATTGAAAAGGGTCTGTGAACTAAGGGGCAGGTGCCTGCTTATCACCAGCACATTAACTTACATAGGTGCTTTGTGCTCCAAATGCTAATTTTTTAATAAATTTGTAGCATTCAGTAAGCAGGTGTCATGTATGCCCACTATAATTTTCCTAGTGTTTGAATAGAAAGAGAAATGCAGTCTTCCAGGAGAACTTAAGAATATTTGTCCCCTCTGAATTATTTGGAAAAAAGGCTTAAAATAGTCAGCCTCTCAGATTATCCCTATACCCGGCAGATTCCCTTGAATTTTTATTGGGGTAATTGTGGGCAGTGTAATCAGAAGACCTGTCTGCTCTGTAGGTTGATGGGATAATTGGGGGGTGTTTCTCTTTCTTTTGATTGAAATATTTTCATTGGTGGCCTGAGATTAATTGCACACAAACGGATCATTGAAAAATGTATGTGTGCCATTAAAATGTAATAAAGCACATTATGTGATTTATTAATTATTTAGTGTTTCTTACATGGTCAGAAATGCATGCCATCTTTTAAAGTCCATACATTTGAAGTGCGGTTAAGAGTTGATTTGTAATAGTCCTTTTGCTTACATAGGGATTAGGTGGTCATTGATGTACATTACTGCCTCTTTTATTACACTCTCATTGGTTGAAAGGCAAATTTTCTCCCAGAATCTCCCCTTTCAGCAATTCTGACTGCAGTGAATAAGTGAGTGTTGGGTTTGATTTGAAAATCAGTTCAGCACAGGCTCTCAATAATCAGACTGCAGATGTGGTAAGTCAAGACATACTTATTGAACATCTCATTACAAGGCACAGTTGCCAAGAAATATGAGAAACAGTATCTTCTTGCTAAGAGCTCACTGTCCAGCTGGGTAGATAAGATACATTGTGCTTTTTAACTTTTTTTCTCACTTGTAAGTTTACTGAATCCTATTTTGTATGTTCAGAGTATTGTCCTTGGATCAATAGTATTGGCTTTTTATACTACAGAATCTTAGGCCCCATCTCACACCTACTGAAATAGAGCTTGCAATTGAAGAAGATCCCCAGGTAATTTAAAGACAGGGAAGCCACACCATCTACTGTCATTTCTTGAGCAGTTACTATATGCCAGATGTTCTACTAAGCTCTTTACAATAGCACTGTAATACTATAGAATTTTAAAAAATGAATGAATGATTACAGGCTAGAGTGGGAATAAGAGGCTTCATGGAAAAAGTGAGATTTGAATTGAGGCTTGAAGAAATTTCACTCAAAAGAAATAAGTTTGGCATTGTCTAGACAGTAGACCGCATAACGAAAAATGAGACGAGACTGGATCGATGGATTATGTAAGCAACACTCATGCATTCTTTTTCATTTCTGGCCAGTCTTTGGGCATCTTATAAAGAATGGGGCAGGAGTGCCATCTACTTCTGTGGTACTCGCCTTGCTCTTCTTTCTTTGCTTACCAAACTCGTAGCTATCTTGGAGACTGAGATGAGTATTTCCTGGAGAAGAAAAGCTGATGTAGGCCTGCCCGATGCTCTCTGACCCTCTTCTGGTGTGTGTAAACACCCTGGGTTCACTGGCATTTTCTGGGGGGCATAGCTTTCTCATTCTCCATTTCTTTCTCAGCTTAGAAATGTCTTTATTGACTGAGCCTTTCTCAAGTTTTAGGCTCTCTTGTTTCTTTTCTTCTTGGACCATTCTGCCATTCTGGTTCTCCCAAGCACAAGTCTAATTTCTTTTCCTATTTTTCTATTCACGGGGCCTAATGCTTTTAATACATTGACTTCAGCCTGATTTAATCCTGCGCAAGGCTTGGCCTTGTGGTGGGACTCTAGGGTACACAGGAGTGCATTGCGCTCTTCAGACCCCATCTTTCCTAACAAATAGCTGTTGTTTAGGATTGAAGTCCTAGACCCCAGGGTTCACTAACATTTTAACTGTGAGAGGAAAGGGTACTAATGAAAGATTAATGAAATAGAAAGCAACTCCCATCTCTGGTGTGTTAGTTGCCATGAAACCCATGCAATACTTGGAATCGTATTATAGAATGTGTGCTTTTAGTTTTGAGATACAGAATCTCACAGAAGACAAAATTAGGCTAGTATAGTAGAGCATTACAAGGGCTTAAAATGTCTGGATTCAACTGTACTCTGTCAACTAGCTTTTTGTGTCACCATAAGCAATTTAACTTTTGAAGCCTTGATTTCCATTTTATAAATAGAGACTTAGGCTAAATAGTCTTTACTCATAGGCCTTTATAAATTAAGTGTTAGAAATAGAGTGGTTTATAAAGGTCAGATCATTTAACAGTTTAAAGAGTTGTTCAAATATGAAGAAGGTACTGTGGTCTAGAGACATCAGAAAACATTTCACAGAAGGGAAGATCTAATCTGGGCTTCGAAGGATACCTGGGTTTCAGATTAGTAGAAGAGAAGTATTTCAGTTAAGAGGAAGAGTGCGATGTGTGTGGACCATATTTAGACCAGTTGACATCAAGTTTAGGGCAAGGAAAAGAGAGAAATTCGGACAAGCAGAATGGGAGAAATAAGGATGTTGTCTCATACATTGGGTTTTAAGCAGATGTATTCATTTACTATGTTATAAAATAAGATTATGGCAATGAATCAAATTTCACAGACAAGCAGACTAAAGCCCATAGGGATTGAACTGAAGGAATACAATTCTAGTTCATGTCCCTACCATGCTGTATTATCACTAGAAAACAGTGCTCCATATTTCTTCTTACCTACACACCTTGCTGTTTCTTTTCCTTAAAGATACAGAAGCTGTTTGCTGTGGGGAAGTTCTTCCTTCCCTTCTCCCCCTACTGCCTTCTTTTCCTCCCTCTCTGCCTATCTTGGATTGAACTCAGAGTCTTGCCAGTGCAAAGCAACTGTTTTACCACTGAGCTATACTATACCCACAGCCCTGACATTGGGCTATGTCTTATTCTCTCTGAACTTAAATTACTTTATAAAGTGGAGCTAGAATAGAACATATCTGGGGGTTCTCAGGTGAATCGGTTGAAATGCCTGGCACATAAAAGATATTCAACAAACACTTCAACATGACAAGCAGCTTTTCATAGAAGCTTTAAGACAGCTTACCACACACGTATTTATGGGAGCTTTCAAGTCAAGTAATATTGTTTGTAGACAGATTTCCATGTCACTAAAAATAATTTTGAAAAATAGAACAAAGCTGGGTAAATACTCCTTCATTTTGGTTGCACATAGCGTAGAAGTCACTAATTACCAGTGTTTTAAAACAGTCTCCAGAAGATTTTTTTTAAGTTGGCTAATTTGTGCAAAGTTTATGCTTTGAGCACTATCATATCCATGCCTCATTTAATCCTCTACACAGTAGTATTTGTGGTGCAGTAATTAATTATTATTTTCATTTTATTTAAGGAATTGAGGGCTAAGGTGGTCAATATGATTGCCTGACACCAAATATTCTGGAAGTAATGGGATGAAGACTAGCATTCAGGTCTTTGTGATCCTATGTATTGGCTTCCTGGACTGAGCCTTGGGTGCCATAGAGCTCGTTTGCTAATTTGGTTGGAAACTTAGTGTTTTTAGTGGAAAAAAATACTAATTCTGAAAGCTATTTTATATACTGGTTTTGCAAAGGTATTTAGTTAGCTTAATGATTTCCCTTTGGCACTAACTACGATTTCTCTTGCAGGAACTGCTAAATTCTGACAGGAAAAGGCAGTAAACAATGCCATGAAAGGTTGTAATGTGAGGATTGGGACCGGTTCAGTTCCGGCCATAGCACATAGCCCTTCTTCTCTGAATTTCAGTTTCCTCATCTTCAAAGCTGTAATAGATGTTGGGAGTGGTAATCTCAGCTACTCAGTAGAGATCAGGAAGATTGAAGTTTGGGTGGCGGGGGGTGGGGGGGGGAGGAAGCGCAGAATAAACCCAGGAAACAAAAATTTTAAAAAACCCCAAGAAACAAAAATTTAAAAAATGAAACAAAAGCTCGTGAAACCCTTGTTCAACTGATACACATCTAGATGTGGTGGTTCATGCCTGTCCTCTAAGCTATGTGTGAGTTTAAATAGGAATACTGAGGTTGAAGTCAGCCTGCACATAGATGTGAGACCCTGTTTGAAAAATAATGAAAGCAAAAAAGGCTAGGGTTGTGACATAAGTGGTAAAGCATTTGATCTACATTCTTCATAAGATAATGTCTATGAGAGGACTTGACAAACTGTCACTCCAACAGTCCATTGCAGTATAGCACAATGCAGCAACAGATCGGACCCAGAGTATAAGAAGGAAGAATTGTACATTTAACTTCAAGTATGAGTCCATGGGCTGTTTTTCTAGTTAGTAGAAATAGGATGTAGGAGAGAAAATAGGTTTTACCCAGTATCAGAGCTGTCTCTACACAGCCTTTTCTCTATCCATGGCCGTATTTCCTGTGACCTGAAGCCTGTTGTGCAAGTGAACATGTTTTCTGAAGCAAAATTAGGACATGAAATGTTATATTCTTTTTTTTTTTTTGCCAGTCCTGGGCCTTGGACTCAGGGCCTGAGCACTGTCCCTGGCTTCTTCCCGCTCAAGGCTAGCACTCTGCCACTTGAGCCACAGCGCCGCTTCTGGCCGTTTTCTGTATACGTGGTGCTGGGGAATCGAACCTAGGGCCTCGTGTATCCGAGGCAGGCACTCTTGCCGCTAGGCTATATCCCCAGCCCTATTCTTTTAAAAAATTTGTATAAGTTGTACAAAGGGGTTTCATTGTAAGTCAGCTCCTTTCTCACTCTCCTTCATTCCTCTTCCCCACTTCTTAAAAGCATTTCAGTAGTTCCATTGTTATATTTTCATACATGTATATTACATACTTAACTATGTTCACCCTGTTCCCTCTAGGTATCCATCCTCAAACAACCTGGTTGACATTTCTGTTTTTTTTTCTTTCCTTTGATTGTGGAGGCTTGAACTCAGGGCCTGAGTGCTGTCCCTGAGCTTTTGTGATCAAGGTTGACCTCTGCTACTTGAGCCACAGCTCCACTTCCAGTTTTTAGGTGGTTAATTGGAGGTAAGGAGTTTCACAGACTTTCCTGCCCAGGCAGCTTCCTGAGCAGCTAAGGCTACAGGTGTGAGCCACCAGTGCCTGACTCATTTCTGTTTTTCTTAATTGTTAGATTCTGCATGTGATAGAGACCATGTAATATTTGTCTTTCTCATTCTGTCTTCTTTCACTTAAGGTGATGTTAACTAATTCCATTCGTTTCCTTGCAAATGACACAATTTCACTCTTCTTTCTGGTACTACACTGTTTATAAATACCACATTGTCTTTACTCATTCACAGGTTAATAGACACTTAGACCGATTGCATGTTTTGGCTATTGTGAATGGTGCTTCCATGAACGCAGTGCGCTGCCATCTTGACTGAATGTTGACTTGAAGTCCTTTGGATGTTTGCCCAGCAGTGGTATAGCAGGATCATATGTTATTTCCATCTTCAAGAATTTTTTTGGTTGAATATCTTTTTTTATCTTGTTTTTGTGTTTATTTTTTCTTTTAATTTTTTTGGCAATACAGGACTTGAACTCAGGGCTTCATACTTGTTAGGTGGACACTCTTACCACTGAGCCACACCTCCTGCTCGTCCTTTTTTGCTTTAAGGAACGCCATACTGGTTTCTCTAGTGGCTGTACTAATTTATAGTTCCACCAGCCATCCACAAGGGTCCTGTTTTCCTGCGTCTTACCGGCATTTGTTTTGTTTGTTTTCTTGAGAGCCATTCTGACATTCAAAAAAGTTGAGAATTTCATCTGAATTTTTTTTTTTTTGTAGTACTGATGTTTGAACTCAAGACCTTCTGTTTGCTGTGCAGGCACCCTTACCACTGAGCCATTCCTCCAGCCCTGAGTTTTTTGCTTCTTATTTTGAGATAGGGTCTTGCACCCTGACTGTGCACCTGGGCTTGATGCACCTGTGTTTGGCCTCCTGGTAGCTAGGATGACAGGCACCTATCACCTTGTCCAGTTCTTCACTGAGAAGAGGTTTTGGGAATTTTCTTCTCCCCAATCTGGCTTCATACTAATACCAACATTCTGTCTCTCAAGTTAGAATTATAAAGGTGTTAGCCATGGGCACCCAGCCTCAATATTGTCTTGATTTACATTTTATTTATGGCTAAGGTCGATGAACATTTCTTTTTGTTTAACTTTTAAAAAATTTTATATATATATATTTATTATCAAACTGAATTACAGAGAGGTTACAGTTTCATACATTAGGCATTGGATACATTTCTTGTACTGTTTGTTACCTCATCCCTCATTCCCCCCTCCCCCTCCCCCTTTCCCTTCCCCTCCCCATGAGTTGTTCAGTTCATTTACACCAAACAGTTTTGCAAGTATTGCTTTTGTAGTTGTCTTTTTTTACCCTGTGTCTCTCGATTTTGGTATTCCCTTCCAATTTCCTAGTTCTAATACCAGTTTACCCGGTTTCCAATATACTCAGATAAGATACAGAGAAAGTGTAGGTACAACCACAGGATGGTGATACAAGAAGATCATCAATAATAGAGGCTACAGTTACATATGGCACGTTGAAAGTAGTTGCAACTGTAATATAACAATTGTTTCCATAACATGGAGTTCATTTCACTTAGCATCATCTTATTTATGTGTTCATAAGGGTATAGCTATTGGGCTCCTGTGATCCTCTGCGGTGACTAGCCTAAACCTGTGCTAATTATTCCCTACAAGGGAGACCATAGAGTCCATGATTCTTTGGGTCTGGCTCCGATGAACATTTCTTTTTTTTTTTTTTTTTTTGGCCAGTCCTGGGCCTTGGACTCAGGGCCTGAGCACTGTCCCTGGCTTCTTCCCGCTCAAGGCTAGCACTCTGCCACTTGAGCCACAGCGCCGCTTCTGGCCGTTTTCTGTATATGTGGTGCTGGGGAATCGAACCTAGGCCTCGTGTATCCGAGGCAGGCACTCTTGCCACTAGGCTATATCCCCAGCCCCCCAATGAACATTTCTTTATGTATGTATTTGCCACTTTTGTTTCTGCTGCTTCTTGTTTTAATTTTTTGGCCAGTCCTGGGGCTTGAACGCGGTCTAGGCACTGTCTTTGAGCTTCTTTGTGCTCAAAGCTAGCACTCCACCATTTGAGCCACAGTGCCATTTCTGGCTTTTACTGAGTAGCTTATTGGAGCTAAGATTCTTACAGACTGTCTTTCCTGGCTGGCTTCAAACCATAGTCCTCAGATCTCAGCCTCCTGAGTAGCTAGGATTACAGGTGACCAGTACCTGACTACTTTTGCTTCTTTTTAAAACTGCTCAATTCATTTGCCATTTTTAATTTTAATTGTGGTTTTTATTGGTGTTTAATTTTTGTAGCTCTTTATTCTAGTTATTAATCCCTTATCAGATGCGTTAATCCTTTATCTGATGTTAACTTTGCAGAATATTTTTTATTTGGTGTAACCTTATTTTTCAATTCTTGCTCTTATTTTCTGAGCAATTGGGGTTCTAAAGGAGGCATAGCTTGTGGTGGAGTGCCTGCCTAGCAAGCACAAAGCCATGAGTTCAAACTCTAGTACTGGGGCTGGGAGTATGGCCTAGTGGCAAGAGTGCTTGCCTTGTATACATGAAGCCCTGCGTTCAATTCCCTAGAACCACATATATAGAAAGTGGCCAAGAGTGGCGCTGTGGCTCAAGTGGCAGAGTGCTATCCTTGAGCAAAAGGAAGCCAGGGACAGTGCTCCGGCCCCGAGTCCAAGGCCCAGGACTGGCAAAAAAATAAATAAATGAAAAGTAATAAAAAAAAAATCAAACAAACTCTAGTACTGCTTCCAAACAAAAGAAAACGGAACAAAAAATAAAACCCTGAGAAATCAGGGTTATTTTTCCAGTGCAAGAATACTCCAGAAGATATTTAGATACTGAAAATTTAGAGAAAATTTTGTGATTCGAGGTGAGAATAATGGAAACTTTAAATCTTAGGGAATGTAGGTCAAATTGCTGTTGGCATTCTTATTTTCTAACCTTCACTCTTCAGCAGGTTGAGTTATTTTTAAGCTCAGCTATGACTGTTGGATGGTTGTTGGTAATTTTCTTTTTCAGATTTTTGCATTCTCATAGAGAAAATAGAAAAAGCTTCTCAGATTACAAGTAGTGGAATTTTAACACTAAGATAGTATGGGAAGGTGAGAATAATTTTTTATTGCCACCTACATACATGAAAACTACTCTATATGTTGAAAGAATGAGCTAGCTACCACTTGACTTGGAAAGATGAGTTGAGACTGATTGTCAGTTTCAGTTGAAAAAAATGGCCCTCAGTGGACTTTGGAAGGATACTTTAGCATTTGCTACAGTGTAAAAAGTCGGTCATCTCACTTAGGATAGATTAATATAATTTCTTGTTTGTACTAGGAAACCAAGCTCAGATTGTGATTTGCCTGAAGTTGCCACACTGAAATAGGTAGAGTTGCATCTAAAATCTCAAGTCTTTATACCTCTTTCCTCTTCAGTGTCCCTTTTCTCTGCCACTGAGCTCCTTTCTGAGCTCAGCATTAGTTGGTTAATGATCCTTTTGCATAGCAGCTGCAAGGACAGATACAAAAATTGCTCAAGCTGGGAAGAGTCTGTGTGGTTTGTGACAGGTGTTGTGTAGGTTGGTTGAAAATAACTTAAAGATTGTCTCCTTCCCCTGTATGTTTTTGTTAATTCTTTTAATACTTTTATAACTTCAAACTCCTTCTGGTGCCTCTGATATATTTCTGACTGATTTTAATTTTCAGAGACAAGAATTTTTGCTCCAGAACTCAATTCCCTTAAAGCTTCTTAACTGTCTTTGTACCTTGAAATTTATTTCTTACCTAGAACTCAGAATGGTGTCAGTCTCTCTGCGGGTATTCTCTGCTAATCGGCCCCCAATCCTTGCTCTGTCCTCCTTTCCCCGCTTAGTCCAGCTGGGTTATACAGAAGGTTTTGGGAGTCAGGGGAGTTTTGGGGTAGGGAAAGGATGTTGGAAGCTCCTGTTTTGGAATGTCCCTGGAAAATCATGAGGGCTCAACTGGAATGGCCACCTTCTGGATCCTGTGGTTTTCTGTGGATCCTAGGAGTAGAGCTTAGCTTAGCAGTGACTTTGAAGGAACAAACGCTCCCCAGAGTCAGTAATTTGATTTGTTTTCTCTCACAACTGAACCTTAGAAGCAGGCACATAGAGATGAGCCTTTTGTTTGTTTAATCTCCCTTCTCTCCCCTCCTTGGGGGTAATTATTTTCAGGTTTTCCATGTACTTTGTTTATTCTTCCATGGACTATCTCATAGGAATTAATACTGTAATACTAAGTACAAGCTTCACCAAGCTTCTAGTTTGGAGAAGTAGATAGAGAATCAGACAAGCAATGTAATAAAGTCTGATTTATTGTTATATCAATAGGATAACAGAAGTTTTAAGTTAAAAAGACCCATAAGTTTCCCATAGTGATATAGCAGCCATTTTCTTATGTTCTGTATTCTCTTTCACCATTTGTTTACATACTGGCTTAATAATTGTACTTTTCATGGCTGATACACTGATTTCTTCAGATATGTTTCTATTAGAGAACTGCATTGGCTTCTGGTTTTCACCATTATTACATAGCAGTCTCAGGGTTCAGGAGAAGAGGCATATGTTCAAATATTATTAGGAAATGTAGCTTTGGATAGATATTATAAGTCAAAAAATTTCAGCTCCTGATTTTCCCTTACTATCTGTTACTATCTGTTTATTTATTTGGTACTTGTCCTGGGGTTTGAATACAGGACCTGGACACTGTCCCTGAGCTTTTTTTTGTTCAAGGCTAGCTCTCTACCATTTGAGCCACAGCTCCACTTCTGTCTTTTTGATGGTTAATTGGGGGTAATCCTCTCATAGGCTTTCCTGCCCCAACTTGCTTGGAATTGCAACCATCAGATCTCAGCCTCCTGAGTAGCTAGGATTAGAATCTTTTTTTTTTTTTTTTTTTTTTTTGCCAGTCCTGGGTTTGGACTCAGGGCCTGAGCAACGTCTCTGGCTTCTTTTTGCTCAAGGCTAGCACTCTGCCACTTGAGCCACAGCACCACTTCTGGCCATTTTCTATATATGTGGTGCTGGGGAATCGAACCCAGGGCTTCGTGTATATGAGGCGAGCACTCTTGCCACTAGGCCATATTCCCAGCCCGGGGATTATAATCTTGACCCATCTGGATTCATTCAGCTGATAGTCCTTTAAAGTGTCCATGTATATAATCAGTAAAAAGCAATAATGGACTATTTTAACATGATACTTCTGGGTGCAGGTAAAGGTTGAATGTTTTCCCTAATATTTCTTTAAAACTGTGTGCAATGTCTGATTTTGAATGGGACATTTGTTGTTGGTGACAATGAATAGACGGCAGTGACTGGAATGCCAAGGTGTCAGTTTGAACTTGGCAAAGAACCTCTGAGATTGTGGAGGAAAGGGAAGAATTCTGTAAGCGAAAGGCAATGCGACAGGTAGGACTGACACCAGAATGGCACATTCTCTCCTCAGTGTTTAGTAGCCTGGGTGATGCTAGGCCTCAGATAGCTGTTGAAGGGCTATGAGGTTCCTGGGGCACTGGATCGTCTTCTTCCAGCATCATGCCCTCATCATCTCGTGTTGCCTAAAATTTTGCAATTTAAGTTCAATACTTTGACTTTTTTTTTAAATGTTCTAAATTCTTCCCCATGCCCCCCAGGGGCCTAGGCACTGTCCCTGGCTTCTTTTGCTCAAGGCTAGTGCTCTACCACTTCAGCCACAGTGCCACTTCCGTCTTTTTCTGTGTATGTGGTACAGAGGAATCAAACCCAGGGCTTCATGCATGCCGGGCAAGCACTCTACCACTAAGCCACATCCCCAGCCCAATACTTTGACTTTTTAAAAGTCTCTAATCTTGGAGGGTCCTAGAAAATTAGCACCTATAGGAGGAAAAGTATGGTACTTAAAAGCAACATATTGAACCTTACAGCCACAGCATGGGAGAGGCACCTATGCTGCTAGACTACATACCTAGTATTGAAGAAGTGAGCGTTGGGTGAGAGACAAGCTCATAGATAGTAGACTCCATTAGATCCCAGGGATATGTGCATTTAGTGCCTTCTTCCTAGGGTTATTGTGAAGCTAAATCGAAATAAAAGATTATAAAAGTGCTTTGTAAACTCTGTATGAATAAAACATTGTCACCATCCCTAGCATATAGGAAACCTAAAACTAAGGGGGTAAAATTACTTTTATTATTTGCCAGGAGCTAGAATTATTATTTGTATTTTGTAACCAGACCTTATCATTTAAAGATGAAGTTTCTGAATATTATTTTCTACACCTCCAAGGAAATGAGGAAGGATGGGGGATAGAGAACATTTAGAAGGAAATAAATAGGCTAGGGAAGTCTATGGCCTTGTTAAATTTGTTATCACATTAGCAAACAATCTTATTTCTTCTCATGTCCATTTCCTATAGCTCAGAGAAAGGAGAGGGGCCAGGTGTGGGACATGCTTTATTTGTTTGGTTTTTAAAAAAACTGAAGCAGTGGGTTAAGGTGAGGAGGAATGATGAAGTTGATCCTGGAGTAGTAGATTGAGAGATGATAAGGAAAACCTTGAATGCAAAGCTTGTCACTTTATTCCATGGTAGTTATGGTTTTGATCGGGAGACTGACTTGACCAGTGCAATGCTCAGCAGGTTTATGCAGAGATAGTATAGAAAATCAGGAAGGAGATTTCATGTAACCTTGGAGACCAGCGGGGAGCATGTTTTGATTTTTCGTCTGTGAGTTAGTGGGAGCCTGAAATAGAACATTAGCAGTGGAGAGAAAGGAACGACTATGGCAGAGTATAGTCCTAGACCAAAGGACCCTGGGACCTTATGATCCTCTCCCAGAGTTTGTTTTCTCTGTAACAATTAAAGTACAAAATCCACAAATATCAAAGTGCATAAATAATAACTGTATGGCTTAGTGAGATTTTACAAAGTACAAAGTAGGACATCAGCCAAGATCTACAGCATTGCTGGCACCTGCTAGGCTTCTACAATGCCTATTTCAATAGTTGCTTCTCCTTTAACAGGTAAACCCATTTTTCTTCTTTTGTCACATACTAATTTCGCATGTTTGTGAGCTCTATATAGATGAAATGATACAGTATAATGTCTTTTGTGTCTGATTTCTTCAGCTTAATATTATGTTCATGAGACTAATACATTTTCTTTTATGTAGCATTATTTTTATTACATTATAGGGCCATATCACAATTTATACATTCGGCTCTTAATAGATTCTTAAGTTGTAGGATCTATTACAAATAACAGTGCTATACGTAATTCTAGTGCATGTATTTTTGATGAGTAGAAACCCCGGTGGCTATGTATCAAGGAGTGAAATTTGCTATAATACAGTATATATGTATGTCCATCTTTATTAGTACTACTAGTTTTATCAAGAGACTACCAGTTTGCATTCCTATTTGTAGGATATGAGAGTTCCTCACCAACACTGTGGTTTAGTCAGCTGGGACTACTGTAACAAAGACCATGTACTGAGTAGTTCAGACAATGGAAATTTATTTCTCATTGTTGTGCAGGCCAGAAGTCCCAGACCAGGGTGTGGCCAACCTGACCATGTTTTTCTCGAAGGACTCTTCCTGACCCATAGACAGCATCTTCTCACCCTCTTATAGGGGCACCAGGCTTTCCTTGGGGTTTCTCATCTAATGACTTCATTTAAAGTAATCCCCACAGTTCCATCTCCAGCTATTATCGCCGTTGGAGATAACCCCTTTAACAAATGGGTCTGGCTGTAGCACTAGCGTGTGGTACATAGCAGTTGGATACTGATATTTGTTTTACATTTCAAAGGGTTTTATGTTTTAAGACACATGAGGTAAAAAGGCTGTACCTGATAGAAAGGAAGAAAAAGGATATTGGTTATTGAGTTGCTTGGTAGTATTCAAGTCTTTTATGTACGTTTTGTCTCATTTAATCAAGGTAATACTCATGTAAACTAAGAGGCCAGTGTTATTGTGTTGATTTTACAGATCACAAAATTGAGACTAAACGTTAAGCACTTCTTATTTGCTATTAGAACAAAAGCAGTGTGTGCTTGAGTCCAAACTGCATAGAAACTGCAGCTGTTTCGGGTATTCTTTGTCTTGGTGGCTAGAGGTGGCTTTTCCCAATGGCCCTGAAAGCCTGTCAGGTCAGATAAGTGGTCCTCTTCTGAGACATGATATGTAGCTAGCTGTGCAAATAGCAGCATCCTAACGGAATCCTTCCCCCAAATCTCTGCCCTCTTTGCTTCCCCACAGAATGTTCTAGCAGCCAGTCATTATGGCTGTCTCAAGGTAGGTATTATACTGGCACATCCTCCGCTCCAGCTGGCACACGGATGGAAGAAGCTCCCATTGAAGATTTAAGACTAGCTAAGCTTTTTTCTCCTCTCAGTGTTACAAACTAACAGGCTAGGGAGAGCTGGAAGGTAGGAGACCTGGTCCCTAACCTATGAATTGCTGCTATGACCTTGAATGCTATCTTTCCCTTCTGTTATCCCCTGTTTCCTAGTTTGTAAAAAGAGGGTGCTATATTGGGTCATGGGTTTCATGCGACCTCAGGCCTTACAATGGGAAGACCTGAGTAGGAAACACTTAGAATAGCTCCTTGCCTCATTTGTTGTATATGTATTGAACTTCTTGAGATGAGATCTTAGTTATAGCAAGCAAAGGATGTGACAAATAATACGCTAAGAATCTACTCTACTAGATGATCTCTACTAAGGGCCCTATCAGTCTTGCGAGATTATGAGTGACAAAACTGAAATGCACAAAATACTTGCCATGCACATTGTCCTTAGGAATTCTCAAGGCTTCAGTGCTGCCCTTTGACCACTGTAAGGGAATAGTGGAGGATATAACTAATGTGCCTCGAGCAGAGGACTGAAGATTACCGGAAAAGGAAGCATCGGAGCTAGACTTACAGGAGAATAAAAAAATTACTATTAATTTTTCTATAAATCGAAACGTTGAAGGAACAAGACATGTCAGGTACAGACTGAGACAGAAAGGCATGGGAAAATGAGTGCTCTTTGGTGAGTGTACTCTTGGTGTGGATATTGTGTATGGTAGAAAGGTGACAAAGAATGCCAGTCGATGAGGTTGATAGGGTACCACTGTGTAAAAGGGCTTGAACTATTAAAGTGCCATAACAGATCTCAGTGGCTTGCTTTTGGTGAGTTCAGCGTCAAATAGCACCACCAGGAAGAAGAGTGGAAGAAGATTATTATTTACCTAAGTAGGGTTATTTGCAGAGCAATATACTCTTTCCAAAGAAAGCATGGACATTTTATTGGGAAACCTCTATATATTTATACAGGGAAGCAGAGCTAGGAATAGGCATATTCCTGAGTATGCCCAGTTTAAGACATGGCATTTCTTTTTTCTTGTCTTTTATTATTGAGTAGTTACACAAGGAGATTACAATTCCCTAAGTCAGGTAATGAGTACAATGTGTCTTGATCAGTGTTAACCACTTCCTTCATTCTTCCTCATTACCCCCCTCTTATCCCTACCCTCAAGTTATGTAGTTGTTTCTACATAATGTATGTTGAATATAATGACTGTATTTGCTCACCCTTCCTCCCTCCATTCATGTGCCCTTCCCATTATCCTCTTCCCTAAACATGTTTCTGCTTCCTAGTATTCGTTTTGCTAGAAGGTTCATTAGTTGTTCAGAGGAGTTACACTTTTGGAGTCCTCTCCTAAGTATGCATAAAGCACTGTATACATTATCATGTATGTTTGTATTTTAGATCTATCTTTCACATATGAGTAAACATGTGCTTGTTTCTCTCTCTGAGCCTGGCTTACTTAAGACTTAACATTTTTTCCATCCATTTCCCTGTAAATGACTTTCCCTCTCTCCCTCCCCCCTCTCTCTTTTTCTCTTTCTCTTTCTCTCTCTCTTTCTTTCTCTCTTTCTTTCTTTTTTTTTTCTTTCTTTCTTTCTTTCTTTCTTTCTTTCTTTCTTTTTCTTTCTTTCTTTTCTTTCTTTCTTTCTTTCTTTCTTTCTTTCTTTCTTTCTTTCTTTCTTTCTTTCTTTCTTTCTTTCTTTCTTTCTTTCTTTCTTTCTTTCTTTCTTTCTTTCTTTCTTTCTTTCTTTCTTTCTTTCTTTCTTTCTTTCTTTCTTATCGTGGGGCTTGAACTCAGGGCTTGGGCACTGTCCCTGAGCGTTTATACTCAAGGTTAGTGCTCTATTATTTTGAAAGACAACCCCACTTCCAGTTTTTGAGTGGTTAATTAGAGATAAAAGTCCCATGGACTTTTCTGGCTGTGCTGTCTTTGAACTGTAATCCTCAGATCTCAGCCTCCTAAGTAGCTGGGATTACAGGCATGAGCCACCAGCACCCAGATAAACTATTCTTTCTAATAGATGAGTAAAATTTTATTGGATATATGTACCACATTTTCTTGATCCACTCATCCATTATAGGGCATCTGAGCCATTTCCATAACTTGGCTGTGGTGAATGGTGTATCAGTGAACATGGATGTATCCTGACTTGTAATATGTCGGGTAAATGCTGGATTGTAGGGTAGTCCTATGTTTAGTGTTCTGAGGAATCTCCAAACTGCCTTCCAGAGTGGTTGCACTAGTTTACATTCCCACCAACAGTGCAGTAGGATTCCTTTGCCTCTGCATCTCCACCAGCATTTGTTATCATTTGTGTTTTCTATGATGGCCAATCTTACTGGGGTGAAGTTGAATCCTAATGTTGATTTGATTTGTATTTCCTTTATGACCAGAGATGTTGAGCATTCCTCGTGTGTTCGTTCTTCTTTCCTCTAGAAAAAAAGAATGATTCTTCTGAGAAGTCTCTTATTTAAGTCCTTTGCTCATTTGTTAATTGATTTGGGGAGGGGGGGTTGTTGGTTTCTTGAATTCCTTATGTGTCCTGGATATTAGGTCCTTGTCAGATGTATAGCTGGTAAAGATCTTCTCCCACCCTGTTTTTTTTTTTTTTGCCAGTCCTGGGGCTTGAACTCAGGGCTGGAGCACTGTCCCTGCCTTCTTTTTATTCAAGGCTAGCACTCTACCACTTGAGCCACAGCGCCACTTCTGGCTTTTTCTATATACGTGGTGCTGAGGAATAGAACCCAGGGCTTCATGTATACGAGATGAGCACTTTACCACTAGGCCATATTCCCAGCCCCATGATCTTCTCCCTCCCTGTAGTCTGTCTCTTTAGCTTAGTAACTATGTCCTTTGTAGAAACTTCTTAGTTTAATGCTATCCCATTTGTTGAGTCTCTCCTAGTTGCTGAGCCCCTAGAAAGCCCCTACTTAGAAAGTGCTTTAAGGCATATGTTTCTGAGCATGCTCAGTTCAAGGCCATAGATTACATGTCCAAAAAGGAAAGATGGTGGGTTCATTTCTGAGCACACTCAAGTCAAAATCATAGAGTACATATTAAAAAAGGAAAGATGGCCAGAAAGCTGACACTTTTGGGTAGAGAATTTAGTATTATAACTAGCAGAGTTCACTCTTGGTCATTTGAAAGAATGTGTCAGAGTTGACTTGGTGACCTTAGCCGGCTCCTCAGGTTTCTCCAGAGAGCTTTAGCTGAAACAAGTAAGCAAGCAGAACAGCTTTGAAGGTGTGTTAAGTCTTACTAAGGAGTGACTTTCTCCCCCTGTGGGGGCAGGAGTTTTCCC
This sequence comes from Perognathus longimembris pacificus, assembly GCF_023159225.1. Lineage (NCBI taxonomy): Eukaryota > Metazoa > Chordata > Mammalia > Rodentia > Heteromyidae > Perognathus > Perognathus longimembris. The sequence continues at coordinate 69,089,901 of NC_063170.1, forward strand.
TAAAGGTGCCTGCCTTACTGAGTGGCTCACATAGACTCAGGACCCCTAATACATAGAGTATTTGGGTGTTAACTAAGGCCATTCAGTGCTCACAAACTCCGGAGTGATTCTGGTTAAACATCGCCTTGGGGCTCTGCGGTCTGCACTAATTTCTTCTTCGTTGGCTCAAGGGTTTTGGATGTATGTGTATCACATAAAACAAACGGGTGAAGACATTGGTAAGGTTTTGTTGACTGGCAGCAAGTCTCACACTCAGTGGTGTCTTTGCCAGTTCAAGTCATCACCAGAGCTGGATGATTATAATTTTACCTCCTGGGTGAAAAATTAGAGTACAACTCCTGGCTTAGCTTTTCCACCCCTTCCCCATAAAGGATCCCTTCATTCTGTCCCCAGAAACATATGTTTATTTGTAATGTACTCCATTTGTGGTAATTGGAGCAGCATGCCTCTTCATTCTCCCGTCAAACACCAGTCTCCCTGCCTGGAGAGCTTCAGAGCCTGATATCATGAGCCTACAAATTACATTTGGTTGGAAATCAGCTTTCCAATTAAGCACATATGAAAGATGTTTCAGCTCTTGACCCCTTTTCAAAAATTCATTTGTCCTCTTAAGATATTCCTAAGTCCCGGGAGATTCCTATCCTGGTTAAGGAAGGGTTTCAGATTGGGGCAGAGTACCTGGGCAGTTGGGGCCAAATGTCATCTTTAGACAACTGAAAAGGGGCAAACTGGCATGTATTGAAGTGCTACTCTTAGGAGGCACATTACATATGTTACCTTGCTGGATCCGTATACCTTAAAAAGAGGTATTATCTCCATTTTTGCAGGTGAGTGATAGCGCGAGTGATTTTCCCCACTCTAGCTACAAAGTGGTGAGTGGGGGGTTGATTTTGTGTCTGGATTCTTAACTCATGTTTCTTCCGCTTCATGTCTCTGAGAACAGAGTAATTGTATTATTTGATAGCTCAGTGGAGGAAAGTTCTGTAGAAAGACTTTAGGTATTAGTATCAGAACAGGGATTTTTGGAATCAAAACTTTATACTTCATGAAGTATACAGAAACTCAAGTCTTTCTTGCTTGTATGGCCATCCCTTTTCAGATTGGAGAGGCTCAGGCCTGCCTTAACCTGTAAGCCAGAGCTTCTTGCAGGTGTTTCTTGCCTTTAAGTAGCATGAATGACATGTTAAGTTATACAGTTAGGTTCTAGGTCTCTAGCAGTGGCTCATTGTAGCCAAATAGGTGCTGGTGTTTGGGAGCCTGGGTTCTTCATTGTATACCTGCTACCTCTAATGTGGAGAGTGGTTAGATATGAAGTATGTTAGTTTGAATGAGCCAGATACGGTACACACCTGTAGTTTCAGCTACTTGGGAGTCTGAGGCAGGAGGGTTGCTTGAGCCTAGAAGTTTGACAGCAGCTAGGGCAATACAGTGAGGCCCCATCTATTAAAAAAGAAGAAAAGGAAATGAAATATACCAATCTATAAGACAAGTGGTGATTTGAGAGATTTGTCTCCATGTTCAGCAAAGAGAGATTTCGTTGTTCATCAGTTGGCTTACCATGAACTAGGGTTTGGTAGAGATTCAGCACCCTGAAGGTGATTAAGTTTGCATACAAAAATGACAGTGAAAGTGGACAAATAGGAAGCAGGAAGTCTTTGAATTAGCAAATTAATTTACTTCTGAGGAATAGAAGAGCAGAATAATAAATACAAAGTTATGCAAAGTGACTGCTTTTGGTGAAACCAGAAAAAGGAAGGAGAGTATGGTAGAAAGCTTCCGTAATATTGGCAAGTTCCATTTCTTAGTGTTGTTCTATTACTGGTTTTATAACTTCCATATACGTAACATTTGAAAAATACATCTACCAAGATGCATTGTGCTCATTAATTTGACTTAATGGAATTATAACTATTTTATCCAACTATTTAATAAAAAACATAAACACAATTAAAGTGTACAATTAGTATTTTTTCTCAGAAAAGAAGGGAGTAAAAGAAAGATGGAGGGATAAGAAGAAGATGCTAGTGATAGAAAACTGAGGCATTCTTTGTCCGGTGTAGGTTGTATTTTAGTCATCTTGTCCATTTGGAATTATGAAAATATGTGTGCCTCGGTCCTCTTCTTCAATGTGTAACCGAGAGGCGATTTCTTAGAACTGGAGCGTGGGAGGAGGAAAAAAGATGCAGCTTTGAAACAGATTTTGTTTCTCCTTCTCAGAGGAGAAAGGGATGGGCGTGGGAGTGGGACCTCATGTGTCCAGGCATCCAAACCTGGCAGAGGATCCACTCGGAACAGATGGAGTGAGGATTTCATTGCCTGACAGACTGACTCAGACCTGTCTTCCTGCGGTCCGCCGCCACTGGGGATGGCTTACATTTCTGTCAGAAGCTGGAGGATCATGGTATCCCTCCTATTCCCGTGGTGGAGCGCTCCAGCCTTCACCGGGAGAGCTGCCCAGGACTCAGGCGGCCCGAGTGTTCAGTAAGGAGCTGATGTGTTTAACCTCTGCCGTCTCATAGACGGGGACTGGTGCAATGGGCATTTCTTAATCTAAAGTGTTTAAACGGAGACGGAATGACTCCTCCAATCTATGCTGCTTTATGGATGACTTTACATTGGACTGGAGCCTCTGTACTTCAAACTGCTTCTCTGCCCTGGGATAATGATATGAAATGGAAGCTTGTGTATGATCCAGTGATTGGCTTAGTGAGTCAGCGCAGGGAAAAAAAAAAACAACCTCAGGAGAGGTTTAGAATTATCGTTTAAGAAATAAATGCTTTCCAGAAACTAGAGATCTTGATGCCAGTCACGATTTTAGCAACTGGAGACAATGAGCCTGTTTACATGTTCTTTCCCTTGCTGAGCTAGGCTGTAAATGTGGCCTCCCCAGATGCCCGCTTTTGTCATGGTACTTTCCATTTAGGTGTTTCTTGTAGCTGCCACTGCATCAAAGCTAGGCACACTGTCTAGCTTTGATATTTCCTTTATGTTTTACCTTCCTCCTGAGCTTTTACCACTCTGCTCCTGGCCAACTAGTCTCTCCATCCTCCAAGACACTGTTAATTTCTACCTCTACCTGCTCAGAATGTTCCTCTCAGGTGTGGTAGCACAAGCCTTTAATCTTAGCACTTGGGAGGTAGAAGTGGAAAGATCACAAATTTGAGTCCACCTTGGGGTACAAATGAAACCCTGCCTCAAATCCTTCCCCCATTCCTCTCTTCCCTAAGGAATCCTCTTTGTCCTATAGAGCTTAGCTCGACATCTTCCTTCTTTAGTCTGCTATGGATCACTCTGTCAGACATAGCAATTTCCCAATCATGTAGTGTTCTGTTATTTTATTTTATTTTATTTTTTTTTTGGCCAGTCCTGGGCCTTGGACTCAGGGCCTGAGCACTGTCCCTGGCTTCTTCCCGCTCAAGGCTAGCACTCTGCCACTTGAGCCACAGCGCCGCTTCTGGCCGTTTTCTGTATATGTGGTGCTGGGGAATCGAACCTAGGGCCTCGTGTATCCGAGGCAGGCACTCTTGCCACTAGGCTATATCCCCAGCCCCCTGTTATTTTTAATTTATGTTTTAATATCCAATATGAACCCTGTGAAGCTGTAGAACATGCTTCTTTTCCTTACCTCTCCATACTGTTTAAGATGGTATCTTGTATGTATCAGTACATTTTGTTAAATAATTAACATAAAAATTTAAAGTAATAACTAATATTTGTATACCATTTTAGAGTTCACAAAATGTATTCATTCATTATTTTTTTAAAAAATTTCCCCCAAATGGTGAAATATTGTTATTCGCAGGGAAATGGTCAGAACTCGAACAAATAATGTTGAGCGAGACAAGCCTAGAACACAGAAAACAAAGGGGCATGATCTCCCTGATATATGACTGTTAACAAAGGGAGACGGAGAGACAGTAGAGACCAAGTCTGTGAAACCAAAAACTGCTTGTCAAATAGTATTCCCCACAGGATTGGGGCAGCGACCCAACAGTATGTAACTAAAACCAAACAATTACTTAACATATAAAGGTCAAAAATTGACCTCTCAGGGGAATACAATAGCTCAAAAGCTAGGTATGTACGTTCATATAAGACTACTGTTGACATATGGTCTAATATCTACATTACATTTAAAGCCCTAGGCGAATTTTCTTGGGTGTGGCCACGTGGCTACTGTATATGTTCTTGATACATTGTATATTGTATATATGTCTACCTGACCTAGAGAAGGGATAGAAAAACAGAGCGTAAGATATCACAAGAAATGTACACACTGCCCTACTATGTAACTGTACCCTTTTTGCACAACACCTTGTCAAAAAATTTGTTTTCAATTAATAAGCAAATAAATTAAAAAAATTTCCCCTAAATTGTAATATTACTGTTTAAAGATGAAAGAAAATCTTAGACAGTTGGAATAATTTGCCCAACATCTCATAGGCAGGACTGGAACTTGATTTTGAATCTGTTGAAAATGGTGACTTGTTTTGGGATTTCTTAAAATCCCAGTGTTTCTTAAGGATATTTGTAGATATTACTGTTAAGTACCATGAGAATATCCTGGAACCACAATGAAAACATAGCATCTTCCAGCTATGAAATTTGCAAATATTTGAACACAGTGGATTTGAGCAGGAAGTAGTAGGTGAATGGTGCCTCTTCCCTAAATTCATGATCACAGGGATCGCAGAATGTGGGTCTTTGTAGAAATAATTTGCTAAAAGTCGAGATTAACTCATTCTAAGCCGGATCCCAATTCTTGGTTCTTTTGCCTCAGCCTTCCAAGTATTGGAATTAAAGATGGGCATCATCACATTTGGAAGTGTGTGTGTGTGTTTTGTGCCAGTCCTAGAACTTGGGGCCTGGGTGCTGTACCCACCCCCCCACCAAGCACTCTACTGCTTGAGCTACAGCTCCACTTCTGGCTTATTAGTGTTTAATTGGAGATGGTTAATTGCCCTAACTAGCTTTGAAGTGGGATCCTCAGATCTCAGCATCCTCAGTAGCTAGGATTACAGGCGTGAGCCTCCAACACCCTGCTCTGGGCTGTTTGTTATTGTAGAGCTGAGGAATGATTCTAGGACTTCATGAATTCTAGGCAAATAATCTGCTATTGAGCCGCACCCCCAGCTTCAGATTAAAGGTTGAGAACAGACTCAGATTTTTTTTTGCAACTGTACTTCCAATGAAGTGGCAGAGCGTAATAGAAAGAATGCTGAATTGGAAGTCAGAATTCAAGTTCTAGTCCTAAATCTGACTATAATTAGCAATATCATTGTGGTAACTTACATGGTTTTGTCTCTTACTATCCATTTCCCTGTCTTTTGGTACCAGGTTCCAGATTTTTCTCAGGGAACCATCTCCTCCGCAGAACCCAGCCTCTGTGCTTTGGACAGAACCCTTTTCATCCTTGGTGGCTGGGAAGAACATTGATTCATGCCCTGCCTGTTTTTTAATAGGCATTACATTCTTCTGATCACAGGGATGACTTAGAGGTGGGCTCCAAATCACACTTTGAAACTGTCATTTTGACTTATAACCAAATTTCTGGTATTCTTGGTATACTTGACATTAGTCTCTTTATTTATTTATTTATTTGTTTGTTTGTTTGTTTGTTTGTTGCCAGTCCTGGGGCTTGGACTCAGGGCCTGAGCACTGTCCCTGGCTTCTTTTTGCCCAAGATTAGCACTCTGCCACTTGAGCCACAGCGCCACTTTGGCTGTTTTCTATATATGTGGTGCTGAGGAATGGAACCCAGGGCTTCACGTATATGAGGCAAACACTCTTGCCACTAGGCCATATTCCCAGTCTCTGACATTAGTCTCTTAAGGTTTTATTTTTTTTAAATTTTATTTATTTATTTATTTTTTTGGCCAGTCCTGGGCCTTGGACTCAGGGCCTGAGCACTGTCCCTGGCTTCTTCCCGCTCAAGGCTAGCACTCTGCCACTTGAGCCACAGCGCCGCTTCTGGCCGTTTTCTGTATATGTGGTGCTGGGGAATCGAACATAGGGCCTCGTGTATCCGAGGCAGGCACTCTTGCCACTAGGCTATATCCCCAGCCCTCTTAAGGTTTTAAAGCTGGTGTTCTCGGGAGAAGTGAGACTACATAGGGATTCATTCAGTGGTGGATTTACTCCCGTCTTAATGCATGTTTGAAATAAATGGCATACTTCATCAGAATAATCTGGATTGGTAGGTTAAATGTTCTTGGTGCTACTAGGTGTCATGTTTTTAATAGATAATTCTGACTGTAATGGCCACTATGATTTAGAAAATCATAGTGTGATGGTTTATCTTTTAGCTTTGGAGCCTTAGTTTCCACGGATAGCATGCCAATGCTTATCGCTATCTTGCTCAATTCACAAGAGTTAAATCGTGAAGTAAAATAAAAACCAATAGAAAAATATAATTTGGGGAGGAGGAAAGGTGGGAGAAAAATGAGGGAGGAGGTAACAAGTTTGGCAGCTTATGTATGCAACTGTAATCTCTCTGTATATCACCTTAAAAAGAAAAAAAATTCAATCTGGGCATTAAAGGATAGTATTCAGATGAGCAAAAAGAGGTAAGAAATAGGAGCAATATGATAAAATGCAAATTAGAAAAGAAGGCAATTCTGTCACAGTCAAACTTATTCACACTCCAGGTAGACTATTACATTTTATTTCACCTGTCTTCATGAGTAATCAGTGTATTGAAAGACCAGAAATTAGATGCTCAGGAAGAGTAAATGTTTCCAAAAATATGACTGAAAACTTAGTAACAGTCTAAAGTTATTCTTTGCTGTGATTAAAATAATTCTGAGCTACTGCTTTCATTTTTTCAGAGAAAAGAAATAAGATAAGATTGACACATTGGGATCTGATGAAGACATTGGTTGAGTATTAGAATACTTCAAAATAGAGGGAATCCTCTATGGGTGATATCATTTAGGGTTGTTGTTGTTGCAGTAGGAATGAACCCAGGGCTTCACATGTAGTAGGCACTTGTTGTACCACTGAGCTACTGTCCAGCCTGGTCACTTAAATTCATAGAAATGCATGGAGGCACTGATTTCTAGATGAGCAGTTAGCATCCCTTTTGACCATGAGTCTTCATGGCAGTAGTTCTTGCTGTGAGCTATAGCACACTCCTGTTGATCGGAATAAGAACAACAACTAAGGTATAGCTTTTCTGTATTTTACTATGCTTAATGCCATTGGTTTAGAATGACTAAGACTTTAGAACTAAAATAGGTAATAAGAATAATATAGCACATGTGTTTAGTAGTAATTGTGTGCTAAACACTGTGCTAATCTTCCTTCCTTTTTGCCGGTCCTGGGGCTTGAACTCAGGGCATCAGGGCCTGGGCACTGTCCCTGAGCCTCTTTGTGCTCAAGGCTAGCACTCTACTACTTGAGCCACAGCACCATTTCCAGCCTTTTCTGAATAGTTTATTGGAGATCAGAGTCTCACAGACTTTCCTGCCTAGGCTGGCTTCGAACCATGATTCTCAGATCTGAGTCTCCTGAGTAGCTAGGATTACAGGTGTGAGCCACTGGTGCCCCGCTATGCTAATCTTTTTTACATGTATACTTTGTATTTCATCCTCATAGTTATTACCCCATGAGATAAGTGTAATTGTTTCTATTTTATGGATGCAAAAATTGAATATTAGAAAGATCTATACCCAGTCATACAACTAAGAAGAAGCAGACTGGAATAATTTCAAAGTCTGACTGTATGACTTTAAGATTATGTGCCCCAAAGTATCCCATCTTGGGCTCTATCCTTGGTAGTATAGTCATGTATTTTCTTTCGATCTGGTGTCATTGCAGTACATTACCTCCAGAGGGCAGTACATGTTCCATGTCATGAAAATAAGCTGTTACATTTAATATATTTTATTTATTTATTTATTTTTAATTTTTTGGTTATTATAAAAGTGATATACAGAGGGGTTACAATTAAGTCAGGTTAAGAGTACAGTGTCACACCTTCCCTCTCTCCCAGTTTTTCCCTCCCATCTCCATCCATAAGTTGTAGAGTTCATTTTCAGCATAGTGAGTACCATTGCTGCATTTGTTCACCCTTTGTCCCTCCATTTCTGTGGCTCCCCTTACACTCCCCAAGACAGATAAATGAACAAACAGAACAAAAAACCCAAAAGAAAAAAGTTAAAAACCTCTTGTTTCGGGCTGGGGATATGGCCTAGTGGTAAGAGTGCCTGCCTCATATACATGAGGCCCTGGGTTCGATTCCCCAGCACCACATATATAGAAAATGGCCAGAAGTGGCACTGTGGCTCAAGTGGCAGAGTGCTAGCCTTGAGCAAAAAGAAGCCAGGGACAGTGCTCAGGCCCAGAGTCCAAGCCCCAGGACTGGCCAAAAAAAAAAAACAAAAAAAACCACACAAAACAACAACAAAAAAAACCTCTTGTTTCCATTTCCTAGAGTTCATATCTATTCATATTGCCAGTCCTGGACCTTCAATTCAAGGCCTGGACACTGTCCCTGAGCCTCTTTGTTCTTAAGGACAGTGCTCTACCACTTGAGCCACAGCACCACTTTTGGCTTTTCTGAATCATTGATTTAAATATTATTTTGTATGATCAGATGCACATAGGCATTGTGTCTTTGTGTTCCTCTCACATTATTCATTTTTTTAACCTCAGTGACTGCTTAATGACCAAGAAGTGATGATAATAAGTAAGAACAGTCAGACTTGTGGTTGTTCTGATGCAATGAAAGGGAGTGGATAAAAAGAAAACATAAATTAATTGTCCTTTTGCTGAGAGTAATAATTTTGTAGAATGAGTTGTTAAGAATAAGTAGAAATGCATTTCACAACTTCACTGTTCAATTTGAATAGATTTTTTTTGTCTTTTGAGGGCTTCTGTTGGTTGGAGAGCCTACCACTACTATTGCAATTATTAATATAATTTGAATAGTGCTTAATATTTTACACAACACTTAGATCTGTCGAGTCTACATACAGAATTAATATTTCAATCTTTTGTGCTCACATGGTCGTCTGCACTTAGGCTTGCCCTGTGCTGGATTCCTGTCGCACCTCTGTGCCCCAGAACAGCACTCATGGGGAGCTGACTGCGGCCCTGGGGAGTTAAGGATCGCCATGTTGGCTGGCTAGGAGCACAGAAATGCCTCCTAAGAGCACAAGGAGATAATCACATGAATTTTATTCTGATAAAGTTAAGAAGGGGAAAACTTGCCATACTTACAAATAAAAGTAAAGCTTGAATTTACATCCTACTGTAGTGAGGAGAAAGCACAGGATTGGAGTCAAACAGAATAGACTTGGATTTGAATTCTTCCTTCTCCATTTACCAGACACACATTCATTCATTCTCAAAGCACCTCATATTTTGCTTTGATTCTATTTATTACAACTGTAGTTAGCTGTTTGATTATAATTTTCTACTGGGCTATATGTTTTGTAAAAAATATTGTCAGTATTGCTCATAGTCATCGTCTCTGTACCCAGCATAGTAACTTGTGCAGTTTCGATGCTCAGTAAATACTGAGTGAATGAGGAAGTGAACGAATGCCTGGTAAACTGAATGCAGGAACTAATAATCTGAGGTTTCCTGGAGGATGTTACAGTGAAACAGAAACCTGAAAGATGACTAGGAGCTGGCTAGGCAAATAAGGAGAAAAACATTCTGGGGAAAAGTATATAAAAGAGAGCTTAGTTTGAATTAATGCATTCCTGTGTGACTGATACATAGAAAGGAGAGGGGTGTGAAATGAATGGTGCTAGAGTAAACAAGTTAGATGGTGAAGAGGAATTAGAAGCTTTGATAAATGTTTCGTTTAAGAGTTTTGATAGAAGACAGCTGTGGTTGGATGTTCCTTTTGAAATGAGTGCCTTAAATGCAATCTAGTAGAATAGTACAAGAAATATTTAATAGATAAGGTTATCAGGACTTGATTGATTAGTTGGGAGTTGGAGAGGATGACAGGACTGACTACACAGCGGGGTGGATAGAGGTGCCATTTACCAGATGGGGAACATTACATGAGTCTGAAGGAGCTGATTTTGGGGGAGATGATGATAGGTTCTGGGTGGTGTGTGTGTGTGTGTGTGTGTGTGTGTGTGTGTGTGTGTGTGTGTGTGTGTGTGATGTTGTATTTGAAGAGCCTGTATAATACATAACAAGTAGAAAATGACTATGGGAAATTAGTTTACAGATTTGGACTTCAGTTGAGCATGTTATACTCCATGACTGTTCCATATTAGGACAGAAAGAACTGCTTTATTTTTTTCTTTCATGACTGAACAATCTCTTTCTCTCTCTCTGTCTCTGTCTCTGTCTCTGTCTCTGTCTCTGTCCCCCTCTCCCTCCCTCTCCCCCACCCCCAGTTGTGGGGCGTGAACTCATGGCCGGGGCACTGTCCCTGAGCTGCTTTTTGCTCAAGACTAGCACTCCAGCACTTGAGCCACAGCACCACCTCTGGCTTTTTCCATGTATGTGGTGCTGAGGAATCGAACCCAGGTTCTTCATAGATGCTACCATGAAGCCACATTCTCAGCCCTCTGAACAATCTCTTATTGTATTATTAAGGTGCCAATTATGTGTCACAATAAACTTAAGGGAAAGGTAAATTATATGGAAAAAGATCAGTAATTAATACTCTGAGTTTCCTCTAAGAGGTGGAAATGAATGATGACCAGCTCACATTCAGCAGTGGTTTTTGTGCGAGACACGACGAGGAGGGCACCTGATTTATTAGTGGAACAGAAGAGATAGAAGAGAATGGGGAGAGATGCAGAAGCTCCGTAGATTGAGTGGTGGGAAGTTGAGGATGCATCCAGCTGGTGGCTTCTATTTTTTCTGTTAAGTAGGAGGCTAGGTCAACCACTGAGAAGGAGAAAGGAGGATGCAAGGGCGGGGTGGGGGGGGCTAGCTGAAGGGTATGAAAAATTTCTAATCATCATTGTCTTTTCACCAGATATGTGATTCATTATGAGTTGAAGACCTTTGTGACGTGATTGTCTATTGTGTCACCTTCCCCCCCGCCCCCCCCCTCCGGCATTTCAGCACCTTGGAGACACAGGAGGAGGATATGTGAGCCCACTAAGGGGGTTTTGAAGCTTTGTTAAATGGAGAGGACAAAAAGGAAAGGAAATTTAGGTTATCGAAATAGCAGGGCATGTAGTCTAAGTTGAACAGGGACTGAGATAGTGCTGATCAAACTTTAGACGGTTTGCTGAAACAGATGGTGGATACATGTTGGATGAAAACTATGATTTGGAACTCATTTTGTTTTTCAGTTTTGTAATGTTTTTCACTTTTGTTCTTTCATATATGCATTATGTTTGTGCTACACATAGCTCTGCCTGGGTGGTTGAGGCAAGCACTCTTGCCACTAGGCCATATTCCCAGCCCCTGTGCCTGGGTGGTTGATAGATTTGGAAATGTGCTTGCTTCCAAGGATAGAGACCAGGTTGAAGTGGAATTCAGTACCTTGGAGAGCTCTAAGTGAGCTCTCCAACTACGCAGCACCAATCCATCTCAGCAGTTCTTGGGCTACAAACATGATTGTCTGTGCAAATCTTAGAATGTTAGGGTTTATTAGAGTAGATGGTTAAGATGCCCCTTTATTTAGTGTGGGCTGTTGTTTAGAATGATCTGTACAGGCATGTAGAATTGGATTTTTGGATCACCTCATCTAATTTCTTCATTTTAAATATGGAGAAAACAGACACCAAGAAGTAGAAAAGCAAAAGGTTGCATGTCCTCCAGAGTGTACAGTAGGCAGTAAGCAGCCTGGAAAGGAGTCCCAGTTTTTTGCCACAGGCCAGTGGGAATATTGGTAGTGTACCTGTTTTTGACTCTTTAGTTGGCCTCTCAATAAGAATGTACAGATGCTGAGGACTGAGAAAAGTAATAAAGCTGGGTGCCAGTGGCTCAGACCTGTAATCCTAGCTACTCAGGAAGCTGAGGATTGCAATTCAAAGCCATCCCGGGCAGGAAAGACCATGAGGCTCTTACTTTGAATAAAAACTATCAAAGAGCTGGACGTGGAGCTGTGACTGGCGGTAAAGCTCCAGCCTTGAGCAAAAGAAGCTCAAGAGACAGTGCAGGCACTAAGTTCAAGCCCCAGAACTGGTGTACACCAAACAGTAAATTCAGCACAATATTTTTAGCAATAAGTAATAGCTTTCCAGATGAGAAGAATTGTAAGGTGACCTTGTAATGCTGTGGCAAAGGCATAGCTTCTTTAGGTTCCCTTAGTGGCTTTCAGTGGAGAATAGTCATTATTGAAGCAAAGCAGAGGGCATTGTGTTTGGCAGGTGTTCAGGGATGAGTCACCACATTTGACATCTCAGAAACCCAAAGACTGCTACTTCCTTCTTCAGAGTTCCACATGGCCATCTAGTTTTATGTGCTAATGGCCTATCCCTTCAATTGTCACTGTCCCAGTGGTTTTTACAGTACAGATAAATCCTCAGTGTCTCATGGACATTATGGGTCTTACCCCTTCACTTTATGGATTACTTTTATCTGAGCTACTTTCCAACTATGAAGTGAATCTTTATAGTCTCTGAAACAGAATACTCAGGTGTGTTCCTGCATCAACTCACTTGGAAGCAGCTCATTAAATATCCTTCTGGACCAGAGAGAGTATTCCTTGAGTGGGTCATTTGCAAAGAATGTCATTTGGTGCACACATTGTAACAGAATACTCTCAATACTTTGTGTACCAGAGGCGTTAGGATCTTAACCCTGCAGGGATTTTTTTTTTCCCTCAGGCATTCATTCATTTTCTGTAAGAAACATTTTAGAATTGTCTCCCCACTTGTGTGTTCTTCCTTTCTGTTTCTTTATTTTGTCCTCTTTAATGTAATTATGTACCTGTCAAATGTTTCAGTTGCTAATATGTTGGCACATTCTTATTTAATGCTCACATGATCATATGGGATGATACCCACATTTTAGTATTCACATTCAGAAGACATTTACTGAATGCTAGCTGCAATGCTAAGCACTGTGATAAGCTCGTTTATACGTGTGTGTGTGTGTGTGTGTATGCACAAGCATATGTAATTTTTTAAAGACTCAGAGCTTCTCTGTAAGCTATTACCCACATTTTACAGAAGAGAAACTAGAAGTTTAAAGAAGTTAAATGACTTTTGTTCCGTTTATTTCTGGCTTTTTATACTTAATACCGATTAGAACTGTGCTAAGCACTTAAGAGAAGTGAAGCAACATGATTGCTGTTCTCAACAATTCATACAACACCTGAAGAAACCAGGATTGATAAAGAGTATATTTTTTATTTTTATTTATTTATTTATTTATTTAATTCTTCTTTTTTTTTGGGGGGTGGCAGTCCTGGGGCTTGGACTCAGGGCCTGAGCACTGTCCCTGGCTTCTTTTTTTTGCTCAAGGCTAGCACTCTGCCACTTGAGCCACAGCGCCACTTCTGGCCATTTTCTGTATATGTGGTGCTGGGGAATTGAACCCAGGGCCTCATGTATATGAGGCAAGCACTCTTGCCACTAGGCCATATCCCCAGCCCAAGAGTGTATTTTAATCAAGTGTTTAGACTTAATTTTTAGTTTTACTTCTGAGGGAACGTAAGTCTTCATGCTCGCTCAGCTTGCTTGCTTAGCCATGTCTCCAGTTTGGCTTTATTCTTGATTATTTTGGAGATGAAGTCTCTCCATCTTTTCATTCTGGGCTAGTTTCAAACCTCCTCCAGATCCTAATCTCCTCAGTAGCTGGGGTTACAGGTGTGAGCTAGCTACCAGTGCCCAGCTCCTGACAGTGCTCATATCTTTGGGACAAGTGTACACTTTTGGAAGGGATGCTTTTCTTTTCTTTCTTTCTTTTTTTTTTTTTTTTGCCAGTTTTGGGGCTTGGATTCAGGGCCTGAGCACTGTCCCTGGCTTCTTTCTGCTCAAGGCTAGCACTCTGCCTCTTGAGCCACAGCGCCCCTTCCAACCTTTTCTGTTTATGTGGTGCTGAGGAACTGAACCCAGGGCTTTGTGCATGCTAGGCAAGCACTCTACCACTAAGCCATATTCCCAGCCCTCGAAATGATTCTTTTTAGGATCCTGTGGGTAATAGTCCCTTACGCTGTAGCACTAGTACTAACAGATCTTATAACCTCATGAGTAGCTAGGATTGATTACAGGTAAGAGTCCTATGATAAGCTAATTTTTAAGTTCCTTTTCTAGCTCTAATAAATATTCTATGATGTTACTGTCCAGAATCTCTGCTGTATTATGATACAGGCAAACGATGTCACATTTCTTTGATATAGAAACCAAATTGGATGATAGAATAACTTCTGGAGAATAAAATACTTATTGAAGCCCTACATTAGTGGTCTCTGTGGGCTTCTAGAAATCAAAGGAAAGTTTGGATGTAGGAATGGTGATGTTTGTCAGTATTAATAGCTGCAAGAGAGAATACAAGCTGAGAAAAAGTGGTTGACATCATTAAATCAAAATTTTACACATGTATATTCTCAAAGTACTCCCCAGCCCCTGAGTTATTTTTGCCTCGTTTATGTTATGTAGAATCAGGGGCCTTGTAGGTAGTCATTTGCAGAAGGCATTTGGTCCTAATAATGGGCTTGAATTTTCCTTTGGGAATGTCAGCTGTAACAGGAATACTTACTAGTAAAAGTGCTTTGATATGGGAAAAAGTAAACATCGAAGAGTGCTCTCATTGACTCTGAACATATTATTATCTCTGACTCTGAACATATTATTTTCTTTTCCACATCACTCTTTATTTCTGTTTCCTGTTCCTTTTTCTTAATAACTATACTAATTGTTTTTCAGAAACCCTTTCCCATATCTGTCTCTGGACTCCTTTTCTCCTTCTTCTAAAATGTTCAGAAGCATGTGCCATGCAATATAATGCTTTGGTCCAACTTACATTATCATCTCATTGTTTTCTATGTGTGTACTTTGCAGTTTCAAAAACAGACTCTGTCTATTAGAGACCTGGCCTCAAGTTTTCTGGCCTCTAACACCTGGGTATGTATTCATTTTGTTTTCTTAAATTGGAAGCCTATAATCCTATAGATACTCAGGATTTGGAGGTCTGATGATCACGGTTCTAAGCCAGCTGGGGCAGGAAAGTTCATGGGGCTTTTATTTCCAATTAAGCACACACACACACACACACACACACACACACACACACACACACACAAGCAGTAAGTAGATCAGCGGCTCAAGTTGTAGATCCCTAGCCTTGAACAGGATAGGTCCAAGATAGTGCCTAGGCCCTGAGTTCAAACCTAAGGGTCGACATAAAAAAAAACAAACCAGACTGGGGGTTCCTTTTATTTCCAGTGACTGGGTACGTGGGGGTGGGAGTGAGCTGCCAACTCCACTCTTTCGAGTAGTTAGCGTAGCTGCTTTGTCTTGCGCAAGTAGTCAAGGCAGTGTGGTATAGTTCCTTAAAAAGAAAAAAAAAATCCCTTGGAATTGGTATTGTGGGATTTTGGATAAAGGGGTGGAGCCTTTGCCAAATAAGTCTGCAACTTTACTAACAGATGGCCTTGGAATGGGACTAGCAAGCCTGGGGTTAAACCCCTGTACAGCAGACACATTGCAAGGGGGTGCCTAAAGCAAGACCTTGAGTGAAAGCCCAGTATGGCCAGCAAGCAAAGTAGATGATTTTCTTCTTGAGGAAAAGAATGGTTTAGAATTGAAATGACTACAAGGAGAAATGTCAAATGCGATATATTTGTTAGGAGATTTTACTACCTCTTTCAAAATTATTTGATGATCAAACATAAAAAATATTTGCAGATTATATTGCCAGATGTGTTGGCCATTTAATATAATTTTAGCTACTTAGGGGGCCAAGATCAGGAGGTTTGAGGCTTGAGTTCAGCTTCTGCAAAAAGTTTGAGCCCCTCATCAGAAAAGAAACCTTGGCATGGTTGTGTGAACATAAATAGGAAGATTGTGGTTCAAACCAGTCTTGGCAAGAAAAAGTGAAACTTTATCAAAAATAAATGCAAGAAGTGTTGGAGGTGTGACTCGAGTGGTCTAGCACGTGACTGTTCAGGCATGGAGTTCAAACCTCAGTGGTGTCAAAAAAATTAGTAAAGATGTGCATCATCTGACCCACACAACTAATTAAATGGGCAAACAAATAACATACTCAGTAATTAGCATACATTGTTTTAAAGCACATACCAAACACTTTTCAAAGCAAAATTACAGAACTTAAATAAATAATAGATGATGGTAGAGATAAGCATTTCAAATCTTTTCGTGGTTTTGAGCAGTGTGAGCACAATGTACATAATCACTGTTTCTGAAACCTTGATCATCTTTTGAATCTCATCCATTTTTCCCATTTGCAGGTCCTGCTATGGATTAAGAGGGAACTGCCTGTCTTTGACAGCACAATTGAATTGTACAAGCAATCGGATTTCAGCTGCTCATTAAATTTAACTTAGGAAAATGCCAACTCATGCAGTGGCTGTAGTGTTCCACAGGAAGTTTTGTTTTATCTCATTTACCACACCCCCAGAGGACAAGCTAATGCCTGGTACAAAGTTTCACTTAGTAAACATTGGATTTTACATTTTCATCTGCTAAATGTAATGTTATGAGTTAGACATGAGGATTATAATATTGTTCATTTTTAATTCTGTTGTGTCTATATCCCTGATATTTAGCACATATCACTTGTGGTATAGTTTTAGCAAATATATGGGTAAATAAATGAAAGAATGAATAATTAAATAACTCAGAGCTATGGCCTGTATAACTCCATTTGAAATTTGTCATAGTTTTAACAAAGTGGTACAAATATGATCTAGTGCTTTTTTTTAAAAGCAAATTTTTTTTTTTTTTTTTTGGCCAGTCCTGGGCCTTGGACGCAGGGCCTGAGCACTGTCCCTGGCTTCTTCCCGCTCAAGGCTAGCACTCTGCCACTTGAGCCACAGCGCCGCTTATGGCCGTTTTCTGTATATGTGGTGCTGGGGAATCGAACCTAGGGCCTCGTGTATCTGAGGCAGGCACTCTTGCCACTAGGCTATATCCCCAGCCCCAAAAGCAATTTTTTTTAATTTATTAATTGAACACAAATTTTTTTACAAGGTGTTGTGCAAAAAGGGTACAGTTACATAGTAGGCCAGTGTGTACATTTCTTGTGATATCTTACGCCCTGTTTTTCTATCCCTTCTCTATGTCAGGTAGACATATATACAATATACAGTGTATCAAGAACATATACAGTAGCCACGTGGCCACACCCAAGAAAGTTCGCCTAGGGCTTTAAATGTAATGTCGATATTAGACAATATGTCGACAGTAGTCTTATATGAATGTACATACATAGCTTTTGAGCTATTGTATTCCCCTGAGAGGTCAATTTTTGACCTTTATATGTTGAGTAATTGTTTGGTTTTAGTTACATACTGTTGGGTCGCTGCCCCAATCCTGTGGGGAATACTATTTGACAAGCAGTTTTTGGTTTCACAGACTTGGTCTCTACTGTCTCTCCGTCTCCCTTTCTTTCTTTTTTTTGGCCAGTCCTGGGCCTTGGACTCAGGGTCTGAGCACTGTCCCTGCCTTCTTCCCGCTCAAGGCCAGCACTCTGCCACCTGAGCCACAGCGCCCCTTCTGGCCGTTTTCCATATATGTGGTACTGGGGAATTGAACCGAGAGCTTCATGTGTAGGAGGCAAGCACTCTTGCCACTAGGCCATATTCCCAGCCTCCGTCTCCCTTTCTTAACAGTCATATATCAGGGAGATCATGCCCCTTTGTTTTCTGTGTTCTAGTAAAAAGCAAGTTTTAAAAAATATGACTTGAAAGTTATGCAGGTATTTGCGGTGCTTATTTTTGGCATAAAGAAAACACTGGAATAAGTGCTGAAAGTTGGATTTAGGTCTCGTCCCTCCTTTTACCCTGTGAGGGGTAGGCATGTGTTTTTGCAGGAAAGACAATTTAGATTAGGAGACCTTTTACATTCTACTATATTCTGTATTTTATATTCTAATATCCTGTGCAGCTATTTCATGTACTATTCAACTGTTCAAATATACTATATCATAAACTTATGCCTTATTCATTTTGATTCAATCCATAGAAATGTTCAAATTAAAGGAAAAACTACCTTGAAGTTAGGCTCCAGAGAGATGGCACTATTTCCTCCTACCATACCAGTAATAGCTTTTAAGACAAATTGATGTTTGGAAGTGAAATTCTATTATCTTGGGATTGTGTAATGCTAAATATTTCCTTCCTGTTTGAGTGTTTATTAACCCATGGTTTTGATTGATGAGTGCTGTTACAATATAATGACATTTTCTCAGCCCTTCTTGACAATCTGCTGAAAAAGTTGATTAGCCGATATCCCATCAGCGAACTTGTTGGTGTAATGGTAGAATGACGTCACTGCAGTCAGGCGGGTAATGTGATTTCCTGCTTAGTTCAGTTGTGAATGGTCATCCAGTGAGGTCATTCTCATCTGAAATGACTCACTTCAGGCTATTGCATTTTACAGAAAACCGTGTAAGGAACAGTAATGTAATTTATGCGTCTTCTTTGACCTTTCTCTTCAGGATGTGTTTTAACTAAACATTTCCACGTATGTAAACAATGTGTCCTGATCAACTTCACTCACTGTCATTCTCTCCAGTCCCACTCCCCACTTCTTAAAACAATTTCAACAGCTTTCATCGTTTACTTTTGTAGATGCGAATAAACTGTGTTGTCTATATGCATCCTTATGTGTGCTGGATATTAGGTCCTTGTCGGATGTATAGCTGGTAAGGATCTTCTCCCACTCTGGTTTTGTTTTTTTTTGCCAGTCCTGGGGCTTGAACTCAGGGCCTGAGCACTGTCCCTGGCTTCTTTGTGCTCAAGGCTAGCACTCTGCCACTTGAGCCACAGCACCGTTTCCGCCTTTTTCTATAGATGTGGTGCTGAGGAATTGAACCCAGGGCTTCATGTATACGAGGCGAGGCCAGCCCTAGCTTTTTATTAAAGAATATCACAGGATAGCTTTTCCCAACTCCAATTCCATTATTTTTTAAGATGGAGAGTTCTTTCTTTCTTTCTTTGTTTTTGTTTTGTTTTGTTTTTGTTGTGGTCAACAGTTTTGGGGTTTGAATTCAGAGCCTGGCACTTCGTAGACAAGTGTTCTACCAGTTAAGTCCTACTCTCAGCCCCATAATTCCTTTTTCCATCAGAAATAAAGGTTATAATGAAGTCCTCAGACTCCAGTGTGAACTAATATAGCCACTGTTGTTTCTAAAGAAAATGGGCAATATAAGTGGGGTTCTGTATCATTTGTAAATTATTTCATGGCTGATGTTCTTTAGTTTTCTGTTTAAGATGTAATCAGATTAGGAGCCAGTGCCCACCCTCCCTCCTTCCCTCCCTCCTTCCCTGCCTCCTTCCCTCCCTCCTTTCCTCCCTCCTTTCCTCCCTCCCTCCCTTCCTTTGCTCTTTGATGCAAGGCTAGCGCTCTGCCACTTGGAGCCACAGCTCCACTTCTGGTTTTCTGGGAGTTAATTAGATATAAGAGTCTCATGGCCATTTTTGTCTGGGCTGGCTTTAAACCTTGATGCTCAGATCTCAGCCTCCTGAGTAGCTAGGATTACAGGCATAAGCTCACCGGTGCCTGTCTTGGAGCCAATTTTCTTAGAGGTTTTCCTGGTCATGAACTTCAAGAAAAGGGAGAGAGGAAACAGAAATTTGAAGAATGAGGAGTCTGTGTAGAAAAACTCAAAAACCTATTCCTAATATCTAATTAAAAATGTGGTTATGAAAACTCAAAGTTTGAAGATTGCCCCTGCAATCCTAAATTTCTGTTCTCTGTGTTGGATTCTTATAATCGAAAGCAATATGATCAGAAATTGTTTTAAGGAAGCATTTGATTAAAAAAAAATTGCACTAGGCTAGACTCGGGAAAGGAACGTGACAGGAGGTGTGGGGATGTGGAGGCCTGGGGCAAGAAGCAGAAAGGCGAAGAAGACACGGCTGCCGTGGGAAAGCAGGAGCTTTGCAGCCTCCACACTCTCTGGTTTTGAGTCATGTCGTCTTGACCCAGGGATTTAGCGCCTCTGAGCTTGTTATCAGATTTCAGAAACGAAGGTAACATCGCCCATCTTTATCATTCTTCATGAGGATTACCTGAAGTGTGGATTTTTATTATGCTATGTTATACTCCTCAAACCAATTAGAGTTTGCCTTTGGGATGTGACATTGAAATTTTTTTTTCCTTTCTCTTTGTTGGAAGTATTTACCCTAATTATGTTGGAGCCAAAAAAAAAATCAGCAGACGTTTTTTGCTTTAAGTAAAAAGGAAGTATGTGAAATGTCTGGCATTTACGGACTGCTCAGTAAAATGTTAGTTCTCTTTTCATCTTTTCTTTTTTCCCCATTATACAACCCCCACCTCCAAAATTCCTTGATATCTCCCCCCTCTCTCTCTCTAAGGAAGAAAATAAACCTTTGAGTAAAAATTACAGTTCAGGAAGGCCGAGTATATTTACCCCTCTTCATTCTTAAGAGAAAGTTATAAGTCATATAAGAAAATACCCAGAGAAGCTTTATCACTTTCTAAAGTGTACTGTTTAGCGACATTTGGCATATTCACAGTGTTGTGTAATGATCACCACTACCTAATCCCAACCTTTCTCACCACATCAAAAGGAGCTCCTATTAAACACTCATTCTCCATGTCTCCCACCCCAACTAGGCAGCCTCTCATCTGCTTTATGTTTCAGTGGATTGTTTATACAGAATATTTTATATAAATGAAATCATACAGTGAGCTCTTTTGTGCAAGAGTTCTTTGACTTAGCATATTCTCAAGGTTCCCTTATGTTGTAGTGTCTACTAGTATGTTATCCCTTTCTTTTTATGGTCAGATAATATTCCATTTTGTAGATACAGCCCATTTCTGTTTATCTAGTAGTGGACATTTGAGCCATTTTCACTCTTTGTCTATTGGAAATACTGCAACTCTGAACATTTGTTTACAAGGTTTTATTTGAAAATCTGTTTTCAAGGCTACATACTGAAGAATGGGATTTCTGAGTCATCTGAAAACATTTAACTTTTATGAAACTACTGTTTATCACAGTTCTCTACCATTTGACATTCTACCAGATATACATTAGAGTTTTTATTTTCCTACAGTCTCATCAACCTTTGTTATTTTCCATCTTTCTAGAATTAAAGATACATTAGTGGGTCTGATTTGTGTCCTCTGATGACTCAGGGTTGAGTGTACTTTCATGTGTTCATTGACCATCTATATGCATTCTTTAGGAACTGTGTTGTACTCAATATCTGTGCCCTCTTTCCCCTTACCTTTCACCAGTTCTGGGACTTGAACTCAGGGCCTAAGTGCTGTCCCTGAGCTTTTTTGCTCATGGCTATTGTTCTACCACTTGAGCCACAGCTCTACTTCTGGCTTTTTGGTGATTAATTGGAGATAAAAGTCTCACAGACTTTTCTGCCTGGGCCGGCTTCGAATTGTGACTCTCAGATCTCCACCTCCTGAGTAGCTGGGATTACAGGTGTGAGCCACTGGTTCCTGGCTCCTGTGTCCATTTTCTCAATGAGCTCTTTCCGACTTCGTTGTTAAGGGTTTATGTTTTAGACACTAGATTCTTATTAGAGATACAATTGCAAATAATTTTCCCATTCTGAATTGAGTTGTCTTTTTTTTGCTTTCTTTATGTCATTTGAGTTACAAAAAGAAATTACTGTTGCCGTCAACAATTAAAAGCTTACTTGTGCTTTTAGTGGCTATCTGAGAAATCATCGCCTCACCCCCAGTCATAACCAGCGATCCCTGTGTTTTCTGTAGTTTTGCCTGTCAGTCTTGGTTCCTTTCTGAGCACCGTCCTGCGCACTTGCCCCATTCACAGCTTCCCATTAGGTGGGCCTAATTCAGGGTTAAGGCTGGGCTGGACAAGGTGACTGGCGGGCGGCCACTCACCCAGCTGCAAGCTCGAGCGGCAGCTTCCCACCCCCAGCCCTTTCCGGCCTACCCAGGACAGGGTCTTTCCTCTACCAGATGCCCCGAAGACACTCACCTCTCACGTTTTAGCCCTAATTACTCTTTCTGTTGGAAAAATACCTTTTTTTTTTTCTCTGAAATGATGCCTTGTTTTTCTTTCCAAACAACAATATAATTTTCATCTGAACCAAGGCCTTTTCTTTTTAACAGAAAGAAAATGTGACTGGGGAGCAAAAGACTTGTCTTTTGAAGTAAATGGATATGGCAGAGCCAGAAATTGGACCTACGACACTTTAATCCAGTTTACCTTATCGCTGCCTTTTTAAGACCTAAAGAAATAGTGGTGCAAGACTCAGCGCCTCCCCTGTACTAGGCAAGCACTTAAGCCCTGCCTTCAGCACAGTCAATGGTGGAGTTTCAGAAGTCAAGGATTATAATTTTCCCACTGCTGGAATCCTGCTGCATGGGCAGTACCACATGGTTTGGATTTATCCTTAGAAGTAAATCACCTTTGGGGGAAGAGAAACCAAATCCTGTTCCCAGCAGCTGCATAAGGTCCATTTCCACCTTCAAAGCTGTTTAACTGGAGCAAACACCAAGGAAATTGGCTGTGTATGATACACATTCTTGTGCCACATATCAGCTGGAAGCTTCCATGGTTCAGGTGCCCCTTTAATCCTTTATTCATCGTGTATTTAAGTAACCTATGTGTACAACCTTCTGATTAAATTTTTTGTGTGTGTGACAGTCCTGGGGCTTGAACTCAAGTCCTGGGCATCCTGGGTGTTTTGTTTTGTTTTTCTCAAGGCTACTGTTTTACCACTTTAGGCACAGCTCCACTTCCAGCTTTTTACTGGTTAATTAGAGATCAGAGTCTTATGGGCTTTCTTGCCCAGGCTGGCTTTGAACAGTAGTCCTCAGATCTCAGCCTCTTGAGTAGCTAGGATTACAGGTGTGAACCAGCAGCACCCTGGTCTATCAGGGCCTTCTTAACTGGCTAGTTCCTGAGAAGAGATGCACCAAGGACACAGCATTACAGTTTACACAGGAATTGAAGTCCCAAGAGTCCTCATTCAAAGTCTGATTTTGCCTCCCTAATTTTACATCAGGCAAGGATAGTTTTAGGAGCACTAACACTAATGTTGCTATATTTCCTTCCTATAATCTGTCCTTTCCCCCAGCACTCATGGTTTGTAGCACCAAGTAACATCCGTGAGCTGTTGCTGGATTGGGGCATTGTTGGCTTCCCCAGTGCAGGGTCTGGGTTTGTTCTTCATCTCCCTGTGCTCACCTCCTAGCATGGAGTAGAAACAATACATTGGTTTTGGAGGTGCTGGGGTTTGAACCTGGGGTCTGAACAAGAGCCTTGTGCTTGTTTAGGCGCTCTACTTCTGAGCTGTATTTCTACTCTCTCTTTTTTTGTGTGTGTGGAGGGAGGGCTGGGCATTTTCGGGGTAGGGTTTAGCTTCTTAGGAGCATGACTGGATGGTGACTTGCCTATTTCAGGCTTCGTATCATAGCCGGGATAACAGATGTGTGTCATCACACCCAACTTCTTTGGTTTTGAGGCGGAGTCTTACGGACTTTGCTGCCCAGCTATGGGTTGAGAAAGGTTATGTGAACTTCACTGCTCAAGCTGGCTTTGAACTGGGAACTTCTTGATCTCAGCCTCCCCAAGTAGCTAGAATTATAGACATGAGCCACTGGTGTCTGGCAGGTACCAATAATTTTTAAAAAGAACCAGTTGAATTGATACAACACAGTGGTTCACTTTTAGATGAGTGTTTTTCCTTTTAACAAGGCATTTTTCTTCCAAGAGAGCTGCCGCCCTGAATGAGTCAGGGAGTCAGGATAGATAGACTAAGCCCACTAGCTGATTCATGGGACAATACATCAGCTTATCTGAGGGAAGTGGCCTACATAAATCAAAGACTGCAATAATAAAACTAGCCCACAGGCGGCAAAAATTGCAGATCTTGTTGAACTCCCGGGCAAAAGAAATTTCCTTCATTAGATTTCTTGACCTAAAACTAGAGAGAGTGTTTGTGAGTGGGGGAGAGTGTGTAGGTCCTGGGACTGGAGCTCAGGACCTAGGTGCTGTTCCTCAACTTTTTTTTGCTCAAGATTGGTGCTCTACCACTTGAGCCACAGCTCCACGTCCAGCTTTTTTGGTGATTAATTGGAGAAAAGAGTCTCACCGACTTTCTTGCCTGGGCTGGCTTTGAACTGTGATACTCAGATCTCAGCCTTCTGAATAGCTAGGATTATAGGTGTAAACCACCAGTGCCCAGCTTTTTTTTTTTTTTAAACAGGATTGTAACCCAGGCTAGCCTCAGATGTTAAATGTGATCTTCCTGAGTGCTGGTATTACTGTATATACCACCATGCCCAGCTTGGAGCTCTGAATTTCATCCTAAAGATAGTGGTTATAGGAATGCACTGATGTTTCATTTCTTGGGATTGGCAAAGGTTTAATATGGCATAATTAACAAAAATATACAAATTGCAAGTGTGAAATTTTAAACTTTAGTAGAAGCCACAGTTAAAAAAAAACAAACCCTCGGGCTGGGAATATGGCCTAGTGGCAAGAGCGCTTGCCTCATATACATGAAGCCCTGGGTTCGATTCCCCAGCACCACATATATAGAAAACGGCCAGAAGTGGCGCTGTGGCTCAAGTGGCAGAGTGCTAGCCTTGAGCAAAAGGAAGCCAGGGACAGTGCTCAGGCCCTGAGTCCAAGGCCCAGGACTGGCAAAAACAAAAAAACCTCAGTTGAAATTAACATTTAATGCATCATGTTCAAAGCATCTTCATTTTAACATGTAATGAATACAAAACTTGTTTTCTATACCATCATGCCTAACAAAAACATAGTTTTAGTGAAATATTTTGTATCCCTTTTTCACAATAGACCTTTAAAAGTGAGCATGTGTTTTCCCATACTGCACATCTCATTTGCACTAGCCACTTTTCAGGTGCCAAGTAGTCAATTTGACTGAGAGCTACAGTGTGGGGAAGTGCAGCCGTTGGCAGTCTCCACTTTCCCACCTTTCCAGTTCGGTATTTTTGACCTTCATTCTGGTCATTTTTTTTTCTTTTCATGGATTTGCCTGTTTTCCCCTGATCTGGTCCCTAGAGAAGCAGTCTTGTTTTCTTCCTAATGTCCAGGTGTGTTTCCTTGGTCTTTGGCTCCCTTTTGAACTCAACTGCTGTTCCCTGAACTCTCCCTTTGTTTCCCTTGCACATGCAGCTCTTTTGTATGAGCTGCCCATTTTACTATATACTGTTTTGAATCTATCCCTTCTACATATGTTTGGTGCTTTCTGAGTTCAAGGATAGTGTCTTACTTATTTCTGCAGTTTCAGCACCCTGACAGTTTCTGGCTTCTAGCAGAAAGTTGACAAACTTTTTAATAATTGAAGGAAGAAATAAACAAGGTATTGTGGGATACCTTATCAGCTATTTTCCCCCCAAAACAGTACTTTTCTCATTTGATGCAGCAATAATTTTTGCCCCATTGATGTGCTGTGGCACATTCAGCCATCTTTTTATTTGTGGTTTTAATTATTTGCAGGAAAACAGAATCTTTTAGGGGGAGCTATGATTTATTATTTATTTTATTTTTAAATTTTACTATAAAGGTGATGTACAGAGGGGCTACTAAAGTTACATAGTAAGGTAATGAGTACATTTCTTTTTGAACAGTATTACCCCTCCCTCATTTTCTTCCACTTCCTCCCACTCTCCCCCCCGAAGTTGTAAATTTCATTTCCAACATAGTGTCTAGTGAGTATCACTGTTGCATTGGTTCACCCTTTGTCCCATGGTTTCTGTGATTCTTCTTTCCTTCCCCAAATCAGATAAACTTATAAATAAGACAAAGGTTACAGAAATAAAAAAAAAAAACAGTGATGGAAAAAAACCAAAGGAAAAAAAGAAAGAAAAAGGAAATAATTGGAAACAGTATATTAAAAAAAAAACTCTCCACTTCTTGGAGCTCATTTTGATAAGCATCATTTTATGTCCACATTACAATTGAGCAATTGTGATCCTCTGTTAGGAATATTCTAGACATATTCTAGTTATACCATGAAGCCTGTTTCTTTGGGTCTGACTTACTTTGCTTAATGTAGTTCTTTTCCAAGTCTTTCCATTTCCTGACATATGGGGGCAATATCATTCTTTCTGATGGAATCATAGAATTCCATTGTGTATATGTACTACATTTTCTTGATCCATTCATCTATTGAGAGCATCTGGGTTGGTTTCATATCTTAGCTATGACCTGCAGTGAACATGGTTGTGCTGGTAGCTTCAGTGTGGCCTTGTTTGTGGTTGAAAACAGAATCTTAACCCTGTTTCATAACTCCAGAAGTCCTTTCTTCAGTCACCTTCCAGATTGTCTGACTTTATTTTCCTGTCAGGAAAGCCTTTGGGGTCTTTTTGGAGGTTTGGCTATTTCTTATGATTTCTCACTTCCTCTTTCCTTCTCTCATTCCTGTTTTTGGTCTATCAGGACCTTCCCTTCACCTTGAGTATTCAGTGCACTCAGCTCAATTGACCTCAAGCTGAGAGATCCCAAGGGCCACTTATGAAACAGACCAGTCACAAGTATTTAGAGATTTAAATTGAGGTTTGTTTTTTTCCATAAAAAACTTTAGGCAGAATCCTCTATTTAAAACTATTAAAAGGCTTTTCATCCTGGGGCTGGTGGCTCACACCTGTAATACAAGCTATTCATGATGCTGAGATCTGAGGATTGCCCAGGCCCTTAGTTCAAACTCCAGGACACATGCATGTGTGAACACACACACACACACACACACACACAGAGGCATTTCCTTGAAATGAAGTTGAGATTTCTTAGAGCTTATCTGGGGCTCCACAGAACATGGTTGGAGAACCACTAGGTGAGTTCACTCCTTCCCAATAAAAGTGGAGAAGTAGAGACTTGGAGGAGAGAAAAAGTGTGCTTTGTGCACACAGCAAGCTAGCGGCAGGGTCTAGACTGGTTTCCTTTCCAGATCAGTGTTCTTCCAACCACAAGGTACCTGGAAGCTTCAGGGGAGGAGGCAGTAACAATGAGTCTTTTATTGTCTTCCCCTTGATGAAATCGGAAGGGTCCATCTCTCGTTCCTCTGCTAGGAAATCGGTTGGCCCCCTCTTGTTATTGTTTTTTTTGCTGGGACCCAGGCTGAGGCTTGTCTCAGCCTTTGTTCTGTTCCCAGTTTTTGTGGTGCCAAAAAGGATCGGGAGAGCGGATTCAGGCAGGTCATGGTGGCAGATGTTTCCTGTCCCTTGGCCAGTCTGGCGATGTCTTTCAGAGCAAGCTGAATGCCATGGCCAGGTGTGTTTTTTAGGGCCTTCCAAGCCCTTGGAGGTGGTAGGTGTTTATAACCGCAGTTTCCTCATTAGCTTCTGTTTTTCACAGGCCTCTAGCCACAACCCAAGGGAAATACATCTCAGCCTCTCTCCTGGGAGTCATCCATCATTCAGAGCTCTCTGTGGCCTCACCATAACCTACAGGACCCTCCCCCGCCCCCGCCATGTGTGTCTCCTTGAAGAATTGTCTATTTCCCCCCCAGGACACCATGTTGCCTCCCCTTTCCTCATCCTCATCTCTTACAATCTTGCTCACCTTTCCAGATCAAGCGTTTATACACCCCTTTCAAGAAGTCTTTCTCAATTTCCAGCTTATGCAATCTTCTTCTGTTGTACTGTCATAACTTTTCAGCCTTATCTTCCATTGTTCCCGGCTTGTGTTTTACCTGTGGCAGCTTTGTACACGTGTTGTTCCTCGCTTCGTTGCCTTTGTGGATGCTGTCTGTTTGCATAGAATTTCTTTTGCCCTAATCTTTTTTTTTTTTTGCCAGTCCTGGACCTTGGACTCAGGGCCTGAGCACTGTCCCTGGCTTCCTTTTGCTCAAGGCTAGCACTCTGCCACTTGAGCCACAGCACCACTTCTGGCCATTTTCCATATATGTGGTACTGGGGAATTGAACCCAGGGCTTCATGTATACGAGGCAGGCTCTCTTGCCACTAGGCCATATTCCCAGCCCTGCCCTAATCTTTTACTTCATCTTTGTCTGGCTAAGTCCTATTTAAATTTAGGATAGGCTCAAGGATCGCTTTTTACAGGATGTGTTGTTTCTTTGCCCTTCCAAGCTGGGTTAGGTTTTCTTCACAATACAATGCCCCATTTCTTTCTACTTCCACACCATTTTTATCTGTTTCTATTTGAGTTCCACTTTATATTCAGTATTCCTAGAGAGATAATCCATACTTTGTCTTTCTATTTCTAGCATTCAGCAGCACTTCACTCATAGTAGGTGTCTACTAAATATAGGGTGAATGGATAAGGAACTTGTACTATTAAAATGTTTTGAGTTATATACTTTTTTTTGGTAGTTATTTGTCTATCACTAGAACACAAGCCCTTTGAGGACAGGGAAAGAGATAGTGTCTTATTCTTTTGGACCCCATAGGGACTTCTTCATAGTAAGTATATCAGTTAGGTAGGTATGTCAGTTAAGTAGATTGATGGTCTCTCTCTCTCTCTCTAATATATATATATATATCTTATATACTTATTTTAAGGAATTGGCTTACTTGATTATGGAGGCTTGTAGGTCTAAAATCTGTTAGGAAGGCTTCAGGCTGGAAACTCAGGTACGAGTTGGTATTGTAAACAGTAAATCTGAAATCTGTAGTGTAGGATCTCAGAAAATCAGGCAGAATTTCTGTATTACAGACGTGAGACCAATTTCTTCCTCTAGGAAATCTGTTTTTGCTCCTAAGGCCTTCAGTTAATTAGATGAACTTCATATTTGTTTTTCAGAGTAATCCCCCTTAAAATAAATTTACTGGAGATACAACTCACATCTACAAAATACAATAACATCCAGACTAATATTTGACCAAACCATGGAGCACTATAACCTAGCCTAATGTGATACATGCAATTTTATCATCAAAATAAGTGACCGATAAATGCTTGTTGTATTCAAGTATGCTTTTGGGCATCTGATTTAAAACTCAGAAAAGAGCAATCTTCTGTTGTTAGCAATAATTTGAACTCAGTAACCTGAAAATCCTCTACTACTAAACTTTTAACAACTCTAAATAAAAAATAATGTTCTTTGAAATACATAACTGAGCTTGCAAGAAAGTGAGGCGACCTCTAGAGGTTGAAAATTAAGATGGAGCGAGGAGTTAGCCTGTAAGAAGATACTGTATCAGGCCTCTTGGGATATCAGTCTTCGGAGCCTTAGGGCTTAGATTTTAATACCTATATGGGACACGGGATGGTAACGAGAGTTGTCACAAGACAAAAGTTTTGTAAACTGGGTCTCTCATGAAACTGAGATCTGTGGGCCCTTCAGTGAAATGGTGGGTAGAAAAATTTAATTATCATTTATACATGTGCATAAGAAAGCTTTATTAAGCTTCTGTTCTGAATAGGAGAAAAAAAGACATTTTCCCTTTGAAAACCATAGCTACAAGTCGATCCTGGAGTTTGGATATATATGACCAGGATCATTTGAGGCCACACAGGTTGATTAACTTACAGAAAGTATGCCTACCTAGTGAGAGCTCAGGATGGTGAGCAGAAGAAACACACACCTGCTTACGATGATAACTAGCCACGGCTGTAGGGTGCAGCTCAGAGACAGAGCAGGTATGTAGTGAGCATGGGGCCCTGGGTCTCATCGCCAGCTCATATGTGCACACCTGCACACACACAGTACCATGTGCACGTGTGTGCACGTGCACACACAAGATGATAAAAGATCTAAGGAATAGTCTATAGTATAAAGTTAACTTATTTTAAGTTGTTAAGAAAAGCTTGAACAAGGTGCCATAAGTAAAATAAGAAATACATGACACATGTAATTTCTTTTTTTTTTTTTTTTTTTTTGGCCAGTCCTGGGCCTTGGACTCAGGGCCTGAGCACTGTCCCTGGCTTCTTTTTGCTCAAGGCTAGCACTGTGCCACTTGAGCCACAGCGCCGCTTCTGGCCGTTTTCTGTATATGTGGTGCTGGGGAATCGAACCTAGGGCCTCGTGTATCCGAGGCAGGCACTCTTGCCACTAGGCTATATCCCCAGCCCCGACACATGTAATTTCTAAAAATAAAAAATACAGCCCTTGAAGTAAAAAATATGATAGTTGTTTAAGTAGGCATATACTCTGTGTGTATGTGTGTGTGTGTGTGTGTGTGTGTGTGTGTGTGTGTGTGTGTGTTGCTGGGAATGAAACGCACAGTTCATGCTTGTTGGCAAGTGACCTACCGCTGAGTTACATTCCCTTCCTCATAAGACAGGAGTTAGACATTATTGAACACATGATGGATGAATAGAAAGTAAAGCTGAAATTGCCCTATGACACCTCAAGAAACAGAGTATGAAAGTGTGGTTGGGATGTGGATAATGCAGTGAGAAGGTTCACTGTCCAGTAACGGGAAGGAAGGAGTAGAGAGAACTTCTGGAAAGAGACCATATTCAGAAATAACAACTGGAGTTTTTCCAGAGTTTATGAAAGGCATCAGGGACCACCACATCAAGCTTGAAGGATAGAATAAGGCCACAGTAGATATGGTGGAGTGAAACTTCTGAATATCAAAGATAAAACATGTCTCAATAGCACCCAAGATGAAAGAAGGGCTCATCAGTGGACTTGAAATGCAAGGGCAAATATACAAAGGAATTATGGCTTCAAAGGCAGAGGAGAAAAAACAGTCTAGAATTTTCCAATTAAGCCTTCATTTAACAATGAGGATAAAATAGCCCATTTTAAACAGATCAAGTTTACATTTCCTACATGATTTCTGAAAGAAATTTAAAAATAATGTTTTTCAGGAATCAGGAAATAGTCCAAAAAATAGTAATGGCATGGAAAAGAGCAATAAGTAGCAACGAAGTTGATAGACACAGTAGATACAAAACAAAACAAAAAATAGAAAGGTTTTGATTGGTCATAAAATTATAAGTAATTCAGAGAGTATAAAAGATGAAATTAAAATAATGAGGAGGAAAAAATAAAAAGACAAGGGGAGTGATGATTTAAAAGTATTCTATAATTGCAGAAGAGAGTAGAACTAATAATTAAGTTTGTACCTAAGTAAGCGCAAAACACGCATACTTTAAAACAAAATTAGGGATTATTACAAAATGAATAGGAATACAATAGTGTCATTACTGGACAATTAAAAAGAAAAGTGTTGCACAATAAAGTGTTACAATAAAAATCAACTTGGTATTTTAAAAAAGTGCAGAGATATAAATATCCACTGGGAGACTAAATTGTGATATATCTAAATCATAAAAAGAAATGAGCCAGGGTTTGTATAATACCATGATATATGTTTAAAAAAACACGCAGTGTTGAGTGGAAAAAACGCAATTTTCAGGTAGAGACTACTCCACTAACAGGCACACGTAGTAAAATTAAATACACAGAGAAGTGGAAAAGATTAATTTAGAATAGTTATCCTTCAAACAAGAAATTTCAACCATGAATATTAATGATGGGTGATTTAAAAAAATCTGAAAAAAAGACAAATATTAAATTATATAAACTTGGTTGGTGAATAAGCATGCACTTATTTAATTGTTTTTAAAATGTTTCTGCGTGCTTAAAATTTTCCTTTAGATATGATGGACTTAAATTTTAGGAAATATGTAGGTTGTTGAGGATTCTGGTAACTGAATTTTTATTTTTACACATTTAAAAAATCGATAGCATACATTTAAACAGATTCTTCTGGGTCTGATTAAAATGCATCAGTTTTGTCAGGCATGGAATTATGCCTATAATCCTAGCGACCCAGGAGTGACAGGGAAGACTTCTCCGAAGGCTAGCCCAGGCAAAAGCACGAGACCCTATCTGAAAAGTAACTATAGCAAAGCTGGAGACATGGCCTAAGTGGTAAGAGCATTCACGGCTGAGGCTGTGAGTTCAAACCCCAGAACTTCCTCTCCCCCCACAAATAACAAATTTAATGAAATTAAAATGCACTTGGATTTTTCCACGGTGTTATCCTTCTCCAGATTCCCCATTCGTTGCTTCACAGGTCCGGCAGAGGCTTATCTTCTGGTCACCAACAAACCACAACGCCAGGAGCTGGCTCTGTCCCCCCTCACACCCGTGGCTCTCTCACTTCCCTGCCTCGTTCACTAAACTGCATTGAACAGTCAGTCCTGCACCACGTATCGGGGCATTGTGAGTGACATGTTCTCGTTGGAGTGCTTTCGTGAAAGCCACTTGAAATGCCCTTTCTCACACATATTAAAGTCTGTATGACATGCACCGTTCTCTGTCTCAAAGCCTGGAAATGCCTTTGTAAGGCAGGTGGGCAAATACCTACACTTAAAAATGAAGAAAATAAGATTTAGATAAATTTGTCAGGTGCACAAATTTCCTCCTCATCTTATAGTCAGAATTTCCCTTCTGCTGTATTGTAATATAAACAGAATTATTTTAGCCAATGTCTAGGATGTTATTTCCTCTAGAATAAAAATATTTTTGAAGCTTAGGTCTCCTACGTCTAAAAAAGCACAGCAATTTTTATGTTTAGTTTTGATAAAATAATGCAATGGAAATGTATCATTTTAAGTGTACAGTTTGGTAGTGTTAAACATGTTCACTTCATTGTGCAACCCATTTCATTTTGCAAAACTGAATCTGACTGTTAAATAGAGGCCCCCAGTAAGCGCAGATACGAGTAAGTAAAGGGATCTTAATGTGTGTGTGTGTGTGTGTGTGTGTGTGTGTGTGTGTGTGTATGCTTTGTCTATAAAGAAACTGAAAAGCTTGCTTTCAAGGGTTGAGAGTTATTTATAAGCACAGTAAAGATGTTTTTCTCCTGAAAGCCACTATGGGGAAAAAAGATGATTGACATTTCTAAAGGGTTGGCTACTAGTAAGAGAGATATCAAATTGTACCTCAGTGTGTTGGTTGTTTTTACCTTCTCCCACAAGTATCCATTTTTAAAGCTAGGTTTTATTTCAAAAATAGAATTTCCTTGGAAATATATTTTGAAATAGTGATAGGAAGAGTTATACTATGTTATTTCATTGCAAAATTTTATTTAATATTAAAAAGTGAAATAAATGTATAAAGTATGCACAAAGTGAATATTTTAGAGGATTATTAGTAACTTCTAAGACTTTCTTTCTCTTTTGTCCATACTTGAGCCTTAGATTTGCTGGGCAGTTGCTCTACTTGAGCCACAACCCCTACCTTCTGAATAGTGCCTGGCCTGGACCGTGACCTTCACATAGCTGGGAGGACAGGCATGCCATCGTGCCCAGCTTTTCATTGGTTGAGATGAGGTTTTATGAACTCTTTTGCTCAGGCTGGCTTCAAAGAGATTCTTTCCATCTCTGCCTCCCAGGGATTACCGGTGTGAACCACCACTCCTGACTCTTGAGACTTTTTACTGGCATCTCTAATAATAAGGTTCCTTTTGTTAGGTCATATTTTAGAAGAAGTGTAAAGTGGTTCGTAAGTTCTTCTCCAGAGTCAGTTTGCCTGGTTTCAAATCCTAAGTCCCTGTTCGTAGAGTTAGGAAGTTGAAATTACGCAGTTTTTCTGTCCCGTAGGCATCTTATGTCCAGAGATGATGCTTTCTGCCTCTCAGGATTGATGTGCGGATGAGTTGAATAAGATGTGTGAAGTGCTTAGCATAGTAACTAGTGCTACATTGTTAGCTTTTATCTGTTAATTTTATTATGGCTAATATAATATTTGTGTTCTGAATAATTACTATATTTCTGTCAGTACTACTTTATTTCTATTCTTCTTTGTGTTAGAGCTATGTGAGACCTTCCTTTTCCCTGACCCTTCCCGGGGTTTTTCATATAGTTGGGCAAATAATAGGTGCCTTAATCTAGTGAACTTTTGTCGAGTGAATGAATGAGACTTGTAATATTTTTTAAGGATGATAGAATGTGTTTTGTTATAATAGCACTGAATAATACACTCTTTCAAACACTAATGATAAAATGGGCCAGATTTTCAGACTGATACAGTTAGGCTCATTTTAAAAAATAATCCAATAGGGCTTGTTGGATAAGAAGAGTGTTTTGGTGGGTCCTTAGAGGTGGCTGGAAGGATGGACAAAGCCATGGGAAGGAGCCAGAACAGCACGGTGTATATCTGCACTTCTTACTAGGGCATGGGCTGCACATTCTGGGATCAACTTGAGGTAGTTAAAAAAGCCATTGGGTTGAGAAGACATCATTATTTCCACAGGGCTCCCACTACAGGATCGTGGGCCCTTTTTTTCTCCTTAAGGCTCAATTTTGCCACCTGTGAAAATGAGAGGATTACATCTAAAGTGCGTTTTCTCTGTTCAGAACCTGAGTAGCTCCATGTTACTAAACTCAGGTGCAGCTGGGAACGTATGGTATGACTCTTCCAGGACAGTGCCAGTTCTCCTCCTAGGCTGCCAAAATCAGTCATGGGCACTGCATTGGTGCCAGCTGGAAAATTGTGGAATGGAATGTAGCACACCTGGGTTTGGATTTGGAAATCAAAAGTGCATTGCCTTAAGATACAAGGATGTTTCTGCTGAGCCATGATGGTGAGTGGGCTGATAATACCAGCCATGGCAGTTTGTACTTGGACCAGGAAAGAGGTTCAAGTCTCCTTTTCTCGTGAGAGCAGGATGTAGGGAGAATTCACTTATTTCCTTGCAGCAAATGCTCTGTGAACTGTGCACCTACTGGTCATGCAGTATTACAAGCAGAATCAATGCACCAATAAAAAGTAAATATAACTTCTTTATGCTTCTGTAATGCTCAGATGTTGTTTACATCCTTGATCTCAAAAGCAGGATAAATGGAAATGAAGTCCTCGGTTTTTGTTCCCTGTATCATTTAGGGTCTCTGCTGGATTGCAGTCTTTAATTTTGGAGTAAATTGCCTTTCTTACTTTAAGGAGGCAGCATTGTGGGATGGAATGGGAACATGGTTTGCTTATACTTTGTTGGATTTTATTTTGTTTGTTTACTTATTTATTGCACTAGCAGTCCTATCTTGGGCCTAATACATGTTAGGTGAGTGTTCTATCACTAAGCTACATCCAAAGCTCTTTTTTATTTTGATTTTTTTTCATTTTCATTTTGATTTTGTTCTTTCTTTGAGATAAGAGCCGGTTGTGAAGCCCAGGCTGGCCTCAAACTTGCTGTCTTTCTGTCTCAGCCTCCCAAGTGCAGGAATTATAGATCTGTGCCACCACGCTATTTGATCTTGAGCTAAGTATTTTCTCCTTCTGGATTTATTCTTGCAATAAAATAAACAAAAGGTCTCTCAGCAAAGCTTTCTCTTTCAGAAGAATGAGAGAATGTTGTGGTGTTAAAATTTCATATTATAATAAAGTAGATGAGCACTTCAGTAACTCTGGCACGTTGGTTTGTATCTAAGGCAATACGTTCCTAAGCAGTGGTGCTGTGGCTCTGTGGTAGAACGATTTCCTAGTATGGCAGGGTCCTAAGTGTGATCTCCAGCACTATCATCCCTACACCACTAAAGGCACATACATCAAGATGGAGAACTACCCGTTAGAATAAGTGATCATGTTTTTTTCTGTCTTCACACTGGGCATGGGATAGACAGACCTGGGCAGGGGCCCTATTGTAACAGTGTCTTGTTAATACCTAGATGGGAGAGAAAGAGAGAAAAAACTGGTTCATACAGTTAATGGAAAAGTCCCAAGATTTTTAGTAAGCAAATTAGAACCCCAGGTGGCCAGTGGTGCAAGTTTCAGTCAGAGTCTAAAGGCCATTGTTCCAGCTTGATAGTCAGGCGGAGATAGCGGATTCTCCTCTACTCCACATTTTTGTCCTATGCCAGTTTTAATGGATTAAACGGCACCACTGCAGTAGGTATGGCAATCTTCTGAGCCTACTGACGCAGATGTTAATGTTATTCATAAACACCTGTATACACACCAGATATTGGTATTCAGGCTTAAACTCTAGGCCTCATGTTCTCACTCAGCTTTTTCAGTCATGCCGGCACTCTACCACTTGAGCCACACCTCTAGTTCTGGCTCTTTGCTGGTTACTTGGAGTTAAGTCTTGAAGATTTGTCTCTCTGTCTGACTGGGAAATATAATCCCCAGGTCTCAGCTTCTTGAGTTGGGATTTTAGCATG
Source organism: Perognathus longimembris pacificus (assembly GCF_023159225.1). Classification (NCBI taxonomy): domain Eukaryota; kingdom Metazoa; phylum Chordata; class Mammalia; order Rodentia; family Heteromyidae; genus Perognathus; species Perognathus longimembris. The sequence continues at coordinate 69,126,030 of NC_063170.1, forward strand.
AGCCACTGATAGCCAGAAAGAAGTGATGCTTAACCATATATATGGGTGTTCTCTAGCTTACTCAAATTGACTCTTAAAATTAGTCACCATAGCTGTGCTGCATATAGGTAGAAGTGAGTGTGACGTTGAGTTGTGGAGGAGAGGAAGGAAGGGTAAGCCCCTCAGTATATCACCTTGGGAAGCCTCTGTTACAGTTGAGCAGAGATGATGAGTCTAGGCCATGTCTGCTTAAAATGGCACATCAGTGCATTTCAGACAAGGCTTGCAAAAGTAAAAGAAACTACTGCAGGGGGAAAAATTCATAAGGCAGGCAGGATTTGTTTTAGCCCTTGAAGCACGATGAGGCAGGTAAACTTCAAGTGGACAAAGACGTAGGGGTGGTGTCTGGGGAGCTGTCTGAATAGGAGATGGAGTAGGACCTGGCTCCTGAATACTGGGGCTTGTTCCCTGCACAAGGACATCTGAAGAGGCCTATGTGGCCTTACATCCTGTGTACCCAGCCAAGGGCCCCAGGGCAGGATTGTGTTCTGTGAAGGGGTGCAGAGGTACCTCTCCTGGTTCACGCAGAAATAATGAAATAGAAAGCTGTGGCCTGATCATGGAGATCTTGGCTTGCATCCAGATGGATGCAGAAGTGCATCTGAAGTGTACAGCTTTGAGCTTTGGTGGTGGCGGCGGGGGTGATGGTGGGTATGTGACCCGGGGCTGGAAGTAAACCATGGTGCTTTCTCAATGCCAACAGCCCTGTTTATCTTACCTAAAATTCATCTATATTCTATGAAAAGCAAACTTTAGAACTGATCCACTCTGCTCTAATATGAAATCAGCTGATTTAATTTTATAAGCCAGTCATGGAAAGAGAATCTGTCCCATGACTCCGAAGCATTCTGTTCTGTAGCTCCACTATAATTACAGACAAATGCATCTAATCACCACATCACGTGTTCTTCTGAATTACAAAACTCTTTTCTGTATATGATAATCTTGTTATCTTGTGATACTGCATCATTTAATTATTCCCTAAAATAGATATCTTCAGAAAATCTGCTCGGAAAAAGTGATTTGCTGTTCCCAGTTAAAGTCACAGCTGGAGTGTTCACTCAGAAATTAGTTATTTTCAGAGCTTTGTGATTGCTGTTTTTCTGAAGGGGTCCCGTCTGCCCCTCGTGCTGTTGGAGCCCTCCTGAAGATCACTTGGAATTTTATAAACCCCAGAAAAGGACTAAGTAGCCCTATGGAGTTGAGCCTGACTGTCCTCTCTGATATTAACCTCCCTATGTCTAGCTATATTCAAGTCAGTGACCGTGTAAACATTTTCTGAGCATTTGCTTTGTGTGAAACAGCCATTAGAAATACAAAACAAGTAGAGCACAGTCATCCATATAAAGAAATGTGCAGACTAAATAAAATCATCAAAAGAGCTGATGCTCATTTTTTCTTGCTCTAACTAAGTCAGTTAAGTCAATTGCACCTTTTTGTCCCGTAAAACCAGTAACATTGAGGTGGTGTTTTTGTGAGATGCCTGGGATGTGACAGGATGAGTTAGGTGACGTGCATGGTCACCGAGTGCTCCCTTCCCTGTCACCCCCGCGTGGCGTGCACGGTCACCGAGTGCTCCCTTCCTCGTCACCCCCGCGTGGCGTGCACGGTCACCGAGCGCTCCCTTCCCCGTCACCCCCGCGTGGCGTGCACGGTCACCGAGTGCTCCCTTCCTCGTCACCCCCGCGTGGCGTGCACGGTCACCGAGCGCTCCCTTCCCCGTCACCCCCGCGTGGCGTGCACGGTCACCGAGCGCTCCCTTCCCCGTCACCCCCGCGTGGCGTGCACGGTCACCGAGTGCTCCCTTCTCCGTCACCCCCGCGTGGCGTGCACGGTCACCGAGCGCTCCCTTCTCCGTCACCCCCGCGTGGCGTGCACGGTCACCGAGCGCTCCCTTCTCCGTCACCCCCGCGTGGCGTGCACGGTCACCGAGCGCTCCCTTCTCCGTCACCCCCGCGTGGCGTGCACGGTCACCGAGTGCTCCCTTCCTCACCACCCCCGCGTGGCGTGCACGGTCACCCCCACGTGGCGTGCACGGTCACCGAGCGCTCCCTTCCTCGCCACCCCTGCGTGGCACCTTTGATTCTTTGTGTTTATAGACTGAGGAAGACTAATTCAGCTTTCCTATAATCAACCGTTTCCTTGAGTTCTGGAGTTTTTTAAATTGTCATTTCTACTTTGATAGTGTTGTTTGTATGTTTGTGTGCATTGACATGCTGTACTGTCGCATGTATGCTTTGAGGTCGGAGTGAGAAGGCCTTTTTACGTTGGATTTCCAATATACTGCCTCGAGAGCTAACACTTCGTTTTCACTTTCTTTCTGAGTTTTGCCTGTGACCTCTTTTGGACTATCTTAAAAGAATAATTTTCTGTTGTTTAACTTCCTTTACCATGTTGTAGTTGAACACTGGTTCGTTATCCTCCGATAAGATTATTTCTCCTGAGTTTGTTTTCTTACACTTAGTCACATTAAAACTCCTCTGCCACTTTTCTGCCCACGTCCACATCTTCGTTCAGTTTATCCCTAATCAGCTTGGCATTTTAATCCCTGGCAGCACTGAATGCCATCTGCAAACCTGGCAATTTCCCCATGCCCTCTCTTCCAGATCATTTGTATGGGGTTGACTCAAACACCGTGCAGCTTCCTCTATCCAAGCAGTGCCTTCGTGGGACTTGGATTTAACAACTTAATCACAGAATTAATGCTATCAGAACTAGCCACAGAACACTGTATTTATACAGACATGTGCTATTTTCTTCGCGTTCTTCCTTTCTTATTCCTAAACCAGTTATCTCTAACAGAAATTTCTCCATATCCTGAAGGGAATTTTTATGGTCCATGAATCAGACAAGTCCAAATTTGAATTGAGAATCCCTTCACTGTGAGTTCCTACCTGACTGTGTAGGTCTCATTCATATCTCTGTTCCAGAACAACTACAGGGGAAGACTTGTGTTATTTGCTTTCATTTTATTAGCTCTTCTTTGAAAATGTTGCTTATTTTTGGCAGTACTGGGGTTGGAACTCAAGCATGTACGTGGGTAGTGCTCTACCATTTGAGCCATGCTTCCGGACCTTTTTTCGCTATAGTTATTTTCCAGATAGGGTCTTGTACTTTTACCTGGGGTCAGCCTCTGACCAGTATCCTACCAGTATCCTTTGGTGTAGCTGGGATTACAAGTGCCAACCACTACTGACTGCCAAACTTGTTGATATATTCTTGCTAGCTTTCCCTGATCTGCCTGATCTTCACTTCCTAATAGCTGTGATGATAGGTACCGGTCCCTGCTCCCAGTCTTAAATCCTAATGTTTAATGTCACTTTAATCCGAATTTTTAATTTTTATCATGTCAGGTAGTTTTTAAGTTCCTAGGTCTAATCAGCCAAGCCAACAAAGTTGTCAGGCGAGTGCTATGCAGTCATTTTATTGGTTTTCCAAGTGTCAATAAAATAGAAAATCCTGAAGTCCAGGACTGCCATTACCTCCCAAATGGTATTGATCCCTAATTCATTCTAAGCTCTTCTACTGCCAGCAAAGTGGTCTCTCGGGTTCTGGACATATCTGACCCTATAACTTCTCTCTGTAGAATTGTTGAGAATATTTTTAGAGATAGGAAAACTTGAATATAGACTTGGCAAATCCTTTAATAAAAATTACTAATTTTCTTCAGTGAGATAATAACATAATGCTTATATTTAAAAAGACATTGTCGGGGCTGGGGATATGGCCTAGTGGCAAGAGCGCTTGCCTCGTATACTTGAAGCCTTGGGTTCGATTCCCCAGCACCACATATACAGAAAATGGCCAGAAGTGGCGCTGTGGCTCAAGTGGCAGAGTGCTAGCCTTGAGCAAAAAGAAGCCAGGGACAGTGCTCAGGCCCTGAGTCCAAGGCCCAGGACTGGAAAAAAAAAAAGACATTGTCCCAGACTTATAAGTGAGTTTGTGGTGACAGAGAGAACATTAGCATGTACTTCAGACTAAGGAAGAGAAATGGTTTCTACTTGGGATGGTGAAAAGTTCTGAATATAGAAAGTGGTGGTAGTTGTACAATATTGTAAATGTACTTAATGCTATTGAATTGCACACCTAAAATGGTTAAAATTTCGGATTTTATGCGTATTTTGCAACAATAAAGAGAATAAAAAATAAGTCATTTACTAGCTAGATTTTTATTTTGTGCCAGTACTGGGGCTTGGACTCAGAGCCTTGTGCTTGGGTTTGGTTTTTTTTCACTCAAGGCTGAAGCTCTACTACTTCAGTCATAGTTCCACTTCCAGCTTTATTTATTTATTTATTTTTTTGCTGGTTATTTGGAGGTAGTTATTGGAGATAAAGAGTCTCTTGGGATTTTTTTTTTTTTTGCCTCATTGGGCTTTGGACTATGATCCTCAGATCTCTGTCTCCAGAGTAGCTAGATTTACAGGTGTGAGACACAGGTGCCCAGAAACCAGGTAAGTAATAATAATTAAAAATGGGCAGTAGGAACAAAGTTTGAAAGTCTTCAAACCACGGTCCCAAACAACAACAACAAAAAAGTGAAGGTGATAAATGAAAAGACATAGAAAAATGTCATTATTGAGAATAAAAATGTCCACAATAAATTTTTTAAAACCCTAAAGTAATTGTACAAAGAGGGTACCGTTTCAAAGCCAGGTTAGAAAGTCCTTTGAAAGTCAACCATTGAATCACAGACACTCAGACTGATTTTTGAGAACCTCAGTTCTCATTCAGTCTAAGAGATCTGGACCCTGATCCGCCCCAAGCCTCATTGAAACCCCCAGGCCTTTCTTTGCCCCTGCATTTTGGTTCTGTGTCCTAATCGTATTTTTCGCTCTGTCTCTGCTGGGCCTTCCTTGACTTCTTCAGACAAGAAGAACTGCCCTTCTTCCAGGCCCCTGTGAGTCTCTGTTCATATGTGAATAGCATACCCCTTGCACTGTATTCTTTTGTTGTTTCTGTCTCCTCTCTAACCTGGGAGGTAGAGGAAACTTACTTTTCCTTGAAGTTTGAGGAAATGTTCCAGGCCCATCTTTCTGGGCTAGATGAAACTTTTGTTGTTTATTGTTGTAGGCTTTATCTTATTTTTTGTAAAGAAAAAATTAGACATTAGGAATGTGATTTGATTAGATTGTATTTTCTATAGTTGGCAACCACTAATAATATATTTCTTTTTGTATTTCCAGCACTTAACCACCGACTCAGTGACTATTTTTACTGAGTTAACTGCCAGACTCGGCTTTTATTTCTGAAGGTTGCAGAAAGCTGACCATTCAGCTTGGGATGGTACACATAGCTTTAGAAGAGACACTTCAACTCTGGGCATGAGGTTTTGTTTGTGCTTTTTTTTTGGTTTGTTTGTTTTGTTTCGTTGTGGTGGTGCTGGTTATGGAACCCAGGCCATGCAGGTGCTCTGCTACCCCTGAACTGCAGCCCCGGTCCCAAGGCATGGGTTTGCAGAATGGCTGATACGCCCCAGAGGGAAATCCCTGGCCGCTGGAGTCATGGCCACTCAGTGGAGGGTGAGCTGTGCTGCGGTGAATTTTCAGTGCCTGCCTTGCCAGTGGGTGGCAGCAGGTGCTCACAAACTCACAGAACAAGCGGCCCTGGTGTTACCCTTCCTGGACAGGGGCAGGAAGCACCAATCCTGTGCTGTATCTATTTTCTGCTCCCTTAGAGATTTGAAATAGTCAAAAGAACAAGGTTGAGAGTCGGAAACTTAAGTACTTTGTGATAAAATGTCTAAACCAGTGCTAGGAATTTGCTAGGTGCTGGATTATTTTCAAAGCTTTTAGGAAGTCTTCTCGCAAATGGTCCCTAGAGCCCTGAAGCTCCCCTGCCCCTAACCATTGCAGTTTTGCCCTGCAGTTTGAGGTCTGAGCCTTCTGCACATTTCATCTATGCAGGGAGGATTCATACTTCAGGCTGTTTCCAGGTCAGTTGGAGATGAGGAACAGATTTTCCTGTGGGAAAGGATAGGGAGGAGAAGACTCGATACTTTAGGACAGGCCCATGCCAAGGAAGAGATGGGGAGGAGGGACGGAGGGAGAGGAGGAGAAGGGAGAGAGGTGGCTGGGCCTATAGACACAGACGCAGTTCTCTCAGTCCTGAGGATGGCCTCTTCTGGTTTTCTACATTGGTCTTGCATTAACTACCACTCTTAATACCCAGTTAATAAGCAAGCCCCGATTGTAGATCTGCTAAGGGTACGGCTCTGTGAAAGACTTGGAAGCATATAGATACAGTGATTGTAATTGTACAGGCCTAAGCCCCAAATGTATGGCCAAACAAGACGTAATCAATACGTAAAATCCCAAAGACTCGGGAAAATCCCGGATTCACACCTGCAGTGGTCTGAAGGTGGTAGTGGGATGAGATCAGGTTATTAGACTTCAAGTGTGGTATCAGATGCCGCTGCTGTGAGCCAACTACAAGGAGCAGACAGTGAATGTGCTGAAAGTTCAGAGGAGGAAGGAGCCTTGTAGGCTGTAGCAACACCGAAACAGCATACATATTTGCTGCACTGTACTAGTACTAACAGTGCTTCGTGTTTCTAGAACATTTCAGTTTCCAAAAACATTTTAACGTCACCCAATTTTATCCTCTTCATAGCCCCTGGCAGTCTAGGTATTATTAAAGAAAGCAAAATACACAGAACCTTTAGTGTTTAGTACCTAGCAAGTACCCATGATTAAAGTTATCATTAATCCCTTTACCCCCACCCTGGATCACCTCCTTTTTGTTTTGTTTTCGTGAGACAATTGTCTAAGCGAGTCTCAACTTCTGGGGTTCAAGCCATCTTCCTGCCTTGGCCTAGAGTAGCTGGGTTAATTGGCACGCAGCCCTGTACTCAGATTTAATCCTATTTTAAACATAAGGAAACCAAGGTTAAGAAGAAGCATATACTTGCCCCAAGTCACACAGCAGAGAATTGAATTCCCTGACGACTCTTTCTAGAAGTCTTTCTCCATGACCCCACAAGAGAGATGGATGCTTTAGCTGGCCAATTGTGGCATCTCTGAAATCATATTCCTCAGCCTTACAAGCCCTAAGCAGGTGGATGGGAAATAATGAAGCTGTTTTCTTCTTTGAGTAACAAGAGTCAAATCTAGAAGCCTCTGCTCAGTTTTAGCAGTTAAGGGGAGATAGTCCATTACCTGGTCCATCAAGGAAGCTCTAAGCCATTAAACTCACATAGATCCTCAGCTGGTAGGCTTATTAAGAAAATGTCACAATAGGGGGAAATTGACAACACAGGCATCACGGATATTTTTAGTCAATGCTGAAGGATGTACATCTTGGGTTCTGTTTAGGCCTGTGAGCACAGGGGAGGAATTTGAAATTATTTTATATGACTGCCATTCAGAAAGTCCATACTGAGCACCTACTCTGTTGCCATCTTATTAGGGACAGAGTGGGCTAAGGGAAGCAGAGTTTACTTCTTAAACCCTCAAGCCCTGATGAGAGTGACATACTCTCTTCCTTGAATGGGAATCATTTCATAATTCAGTAAAACCTCTGAACTTTCTAGTCCTTGTGCCAGTGGTTCTATAGTAATTGTCCTGTGCATGTACTTTATAATGTTAACCATTGTAGCACTAGTTATAATTCCAAAAATGGGAATCTCCAAATATAAATGCCCACCAGTAAATATTGACTAAATCACTACAGCTTTTCAAATGGAATTTTATGTAGCTTTTAAACAAAGGGGGTCCCTGGACTGGGAATGTGGCTTAGTGGTAGAGTGCTTGCCTAGCATGCATGAAGCCCTGGGTTCGATTCCTCAGTACCACATAAACAGAAAAAGCCAGAAGTGATGCTGTGGCGCAAGTAGTAGAGTGCTAGCCTTGAGCACAAAGAGGCTCAGGGACAGAGCCCAGGCCCTGAGTTCAAGCCCCAGGACTGCCCTCCCCCCCCAAAGGAGGGAGAGATCCCATTGGTAGGTACTAAAAGTGAGTCACTAAGATATAAGTGGAAAAAAAAATCAAGGTTCAAGAGGAGTTTTTCTAGCATGATGCCACTGTATATGTTTGAAATTAATATGTGTTCGGTTGTATCTGTACTCTCCCCTGGAAAAATATGCTTGCAACTGTTGGTGGGCGATGTGTGTGATAAGAGAGCAAGAGGATCAGAGAACATCATGTTTTATCCTTTTATGTACCTTTGAACACTTGAAATGTTTCAGATTGCTTTTGGACACTTGAATGCTTTAAGTGATTTCCTTTTTTTTTTTTTTAACGTCTGTCTTTTGCTTTAGATCATGCATCCAGGAAAGGGTGCAGCTAAAATTCATACCCCAGACTGAGAGACTGAGATGGCAGAGCCCGCTCTCTGTGTCCTAGTACACCGCCTCCTGCTGGTGCTCCTAGTAGTAACAGGGAGCACCGAGGTCATGGTCTGCACGTAGCAGTGCGTTTCAGATTTGTTTCATGTGGACACGTAGAATGAAACGGGAAGCTCACAGCGAGGGTTCTTCTCAAGTCAGTGTGAGACTTGCAGTGATTCTGTTTTGAAGGGTATGCCAAACTTTATCACTCTCTCAGGCTTCCACTTTTCCTCCTGTCATACAGAAAAGTGACACTAGAAGGAGGTCAGTTGATGTTTACCAACTGTACTCATTTCCTCTGTGTTTGAGGACTCGAGGTTGCCTGTTTCTTACAGAGGGCTAATCTGTGCCATTCTCCTCTACATCTGTGAGTGATGGGGAAAATAGGTAAGTGTTAAAGTCCTCCCAAGAGTTATGTGACTCACATCCTGAGGAAAGCAGAGGGCTTTGTCTGCAGACGCTGGGATCCCTATGGACTCCTTGCTTGGTGCAGTGAGTGTTTTGGGTGCATTTTGTGCGTCTTTTCATCCCCCTTCAATTACTGGAAAATAGTTTGCATACCATAGTAGCTACATTGTTTTTTACTTTGGTGTGTTACAAATGAGCAACATTAAAGACTGCTAAGTAAAATTTTTATCTAGATTGAAATAATCTCAAACCACCAAATACTCCCTTAAGGGAAGTGCTGTAATCGATTCATTGAATAACTACTGGGTACCTACTGCCATATTTTGTCCTAGGTGCTGAGGCAATAGCTTATAAACTTCCTCTTAAAGAACTTTGCTCTAGTACAGGAAAAATGAAGACTACTGCAAGGCATAAGGGGCTACTGTGACTCAGAGATGGGAACTGTTGTATTTAGAGCAGTGGAGAAGGCACATCTAAGTACCTATCTACTGTTTAGCTTTTTTTTGTTTGTTTTCAAATTCAACCATTTAGGTTGAATGCTTTAGATAATCAGTACTTTCATAAAATTTGTCTTATAGAAGTTGTAATAGTACATTAAGACATGAGTACAGTTTAAGACTTATTCCTCTTTTGCTACATATATAGGATTTCTCTTCAGTATAGAGTTTACTAATGTGCATTACCTAAAGACTTGTTTCCTTTTCTTTTTTAATTTCTAAGTGGTCTCTCTTCTCTACCTTCTAGGGACCCTTTTCTGCCTCTAGAAAGGGACCTCACCTGCCACAGAATCTGTTATAAGATTCTGTTGTTCTCTAGTGTCTGTGTTTTTTTAAACACAATATGAGATGTCATATGAAAGTATTAGATTAAGATACATTTAATGTAGACACAGTTAATTATGCATTAAATATGTATTTATGCTGCTGTTTAGTAGTTTTTGCTTTGTTTCCTACTTCTAGTGAAAAATCAGTTTGTCTTCATATGAATGGTGTTTTCTAAAAATTTTCACAGTGCTTAACTTTGAATGATTCATTACCCAGTATGACTTTTCAAATGTCAATTAAACTGTAAGGCTCAGTTAAGGGCTTATTCCAGTGCACTTTCTAAGGTTTCTGACTACTTGCATTAGTTAATGCTGATTAAGATGCAAATCATGACTTTTCTTTATTTCTTTGCATACAGTAGAGTATGGTGAAAATCATGACTGAAATTCTGGTGGTGTGCACTGAAGTATGAGCTGCATCTACAGGCATTCCCAGATTCAGTCAGTGACATTTTAAAAACAGCTATTTCCATGTTTGGGTTATTGTCTCTTCTCTTGCTGCATTCCAACTTTTCTAGCTCCAGTAAGGTCCATGTGCCACAGAATCCAGGATTCTTTCTAGTATCACTTCCTGTACTTTTCTTTAATATAATATGAGATGTCATATATGGAAATATTGCACAAAGGTACATTTACTGTAGCCACAGATAAATTATGTATTACTACGTTCAGTAGGTTTAAAAATTTTTTTTCCTACTTCTGTTGAAAATTTCCATGTTAGATGTTTAGAACATATAATTTAAAAAAAATAGGATTATACCACCCCTTTAAATACCTGAAATCAAATTGTCCAAGGGCCAAGAACTGCAAAAAATGTGTTCATTTTCCAGAAGAGGGCTCTGTGTCCCATCTGCCTGCCATCTTGGCTCTTTTTATTGTAAGATTGTGGCTCAGCCAAGAGAGGCCAGTGACCTGGGCCAGGAAGCACAAACTAAGACTTCCAACAGGACAAATTACCTTAAGGAAAAGGCATTAGGATAGCTGGAGAGGTGGGGGTAGAGAGAAGGCATAAAAACAGTTTCATTAGCCAACTTGGTCAATGGGCAGGTGCAGGAAGTGGCAGATAAACCCAGCCAAGATCTATAAATATACTTTAGTATCACTGCTTTAACCCAACAAAATAAGTGAGTTGACATATTTGGCAGCATGTGAACACCTAGATGTAAATTCTTAGGTGTAGGCTTAACTCCTATGACGTCTTCTGTGATTTGTTCATATCGTTTAACTTCTGGGTTTCAGTTTCTCCAGCAGTCAAATGGGTGCAAACACCTTCTCTCTTGGCTCTCATTCACAGGGTTGTGAGAAACAAGTGAGTTAGAAAAGGCACTTTGAGAATGCAAGGTCCCTGCAGAATCAATGGGAAGGTTATTAGGAATGTCCCTGAGATTTGCCTCACAGGAGAGCTATCTTTTTGAGACCGGTAGACAGGAGGAAGCATCAGAAGAACATTCTGACAGCAATGTAGACATACCTCAACCAGTGGACGAAAGCTACCTCATGGGTCATTTACTCTACATCTCCCCTCTTATAAGCATAGACAAAGACCTGCAGAGCCCAGTGTCTGTTGAGCAGTGATAGTGCCATGCCTGAGCAGAACAGCGGTCAAAGGAATGACACACGCCACGGGCCTCGGCCTGAGGGGCTGGCTGAGCCGTGAATGTTGATCAGGGTCCTGGAGACAAGCTGATGTGAAGCTTACTAAGGAACTGGGGCAGAGGTGGGGGGACGGACTCCAGTGATCCAGCTCCAGGATGGCCGAGTGCCTCCGAGGAGCAATTTCAGGGTGGCCAGGGACTTGGATAGGACAAATGACAACTTCCTAGAACGGGCTGTTCCAGAGTCCATAGAGAAAAGGAAATAGCCTGGCCTCATCCTGGATAAATTGACAGGAACCAGGGTAGGAAGTATTTGTAGTGGGTAGGCTAATAATGCTCATGACATCATTAAACCCCCTTAGAGCCCAAGAAGGAAAATGGAAAAAAAAATACCCATTAGTGCGGCACACATAGCAAGTCAGTTTTTATACTGTGGAGAAGATGCAAAGAATAAATCAGCAGAGGAACGTCCTCCAGGTCTGGTGTGAATACTGGCTCTGTCACTAACTTGCTGAATGACCCCTCTGCAGTGCCATTTTGCTCCTTTGAATCTTGATTTCCTTCTTTCTAAAATGAAGAGCTATCTCCCTATCTCTTAAATTGTTGTATTAAATGAAATAAATGTTCTTGAAAGCAACTAACTTAAAATTCCTAGAACACGATGCCCAATGAGCATTGGTTTATTCATTTATTTTGTGGAGAGACTCCCAGAAAACCCTCTATTGAAATATGCCAGTTGGAAGTTTCAAGCACTGAAAAAGCAAGTTTGTTCTAGCTAGTAGATACAGGGAAAAAGGCCCATTGGACAAATGAAAACCAGCCCAAAAATGGGCAGAGAAAGAAAATCTTATGGGAAGAAGGTAGATGAGAGACAAGGTAATAACAAATATAAATAGGTATGATTTGCTCACAAGGGGCTTCAATGACCTTATTGCATTAAGAGGAGGTTCTTCTAGGGCCCTGTCAAACTGGGAAGCTGAACAGCTCAGCTTAACTCAGTTTTCTACACAATTGTTAAAAATGCTATGTTCCATTATACCAGCACCCCATCTCCTCTCCTCTTATGAGTATGAAGAGTGCATCATTACCAGAAATGACTCTAAAGAGTAAACACCCAAGGAAAGGAAAAGCTCAATAATTAGAACAAAATAAAGGATTAGAAGTGAAGAAAACCATATGTAAGACTAGTCTTTACCCAGAGCAACACTGAGGAAATTTCCACTTCTAGACTTTTTTTTTTTTTACATTGTCAAATACCAGGGATGAGAACATAAAATCAGAAAAGCTGAGAGTGAAGGGGCACTATGGATTCATCGTAGGTAGATAAATTGAGACTCAAAGAGAAGTGATTTGCTGAGGTCTTAGTGGTGACCTATAGCAGACAGAGTGTTAGACGCTAAGTCCTTGACCCTTATTCTGGGATCTAGTGTGCTGTAGCTTCCTTTTTGTGAGAGTAAATGTCTGACTTCAAATATGCCTTCAAATCTAACTTTTTGTGTGTTTATGGGTGTTTGTTTTCCTTTCTCCAGGGCCAAGTGCTTTCGGGGCAAAAAAGTCCTTGGAGATTATGACATCAAGGTAGAACAGGTAAGATCTATCCGCATCATTACCATTCTTTTGGGTATCTGGGTGAAAGCCTCAGTTCTGCGAATACAGCAGTGGTCACTAGATTCTGGCCGCTGTCTCTTCTTCCCTTTTCCTAGATCTTTATTCCCTGTGAGGTATGATTTTGAAGGGTATTTGACTCCCCCCACCCCCGTACTGGCATTTGAACTTGAGGATTCATACTAGCTAGGCAGGTGCTCTACTACTTGAACCATGCTTCTAGCCCTCTTGATTTTTTATTTTACAATTCTGGTGTTGGTATAAAGGAAAGTAATATGACTCTTATGGGCTTCTTGCAGTAGTAACAGGTCCTCTGGCTGAGAGGACCGAGAGACTGTCTTTCTAGGATACTGTTCACACTTCCTGACTGTTGGCAACTGTATTTTTCTTTCCTTTTTTTTTTTTGCCAGTCCTGGGACTTGAACTCAGGGCCTGAGCACTGTCCCTGGCTTCTTTTTGCTCAAGGCTAGCACGTTTCCTCCTTAGTTAAGTGTGGATAATTATCTCTCCCACCTGTCTTGTCAGGTTACTGTGATTATTATGAAATCAGTGTGTGAAAATGCTTTCAAAAACTAAATAAATGTTTGGTAATGGTGCTGTCTCTGGAGGACTTGGCAAAGTCAGGACGTTGGAATTACTACCCTGCTGTTATTTTCCAGGCAGAATTTTCAGAGCTCAACCTGGTGGCCCACGCAGATGGAACCTACGCCGTGGATATGCAGGTGCTTCGGAATGGCACAAAAGTTGTCCGGTAAGAGTACTGCTGTCCTCGGGGTCACTGACTCTGTCTCTAGCTCGGCTTGAAGAGGTAGCTAATTTAAAGTCAAGTATTAGAATGCGATGGCATTATCATGCACAATGTATAGCACATCTTTAAGCTTCAGGGACTCAGCACACTGAGGTCACAGGATTCCTACTAGGACTCCTGTCTCCTCACCCCAAGTCAGTGCTACTCTGTGCTTTCACCTCACTCTGCAGTCCCCTGGAACACTAGATAGCATTGTTTGTTTGCTATTAGTTTTGCTGTACTGTGCTTAAACTCAAGGACCAAATACTAGGACTTAGCTTATTTTGCTCAAGGCTGGCACTCTACCACTTGAGCTACAGCTCCGCTTCCAGCTTTTTCAGTGGTTAACTGGAAATGAGAGTCTATAAGACTCTCCTGCCTGGGATGGCTTCAGTTTGAAATTCTCAGATCTCAGGCTCCTGAGCAGCTAAGCTACTCAGGCTCATGCCTGTAATCACCTGGTGATTGTACTACTTTTTAAAAATTTTGAAATCATCTGATCTAATTTAGCCTTCCCTTTTATGTTGGTTTGCTTAGACTCCTCAGTGAGTAGGTGGAAGGCTCTGTGCTTTGCGTGAGTGCAGGATTCTTGGCCCTGTGCTCTTTCTATGTTACTCATTCCTAGGAACTCATATGTCTAATAGGAAAACCTAGGATTAGAATAGACAATGTGAGTAGAAGAAAATAGAAATTACTAAGCCCTTCCATTTCAGGTGGGCACCTTATAGATTCGGATATTGCCTACACACAATTCTTTGAGGAAAGTAATGAGACTTCCAGATGGCAGGAAATGGTTTCTAAAGTAACATTCTCCCCAGGAGGTCAATGTAGTTGCAGGTTTTCAGAAATCAGACTTATTCTAGGAGTCTCTACCTCCACTTCAGCCTTCAGTAAGTACTCTGACTCTCAGGCTCCCAAGGTCCAACAGGATCTGGGTCAGTGACAAAGGCCACACTAGGAGAGGGTGATGTCTAGAACTGAAAGACAGGAAATATGAGCTTGTCTGTTTTGAACTAAATTCAGAAAAAAAAGATGCCCATCCAAATGTGAAGTGAGCTCAGATAGATCCTACAGCTAAAGATAGACAGCTTTCTCCAACTGGAGGTAGAGTGTCATGGATACATAAACATATATACACAAGCAGGTAGTGACAGAAAGATCCAGTATCAGGGTGCCAAGAAGAATCTGGCAAAAATAAGTCTGGCCTTTTCAGATGCCAGTGTAGGAATTCAGGGGCCAGCTACCAATCTAGAGCTCCATTCTTGTAACTTGAGTACAGGTTCAAGTTTGATCTTTCACATATAGCTGAAGCTTTCCAATGCTCCACCGGATCTGGGTCAGTGACAGGAAAGGCCTGATTGAGGGTGTCTGGGAACTAACAACAGGTCCCAGAACTAGATTCAGAAGGGTTCAGAGCAGCCCAGGCAGATGTAATGCTGACCTGATGCTAAGCCCCTGAAAGACTGAGGAAATTTCCTTCAACCACAAGTATCAAAGCCTGATCTCTGAGCCTGGGTTGGACTGGGTTTGTGGGTGGGAGCTGGATGGATGCCTGGGCAGAGGACCAGGAAGATCATTGCACATGGTGTGAAATTTCTGAGCCTTAGAACCTTGGGGGCAGATGCTGCCACGGGCTACCTCTGGGAAGATCTCTGAAACAAGAGCACAAAGACAGGAACCCTGGAACCATGGAACAGTTATGACTAGGAAGTTCATTGGCTAGAGGTGAAATATGGAGAGCATTCCCATGCGTGGGAACATTCTGTACTCTCAGTGCTTCCTGCAGCCATTGCTCAACCTCAGCTCTGCGGAAAAATAGTTCTATTCCTCCCTAGTGCCCGCTTTGGAAGAGTAACATTGGGAAGTTTGGCATCTTGGCCAGCCTGACTCTTTGCTCTCCAGGGCATGGTAAGGATGTTGCCTGTTTTCAGGCTTAGATTTGAAGAGTTGAAACAGAATACTAATATCAGAGCCCTGGCAGTAGCATGGTGAAAGCAGCCTTGAATGTGTCCTCAGCCTTTTAGGTGCTGCTGTAAGCAGCAACTGTGCAGCCACAGAGAGCTTCTTCGTATTGCCCCATGAGGACAGGGGAAAATCTTTCCCTTTAGGTGTGAGGGTCTATGAGTGTTTCTTTCTACGTGCAATATTTCTCCCCTAGAGAAAAAGGTATTGATTAGCCCAAGGAATGAGAATTTCTGAGATCTCTTTCAAAGATCTCTTTTGGAAATTACCAGAATACTTTATTTCTTAGTCCAGAGAGGAATAATAATAATACAGTGAGGCCATGAACTAGGTTCCTCATGCCTCTTCTCTCTTTGCGTTTGGAAATGGGAGACAAGATGATGTATGTCCCGTGGTGCTGGATGATGGAAAACTTGCCTCTGCATTCTTTATCAGGTCCTTCCGGCCAGACTTTGTGCTCATCCGGCAGCATGCATTTGGCATGGCAGAGAACGAGGACTTCCGCCACCTGATCATTGGCATGCAGTATGCGGGCCTCCCCAGCATCAACTCCTTGGAGTCTATTTACAACTTCTGTGACAAGCCATGGGTGGTGAGTGAGGCATCCCTTCCACTCAGGTGAAAGGGTTGCATCTCCCAGTCTCCCAAGAGAGACTGCTGGTATTCCCTTTGTAGACACTGGCAGAGAAGGTGGGAGAAGAGCCTCCCTCATTGGGGTAGGGCAGATTATTTCAGCAGCATGTTACTGGATGTCATGAGCTGGATGCCTTTGCTACATAGTGGACCTGTGGCCTTTCAACAAAGTCAGAGATTCTGGGAAGAAGTCCTTTCAGGTCTGTAGGGTCTGCTGTTGATTATTGGATGGCCTATTGAGAAAGCCTGAGGCCAGCAGGCCAAGTCCAGCACAGAGGGTTATTAAGTTACAGAACCCTATCAGTGTCTTAACAACCATAAAGTGATATTTATCTACACAGATGTGAATCAGACACTTATATGAGCTGGAAGTATCTTTTTTTTTTTTCTGGTCCTGGGGCTTGAACTCTGGGCCTGGGCACTGTCCCTGAGCTTCTTTTGCTTCTTTTGCTCAAAGCTAGTGCTCTACCACTTGAGCCATAGCAGCACTTCTGGCTTTTTCTGCATAGTTTATTGGACATAAGACTCTCATGTACTTTCCTGCCTGGCCTGGCTTCAAACCGCAATCCTCAGATCTCAGCCTCCTGAGTAGCTAGGATTATAGGCGTGAGCCACTGGCGGCTTGCTTAGAGGTATCATTTGAGATGATCAATCTCACCTCTTGGGAGTAAATATGTAAACTGATAAAGAAAATCAAGGAGTATAAAAATACTTACAATATGGTACCAACTTCTAAAGTTTTCTATGTCAATTTCATGTAATCTACATTATAACCTTACAAGAAGTATAGTAGTATTATCACTATTTATACTTTGTACAGAGAAATAAGACTCCAAAGGGTTGAGTAGCTTGCCAAAGTTATAGAGCCAGCATTTTCCACATTGCCTCCTGCATAGATGGGGCCATTATATGAATAAGAGTTGGATTAGTTATCTCCTTCTTAGCCAGTGTAGAAATGTGGGGTAGGAGTTGTCTTGTAGGCATAGTAAAGAACGAAAGAGACTACTAGGCTGGAGACGTGACCTGTAATGGCTTCTGAGATACGGTGATCTCCTCTCTGGCTCTTCTGCTAGCTCTGTGACCCCAGGCTGGCCCTCTCGGAAGGAAACACCTGCTCCTAATCACATCCTCTTCATCTTCTTGTTTTTCAAACTATCTTGTACACTGGCCTGCCAAGATTCCCAGGGCTCACTGTGGCTTCTGCATCTCAAGCCTCCCAACCACCCAGGGAGACCGAGAGGGGCTTTCTTTAACCAAACAGATCTACCTAGCATCTCTGTTCTCCATCTTGCTTTCACACCTAAACAACCTTGTTTTTATGTTTTGTTTTTCACCGGAACTGACAACTCTCCTGTTCTCTGGATACCAGAGAAACCTTGCAGAGAGGAGAGTGGTAATCCAGGAGTAGGTTCTGAGAGCAGTAAGTGGTAGTGGTTAAGGAGGGGATGGTTGGGTCCCCAGGCCTCACTTGGTCAGCTTTTGGCTGTGTGTAGCCTGCAGCGCCAGGAAGCCTAGTTCTAATCAAATACATAGAAAGGGTGCTATGATTGAGTGTGCTACCAATCCCAGAAGAAAATAGGGTGTGCCCTCTCCTCGGGTCTCCCCTTTCTCTTCAGTCATCTCTCCG
Organism: Perognathus longimembris pacificus; assembly: GCF_023159225.1. NCBI lineage: Eukaryota > Metazoa > Chordata > Mammalia > Rodentia > Heteromyidae > Perognathus > Perognathus longimembris. The sequence continues at coordinate 69,143,832 of NC_063170.1, forward strand.
TCCTCCTGCTTGTCTGCAGGAGGAACCCTTGTCAGAATTTGGCTCCCTCCTAGCCACAGAGGGCCATGCTGCTATCATGGACTTTTTCTGAGTGGTTTCACTACTTACCATCCCTATGATTAATCCTCTCTGTGCCTTGCCTTGGTTCTTTGCTTATTAATCTGGATTGGTAGTACCTGCCACCTGTTTACCAGCCTGATTGTTGTAGTCTCCTGCTGTCTGAGCTCTTTAAAAGAAGCTCATTCTCTGGCTTTTCCTAAACTGTGGTAGAGGCCGAGGAAGGGAGGAGAAAGGAGAGCCTGTGCCTAGGGCTTTGCCTGTCCTGGGATCTGGGATCTGGTGAGGGGTCACACTCTCACCCATTCACAATCCCAGCACATTGCCTTTGGCGTCTCCCGAGATCGACGAGGCTTGCTGGCCACACACCAAGTTCTCCCTTGAGTTTCACTAAGCAGCTGCCATGCAAATGATATTTCACATGTTGTTCTCTACGTGAATGGAAATGGGCAAATCTGATGACTTCAAGGGGAGGAGAGTCCTGAGACAACGACTTTGGTTCATGCTTCTGCATTTCCTACTGTGAGTACTTTCTATGAGAAGCCTCTGGTGGTTTGGGAAAAGCTCGGCCTTACTTACACTAGCACATCTCTGAATATCCCTCTATTTCTGAAATTGGCTGGGGCAGGCTACTGGGATTTCACTGCCCTGTCAGTGAAAGCAGCATTCCAGAGAAAATAAGAATGTCACCACCCCTTAGTGCTATAAATTCATCTGAATTCCTGTCAGTCTTTTAGAGATGGATGAGCTAGGGTAAAATGAAAACATTTGACCTTTAGAAGAGGTGAGGATATCATATTATTCAAATAGATCTTAAAACCTCACTTCTCCCATGAATTCTCTCTTGATCGTATCCATTGAATCAATGGGTAAGTGTTTATAGGAACATACTTTCTTGTTCATTGCTATCAGCACTCTCAAATCTCAAATTAATTCTTTGGTCTGTGAGTAGAGAAAATAATCCTTATCAGATATTACATTTGTTTAATTGGTAACTGGGTGCCTGTAATCCAAGTTTCCAGGGAGGAAGAGGTTCGATGCCAAGCTCAGTACCTTAAGCAGAAATGGACTGCTGGCTCTCAGGTGAGGAGGGCGGAGTAAGCTCGCTGGGACCCAACTAGAGTGTGGGAACTGGCTGTCACTTTAGCCTTGGCTGTCCCTGGCCCTGGGAGTCTGCCGGGGGCCCTCTTGGCATCAGTGTGGTGTCTGTGTAACTCACCCACGCGTGGGGAAGATAAAGTCCCACATGTCTTGGTGCTGTGCCAGAGCGTAGGCTACAGCAGGACAGAGGTCATTAGGCAGAGCTGGCATTGGCTCTCAGGAGATGCCGGAGAGCCAGGGAGACCAGAGTCTAGCTAGTCCTAGGGGGGCAGCAATTCTCAAAGGTTAGATGGGGCTGTGGGGACAGGGAAGTTCTAAGGGATAGTCTTGACTGTCAAAGCAAATGGAAGAACCAAAGCATGATAAAGACAGCAGGATACATGAAGGCTGCTTTCCCAGCACAGCCCAATTGATTTAGGAGTCTGCCATTTCCCTCTGCTTCTCTACTTCAGTAATGGGGAGCAGGGGGCGGGGGGCATGGTGTGGAGATGGTCTGAAGTTGCTTCCAACAATAAAATCTTAGAGGCTTTGAGAACTCATGAATCACACCTTCAGTCCTAGAGGAGGCCTTAAGTTTAGTCACACACTAAAGAGTGTGGCCCAGGAACTTCAGCATTTTCAAACCAGGTTGGGAATAACAAAATCCTATCTCTGTTCACAAAAGAACCACAACAAATGACCGCTCCAACTTCAGCTTGATGATGTCGTTCAGGAGGAAATGGAATAAAAGTGTATTCTTTGGGGCACAAAATTTGAGGAACTGAAATTTAGCTTTGTTTATTTTCTTCTGTATGAAGAAAATGTGGCTTAGAAAGGAGAAATCTTTTGCCAAGAACATCTAGCAAGTTAAGAGGAAGAACAGAAGCTAGAAGACCCCCCCCCCCACACACACACACATGCCTTTCTTTACATTCCAGTTCTAAGCTTTCACTAATCCTACTCCTGCCCTGCCTGGCCCACCTGCCAACATTCCTTACAGAGAACAGGACACAAGTGTTCATCAAACGTTCTAGCTTTCCTTTTTCTGATAAGTAGAGCAGCGACAACTTTCCCTTCCAGTGGTTCCAGCGATTGGCATGGAGTGTGAACACATCTAGTAGCTCTAGAGAGAAGATGCTCGCTTCCCCCTGTTGCTCAGGCACTGGGGATGGTGATGTGAGATGTGTGGATAGTTTGTACAGGAAAGCCCCATTTCCTGTTGGAAGAGCATGGCCTGTGGAATTGACAAGTAGCTCTTTGGAGCAGTTGGGCTGTTTCAGAAGGGATCTGGCTATGAGTCCTGCTCAAGTACTGTGTGACCTTGGGCAACTGACCCTTTTGTTCTCAGTTTCTTCAGTTATAAAGTGCCATGGAATGTTGGCTACACACACCAGTAGTCTCCCAACCTTAACACTGTAAGTATGTATTCTTAACTTCTGCTCCCTGAAGCGATACCTCTTTCCCATAGGTAAAGGGTCTAGCCAGTTCATTGGATGAACAAATCAGATCCCAGAAGGTGGGTGTGCCCACCTTGTACTCTGTAATCATCCAGATCTTCTGAAGAGCAGTTCACTCTTGAAGCACCCTGCTCAAACTCTGGTGACTCTGCAGCTCACAGGAGAGTGGCTGTTTCTTTGCTGGCATGTGAGCTTCCAGCACTTGCTCCATGTTACCTCTCTAGCTTTGCTTCATGCCATTGTTCACAGTATCGGCTATTTAGGGTTTGAGCCCCAAGTTTTTCTTTTTGTTTTTGAGCCCCGAGTTTCAACCTTAGCTTTACCTCTTCTCATTTCTGTGATTTTAGTTAGGTTTACTACTCACTAGGTCATCAGTTTGATATGAGGGTTAAATGAGAAACAACAGATGCTGAGTAGGTAATCAAAGAGTGTTAAGATATGTTACTTGTGAGAGGAGGAGTCCAGTGGGGGTGGGGTGGGAGGTAAAATAAAAAAACAAAGAAAGGGGGCTTGGATGTAGCTCATTGGCAAAGCACTTGCCTAGCAAGTGCAATGTCCTGGGTTCGATCCCCAGTACCAAAAAAGAAAAGACAAAAAAATACAGTTAAAAAAAAACTAACCAAAAAAAAAAAAAAAAGAAAAAAGAGAAGGATGGAGGGAAGGAGGAAGAAAGGGAGGAAAAAATGGTCTCACTGTGTAACCTAGGCTAGATTCAAATTTACAGACCTCTTGCCTCAGCATCTGAGCTCAAGGATTACAGGTGTGAACCACAGTGCTTGCCTTCTATACTCAAAGGCAATATACCTTCAATATACTTGATCTCTACAGAGCAAATGCTCAATATATGATGAGTTGATTCCTTGTCTTTCTGTTCCAGAAGTAGTCTTAGATGAGCTGAAAATGCTTTCTTCTCCTTTGCAGTTTGCCCAGATGGTGGCCATCTACAAGACCCTGGGAGGAGACAAGTTCCCACTCATTGAGCAGACGTATTACCCCAACCACAAGGAGATGGTAGGTAGCTGAGCGGGGACCTGAGTCCCTGCTGTCTATCCCCTGAGCCTGCTTACACGGTAACTATGAGGCCCTGAGGAGGTTTTTGCATAGCAAGCCATTCTGGGGTGTAATTGTGATAAGCTCCATTTTAGCTAGAGCCTTTTGATTTTATGTTCTGGAGATAAGATTGGGAACAGCAGAAAGAAGGGCAGTTTAATCAGTCTGAGAGGAGCAGACCTGTAGATGAGCAACCAGAAGATCTCATTACTTTAGGTTTAACTCCAGCCTTGTCATGTGCCATTGTACAAGTGACATTCCTTTGCTGGGTGCCAGTTTCCCAAGCAGTCAGGTGAACGCAACTATCCTTAACCTAGGATATCTAATATGGTATGCACAAAACTTAAGTGAAATTCTCTCAAGTACAAACCTTCTAGAAATATATAGCACACCTGAGATATAAAGTGTTCCTCCTGTTGTTTCTCTCCAGACTTCTACTCCCTTGTCTAACCTCCTCACCAGGATACAGCTAGGATAACGCTATGCTTAAGTCCTCGAAGGAGATCAGGAGACACAGAGATGGGATGGTTGTTGTTAAGGAGACCATTGCTAATGTGCTTCTTCCAGAGCAACCTGGAGCTCATGTTCTGATTTTCCAATTCCTACACTTTCTGCCCAAGGCTGGTGAGATCCTGCTTACCCCCCCAGGGGAAGCTCCCTGCCAAAGCCTGCCAAGCGTTGTGCTCTGCGACAGAGCTCATGTTTGTTCCCCCTCTGTTTTTAGCATTTTTGTGAATCCGGAGCCTTCTTCTGGTACCTTGTACATGTTCCTGCTGAATAGATGGCAACTTAGAAAGAAAGAAAGAAGGACGGGAGGGAGGGAGGGAGGGAGGGAGGGAGGGAGGGAGGGAGGGAGGGAGGAAGGTCTCTCCATTATATTTGCCTGAATTTCCGCAGGAAGAGGCTTTGGGAATTTAAATCTTTGTCCTTTACAAATCATGGTGTCAATACCATGGTTTTCCAACTAGGGTAAGCCAGGAAGGCATGCAGAGGCTGAGCAGCCCTCAGATCCCTGTAGCTGGAGCTCTCAGACAGCCCAAGACACAGCAGTGAGGAGATGGAACTGAAAGGGGGAGGGTCTCTACTCTGCAGGATTAGAGCTGGCCTTCTTCTCCTCTAATGCTTGCAGACCTGACCACTGAAAAAAATAGCCACAAGTACAAGGTGTATTTCTCCTCTAGCATCTTTCCCCAGAGGGTCATTGTGTTGTTTCTTTCTTGTCTTCTATCCTCAAGAGAAGAGGTATCCAGAGCAGATGCATGAGGGATGTCAACTCTATAAGACAAAAGCTTTTTTCAGTTTGAAAAATATGATGAGATAGAAATTAAGACATTAGTAACCTAAGAGGCAGCAGAGAAACCATGTGGACCTCATTTGAGGGCACTAGAGATATTTAACCTGAAGGGAAAAAGTCTATCCTTAGTAAGTCTACTTTTGTTCAAAGAAGTATGCTAACTGGGCTAGGCCTGCCAGATGTAGTGTGGCATTGCAGCATAGGGAGGGAGGTTAGACTATCTGAATCCCCTTAGCCACTCTACCAAGCAGATATGTAGTATGTAGTATGTAATATGTACTAGAGTATTAAGATGAGTTGAAACAATAGTTGTAAAGGACGCACAGTCATAGTATATTGTTCATTTCATTTCTGCCAATCAAACCATTCATGATACGGCAACATGCCTCTGCTAGTATACATCACAAGGCTGCTCCATCTCACAGGTGTCTTAGGCTCCATTTCCACCTTATTATGTCAGTTAAGAAAAAGAAAATCACATTTTCCTGAAGAGAAAAGAGAATAGTCCTGGCTTTGGAAGGTAAACTAAGCCAGAATCAAAGTTGGAGTAATAAGTAGAAGATAGACTAGTGGGACTTGGGCTACAGAGGAGAAGGTCGGAGGACGTGTCAGAAAAGCAAGCTACCTTCCTCAGCCCCCAGGTTGTGGGCTGGAGGCTTAGGCACAAGCTGCAACCTGGTCCATTCCCGCCATGATGCTGGTCCGGCTGTCTACTTGTCACTTTCTGTTGGGTAGCAGCAACAGAGCAGGTGGTGATGATCAGAGCTCCAGAGGGGAAAAGAGGATGGTTTTGGTTGTCAGGATTTTGAAGGGCCGAGGCAGTCACTATTTCCTACTAGGGCTGGATGATGTCAACAAGCTCCTTCCTGAGGTGCAGGTGGCTCCGGTACCAAGTGCAGGTGCCATCGACATGTTTCATGCAGATGTAATGCTGGGCCTGGTACCCATAGAGCTTCCGTTCTAACAGCCAGTCTGTCCAGAGGCACTCATTGGGGGCGGAGATGGTGCAGGGCACTGAATAGCAGGTGGTGATCTAGTCATGACAGCACATCGTCAGAGTGAGTAGAATGAACTTCATTTTTCACTGGTGCCTCTCAGACTCCCATGTGTCCTCATAGCCCTTATCGACTGCCCTTGTGGTATGAACCTGTTTCTAGTCCCCAAACTGACCTCCGAATTCTCCTTCCCCATACTCCCTATGAGTAGTACTGCCTGTAGTCATCTCTGGAATCAGCCCTGTGTGGCCCTGTACCACTGACATTGAGCAAGTAACTTTTCTTCCCAGAGCATTATTTTATCTTAAATGGAAAGAATAATTCTTCACAAATGTCTTGTAGAGACTAAGTTAAAATTCTACAATAGATTGACTGTTACAGAGCCTGGCAAAGTGTAGTCTTTGTCTCCCTCTCCCTTTGTTCATTTTTTCTTGTGGGTTGTTGTTATTGTTGTTGTTAGGATTAATGCATTATGTTTGTATAAGTCAGAATTGCGTTGTTGTTGTTGTGGTTGTTGTTTGAGTCAAGGTCTTACTGTGTAGCCCAGACTGGCCTTAAACTTGTGATTCTCCTGCCTCAGCCTCCTCAACGATGGGGTTACAGGTGTGCTCCACCAAGCCCAACTTAGACTCTGTTTAAATGATGGCTATGTTAGTGTCACCTCTGTCTGTCTTACTTGATGGCTGCTTTCCTAGCTAAAAGAGAAGCATTTTTAAGATTGGGGACTGTAGAGGTTGTTGCTTTCCCACTCCAGTGCCCATGTCGCGTGTCAAATGTAGCATAGTAAGTCACACTTACAAATTTATATGAGTGAAGGCATACATGAAGGGCGAGGTTACAAGGCTCAAGACCTCCCCCCACCCCGCCCCCTCAAAGACCTTAGAAATGACATTCTCTTACTTGGCAGCCACAGTTCAGAAGATAGTGATGATTCAGACTTTCCCTCTGCACCAAGGACAGGTCCTCCCAGGGCTCAATGTAGTTGCACAGATGGATGAAGACCTTTCCATCACCCAGGACCTGGCCTTTGTGGGAAGACAGAAGAGAGCTTATTCTTAGAGCCCAAGTCTTTAAAAAGCCCAGAACTGCAGCCACTTTATTGCCTTTGCATTGTTTGAATTTTGCTTTTGTGCTGGGTATTGAACCTGGGCCTCATTCATGCTAAGCACATATTCTGCCACTTAGTACACTCTAGCCCCCCAGTGCCTTTTCAGTGGCAGTGAGAAATGGGGCTCAATGAAGGGACAGGAAAACCAGTGACTTCTGTAGCAAGGAGACCAGCACGTTATGTTTGTAAAAGGTAAAATTGTGGGATCCTTTTCTTTTAGTATGGTGAAGAGAAAGTGGGATTAAAATCACACTAGAGGGTCAGGGATGTTGCTCAGTTGTAGAGTGTTTGCCTAGGAAGCATGAGGCCTCACTTTGATACCCAGCACTGCAAAAGGAGGGAGGGGAGGGAGGGAGGGAGAAAGAGAGAGAGGGAGAGAGAGAGACTAACTCTGAATGGACCCCCTTCCCTTATATATTATTTCTAGCAGTGTTACCTTAAAGAGGTAGAGCCTAGAGGATAGGCATAATAACATTGTTGTCAAGATTAAATATGAGAATGTCTATAGAGTTCCCAGTACTGCTGTAGGCTAAAAGGTGTTCGGTAAAGAATAGGTTCTCTTCTCTTCTTCAGTCTTTCCCAGTATCTAACCTATCCATTTCCTGTCCTATGGGTGCTTACCTTGGCGAATCTTTCCCCATAGGAAAGTTCCCTTGCTTTAGCAATCAAGCTCCTTCCAACCTTTGCCTGCCTGCCTTTCCTCTCTCCCTCCCTTCCTTTGCAGCCCCCCAAGTGCCTCTTTTCCCTGAATTCCAGCATCATGTAGGGTTACACTCATTCATTTACAGAGTAGAACTCTTGTGTGTCTCTTGAACTGTTTAATCCTAACAATTCAGTATGAAAGAGGCTTGCCTGGGCCCAAGTTCATGGAGAGCCATGGTAGGCACAGGCCCCCGTTAGTGCTTGTGCAAAGGCAGAGTCGTGAACACCTAAGGGGAAGCTTCAGAGAGCAGATTTTGGCTTACGTGCCAAAAATCCTACACCAACTAAAACTGTTTCCTGTTGAAACTAGCCACCCTAGACTTATTCTTAATATAACGACTCAGTGGCCAAGATCACTGTAACAAACTCATAAATTAAAAGGAGCTTACTAGTTTATCACAGTCACAGCTGTGTCTTAAGTCGAAGAAAAAAATGCCACTGGACTCAACCCACTGCTCAAAGAAGGCCCTGGCTTCCGTGTCACTAACTTTCTCAGGCAATTCCTGCCTGAAACTTACCGGTCAGCAGATACTGCTTTTGGCTGTTGGCTTCTAGTCTCACCCCACAGAGTGAGGAGTCAAACGGTGTGTAGATATATTGAACATCCTTGACTTTCTCAAACCCTTTAAACATCTGAAAGGCAATTACAAAAAGAAATACCAGGTCCGTGAGGAGAAATATATATTAACAGACAAAAGTTTCTCATTTCTTGGTCTGAAAAATGAAGCAATGTGCTAGTTGGTATACAGACGGTATGCAGATGGCTCTACCAAGTTGTATCTGTCTTTAAAAAAATTTCCAAACCTTGACTGATTCCATCGAAAGAGGCGGTCCCTAGTGACCTTGTGTATAAACAGCTGTCAGACCACGTGGACACCAAGGTGTACCCTGTCCTGTCCTGCCCCATCATTTGGATTCTATGGGCCTGTCCCCATCATCTCCTCTAGTTCCGCTTGAGCATTCCTGAGGACCACTGAGCTGCAGTGCCTGTCCCTTACAGCCCCACCACCCCTCTTAGAGAACAGCCTCTCCTTGTGCCAGCCCCTGAGGGTCATTGCCCTGACCTGACCCCCCCCATGTACCTTTATCTGTTTGATCTCATACCGCATCATCTTTTCAGGGTCAGCAGGGTCTGCACTGGCAGGAACTACCTTCTCACTGGAGATTTTGGCCCGAATCACTGCATGGGAAGAGAAAAGAGGGAACTTTCAGCACTGTGGGAGTGATACACCTGAGCTGAGGATGATGAGGGAGTTCTTGTTTGAGGCATTATTGGTTGTGAGCAGTGTGATGGATGTGAGAGTGGGAGCTAGAAACGCCTGCTCTGCGGTCATTCCAGGTTCCAAACCCCTCAGGGTGGTTAGATCCTCAACCTCAGTGCTTTCTTGGCCATTTTAACCCGTGAGTTTGGAAAGATCTGGTTCTCCATCACCAGTCAGGAGGATAGGAGACAGGAGTAGAAGGCGCGAGGACCATGTGTTGATGTAGCTCCAAGGGTCAGAGTTCACCCAGTGTGTTAATATGTTTATTGAGTTAATAAATATTCTGATCCCACCACTGGGGCATTAGTCAAAAGTTGGAGTCTTGGGCTGGGAATATGGCCCAGTGGTAGAGCGCTCGCCTCGCATATATGAAGCCCTGGGTTTGATTCCGCAGCACCACATATACAGAAAAAAATAAAACAAAGCCACAAGTGGTGCTGTGGCTCAAGTGGTAGAGTGCTAGCCTTGAGCAGAAAGAAGCCAGGGACAGTGCTCAGGTCCTGAGTCCAAGCCCCAGGACTGGAAACAAAACAAAACAAAAACACAACTAGAATTCATTACTTCCATTTTTTTGCATGGGGAACAGGAAATATTTCTCCTTTTTTTCATTTTTCCCATTATACTAAAATCCTTGCTAAAACATAAAAACTACTTAGGAAAGGTCTTTTCTGTGTCTGGCTTTATGGTAACACAAGACCTCCCATGTGTGATTAAGACAGGGTTCCCATCCTGCAGAACTCTTGGTCTAGAGGAGAACTTACATATAAGAATAACAGCACACAAGAAAATAAGGAGCAATAGCCCAGCACAGGAGGGGCACAGAGGTATTGGAGATGCTGTAGTGACATCAAGGAGTCGGGAAGCTTTCAGGGAAGTGGAGACCTTGGTTAGACATTGAAGGGTGAACGGTAGCTCACAAGGAATTTAACCATGAGAAGGCAGGGAAAGGAAAGCAAAAAGGTGTGTGTTGAGGTGTATGCTGGTTGGTAACCTCAGTTATAGGCCTGGACAGAGAGATGGTATTACAGTGCAGTCACACACACACACACACACACACGCACACGCACACACACCCTCCACAGGCACACAGACACACTAATTTAGTAGTTCGGAATAGTAACCGGACAGTCCCAGTGACATCGCATGCATCGATACGGCACAATTACAGCGTGGCAGAGGTGAGTCTTTATTTCCCTCGAGACTTCCAGTCCAGAGCCCTACACCAGCCCTCCCGCCGCCGCCCCTGTTGTGGGCCTCGTGGGCCTCAGACTCACCAAGTGCAGAGTGGCAGACGTGCTGCTGGGGGTGCGCGGGCGCACAGCTGCACGCGTCTCCCAGCCCGGGGGGCCGCAGCAGGGCCAGTAGCCGCAGCAGGAGCAGTGCCCAGCTTGGCACAGCCCAGGGGCTCCAGGGCATGACACTGCAGAGCCCCCAACTAAGCCTTGAGCAGTGTGGCAGTGGGTGGAAACGGCTCCTCCAGAAAGCCTGGCGGCCCTCTTCCCTGGCTTTATGAGGTGGCTCTGGGACCAGTCCCCCTCGGATGGGTTCCGCCCTCCTTTGGCTAGAGGCCCACCCACAGCTGCAGGGCCCAAGGCCCTCCTGACTGACAGACTACACTGAAGAGCAAAGCCTGGAGAGCCTGAGCAGCTAAGCCCTCGGGAAACAGAGGGCAGGTGCTAGGAGAAGGGATGGTGTCCAGGGCAGGAAGACAGAAAGAGCAATGAAGCCATGCGCGAGCAGAAAGATGGAGACACTGCCATTCCCACGGAAGGAGCGAGCGAGGAGAGGCACCGAGAGGGCGCGGCATGCCCAAGTCGGAGAGAGGCAGACAGAATTCTAACAGGCAAAGAGACAGTGACAGAGAAGGACGACTCCTCGCCGGGCTGCACGCTGGGAATGAGACAGGCCACTCAGGGCTTCTTTCAGCTGCAGGAAGTGTTTTCAATGCCCTATTTATGAGGCTCCAAAGCAACAGCAAACAGTTAGGGAATAGGACAGAGAAAGTTGGTGTGTGTGTGTGTGTGTATGTGTGTGTGGTGTGTGTGTGTGTGTGTGTGTTGTGTGTGTCTTGGCTCTGTCAGCTGGGGGGTGGGGAGGGAATGTCAGAGAAGCAGCCAGAGCTTTAGAAACACTTTTCTCACAGCCCAAGCCTTCACTGTGCAGATAGCTGAGGCAGTGCTCTCGGTGGGGGCTCCAAACACATGGGGACCTGTCGTCGAAGGCAGGCTTTGGACCTAAAGCCTTGTGACACTGGTTCTTAATTCCTGTCACTGCCTGCTGGAGACTATGTCATGGTGTAGAAGGCGAGCGAGATCAAAACCAAGAAGCTAGCCGGGCCCACCATTGGTTAACATGGCACACAGGGGTCCATAGAGACCTATAGCATTACTGCTGCAGGTGTCACAGGAGTGGACATTCTGATTCTACCACCAGATAGTTTTGTGAGCTTCATAACTTTTTCTTCATAAAACAAGGTTGAGCTACTTTGTTCCTTTCTCTTTCAAGCCCAGGGCCTCGAATGTGGCAGGCAAGTGGCCTCCCATCAGGTGTCATCCTCAGCTCTGAGGTACATAATTCCTAAAGCAAGTCTTTGCCGCAGCCTCTGTTGGCCTTGACCAGGAATGTTGAAGTCCTCAGATCAGATTCTCTCAAACATCTCGTTATGCCTAACTTCCATGAGAACCTGACTTTTCACCTAGTTTTCTTTAGAGGATGCCTTTCCTCGGGCAGTACTAGTGATGTTTGACAAACAAATTGGAAGAGAACTGAGTCAGGCTGAGAAAGATGATAGGGCCAAGTTGGTGTGCAGATTGGTTCTTTATACAGTGCTCCAAACCAAAGCAGGGTTGTTATTGAAGGCATTCGGTTCTGTCTCACTTGAGAGACGGAGGCTGGGACTCGTTGATGTAAAGCAACTTGCAGAAAGTTTTTGACAGAGAAGCCTAGAAGCCAAGTGGCCCTGTGTGTGCTGTCTCCTCCACCACACTACTTCTTCCACCTACATTTTGTTACAGCTTGGAACCCAGACTGTAAAGGGTAATTCTGCCTTTAGATTTTATTGTTCCTCTCTCTTGAGCTACCATATAAAGGGTTTACTTTAATGATGTCTTTCCAAGGATAAGTATACTGAGTTCTTAAACCATTTCTCCTCCACAAACCCCACACCAGATGGAAGTAGGCCTTGGTATACTAAGCTACTAAGCTGTGCTTTGCAGTGAGTTTCAGAGGCTGGTAAGCAGAGAAGAGTGTAAATGAGGGAGAGGACAGCCCAGCTCAGCACAGGAAAGCTGGAGATGAAGGGGTACATTAAGATGGTAAAGATAGATCCACAAAAATTCAGGCTGATTGGGGTACACTTTACATTCAGTAAAATTTACCCTTTCAAAGATAGTATTTTTTTTAATGTCTTTAGTGGTAGTTTAGTCCTGCCCAGGGTTTGTATAATGCAGAAGAGATGGAAGCTGCGAGGGATAGAGAGTACCAAATGCAAGAATAGAATCTTCAGAGCTGGTCCTATAACATGCTGTGACCTTGGGCAGGTCACTGTCATTCTGTGGGCTCAGTTTTTTAGTTTATAAGGAAGTAGGTTGGACTTGTTCTCTAAAGAATGCTCAAAGTGGGCTGGGAATATGGCCTAGTGGTACAGTGCTTGCCTCGTATACATGAAGCCCTGGGTTCGATTTCCCCAGCACCACATCTATAGAAAAGGCCAGAAGTGGTGCTGTGGCTCAAGTGGCAGAGTGCTAGCCTTGAGCAAAAAGTAGCCAGGGACAGTGCTCAGGTCCTGAGTTCAAGGCCCAGGACTGGCAAAACAAAACAAAACAAACAAAGAATGCTCAAGGTTGTTCTTGAGAAAATTATTTGTAGGCTTCCCTAGAGACAGGCACATTCTGACCAGTTCCTTCTTTCCTTCTCTGCTTTCAGCTGACACTGCCCACGTTCCCTGTGGTGGTGAAGATTGGCCATGCTCACTCAGGCATGGGCAAGGTAAGGCAGGAGGCCCTTCAGCTCTGGGTTTGTGCGGAGAAGGGCATTTTCCAGAAAGCCCGAAGTGGACTGCTCTTTTCTCTGTGTTCCTGAATGATTTCTTGAGATGCAGTCTTGCCCTTTGGGAGAGAGGAGTGCTGCCCAGTCACACCTCTTTCAACAAGCAGAGGACAAGCCATCTGGCCCATCCCTTGGGTCCTTGCTGCAGGTCTGGCTGCTGCAGCCTAGGAAGGGAGGCTAGAGAGAAGGGGCCTTCTTGGGAGATGTTTATGCCGGAGTTGGAAGCATGGTGATTGGTTTGAAGGCTCCAAGCCCCTTGTGACTTCTCAGTGTCTGTATGTGTCACTCTTTCTCCCTCTCTGCCTTACTCCACCATTAGGTCAAAGTGGAAAACCACTATGACTTCCAGGACATTGCTAGTGTAGTGGCCCTCACCCAGACGTATGCTACAGCAGAGCCGTTCATCGATGCCAAGTACGACATCCGGGTCCAGAAGATTGGCAACAACTACAAGGCTTACATGTGAGTAGGAATAGGAAGGCATCTTCATTTCGTCTCCACTTAATCTCCTCTGGCCCATAAGAGAAACCAGAGAGAGAGGAAGCCACCTAAGTTAGGGATTCTTTATATAAGTCACCCGTGAACTCAGATGAGAAATACAATGAATACTCCTTTTCACTGGCCTCCAGTTGTGACTAGAAACTCCAGCTGCAGACTGCAGTAGTGGGAGTGTGTAGGACTTTGTCACTAAAGGTGATCATAGAACTTCTTGTGTCATTCACGTGACAGTTGTAACATGTACCTCTAGATCTCATTCCTCTGATCAGTACTTTAAAACCATGGTAGTTTTTAGTTCTGCTACTACATCTTCTTATTTGCAGAAGTGTATATTTTACTCATCACCTATTTATTTGTTTAATATTTTTAATAACTCTAGTTAGGTACCTTTGTCATCCTATGTACTTTACTTAATATATTTATACCTTATTTATTTTGTACTTGGAAAAGGATTCCTATGCTTTACTAGACTGCTGAAGCACACACAAAAAAGTTAAACTCCTAATTCAAGTAACTGACCTGGAAATGCTACAGAATAGTGATTTTCCCACTTAACTCTTCCTTTTGGCAAAATGGAAAGCTACAGTTGCCCCCGTGAGATTTCGAGACTGCCAGTCTTCCATAATACACATAGGCATACAAATGGCTTAGAATTAATTTTTGAAAACATTAGCCTCCCATTTGGTAAAAAAAAAAGTTAAGATGGTATTTCCCTTACAAAGAGTCTTAATGGGTAAGTTTGACCTTTGCCACGTATCAAGGGTTCGCAGCCTTCCAGTCCCTTCCTCACCTGCTTTCATCGCTCTGCCTTGGCCCTTCTCGTCACTGTCTATACCCGTTAACTGGTAGAGGTAGTGAGATGCTCTTTTCCCTCCCCCCACCCCCCAGCTCAGACCTCTGAGAGAGAGAGAGAGTGAGAGAGAGAGAGAGAGAGAGAGAGGTGAGGCACGGGGCCAGGGTTTTATTGTGATTCGGGTTGCGCTGTGTGTACGTGCATACGTGTATGAATGCACACTGTTGTGCTGGTGCTGGGAATGGAATACAGGACTTCATACATGCTAAACAGACACTCTAACACTGGAACACCCCCAACCAAGACTTTTGTTCTGACTTTGATTGATTGGATTTCTTCTTTCCCTCTTTCCTGGAATTCATTTCAATCAATACTATTTTATATGATCAGAGTTACAGAGGCATAATTACATCTTTGTGTTCCTCCCCTGAGAGTGTCCTCTCTCAGTCTCACTGTGTGTGAATGACTAGAGTTGTGTATAATTTATCATGTCTCAGTGTGTTTTAGATCTGGCTTCTGCATAGGAGAGAAAACATGCACTGTTTGTCTCTCTGAGCTTGGCTTACCTCACTTAACATGATTTGTTCTAGGTCCATTCATTTCCCTGCAAATGACACGATATTATTCTTTATAATGGCTGTGTAAAATTCCATTATGTGGTAGTACCACATTTCCCTTTTTTTTAAGTTTGTGATTTTTATATTCTAAGTCAGCCTGCTCCCAGAAAGGATTTTAAGTTTGCTTGTGTGTTGTGTGTGTGCACGCACATGCACATACATGGGTGCTGTGTGTGCACTGGTCCTCAGGCTTGAACCCAGGGCCTGGGCCCTATCCCTGAGCTTTTTTGCTCAAGGATAGCACTCTACCACTTGCCGCAGCTCTGCTTCCGGCTTCTTTGGTGGTTGATTGGAGGTAAGAGTCTCATGGCTCTGGGGCCGACTTTGAAACATAATCCTGAGTAGCTAGGATTACAGACATGAGCCACTGGCTCCTGGCTTAAGTTAGATCTTAACATGAACACAATGTAAGACAGAAGTTTGAACAAATATTCTATAAACTTGAATAGAAAAAAATACATATTTTCGGACACCTAAGCAAACAGATACCCTATCTTTTCATTTTGAATGCCCTAAATATGAAATTGATCATGGAAACAAGAATATTTTGATCCCTGCAAGAAGACCCCCAAAATGTAAAGGGTATGTAAAGTTTCCAAAGCAATATAAAATGATGCATCAGGAAGGAGAAATCCCAAACACTGGCTGAGGGAGGGGGAGGCCAGAGAAACTTTGGATAACACTTACTTGCTTTCTTGTAATAGGCCGTCAGGTATTTGGAAGAATGTGTAGGCCCCCTGGCTTCTCTCCCACCACCTCGCTTCTCCGGATTCTCGTCTTTATTCCTGCCCTCAGAAGTAGCTAAGATAAGCCTTGAGATTTACCCTGTACCCAGCTCTCCCACTAGAGATCCTGGGGCAGCAGTGCTTGGTGGAAAGAGGTCCTGGTTCCCTTGTCATCAGGCCAAACCAGGGACCTTCTGTGGCGATCACATGACCCGTAATTCTAGGAGCAGTTGAGCCCACCCTTGAGGGGCCGTGCATGTTTCCACTGCCCCCACGGCCTAGAGAGGGAACCTCTGTGGATTGTGCCCAGTGTTTCAGAGAAAGGTATGACATCTTTGGGAACTTAGCAAATTTCCAAGTGCCACACAGATATAAGTGTGTTATTATTTACTCAGAGATCTCTTAATTATTTTATCATCTTTAAGTACAAAGGAGATACCATCCAACAAAGCAATTTATAAGTACAATTAATAAATGTCATCCCTTTCATCTTTCTCTGCCAGCCCCCCTCCACCACCACCCCCCCCCCCCAGGCCTCCCTCTTCCTCCAACACTCAAAGCTTTTGAGATCCTGTGTATGAAGGCTTTGTGCTGTGGGCATGGAAGTGGGTGACTGACTGTCCTTGCTGTCAGCGGGAACACAATTGTAAACCACTAATGAATGAAAGACAGAGTATTTCTAGTAGGGTTTTTAATCTTTGTCTTTCCACTTAGGTTTTGCAAGCACTCCATCGATTGTTTTCCCTGAGTCTTAAAGTGGGTGTAGCACATCACACTGAAGGAATTAGGGATTGATGGATTATTTTGTTTTATTTCGTTGTATTTTTGTGGCAGTGCTGGGGTTTGGAGTCCTCTGCTTGCTGGATAGGCTTTTTACCACCAAGCTATGCTCCAGCCTTTACTGGCCTTTAGTTTTCAAAGTTGGCCATAATCCTCCCGTTTATGCTTCCCAAGTAGCTGGAATGATAGATGTGTATCACTGCACCCAGATTTTTTTGAGATATTGTTTTTACAAACATTTTGCCTAACTGGTCTCCTGAGATTCTCTTGATCTCTAGAGTCCTCCTGTTCTTTGTCTTTTGTGAAGCTGGGATTGTAGGTGTCAGCCACTTTATCTGACAGATTTCTGGATGTCAGCCACCTTATCCGGCAGATTTCTGGTTATCTGTTTTGACTAAATATACAATATTAGACAAGTCATGTCACCTTTCTAAGCCTTTGCTTTTAAAATAAAGGAAGAATTCCAGGTTTCTTACAGCAAGAGGTTTAAGTGAGGCTCTTGTGAGGAAATTTGTGAAAGAAGTCAGCACCTTGGAAAGAAGTCAGTACTGTCCACGTGTGAAGATGTTTGTCATCCATTGGTTGCCTTACTAGGTTGCCTTAGGCACCTGAAAAACTGTCCATATGGGTTTCTTAGTGTTTGAAATCAGGATCTCACTAGAGGATAGCCGAGCACTGGCATGAACACTCCCCAAATAGTGCTGAATGAGAGACGGCACATGGAGGACTTTTCTGTTCTCTAGGCTCTCCCCTCCGCCATGATTATATCTGGGCGAAGAATAATAATTTAAAAGTTACACCAGGCATGATGGCACATGCCTATAACCTTAGGATGTGGGAAGCTAAGTCTATACAGTAAGATCCTCCCTGTCTTAAAAAGACAGAAATGAACTACTTAGGCCTGTTCAGATGGGTCTTTCTGACTACGCAACGTGACCAACAGTCACCCATCCAGTTAAGATCAAATCCAGACCCAGGAACTTGGTCATCTGCATCTCATTGAGTCAAAGTCAAGCCACCTGTCACCACTGCTTGAGGAGAGGTGAGTGGCTTGAAGCTCTTGGCTCTGCTTGACTGATGAGGTCAGTGAGGTTAACTGGTTTACCAAGAGCCACACTGCTAATACCAAAGTGGCTCTTAACTGTTGACTGAATGAATGCATCTGCTAGTAAGAAACAGTTGGAGGTTTACAAGATGAGAAACCCTGTAGGAATTCGTAGGACAAATGGAACTCTGTTCATTCTTGTATTCTTTTTTCGTGTGTGTCAGTACTGGGACTTGAATTCAGAACCAGCGTGATCTCCCTTAACTTTTTCACTCCAGGCTGGCCCTACCACTTGAGCCACACCTCCATTTGCATCCTCTTAGCCAGCCCAGGTGCTGAGTGAGTAGACTTTTAGGAGCACATATTCCTTACATACCCCCGGTGAGTTATGTAATAGGAGACAAGTCTTAGTTTAAAGACTAAGGTCAAATAACTAAAATAGAAAGTAGAAGACTTCAAGTGGGGTATAGGCAAAAGTTCTAAAGGCCTTTCAGACAGTCAGAGCTCCTCTGCCTGAAAGATCAGCCAGACCTTTTTGCAGAGGAAGGCATCACAGGCGGGGGCTTGACAGAGACAGCCGGACGCTAGGCTATTTGTAGAAGGAACAGGTGGGTAACATAGCGGTGAACTAAAATTCTGGAAGGTTTCATGGCCTTTTTTTTTGAGGGTAGGGCTCATAGCCTGTCCTTTCTTTGTGGGGCCCTGTTGCAGGAGGACCTCCATCTCAGGGAACTGGAAGACCAACACTGGTTCTGCAATGCTGGAGCAGATCGCCATGTCAGACAGGTGAGTGAGGGGGGAGGAGCCGTAAAAAAACGAGGGAGCCTCCGAACAGACGGAACAAGTAAAACACAGTCCCAAGCATCCAGCTGACCTTACCCGGCAGGACTGGGTCCTGTACTAAAGATGAGGTAACGACGACGTACCAGAGGCTCCAAGAAAGGAGGCGGTAGATAGACATGCGTTAGATTATCCAGGGAAAGCCTCCTTGACGAGGTAAGAGCTGCTTTGGATTGGCAAGGTGGAGAAAACAGAGCGGAAAAGGAAGGCACCAGGCATGATAGAGGTAGAAAGGGAGGGAGGGGTAAGGATCAGGACAGGGAATAGGCGATCTCGCCTTCACTTAGGCTGACGCGAGCTCATGTCCCAGCCTCAGGATCCTTCCCATCCCTCTAGGTACAAATTATGGGTAGATACCTGCTCGGAGATGTTTGGTGGCCTAGACATCTGTGCTGTCAAAGCTGTCCACGGAAAGGATGGGAAAGACTACATTTTTGAGGTGAGTCTGACCCAAGGAATATCTCACTAAGAAGTAACACCCAAGCGCGGAGGCCAAACTTGGTGCAAACACTGTGTGGGCGCCCCTGTGGTACGTGGCATGTAACTTTTTGGATGGGTAGGGTTTCCCTCTCGGGTGGCCCTCCATTTTCTTCCATGCATGAGTGAGTTGGATAATGGAGTCTATGATCCTAGACATTTCTTAAGCAGAAACAAACAGTTGACCTTGATTTGAGAAACAGGAAAAATAAGGGGAGGGGGGCATACAGGAAGACATCCCAGGTCAGAAGCAAGGCAGGAATCTGGTCATTCGGTGAGCAGAGCAGATTTGAAAACAAAGGTTGTATCGATGAAAAGCCAGAGATGTGAAGGGCCCGCTCTTCACCAGATATATCAAGGGACTCCCTTAATGTCTCAGCCCCTCTGCAAACTTCCAGCCCAAGGCTGTGACCTCCCTGCACTCACTTGCTCCCTCTTCCCACTCCCTTTAGCCAGTCCTCTCCATCTTGCTGGGCTCTGGCCTGAGTGGAGGAAGATAGGAGGGGCCTGAGACAAAGGAACAGCAGGCCTCATGTCTCCAGACCCTTTCCTTAACTGGGCCTTGTCTTCCAGGTCATGGACTGTAGCATGCCACTGATTGGGGAACACCAGGTGGAAGACAGACAACTTATCACTGAACTGGTCATCAGCAAGATGAACCGGCTGCTGTCCAGGACTCCCGTCCTGTCTCCTCAGAGACCCCTAACCACCCAGCAGCCACAGGTAAGCAGCTATGCAGACACAGAATAGCCAAGCACCACCACTAGACATCAGTGGTTGCAGGATGGAGTGGAAGTCGGCTATAGGGTCTAAGGAGATTCTTCTTTTCTGTATCTTCCTTTCTTCCCCTCTGGAGGCCTGGTTATCTCCCACTGTGCTCACAGGGTCCTTCTCATTAGCCATCTAATGTCGGCTGTAGAACTGTGCAGAGATGCAGTCCTGGGTCTCCCTCCTGAACCTGACGTTTCCAGAGCCAGTGCCTCCTTGGACTTAGGATACTCTCGTTGTACACTGAGAGGTCTAGGAAGAGCTGGGCAGAGCTCTCACCAGCCACTTAATTCCATATTCATAAAGAAAGGAGCTTTAGGAGAAACTGCTGGACAGAGCTCTCACTAGCTGTTGGCTGCCATCTTTATAAAGAGAGAGGGCAGATCTGGGTCAGATCTCACTGGCTGTGTGAGGAGAAACTGCAGATATAGAAGAGGGGAAGGTGCCAAGTCCTTTACTTCTGGAGGAGAAGGACTAGGCAGAATTCACATTTGAAACCTGCTTTTCTTCCTGAAAAAGGGGAAGCGGTTGCCCTTTGCAATGGATTGGCTCAGGCCAATTACAACACAGCCACATGACTGCTGGAAAATCCACATGGAAGTTTCTGTGGAACGCTAGATCCTGGGGCTTTACCACGAGTCTAAGGAAGGAGGAGACCCTGACCTAAGAGTTGTGCGTCTCACAAAGGGAGGTTCCTCACTTTTCAAAGGAACCCCGAAACTCTTTTCTCCTGATGTATGTGTAATGAAGTGATAACAACTTGGGACAATGACTCTAAGAACTGAATCCTTACCTTCTCCCCGCCCCTTAAAATAGTTGTGTTTAAGGGACAGGTACATACTTGGTCAGAATTCCCTCAGAAATTCCTCCAGCCAGATGCTGGTTGTTGATGCCTGTAATCCTAGCTATATAAAGGCAGAGATCAAAAGAATCACAGGTCAAGGTCAGCCTGGGCAGAAAGTGAGTGAGACCCTGTCTCAGAAATAACCAGAACCCTGCCCCGCCTCTTCCCCACCACAGTCCCTATGTCACTCTTTATGCTTTGCCCTGGAGACTAAATATCTTAGCAGATATGAGCCACCACACCCAGCTTATTTGTTATGAGAGGGTCATACCAACTTTTTGTCTGGACTGGCCTGGACAGCAGTCAGCCTGATCTCTGCCTCACAAGTAGCTGAGTATCCTTTATTTTATAAATACTAAATCCTACATTTTAAATACTTTTTTTTTTTTTTTTGACCAGTCCTGGGCCTTGGACTCAGGGCCTGAGCACTGTCCCTGGCTTCTTCCCGCTCAAGGCTAGCACTCTGCCACTTGAGCCACAGCGCCCCTTCTGGCCATTTTCTGTATATGTGGTGCTGGGGAATCGAACCCAGGGCCTCATGTATATGAGGCAGGCACTCTTGCCACTAGGCCATACCCCCAGCCCATACATTTTAAATACTTTTAAGAGCAATGTGTGAAACGTCAAAGTCCAGGGAGGAAAGGTAGTGAGAAATACACTTCCCTAAAAATACCGAATTCTGCAGGAACCCCCTGTATCGAAGTCAGTCTGGCTTAAGGCTAAGCCTCTCTGTCCTCTGCCTCGTGTTCACGACACGGCAGGATTGCGTCGAAGCACACCACGCTGCCAGTCAGGATCCTCAGCTGCTGCTCCTCTCCGCTGAGACCTCTGGCGGCCTTGGACCAATCACCTCCCCGCTTTAGACCTGTTCCCTCGCCTACGGCACGGGAGTGAAGAAACACTCAATTTAGAACATTCATTAAGAACGTTTATTCTAGCTTCACTTTAATTCTAAGGCCATGGGATGCCCAGAGTTGGCGAAATGACAGTGTGAGGGCACAGCCCTCTGTGAGGGGGTTTTAGTGGCTCTGGGAGAACTTGGGGAGCTCACGTGAGCTAAGGAACAGTGACACCACTAGGCAGTATCATCTCGTGGGACCAGCGTCATCTGTGTGGTCTCTCATTGCTCTAAACACTGTCGGGCCTATGACTGAACATCAGTGGTGGCTGAAAGTAGTTTTCTTGCCTGCTGTCACTTACTTGTCAAAAAATGTGAACAGCAGCCGGGCGCCGGTGGCTCGCGCCTGTCATCCTAGCTACTCAGGAGGCTGAGATCTGAGGAGCCTGGTTCATAGCCAGCCTGGGCAGGAAAGTTTGTGAGACTCTTATCTCCAGTTAACCACCAGAAAACCAGAAGTGGTGCTGTGGCTCAAGTGGTAGAAGGCCAGCCTTGAGCTGTAAAGCTCAGGGACAGTGCTCAGGCCCAGAGTTTAAGCCCCACAACCGACCGAAAAAAAAAGTAAACAACACTAACAAAAGTGTTTTGTCTGCCTTTTGTTATTCCCATTATTTGTACCTTTGTTAGCACAAAGATAAAATGCTCTTCCTATCTCAGCAAACTGCTCTTACCACCTCTCTCTCTTCCCTTGGTTGGTTACAGTTAGACATTTGATGAAGGAGTTTCCATTTGGATTAAATGCCTTGATAGGTGGATCAGACATGCTCTGCCTCTTTGGAGTTGATCTTAGAGACCTGTGGAAATCTTGGCAGTGTGCACAGAAAAGGGATGTGAGCCGAGGAACATTTCCTGGGCCCCAGTCTGGATGTGGCGGGGACAGCTGAGCCCCCACAGGCTGTCACCAGCACACATGTCAAGTCCTCTTGCTGGCCTTCTTGTGTGGCTGTGGAAGCGCAGGTTCCCCAAGATGTGGGCTCCTCCCCAGAAGTCTAGACCGAGGCCAGGGCAGACTTGCAGACTGCAGACCAGACGCCGGCCTGCCTTTCTCTCTGTCCTTGCCTTCAGCCCTGCCTCTAGAGCTTTCATTTCATTTCATGGTTAGAGTAGGCTGCAAGTAGGGAGATCGAGGAGGGCAAGCAGAGGGCATGCATTGTTAGGAATCTACCAGGGGGTGGGGGCTGCTGGGAATGTGGCTTAGCGGTAGAGTGCTTGCCTAGCATGCGTGAAGCCCTGGGTTCGATTCCTCAGCACCACACAGAAAAAGGCAGAAGAGGTGCTGTGGCTCAGGTGGTAGAATGCTAGCCTTGAGCGGGAAGAAGCCAGGGACAGTGCTCAGGCCCTGAATCCAAGCCCCAGGACTGGCAAAAAAAAAAAAAAAAGAAAAGAAAAGAAAAGAAAGAAATCTACCTTGGGGTAGATTAATTAGATAGCTGCTGTTCACAGTCCCAACAAGTAGGTACAGGCATGTAAGAGGCATCGGCCATTATCGCTGGAAGCAAGGAGGTGAGGGGCAAAGCTGATCTGTCTGAAGCTCCGCTTCAGCCTGGCCACACTCCCAGTCTCGGGGATGCCGAGGCAGCTGACCCTCTACCCAAGGACTCAGCTGTTTCAGGAGCACTCTCCTCAGAGTAGCAGTGACACCTGGTGGCCAGCGACGGCCACCACCTCCAGGCCTTTTCCCTGTATACTCTGCTCCCTCATCTCCAACCCAGCCACCAGCTCTTGGGTTTACCATCCAGGACCTGCTAGGAGTTCTGCCTCCCGGAGCTCTGGTAACATGCAGGCTGCCCCATCGTCTCCCAGGAAAAAGCCACAGAACCTCAGGTGGGCAAAGATTCCAGATCCTGCCCGTGGGGGTGGCATTCTCTTCCTCAACTCCATGTGGCTCCTATTTCATTTCTCATCACACTGGTCCCACTCCTTATATTTTCCTGTAAAAACTTAGACAAAAGGCCAAATGCTAGTGCAGGAATTTCAGGTGCTAATGGGTGAGGCGGGGCTGGGCCTAACTCCAGCGCCCCTCAGTTTATGCCTCCATTGCTCGCTTCCTGTTGGGCTTACGGGTTCCACCCATGGGGAATGGTTCATTAATACACAGCTGGTGCCAGGGCACAGCTGAGAGTCTTCTTTCCTGAACTGACAAGGCCACACCGGGAATGGCAAGGACAAAGCTCTGACCTGGAGTATGCTTGGAGGAAAGAAACCAAGAGGCCAGGCTGTAGGGCTGACCATGTGTGGTAAAAGTTAAAGGAGCTACGGTTGAATAACAGTTGTGTGGAGGAGGCCATGACTCAAGGTCTTCAGCTCTCTGATGCTGTCTCAGATTAGAACTGGCTCTAAAGGCAAATCTGCTGGAAGACATGGTTTGACCCTTTGTAAAGAATAAACTCACGGAGAGCAGCAACAGCTTTTCTGGGGAGTGGTGAGGGACTGTCAAGTTGTTGCTGATGTTCGAGCAGGGTTAGGACGAGCTTCTCATCAGGGAGAAAGTGCTGAGGAGGGGCTGTTGGATCAGACGGCTTTCCAGATCTTCAGATCTGGATGCTTTGCCCGTGGGCAGTGCAGCCACAGGACCTGGGAGAGGCAATGATGCACACAGAGCTGAAGGGTCCCAGCTGAGTGACCTGTCTAGCTTCTGGTGGACATTCTTTCGGTCTTTGTTCCCCGGCTCTCTTGGCTAAAAGGAGATCCACAACATTTCCACCCAGTTCTTTGCTCTGACCTCTTGAGCTCAAGGAGAACCAAGACTGAGGTGGGGATCTCTGAGCTCTGAGAAGTACAGCTTAGGGGTCTGTGTATGCAGGGAGGGGGTCACAACTGTCACTCAAATCCAGTGCACAGGAGAAGGTTCACTTGCGCCTAGAAGAGGTAAATTTAGGACAAATGCGAGGCCTTCCTTCTTCCCACAGCAGGACTGGCCTTAGAGCATTTGTTCCCCAGTGAGTGTAAGCTGAGAATGTGAAGGGATTTGAGGCAGATTCAGATAAAGTCACTAGTGACCAGATCCCTTAACGGACTATTAAGAGGAACTGACTATTTTGGGACTGTCTTAACTTTCAGGGACATCTTTAATCACTTGAGGCTGACATTCTGACCTAGGGTGACCTGACCCTCAGTGCCCCCGTGGGACTCGTGGACTGCCCAGTGGGACATTTCTAGCGTCCTTAGCTTGTGGGAGGCCCGCAGTCCAGGAGATGAACCCCATCAGAAACGCAGCCGCTCTCCCTCAGGAAGGAAGGAGGAGCAGCTCATTTGTGGACCCCCTTGTAGCCTTTTATAACCTTCCAGAGGAAGGAAGGTGGGCATTGGCAACCGCAGGGCGAGCTCGGAAAGGTTCCAAGGTGCTGAAAACATGCTGTCCCCTTTGCTCTACAACCTCCTGACCACATTCCTTCCCGCTGCTTCATTCTCCCTGGGGTCCGAGGCCGGAGAAGCAAGGCCTGGGGGAGCTGATCAGAATAGCTCTGCGGCGTGTCCAGCAAGGACTTGGCCTGGCCCTTTCCTGGGGCCAAGCCCTGGGACCCTTTCTCAATTTCCTGTCTCAGATATGCTGAGCAAGCACAGGCCTCTCTCTTTGGTGGGGCAGCTGGTCTCAAGCCAGCAACTCTCAAGAGTTGAGTCACTCACTGTCTTTCCTTCCTCAGCTTTCCATCCTGTTGGGACCTCAGATAGGAGCTCCTCTCTCCTGATTTGTCTGCAGAACGCCACAGGATGGCAAGTTACAGATGTCTTTGGCAAAACCCCTCACACCCTCGTGCCAGGCCAGCAGTTTCCTTTCCTGTCACCTCGGGAGCTAATGTTTACCCCTTCTGAACTGGCTTTTCTACATCTGCAGGGACCTTGCTGGAACTTGACATGCAAGGACGTGGTGCAGAGCCCAGCTCAGAATCCCCCTCGTGCGCTCCAGCTGCCGCACGCCAGATAACGAGAAGCCACACAGTAGTGCCCCCTCTGTGGGCACAGGTGCTTCCAACATGGCAGCTCCATTCCTTTGGAGTGATACTTACTCCTATGTCGATAAAGTGGTGGTACGTGCTTACATCACTACTTGGCCTAGCACTTTTACGTTTACAAAGCACGTTTGTTATTTGTTTTATTTTTTTGCCAGTCCTGGGGCTTGAACTCAGAGCCTGAGCACTGTCCCTGGCCTTTTTTTTTTTTTTTTTTGCTCAAGGCCAGCACTCTACCACTTGAGCTACAGCGCCCTTTCTGGCTTTTTCTATATATGTGATGCTGAGGAATTGAACCCAGGGCTTCATGTATACGAGGCAAGCACTCTACCACTAGGCCATATTCCCAGCCCACAAAGCACGTTCGTTACTTTAAGCTTCACAATCCTGTGTGAGGTGGAGTGAGCTAATAATGCCATCTTTGTTCACGTATCAGCCAGTAGAATGTAGACGACTTGCCCGAAGTCACAGAGCTGCTGAGGAGGAGACCAGGACCTTCTAGTGCTCTACATTGGGCGTTTCTGCAGCATGGCATGACCTAGGCTCATTTACTTCCACCAGAGTACAGAGGAGTAAAGAACTGTGTGTGTGTGTGTGTGTGTGTGTGTGTGTGTGTGTGTGTGTGTGTGTGTGTGTCCATCCCTGGGTGAGGAAAACCCTTGCTTTCTTCCTTGACAGTCAAGTCTGGGCCTGTCAACATGGTACCAGCCTCCCCCATGGGAGGCTTATCTGTCCTGTTGCCTAGGACCGGCTCCTCTATCCAGTCACTAAAACCCTAGGGGTGCAGCAGGACCCCAGTCCAGTCACCTCCTGGGGAGGGGGGGAGAAGCAGCATGCACTTCACCAAGCCCCTTAAAACCTGTCCCTTCAGGATATCTCTGCGTGGGCCCAGAGCCCCGGGGTCTTGAAGAGCTCAAGACTGTACAGCTAGGGAGGGCTTATCTTATCTCCAGCATCAAGAGGACTGAAAAATGCACTAAAGAATTGATAGAAGCCTGGAGCCAGAAGAACCTGCACAAGTCATCTGCCTGTAACTCGCCCCTGACCAAAGTCTGTCCAGGTCTTGCCTAAACACCTCATGGTGGGAAGGTCACTTCTGCCACGGCCGCCTAGGCAGGGCTTAGAATTACACCGGGCCCATTTCAGTCCATTCAGCCCACAGGCACCACAGTTACCTCATTTACTCCTTATAGTGTGCCCATTCACAACCAACTGAGATTCAGAGATCAAGTAACCTGCCCAAAGCCACGTGAAGGAAGACGTGCTGGCTTCTCACCCTCCGGTCTCCAGAGGCTCATTTGACTCTGCCAGCATGCCTTCTTAAAAGACGTGCCCCAAATGGCCGCGGTGCTTGCCCGCCAGTCCATCAGGTGGAAAGGAGAGGAGCCTGTGCGTCCTTGCCACACTGCAGCACGCCTCCAGCCCCATGGGTCTGGGCGGCCACACACAGACACCCCCTGAGCCTCAGTCATCCTGTAAGTGCAGGGCTGTTTGCAGGATTTTTTTTTTCCCTTAGGCTCCTGGGAGGCTGTTTTCATTTCTGTTGTGTGTGACTGGTCACATGGAGATTTCACATTCTTACCTGTTTGAGTCAACCCAGCTTCCTGCGGGAAACGGCTGCTCGGTCTGACCACGAGTCCCTGCCTTGGGCTGGCGATAGGCCAGACTTCGGCGGTGACGCCAGAGTGACCAGACTTCTGTGGAACTCCACTTCCCAGGAGGCTTCTGACCACACGGGAATAGAGCTTCAGTCCCGAGTAGACGGGGCTGCGGGCTGAGCGAGGGCCTCGGCCTGGCACGGGCAGCCCTCGGGGACCTCCCGCCGCCTCGCCGGGCCTCTGAGAAGTATTTCGTTCCGCAGCCTCGATGGAGCTGGGGACAGGAGGAGTTTCTTAGGCGCCAGCAAGGGTGGCCAAGGCACATTCCCAGGCTCAGCCTCAAGGGTGGCCCCTGGGAGCTCTTCCCCAGAAGCTTTGGGAAGAGCATTTGGAGGTCATCCCGCCCTTGAGTAGCTCCCGTGTATAGTTCTGTGGCTGAGGAGAGCCAGGGCTAGCCGGCGTGGCATGATCTCCCTTGTCCCGTGGGGCCCAAGGGAGGGGACCAGCCAGAGCCAAACTGGTGGGGCCAGGCCGGACCTCTGCTGCCCTACACCTGGGTACCCATCTCAGGCAAGGAGAGGCCAATGGCACAGGCCGCCTAGACTAGAGAATCAGCAACAGTACCACCAGGGCTGGAAAGAGCAGGTGTGTTTAGGACTTAGGAGAGCGGGCTAGACGGGCTGATTGCAGCCATGCTGAAGTAACGGGTTGCTGGAAAAATATTATCCACCTCATAAAGGCCCTTGTAAGGCGTAAGGGAGATACTGCATAAAAGGCCCCGTGTGACCAGGCACACAAAAGGCACAATAAATGTTAGCCCCAAATTACTTAGAGAGGTAATTGGTACAACTCGGGAAAGTGTTCAGGAGGATTACAGGTAGCCATGGAAAAGATGAGCTGGAGAGAGAAGAGCTGTAGGAATTGGGAGACTATTCTAGTCTGAACAAGCATTAATACAGACCTAGCCAGAGCTGGTGGACAGAAGGTGTGAAGAGCCGGGGAGCCGCGGGGGCTGACTGAATGCAGGGGTCTCCAGCCTGTTGGTTGGGCTCAGACCAAGTCTTTTTGGTCTGCTGTGAATGCGGGGTGGGGTGGGGGGGAGGGTCGGGGGGCAGGTGTTGGTGTTCTTGCTGTGATTTGTGAGCAGTTGGCGGCCACAAGCAAGAGCGATCACTGCCTGATGTAACGGAACTAAGACGGTTCACGGGCCTCCCTGCCAGTTACCCAGAAGCCTCTTAGAGCACCTGGAGGTCATGCCGTTTCCCACTAGGAAGGGCAGCTCTTCTGCCTACTCCTCCTTGGTGGTGGGACTGAAGAAACTGGGCCATGGTGGGAGGGAAGCTAGATAGCTGGAATCATTTTCCAGAGAAAGCGGAGGCAGGAGGCCAGTGGATGTAGAGCGGTGCTGGGGGCTCAGCCCAAGGGAGGAGAGCGCTGGGTGGGGCAGGGGGAGGGTGGGAAGGCATCGCGCCTAGCCCAGGCCGCAGCCCCTCCCCCCCGCCCCCCGAAGCCCCTCCCTGACTCCAGCAGCACCCTCCTCTGGCTCTCGCTTCACCGAGCGCCTCCCTTCCACCTGGTCAAGCTCCAAGTGCTTGCCGCCTTTAGTATACACGGCCGACAAGCTGAGTCACGTGGTCTTTGATCCGGGCAGGGCAGGACCTAATCAGAATCGCAGCTGGGAGAGGGGCAGCCTGGGAGTGGAGCCCTGCTGCTGGGCAAAGCCTAATGATGCCCTTGAGAGGGGAAAACAGCTCGGCCTTGAGCGCGCCTCACCGACACGAACA
Organism: Perognathus longimembris pacificus; assembly: GCF_023159225.1. Classification (NCBI taxonomy): domain Eukaryota; kingdom Metazoa; phylum Chordata; class Mammalia; order Rodentia; family Heteromyidae; genus Perognathus; species Perognathus longimembris. The sequence continues at coordinate 69,172,501 of NC_063170.1, forward strand.
CGTCACCCTTCTGAAAACAAGGGGGCTCCCTCCTCCCAGCCCCTCCCCTCAGGCTCCAGCCCCGTCCAGGGCGGGTCTGACTAGGAGCCAGCCTCCAAGCTGATCCCACCCAAGCGTCCTCTCCAGGTGAGAGGCGAGCCACGTCCAGGCCAATCTCCTGGTCCGGTCGCCCCTCTGCCTTGCCTTCCCCTCCGGAGCCAAGGACAGGCAGGGCCCAGACGTCAGGCAGGGCTAAAAGACTCAAAGATTCTGGAAAAAGCAAGTCTAGAAGAGCAAAACGCAAGGGGGTGGGGGAGTGAAGAGGTCTCCGGCATCGTGTCTCAACGTGGTCCTGAGCCCTTCCCTGCCCACCCCGCACCCCAGAGGCCCCCACCCCGCCTCACAGGCCTGCGGGTGTTTCTGGAACAGAAGCACGGCCGGCCGGACCCCGCGGTGGTCTGTGGCCCAGCCACAGTGTTTCTCCTTGGAATTCACTTGGAGTCTGGTTTGTCTCTCTTTTGCGTTTTTGTCTTCCAGAGTGGAACGCTTAAGGATCCGGATTCGAGCAAGACCCCACCTCAGCGGCCTCCCCCCCAAGGTTGTTTACAGTATATTCTCGACTGTAATGGCATTGCAGTAGGGCCAAAACAAGTCCAAGCTTCTTAAAGTGACCAGTAGTTAATTTTTCTAAAGCAGAAAATCTAAGCCAAAAACAAAAGAAAAGCAAGGCAGGCGAGGAGGGGGGCGCAGACCCCCGGGTTGGTGGTTGGTGCGGTTGCCGCATTCTTTCAGCGCTGACTGGACTGTGTTTTTCCTATGCAGTGTCAGCGCCTCTGTCTGGTTGTTTACCTGTTCCTGTTCGTGCTTGTAATGCTCACTTTTGTTTCTCTGTATAACTCGTGATTCCAGGGCTGTTTGTCAACAGTGTGCAAAAGAACCGTGCCTCTCCTTAGTCCAGTGTGACGATTACCTGGGTGGTTTGATAGTATTTTTTTTTAAATGTCACATAACGTGGGGTGAGACAGGAGTACCAGGGATGGACGGGGGGAAACAACAACTGCAAACATAAATCTCAACGCCCCCCCCCCTCCTCTCCCAGGCTCAGATCAACACCCCCGACACTTACATCCCCCTAGGTGCACTCGGGGTAAATTGTGCTTTTGCTTCCTTCCTGCATGACTAGGGTAAATAGAACTTTTAAGAGATTTTTCAAGGTCTCGCTTCCATAGCTTCGTCTGTTGACTTTGAAGGCATCTACCTTTTCCTCGGTTTGCTAGAATTTGGTGCAGTTTGCGTTTTTGTGACTCGGCTGCTGTGCCTGCAGAGCTCTTGTGTTCTTAGTGATGAAGTACAAAGAACAAGCTACTTCCAGGAATGTGTTCTGTATTTTACATCCCAGTGTACCCTTCGTTTTTACTATTAGCTAATTTAGCTTGGAGATGAAACAAAACACAAAAACAGGGCCGCCAATGTGCAATATTCAAGTGAACTTGTGCGTATTCTGTGTGTGTTTATCTCAGTCCCCAAAGTTGTTTCCTCTTTGTCACTGTTTCTGAACCAGCCATATGTGTGCTTCTGTGGAATGGGGGTGGCTTCGTGTCCCCCAAAGCTTGATCTGTATGCTCAGATGAGAGGATTCAGGGAGCTGCCAGGAGTCTGGGAAGGATCTGACCATTCCTAAAGCATCTTAACACGAGACCAAATCAGAGGTGCCCGGGTCGCCTGTGGGCACCCTGCCTACGGAACCCCCGGGTTGACCTCAGCATTGCGTTTGAGCTGCCACCTCCTCCGCAGGCCCGGGAATGAGGCGCTTTCTGGAAGGAGCTGTCTTAGCCGTAGGTTGTGGGATGTTTGGCCGGAGGCCTCACAGCTTGAGGAGCCCTCACCAGCTTGTCCTTTCTCCTCCGGCCAGCTGCCGTTAGCCACACGGGGGACTCGGGGCCAGTGCCTCATCTTGCCACCTCCGCGCAGGGCTGGGCTCAGGTACCAAGTGGCCTTCTCTAGCCCCGCGGTCCAGGGGGGTTCACGCCAGCAGGCCGCCTTCGAGAAGAAATGCTTCCAGCCCTACTTTTACATTCCCTCCGTACTGACCAGGTGCAGTTCTGGAATACCAGATCTGAGGATTCGGAAGTGGTGTTCACGGTGTGGAACGTGAGTTCCAGGCCGGGGTGCGCATCCCGATTTCTTCTTTGGTTGCTGGCAAATTCCAAGGCCATAGAGCGCGAGTGTTTTCAGTGGTGACCCCTCCCCCACCCCCCCACCTCACCCCCCCCCCAGCTGACGGCGGTCGTCGGCTTGTTGTAAATATATACATACATGCACATACGCACTTCCAGGCGGGTGACGGAAGGACCGGGTCCTTTACGGCTTCCCAGTCCGGCGGGGTGACTGAGAGGAGTGAAGTCACGTTTCCCAGAATGCAGGAGTCCCTCTTCTGTTGTTGGTTTACCTTTCTGTGTTTATTTATTGACTGTCCGAGTGAAGGGCTGCCAAGTGGTGTCGCTTCTCTGCATGTCGCCAGCGCGCGCACCCAGGTGCTTTCATGTGACATTTGTGAGCCACACGTAGGAAGTTGCCCTTGGCATGCGGTGAGGACGCAGGCCTGGAGGGTCCCAGGGCCTCGCTGCGCACAGCGCCACCCGACCGGCACGTGCCCTCGGCCAGCATGCTAGGGGACAACGGTGTGACCTGGGGGACATCTTTGTCACAGTGTAGGATTGCTGTTTGGGTGTTTTGTATCCACTTCTTTTCTGATGTTGTACTAATCCAGCTGGGAGACCCTCAGCCAGTGCTGGAAGCGTGATTGAAGTACCTCTCTTTTGTGACTCTCTTGTACAGCTTAATGTGCAATAAAGGAAAAGTTATATCTGTCTTCAGTGTTAAGTTGTACAGTTTCTGGCTATTCAATGACCTCTTTACAAGTGGGAAAGCACTCAGGTTTCTGGCAAAAGAGGCTGAACGATCAACCAGAATTACTTTATAATAAAATACTAATACGTTTTAGTCATGGTGTTAGACTTTGGAAGAGACCAAAACCTGACTAACATCAATCTACTAATCTATCATCTTCACTAGTTGTTTGACTTGAACTTGGAACTTCTGCAACATGCAGAATTCCATGTACTTATGTGTGCATTTCTTTATGTGTGTAACTAACCCTGGCGTTAACTGGTGATTGATGACAGCCCAGGCCCTGTCGTGGGAAGGGAGCCGGCTGCCATGGCTGTGTGATCGTAGAGACACACAGAGCTTCATCTGCAGAAGGTGCAGGTGTTCCAGAGTTTCTAGCGAGCTGCCTAGCAATACCAGTCTTTGTTCTGTAAGCCCACTCCTTCCAGCCGGCTGGGTCACAGATGTGGACTCCAGGATTGCAGCTAGGAAACGGGATCTTCTAGGATCTCACAGGCCAATGATGGATTGTTCCCATACGTCATCGGTGCTCATGGAGTCGCCGTTTGGCTTCCCAGTGTAGGGACCCCTTAGCAAAAGGCTGTGCAAACTGGCACCCCTCCCCCACCCCCTGCCTGTCGGTCCCTAGGAGAAGGCCACCAGGTGGTCCGTGTCTCAGGCTGGGAGAAAGGTTCTCCGGGTTCTTTTCAGGGGAGCTCTTTGCCAGGTGGTGCCCACAACATCCCCAGGGGCAAATGTGGCTTGGCTGTCTGGAGACGTTCCCACACACCTGAGCAGTGCCTCACGCTAGAGCCCCGGAGGAGGGCCCTGCGAGTCGTGAGTGCCCGGGAAGAAAGCAGCACTGCGCCCGTGGAGCCCAGGTGGGCGGGAGGGGCAGGCGCGGCAGCCAGGCCCATGCGGGCTTGGAGCGGGATGAAGGCAGCTGCCTGGAAACAGCGTGAGCCCACGGTCGCTGAGGGTGCTCATTAAGCACACGGCACTTTCCGAACAACGTTCTCACTCCTTATCATCTCGGAAATACTTGTCTTAAGAGATAAGTACTAGGACTTCTTTTTCCGTGGTTGGAGAAACCGAGGCAGCTTGTTTGTAGTCTCCGGTAGACTGTTCCTCGGGTCTCCTGAGTCCCGCGCCTGCGCTCCTCCCAGGGCCCCCCTCCTCCTCCCAGTGTGGCATTTGGGACTTGGAGTAGGCCGTGAAACGGGGAGCCCTGGGAAGGAGACGGGGTGACTCCTGGTAGCTCGCCCTCGGCTTTCCTCCCCACCCTGACTCGGCTGGGACTGGTGTTAGCGTGAGGTTGCGGGAAGGAGCGGTAGCGCTGAGCGGAAGCGTGAGGGTGCCACGAGCCTCGCCGGGCAGCTGGTGATAGAGCGTATCCCTTTGGTAAAGAGCCACAGCCCGGGAGACGTAGATTCTACTAAGGAAACCCTCTGATGCGGTTAAATTATCAAGTTTTTCTCGTACTGAACCTAGGGGGCCCTGGGCAACCCCAAGGAATGCAGCCCCCAGGCAGAGTGCTGCCTCCACGCCGGCTCCCCCCCGGACCAGCACTGCCACCTTCCTCCTCTTCCTCCTCCTCTTCCTCTTCCTCCTCCTCCTCTTCCTCGGCTCCTCAGAGGCCGGGCGGCCCCACCATCGCCCACGGAGATGCCCCCTCCAGCAGCGACTCCCCGGCAGAGGCCCAGCCGCCCCCGGGCCCGCCGCCACGGAAGCCCCAGCCTCACCCACAGCTCAAGTAAGAGACGGCGGCAGCTCCTCTCCAGCACGCCTCCCCCTGCAGAGGGTGTGTGTGTGTGTGTGCGTGTGTGTGCGTGCGTGCGTGTGTGTGTGTGTGTGTGTGTAACAGGTTGATGGGCAGGGCGGGGGGGTGGGGCAGGGGAGATCTCAGATCAGGTGGAAGCTCACCCCCTCTCTTGGGGCGGGGCGCAGCAGTCACTGCCTGGGCTCTAGTTTTGTCCTAGCTTAGTTTTGTTTGCTTGCTTTGGGTCCTCCCCCACCCAATCTCCCACTCTTTTTTCCATTCCTTTTTTTCTGTGTATGTCATCTCCTAAAAGTACATATATATATATATGTATATGTGTGTATATATATATATATATATATATATACACGAATAAATCTTCCTGCCTCTGACTCACAGTTCAGGGTGCACCCTCAGCAGGGCTGCTAGAAGGAAGGGGGGAAGTAGTTACCCCTGAATCCACTTGTACTTCCAACCATCCAAGGAGCTGAGAGCCAAGCGGGTCCTGAACAGAGGCCCCACTCCACACCACCACCACAAGGGCCCTGGACACAGAGATCCACTCCACACCACCACCACGAGGGCCCTGGACAGAGATCCACTCCACACCACCACCACAAGGGCCCTGGACACAGATCCACTCCACACCACCCCCAAGAGGGCCCTGGACACAGAGATCCACTCCACACCACCCCCACGAGGGCCCTGGACACAGATCCACTCCACACCACCACCATGAGGGCCCTGGACACAGAGATCCACTCCACACCACCCCCACGAGGGCCCTGGACAGAGATCCACTCCACACCACCCCCACGAGGGCCCTGGACACAGAGATCCACTCCACACCACCCCCACGAGGGCCCTGGACACAGATCCACTCCACACCACCACCACGAGGGCCCTGGACAGAGATCCACTCCACACCACCCCCACGAGGGCCCTGGACAGAGATCCACTCCACACCACCCCCAAGAGGGCCCTGGACACAGATCCACTCCACACCACCACCATGAGGGCCCTGGACACAGAGATCCACTCCACACCACCCCCACGAGGGCCCTGGACAGAGATCCACTCCACACCACCCCCAAGAGGGCCCTGGACACAGAGATCCACTCCACACCACCCCCACGAGGGCCCTGGACACAGATCCACTCCACACCACCACCACGAGGGCCCTGGACAGAGATCCACTCCACACCACCCCCACGAGGGCCCTGGACAGAGATCCACTCCACACCACCCCCACGAGGGCCCTGGACACAGAGATCCACTCCACACCACCACCACGAGGGCCCTGGACAGAGATCCACTCCACACCACCACCACAAGGGCCCTGGACACAGATCCACTCCACACCACCCCCAAGAGGGCCCTGGACACAGAGATCCACTCCACACCACCCCCACGAGGGCCCTGGACACAGATCCACTCCACACCACCACCATGAGGGCCCTGGACACAGAGATCCACTCCACACCACCACCACGAGGGCCCTGGACAGAGATCCACTCCACACCACCCCCACGAGGGCCCTGGACAGAGATCCACTCCACACCACCCCCACGAGGGCCCTGGACAGAGATCCACTCCACACCACCCCCACGAGGGCCCTGGACACAGAGATCCACTCCACACCACCACCACGAGGGCCCTGGACACAGAGATCCACTCCACACCACCCCCAAGAGGGCCCTGGACAGAGATCCACTCCACACCACCCCCACGAGGGCCCTGGACACAGAGATCCACTCCACACCACCCCCACGAGGGCCCTGGACACAGAGATCCACTCCACACCACCACCACGAGGGCCCCCGAGCAGCAGCCCCAGGCGACAGGCACAGTCTGTTCCTCCAGAAGCAGACGTGCCTCAGCCACGCCACAGATCCGGTCGCCACCCTGAGGGGACGGCTCGGAAGGGCCTGTCAGAGATGAAGTGAGCCCTGCACAGCCACTGCACAGGGGAGGAACCTTGTTTTCCGAGCTAAAGCCTTTCCTCCAGGAGTGCCAGGCCAGGCCCCTGTCTGGTGTCCGGGTGGTCACTTCTCCCGGTCTTTCGGTCCTGTGAGATGGGAGGGACACCCCCACTCCTCCCACACCTCACCCGCCGCTTTGCCTCCCTCAGTCCAGTTGTCTTCTCCCTTCCAACTTTCGGATCGCTCCTACCTTCTCATTAGCCATCCTTAACGTCGGCGGGCTCTTGGCTTGGCCCTGAGCTGAAGCCCTCGTGGAGACACAGCCCCTGACGGCAGGCAGAAAGCGTGCTGGGCTCACACCCAGCCCTAACGAAAGGCAGGCGCCTCCCTGTTCCCTGCCGGGGAAGAGACGTCCCAAAAGAGACTCTGCTTGGCTGCACCAGCGTTTAGGAGAGGTCCGGGAGACCCAGGGTACCAGAACCCAGCGAGTCAAGGAGACGAGACCCCCGCCCCTGCCTGGCCTGGGCCTGGCCTCGGCCTCCCCACGGCCCCTTACCCAGCACGGTTTTCTCTCTGAATCACTCACTCGTCTCTGAAGGGAAAAACGAGTCGCTAAAGTGCATGGGGGTTGGGTCTGTATTAGCAAACTACTGATAATCTCGGTCTGATACGTATTCCTTTCGTTCCTGCTCCCGCGCACACCAGGCTTCCTGTTAGGGCCCTCTGGGGAAGGCTGCCCGGGTAGAGGCGCCCGCGCAAGGAAAGGGAAACGGAGGCATTAGGGTTTGGAGCCAGGGAACCTTGTGGTTCCTTTGGAGTCAAGGATTTGGGGAGCGAGTGACCATGAGGCCTAGGGATCACGGGTTTGCCCGGGCCACGCGTGCTGCGTGCCAGGCCCCTGCGTCCGCCTCGGCCTCCCGGTGCTGTGCCCGTCTCGAGGCCGCAGACGGCCGCGGAGGCCGGAGGCGGGGGCCCTGGGCTCGGCCTTCCCTCAGGAGGGGGGCCCCCGGAGAAGCTAGCGGCCTGCTTCCCAAGCTGCCGCTTCAGAGGAGCCCCCCGATCCGCCCTCTTTCCCTCCCCTTTCCCTTCCCCCATCCCTTCTCTGCCCCCCTCCCCGCCTCCTCTGCTTCAGCAGCCCCCAGGCCTGCTCGTTTCCAGGCGGCCCTGCCTTTCGTGGCTGTGTCCTGTCCCCCCACCTCCCTGGGGGTGGGGTGGGGGGGTCCAGCTGTGTATGGCCGGCAGCCCCGCCCCCTCACGCTCTCTCTGGTTTTTATCTTGAAGCAAGTCGCAGTCCCTGACCAATGCCTTCAGCTTCTCTGAGTCCTCCTTCTTCCGGCCTTCAGCCAGTGGGGACGAGCCCAAAGCGGAGACCATCCGGAGCTTGAGGAAGTCCTTCGCCAGCCTCTTTTCAGATTAGTCCTCGGGGCTCGGGGGCGCCCCGCCCCGCCCCGCCCTGCCCGCCCCACCGGGAAGGGCGGCTCAGACACTCGCGACAGCGGGCGGCCAGGCCGGGCGGTGTGCAGCCCACAGAGGACCACGTGACGGTCTCAGGGCAGGTGCGGGCCCAGGGGAGGCCCGACCCCCGGAGAGAGCCCCCCCACCTCCCAGTCCCAAGAGGTCCCCCTGAGTCACCGTCGCTGTGAGTCTAGTGACCCCAGTGTGACCGCGCCACCCCGCCTCCCCCCAGAGCAGGCCTCGGCCCCCCTCGCTCAGATGCCGCCCGCCTCCCTCCAGTCAGCCCCGCGGGCCCCGCGTCCTCCCTCCCCAGACCCCGTGCGCCCCAGGCCGCCACCGACACGAGCCGACGAGGCTCCCCCGCGCCCCTCCCCCTCGGGGGTGCCCCCTGACCCGGAGGGCCGCGCCCCGGAGCTCGCATGCCCCCACGTCCCCCGCCCTGGGTCCCCCCCCCCCCCGCGGTCCCCGTCAGCGCCTTTGGAGGAATAAAAGCAGTGACAGTGACCGGCGTTCCGTTCAGCCGTGGGGCCTCCCGCGGGCCACGTGTGGGCTGGGCGCGCGTGAGGCCTGCGTGCATGAGTGCGCGTGTGCGTGCGTGTGCGGGGTGTGAGTGCGGTGGAGCTGCCGGCGTCCGTGTGCGGGCCCCCCGGCTCCCCCATCCACGCAGCGTGTTCCCAAGGCCGCGGACGGTCCGCACGCGAATGCCACGCCGCGCTGCCCGCGTCTGCTCTCGGTCTCCTCCACGCCACCCGTCCTCCCGACTCCCCCGAGGACGCCCAGCGCTGCCCAGCGGCCGCCCCGGGCCTGGCGGGGAGGAGGGCGGGCGAGGCCGGCCCGGGAGGCCCCGGTCCCCTTCCTAACGCGCACTCAGCCCACGGTTTCAAGGGGGGAAGGGTCAAGGTGTGCAAACGAAGACACAGCGCCCCGCGCGGTGCCCGCCGAGGGGCAGTGGACCACCACACGAAGCGCGGGGCGGCCAGCTCAAGGCCGTGGGCCCTCGGGGTCCCTCCGGGCCCCGCCGCAGGAGAAAGCAAAGCTTGCTTTTGCCCTCTCTCTGGTTGGGCCTGAGCGTGAATCTCACAGAAGCGGGAGGAGAGCATGCCCGCCGCTGTCTTCCTCTTCTCCTCTCCCCCTTCCCCCCTCTCCCATTGGAAATCGAACCCAAGACCTCCTCCCTCAGGCCCCACAAGCCCTCCCCCTCCCACCTGCACTCCTAGCCCAGCCTCCCTGTCTTTTACACACCTGGCCTTGCTCCACCAGCGTCACCCATTGCCAAGTGTCTCGCGCTGAGCTTCTTCACAGCCAAAAGCCTTTTCCACAGCGTTGCTTCTATTGCCCTGACCGCAAATGTGGTCTTTCCGGGTCTTCATTTTGTCAGAAAGCACCTACTGAGCACCGACAAAGGGCACGAACATCGTGACGGATTCAAAGAAATATTTAATTCCCATAGTCACTCTTAAATTCCAGGCACTATTCTAAGCAAGTGACTTGCTGCAACTTCTGTAATTCTTCCAGTCAGCCTGTAGGGATAAGCGACACTATAATTTTAGACGAGAAGATATTTTATACATCCAAGTTCATTTTATACACCCAAGTTCAATAACTCAAGTCCACATAGCTGATCACGTAGTTGAGCCAGAATTTAAACCCAAGCAGCCGTAGTGGTCTTAAATCTATTTTATTGAATTTTATTCCATGTGATCACAAGATAAGAAGTATATACAGAAATTATTTGCAGCCATGCCTACCTTCCTTCCCTTACCTCTTATCCCGGGGCCTAGGGGAAGGAAAGGTGGGAGAAGATTCGAGTATTTGTTGACCCCCTTGAGTCCTAAAACCATGAGTAACATACACCACGTATCTTATCCTGATCAAATATAATTCTGGTTCTTGAAAAATTACTCATTCTTGCACATGTGATGTCAGACCCAAAACCACAAGAAGCTTATTTAGAAAATGAGTCAGCCTAGAGGAACTGCAGGGGTGACAAAAACGGGAGGTGTTTACCAAAGGTCACGCTGAACCCCAGTCCAAAGGACCCGCGGGTGCTGCCCAGCCCTTCATAAAGGGGCGGGACCAGGCTGGAAGAGTTCCATTCAGAAATAGCCCTCTTGGTATTGAACAAAGACGGCCCCAGTGGTCAGTAAACATCAGATGAGTGCTATGACTTAACAAAAAAAAATAATGGTCTAAAGCCAGGGTCCCCAAATCCTGTGTAGAGATGCGGCCTCTCCTCTACAGGCCCTGTGATGACTGCGTGCCCATCACCGCTGCGGATGATGGGGGTCCCCACGCCTGCACCCCAGGCTGTAAGCACAGGAGAGCCTGGTGGCGCTGACCAGCCCCCGGGGCAGGGCGGATGGACCCTCTCCATGGTGATGTGACCGACACCTGTGAGTGCACAACAGCCCACAGGGAGGAGGAGCCACGGGAGTGCACGGTGCACAGCCCACTGAGGGGGACGCGATGTGAGGGGAAGCAGCGCGGTGCTGGGGGGGCCGGGCCCGGCGCGCGGCGGGACAGCCCGGGGTGAGCACAGTGCTCACACCCAGTTTGCCAACGTATCCTACCCCAGTCCTCTGATGCAGCGATTCCATTTCCGGACGCTTCCTCTAGAGAACCTCCACGCTCGGGCGCAGAAAGCACAAACAAAACCCGACCCCACACATGGATGGCAGCATGGGGGGGGGGGGAGTGGAAACAGCTGACGCTCCTGGCTTGTCCCTAAGTAGGAACGCTCCCTAGGCGTTCCAGAGAAATCTGTGAGGCGTTCGATGAGAGTGGGGAGCGGGGCGGGGGCGGGGCGGGTGGACGGCGGCCGTAGCTCGGGGTCACGATCGACTGCTGGAAGGGTGAGCTGTGCGCCCACGGCCGGGAGGGCTGGCCAGCCTCAGGGGCCCCCAAGACTTCAGGGCTGAACTCCCCTGCGGAAGCCGCAGCCGGTGCTGTCCCCTGATTTCACCTCCCCCGCCCCCCTCCCCCCAGGCAGGCACCCCAGCGATTTGCCAAGGTCAGGAAGGGAGTTAGCCAGGAGACAAACAGGTCTGGCCCAGGTGTGGGCGGGGCCTGTCCTGCCAGCGAGCGGAAGCCCCAAGCCGGGGAGGGAACAGTTCACAGAGGCCCCGAGCAGAGAGGAAGGCATGGTGTGGAGCCAGGGAAAGAGCGGGGCTGTGGAATCGAATCTGGGTTCAGATCCTCCCTCTGCTCATCGCCAGCTCATGGACCCTCTGAAGCCATTGGGTGTCTCCGTGTCGATCTTCTCATCTGTAAAGTGAGGACAGCGCAGCCTTGCTGAGGAGCTGAAGAAGTCGATGAGCTCTAAAGGTCCGGTGTGTGAGAACCCCAAGCGCTCTGGGTCTCAGGCAGTGTGGGTGCGTGGAAGCCCCGAACCCCGTTCTCCAGCCGCCCTCCCGGGGCTGGCAAACAAGTGTCAGACCATGCCTTTTCCCAGCTCCCGGGAGCGGGTGGGCTCGGGGCAGTCTCGGCCCTCCCGATGCTTTCTGTAAGGTAAACTGGAGTCAAGGGTGGTCACCCAGGAAGGCTAATGCCAGGCACCCCCATAACGACACACACACACACACACACACACACTTCCGGTGCAGCACTAACCACACACAAACCCCACGTGACTATCACAGGCTCATTTTTAAAAACAGATACTATCCTCTCACTAACACCAGGCTTGCTTTGTTCAAAGCGTTTACCTTGGGAGCCTAAACATTTATTCAAGCCACACAGAAAATCACTGTCCTTGGGTCGTTAGTGCATTAAAATCTGGGTGACCTGTGGGAAAGCAGGAGTGTTGGTGGTGGTGGTTGGTTTTGAACCTGGGAATCTAGTGATTGCTGTGCAGACCTTCCTGAATATCCTGTCTGTTGTGTATGTTGGCGCATTGTGGCTTCCGTACACGCAAAATAATTAAGAATCATTGTTACAGGGAGTGTGTCTCGATATGAAAGAAACATTTTAAACTTTTAGAATTAAATCGAATGGTTAAGCTACACACTATGTCAGCTCCAAAGACACAGTGTGATCACAAATTTAATGAGACCATGTGGCATGACATGTAAATTAGCTCTGAAGGAAAACAGCCTCGTACAAGGAGTCTTAGATACATTTTCAATAGTTTCCCTTTGAAATGAGCATCTAACCCCACTGAGGTTGAAAGATGTGGCAGGCACGTTCTGTGAGCAGCCTTATTCCTGTGTGACTTCTGGATCACAGGCTAGACCAGGAGGCTTTCCTGCTCACATAACCAGCGTGCCTTTCTTCCTATCTGGGCCTCCTGTGCTGCGCGCGGAACCCTTTGCGGTTTGAAGGCGTGTGGTTTCCAGAGCACCGGCAGGTCTGGCGCTGCTTCTTGCGAGGACCTCCCGAGGCCAGGCCTTGCCATGGGTCACCTCGGAGTGTGAGAGCTTCGGGTTCACCCTTGAATGGTACTTTCCTCTTCTAAGTCTCCTTGGACTTCAAGCCCGTCAGGTGTAAGCTTGTGAACCCATAATTCAACTGGTCCTCCTCATCAACATCCTGTCAGCTTTGAGGACTTGCTGGGATATGGATATAGGTACACACACACACACACGCACACACACACACACGCACACGCACACACACACGCACGCACACACGCCAGTGCCTGTCCACTGGTCTGTAGTTCCAAGACTCCTGTCTTCTCTTAGTTCGTGGACCCTCCCCTTCCCCCGCCCTCGAGCCTACCACCTTCCTCAGGGTGCAACCTGAGGGGGGGGAGGGGAGGTAAGGCTGAGACAAGGTCCCCCTGCCCGCAGGCCTCACCCCACATGTAGTACAAGTGAACATTCCCCAGGGAACATCGCCCCTCTGGTCCTTTTCAACCACTTCCATGACCACGAACGTCTCTTGTGATAAGAGTGTCCACCCATGGGCCAACCCCCCGCCCCCCCAGGCGGTTCCGGACAGAAAGCCTGGAACAGCTGCCCCTGGGGGTCGGGGGAAGCCCAGGGCCCACCCACACCCCGCGGCTGGTCCGGGCCTCGCTCCGAGGGGGGCAGATGAGCCCCGCGGGGGTTTGGAGGGGCCACACCGGGTGGGAGCTCTTGCCCCCCCCCCCCCCCCGCAGTGTCTCAGTCGCTCCCGAGCGCCCACACACCTCGTGACGTGCACAGCTGTGAGGACTCAGCGTCGAGGGGCTGGAACCGGCCAGGGGCGCTGAGCCCGCGCCGCTACGCTTGGAAGCCACTTGGGGGTTGAGTTGTTCACACACAAGCAGTGAACTGCTCGGTGCATTTCAGTGATGATGCCCGCGGAAGGATAAGGCTAGAAGGCTAGTTCTTCTGGAGGACTAGCCAGTCGTTTCCTCCGTCCCCCCGGTTGATCAAGGCCTCCTGGCCGGGCCGGCTGGCTGTCCGCGTCTCCCCCTTCCTGCCACGCACACGTCTTTAGAAACTAGATGACTCGCATGTATGGAAACAGAGCGAGGAAACCCGTTGACATCGTCCTGGGAAGATGGGGTAAGGGAGGGCGGCAGAGGGGCGAGGCTGGGGTTCACAGAGGACAGGTGCAGAGGTGTCGCAGTGAGCCATCGCACTGGACAGGTGACTGAGGTATGCTCACGTAAAAAATAATCTCTGCTGATGTCATTCTCCTGGCCGGAATCTTCCAGCGGCTTGCGCATTGGGGCGCCCCGTCCTTCCCGTGGTATGGGCGGCCTCCTGGGGTCCGCCGCCCCGGAGCAGGGGGGCAGCACCCGCAGGTTAGGTGGGAGGCTCCGGGCAGCTTTCAGTCCCCGTGGGGCCTCTTGCACTCTGTGCAACCCCAGCGAATGACTGAACCCGAGAAGCCGGCTTCCTCCTTCGTCACCATCCGGGCAATCGGTCCTAGCTTGTGCAGTTGTAAAGATTCAGTGAGATAATAAATGGAAAGTACCACCGTACATAAGGAAGTGCCCCGTACAGCGCCTTTCTTTTAGTCCTTCTTGGGTTGTATTGTTGTTTATCTGCGGCACCAGCAGCTGAGCTCAGGATAAGGCGTTGGCTAGGCTCCTTTTTAATTTTTAAGACAGGATCTCACTTTGTACCCCACACTAGCCTTGAACTTGCTATGTGGCCAGGCTGACTGTGGACTTCACATCCTTTCTCCCACTGTAGCACTCCTGGGGGTACCACCGCACCCAGCCCTGCTACTTCCATCGTTGTTTTCCGACGTTTTTCTCCCCAGGAGCGCGGTGTTGCTGGTGTCAACCTCACCACGCCTGCTTCTGTCTTGCTGTGGTGGTCTTGCTCCACACCTGGGTGCGCTCTCGCTGTAGCCATCCGTGGCGCTTTTGAAAATTACCTTATCCATACAAACCCTCCAGACCCTGCCCATCCATCCTGCCAGACCCTGCCTATCCATCCTGCCAGACCCTGCCTATCCATCCTGCCAGACCCTACCTATCCTGCCAGACCCTGCCTATCCATCCTGCCAGACCCTGCCTATCCATCCTGCCAGACCCTGCCCATCCATCCTGCCAGACCCTGCCTATCCATCCTGCCAGACCCTGCCCATCCATCCTGCCAGACCCTGCCTATCCATCCTGCCAGACCCTGCCTATCCATCCTGCCAGACCCTGCCTATCCATCCTGCCAGACCCTGCCTATCCATCCTGCCAGCCCCTGCCTATCCTGCCAGACCCTGCCTATCCATCCTGCCAGACCCTACCTATCCTGCCAGACCCTGCCTATCCATCCTGCCAGCCCCTGCCTATCCTGCCAGACCCTGACTATCCATCCTGCCAGACCCTACCTATCCATCCTGCCAGACCCTGCCTATCCATCCTGCCAGCCCCTGCCTATCCTGCCAGGCCCGGCAGGAGCCGCTCCTTCCGAGGCCTTTCCCGCCCACCTTGCTGTCTCCCCTGTGGTTCTCCCTCCAAGCTCTTGAACACCTTATTGCCGTGACCTTTTACAGATCATGGACTCATCTTCATAAGCTCATGCAATTCAACGAAAATGCCAGTGTCCATTTTAATCCCTTTATTGTTTTAACTTTTTAATCCTGTTTAGATTTTTTTTTTGCATTAAGTTGTTCCTTGGGCTTCCCCCCACCCCACCCCCGATGAAATAACATTTACTTTAGGCTTTTATGACCTATTTTCCAACCTATTATTGTAAAAGAAAAAAAAAAGCAAAACACACAGGAAGTTGACGTATGTGATGAGAATCCTCATACCTACCCCCTGTATTTTACGATTTCACTAGACTTGCTCTACCAGATCTGATCACCACGGTACACACATTCACCCTAACATGCATCCTATTCTCTGCAATTTAGTCCATTTTAGATACCAGTACAACTCACAAAGCATACATGCAAGTCTGGTCTCTCTGCCAAGAACTTTGAAGATGATCCGGTGTATCCCCCGATTGTATAGATTAAAAAACCAATGCCCTCCATTATTAAGCAATGAGCCCCGCATGAGCTAGGCAGCAAATCAGAGGCTGTGTACTGGCCACCTGTTATGCACCTGCTGTTCCGTCGAGTCCTGGGAATGGAGTGAATCACAAGACAAACCAAGGCCTCGTAGCCGCCGGGGGAAAAGACGTACCGAGCATCCTTACAGAGAATCAACAGAGGAAGTGCGTGAAACCCAGCCAAGTCTGGGGTTAGAGGAGGACTTCGAAGGGAAGTCACTCAGAAATAGAAAAGCATTCCCAAAGCTAAGCCCAGAGCCAGCGACGGATGGTGCTCCCCCCCCCCCACACTGCCACCACGACAACGATCCCCTGTATCTAGACCCAGCGGGGGGTGCGTGACTCCCACCCGGCACCTGAGAGCCGGAGATAGGACAGCGGCCGCCCGGAGGCCAGCTGGACTGGCGTGAGTGTCTCAAAACAAAAACGAACGGGACTCACGGCGTCCGACGGGGCAGGCCAGCTGCACAGAGGGCGCTGGCAGGCCGAGCCTGGGTGGAAGAACCAGGCTGTCACCTTGAGCCCGATGCTCAACGCCGGGAACGAGAGGCAGTGACCGCAGAGAGCTGGACCCGAGCTGGGGCCGCCCTTCAGGAGGAGTCGGCGGCAGGAGGAGGCGACAGCCACCTCCCAACTCACAGGAAGCGAAGGGCAGGGCAGGACCAAAGATCTACACCTCGAAGGCTCATTGAGGGTGACCCCCGAAACACACCTCGTAACTCCCCAGCGGGCCGAGCAGGCCTGCGTGAGAACATGGCCGCCCCAGGGACCTCTAGACAAGCTGGTGACCGGTTCACCATCTCCCGGTTGTCTGTGCCTGGGGTCAGGAGACGGGAGGTGTCCCACACTCCAAAGCCAAGCTTTCAGTCCCGTGTTAAGAGTTTGGCCATTGAGCCAAGACTAGCAGAACAGGTTCTCCACAGACTCCCTGCACCTGAGAAGCGGCTTCACGGGGCGCCTTCTCACCCGGCCTTCTGGCTCCCTTTCTTCTTCGTGTCCTTTGCCTTTGGTAACCAGAACGTGCACAGGTAATGCTACAGGCCGGCGGGACGGACGGATGCCGGCATCGGGGGATTGTGGGCGGTGGTATTGCTGTTCCTGATTCTCCTGTTGCTTGGTTTGTTTGAGGCGGTGCGGGGGTTTGAACGCAAGGCATCACACTTTATAGGCAAGTGCTCTACCACTTAAGCCACCCAGTTCGTGTGTGTGTGTGTGTGTGTGTGTGCGCGCGCGCGCGTATCAGTACTGAGACTTGAATTCAGGACCTGAACAGTTTCTCAACTGCACAGCTCCACTTCCGGCTATTCTTCTGGTTAATTAAAGATAAGGGTCTCTCATGGGCTTTGCTTCCTAGGCTGCCTTCAAACCACAGTCCTCAGATCTCAGCCTCTTGAGTAGCGAGGACCACAGGCGTGAGCCACCAGCGCCCAGCAAGTCACCCAGCTCGTTCCTGTCCTTTCTTGTAGTAGTTGAGACAGGCCCCGTCCGTTGCCAAATGCTTTGCCTTGCCAGCTCTCCGCAGTCGGGCCTGGCGACAGCATCTTCCGCAGTCAGCCATATGGAAAACGAAAGAATTACTCACTAAACACCATGGCTCCTTTGCTTCTTCCAAGATGGCAAAAATGGTCAAACTGGGCCCTGGAGTAGAGAGACAGGTGTAAGAGAACGCAGCCAACGCAGCCAGTTTGTAGCAGCTAGTGTCCAGGGATACATACACGTTTATGTCATAAGAAACTGGTATTTGAGAATGGTTTGTTTCCACACCACAGCTGACTGATAAATATCAACCACACTATGTATTGAGAACATGCCTTCCCTGGAGTTGTGCCTAGAGTGGCTGAAATTCCTCAGAAAGCTCGCTTTTTGAACTGATTATTGCAACATGGCAAGCAGATGGTTTGGAAACAAAAGACTAATTCGAGGGAGGGAGGGGAAGTCTTAGGGAACCCTGTGAAATTGGGACTTGGAAAGTGCCACGATGCTTCCTTGCCTTTAAAAACCTTGTATCCGCTGCAAATGTGGCTCAACAGTAGAGGGCTCGCCTAGCATGCATGAAGCCCTGGGTTCGATTCCTCAGTACCACATACACAGAAAAAGCCGGAAGTGGCGCTGTGGCTCAAGTGGTAGAGTGCCAACCTGGAGCAAAAGGAAGCCAGGGACAGTGCTCAGGCCCTGAGTTCAAACCCCAGGACTGGCAAAAACAAAACAACAACAACAACAACAAAACCTCATACCAATTTGTTACCTTCTCCTTGGGCTTTCAGCATGACCTGGCCATGGTATCTCATAGAACAGTCATTGGTTTTTGAAATGTTATTAAAAGAGAAGGCTGCTTTTAGTACTAATAAGGTGATTTACTTGTTTGTTAGTGTTGGGTGGGGATCACACCTGAAGCCAAGGGTCAACCACTGACCTGCAGCCCCATGGCCCTGAATTTCTTGCTTTTGAAATAATACTTGGTAAAAGACTGAGGATTGCCAGGTGCTGGCGGCGCACGCCTGCAATCCTAGCTGCCCAGGGGCTGAGCTCTGAGGACGGCAGCTTAAAGCTAGTTGGGGCAGGAAAGTCTGTGAGACTCTCCAGTTAACCACTAGAAACCTAGAAGTGGGGTCCCATGACCACCCCCCCCCCCACCACCAGCAAGGATCGCTGAGGATACGCTGTGGGAGAATGCTTGTCCAGCACAGACAACGCTCTTCCCGGCACCAGGTTAGGCCCGAAAAAGCCAAATGCACCCTCTTCCTCCCGGCACGTCCCCACGGCCCAGGCCGTTCCCTCCCCCGAACCCTGCCCGCAGCGCTGGCACCCCGGATTCCACTCGCGCCTCCGGCCCGTCCACCTCCGCGCGGGAAGCTGGAGCTAGGCGCTTCATCTGTGCGGGGCCAAAGCCCCCCGCCCCTCAGCCCCCTCTCCCGCCGCACCCCGAGCCCTCTCTGACCACCCAAAGGCCCCAGGGAACCCGCCAATGTCGCCTGGCTTGGCAGAGTCGGGGGGGATATAAGCCACCCCTTCTAGCGGGTGAAACGCCCGGCGCGGGGGCAGGGAGAGCCCGCCACCCACGCCTGTCCCCGCCGCCACCGGCCTCCCCAGGGCTGCCCCGCGGCTGCGCAGACCTCACGGACAAAGGGGGACGCCCCGGCCCCCTCCGAAGTGTCCACCACTGATCACGCGGCCCTCTCGGTGCCCGGGAGCCCCCCATTCACAGATGAGGGCTCTCAAGGAGCCCGGAGAACGCGTCTTCAAAGACGGGGATCTGTGCAAAACCCGTAAAAGCTATGTGTGGTCCGGTAGACATCAGACTCGACTTCTCGACTATTGCATACTATTGAAAAAATAGCAACTCTATTGGGAAACATACTGGATTCGATTTAGAAAAACACACGTAGGGATGGCTGGCTTTATCCTCAGTCATCAGAGCCGCGGGCCCGCCGGCAACACACCGCGTTAGGCTGTCTTTTGTCCCGGTAGCCCAGGATGAGTCTTGCTTTACCGTGTCACTTGTTCAAAAACGGTTATTACAGGTTTAACAAAATAAGTCACGTATTGTATGTTTTCTCTTCTTTGTAGAAGTTAGGGGAAAATAGAGCGCGGTCCTGAGCGTTAAGGAGACGCAGGGGAGGGGCGGGAAAAGTAGAGGAGGAGGAGGAGGAGGAGGAGAGGCCGAGACGCAAAGCTAATCCAGGGGTGGACGCAATCGGATCAAAGTACACTGTGTGCCTGGGGTCGCCATGACGAAACTACGAACCACGTCCAGCTTCACGCGTGGCCGTGAAAGCTGGTTGTTTCTCCAAAACTAGAAGCAGTCGTTCGTTCCTGGCTGGGACCCACCCCGCCACCCCACACACCGGCCGGTGAGAGGCTCTGGGACCGCCTCAGGCCGCAGCAGACCCGCGATTGAGGGGCTCGGACCCAGATCCCCCCCTCCCACCCCGCGTGGGGCCGGGAGGTGAGGCCCCCAGAGGCCCCTCGGGCTCCCACGGCCTCCAGCCCCGCAGAGGCAGGCCCCGGGCCTCCGTGGCGAGCACCTTGGAAAATAGGATTGGGCTCTGGCAGAATGGTGATCCTTCCAACGGCTTCTGGCCTCGGGGCTGCTGGCTGCTTGAGCTATCATTTTAATTAAAACATGCGCCCGAGTGTCAGATCCATCTCATGAAAGATCAGAGAGACTCGGGGTAGAGAATCCTAAGAACCTGTTTCGTCACGGGCTCACGGCTCGCTCTCATCTTTCGCGCAATCCCGGACTTGGGTACGTGAGATCCCCGTGCACCAGAAAACGAACATCGTGTTCCTCGCGGGGGAAAAGCAAGCTGAGGAGCTGGCGCGGCGAGGAGCGGGCTCTGCCCAGACGAAGCGTGGGTGATCGCGGGTGAATGCTACCGGGGACCCTCGGCTCTGCTGTCCGTCCCCCCCACACCCGAGGCTGTAACCTCAGGAAGAGCTGGAGTCCCGCTCTCGGCCCAAGTCAGAGTCAGGGGTTCCCCATTTCAGACAGAAGGACAGAGAGGAAGGCTCAGCTGGACGCCAAAGTGAGCCGCTGGTGTGCAAATACAGCTGGAGTGGGGTGCAGGTGGCTCACGCCTGTAATCCCAGCTACTCAGGAGGTTGAGGTACGAGGATGCAGGTTCGGAGCCAGCCCAGGAAAGACAGGAGAGCCCCGTGACCGCAGTCCCGGCGTTGCGTGGGGACCGGGAGTCCTCCGGAGAGGACCCGTGCGCGGGCCCCCAGCCGCGTGAGTCAGCGCCCGCGCCGGCCTCCTGGGCGCGTGAAATCCCCGTGGAGGGAGAAGCCGCCTTGAGAAGCAGATCGGGCCGCGTCTGCATGTCGATTCAGGACACCAGCGTCTTAAACCTGCAGGGAATTTCGGAGGGCGCCAAGCCCAGCCCGGGCCTGGCAAGGAGCCGCTCGCGCCCCAAGCTCGCGGGCACCGCAGACACGGGGCGAAGCGCCGCGCCCCCAAATCCGGTTACTTCAAAGTTTACCACGTTGCACAAGGGACGCGGAGCGTGAAAAGGCGAATCAAAAGCTCGTGTTATTTGCAATATTAGAAATATGAAATCAAAGAGCCGGAGATCAAAGGAGAAACGGAAAAGGTTTTTTTTTGCAGAATTTCAAGGAAGAAAAAAAAAACAACCCCGTGAGATTGGAAACAGATAGGCAGGTACGCGGGACCTCAGGGGCGTGCCTCACACGCACGGTGCCGACAGGAACGCAGCGTTGCACACCTGCCTGCCAACTATGAAAATGATCGAACGAGGTGTGCAGCTGAGAAGCAGGAAAGTAACACACGGAAAGAAGGCAGGCGAGAACAGGTAGAGATAAAGGCAAACATTAGATTAAAATGGATACTTTTAAATTAAAAGAAAAAGAGTGATTCAAGGCGCTATGGCTGTGCTAACTACTCCTAGCTACTCCTAAGGCTGAGATCGTGGTTCAAGGCTAGCCAAGGCAGACAAACCTGCAGACGCCATCTTCAATGAACCAGCAAAATGGCAGACGGCAGTTGAGAGGTCCTTCAGTGGTTGACCAGGACGGCCACCGGACTGACACAAAACAAGGCAAAAAGAGCTGGTTCAGTTGAGACAACCAACGAAAAGAAGCAGTCCAACAGCGAACCTCATTTTGTTGACGAGAAAGAAAACCCAAGGATACAAGCAAGAAATGGCAAGGAGGAAGGGAATGCCCAAAGACAATTGAGTGTAAAGCTCACGTCAAACAGACAATTTGACCAACAGTGATTCTCAAACTTTTAGGGACTCCTAAAATAATCCTTGTTGGGCCCAGGGGCGCAGTGTGGGGGACGAGGCCCTGGGTTCAACACCCAGCACCCAGACCAAGACATTCTGAAGGCGCAAGCGCGCATGCATTGACGTGGGTCCGGTCCATGGACCTTTACCATTAGGTATGCGATGTGCGCATCGATGTGCTGGAGACACGGCGTAGGTGGTAGAGCGCCCGGCAGTGAGCAAAGGCCAGCAGCGGGTACCAGCGAGGCCCAGTCTTGGGGGGGAAAAACCATAAAGGCGTTCATTTTAAAAGGATGATAAGGAAATGCATCCCAGGTGAACACAGCTGCAAGCGGGTGAAAAATAATTACGTTCTTCTTAACAAAACAAAACAGTGGCTGGGCGGAGCGACGCCTCGCCCTTCACAGCCCTCGCACGTGATCCCGTGGAAAGCCGCCGAGCTTCCCCCTGGTCTCGTCCTCCCACGAGCCCCGGCGCCAGGCCATGGAGCCCGCTGATGCCGAGCCGAGAGAAGCCCAGTGGAGGGAGGAAGGAACATCCGTCGGTGTTAGTACAGGAACAGGCTTGCTCACGTATAATTCAGTGGGAGGGTCTCAGAAAGGGGGGGTGGGCGGGGAACCCTAAGCCAGCCCACCCTTTGAAATGTGATATGCTCAGGAAATAAAACTTAACCAAAAACTTATAGCCGAGCTTGGCGGTACAGCCTGTAATCCCAGCCCGGGAGAGGCCGAGGCAGCAGGACCTGGAATCTGAAGCCAACCTACGAAGCAAGACCCTCTCTTAAAAAAAGAATTATTGCAGGGCACCGGTGGCTCGCGCTTGTAATCCTAGTTACTCACTCAGAAGGCGGAGGTCTGAGGATAGCAGTTCAAAGCTAAGCGGAGGCAGATTAGCCCACGGGCTTCTCATCTCCAATAACCACCAAGACGCTGGATGTGGAGCTGTGGCTCTTCTGTTCCTGTCCCTGGAATTGGGGTTTGCCATCTTGTGAGGAGGGACTACGGATTGATTCTGTGGGATCCCAGTTCAGAGCCTCTCCCCAGTCAGCTGCGGGGTTGGGGGGGGAGGGGGATGAATGAGGGGGTGTCCATGATGCACCCCCCGGGCCTGCAGGCGGCTCTGGCTTCTCCCATCTGCCTCAGGACCGTGAATTCTCATCCCTCCCCGCCTTCTCCAGAGCGTCTCTGTGACTCTTTCCCCTGGGGGAATCCCGCAGCCGGATTTGCAGATGGGCAGATTCCTCATGTGGAGATTTCTATTCTAATTATATTCGATATGGGCAATCGTTTGGAGGGCTGTGATTGTTTTTTTTTGTTGTTGTTTTTTTTTTTTTTTTTACAATATTTACCCATATAGGTCACACATGTGGTGTGTCTTTCCATTTGTCTAAGCTTTCTTGTATGTGCTCTGGTGGTGTGTTGTAAATTATGGTCACGTAATTATCACAGGAGCGCTGCTAGATTTACCCCCGGCAGCTTGTGGTTTTGTGATTCTGATAAGTGGTCTTGACACCATTCATTTTAGTTGTCACCGTCTGGAATAGGAAACCTGTGGGTTTTCTTCTTTTCTTTTCCTTTTTTCTTCTTTCTGTTTTCCTTCTTTCTCCCTTTTTCTCTTTTCCTCTCTCCTAGCCTCCCTCTTCTTCCCTTCCCTCCCTCCCTCCTCCCACCCTCCCTTCCTCCCTCCCTCTCTTCCTTCCTTGGCCGTATTAGAGATTGAACCCAAGATCGTTTTTTTTACTGTTGTTGTATTTGGTGGTGGGGCTTGAACTCTGGGCCTGGGTGCTGTCCCTAAGCTCTTCAGCTCAAGGCTAGTGCTCTACCACTTAAGCCACAGCACCATTTCTGGTTTTCTGGTGGTTAATTGAAGATTCTCATGGACTTTCCTGCCTGGGTTGGCTTTGAACCGCTGTCCTCAGATCTCAGCCTCCTGCGTAGCTAGGATTACAGGCAGGAGACACCGGTGCCTGGCTGAACTCAGAATCTTATTCCCGGCTTGCTAGGTGGGTGCTCTACATCTTGAGCCATGCCTCCCGCCCTTAGGGGTTTTTAAAATAGCAATCTCTCTTCAGGAAGTTCGGTGAGCTTTTAAAATGACCTGTTTAGAATTTCAGGACATTTGTTCATCTCACCTATGAGGGAGACCTGCCCTTTGTCTCTTGTTCTAACTCATTAGCCTCGTGTTCCTCTCTGTACTACTTGATGAAAAGAACTTTGGATTTTAATTAAGTCCTACTTGTCAGTGTCTCCTTTGATGGCTATATAGCTTTAGGAAATGGTTACTCACTGCCTGTGTTCTTTCCTAAAAGCTTTATTGCTTTTCCTTTCATGTCGAGCCCTGGATCATGAGTGGATTGGTGTCAGGATTTATTTATTTATCAATCCCTATAGGTACCGAATTGGTTCAGGCTCATTAGTTGAAAGGGCCGCTTACCGCCTCCTAAATCCCACGGAAGTGCTGTCCTCACAATCTGTAGCCTCTCTGGTTCTCTGTTGCTTTCTGCTAATCTGCAGCATCTAAGCAGTTGCCCGCGTTGCTATAGCTTTGTAGTGAGCTCTCTTATCTCCCACCTGGGACACTTCGCTTAATCTGAATTATCTTCCCCATTCTTGGGATTAGGATTGGATTTACTCTAAAGGCCCATTTGCAGCAAAACGTATCTTTAGACCCCTGGCCCACCCATCTCTGAGGGTGGCACTATCCCACTTATTTATGTCTTTTTAAATCCCTGTACATAATATTTTGTGATTTTTTTTGGATGTGTGTAGAGGTCTTCCACTTCTTTTGCTGGATGTTAGGTGTCTTCCTGTGGTACACACCATCCTCGAGCACTTTCTCTTCTCTTGTATGTGTCTGGTGTATAGAAATACAAGCATTGCTTTTGCATTGGTCTGTGGAAGATTGTGAAATTCGCTTGTGTGTAAGTTTTCCTACAGATTCCTCCGGGTTGTACCTACACAATCAGGCCCTCTACACACGATGACAGCTTCATTCTTTCCTTTCCAATCTCTATGGCTTTTTTTTTTTTCCTTTCTGGACTTACTTTTGATTTCGGGGGAAATGCGTTCAACATTTCATCATTGAATGTAAAATCTACTAGTGTTTTGGGTGGGTTTTTCTTTCTGGGTTATTTTGATTATTTGTTTGATTTTCAACATATCCCTTATCAGATTAAGGAAGTTTCCCTGCTTTCTTGGTTTGTTGAACTTTTAAGTCAGGAGTGCACTTTACTCAAATGATATGTCTCCGTTTATTAGGTTATCCCTGGGGTCTTGGTTTTGCTTCTATTTTGTCAGTTCGGCGTCAATCCCTCTCACATGCCTGTAGCAAGCAGACGTGGCTTTGGGGTGACTTTCCTGTTAGGGCACCCTGGGTTCCAGTGGCTCCATTTTGTGAAGTCTTTTATATCTCCCCTTAGGAGAAAGGTTGACCTGGAATTTCCTTTGGTTTTTTTTTTTTTTATAGCTTTTTCATTGCACAGTCCATATTAAAAGAGTCCACCAAGATATTCTCACACTTGCGAGGCAGGCTCTCTCTACCTTTGGGGCCTTACCCAAGCCCCCCCCCTTTTTTTGGCGTTTTTTTTAACATAACTAAAGAGATCTACTATCTCCGTTTTTGCACAGCCTGGCGTGGGCCACGAGCCTCCTATTTATGCTTCCTGCGTGGTTGGGGTGACAGACATTTGTCAGCACGCTCAGCTTTTTATTAGTTAGGATTGAATCTGTTGAACTTTTTGTTCAGGCTAGCCTCAAACTGCAAATCCTCCTGATCTCTGCCTCCCAAGTAGCTGCGATCACCAGTGTGAACCACAACCACAGCGAGATAGGTTCTCGTTGTCGTTTTGGATTTTGAGGAGTTGGGTGGTACTGAGATTCGAGCAGCTCCTTCTTGCTGGAGAGGCGTTCTATCACCTGAGCCACATTCCCAGCCCTTTTTAGCTTTAGTTGTGTGCGGAGGGCTGGCCTCAGACTGCGGAGGCCTCTGGTATAGCTGGAATTGCACCTGTGAACTACCACGCCCAACTTACTTGTTGAGATGGGTCTCTGGCTAACTTTTTCAGTCAGGCAGGCCTTCAAACAGGACTGCTGCTTATACTCCAGGTACCATAAAGATCTGTGCCTAGTTGTTTTTTTCTCCACACACTTTATAAATGTAGTAATAGTTTTCGTCTACCTTCAATTAATATTTTTGTGGGGTGTGAGCTAAGGGCCCAACTTCGTTCTTTTACACGTGGATCTTTCCTCTTCCCATCCTCATTGGTGGAAAGGACCACTCTTCCGTGACATGGTTTGGGACCTTTGTCAACACTTGCCTGGTCCTCGATGTGGGGGCGTCGTTGGGTTTTGCTTTCTCTGTTTCTTGCACCCGAGGGGTTCCCTGCCGCGTAGAGGGGCCTCGGTGTCTTCGTGGAACGGACGTTGCCGTGCTGGGCACGCTCCTCTCCTGCGGCCGGGAGAGCCGCGGCGGCCCACGCTTCGCTCCCGTGCTGTTCATCTTCCTCTAGGATCTGGGGTTCTCTCCTGTGTGCGCATCTGTGGCTGGGACTGAGGTTCTGGATGCTCTGCTTGGGTAGCCATTATCAGTCAGTCTCTCTCTCTACACACACACACACACACACACACACACACACAGGATCCCCTCACGTATATCAAAACCTTCCCTGGATGAAGCACCCTCAGAACCACGTTTGCCTCAGGTTCATCCTCCTGAGTCCCCCCATCCTCTCGGGTCAACCATGGCAGCTCACACGATACAAAGGCGGCCACGCAGGAAGTCCTTCTTACACCGTATGGTCCAGGCACAGTGGGCAAGACAGAAGCCCGCACCCACGCAAGCTTTCCAAGCCTTTGCTCTGCTGGGGGTGGCTGTGTCGTGGCTCTGTCATGAGGCGGAGCCAGGACGGCGGAACCCCTGCATCTCTGCCCCCGATCTAGCCAGTTACTCATGTTTCTTAGAGCACCGGGCCAATGAAGGGCTTTCCTAGGAAGTGGTTGATGGGTTTTTATCAAGAATTGGAGGCTATTTCAGATACCACGGAAAATGTCATCGTACACTTCAGAGACTCCAATTATGAATAACTGATATCACTTGTAGATTGCTGACCTTAGGACTCGGCAGAGTGCTTTGACATAACCCACGCACATGGACTAGTGACTGGGTGCTTGATTCAGATGAGGAGCTCTCCTAAGGAAGCCACCCCACGCATGGTGGCCCCTGGAACCTTCTCACCCCAGGGCCTCACTGCCAAAGGAGTCTCGCTAGACGGAATACAATCCAGAAACCTGGATTTCATACACACACACACACACACACACACACACAGCAATTCCAGTGTGAGTTGAGAGTTCCCACCTTACATGCTGAATTCTGAGAAGTCTCCACTCACTTCTACTTCTGTTTCTGTGCACTTATAACCAGCATCACAATCGGTCTAATGTTTGCTTGCTTGAAAGGACTTGGATAGAATTCTCACTTGGTCCTCACAAAGTCTAGTATTTTAGATGTTATTAACTAAGTCTAAAGTACAAAGGAAAGAGAAGCTACTCTTGGTTGTACAGTTTTCTCTGTGCCCCCCTCAGCCGTTGATCCTAAATGATCTTCATAATGGCCCTCCTTAAATTGTCCTTGCCTCCCAGGCTTTTGCCTGAGGACAAAGATTCAGTGACTTTCGGAGGGACAGCTGGTTGAAAAGAACTGGGCTGGAATTTGAGGCAGAAAAATAGTTTAGAAGTTAGGAGTCATAAAGTGGGCTCAGTCCCCGGATTTGTGAATTCTAAACTGTAAACACAGCCACGGTTTCCCTTTCCAGGCCTCAGGTTGCCTGTCCATACATCGGCAGGGATAATGCAGCACGGCGGGCGAAGCCCGTCCTAGCCACAGGAGGGGCAGAGATCCGGACACTGGGGTTCCAGAAAAGTCTGTGAGGCTCCATCTCAATAAAGAGCTGGGCACGGCAGCACGTGCTTCCATCCGAGGGATGAGGAGAACCACAAATGGGGGACGGTTGTCCGGGCTGGCCTGGCGTAAAGTGACCAGGACAAGAAGCAATCAGCGGGGAGGCTGGGCGGGGGGTGAGGCGGCCTGGCTCAGAGGTGAAGGGCTTGGCTCGCAAGGACAGGACCTAGCCCCACAAAGGAAAGCCCGCCTAAGTGAGTGCACAGCCAGATGCACAAAGGAGCCGCGAGAGGGGCTCAGATCGCAGAGTCTTGCTTTGCCAACCTTCCTGCCTCACCACCGTTTATCTCCATAAGAGAATGCGGAAGAGCGAGCGGCCCAGAATGCCTTTGGTACTTCATTCTCAATTAATGATTACCACTCAACCCAAGTTATGTCACTTCCTATGGACAAGAACTTCTGGCGGTCCACTGGGTTAGCCGCGCTAGAAACTCCTGGAGACCTCCAGTTAGTTCATCTTCGCAGATCCTCTGTTTTTCCATGTTTTGTTCTGTATTTGTTTGTTGTTGTTTTTTTTTTTTTAAGATTCAGGGCATCTGTTTGCTTTTAAAGGCTGATGAGATTTTGACTTAGAGTAAGTGGAATCTCGAGATCAATTTGGGAAGAAGAACTGAGTGTCTTAATCCAGGAACACGGTTTTGCTCTTTCTTGAATTTGGTTTTCTTCAGTTTCTCCTGGCTATGAGTCCAGTTCATATTACACAGATCTTACACACACTTTGTATGTTTTCTCTTGAAATAATCTATTTTGGAATGCTATTTCTGGTTGTCCGATTGCCCCTCTGTAGAGACACGACATTCGAAGGGCGAGTAGAGAGCGTGGAAGGGAAATGTATAGGACCCAAGCACTTGTGAGCTCTTAAAAACCAACCTGCTATGACGCAGACTAGGCAGTTAGGAGCATAAGATGTTAACAGTGATCTCCAGATCAACACTGTTAAAAAGTAACTTTAGAAATACATAGAGAAGCTGGAGGCTATTGCCTATGATCCTAGCTACCCAGGGCACTGGAGGTCAAACCCTAGTACCAGCATGTGTGTGTGCATACACACACACACACACACACACACACACACACCCCAGAGGGAAACATGAGGGAATCAAGACAGTATGCTTTAACAAGTAAACAAACAAAAGCAACCCCCCCCACAAAAAAAAAACCCCAGAAATGTCTTGACAAAATGTCAGGTACAAAATTGTGAGATACAACAAGACTAAAAAAGGTAAGAGAGGCAGCCAATACCTGAGCAGCTACTTATCAGATGTCAATAATTATCCTGAGTGAGTGGAGAAGAGAAACGACATTCTTACAAGGCAGAGGTAGCAGAGTGGGCCTTACTATGTGATCTCTACGGACGGGCTGCAGACATGGACGCCAAAACACCCAGCGCTTGAGAACAGAAGGACGGAAGGCCTAGTGCAAAGAATAGAAAGTATATTCCAGAGGAGCGTTGGGTGGTTATAATGTTTTATATTATTAGTCGGCACCGGGTGGAAGATAGTTGGAATGTGGCTCGGATAATGAAGTATCCGCCTAGCGAGTAAGAGGCTCCGGGTTCAAACCCAAGCATTGGACAAAAAAACTAGGTTTAACTGTAAAAAAAAGATTTAGGTAAGACCTAGGACGCCCTTGTACGGTGTGGAAGATGAATCTATAGGAAGACGTAGCGGTGGATTCACGTAAGGGCCTCGACGGGGAGTGCGAACTACGCGAAGCCCACGCGGAGAGAAGGACGAGGTGGAGAGACGCTCTGCGGCGGCGGCTGCGAGCCCCGCCGTCCACCTGGGGCCGGGGGGATGCGCGGCCGGGAAGGGGGGGACAGAGGGGGGGCTGGGCCACTTCACCCCGCTTGCGGCCTTCGACGGCGGGCGCCCCGGGGAAGTGAGGAGCTGCGGGGAAGCGAGTCCTGTGCCCTGCCGGTCCCCGCCCCCACCGATCGGGGTCCATCACCAGCGCCAGGCGTGTCCATGGCACAAGGATTTTATAAGAATGTTTAAAAAGATTTCATGATTTAAAAAAGAAAAAGAATTTAAAAACTGCAAGCCGGTTTTTAGACCAACGCGCGCGCGCACACACACACACACACACACACACACACACACACACACAGATCTAAGAATTCATATTGTTCTAGCATGGCCTTCTTCAAACTCCCTAGCTATGAGATTCTTGCTCCCACTCCCCCAGTGCCTTCATCCGCTGCCCTCCCTCCCCCCCCGCCCCCCCCGCGGCCCGCCCTGGGGCATTAACTCCCCCTCCAGGCTCTTCATTCCAACCGTTCAGCTATCCTGGTTAACCACGCGGAGTGCAGGGGTTCAGAAAGCCACCGACAAAATTCCAAGCATTCTGCGCCACGGGACGGACTTTAATTCATTAAATCACAACAAACCACGCCCCGAGCGCGGTCTCCACTGTGGTAATCGCCCCACAGATGGACGGTCACGGGGGGCGGGGGGGGGAGGGGGGAGGCCACGGGAGACCCTGGGACCCGGCACCTCCACCCCTGCGGGGACCAGAGTCAGGTGAGGAGGTCGGGGGAGCGACCCCGAGGCTGCGGCTCGGGGCTGGCGATTCGGAGATCTTTCTAGGCCACCACGCAACCACGGATTCCTTCCACTGCCTCCCCATCCACTCCCTGAAGCCGGAGGATCTTCCCTGCTTGACGCTTCGCGGGCCACCGTGAGCCTAAGTCCGCTGCCCCTTCCACCTCCGGTGGGTTTCTGGCATCCCTGGCTCCTAACCTGGTTACGCAGGCCAGCTGTGCCCTCTCCCCAACGCCGGGCAGCTGGGGTGAGAAAATACGCAGGCACTCGAGGCCATTATCAGCTCTCCTAATGGAAGAGAATGAGCTCCCTTGACTCCAAGGCAGGCAAAGGGTTGTCAGGAGAACGTGCGCATTCCCTGGCTGAGGCACTGCTGGGAGAGGCCTCTGTGTACTATATGTCGCCCGTGGTGGGTTGAGACTCCTTGCGACCGTGCAAACTGGTTCACTGCCCATCTAAAAGAGGTTGGTTAACTGAGCAACAAACAAATGCCCGGTTATGCAAAGGCCGTGGCCAGGCGTCTCCGTGAGCTTTTGACTCAAGTCTTAGAATTCCTCAGGAAAGATAAGGAGGGAGCCAGTACACAAGGCAAGGACTCGGGTTCACAAATATTGTCCTTTCATATCTCTGGGCTTTGTCAATCTCTTTGGAGTCGCCAAGGCCCAGCAGCCATTGACAGTTTCTTACAGCAAATCATTGTGCTCAGAAATCCTGCACGGCAGGTACTGCCTGACTTGGCTCACATGATAAAGCAGCAATGTTGTTCTTCGAGTTAGGAGCGCTGGCGGAGCACAGGGCTCCCGGCCGTGTCGTGACATCTCCTGGAGACAGCCGCAGAGAATTTCTGGGTAACGGAGGCTGGGGTGCAGCAGCCAGGGCACAGAGGACAAGAATACTCCGGGCTTTCCCATCTGGATCAAGCTCTCCGGAGAAGAGCTAGACTCCGCCTTGACCTTCCAATAACGCCAGTCCTCAGCGACGCCTCCAGAGACACCACACAATACAGGGACTCCAATGGCAGAACCATTTCCCTGCCTTGTTTGCCTTCTTTTCTCTGCCCGCCCTCCCTCCCTCCCACCCTCCCTCTTCTGTTCTTTCTCTTTCACTGTCTCTCTCTCTTTTCAGTGCCACTCCTGGGGGCTGTCCCTGAGTTTCGTGCTCAAGGCTAGCTAGCACTCTACCACTTGCGCCACAGTTCCCCTTCCAGCTTTTTGGAAGTTTATTGGAGATAAGAGTCTCATGGACTTTCCTGCCCTGGCTGGCTTTGAACCACGATCCTCCTATCTCAGCTTCCTGAGTAGCTGGGATTTTCAGGCGTGAGCCACTGGCGTCCACCTTATCTCGGTTTCTTCAGAAGCCTTCTCCCGTGTCTGGGCCGGGTGAGGTGGCCTCGTGTTTGACATGGCGGTGTGTCCCTCGCAGGGGCTTGGCTGGCGGCGAGGGTGTCACTGTGGGCAGCTCAGCGTCACGAGGTCTCCCATGGGAGCCGGAGCAGCTCCACCGAGAAGTTCTGGAGCCTCTCTTCTGCAACCCAGCCCCTCCTCTTCCTCCCTGACACCCCCTGGCACTGTGTCCGGGGAGGGCGCTGGCGTTCAGGCTGAGACCTGCTTTCTGACAGACGTGTTTCCTTCCTCTCCGGTACATCCCAGGCAGAAATCACGTTCCACAATGTTGTGGGTTCCCCCCCCCCTTTTTGTTCTCACATGTTCTAAATTGGCTGCCTGCAGCACGCGTCCCGTTAGAGCTCCCGGAATGGGGGTGGCGGGGGAGAGGCCTGCCAGGGGCCCCGCCAAGGGGAAATGCCAGACCCACGCAGGGAGAAGCGCGATGCTTCCCACTAGAGACCCAGGGAAGCAGGAATTCAGGAGGACGTGGGGGGCGGGGAGGTGGCCAACCACTCCCTTCCTCTTGGAGGCGCTTTCGCCGGCTCCAGCTGGGACAGGCCAGGTCTGTCCCCCCCCCCCCCCCCTGGGGACCTGGCTGACTCGGGTGGGGTGCAGCGTGCACTCCCCAGGGAAGGGAAAAGTCATCGCTTGCCAGGGGAGGCCGCTCCCTCGCCCCTATCTTCCCAATCACTCCCATGTTGATTCATTGAAGTCTAAACTTTCACTGGCCCCGCGGCGGCCTCCCTGCCCGACGGTGGCCTGTCGCGGTCACCTCCAGAAGGGCTCCCGGTGACTCAGCGGAACTGAGGAGGGAGAGGGGTGTGCCCCGGGCCGGCTCGGAGCGAGCAGCGACTGCAAACAGAGCGCCAGGGCCGAGCGAGACCCGAAAGGGCGGGCAGGGTGTGGGAAGGTTCCGGGCACGGCGCGAGCGGGGTGGAAGCAGCGTGTTCAGCAGGTCAGACGTGTGTACTTTCCTTCCATTTAATAATTAGAAAGGAATTAACTCTCCCTGCCCAACTGCGCCCGGCCTTCTGGGCCTTCTCACGGGAAATGCCATGGGTGTCACGTGTGTGTGTGTGTGTGTGTGTGTGTGTGCTTGCACATGGGTGCACGCATGCATGCGTGCAAGCCGACCAGGGCTCCCTGGAGACAAGTTTCTTTTTCTCCCTTCCTGACTCGTGTTCTAGAATGTTCGTTAGGGAGCTCGGGTGCCTCTGGTTGGATTTAGAGAAGGCTGGCTCATGGTTGGGCCAACTCTCTGCGACCTGTTGGTTGGCTTCTCGCATCTGCAGCCAAGATGAGCCCAGAAAGTTCCTTGGATGAGGCGTCCTTGGCTCTGCGTGTGAGGACGGGGATTGCCCAGGCCCCCTCGTGAGCGACTGGCAGGTATTTGGTAGAAATCCTGGATTGTTTTCTAGAGAAAACATTATGAAATGCGATTCCTATCTTCCTGGCGCAAAAGCACAGTGTGGTATTTGGTTTTAAAACCACACACACACACACACACACACACACACACACACACACACACACAGCAGAGTAGAGACACGTTGTAGCCTGTACCCCAGAGACAAAGTCAGGGAGAAACACTACGCGCGGGTCTCAGGGTCCTTGGGGTTCAGGTTCGAGCCCTCGCCCCGTCGCTGGGGAAGGCAGAGGCGAGGGGCGAGTCCCCGAGTCCGCATGGTCGGAGGACGGAGGGGCCGTGGTCCCGTGATCCCACCTCCTAGCTGGAGGCCGAGCCCGAGGGGCAGGCGGGAGCGAGTGTGCTGGAGCCACGCTCCCCGCGTGGAGGGGGACGCGAGCCCTCCGTGGCCTCTGTGCCTTCCCTTCTGTATCTGGGTCCGGATCGTCTCTGATGTAGAGCCCGAGTCTCAACACTTGGCGTCGGGAACACTGACGGTGAGGACGTCACCCTGCGACCGTTCAGCCGTGCCTGAGACTTGCTGGCTCTCTCGGCCACGTGACACAGCCCCCTGCGTGTCATGGTACCTCTCCCCAGGATTCCCATGGAGACATTTCCAAAGACAGTGGCAAAATATGCATCACACAAGAAATGTACCACGTGGTACAATTCAGTGGCAGTAAGAGTACATTCTTAATATTGTGCAATTACCTGTCACCATCCATCTCTAGAACTTTCTAGAACCCTCCCCATTGGAGACTCTGTACTCATTAAACTCGAGCCATAAAAGGGAATGAGAGTCTGACCCAGGCTGCACCATGTTAAGTGAACTTCATGAGTCACAAGACGGCAAATCCAGGGTGATTCGAGGGAGAGGAGGGCCAGCGGGGTTCACGGCCACACCTGCCGGGGAGCCGGGGAGCGGCGGAGCCGGGGTGCACTCAGCGCACAGATGGAGACGGGCTGTCAGCTTTGGGGGATGCGTGCATTTCAGACTGCGTAACACGACTGGGGGGGCACACTTAGGAACGGTTAGGAGGCAATGTCTTCATCCTTAAAACAAATGAACAGGGCTGGGAATACGGCCGAGTGGTAGAGCGCTCGCCTCGCGTACATGAAGCCCTGGGTTCGATTCCTCAGCACCACATATATAGAAAACGGCCAGAAGTGGCGCTGCAGCTCAAGTGGCAGAGTGCTAGCCTTGAGCAAAAAGAAGCCAGGGACAGTGCTCAGGCCCTGAGTCCAAGGCCCAGGCCTGGCAAAAAACAACAACAACAAATGAACAAACAAGTCAGAGAGGGGAATCATGGACAAAGGGACAAACACAACATGATGAAAGGGAGAAAAACAAAGAATGCTCCCTGTCAAAGGCAGAGTGCAGGCCGTCCCCCACTGCCCCCCACTGTGCTTGTCTTCCCCCATTTCTCTTTGCCTGTTGATGTCTCTCTCTCTCTCTCTCTCTCTCTCTCTCTCTCTCTCTCTCTCTCTCTCTCTCTCACACACACACACACACACACACACACACACACACAGAGTGGTGGACCAAAACCCTTCCCTGGCTTTGTGTTCCCTCCCTCCCCAGAGCTGGCCCTCCCCTCCATCCTTTCTCCTAGATGCTGAAAGACCAGGATCTGAGCCAGGATGTGAGGACGAATCCACTCCAGAGCCTCCTTCCCCTCGCTGGGCACCGTCGCCCCTTCGCAGCTCCCTGGAAAGCGGGTGCTCACGGCCTCGGCGCTCCTCGTCAGGCGGGGTCTCCAGACGGTGCTCCCCGCGTGGTTCCTCCGTCTTCCCTTCCTCCGTCTCCACGCCGCCTCACTCCTGGCTCGGCCACCGCGTGCCGACAGGCTATTCAAATTTGCTCTCAGGCAACATTCATGCCAAAAAATAGAATCAGAGCCGGTGCCAGTGGCTCATCCCCGTCAGCCCAGCTACTCAGGAGGGTGGAGTCTGTCAGAGGATCATGGTTCGAAGACAGCCCAGGCAGGGAAGTCTGTGAGAGTCTCACCTCCAGTTAACTACCCCGAAGCTGGAAGTGGTAGAGCGCGAGCCTTGAGCAACAGAAGCTCAGGGACAGTACCTAGACCCGGAGTTCAAGCCCCAGGACCCACAAACTTGAACAAAGAATCAGATTGCAGAAGTCTGGCGGCAGCCCCCGGGAAGGCGGGGGCCTAGACAAGCTCAGCTCTCAGGGACACTCGAGCCCCAGAGGCAGGGTTTGGGGAAAGTTGCTTCGGGGCACGGGGCCTTGGAAGTTCCTGACCCAAAGCCCGCAGCTGGCTCCTCCCCTCCTCCTCAGCTCAGGCCTGGATGGGTGACCCGGTGGCCAGTCACCCCGCCCCGGACACCTGACCCGCCTGGCCTGTCTCTGTGACCATGTCACCAGAGTGACCATATCAGAAAAGGACAATAGCAATGTTTTGATGTTTGGTCCCCGCGGTCAGAGTGACAAAGTCCTTACTTTTATAGTTTATAGTCCCCATTTACTGATGTTCCTGGATCAGAAGAGCCACTTCTCCATGCACTCCTCAACTCTGAAGTATTCTCGTGGAGAGACTTCAAAAGAATGCGTCAGAACGTATCTCCTAAATTACCAGTAAATAAAGCGCCGGCCTCTTCTTCGTGGGAGCCTTTCTCTAACCTGATGGTTAGGTCGAGACTCCTGTCTGAATTTCATCTTCGGAAGTTACTTCCACGCTTGGGCTTGGGGTGGGATGGTATCAGTAAAATAAATCCTGGATTCCATTCCCAGCGAGACACACACACACACACACACACACACACACACACACACACACACACACAGCCTGTTTTATTGAAGAAGGCACTGAATGGTGCGAAGGTCAAAATTGCTAATGGAGGCAGAAAAAAAAAAGGACGACAAATACAGAATTATCAGCTCCTCGTGTACCTAAAGCTAATTCAGCAAAATAAACTTTTCAAAAGCAAATTCTGAGCCAGGCACCCGTGGCTCACGCCTGTCATCCTAGCTACTCAGGAGGCTGAGATCCAGGGACCATGGTTCAAAGCCAGCCCAGGCAGGAAAGTCCCCATGAGATTCTTGCCTCCAGTGAACCACTCAGAAACTGGAAGTGGCGTTGTGGCTCAAGGGGTGGAGCGCTAATCTTGGGCACAAAGAAGCTCAGGGACAGCACCCAGGCCTGGAGTTCAAGCCCCACAACTGACCAAACAAACTAAAATAAAATCTGGGATTCTAATGTTGATGTAGAGGGTTGTAGAGGGGAACCACCCTTAAAAGTCCGTCGTTTGACAAGAAGCCTTCAGCTACCCACACACGCGCCCACCCACAGTCCCGCAGCCGCAGCCCGGGGTGGGGTGGGGTGGGCGGGGTGGTCCTTAGCTTCTTCGCAGCTGGCCTCTGGTTGGAGAGGGGACTTACCCGTCCCCCCCACCCCCAGGTGAGCCTGTCAACATGTGCAGCTCCCTGTGAGCCTTTTAATGACAGGTGGGCTATTGTTCCGAGAAAAAGACACTCAAACTTCTGCCCATCAGTCTCCACCCTCATGAATGCACTTTCTGTTCCCCTCAACTCCACTGGTGAGAATAAAAACTCAGCTCCTGTTAATATGTTAATCGTTTTTAATTGCGCTTAGCCTAAGGGATTTCCCCTACTCCCCTCTTTCTTTCTTTCTTTCTTTTTTATTGCTTCATCTTTGAAGTGTGGGGCCAAACAAAACACCGCATCTCTCCTGTAACATGTTTAAAGCCACCCGGATGTTTGTCCTACCAGCCTACAGGAGAAACTTCACAATGAGAATTTGTTTTCTAAGGAATAACATGAAGACAAGCCAGCACTTTCCCGCATGCTACCACCGAGTAAGAAAAACAAAGGCAGACCCAAGGAACCCCGGGCCCCGCCGGGCCTGGCTCACGCCTGGAGGATGGATGGCTAGGATTCCTTCAAAAGGCAAATCAAGTTAGCTGCAGCTAATAACTTGGGGCCACCTGGTCAAGCGCCCGGGGATTCTTCTTTTTCTCTCCTCTCATTTTATTTCTGTCCTTACCATCTGGAGATCGGGATTAAAAAGTCACCTTCGGTTGCTCAACTTTCATTGCAGACACAAAGACAACCTGTGCCCTTCTAAACAGTGCATGGTCCCTTGTCTACAGAACACGCTACGGCCAATCCCAGAGGCCGCAAACCCAAGTTCTATTTCCTAAGAATAAAATAAAATAAAAATTTCTTTCAACACACAAGAAACAAAAATTGCAGTTGCCCCAAGGGCCAAAATCTTAGCTGCTATTTCAACAATTTCTTCATCCACTTGAATTGCAATATATTTTGAGGATTAATTACAGCCTGGCTACTGGGGACCAGAAAAGAAAGAAGTCTTTCCTAAAATCCCTCTAAACCTGGCTAACAGTCCAGCCAGAAATTGATCCTATAGAGATTAAGGACTTGTTAATTTAATGCAGTTAATTTTCCCCTACCAGAAAACACTGTTTTAAACCTTGGTCTTTTAAAAGAGACAGGTTTCTACAACCATTTTTCATCATGTTCGTCTTTAGAACGTCTGCATTTGCACTATATTTTGTAATTGTCATCATCAACTCTGAAAAGTACTTATTAAGCTGATAAATCTTAATGTGCTGCAGTAAGCACAGTGTAAAGAGAACTACATAGAGACAATTCCCATTTTGATGGGTGGAAAGGGGAAGCTCAGGCAGAGAGGCACATGAAGAACACAGATTTGTTCCATGTGGGTAAGGAATTATGAAGAATGAGAAAACTGTGGGGTGGCATGGGTGTGTAGTTCTAAGTGCAAGAACAAGTGCTTGGCGTGCACAAGACCCTCGGTTCAGTCTCTAGCACCAAAGAGAAAAGACAAGCCGGGCACTGTTCCTAGCTACTCAGGAGGCTGAGGTCTGAGGACCGCCGTTCAAAACCCACCCAGGTAAGAAAGTCTGTGAGATTCTTATGTCCAGTGAACCACCACTGGAAGCGGCGCTGTGGCTCAAAGTGGCAGAGTGCTAGCCTTAAACAAAAACGCTCAGGAATGACGCCCAGGTCCTGGGTTCAAGCCCTCTGACCAACAACACCACAGAAAGAAAACATGAGGCTCCCTGTTGTTTTTCACTTAAATTCATTTTGAAACAAAGACTCCTGCAACCATGGAAGCCAAAGAGAGTCAAAGGATCGATCACTTGGCCCTCGGGGGGTTTTGTTTTGGTGCTAGTCCTGGGACTTGAACTCAGGGCCTAGGCACTGTCCCTTAGCCTTGTTACACAAGTCTGACACTCTACTACTTGCTACATAGCTCCGCTTCCAGTAGTTTTTGGTGGCTCACGATCTTTTCTACCCGGGCTGGGTTCTAACTCCGATCCTCTCAGATCTTAGCCTCCCGAGTGACTAGGTTACAGGCGTGAGCCCCTGACTCCTGGCGAAGGGGACAGGGGAGAGAGGGGCAAGGTCTGAGGGGCGGGTGGGCGGCGGGCCCACGGAGTCCCTGCTTAGTGACGGTGTGGCGTGGCGCGGGGGACAGTGGAGGCCGGGCCACCCCGCCTGGTTCCTCAGCGCCCGGGCAGCGCGTCCTCCTTGGACGGGGACAACGCCCCGAGCTGCGCAGCCCTGAGCCCCATCCCCCCACCCCACCCCCACCCCCCCACCCCCGTCCTGCTCTGATAGAATCCTAGTCCCAAACGGCCATCCGCTCCGGGAAAAGACGCCCACGTGGTCCTGGTGCCCCGGCCTGCTTCCGCCTTCATCCCCAGCCTTCTTCTTTGGGGCGCTGCACCCCCCGAGCCACGCCCCCAGCCTCTTGTCCGCTGTGTTTTCTAACGGCCATCGCCACGCGGGGCGGGCCGGAACTCTGACACTCCTCCCTGTGCTTCCCTGAGGCTGGGATGAAGTTTCTTGAACTTCTTTCTGCACAGCCTGGCCTTGAACCAGAAACCCCTGATCTCCGCTTCCCAAGTCGCTGGGATTACAGGTTTGAGCCATGGTGCTGGGCTTGTGCTACTCCTCAGTGACTTCTGAGACTTGACCTCGGATGTTAGAACGATGAGAGCCAGATTTGGGGTGGTGGGCCTTGGTGCGTAGCTATTCGTATGGACATATGCATTGATAGTGACTTACTGGGAAGTGGAACATTACTTGTTCTCTGTCTCTCTGTTGTACTCATCTAGTAAAGGTTCTCTTCCCTCACCTACATTTCAAATTTGGGATAATAGATGCGTTATAAGAATAATCCTCTTCTATAGATTGGATGACAAAGCTGGACTTGGCTGTTCCCTCTCAGAACTTTCTAGAAGAATGCATACTATAAAGATACTTGTTGTACCAGGCCCTTATTCTTACAATGTCCTCAGATTTTTTTTTTCCTAAGGACAACGATGTCACATTGGTTAATTGCTTTCTATTACATTAAAAAATGGCCGGACACTGGTGTCTTATGCCTGTAATCCTAGCTACTCGGAAGGCTGCAATCTAAGGATTATGGTTCGAAGCTAGCCTGGATAGGAAAGTCCATGAGACTCATCTCCAGTTAACTGCCAATAATGCCAGAAGTGAAGCTGTGGTTCAAGTGGAAGAGCACTAGCTTTGATCAAAAGAGCTCAGGGACAGCATCCAGGCCTTGAGTTCAAGCCCCAGGACTG
The DNA here is from genome assembly GCF_023159225.1 of Perognathus longimembris pacificus. NCBI lineage: Eukaryota > Metazoa > Chordata > Mammalia > Rodentia > Heteromyidae > Perognathus > Perognathus longimembris. The sequence continues at coordinate 69,211,588 of NC_063170.1, forward strand.
GGGGCGGAGATACAGCTACAATGTGTCCACTTAAGACAAAGTTGGCCACTAAAATAAATGTAGCAACTCCCTGATCTAGTTTGGAAACCCCAAGGTATAAATCTGGTTTTTGTTTTCTTGGTGTACTAAACAAAACTTCCCAATGTATGCATCTGATTATGAAGGCTAGGAGCCTCCATCATAATTCATATCAACAAAAAGCAAAGCTAGCTCGAGGCGGGTTGGATGACAGTCAGCCACGTAGCCCCGCCCACTTCTCAAGGCTGGAGATAGGAGTGCAGTCTACACCAGCCAGGCCTTCCTAAACATTTGGACACAACCCGCAAAGTCCTGCCGGGTGTGCAGGTTTGGGGTGATGTTTTGTCTGCATTGCATGGAATCTCGAGCTGTTTGGAGACATGGAGATGGTGGTTTTGATGGGGTGCTTGGCACTGAAACTGGAAAGCATTTCCCGTTGTCGATTCCTCTCACTGACCTTCATTTTAGTTCAGCTGAACACGAATGAGTAAAAGATAGCTAGTATGGAATTTTGCACATGGATGTTGTAAACTAACAAGCGGTTCCAGTGACCTCCTAATGTTTTTGTTTTTTTTTTTTACAATATGCTCACCCACCCACCCATCTGTACTTCTTACATTACCATGTGATCTTTGCCTTATTGGAACCATGAAGAAATCTAAAATTGAATATCCCGTCTTCTAATGGGCATTGTTTGTACTTGCAGAACAGGATTAAGAAATCACCGATACTCTTACATGGTTGGTTTGGGATTTTTATTTTATTTTATTTTATTTTACTGCCAAAGAAAATGCAGCCTGTTTTTGCTCAGCCTTGAAATTTCCAAGCAGACAGAAGACTGCGAGCTACCTGCTCCCCCTCACCCGTCCTTGGCCTTGGCGCCCCTCCGTCCTTGCCCAGGGAAGTTCAGCCAGAGCAGCATGTGTGAATTCACCCGTGTGTCTCCCGCTGACACCTGTCCCGCAGGTGAACTGAGTTCCCCGCTGTTACCCTGTTAGGAAGTCAGACACAGTTGGTTCACATCAGGCAATGTCTCCCCCTTTTTTATCCCGTAGCCCCCTCCTTCTTTCTTTCCACTTAGTGTGTGTGTGTTTGTGTTGCTGGGGTTTGTACGTGGGGCTCCGTGCTCAGCTGGGCTCGCTTGCGGGGCCCGGGCTCTGCTGCGTTTGCTGATTAGGAGGGAGATGGAGTCTATCCTAGACGTTTGGGCTCAGGTTGACCGTGGGCCTGGAGCCTCTGGCTCTCAGCCTCCCGGGTAGCTTGGATTACGGTTGGGAGCCATCGGCGCCTGGCTCGGCGGGCTTCTTTTTGGTGAGATCCCCTTTCTATGTGTTTGTTTCCCGTTTATTTCCAGGCGTCGAGTTCCTGTGGTCGTAAGGACGCTCTTATGTATGAGTGACTGGCTGGAGTTGTCCAAGCCTCCAAAGCTTCCTTTTCATCTACTCTCTCTCCCCCTCCCTCCCTCCCTCCCTCCCTCCCTCCCTCCCTCCCTCCCTCCCTCCCTCCCTCCCTCCCTGTCACACACCACTCATAAGCACATACTTAATCGTTTTCTTTTTTTAATTAGCAGAATAGTCTAGTTCGTGCTGCTCTAACAGAATGCCCGAGGCCGGGCAATGTAGGAAGGACACAGAGGTGTTCTATTCAGTTCTGGAGGCCGCAAGCCCAAGGTCCGTGGATCGTGGGGTGAGGACCCTTGGGCTGCCTCTTGCTGGGGTGCTGCGCACAGCTCAGGGAGCAGAGCCCCTGCCCCCACTGCTGGGGGGTAAGGAGCCGGCTTTTATGGGCAGGTAAGGACCGGGTTTCTCCGTGGGGCGGCTGCCTGGGTTTCAGCCGCATCTCAGCATGAGGCGAAGTCGCCGGGAGCGTGGCTCACACCTGCGTGACACTGGGGTCAGGAGGATGGAAGCCCCACGCCAGCCTGGGGGGGGGACGCCGAGGACACCCCACCTCGACAGGAGCGGCTGGGCGGAGTCCCGAGTGCCCGCCCTCCCGGCCACACGAGGAAGCAGGGGCCAGGGGCTTGAGGTCCAGGCGACCCCAGCAAAAGGACAGATCCGGTCTCAAGAAGAACCCGAGCCAAAAGGGCTGCAGGAAATCAATCAACGTAATTCACAACATAAACAGAACTAAAATCAAGAATCACATTGTTATCTCAGTCGATGCCCAAAAAGCCTTCGACAAAATACAACATCCATACCTATTAAAAGCTTTGGAGAGAACAGGAATAGATGGAACATTCCTCAAAACAATAAAAGCCATATACAACAGACCAACTGCTAATATCATATTAAATGGAGAGAAACTTAAATCATTCCCCCTAAACTCAGGAACAAGACAAGGATGCCCACTCTCCCCACTTCTTTTCAACATAGTGCTGGAATCCCTAGCCATAGCAATAAGGCAAGAGGAGGACATCAAAGGGATCCACATCGGCAAGGAAGAAATCAAGTTATCCCTATTCGCAGACGACATGATCTTATATCTGATGGACCCAAAAAACTCAGTACCCAAACTCCTACTACCTAATAAACCAATTTGGCAAAGTAGCAGGATACAAAATCAACCCACAAAAGTCAGCAGCTTTTCTGTACACCAGCAATAGACAAACAGAAAAGGAAATTATGGAAACAATTCCATTTACAGTAGCCAAAAAAAGAATAAAGTACCTAGGGATCAACTTAACCAAGGACGTGACAGACCTATTTAATGAAAACTACAAAAATCTAATAAGGGAAATCAAAGAAGACACAAGGAGATGGAAAGACCTCCCATGCTCATGGGTAAGCAGAATCAATATAGTGAAAATGGCCATATTGCCCAAATTGTTATACAAATTCAATGCAATACCTATCAAAATCCCAGCCACATTCTTCACTGAAATAGAGAAACCAATCCATAAATTCATATGGAACAGCAAAAAACCTAGAATAGCCAAAGCAATTCTAGGCAAAAAAAGCAGTGCAGGAGGTATCACAATACCTGACTTCAAGCTCTACTACAGGGCCATCATAACAAAAACAGCATGGTATTGGTATAAAAACAGATCGGAAGACCAATGGATTAGAACTGAAGACCCAGAAATAAAACCGCACTCTTACAGCCAACTGATATTCGACAAAGGAGCTAAAGACATACAATGGAATAAACACAGCCTCTTCAACTACTGGTGCTGGGAGAACTGGGCAGCCATATACAGAAAACTCAAAGTAGACCCAAGCCTATCACCATGCACCAAGATCAACTCAAAATGGATCAAGGACCTCAACATCAGACCTGAATCCTTGAAACTACTGAAGGACAGAGTAGGAAAGACGCTAGAACTTACAGGCACAGGAAGGAACTTCCTGAATAGAGTCCCAGGGGCACAACAAATAGGGGAAAGACTCGACAAATGGGACTACTACAAATTAAAAAGTTTCTGCACAGCTAAGGACATAGCCACCAAAATAGAAAGACAGCCAACGATATGGGAAAGGATATTTACCAGCACAGCAACAGACAAAGGCCTGATATCTGTCATCTACAGAGAACTCAAAAAACTAAGCCCCTCCAAGCCCAATAAACCTATTAGGAAATGGGCAAAGGAGCTAAAGAGAGACTTCACAAGAGAAGATATAAAAATGGCAAAGAAACATATGAGGAAATGCTCAACATCCCTGCTAGTAAAGGAAATGCAAATAAAAACAACCCTGAGATACCACCTCACCCCAGTTAGAATGGCCTATACTCTGAACTCAGGAAACAACAAATGCTGGAGGGGCTGTGGGGAAAGAGGAACCCTTCTCCATTGTTGGTGGGAGTGCAAATTAGTACAACCACTTTGGAGAACAGTATGGAGGTTTCTCAAAAAGCTCAATATAGACCTACCCTATGACCCAGCCATACCACCCTAGGCATCTATCCTAAACAGCAAAATCCAAGATATCAAAAAGGCATTTGTACTTCCATGTTTATCGCGGCACAATTCACAATAGCTAAAATATGGAAACAACCCAGATGCCCCTCCACAGATGAATGGATCCAAAAACTATGGTACTTATACACAATGGAATACTACATAGCGATTAGGAATGGTGAAATACTGTTATTCGCAGGGAAATGGTCAGAACTCGAACAAATAATGTTGAGTGAGACAAACCTAGAACACAGAAAACAAAGGAGCATGATCTCCCTGATATATGACTGTTAACAAAGGGAGATGGAGAGACAGTAGAGACCAAGTCTGTGAATACTGTATATGTTCTTGATACATTGTATATTGCATATATGTCAACCTGACCTAGACAAGGGATAGAAAAACAGGTTGTAAGATATCATAAGAAATGTACACACTGCCCTACTATGTAACTGCACCCTCTTTGCACAACACCTTGTAAAAAAATTTATGTCCAATTAATAAAAAAAAAAAAGAAAGTTCGAATGAAGGGAACCAGTATAGACAGTAGTAACAAGAATGAACGACCAATCATGAAAATGAATCTCTGGATGGGAAGAGCAAATGAAAACACATGCACACACACACACACACACACAGCCAAAAAGGGAAATCCACGAGACATATATTGCCGATCCTAAGTAGAATGTTAGAGTTCAGAAACATGTGTCTGTATCCACAGGACACGCCGCATGTAAATGAAGTAGCAATGCAGAGAGACGGCGGGAGAGCAGCCCGGGATCGCCGCGCCCTGCCCTGCCCTGCCCCTTCCGCCCCGAGGCCCCTTCTCCCCTCCCTTCCCCATGGCGTCTTTTCCTCCCCTCAAGGATGTGTCCAGCCTGCCGTGGCAGATGGGCCGTGTGACTTCAGCCTGTCCCCCCCCTCCCGTCCCCCCGTCCTCTCCATGCTCGGTCACAATGTCTGGACGAAGCGGCGTCTTCCCTCGTGGCGCTGGCACCTGGCGCCTGTTCTTCCCAAGGGAGCCGCGGGGACATGGCCACTGCTTACTTCTCCCCTCGGACTTGATCAGCGCCTCCTCTCCGAGCTGTTACCCTCGGTTCTCCTCTAAGTCGGCAAGAGAACCCCGTAGCTCCCCCAGGCCCGGAGAGAGGAGGTTCCCGACCCACCCACCCACCCACGCCGCCTCCAGGCAGACCCGGCCTCCCTCAGGCCTTGTCCTGCAGGTCACCCTGTCAGAGGCCCGGTGCCCCCATTTCCTGGATTCTTGTCTTGTGTGTAACGCGTTTACTCCACTGTCTCCCTAAGAGGAGGCCGGCGGACACAACTTCAACTTTTTACTCTTCTCTCAGAGCTCTGACGTGTCAGCCCTCGTGGTGTGTCACTGTCGGAGTCCGTACATCGAGTGTATGTGCGTGCACACACATGAGAGGGAGGGGAGGGGAGGGGAGGAGAGCGAGAAGAGGGCAGAGGGAGGGGGAGGAGGGGGAGATGCCTTTCGGGGATGGGACTTGGTGGGAGGCCTTGGAGGGGGCTCCCTGGAAAGGAGAGTGTGGGTTCCTGGTCCTTCCCCTCCCCACCCCCACCCCACCCCGTTCCACTTTGCTGCTGTCTGGGGTGAGCGCATTTGCTTCGCCACCCACCGAGCCCCACGCCAGGGGCCTAAAAGCTGTCAGTGGGCGCGCTCGAGAGTGGACCAGAACTCCCGAAACCGTGGGCCACAACCAACCTTTCCTCCCTACCAGTCGATTGTTTCAGGGACTCTCTCTCTCTCTCTCTCTCTCTCTCTCTCTCTCTCTCGTCGATCGCCTCTCTAGCACAGGCCCAGTGAGGGGGGCCGCTCAGCCAAGTGGACTGATGACCCAGGTGTGGGAACGGAGTGCTCTGGATACAGAGTGTTACCCGCCCCCCACCCCCACCCCCGTCGTCCCTCGCTGAGGTTCACCCCATGCCCCAGGTGCCTCTGTGCAGTGAGTCACGGCTCTGTCATTTGAACACGTAGGTCTTGGGCCTGGCCGTTTTCCCATCAGCCCTCACTGCGCTCCCCCTCCCCGCTCCTAAGTGGCCGTGTGCGGGGTCTTCCGTGCGATGCTTTCTCCTGGCCAAGTCCCTTTGTACTGGAGAGTTGATGCCCCTGTTCGAGTCCTGTTCTGGCACTTGGTCTAAGGGGAAGAGGAAACGTGTATTTGATCCACCTCACCTCCCAGGATCACGAAGAGAAATTTAAATCTGGTTGAGAGACGCCAAGTCCAAGGTTAATCATGTTAACTGCTCCTGGATGGAGTATCGGGCACAGAAGTTTGTTTTCTTCATCTTGAAGCCCCATTCTGGGGCTTGAACTCGGGACCTGGGTGCTCAAGGCTCGTGCTCTACCACAGTAGAGCCGCAGCTCAGCTTCCGGCTCTTTTGGTGCTTCTTGGAGGTAAGGGTCTGATTTGAGTATGACACATGTGGTCAGCACCGAACCATTTAAACTCAGAATTCAAACCCACTGCAGGGACGGATTTCATTCATAGGAAATCCAGCCGGAAGCCAGGAGTGGATGGGTAGAGGTTGGGCTGTTCCTGTCCAGCAGCTCTGAGCCCAGGCCCAGGTAGGGACCCATTTCCTGGGTTTGCCTCGGCAGGTGGGAAAGGTGTTTCTGACAGAAATTCAGACAAACATGAGGTCCAGTGACAACAGAGGGAAACTATGGTTACCTTTGTAGTCACAAAACTCAAGAGACAAAGCATGCCCTGCCTTGGGCTCCGTTTGGCTGAGCACACGGGCTTTGCTCCTTTTATCATATTTGCACAGTAAAAGCCAACCCAGCTAGCTAAGGGAGCCCCATTTTATGGTTCCATAACTAACCCACAGTGAAACCGTGCGACCACATGAATAGTTTCTCCGTCCGCGTTTGCACCCAAGTGCGAAGCTACAGCCAGCGCGCAGGGCATTTATTTCTCCTTTCAGTGGCAGTGACGGGAGACAGAAACCCCATTTGGTGGCCCTTCACATCAGGGGAAAGGGCGCTTCGCCAACACTGAGAACTAAGCTTTCACTAGAGTGTGTCATAAAGAAAGAGAAGAATGTTCCCCTGGCCGCTCCTTCCCGGGGATTGGAGGTGGTAGGGTGATGGATAGCTCCCCAGGAGGAGAGTGACTCCCGTGTGTTCTCAGTGGGCAGCTCGACTTAGACGTCTGTCCGTGTTTACCTTAACATTGACATTAGCGAGCACAGCCAGGACGAGGACATTTAAGAACTCTTAAGATGATTTTGAGGACAGTTTGCCCATGATTTTTTTTTAAATTTTTCTCTTCTGATACACGCAGACAGGCTCACATGTATGTAACAATTGTCAGGTGGGAATTTCTGTTCATAGTCTAACACTACAACCTTCATAATAAGAAAATAAAAGGCATTCGTAAGTCATTTAAGAAAAACACAGATGGTCGTTTACAGTGAGATTTGCCTCATTAGGCAGCAAATACAGTTAACGTAAAAAAACAATACAATCTATCAGAGAAAGCCTCCATGTCTTCCTCACCAGCTTGTACCAAACAAGTTAAGAACTAGTGCTGGTCCTTCCTGAGCTCTTCTGAGAGACGGAAGAGGAAAGAATAGTTCTTAACTCTCCCTAGGAGGCCATTATCATCCCGATACCAAAGCTGGAGAAGGAAGGGCTAGGAGGAAATTATGGGACTGAATTCTCAGTGAAAATCCTCAAGAAAATAACCGCAAACCAATTCAGTAGCACGGAGGATGCGGCTCAGGGCAGAGCATTTTCCCAGCAAGTGCAAGGTCCTGGGTTCCAGTGCCAGCACTGGAGAGAAGATCAGAAGCACATTAAAGGGCTCACTCGCCACGAGCAAGTGGCGTGTATTCCTGGGATGTGAGGAAGTTCTAGCGTGTACAAATCAGTGCGTGTGACAAGCCAGAGGAGAAGGCGAAAGTCAAAACCATCTGATCATCTCCACGGATGCAGAAAAGGATTTGACAAAATTCAATGTCCTTAGCCAGGGACTGATGGCTCATGCCTGCAGCCCAAGCTACTCACGAGGCTAGCCGGGGGCACCTCTCACTAACCAGCACAAAGACAGGGCTGGAGGTGCGGTTCAAGTGGTAGAGAGCCAGCTGTGAGCAGGAAAGCTACGGAGGACGCCATCCTGAGCTCACCACCCAACAAGGAAATCCCCTCGGGATAAAAACTCGGCAAATTCGATGCAGAGGAGCGAAGGCTGCATGGAACCAGGACAACTGCCCAGCTGGCATTAGAGTCGCTGGTTAAAAGATGGAAGTCTTCCTCCAAGATTAGAAAGAAGACCAGGTGCTCCGCATGCTTCTATTCAATCTAATACTGGAAGTTCCGGTGGGGGGGGGGGCGGACCATGGGACGGGACTGTGTGTGTGCTTGTATGTGTGTACATATCTGTATGTGTGTTCTAAGCTTCCAGTCAGGAAGGGAAGAAGTGAAGTTGTTGGCAACAGACATGATCTTGGGGTAGAAAACCCCAAGGCTCCACCAAGAAGCAACTAGAACAGATAGACGAAGTCCTAGGACACAAAGCCAGTAACGTGTCCATTCACTAACAATGAACTCTCCAGGAAAATGAATTAGGGAAACAATTCGGAAAAAAAAAAAATCCCCAATTCCTAGGAGCGAATTTAATGAAGTAGAAGAACCTGAACTTTGAAAACTGAGAACCTTGAAATTGAAATTTGAGAATGTTGGTGAAAAAAAAAATGGAACGGAACGCGATAAATGGGAAACAATTCCACGTTTGTGGACTAGAAGGATTAATTCTGTTAGAACATCTGTACTACTTAACATGATATGCAGATTGAATGCAATCACCATCAAAATTCCAGGGGGAAAAAAATCCTACACTCCCCACATACCCACAAGACCACAAATATCCAAAAACAATCCGAAAAACCTCAGCAAAAAGAAACATGCAAGGCATGTCACCCCCTAACACTCAAAATATACTAGGAAGCTGCCTTATCAGCACAGCAAGAGACCGGCCTAGCTGACGAGACAGGACGGAAGGCTGGGAAATAAAACCATACATTAAAGGTTAACTGGTTGTCAAGAGAGGTACCAAGAACGCACAGTGGCTTTGGGAAACCTGGATACACATATGGAAGGCCAAATCGGACCCTTATCTCACAGTGTGACACGCTCAACACAGCGTAGATTAAAAACCTAGTAGTAAGAGCTCCAGCTGTAGAACTCCCCGGAGAAAGCCGGAGGGAACGCTCCCACTGGAATGGTCTAGGGTGGAGCCCAGAGCAGAAGGTCCAAACTAGGATTACACAAGGCTAAGAAGCTTCCGCACCACAAAGGGAGGCACAGCTCGTGCCATGGGGGAAGATATTTACAAACTCTCCAAAATGTGTAAGAATCTCAAACAGCAGCAACAAACAGACGGCCAGGCACGAACCGACACAGGACCCAACAGACGTCTCTTAGAAGACGACATAGAAATGGCCAGTGAGTTCTTGCAAAACAACAACAAAGGCTGAGCAGCACTAGCCATCAGGGGAATGTACGCAAAACCCCGTAAGGTATCGCTTCACACCTGCCGGGAGTGGAAGAGCGGGGACTCGGGCTCGCCGTTCCGTTAACGTGTGTGGCTTCAGTGAAGAACGAGCCCCTGTGGGCTCCGGCGGGCCCATGCCTGGGCGCCCATCTGCAGGGCCCGGGGCTCCCGGTGTGTGTGGTTTGAATTTGGACGTCCTGGGGGTCAGGGAAGGAGCTCAGCTGCCAGCGGACAGGCTTTTGAGAAGGGACTGGATCCCAGGGCTCGGCTCTGCTCCCCATCGTGTCCCGGGGGGCCGGGTGGCGGGGGGCCTGGCTGCAGGATTGCCTTTTGCTGACCGTCCTCGCTCCCCTCGCTCTGCCCCCTGCCCACCCCAGGGTGAGCGGCCGTTTCCTTCGGACGGTCAGGCCCGGAACCAGCACGCCCGCAGCCCGGGACCCGAAACCTCTGAAACCAGGAGCTCGCCTGCATCCTTCCCGCCGTCCGCGGCCCTCCCTGCCGCGTGCTTTGCGCGGGACGTGACGTCCAGGTGCCGCCTGTGCGCGGCCTTGGCGGTCGCCAAGCGGGGATGCAACCTGCGCGTCCGCGGGTGGACGGAGCATGCGGAGCCTGCGCGATGGAAGACCGCAGACGCCTCAAGAGACGAAGGGCCTTCTTAGAGAAACCGGCACGCTTTCGCTCTGCGACGCTGACAGCCCACGGCCAGGAAGCCATGCCAAGGAAACGATCAGAGAATCTTGGTATCCTGGATAAGAGCAGGCGTGGCACTGTTACTTAAAAGAAATAACACCGAACACAAGCTGGCGCCTGGTCCCGCAGGAACGCTGAACACCCTGGGCTATGCGGAGTTACGCAACCACTGAGACAGCGGGGCTGGGTGCCGGCGACTCCCGCCTGTGATCTGCGCCACTCGGGGCCCGCAATCTGAGGTCCGAGGCCAGCCTCGCTAGAAAAGCCTGCGAGACCCTCGTCTCCAACGTAACCGAAAGCTGGGCTGGAGGCATGGCTCAAGAGGTAGAGCTCCAGCCAACCCAGCAGGAAGACCGCTCGCGGTGGGAAGTTCCAGCGACAGGAGCAGACGGCTCTGCTTGTGTTGGATGAGCAATGGATGCGCGTGGACGGGCAGCGCCGTGTCAGGGCGCCTTCGCTAGCGTGCGAGGCCCGGGCCCTGTCCCCAGCGGCAGAGACGCTGCCACCATCGTCCTCATCATCGCAATAATCTCATATTCCCCCCTTTTCCCAGTACAGCCTAACACATGCCCCCCCCCCGTGAGATCCACACCCCTGCCATACTTGCCAGCAGGCTGAGAGCAGCCGAGCCCCCCCCCACCCCCCACCCCACGGCGCGCGTGGGCTTCCCGGAGCTCCGCCCGCTTCCTCTGCTTCCTCGAGACCTCCCTGAGTGCCGTGCGTTTGTTCTTGTCCCCGCGTCTCTCCACACGGGGTGCCCTGGGCAGGGACGGAGGAGTTCGTTCCTTTAGGGGGGAAGATTCCTAAGAACAAGACAGCAGCTAAGTTCTCGGGGGCCCCGGGGTATGGGGCAAAGCAGCAGGAACAGGACTCGGGAATCAGGAAGGAATGGGGCGGAGGGACAGAGGAGGTGCCCAGACACCGAGAACCCCTCTAACTTAGCCACTGGGGTCATTCGGCGCTGAGCCCTGAAATGCCGGACCCCCACCCGCAATGCAGACGCCATCAGGGGTCCGAGATGTTCCTGTTTCCATCTCAACACTGAATCGGGCGCTCAAGCTAAATGGAAAAAAATAAAAGAACACCAGGAGCGTCTAGTCACCTGCCTTCTCAAAGAGGGGGGTTTCAGTCACCCTTAGTCCTTGGTCCCCCCCCACCCCGCTCTCCCTGTATCAACTTCATCTAAGTGGGAGTTTTTCTGCACATCCAAATGCTTTTTATTTATGGCTCGTAGGGGGTTAATGTCCCAGGCCTGTGTAGACAAAGACGGCCAGGCTCCAGGGCCCCTGCGGGTCTGCCTCGGCCGGCCCGGCCCCCCTGGGCTGGCGATGGCTATCACAGCCGCCCGAGAGGCGTCCCCGCACACATGCAGCCGCCAGCCAGAGCCCGTCTAGTCTGCTTGCAAATGTCCCCAAGGTAAGAACTCTTCGGCCTCTTCCCCAGGTGCTATTCCCCTTCGCCATCAGAAAACCAGCAGGAGATTCTTATTTCAACCGCACACTGGCCAGGGCACTCCCCTCCCCCTGTGGGGAGGGAGGGGGATGCTGAGCCCAGCCCCTCCCCCCTTCCCCCCCTCCCCCCCGCAGGCCGCAGTGCGCCTGCTAGACAGCCCACCTCTCCGTGCCCGCCTTCCTTAAAGAAGCAAACTCCTGGCACACTTCCGCTGGTGACATACCCGAATGGAACGCCCACACTTCCCGACGCTGACCGCCGTCAGAGCAGACGGCCCCGCAAGCGTCTTTCCTATCGGGAGTCAGCAAGCTTCTGGAAGAGGACGCGGATGCAAACCAGATAACCATCGGCCAAGGCTTACCTGACTGCAGTCATCTGTAGGACACTGCTAGAAAGGTCCTTCAGGGGGGAAAAGAAAGAAAAGGCACCATGAGTGTATGTTCACTGTCATTTCCTGCTGTCTGGCCCAGTCACTGAAAACAAAATCACTTTCACCTTTCCTATGCGCGGTGCTAAGAGACTAGCTCTAAAACTTCCTGCTTAATTTTGGTGACCATATTTCCAGGGAATAAGGTATATGGAAGAATGTATTTATATAGAAGGACAATCCAATGCTTTTCAAAACAAAATTCTAGGCAGTACTGGACTTTGAACTCAGGGCTTTGTGTTTGCTAGGCACTGAGTGTACTTTTAAGGGAACCGATGAAATGCTATATAATAACAAATTACTCAGGTTTAATTTCTTTTCATCAAATATGGGGAAAGGATCACATGTTTTTGACTGGCTGAGTACATCCGTGCATGCCTGTAACTCCAGCTATGCAGGAAACAGAGGCAGGAAGCTCATGAGTCCAAAGTCAACATGGCCTGGCTTATGTAACAAAACTTGGCTCCAAGTATACATATATATATATGCACCTCACACTGGGGTTTGAACTCGGGGCCTTGCACATGCTGGGCTTACTTGCTTGGGCAAGGCAGTCAGCCGTGTGTGTGTGTGTGTGTGTGTGTGTGTGTGTGTGTGTGTGTGTAGTTATTTTAGAGATAGAGTCTTGCATACTTTTCTGCCTGGAATGGCTTTGAACCTTGATCCTGTGAATCTCAGCCTCCTGAGTAGCTAGGACTACATGCGTGAGTCACTAGTGCCCCGCTTAAAGGATATTTTAAACTTGCCAATAATCTTCTCTAATTCCCGCCATGAGTGGCTAGTGGGGAAAGAGGGATATTCTAGATTTTAGATTCATTTGCTTCCGATCACCGCGTCTTCCAGCTAGATAGCCCCTGGTGCTTCTCCTCTGCTGAAGGCTTCTTTGAAATAGCACGCGCACGCCTTGCAGGAGGGATACCACATAGCTTCTGCCCTGCCAGCTCCTGCTTTCCTTGCAAGAGTGTTTTGTCTTGCTGGTGGCAGCCTTGGGAGCGTGGCTAAAAGAGGATTTGGGTAAACAACTCTTTTAAAACACAATCTGATTGTTGAGTAAAGACTGAGTCTATGCAATCTTTATACATCGTGCAGACACCATGTAATGATTACCACAAGCAAATCGATTAATAAGCCAAGCACAGCCATGCCTGTAATTCCAGCTACTCGAGACTAAGACAGGAGAACTCTGAGTTTGAGGCCAGCCTCACCAATATAATGAGAACTCTATCTCAAAACAAATGAAACAAAGCAAAACAGACTTCTTAGCCCATCCCTTCCCGCTGGGCTGCATCTCAGACCTCCAGATTCGCCTTCATTTTATGATCCAAAGTTTGTCCCCTTTCGTTCAACGTACCCCAGCCCCCACTCCCGGCCTCTGGAGACCACACTTCTTCCTTTGCTTCTGTGACATGGACTTTCTTTTAGATTCCATATATAAGAGAGAACATACCATGTTTTGTTGTTGTTGTTGTTGTGTGTCTGGGTTACTTTGCTTCCTGTAATATCTTCTAGATTCATCCATGTTGTCCAAAATGGAAGGGTTTTCATCTCTTTATGGCTGTATAATATTCCCCTGTAAGTAGCTACCACTTCAGTTAGCATGAATGTCGGCCTAAAGACCAGAGACAAGACCTGTCAGCGAGGGTGGAGAGGAGATCATTGCTCACGGCTGGGACAGCCGTTGAAAAAGACAATATGGCGGCTGCTCAAAAACAACTACACAGGGAATCTATCCAAAGGAATTCAAGCTGGATGTTAAATAGCTATCTGATTGCGCACATTCGTGGATTTCCATAGGGACGGAGACAGGGGCCCACCCTAGCCCAACAGCAAGTGATAAAGAAATGTAGGTACAAGTAATTCGTTCTCAATGCATCTTGAAGAACATCCAGACCTCATGATAACTTTATAACAGAAACTAGTAATGCATGGGGGGTCTTTTTTCTTTCAAGGCATATACAGCAAACTGTCCATTGCTTTAGGTTTTTCGGGTAGGTCATGCAGGCAGGCTTTTACTAAGCTGTTTTCTTCCCCCTCATCTTAGTCCATATTCTGGCAATTTGGGTACCTGCCAGTAAACTAGAGGTGGGGCCTTGTCTTATGGCTTTATAGGGCAATCGGCTAGGTTTGCCTAGGCCAAGTTCAGGACTGAAAACAGGAACAGCCCCCGGCGCTGGCAGCCATGTTTTCCTTATTTCGAATAGCTCGATGATACCCTGGAACGCCACACCTAGGCATTCAGCCGTGAGCAATGAAAACATACCTCCGCATAAAACATGTGCACACTGAAGCTCATGCTAACGTGATTCACCAGAGCTGAAAAGAAACCCAGATGTGTGTCAGGAGACAGATGGTGTGTCTGCCAGCTTCCTGTCCCTGCAGAAAAGTGGGGGGGGGGGTTAGCCCTGGTTTGTGGGGACTGTGGCCACAAGGAGCAGTTGACCTCTCAACCAGGAAGGGAGAGACAGGAAGAAGAGGCGAGGGTCTCCCTGGCTCCGCGGGGGGGGGGGGGGGGCACACTCCCAATGACTAGGCCCACTGCACCCCACATATAGCAAGCAGAGGGGTGCACGAGACGTGGTCAGTCCTCACAACAGAAACCTGGCCAGTACTCAAAGCTGTTTAAAAACAAACCTAGAAAAGACTAGGGAACTGTGACCATGAGAATACCCTTAGGAGCCCTGACACGCCGGAGTGGAATCCTGGGACGGACAAAGGGAAAGCTAGAGACACGAGGGCAGGTGTAGACCAACGCTGGTCCATTCATTGTGATAAATGTGTCCTGATGTGTCCTGTTAATAGAGGAAACTGGATGCCACCTAACGCCTCCGTCAGGGAACTTAGGAGTTGACCTGACTTTCCTCCTCTGTCAAGCAGACAGAGTACCCACCTCATTGGTCTGGGGGCGAAAGATTTTAGCCGCGATGCAATGCTTTAGTGGTGCCTTCAAATGCTCAGCCCTCACTACAGGTTAGCTATTACTCGGAGCTATTCATACTTCCAAATATTTTGTTTCAAGATGAAAGGCTTGTTAAGAAATAAACACGGAACTAAGTGCCAGTGGCTCACACCTGTAATCCTAACTGCTTAGGAGCCTGAGATCTAAGGATCTCGGTTTGAAGCCAGCCAGGGAGGACAAATCCAAGAGACGCTTATCTCCAGTTAACCAGCAAAATGCCTGAAGTGGAGATGTGGTTGAGCGACAAAGCTACGCAAAGAGGTGAGTCCCTGAGTTCAAATCCAGTACTGGTGCGCACACACACACACACACACACACACACACACACACACATACACATACACACACACACACAGAAAGAGAGAGAGAAGGAAAGAAGGGAGGGCGGGAGAGGGGGAGGAAAAGAAGGAAGGAGGAGAGGAAAAGGAAAGAAATCAACCCTACGTAGCTATAAAGCTAATTCATAAGAGGTTTGCAAACGCCCGCCTGCAGCGTTTAGGAAGCAAGTGCTCATTGCAGAGGTGACAGGGAATTGCACGTGTCAGCACACTCTTCTCGCACTAAAGCTGTCAGCACTGAAGATGGAGCCAGAAGGAAGAAGAAGACCCAGGGGAGGAGGGGAGACGGGGTCGCCGCTTTGTTTTGAACGCAGGACTCCGTGCGAGGACTGCGGTTTCCTCCCACAGAGCGTGGTGCCGTGCCGGATCTGGTAAATAGAAAGCCAACTCACCGGAATGACAGCTTCTGCGCCTTCCTCGGGGACACAAGGCCATCGCGATGTCAACAGGAAACCGTACCAGGGAAGAAAGGTGGCAGGGAAACTCCAGACGCAGTTAGTTCCCAAGTTAAACGCACCCAGCTCACAAACATCCCATGTATTCACACACAAACCACGTACAAGTGCCTCTCAATCAACACAGCGCGCCCGGTGCCATCTGACTCCCACAAACACCGAATCCTTTTCAGTGCACACGTGCCTCAAAGACAACACGAGACTTCCTTGCACTAGCCCCTTACCTGCTGCCTAGCCGCACTTCCCACGGAAGCAGACAGCGAGATCCGCATTTGCTACATTTGGCAACTGCGCTCAACCATAAGGATGGATTTCAACACCTAGGATAATCTCTCTAAAACAATCCTAAGAAACCAAAAAATTACCAGAAGCCCCTTTGAAGATCTGATTTCTTTTTAATTTTTTATCTTTTTTTGGTGCTTAATTGGAGATAAGGGTCTCAGAGACTTTCCTGTCCTGGCTGGCTTCAAACCAAGATCCTTCGATGTCAGCCTCCCGAGAAGCGAGGATAGCAGGCGTGACCGTTTCTCTTTCTTTTTTTTAAATGGTGATTCTGTAAGCTACAGGAGGAATGCTTACTTTCTGTCAGAGGTCATCCATGTGTAGGAAAAAAGAATTGGAGGTGATCACTCACACCTTTATGGGAAAGCGAGGGTAGCCCAGACAGCTGTCTGCGGTGCGTGTTTGGGGGTGCACTGCCCGTGAGCACTGGGGCAACGTCTCCCTAAGTGCCGAGTGAAGGTAAACCGGAGGTGGACCGGGAGGCCCCCGCCCTACCTGACCCGTGACGAAACAAGGGGGTTTGCTTTGGGCCAATATGGAAGCATGTCCCAGAAAGGAAGGAAGGGGAGAGAGGAAGAAAGGAAAGGAGGAGAAGAGAAAAGAAGACACCGTGCCCCGCCCCCTTTTGATTTGGGGCTATATGTAATCGATTATCAGATTCAGTGGGGAAGACTATCCGAGAGGATAGACAATTGTGAGTTTGGCTTGGAAATTGTGTCTGCCTGTCTGTCTGTCTGTCTGTCTGTCTCTCCCTCTCTCTCTCTCTCTCACACACACACACACACACACACACACACACACACACGCAGTGACTGGACTCCACGGATCTGACCCCTGGCAAAGTTCATCTTCCTCTCGAGCGCCCTGGAGCCGGGCCGGGCGGGGAGCTGAGTCACCTCAGGTAAAGAATAACCAGGCTAATCCATCGCCGAGCCGGGGGCTCGTCCCCACGCAGGGAACCGCCGCCGGCCCGGAGGGACAAGCCCAGCCGCGGCCGGGCACGGGTCATTCCGGCACCCGAGGGCGGGGGGGGGCGGGGTGAGGGTCTGTGGGGTCACGTCCATCACCAGCTCCACCTCCACCTCCCCCCGTGGAAGAGGAAGATGCCCGTGCTTCCCCACGGAGTCTTCTTCATTAAATGCATGCTCTGAAAGAAACACACTTGACCCTGGAGGTTTTACCTGACACGAGCTCTCCCTCCACCGGGGGCTTCCTGCGGACGAAATCTGCCCCCCTCGAGTCCGCCCCCCGCCCCCCCGCCCCCCGAAGGGCGGCAGACCTCGTGTGACAAGGACGCAAGGACGGGGGTACTCGCTGTTTAATTTAGAAAGAAGGCCTGGAAAAGAGCCCACAACTTTCTTGGCTTTAAATAAGACCCTGGTGACATGTCTCATTTTGATTTTTCTGCGATTAATTAATTATGGGAAACAAATCTTGGGATTTATTTCAAGGGCCCCCTGGGAAAAGCCATACACCCGCAGAGAGGCCCGGCCGGGGCGGAGGAGTTCCAGGACGGGGTGATTGGCGGGTGGAAAATTACTAGGAAACAAATAACGGCCAGTGTTCATGCTTTCCAAATTCGAAAGGAAGAATTATTTTTTATACCCACCATGGAGAGTGTTAGAACCTTTACAGACTTTTTTTTTTTTTTTTCAAGGAAAGAACATGGTGTACTCTGAGAATGGGAAACTTTTCTGACTTGTTCGGGGCTGACACAATGACGTGTGTGTGTGTGTGTGTGTATGTATATGTGTATATAACTTATTGTACACTACATAGGCTACAACAATGGACTGCGTTGCTACACATTTGAATAAGAGGGGAAATTTAAGGACATTTCAATTCTGATACATGCAAAAAAACGAGTCGAAGGAAGAAAGAAGCGCAGCCCGGCAGTCACTGAAGCAATCCAGATTCCTAAGATGCTAAAAATGACTGCAAAAAACAAAAAGATGCCAAGATGACTGCTGAAGCTCGTTCGTTTGAGGCAGATTCTTCCGGCCCTCAGACTCCCAATCCTCCTGCCTCTCTGAAGCGCTTCAGATTTGAAAGGAACCTCCAGCGCTTCTGTTAAGATCTACCATGCGTCTGGACAGCTACGACAGGTTAAAATAATCAGTAAACTTCAAAGAAAAGAACTTTAAGACAAAAAAGTGAAGATTTATTTGTGTGGTGTTTTTTTTTGACACACCTGAGCATAGTTGTACATACATGGTTTGCTTTTCAGTTTCTTTCTCTCTCTCTCTCTCTCTCTTTTTTTTTCCTTAGAAACTATAGAAGGTTTCGGGTGTGGGGCTGGGGATATGGCCTAGTGGCAAGAGTGCCTGCCTCGTATACATGAGGCCCTGGGTTCGATTCCCCAGCACCACATAGACAGAAAACGGCCAGAGGTGGCGCTGTGGCTCAAGTGGCAGAGTGCTAGCCTTGAGCAAAAAGAAGCCAGGGACGGTGCTCAGGCCCTGAGTCCAAGGCCCAGGACTGGCCAAAAAAAAAAAAAAGAAGGTTTCGGGTGTGCAATTCTGTCATGAAATTATTGTGAAATATACTCAAGAACCGCAACAGAAACCAAGCGACATGTAACTTTAAGATCTCCTCTTCTTCTCTTTGGTCCTCTCTCCTTCTCAATCCAAGGGTTTTGGTTTTTTTGCAAAGATAATAAAAATAATGGCAAGTTCAGATGTGGGGTGCCACACTCCTTTCTGAACTTCCCTATTTGTCCCCGGCCTCTTGTCCCCGACCAGAAGTTGTTCAGTTTCTGATTGGTATGTAGACAGTAGAAGGGGCGTTCGTTGCTTTTGCTGGAAAACTCTTTGGCCCTGACTTGATTTCTCTTATGTCCTCATCACGAACGCCTCTTGCCGTGTCAGCCTCTACACCTCCCCTCCTCCTGCGGAAAGGTGGGCTTTTCTAGAATGGCCATTGTATAAGCGTGACTTTTCTTGCAGAAAGTTTTGCTGGAGCCTAATCCCCCTCCACCCCCACCCCCCCAATCCCCAAGAGCATGAGTTTAAGTAAACAAATATGTCCCTTGTTTGGTACAAGCGACAGCCTGGTGAGCCATAATCAAGCAGCTCTTGAATTTCACCCACGAAATAGATACACAATTCAGAATCACCCAGCTTTCGGTTGCACACTCGGTCAGATCAAAATTCTCTCTTTCCATCTAAAATTGCTCGCTGTAAAAAAAAACAACTCTGAGTCATGCCTTAATCACTAGCCCGTGCATTCTATTAGATTTGTGCATAGTAGTAAGTAAAAGAGTCAGCTTGATTCCTTTTCCTAATTGAGGATGAATATTTATTCAGGAGCAATATGTCTCTTTTGGCTTTGTGTGGGGGATACAGGTGCAGTTCCTTTCTAGACCTCACACTGTCTAGAATGTTCCATGTTTTGATCCAAAATACACTTTATGTGCCGCAAATGAAAGGAACGAGCTTAGAGGCCTGGATTATTTTACATAAAGAAGTGACTCTTTCAGGTTTTTCCTTTGAGGCGATGCAGTGGATGAACATCTTCCATGTGCATTTCGCCACCGATGAGGACTTGCCCCCAGCTTTGGTGAGCACCTGAACTTCTGAAAAATGCAGAAAACCTGGCCAGAAGAAGAAAGTCACCGGGATTCTGTCACCCAGAGCTCAGATCTTTTACCAGTTTTGGAGTATTTGTCTTCAAGTTTTGGGTCTGTTTAAAATGTTCTGCAAGTTAGTGATGCAGCCTACGCGTTTAAAGTATCATCTTGCACACGCTCCTTCTTCAACTACCTCGGGAAATAATCTTAGTTACTGCTATTAAAAAAAAAACAACAACACAATTCAGGATTTGATTGTCTAAAATTGGGGGGGGAGCCCCCCCTCGGGGAACATTTATTTCAACAACAACAACAAAAGACAACTATCTGTTGAAAAACAGTTTGTGCAAATTGGCAGTGCCCCGAACACAACACACGAATCTGGAAGTGTTTTGTCTTCTGCAGATTTTTTTTAAGGAAGTTAAATTAGTTTTACCCTGCTAGCCCTTCTCCGTTCTTTCCAGTGATTTTTTTTTTAACATCAAGAGCTAATTATTGTGAGTGTTCAGAAAAGTATTAGGGTATAACAATTTTTTCAAAGAGTAATAATAGCTCTTAGATATTTTCCAACTGCTTTTTGGATTTGAGTAAAATCGTGGCAAATTATAACATTCAAAATGTCATTGTGAAAAATAAAAACTAAAAAAATAAATCAGTAGTGGCAAGGCCTATTATAAAGTATTGTATTTTTTTTATCATCTAATGAAGCTTCTTATTTCAGTGTCTAATGATCAGTTCTGAAAGCACACAGTTGCTTACTCTTTTAAATAAGTAACAAAAGTGAGTTCTTATTTAGGATTTAGGCTGGTTGAAGCATTACAGGACGGCAGATTTGGTCATTTTTTTTTTCTAATACAGACTATTTTGGAGGGATGCTGAACTAATGTTTGTGACTTCCATTGGAATATAAACTTGTAAGCTTCTGGTTTCCTTGGTTTTTATTTAACAATTAGTCCTCGGCACAGATAGTCTGTGTGACTTCAATTTTGAGATTTTCTTTAGGATTTTCAATTGAGTTTATCAAGATGACATCACATGTTGCCCTTTGCTCTTTATTTTTATTTCTTGCCTACTTCCCATTGGCTAATTCTTTAAACTGGGATTTTTTTTTTCGCAAGATTCTGGAAAAAGAGAGAGAGAAGATACTCCTTGCTAAATATACTGTAATAAATTGTGATTTTTTTTTAAGTAAGTAATTTGGAGACGGGAGCTGCAATTTCCTAATAACTACTGCTTGATTTCTCAGGCAAGTCACGGTAGCAATTCCGCACTCTATCCCACAGTCCAAAAAAGTAATGGCACAAAGGTGAATTCTCAGATACTCACTGACAATAAAGAGCCGTCAGCACACAGTGGGCAAATGTCCTAGCAAACTTGAAAAATATTTAAGTGAACAATAATGGAGCCATGCCAGATGCTAAAAGTCACCAAAGATAATTTTAATTGTTGTAGATAGAATGGTGTTCAATGACAGCTGTTTTGGAACAAAAAGGTTATTTCCTGCAAATTTCAGTAAGTTTTCTCCTAAAATAAACTCTCATTGATTGTTCAAATTACCAATTGTCCTTCACAGCAAATGGACACCCAAGTTGGCTAATAAGTTTAAATATGGACTCCCTCCTACGTGTTAATTGTAAACACTATCTGGAGGAAAAATTAAAGACCGAATGGTGGCGGGCGATGTTTCTCCCCATGGAGACATTACCAGGCTCTTATGTAAGAAGAGTCGTTGAGAAAGCAAAGCAAAACTACAATCTCCACGCTAACCGGTCCCTCTCTGCCCAACTTCCTCTCTCCTTTCCTTTCTCTATCTCTTTTTTGAAATGACAATAAGCATTTCTTTAAAAAAAAAAAAAGAACACACACACACACACAACAAAAAACAGCAACCTGAATTTTGCTAAATTATCACTCAAAAATATTAGTGATTGGCTAAAAGAGATTTGGCTTATTAGTAAATGAAAGTATGGCTTGTGTGTTGGCCTAAGAGAACTAGGGGTTAAAAAAAAAAAAAAACCTACTGTGTTATAAATGTCTTAAAAGTCTATTTAAAAGTTGTTGTTTCACTCTCCTTCCGCTCTGGGTTATAATTTTATAGCGTATCCTGAGTGAGCAGAGGAGTTTCATTTTATTTTATTTTGTGCATATGAGAGAAGCCCTTAAGCACTGGCTACTCAACCTCTTCTTTTTGTTCTTATATGTTTTTTAAATGCGCCTTGACAGCTTGAAGTTGGAAAGTCCTGGGTGGTCAGGCAACATTGAAGAGACTCAGTTTCCATTCTCAAGTCAGGAGGCCCGGTCTCCCCCTAAAGCACACTGGACACGCGCATTGGGGAAGGCCCGTGTGCTCTGCTCATGCTTTCCTTTTAAGAATGCTTGGCTTCAAGCAAAAGTAGTTATGTAAGGCTTTACATGTACGGAAAGTATAGGGTTTTTAATCCGTGTTTTTTAAAAGATGAAAATAACATTTCTGTGAAGTTTTGTCGTTTCCAACAAGAAATGAACCCTGAAAGTAACTGAGTAGACTCGCTAGTGTTTGCTGGCTGGGAGCTTTAGAATTTAGTCTTGTTGTTCGTGTGTGTGTGTGTGTGTGTGTGTGTGTGTGTGTGCGTGATCTTGGGGCTTGAACTCAGGGCCTGGGCATTGTCTCTGAGCTGTGTGCTCAAGGCTGGTGCTCTAACCACTTGAGACACAGCTTTTTTTTTTTTTTTAGCGATTAATGGAGTATGAGTCTCATTGACCTTCCTGCCCAGGTTGTCTTTGTTCCTTGATCCTCAGATCTCAGCCTCCTGAGTAGCTAGCTCGGACTGCAGGCCTGAGCCCCTGGTGCTCGGCTGAACTTAGTCATTTTTGCCTCACTGTCCTGTGCAGGAGACCTCCTATGGTTTGTTCTGGTCGTGCTGCCCGGGCCCGTGCTCAGTCGTATGTGGGAGGTAGACACACCGGTGTGAGCGAGGAGCAGGGAAGCGTGGCTGGACCATCCGAACGCCCTCACCACCTATTCAATACTTCATAAGGAGCCAGAGAGAGGGGAAACTGCTGAAGTGCAAATGCTAATCTACCCTGTTTTGATCATTAAACATTGTATAAATGCATCAAATGATCTTGCAGTACCACATAAATATATGCAACCATGAGGTGCTGATTACAATAAAAAATAATGAACTAGCTGCATTGGTGCACACCTGGAATCCTAGCTACTCAGGAGGCAGAGATGGATGGACTGAGAGTAAGGCCAGCTCAGGCAATACAGCGAGACCCACCTCAAATTAACACACACACACACACACACACACACACACACAGGCACTCACGCACATGCACACATACATTTTAAGAAAAACTACTGCGTACTGACTTTGTATTTTTATTTAAAGAAATATCTTTGTATGCTTTGATTAGAAAAAGCACCAAATGAAACACTTCACAGGATAATGCATTTTATATAATTTACTAACAGTCATAAACGTGCGTTGGCTGTAGTCGGTATGTACAGAAGTGTGTTACTTCTGTATGTTCCTTTCCATTCATGTGAAAATGCATGAGAGAGAGACCAGGGAACTTTGCCTCAATCTGGAAGCGAACATGGGCTTGGCAAGGGTGACCACTAGCGATTTGTTCTAGAGAGTTCTGTGTTCCTTTCCGCAAGAGTATTTTCATGCATTCCTGGTATCGTTATGTTTAAGTGGAAGACACGAAGGCGACTCCCCCCCCCCCATCGCCAAGTGAGGGTCCAGCAGTGGTCTGAGTGCTTGCGTTGGTTTTGGTTCTGCTGTGTTGGGAAACAGACTGTAGCGGCGCATGGGCTGGGCAAGCGCCTTCCGGCTTCCCGCAGGGCCAGGACCCCCCCCCCCCCCACTCTGCAGGCGTCCCTACAGGCCTCCCCCCCCCCCAGGCCTCCCCACTCTTTGGGTCGTGGTGTCTGGTGAGGGCCAGTATGGCGGCCGCCGGCCACTGGTGGACACCAGCCACCTGCGGTCAGGACGGGCGGCAGGGCTCAGGCTGGAACAGCGAGCGCCACGCGGAGCTGCAGGTGAAGGGCAATCCAGGCTGCAGCAGCTTAGCACGCTACCTCTTGAGCCCCAGCCCCCCCCCCCCCGCCCCGTGTATATGTGGTACCGAGGAATGGAACCCTATGTGGTAGGGAGGAATGGAACCCGGGGCTTCATGCATGCTAGGCAGGCACGCTACCACTAAGCCACCTTCCCAGCCTGAGTCTAAGCAACTTTCTGCTCTCCATCCTTGGACCTTGGCCCGAGTACTCCTTCTTTAGGAAGCCCCCCATTAACTCACCCCACTCATTTGGGGTTTTCTCCCTTTCCTCTGTCTGCCTCCACCCGCTAGAGCTCTGTGATGCTGTATTCTCAGCATATATATATATATATATATATAGTGTGTATATATATATATATATTCTATTTAAAATGTAGGATACAGATGGGAGTAACTTTTTGTTGGTGTCTAATTGCACTCCTGCATAAACCCCTGCTCTCGGGCCTGGTCGGGCTGGGGCAGCCCCTTCACACATAGCCCCAGGGCCAAGACAGGGGGCTCACAAAAGTAAGATTTATCTTTCATCCTGTCACAGAAAAGGTGTGCAAAGGGAGTCCCTCCCCCCCCCCCCCCCCCCCGCGGAGCCCCGTCCCTCCCAGCTGTGCGGCAGAGCCGGGCGCGTGGCAGGAGTCCGCAGCTCAGCGGGGTGATGGAGACGGGTCAGTAACATCCCAAACCATTTCCAAAGAGCAGATCTGTCCCGAGATCATTAAGAGTTAACTCTAGACCAGCGCTCAGGGAGCCTGGCCAAGTCAATGAACTTCATGCTGTTTCCGAATCCCGGCTGTTTCACACATACTGAATAGGTTTACTATTTCTATGGCTTGCATTTCTCACTGAAAGTCATTGAAATTAAACATTTTTTTTTTTCCATGAGAAGAAAAAGATTCTTTGGGGAAGATAGCATCAGACACTTATTCTGTGCCTCGATTGGAGGTTGACTCTAATTCACGTAATAAAGCCCAACAATGTATCTGACCTTGGAAACTTTTTTTTTTTCAGTTTACTACTTTTGAACTTTTCTTTGTTTTTTTTTGGTTTTTTTTTTTTTTTTTGGCCAGTCCTGGGGCTTGGACTCAGGGCCTGAGCACTGTCCCTGGCTTCTGTTTGCTCAAGGCTAGCACTCTGCCACCTGAGCCACAGCACCACTTCTGGCCGTTTTCTGTATATGTGGTGCTGGGGAATTGAACCCAGGGCCTCATGTATACGAGGCAAGCACTCTTGCCACTAGGCCATATCCCCAGCCCTGAACTTTTCTTTGTATCAGTGACTTTTTCCTTTGGCTGTGCAGGGGTTTGAAGCAGGCCTTGTAGACTTTTCTAGACAGGTGCTCCTGCCCTGAGCTACACCACCACCACCTACAACAGTGGTTTGAACGCACTTAAAAGATACTTGAGTCCGGGAAAGATGGGACCGTGAACGGGACTGAGGAGAGGAATGGGACTTCATTGAAAACCTTCCAAATTTTTTTATGAAGAAGAAAGTTGTTGATGAGTAATTTGTGTAGTTAAACTTAAAACTTGCACTACTCATGAGGCTCTTCTTAGATGTCAGATCACTGGGCCTAAGGGGCCAGGGAGTCGGGGAATCCTGGCCTTCACACCTTCCCAGGACTAGACACTAACACACAAATCAAGAGGGAAACACGGACGACAGTTGTGCAGCCCAGTAATCCAAATTGTCTCACTTAGTTTCTCTACTTCGCAAAGGTTTCCTCCCGGGCTGCTCACTGTACCTCGTAATTTCTGTGGTGATTTCCCACTGTGGAATCTTCCTTGAAGCACCACAATACACAAGACTGGTCCCCAGTCCCAGGTACGTTTACAAACGTTGATTGAGGGCCTACTGTGTGCCAGACACACAGCTCTTGAGACGTGAAGTACTAGACTTCAAGGGCCTCGTCCTGTGTGTGCAAGACCAAAGACCAAAGACCAAAGCTGTGCGGCAGTCAACGGGTGCTCGATCCACCGACTCCATTTAGTGGAGAAAATACGACGATTTCAGCTCTTTTGAAACCGACACAAGAATGCGGTCAGCAAAGTTGCATTGTTACACGTGACTGTCAGGAAATCCCTTTGGTAGTGGCGCAATTTAGAGATATTAAATATAAAATCTGTCTCAGCAGCTTGTAATGCAAGGTTGAACAATACACTGAATCCTTTCCAAACAGAAAAAGGCAACTGTAAAGGAGCTGTAGAACACACACTTGGTCCTGTGCTTGTGTGTGTGCGTGTGTGTGTGCGTGTGTGCGTGCGTGTGTGTGTGCGTGTGTGTTTGAACTCAGGGCCTGGGTGCTGTCCCTGAGCTCCCCCAGTCTCCTGAGTAGGTAGGATTTCAGGTATGAGCTACCGGTGCCAGGCTAGAAGTGTGCTTTTCAAAAGATTCATTGGATCGGTTTCAACCCAGTTCATGGAGCGAGCCATCGGGGGCGAGTGCCATTCCGGAAATGAACCCATGATAGTAGATCACATACTATCCTGCTAGAACGGACCCCTTGACTCTAATTCAAGATGGCGGACTTGAGGACCGTCTATGGATTTACCACACACCCCTCCCCGCCATCGCCCTAGAAACCCTGGGTCGCCTGGCATGGTGGGACACACCTACAGCCCTTTGGTGGCTGAATCAGGGAGAATGGGCTTCCTAGGGAGACAAAAAACAAAAAGAAAGACTGCGAGGAAGGAAAGAAAGGTCCAGGAGGCGCTGGTGCTTTTCTGGTGCTGAGAACAGGCCGTCCCGCAGGGCGCGCGTGGCTGGTTCCCGGCTGGCCACCCGCCCGAGCCCGCGCCAGCCACTCTGGAACACGAGTGCACACACCGGGCTTTTGCCCGACCGAGAACCATACAGCCAGCCCCGGTAAGCGCGGTGTAGCGTGGGTCACAGGGCTGGCTTTGTTTATATGTTTTAGGGAGTGTTTTCAGATATTCTAGGATTCGAATATTGGAAAACAATCATAACGAGAGCCATATTTTGTGGACTCTGACCAAACGATGCCCACGGGCTAATCATTTGCTTTCGTATTAACCAATTATTTAATCATGGAGGCCACAGTGCTTTCCTTTGGTAGAAGGTAAAGAGGTTAACCAAATTTGTCTTTTTTTTTTTCCTAAAGCCTTGTGAATAGTTTGGAATTGTTTTTTCTTTCGTTTTACACACTAGGAGATGGTGTGTGAGAATATTTTTTCTGAAGGAAATTCACTCACAGTGATTTTTGCTGGGAGAACAAATGGATGTTATGGGAGATTGAGTCCAGGAAGAATACTTTGGCTAAAGGAAAAGCGTCCATAATGGCCGGGCTGGAAGCTGAGAGCTGAGGGTCAGGGTTTGACGCCAGAGCCGGCAGGAAAGACCATGCTATTCTTATCTCCAGTTTGTGTGTGTGGAAAAGCCGGGAGTGGAGCTGCAGCTCACGCGGCAGAGCCCCAGCCTTGAGCAGCAAGGCTCAGTCAGGGACAGTGCCGGGCACACGGGCACGCGCGCGCACGCTTACCCACGCACCCCTACGTCGTGGCGTCGAGAAGCTGCTGCTGTAAATGTCTGTTCCGTGGAGCAAGTCCCGCTTGTCAGTAAAGCACCCTGGCACCCTCCCCTCCCTCTGCCAAAGCACCCCCGTTTCCAGATGCGTGCGTGCAATGCACAAGCTCACGCGCAGAATGCGGCTCTGGCTCCGGAGCGTCGGTCCACGGAAAGGGCTCCGGGTTTAAGCCCTTGATGAGTGGCAATGTCACGCCGGGCGTGGGTGCCAGGCCTGGCACGCCGGCCAAGGCCAGGAGATGCGCTCCGACGGCTGCGGCGGGAGAAGCCGGTGGGCAGCTTGGCTGGCGTCCTCACCGGAGGCGGGTGAGAACCGGGCGCCCAGGTGCCTGCAGAGCTCTCCCGGGAAATTCTGCTATTGACAAATCGGGGCCAGAGCCACGAGGGCTGGGATGGCTCCCAGGAAGCCGGGGCTGAACCTGGCGCCCGAACCCACAGGCGCCGAGCCAAGCGTGGGTCCCACAAACACAGAAGGACGCAGACACCCAAGCGCAGCCCGGGTCCGCAGTGCGACGTTTGCAGAGGAAACGAGGACAAGGCGCCTGGCCCCGGGGCGTGAGTTGTGGGCATTATGGTGGGGATGTTTTTCAATAATTAGGAAAGCGGGGGAGACTCTAATAGAGAAGTGGGATGTCTTTATTAATTAATTAACGATACAGCACTTCAGAGCTGGCCCCTGGTGGCTCGCACTTGTGATCCTAGCTGCTCAGGAGGCTGAGAGGTGTGGGTAGCAGTTCAAACCCAGCCCGAGCAGGAAGTCCGTGAGACTCTTATGGCTAATTAACTAGCAGGAAACAGAAAGTGGTGCTGTGGCTCAAAGAGATAGAGCCCTAGCCTTGAGCAGAAAAGAATCAGGGACAGTGCCCAGGCCCTGAGTTCAAGCCCCATGACAGAATCAGTTGTAGAGAGTGTGTTTAGCAAGGCCCTGGATTCAGTCAACAGCAAGGAGAAAGAAAAGAAACAAAACAAAAAGAACTGATAAAGAGCACCTGGAATGACAGTGATGGAAAGTTCTAGGTGTGCTCACGGTTGAATCATTTCCCCAATGGGCTTGGGTTTACAAGACAAACACCGGAATCCACCACTGTGGATTGTCCGTTTGTGTTGGTGCTTGTGGTGTGGTCTGGGCATACCTGGATGGATAACCTGGGCGTTGGGGAAGGGCGCCCCGGGCAGCGCGCCCCGGGCAGCGCAGGCTAGCCCGCAGCCCGGGCTGGACACAGGGCACACTTGGTAGGGTCATGGAGGATAGAGTCTGCCAGTGCCACCTTTCAGAGGTTCCCCACACAGAAGCACAGGACGGGGTGCAAGAGGGCCCCACACGCCTTCCCAAGCTTGTTTATGAACGGGATCCAATCCTTTCCTAGCCTGGCATCAACAAGGGCACAGAAGGGCAAAGAGGGCGACTTCCCGGCAGGTCTGCCCGGGCCACTGGGCCACCAGGCGGCCGCAGTGGCTTTTTGACACAGATGTGCACCTGGGGTCCGTTTTCTTTGTCTTGTTTCGTGTTAGCAGTGGAAAGTCCTCTGCGTAGCTTCCCGGCCCCTGGTGTGACTGTCCCCATGGGCACACGCGGGTGTCCCGGGGGCCTCCGGGAGGCGGCGGAGCCCAGGCACGGGCCCGCGGCTCCCGGTGCTGCATGCGAAGTATTGACAGCCAGCCAGGCAATGGTAGCTGTCATCCCTGCTACTCGGGAAGCTGAGAGCTGGGAGATTGCCGTTTGAAGCCAGCCTGAGCAGAAAAGCCCTTGAGACTTCACCTCCAGTGGGCCAGCAAAATGCTAAACAGAAGGCATGGCCCAAGTGGTAGAACACAAGCGAAGCAAGTACAAGGCCCTGAGTTCAAACCCCAGTGTGTGGAGATGTCTATGTACGTCAGTTTTATTTTGTGATGAACCCAGAATCTCCCATGGCAGATCATTCTTTTAAATCAAAGCCCTAAGAACCACCTTTTAGAAAAGTTTGACTGTCTTAGGACAAAATGCTGCCTGGAATTTCTTCAGGAGGAGACAGGGAGGAAGGGAGATCGGGGCGGTGGGGGGGGGGGAGGACCAGGGGTGAAGCTCACAGATGAGGGGAGATTGGGGGTGAGCTGGGGCAAGCTGAGTTAGTGAGGATTGATTGTTACACGGTTCTGGCAAGTGTCAGGTGTGTCTGATGTGGCCTATAATAAGCTTTTCATTTTCTAGTACAAGGTCCAAGTTCTATAAACTCACAGAGGTGTGCCGAGAAAGTGATATCCATCTTGAGAAATCAGGAGTTCAACATCTACTCAGTAGAGGTGTAATTTGGGGGGGGGGTTGCTTTTTGTTTTTCTGTGTGCAGGTCCTGGGGCTTGAACTCAGCACCTGGACGTTGTCCCTGAGGTTTTTCACGCGAGGCTGTTTCTCTCGCTACCACTTGAGCCACAGCTCCACGTGTGGGTTGTTCTTGTGGTTGATTGGAGGTAAGAGTCTCACGGACTTTCCTGCCCAGGCAGGCTTTGAGCTTCACCTTCTGAGTAGTTACAGTTCCAGGCATGGGCTGTTGTGCCTGGCTAGGGTAGTGGATTTTAAAAGGAAGAAGGAGTTGTAGTGGCAGAATGCACGTGGATGGACAATTAGGAAGGACACGCCTGTGCAAACCTCCAGGAGAGCAGAGAAGTCTGACTCTCACAAAACATACCCTCCAGGCCCTGCCTGGACTAAGCAGCATTTCTAGGGTCCAGGCATCTCCCTGCTGAACTCTGGAGAGCCAAGGACAGTTCACTGGACAGCAGCCCCTCCTAGCCACAGACAGCAGGACTAAAGGTTCGGGCTCTTTGTGTTGTACTAGGTCTTAATCAAAACAAAATCCTTTTCTTTGTGCAGTAGTGGGGATTGAACCCCGGGACCGCCGGCACAATTAGCAAGGACCCAATCACTCAAGCCATACCTCTAGCCCTCTGGTTTTTTAATTTTGTTTTTGAGATCGAGTCTCACTATGTGCCACTAACTTGACCAGGTTGGTCTCTGACTCAAGATCCTCCCGCCTCTGTCTCCCGAGTAGCTGGGACTACAGGCCTGAGACACCAATGGAAGCAAGGTTCTTAAAGGGAGAAAGGAAAGAGGAAGGAAAAGAGGAAGACTTTGCATTTGCAGGTCACGGTGGGAGTCCTTCCTCGCTCTGCCCCCTCGGCACCTGCTTCCTTGGCATTGGCAGCCAGTGTTGGGCAATCTGAAGAGACAGAGTGGAGAAAAACGAGATAGCTGGACAAATGGCACGTTCCCATCCCCTGAAAATCAAAAGTAGGTTTAAACCTTTAAAATGTCTCAAGCTATTAGAACAGTTTTAACAGACTTCAACGGTTTTAAAAAGACTACAAAAAAACCTATTGAAATTAACAACTAGATTTCTTTGAAATTAAATATCACTATATTATCGTACGGTTCTGAAAAATGAAAAACATTTTCCAAAAATAGATGAGGAAAATAAAAACATGAAGCCATTCAATGCTAAAAGAAAGAATACTGTTGAGGAAAAGGCCTTGGAATCGTGTTTCTCTCTGTTTTTGCAAGTTACCTAGAAGCTAAGATGAAACATTAATTAAAAAACAAACCGAAAGAAAAACAGGGCATAAGGTATCACAAGAAATGTACACACTGCCCTACTATGCAACTGTACCCTTTTTGCACAACACCTTGTCCAAAAAAATTTGTGTTCAATTAATAAATAAATTTTAAAAAAACCAACAACAGTTGATTAGGCTATATTCTTTCCAAGCCCCTCCCTCTTTTGAAATCTTCCTATGTAGCTCAGAGTGGCCGCAAACCAATATATTCCTCTTCGTGTCAATCCCCTGAGTGCTGGGGATTATGGGTACTTTAGCCATTACATACGATTATTACACACACACACACACACACACACACACACACACACACACACACACACCTGAGTGGTGTTTTATTCTTTGTAGCCCTTGATAATATCTAGGGCCTTGTGCATGCAAGGCAAGTGCTCTGCCACTGAGCTACATCCATCGCCCTTCCTAGTGATTCTTTCATTACAATTTCCCCGATTTTTTTTTCAAATTGAGAGGTAACCACTCAAAACAGAAGGAAGCAGAGAGGTCAAGTGAAAAGAGGAAGCCATCTGGATTCCACAGAAAGATCTGAAGCTTGGCCCGGATACTTGAGAACGTGTCAGAAACACACCAAGTCATTTGATCAAGAGGGAAAGGATCATCATACAATTCAGAGCAGAATTGGGAGAGGGTACGATCACGGGTGGGCACGTGTGAAGAAAAACTAGATGCATTTGTGGAAGAGTACTGTGTGTGTGTGTGTGTACGCTCGCGTGTGTGCATACGTGTGTGTCTAACCTGCCTAGCATGTCGAACTGGTTATGATTTTTTTTTTAATTTCAAATTAAGATCTTCTCGATCTCCTGGGAATGGATCATGTCTAGCGGTTGGTGGGTGGCGTTTCAGATAAGGACGAGGAGCGACCTTCCGCGCCAGGGTTCTGCACAGGGCACCGTTGCAACACCGCGCACAGACTGGCTAGGCTGAGCTTGCCAAATGGCAAATGGACGCTCTTTGCGTCTTGCTACTTTCTATTTCTCCCCTGAGATGACGTCACAAGACCTTCGTTTTAAATACCTGAGGGGTAGCTGGCGAGGCTTGTTTGGAAGTAGCTGAGGAGGAGGCCGCCCTCCTCCCCACGGGGCGGGCAGAGCCAGCGGCTGCGGGGCCCCGGAACCCAGCTCCGCTCTTCAATTGAACCTGTGTGCGGGTCTCAAGTGCAGCACAATGGCACGGATTGCAAATCGCTTTAAAAAAATTAAGGAGTGGGAGAAGCGCCTGGGACTCAGCAGCAGCGTGTGGAAGGGATCCTGTGGGCAGGAAAGCAGGACGGGGCGCCCTCTTCCCTCTGCAGGGGCACCCCACGGACGGCCGCGCCTCCCGCGTCCCCGCTGGAGGCTGCGCGCTGCTTATCACCGCGTCCCTGGCGCTTAGCAGAGGGTCTGGCACAAACTAGGCTCTCAGGAAATGCCTGTGGAATAGGAAAGCATTCTGGTTATGACTTGCTGAATGGATCGAATAATCCACTCGTGGATTGACCAGCAATGTGTGCTTAAACTCTCCACATTTCTAGGTTTCAGTAACCATAGAGGGCTTTAAAAATTACAAAACGTAGTCCTGTGCCAGTGGCTCATGCCTGTAATCCTAACTACTTGGGAGGCAGAGGTCTGAGAGTTGAGGTTTGAAGCTGGCCATCAGCAGACAAAACACGGAAAGACTCTGATCTCCATTTAACCAGCAAAAAGCTGAAACTGGGGCTGTGGTTCAAGTGGTACAGTGGGAGGCTAGAAAGAGGATAAGGCTCGAGAGTTCAAACCAGCAGGAACAAGTCCTAAGACTTTTGATACAGGAGACAGCGGAGGAAACGTGTGGGCTAGAGGCCACGGCTCAAGCAGAACCTTCCAAGTGAGAGCAGAATCCACACCCAGGACCCCCCGGAGAGAACCGAAGGGGCTGGGGAGGGAGAAGGCATTCAGATTAACTCTGTAAAGTTTTGCACCGTTGGTGAACACACTGGGGTGGAATTCCCCTTAGTCACTGCTGAATCATGGGAATTTTCCCACCAAAGGCAGATGGGTCCCTACTCTCACCTCATGTGCAGAATTTAACTCCAAATGGATTAAAGACCTAAGTATAAGAGCTAAGCCAATGAAATTCTCCTAAGAAAATGTAGTGACAAATGCCATGGCTTTGGATTTGTCTTTGATAGGATACCAAAGGTGGGGGGGAGGGAGAGAGAGAGAGAGGTAACATGGACTTCAATCAAAGATCAAGATGTGCCCTTCCTTACAGAACAAACAGAGTGAGCAATTAGAGGCCTGGGCACCAAGTTCCACTCCTTGGAAAGAAAGTTAATATGTCTGTAAAATTCAAGTGGAAAACAGCTGAGCATCGATTACAACAAGCAACAACCACCACAAAAAGTGGCATGGGACCCAAAGGGAGGCTTTGGAAGTCATGGAATCATCAGGAAAGTAAAAGACAAGCTGGGTGTGCTGGCGCACCTGTCACTCAGGCGGGCGAGGCAGAGGGAGAGATTTCCCTTAGCCTTGGGGTACACAGTTGCAGAACAAAATCACCCAGAAAGTGTAAAAAAAAAAAAAAAAAAGCAAGTTACAGGATGGGAGACAGTACTTCCAAGTCATACATCTGAGAAGGGACTTGTAACAATCCAACTCAACGATCAAAACACAAATGGCCCAATATAAACACGGGCAAAGGATTTAGACAGTTTTCTTCAAAGAAGGAATGGCCAACCACACAATGGTCAGCCACCATAGGAGAAGACGTAAACCCTCATCAGGGACGCTGCAGATCAAAACGATCCACTCCCTATCTAGAAGAAAGGGAAAAAATAAAACACAGCACCAGGCGCTGTCAAGGCTGGAAGTTAGAGTTTTCCCTCGTCACTGGTGGGGACATAAAACGGAGTGGTTTCAGTCTCACCGGCCGGCCGCGTCCCAGGCTTGTTGGCAGTCCTGAGACAACGAATGCAGTGCTACCTTATGATCCAGCAAATCCATGCAGCGACCCAAGGAGAAACCAAAACACACACACAGCCCAGCACACCAGCGCTCAGACGGACCCGTCTCCACCACCACAAGGCAAAGCGAGCCTAAGTGTTCACCCAGCAGGGAGAGGAATAAACAAAATGCAGTACATCCGTGCGGGGGTGTGTGTGGGGGGGGATATTATCATTTGGTAATTATGAAATATTGCTGGGTGTAGTGATGGGCACCTGTAATCCCAATGATTAGGAGGCCGAGGCAGGAGGATTGCGAGCTTGAGGCCAGCCCACGCCAGCACAGCAAGGACTTGTCTTTTTTTTTTTCAATTAAGAAAAACCACTTTCTATTACTAGTTACAACCTGGAGGGGCCTCAGCTAGGCCGAGTGAAAGAAACCAGCCGCCATAGCCCTCCAGTGGTTCCCTCATTAGGAAATGGGAAAGTGGCTGAGCTGGGGGGGGGGGAGGGGAACAGGGGAGGGGGGTGGGGGAGAGGCTGGGGGGTGGGGTGGGGGAGAGGAACAGCCGGGACCCCAAAGAGGGGTAGAAAATGTTCTAAAATCAGAGTGAGGTGATGGCGACACCACTCTGTCATGAAGCCCAGACTCCTTGAGCGCGCATTTTAAATGTTTCAGCGTGTAAATTGTATATCAATAAAAACCGTTTTGGTTTCTTTAAAAGACAGCCAGATTGGGACTCTGAGGATGCTGGTCCCCCCCCTTCCCCCCCATCCCCCCCACCCCCCTCCAGCTGCCGGGCTGCAGGGCTTTGAGCTCCTATGGACCCCTGGCCCTTGTTTATTTACGGGGTGGCCCTGATTGATGGGGTGTAGGGGTGAACCTGTTGATGCCAGCGCTAAACTTTCTCCCTAGTGCCGCCCTCGCCACAATCTGCTTCCCCCAGCCGCGAGGCCGGGCCGGGCCGGGGCCGGAGGGGCGAGGACGCAGCCCCGAGGCGGGGCTGGAGGCGCCGCGTCCCCCGCGAGACGGGCGCGCAGCGCGGCTTCTGGGAACCGACGGGGGAACCGCAGCGAGCGAGCGAGCGGGGCTGAGCCGGGGAAGGGGGGGCTCGCGTTCGGGGGGCCGGGGGCTCTGAACCTCCTGGGGAAGGGGGGTGGAACCGGCCGCGGCTATCCTGCGCCCCGCGCGTCCCCCGCGTCCCCGGGTGCAAGGAGTGGAAGGCACCGTGTGGATGAGTCGGAGAACCGCTTGTGAAGCTGTTTATTTCGTTATCGCCCCCGGGTGAGCCGAGGGGTCACAGTTCCACGCGGGAGGCGGGGCGCACGTTTCTTAGGCAACTGGTTAACGCTGAGCACCGTGCGTGGCACACTCGGGGTGGGGGGGTCCCCGAATGAGCGCAGCTCCCTCGGCTTCTGGGGAAAAAAAAGCCGACGACCCTAAACCCTGCGCGCAATCCACCGGCCCGGGGCCGACCCGAGGCGCGCGGCTCCCCCGCCACCGCGCCCCGCCACCGCGGCTCCCCCGCCACCGCGCCGCGGCTCCCCCGCCACCGCGCCCCGCCACCGCGGCTCCCCCGCGGGGCCCCGGCGCGGGCAGCTTTCCGGGTCCCTCCTCGGGGAAACGGGACTGGATCGGGGCCGCCTCCCAGCGGCGAGTTCGGGGAGCAAAGGGGACCAGGTGGCCGCGCCGGTGTCCCCGCGCCCTCCGCACACGCCCGCCCCGCGCCCGCCCCGGCCGGGCCACGGGCAGGCGGAGCCCCGGCGCTCGGAGCGGGAGCGGGAGCCGGAGCCGGAGCCGCCGCCTGGGGCGCTCGGGTCGCCCGCGAGGACACCGGGGCGGCCGCCACCGCCGCAGGTCAGAGCCGGGGCGCCCGGGGCCGCGCGGCCGCGGAGGGCGGGGTGAGGAGCCCGGGCTGCGGGGCGTGGGGCGCCGAGACCCCGGGGCCCGCGGGGAGCAGCCCCCGCGCGCGGGCCGCCCCGGCTGGCTGGACGGGGGCCGGGCGTCCGGTCTTTCGGGACGGGCGTTGCGGGAGGGCGCGGGGCGGGCGCCGCCGGGAGGGGGCGGCGGCAGCGCCCGGGGGCGGCCGGCGCGGCGCCGTCCCCGCAGGGACCGTCCGGGGGCTGCGGGTCCGGGGCGGCGGCGGGGAGCGCGGCGCCGTGCGGGGCGGCGCGGGGCGTGGTGGGTGGGGCGCGGGCGCGGCGCCGCGGCGGGGCTGGGAGCGCGGTGCGCGCCGGCCCCGGGGCCGTGCGGCGTCCGGGCGCCCGGGGCGCGGGGCTGCGCCCCCCGGGGGCGGGGTGGGCGGGCGGGGGCGGCGGGCGTCACGTGGCGCCCGGGGCCGGGCGCGGGACCCCGCGGGGCCGGCGCGGGGGCGGGCGGGCGGGCGCGGCGGCGGTGGGTACCCCGTGCCCGGTGCTCGGGGGAGGAGCCGAGGTGAGGAGGCCGAGCCTGGGAGTCACCGCGCGAGCCGCCGCTTTTATATAAGGCCGGGCTAGGTGCGGCGGGGCCTTCACCGAGTCCGCCCGCCCGCCCGAGCGCCCTGACCGCGGCCGAGGTGAGTCCGCGGCCCGGGGGCCCGCGCGGCGTCGGGGTGGGGACGGGCGGCCCCGACCGGCCGAGCCCGCGCCGTCCCGCGCGCCGTCCCGCGCCGCGCACGGGGCCCGGGACGCGGTCGGGCGGCGGCGGCGGCGTGCGGGGTGGGGGGGCGGTCACCGCCCCGGGCCGGCTGCGGCTCGGGGCCACCGCGTTCCCGCCGCGGAGCCGGCGGTGGCGGGAGACCTCGGGGGTGGCCGCGCGGTGACGGGAGCCGAGGGCGGCGGCAGGTGTGCCCGGCCGCCTGCGGGGCTCACTCGGGGCGCTGCGGGCTCAGGATCCCCGCCCCGGCAGGCAGGGGCCGCGACTTCCCACGCGCGCGCGCGCGGCGCCCCGCATCCTCCCGGAGGTGGCGGGGACCCCCCCTCCCTCCCCAGGGCTGATCGCAGGCTGCGCTTGGGGTGCTGTTGCCGAGAGCCGGGGTGGGGGGGTGTCCGCCTTTCGGTACTTTTGGGGTGCAGCATCTCCGATCTGGTTCCCCCTGGGGTTCACCATAGTTCCGTCGGGTTCCTCCGTCCGCGCGAAACTTGAGCGGGATGCGCCCCGGGGCCCATCCGTCCCGGACGGGGCGGTCCCCGGACCCCGGGCCACCGGGGCCTGCCCTGCCCGGGGGGAGACCTCAGAATGGACCGGCCGGCCCCTGGTGAGAAACAACACAGCCCCGGCGAAAAGCCCCGCCGACCGCGCTTCCCCGCGTGTAAGCTTACTTCTAGCTCTTGTAAAAAGCTGCCGTGAATACGGGCCAGGGGGAAATAGAACATCTTGCAGAATTCCAGGCCGAAGACCTTTCTTACATCCAAAAGAATTATCATTCATTCCTTTTTCTGAAAAAAAAAACAATTCAAGCTAAACTGCCTGGCCGGCTGATTCCCATTCTTTATTAAATTTAAGACTATTTGGTGATTTTTTTTTATTACTATGTGAAATAATGAATCAGTATTTCCCTTGAGGGAACTAGTTTCCTTAAATTCATTTCTCTGTATATTTCAACACTAACAACATTGCATTTTATTAGCTTTTTTTTTTTTAAAAAATTACTTTTTAAAATTGTGATAGGGGTTTCGAAATCTCTGAGACATTTAAAATTCACCCAGGAGGAAAAGTTCGACTTCAGGATTATGAAGTCGAAATTGGATTACTGCTCCGGTGACTAGTTGTTTTTAACTAGCGAGTGGCATAAATCTAAACAAATATTTTCTCTCTTCTCCAATTCTCTGAAAACAAGGATGTTAGCCTTGTTTTAATGAACCTTCATTGTCAAGATAGTTATGGGTGTGGACGTTGTGTAAAAATATACAAGCATTTCATTTTCAAGTCATAAAACAGGCATTTACAGGAGACTTTCCAGAATAGGAAAAATACATTAAAATATTATTTCCCAAACGTTCAACGTATTTTGGGCCCTATTTTTCCTTCTTTTGTAAGACCCATGTCTTCCTAGGACACTGGCAGAAAACAGCCATTCCAATGCTTGGGGTGTTTTACTGAACTTATTGTCACTTGAGCCGTATCTGACACAAGGTATGGCTAAGGTACTGGGAATTAAGATTCCACTAAGCAAACACTGGCTGTAGAGGATTTTTTTTTTTTAAATTGCTAGTCAAGAAAACTTGATTTAAGCCATCAGTCTGTAGGTGTCCACACATACTCCCTTCCAAAATTGCCAAGCTTGAATGGCGTGCTTTTCTTAGTTTTCTGTGATAGGTCTCCTCATGATCTGTTCCCGAATTCGCTCTCGGTGCCTCTAAGCCACCTAAGGGGCCGTGACTTTGACCGCTGATCTGAATAGAATCCGTGAAAACCAAGACATCTATCAACACACATCTTCCGGCTTCAAGTGTCGCCCGTGTCGCTCTAGTTTTGAACCATACAAGATCAAAACCATTTTAAGATTATTTTCTCTCTCCCTGGGTTGCTTTGGTTATGACATGTATTTTCTCACAATGGAGAGGTAGATTTCAGAGAGTGATGCAATATATGTTTAAATCTATTACTTAACAAGATGTCATGTTTTAAATTTGCCTTCACATAATGGGGTTCTTGGAAGGAAATTTAACTCCAATATTGGCTGTTTGCGCGGTGTGTGTGTGTGTGTGTGTGTGTGTGTGTGTGTGTGTGTGTTAATGATGTTAAGAAAATATCTACCACCGCTAACAGTATATGCTTAAATTGCATTAAGAAGCAAGTTTGTATGTCCTGTTATTTCTCTTCAACCATAAATGCACACCCATAAATAGGAATGTTAATAGTATTTCATTCCAAGTGTGAATGTTGGTGTTGTTTCACCATTCCCGTTCTTCCAGCTGGAGCAATCTGGCACAAATCTTCCTCACCCCTCGTCCCCTTGTTGGCGAAGTGGGAAAAGTAATGCAGTTATTATCCTTTGCTTTTGGGGGGATGGTTTTAAGGCATTATCAGCAATCCTGTGTATCTCCCACGGTAAGATCTTGGCCCTGAACTGACTTGAGCTACTATTCTACAGATCGTGGGTGACACTGCTGTTCACCTACAGGCTAACATAGAGGAGACTGCTGTTCTCACAACGACAGGGCCTGCCCTGTGCCCCCCGTTCATAAAGTGTGCCCTCCTCCCTGGCAACTTGGGACAAAAAAAATCAGTCCGTTGTGTGTCTTCTGTCTTTGGCGAGCATTACGTAGGCACACGGATGCGGGTGTGTAGACACTGTTTCTGATGCGTCTAAAAGGCACAGGTTGCGCTCTTGTTGAAGAAAGCTGAGATCTTGGCGCATTTTTACAGTGCGCCATAAAAGATTGCTCCATGCCGTGTCCAGGAGCGAGGGCGTTTTACAGCCGGGCCTAAGAGCCTTCGCCCCCTGCAGTGTCCCAGAGCGGAAACCCCTGCCGGGCGCTGGGCCTGTTGCTTCAGGTCAGCTCCCTGCCCACGGGCACCGACCCGGCGCTGTCGCCTGGTGCCTTGAAAGTTACTGTGCTTCTGCTCCCCCTTCATTCAGCGGGGGTCGGTGGACAAACCCTGTCCACCGGGCATGTTGTTCTCCGTGGGCGCTGTCAGGACACGGCTGGGGGGGGGGCCCTGCGGCCCCTCGGGGAGTTTGAAGGGCTTGGATGGGCTGAGAGGCTTGTGCTGTGATTGAATCCCTGGGCCCGATCCACAGGGTGGAGCTCACAGCCCCTCGGCTTGCGAAGGGGGAACTGCCAAGCCTCGCGCTGGGGCCCAAGAAACAGGCCGAAGGCCGGGACTGGGAAGCCGGGCTGGCGGGGTGAGCCGGTGCCCCTGTGTTCTTGTTTATGGGTTTCCCTCTGGGGGCGGGGAAGGGGGGGGAGCACCCCTCAGGCCCCCCACTGACCATGCTGCCCCCTGGGGGACCCCAGTAATCCATGCAGTTTGCTTCGAGGAAAGCAGGGGTTTTTAACCCCTCCGGGCAGGCTGGAAAGTAGAGCACCGAGCGGTTTAGGTCAGCTTGAGGATCTGTGGAGGAAACATTGTCAATCTTTTTTTATTCATTTTTAAAATCGCTTTTTAAAAACCATTCGTGACGTCTTGGGTGCCGGGGCTCTCCCCCAGGCCTCGCAGGGAGAAGCACCCCCGTTCCACGGAGTCACACCCCAGTCACTGGCCTGGCTTCACTCTGGTTTTGTGGTACTGGGGGGTGGGGAACCCCATGGCCTTAAGCACGCGGGGCAAGCCCTGGGTGACAGAACTGTACCCCAGCTGTGCTGTGTGCTTTGGAGACAGGCCACCCATCGCCGTGTGTCATTCACTTTGTAAAAGCGACCTCCATGTTCGTCCTCCCCCGGCTGGCCCGGGTCAGGTGCACTGAGGCAGATCGGATGATCCGACGGGGAAAGAGTTCAGATTAGCCTATGCCCGGCCGCCTCTGATAAGGAGGCGATAGGAGGCGGAGAGGAGCCGGGAACCCCCTGAGGAGATGGCCCCACCGGTGGGGTGGCACGTCAGGTCAGGACGGGTGTAGCCGGTTGCTGGGTCCTGGAACCAACATTCAACACTTGAATCTTGATTAATTCAATTTGTGACACTGGGTGGTTCTTGGCCTGCTTACAGCCTCCGAAGCCGCCGCTCGGCCTGGCCCAGCCGACCCAGCCATGTCCTCCCCTCCGCTGCGGAGGAGCTGCGTGGACAGAGCTCTGTCGGGCAGTCAGGGAGTAAATGTGCCCCTGTGTGCGTGTGTGTGTGCGTGTGTGTGTGCGTGTGTGTGTGCGTGTGCGTGTGTGGAGGAGTGGGGGTGGCTGGCAGGGAAGCCTCCCCCTGAGAGCATGAGGTCAGTGAGGCTCTTTTCTTTCTTCACCCACCTGCGTCACTGTCATCTGAGGGTTAGGCGCCACCTCTTTAACACCCCGCTTCCTAGCGGGGTTCACCCACCACCTCACCAGCAGCAAACACCTGATGATTTAATTCCCTTCTCCTGAACACTGGAGACAAAGCCTTTAAAAAATAATAATCATAAAGGCCCTATTCCTTTAAGGAACAAAGGCTCTGTCTTTGGTCATTAGGAAAGTGGGGGGAAACAAATTTAAAGTAACATTTGTCCCTACGTCTCCATGAAGCAAATATGACAATGTACATGTACAAATGTGACAACATGCATGTGCAAAATGACAACATACATGTGCAATCTTTCCTCCACCCTCCCCACCAAAAACAAAATTGAGACAACATGCAAATCTTGGTCAAAAGAAAAATAAGCTATTTGGAAATAGAAGTTAAGAGTTATAGACTAGTAGGGTGTGTGTGTGTGTGTGTGTGTGTGTGTGTGTGTGTGTGTGTGTGTATTGTCAGTTGTGGGGCTTGGGGGGGGGGGTTCTGGAGACAGTGTCTAGGCTTTTTTTTGCCCAAGGCTAATGTTTTACCACTTTAAGCCACAGCTCTACTTGTGGTTTGTTTTTTGTTTTTTTGTTTTTTTTTTTTTTTCTATCCTGGGGCTTGGACTCAGGGCCTGAGCTCTGTCCCTGAGCTTCTTTTGCTCAAGGCTAGCACGCTACCACTTGAGCCATAGTGCTACTTCCAGCTTTTTCTCTGTGTGTGGTGCTGAGGAATCGAACTCCGGGCTTCATGCATGCTAGGCAAGCACTCTACCGCTAAGCCATGTTCCCAGCCCCCACTTGTGGTTTGCGAGTGGGTAATTGGAAATAAGAGTCTCCCGGGAACTTTTCAGCCCCGGCTGGCTTCAAACCAGGGTCCTCAGAACTCAGCTTCCTAAGTAGCTAGGATTACGACAGGTGGGAGCCACCATTACCAGGCTTGAGAGAGAGTTTATTGATTCAAGTACCTCTTGTTATCTGTAAGGCTAGCTCTGCCCTGCTCAGGAGTGCATGAAGACAGGAGAGAGAGGGGCTTTTCAGTCACTTCACCAAACCAAAGACCAGTCTCCAAAAACCCTACAACAATCCCTTCACAGATCCATAGGTCCCACCCTCGCAGACAGGTGCTTTTCCCCCCTTTTCTTTTACCTGAAAGTAGTTGGGGCATGCCAATACATTTCTGTTGGAAACACATGCATAAGAACCACCCAGAGAGCAAGCTCGCGCACCCTGTGACTCAGCTCGCTGGTAGTATTTAACAGTTAAGCTCTGCCCTCCCTCTTGCCCGGTGACTAAGCATATTTGCCATTCAGTTTTGGTTGGTTTTTTTTTTTTATTTTATTTGTTTTTTCAGGAAGCTGCTCGTCTACCAACCTAGAGCAGAGAATCCCAGTCTTGCCTGCTGAATGTTGTCCTTTTCCTGGCAGTTGATAAGGACCGATGTAAACAAGTTCTGGAACTGCTTGGGAAAGTATACCCATATAAATTCCTTCCCTTATTTTATATACTGGAGAAGGTTTATAAAAGAGAGCGACAGCATATGAATGATATAAATACAAGTGAAGTCGAAACTTCAAAAAAATCATTTGCATATGTCAATAGAATCCGGAAGAGTGAAGAAATTACCCAGGCAGGCACTTGGCAGTGTGTGATGAGTACATGTTTTCTGAAAGCATTTGGAACTAGTTAGAGACATCCTGATTTTATTTAAAGGCAATATAATATTTTTAAACGTGGTGTTCAACAAGGTTCAAATTTGCTGGGTTTTTAGGCCTGGAGAAGTTCACTGTCTGAGCGCCACAGACGAGTCAGTTTCTAGGTGCCCCTGGTCTCTGCACTCGGCACGCTCGCCGGACGGTGCTGGGGTTTTGTTTCGGTTTGGTTTGGGGTTTTTTTACGCATTAGGAAGTGGTCTAAAGTGGGGGCGCTCCGAGTGTAGCCCCGGCCCCTGCTGTCCCAGCATCCTCTGGGATTTGCTAGACATGCCCCGCCTCAGGCCCACCGAGTCAGGACTCAGAGGATGGAGTCTAGTGATCTCGGGTTTAGGGGTTCTGGCGTAGGGCACAGCTTTGGACCCGCTGTGGGGGGGGGGGCTCCTGAGAGTTTGGGGTCCTGTGGGAACCGCAGGCGGGCTCGCTCAGTTGCGGCCTCGGCAGGGCTCTCCATCCTCCGTGGTCCTTAGGGTTCCAGCGTCTCCAAGGCCAAGGTGAGCGAGGATGGCCCAGATGGAGAGGACGGGGCCGTAGGAGACAGATTTACAAGAGACCGTTTCATACACCTGGAATCCTGTTTGATAAAGGTAGGGAGTAGGCAGGTGTTGTGGCTCACGCCTGTAATCTCACCTAGCTGGAGAGACAGAGGTTGGGAGCTCAGTGATTCAAAGCCAGCAAAAAGTTCCCCAAGTCTCCTCTCAAGGAATAAGCTGGGGGGGGGGACAGGGGGGGAAAGGGGAGTAGGGGGGAGGGGCCTGCTAGCCCAGCTCTGTGGAAGGCATAGGTAACAGACTGTAGTCAGAGAACAGCCCCCCCACAAAAAAGCCAGGAAAATAATGAAAGCAAGAAGGACTGAGGGTATGCCTCAAGCGCAGCGTGCCTGTCTAGCAAGTACCAAGGCCCCGAGTTCAAACCCCAGTACTGCTGGGAGAAAAAAAAAAAGTTTAAAAACAATTTTAAGGTAAACGATACACCTTTCCTAGTGACTGTTGCTAGTTTTTACACCCATACTCTAAAATCTTCTAGGGATTGGAGCTGGCCATATAATTGGTGGTACAGCACTTACCTAAAGCCCTGCCTTTAGTCCTCGTCACCTTAAAAAAAAAATATTATGGATTGAAGAAATGTCTTCTCCTGTATCTCTGATGTCACTGAGCTTGCACCTGCGTAGAAAGGATTGGGCAATGGGCTGCAATATAGCAGTGCGCACTGGTTCTACATCCCCACTTCTGGGACGGCTTCCAAAGGGCTGGAGGATATCGGAAAAAGCCACGTACAGAGCGGCTTCCACTAAATAAATAATAAATGAAAATGCATACGTACATACACACAGAAGAGACTTTGTGATAAGAACCCTCTGCGTGAGCCAGGTATGGTAGTGTACACCTGTAATCCCAGCACTAAGGTGGCTGAGATGGCAGGATCCCATTAGCGGGACAGTGTCGTCTGCGGCTG
This sequence comes from Perognathus longimembris pacificus, assembly GCF_023159225.1. Classification (NCBI taxonomy): domain Eukaryota; kingdom Metazoa; phylum Chordata; class Mammalia; order Rodentia; family Heteromyidae; genus Perognathus; species Perognathus longimembris. Next base: position 69,255,341 of record NC_063170.1, read on the forward strand.
CAAAGCAGAATCCCGTCTCCAAAGTGGAGGAATCCACTCTGGAAATCACGTAAATAGCCCGCCGCCTGGGACGGGTTAAATAACAATCGCTCGCGTGTATCCCTCAGCGGGATGCTATGCGATTGTCAGTGATCATCTGGAAAACTCCTCGCAACACTGAAAAAATGAGGTGAGTATAAAAAAAGGAGGAGAATAATGCGAGCGTAGTATTAATTGTAACTTTGTGTTTCTAAAGGGCGCCTGGAGGGAATGAGCAAATGGTAACAGTTAGATTCAAGTAGCCAGATACAGAGGGCTTTGTCTTTTTTTTTTTTTTTAACTTTAGCCAGTGTTATACAAGATACTTTTGTAATTAAACGTGCATGTATGGCTTTATTTTATTTTATTTTATTTTTACTAAATATGAAGAATCCATGGCAGGAAAAGTGTAAAGTCATGACATCTTAAGCTTTATTTCGTACTTGGTTTTGTTTCACATAGTGGATTTGCCAGACTCTGGGAAGGAAAGAAAACCTTAAGAATGCCCCCCCCCCTCCTTCGCTCCCCCCCAAAGACAGTGCTTTAAAAAATGTTTCCAGAGTTACCTTCTTTTAAAGCCCTTTTCCCTTTAGATGTTTTTCTCTAAAAAATACACTTGTCATACTTCCCCCCACCCCTATAATTAAATGGCCTCACGGTAGTTACTTGGTTTTCCAGCTCCTGACAGAATTTGAACCTGTGATACCAACTTCCCGCCATGAGTGGAACACCAGGTGTGAGGTGGTTTGGGAAATAGCAGATTTAAGTTAGGGAGCCAGAGGGGGTCTCCCCAGATCTCTGGGAACCATGTAAAAGCTACATATAGATGTCCACCCTCCACGGAGGGCAGTGATGACCCTTGCATTAGTTCTCTCTCCATTTATTTTCTTGGCATTGTTCTAGAAATCCCAGTGGGAAAATTGACAGCATTTGCCTTTGACCTAGGTTGGAGATTGCATGTTCCTCCTTACTTTCTTTGGGATTTCTTTTGTGAAACTCGTGTCAGTTTTAGGTCTTCATATATTCTCTGTCTTGGCATAAAAAAAAAAAAAAAACGGCTTTTGAACATTTTTTATCAGAGATATTGCCTATGTCTTCTCTCCTGGGTCTGCCTCACGGATAGCAGCGTTTCTGATGGTTTAGTCCTTAGTATAAGTTCATGCAAATGACAGCTTGCTCACAAAAGTGTTGCTTTTAAATGTCTTTTTTTTTTTTTTTTTTGGCCAGTCCTAGGGCTTGAACTCAGGGCCTGAGCACTGTCCCTGGCTTCCTTTTGCTCAAGGCTAGCACTCTGCCACTTGAGCCACAGCGCCACTTCTGGCCATTTTCTATATATGTGGTGCTGGGGAATTGAACCCAGGGCCTCATGTATACGAGGCAAGCACTCTTGCCACTAGGCCATATCCCCAGCCCCAAAAGTGTTGCTTTTAAAACAAGTGTTTCTAGTCAGATGATAATTCAAAGGGCAAATTTGAAGCCAATGCTTTGTATTGGGGGGAGGGGGGGTCGTGGGGGTCAAACGCTAGGCCACAATTTGAAAATGCCGGCGCCCGAGCTCCAGTCCTGGGCCTACGGTAAATGACCCAGTTCCTGTGGTGATTTGCCATCTCGGTAGTCCTGAATCACCTGCCGGTGCAGTTTTGTTTTGAACTTGATGGAATAATCCGTTATTGACCACTTAGAAATCGATTCTGCCCGTGAATGGTGGGGAGAAAGGCAGGGATCTGGATGAACCTCTACGGAGTGCGGTCGAATGAGGTCTCTCCCCAGCGCAGGGCCTCAGGGCTGAGGATGGCAGCAGACTCACAGATTTGGCAAATTTCGCCAGTTTGTTTTTGGTGCTGTGCAAACCCCCCGTGGAGTGAGTGGCCGCTGGCGGTTGTAGCACGGCGGCTACGTACCCGGGACCCCAAACCTGCCCTGCTGGGAACCGGGCTGTGTAAAGGGTGAGGCTGGAGCTTCTAGGGCGGAGAAAACGGCATCTGCCCCGGGCTGGCAGAGCTGAGGACGCGGCCCAGCGACTGAGCGGAGCGCGGTCTACACCACGTGTTGACACCAACAGTTAAGTCTGCCTGTTGGGGTGCTTGCTGGTCCCCAAACTTCACAACACACAGATCACTAGGTTTGATTTTTCTTAATATAAAATCTGGTTGGGTTTTGGGGGGGGTAGGAAACATCTACTCTGGCCACGAGCTTTTAACCTGCAAAACAAACCAAAAAAAGAAAGAAAGAAAGAAAAGAAAAGCAAACTGGGTGTGTTCTTAGCTTAAATAAAACAGTTAGAAGACAGGTCCGCCCCTGAATTGCAGTCTCGGATGCGGCATCTTCTGAAGGACACCCTGTACTGGGGGATGCTTTCTGTGTGTTAATGTGGACATTGGCATCTGGTGGGACCACGCTCAGTTGTTCATTTCTAGAGCCCGGGAATGTGGCGGCTGGCTGCTGTCCTTCTTGCTGCCTGCCTCACCCCCCCCCATTCCTGGCCGGGCAGCACAGGGACAGGTGCGTTGTGGAGGGTTAGGCAGACCTGCGGTGCGGTGCGGGGTCTCTCTCTCACAGGCTGAGGGTGCGTCTCAGCACCGCTCCACATGACTCTCCCCCCCTCCCTAAACTGCTCCTTTTAAAGTGCCGACTTACTTTTGGGTCCTATTTTTAAATGAGCACTAGAAGAAATCCCCATCGGGTTCTTCTACATGGGGCAGAGTGGGACAGGAGAGAGAGAAAAATGTTAATGATAGACTCGGGCTTCGGGCTTGAGCGGGGCCTGGCCGCCGTCCTGGTCAGACCGGCAGGTTTTATGGTGGCCTCCGGGCCAGCGCCAGCTGTGCATTCTTGTTCCCGGCTCTCGGCGGCATCTGTAGCAAATGCTGTTCAGTTCTCAGGCGAGGGAGAGTTGAGAATGATGCACAGCTCAAGACATTGCTCAGACTCACTCTTCACGCTTGAAGTAGAAGTCATGCTAGGGAAAAGTCCCTACGTTGACCTGCACGCTTGGTTATAATATAGAATAATCGCTCCACCGTTTTATATAGAGATCACGAACACTGTCATCACAATTGTGTTAACATTTCATCTTTTCCAAGGACGATCTGTATTTAGGAACAACGTCACATTGTAATACCAAAGAAATGGACGGATGCATAAGAGCAAAGCAGAAGAATGAGCCTCTTTCGAAGAGAGAGCTTTATACCTAAGACCTCAGAAACTCAGAGGCTAAGACTTGTAAAAATCTACAGAGCTGTAATCTTGGCTACTTAGGAAGCAGAGATCTAAGGATTGTGATTCAAAGCCAGCCCAGGCAGGAAAGGCCGTGAGACTCTTACCTCCAATAATCCGCTCAGAAAAAGCCGGAAGTGACGTGAAGCTGTGGCTCAAGTGGTAGAGTGTTAGCCTTGAGCATAAAGAGGTGCAGGGACAGGGACAGCATCCAGGCCCGGAGTTCAAGCTCCAGGACCGGAAAAAATAATAATAATGAGTTAAAAAATATCCACAGAGGAAGAAGAAGTAAGTAGGACCCAAAGCTTGATTCTGTTGGTATGAAATTCATGGAGCAAGTCACTCCAGGGAGACTGGCAGGTGTGGTGGGGAGGGAGGGGGAGGGAGGGGGGAGGGGGGAAGCAGGGCCTGCTGGGAGCCTGGGATTCCAAGATGGTTTGGAAACTTTGCAGAGGGCCTGCGTTTGCGATGGTGACGGCTCGGCCCCTGCGTGCACATCTGGAAGAGCGGATGATTCTACACCGTACACGCGTAGTGACTCATCCCACTGGCCTCTGCCCTCCGTAAACACGCACAACTGCTACGCGTCAATTAAGAATGGAAAGTAAACAAAACTAGATATCGCTTTAAAGTGGTTAATTTTATCGTCAGTCAACTTTGCCCTCAAATGAAAGTGAAAGTCCTACCAACCGCTCTAATCCTAACTACCCAGGAGGCTGAGATCCAGAGGATCTAAGTTCAAAGCCAGCCTCAGCAGAAAAGTCCACAAGATTACCATCTCTAGCTGGGCATCAGTGGCTCACGCCTGTAATCCTAGCTACTCAGGAGGCTGAGATCTGGGGATCCTGGTTCCAAGCCAGCCTGGGCAAGAAAGTCCATGAGACTTTTATGTCCAAGTAACCACCAAAAAGTCAGAAGTGAAGCAATGGCTCAAGTGGTAGAGTGCTAGCCTTGAGTGAAAAAGCTCAGGAACGGTGCCCAGGCCCTGAGTTCAAGGCACAGGTGTCACACACACACACACACACACACACACACACACACACACACACACACACACACTCCATCTCTAAAATAACCAGCAAAGGGGCTGGGGATATGGCCTAGTGGCAAGAGTGCCTGCCTCGGATACACGAGGGCCCTAGGTTCGATTCCCCAGCACCACATATACAGAAAACGGCCAGAAGCGGCGCTGTGGCTCAAGTGGCAGAGTGCTAGCCTTGAGCGGGAAGAAGCCAGGGACAGTGCTCAGGCCCTGAGTCCAAGGCCCAGGACTGGCCAAAAAAATAAATAAATAAATAAAATAAAATAACCAGCAAAAAGCCAGGTGGAGGCGTCGCTCCAGTGATAGTTAGCTAGCTGCTGGCCAAGCAGGCTTGAGGCCATGAGTTAAAACCCCCAGTATCTGAGCAAATAAGTAAATACATACTGTTCCCAGCTTGAAATAGTCAAAGAGGAAGGGGAAAGCATTTCCAGTTTAAGGAGACAAAGCCGGGCCTAGCAGTCCGCGGGGCGGGTGGTGGGGCGTCGAGAGGGGTCAGGAGCCAGGGGGCGCCGGGCGGAGCTGCGCCGGAGGTGGAGGCGTGGCCGGGTGACACGGGGGCTGGGATGCAGGAGGAGGAGAGCGCTGTCATCGTGGGAGGAGTGAGGAGAAGTCCGGGTCTTCACAAGAGGGCGGCGACTTAATCAGAAGGTTATCCCGGCGGTGGGCTGTAGAGAAAGCAACCGGGAAGCAGTAGCAAGTAGCAGTAGCAAGACCTGTCCAGGGCATCCTGGGGGGGTGGGGGGCTCGCCGTCGCTAGGGGCCTCTCGCTGCGTGCCGCCGCCGCCGCGGGCAGGAGGCTGGCTGCTCCCCATCGCGAGCCGGAGTCGGATGTGGAGGGAGAGGGCGTCACGCATCATCTTCCTCGGTATCTGTGGTTACACCCGTGTGAGTGTGAAGGTGGAGTTGGTGTTCGGTGGTCTCCTCACTGTGCCAGGATTCTGGTGTTTGTGTGCAGTTGCCTTTCGTGGTGCTGGGTTGCAGATCCAGAGGCTCCTGCAAACCAAGCGCGGGCTGAGCCACGAAGCCACGCAGCCACGGAGCCACGCAGCCACGGAGCCACCCTGCACTTCCTCCGTTCCTTTGAAAGAAACTACGATTTTTCCAATACCGCCTGAGCCGTTTGCTTCCTTCCAATTTTAATTTTTATAGAAAGTTCCTCTTTCACATGACATGTGTCATTAAGTAATACAAATTTCTGCAGAAGAGTTACCAAACCCCAGAAGGGCTGAGCCTCCTCCCTTCACCTCTGTGATGTAACGGCACGATTGAACAAGACCTGGCACGCCTGCCCACTCCAGCGTGTCTTTGGGGTGCCATTTTGATGTGGGTGAAAGTTTAAGGGATTTGAGTAACGCCACTGAGGTGATCAGACGTCAGATGCTAGCATTTGGACATACCACAGACGGACTACACTTCGTAGGAACTGGACTGTCCGGACTGTCTTAGGAGAAGTTCTAGAATGTTCTTCACTCAAATAAGGGACATGGTTTTTGTAGTGTTTCAGGCGAAAGAAAATGTTATCCCTAGGGGGAAAAAAAATCGTTTTCCCTGAAGCCTAGTAGAATATTTAATACAAAGCAGTCCTGCCTTGTGATCTTATTAACACTGCATCCGGGGTTAACCAGGTGGGGAGCAGGCCCTGTCTCTCTCTCCCAGCAGGCTCTGTGCACCTGCTCGGTCGCGCAGGGGAGAATGAACTCTTACATGGAATCCCCACTACACACAGCTTTTGGCAAAGCATCTTCCGTGCCTTCCTAACTTCTCCACCGCGTCGACAATGACCAACTCGGACGCGTACTCCCCAGTGCACAGCCCAGCTCGGACACCAGAAAATGTGTTTGCCAGAGCAGGGGCGTCTGTGGCTCACGTCTGTAATCCTAGGCTACTCAGGAGGCGGAGATCTGAGGCTTGTGGTTCAAAGCCAGCCTGGACAAGGAAGTGTTTGGGGATCTAATCTCCAATTAACCACTAAAAAGCTGGAAGTGGAGCCGTGGCTCAAGTGATAGAGCACCAACTCTGAGCAAAAAAAAACCCAAAAAGCTCAGGGACAGTGCCAGGGCCCTGAGTTCAGAATCGTCATGTGCACGAAACAAGTTCTTTCCTCACAGCTGAGCCTCGGTGCCCCTCCTCCGTCTGCCGGCTTCCCCTCTCCTTCCTCCTCGTTCATTGGCTGTAGTGACTGCATTCTCTTCCCCCCCCCCCACCCCCGTCTGCTCCCAGTGCTTCCTAAATTCTGCTTCTTTCCCATTCTTTTTCCTTCCCTGATGGATCTCTTCTCTATCCTCGGTTTCTCGCTGGCTACCATGTCCCTCTCTGGCTAGATCTTTAATGCGAGAAATCACATGGGTTTTCATCTACGAACCAAGCAGCCCATCGTGGGGTCATTTTTATTCTGAGACATGAGCAAAATGCTCCCCTTGCTCGTTCTGAGACCAGACGCAGTTTGGTGGGTGTCATTTACGACTGGCGTTTTTCAGGCCACTGCACCACGGATCCCCTCCTAGCAGAAGGGGCGGAGGTCCCGGCCTCCCCGCCAGCCTCGGCGACGTCACGGCGCCCTCCTGAGCAAGCGCGGTGACGCAAGCGGCGCAGTGCGAGTCTGTGCAGTTCACGAGAACACGGCACGTGTTCTCGAGAACACGGCTAACAGCTAGCAGATGTCTAGCAACTCATTGTCGCGTCCCTACTTCCTACCTGCGCTCTCCTTCTGCTTCCTAATCCTCAATAGCTTGCATGACTCGCGGGAATACTGTTCCTTACTAGGGTACTTTAGCTGACAGAACTGCATGCTTTCGTGGCGAGAGAAGGCTTTCTTCCCGTTCATTGCCCCCTTTGGTCTGTTCTGCTGTTTAAACCATCTTCCTAGAGGAAGAGGCAGCTAGTGGTGGCTAGTGACAATTCTTGCTTTACGCTTACTCGGCATTAGGCTCCAGTAAAAGCACATTGCATCCCTTACTTGGTCTTATTCTTCCTCAGCCGGGCACAAATCGACTAGACGGTTCGAGTCAGGCGAAGGGAAAGGAACGGAGAGGCAGGTGACAAAGCTAGGATCTGAACGCGGACAGCGTGAGCCCGGCTAACTCAGTCTCGCATAGAAACCTGCTTTACCAGAGTTTGGCTTTCCACCCCTGCCACCCCCATTCCCCAGCTAAAGACTGAGTCTCCCCAGGTGTGGAAGACGGAGCAGAATTAAACCCTGCAGATCAGTTTTGCGTTAGGTCAGCAGTGAACAGCCAGGAACGGGAAAGCCCGGTGCCCGCGCCTTCGCGTGCAATGCAGCCCCCGCAGACGAGCTCGCTGGGCGGCTCCAGCACCGGTTCAACCCCAATCGCTGCTCGCTCGCTCTCGCTCTCTCTTCAGGCTGCGATGTGGTCCCGCAGGGCTGTGCTTGTCCCGTACACGGGAGGCCCCCAGAACTCGGGGGGTGGGGGTGGGGGGGTCGGTGATGTTCCAAGGTGTTTTCCTGGATGTTTGTGATAAAGTGTTCGAGGATGCGTGGAAACGCTGGAGAGTGGCGGGAAACACTGCAGCATCCATAGTGGGGCCGGGAGGAGGAGAGAGGAGTTTCCTGAGTGGGAATGGAGAGCATGTCCGCGTGGAAGAGCATTAGGGGAAGGACACGTGGGGGAAATGGGAGGGGAGGGGAGGGGAGGGGAGGGGACGGTGGTTATGAAAGCTGGAGCCGTGGACACAATTCCTTTCTGTGATTGGAGGAGGGAGGGATGAACTGGCCAGTGGTGTGCGTCGTGCTTGGTTAACGGTCAGGAGAACGTGGGTGTGTCCAGCTCGGGTCGTAGTGAGTTCTGGGAGAGCTCAGTGTTCAAGAAAACGTTGGAGCTGCAGATTCCGAGTTCTTGAGGGGGAGTCGGAGATCCGGATCCGGGCGCGATGAGCAAGTGGAGAGTGGCTTCGGCATCAGGGTATTGAGGTCAAGAGTAGAGAAAGGACTTAAATAAGAGCTTCCGGGGCTGGGAATGGGGCCTAGTGGCAAGAGAGCTTGCCTCACATACATGAAGCCCTGGGTTCGATTCCCCAGCACCACATATACAGAAAACGGCCAGAGGTGGCGCTGTGGCTCAGGTGGCAGAGTGCTAGCCTTGAGCAAAAGGAAGCCAGGGACAGTGCTCAGGCCCTGAGTTCAAGGCCCAGGACTGGCCAAAAAAAAAAAAAACCAAAACCACAAATAAATAAGAGCTTCCAGTCTTTGTACAGGAAAAGCTCAAGAAGGAAGGGGCACTGGAAAGAGGGATTAGAAAGTGGTTTTATGGGTGCTGGAAATATGGCCTAGTGGCAAGAGTGCTTGCCTCCTATACATGAGGCCCTGGGTTCGATTCCCCAGCACCACATACATAGAAAATGGCCAGAAGTGGCGCTGTGGCTCAAGTGGCAGAGTGCTAGGCTTGAGCAAAGAGAAGCCAGGGACAGTGCTCAGGCCCTGAGTTCAAGCTCCAGGACTGGCAAAAAAAAAAAAAAAAAAGAAGAAGAAGAAGACAGTGGTTTTATGGGGGAGGGGGATAGGAGAGGAAAAACTGTGTGGTTGGCTGAGAGAGGAGACTTTCTAAGGTAGAAAATAGACAAGAACACTGAGGCCCGCAGAGGACAGGGACAGTGGGAATGGAAGTTCATAAAAGTCCATTGCAAAATGTCCATTGACAGCTGAGCCGTGTATACTTACAAGGACACGGGCTACACTGAAAACAAAGGTGACAAATCCATGCGCAGAGCCACAGAGTCTGCAGTGCCGAGAGAGTCATGAGGTGTTATCCACGCCTGTGGCACCAGTGCCTCCATGGGCCCACCTGTCCAGCTGATGACACAGAAACTGACAGCACCCAAACTCAGGGGTGTTATTTCCATGGCCGGAGAGCCAGCTAAACAGTCACCAGAATAACCCTGGGGGCGATCAGTGAATAATGAAGATGGGTTTAGCAAGGAGACGACTTGTAACTTATGCCGGAGGATGGGGAGGGAGACAGCTCACAAAGCCACGGGAGGCAGAGTGGGTGGACGTAAAAAAGTGGAGAAGAACCAAGTTAACGCTGACCGTCAGCGATGGTTTCTATTTAGCGACAGGGCTTTCAGGCCTAAGGAGCTAGGGCACTTCGCTGAGCTCCAGAAACAAGTCATCTATGCAAATGAACTTTCTGCCGAAACCCTTTCTGTTGGAAAAGGAACTCGTTATTTATAGACGATACTTGGGAAATATCACTGGCACTATTTCACAATGAGCATTGTATTGGTGAAAAGTTCCAGACAGATATTCTTGTTTCTAAAATGGTTTCGATCTTTAAAGAAATACTGTCAATGTGCTAAAGAATAGGACCCAGGACCTGAGCATGCACAGAAAATTCATTTTTACCCAAGTGTGCAACCACAGAATGCTGCATGTATATGTGTGTGTGTGTGTGTGTGTGTGTGTGTGTGTTGAGATAGTCACATCATTTGTGCTGTGGCGTGTTTTAGTAGATTTCTGACATGAAAAGCCCTTTGCCTCTTTTCAGATAAATCCAACCTGACTTATGGTAGCATGTTCATCTACTGCTCTGTTGGTTTCTTTCCTTAAGAGTTTTTCTTCAAGTTTTAAGTCAATATTGATAAGCAGGACTGACATTTTTCTGTGAGTATTTTGGTCAGATTTTCATATCACTATTACAATACTTTTGGAAAATTAGTTAGGTCATTGTATTTTACTCAGAAAGTCTGTAGAATAAGAAAAGTATCTTTTCCTTGAACGTTTAGAAACAGTCAGCTGTGAGATTACTATGGATAAGTATAAATAGTATTCTTTATTTATGTGAGTGCCGGGTTTGAATCCAGTTCTGAAGAAGGCCGGCAAGTCCTTTGCCACGGAGGCACACCCCTGGCCCTTTGGGGGGACTAATGTATTTGTCTATATTTCCTTTTAAATTATTTATTTATCTTCCTTGAATCAGTGTTTACCATTTCAGACAGATGAATCTGAGTAGCTGCTCTTATAGTTTCTGTTAGAGTCTAACCTCGGATTGGGGTCCTTGAATGGTGAAGATAGCACAGCCCTGTGTGAGATGGGTTTTGTTACCCCGGCTGGGGCCCCTGGGGCTGGGGGAGTTCGTATCTGATGAGTGTAGGCCATGGAGAAGGTAGAGACCTGTGATCTTCGGAGAGGGGCTTCTCCCTGGGCTGGGATTGTAGGTCTGCAGGTTGCTGTGTCCAGGACAGAGCCGTCTGAGGCTTGACCGTGGGTGAGGCCGTGGGGAGAGGAAAGGCTGTGGGAAGCTCGTTTCCTGTTGGAGCCAATTCTTGGGGGCACAATTCTTGGGAGCTTCCACAGAATCCTCACTTCCTTACAGTCTGCTTCTTTATGGACACGTAGCAAAGAGAGACGGAGCGACCGTCAGGGAGGCTGGGGCGGCTTCATCTGAACCCGGTGTCAGTCTTCTTTACGGCGTCCCGTGATGACCTCAGTCAAACGTGCGTCTGTTGGTATTGTTTTTCTTTTCACGCTCACGTGTCCGAGCCCGGGGGAGGCCAGCACCGCTGCGGCGTTTGTCACTGAGCTTGCGTTGTGCAGACGAGGAGCAAGTCGGGGAAATCCATGGGCTCCGGCTCAGGTCCTCTCGCGTGGGGGCCTCTGTCTTTGCCATCTCCGGGTTCTATCTGTGCCTCAGGTAGCAGAATCTTTTCTGTGAGTTCCGAATGTTCTGGAAGGCACAGGAATAGAAAACACCAGACTCGCGGTGTCGGGGTGGGGGTGGGGGGTGTCGGGTCCGTTGCCAGGCCTCGTCGGGCCTCCTGATAAGGCCTCTGGCAGCCGAGGCTGTTTTGTCTCTGTGGAAAGCACTGTGCTCGGATCCCCGAGGCTCTGGGAGGCCGCTCTCGGGGCCTGGGCTGCGGTTCTCGCATCCGTGAGCCCAGCTATGTGGCTCACGACCAGCCACCGTGGAATGAGATGAAATTTTGTCTCGACACACAACTCTTGCAATGTGTAGCTCTTATTAAATGTCTATCTTGGTCAGGTGCCAGTGGCGCACACCTGTAACCCCAGCAATTCAGCAAGCAGAGATGGGGAGAGAATTGTGATGGGAGGCTACGCTAGGGATTAAGTGAGCCAGAAACTCAACTCGGCCACTCACAGGTCACAGTGGGGAACTTCCGCCTGTCATCTCTAGCGACACAGGAAGAATGAAAAGGTGGATCACAGTCTAGACTGACTGGGACATACATGAGAGGGATCCTATCTTATAAAGGGCTGGAGGCCTGGCTCAACGGCTAGAGTGTCTGCCTGACACAAGGCACAAGGCCCCTAGCTCATCCCCCAAGACCCCCAAAATCCCTTGTGTGTGTGTGTGTGTGTGTGTGTGTGTGTGTGTGTGTGTGTGTGTGTGGTTTAGGAGAAGGAACCCAGGGCTCTTCTACATGCTAATTGGCTATTCTATCACTGAGCTACACCCACAGTTGTCAGCTCCTTTGAAGTAACTAATCCTTTTAAGATCTAGTTTTTCCTAAGTCTGTACCGTAATGTAGATATCGTGATTCATTTGACTTATAAGATGGATGAGGTTGTTTTTTTTTTTTTAAAAAAAAAAGAGTTGCCTCATGTCAGTGACCCAACTGGGAAGTTAATGGGACACATATTCCTTCCACGAAATAATTCTGTGGAGACCCTCCAGCCTTGCATGACTTATCATGAGTCATTTGGGCAAATAATCGGGATGAAATCCAACAGAGAAAATAAATTTATTTGTGCATGTACATTTTGGCAGCCTGGGTTATCCAAGGATTCTGAACGTTGTATGTATTTTGAAAACCTTGTTTCTTTTCAGTTGTGCAGCTCTGAAAGACGCCAACTACGAGTCACGGACAGCAAGAAGGCCGCTTTTTCCCCCCAAGTAAGAGTTGCCTGTTAACGGTAAGTAAACCAGTTATTATACTAAATTTATATTTTAAAAGTATCTTCGTGGGACTTTTACTGTACAGTGTTTTAGGGGGCTTTTATATTTTCCTGTCCTGACGCGTTCTCTGTGTAATTTGCTAGTCAGCTGGAAGTTCACAGTGTCATATTTGTCTAAGACAAAACAAAGATAGGAAAATGACCTAGACGTGGAGAAATAACATACATCCTGAACAAGAAGTCTCTAAGAAGCCTTTTCCATTCCGTTTATTTTTGCACTCAAGGACTAATAGCAAGTACATTCTTTTAGATGCCTGTGATATTTATGATTAAACTAAGACAAAAGTAGGTGTGTCTTGCCTGGCCTCCGTAGGCCACACATCCAGAATATCTGTGGCCAGGAAGTGGCAGGTGGCTTCCCGCGTGTGAGATGAGTTCCTTTCTCGGAGGGCGTTGCCGGGCAAGTTGGTACCCACGCCGAAACTGCGACTTCCTGAGACTCGACCTCAGAGGCCGGCCGTGGGGCAGGGCCTGGGAAGTCCACCGCTGAGCGTTTAAACCTCTGACACCTGATCCCAGAGCTCCCGGGCGGCCCTTCCTGCGCACGGTGTCCGGGAAACGCAGGGAGACATAAGTCACCCTAAGGGTTTTACCTCGTTCGGGGACTACCGATGGCAGTCAAGAAGGAAAGTCGCAGAGCAGCTCCTTTGCCTAAGACCTGCAGGCAGGCGCAATTCCGCAGCACCGAAAGAGGAATAAGAGAAAGGAGCGCCAGGAGCTCGCAGTACAGGCTCCCGGGGGGTCCTGCCCCATCCCCGAGAGGGCTGGACGGACGCAGGGCCTCCCAGCCCCAAAGCAGCACCCAGAGCTCTGTGGACACCTGGGAGACGGAAGCCAGGGGTCAGGACAGCACAGCTCCAGACTCAAGGAGGGTAGGTGGAAGCCAGAAAAGCCCTCAGAGACCACAGTGGGAGCAATCTGAGCAGTAACACAACTAACCAACATGGCGCTAGTGGCTCACACCTGCAATCCTAGCTACTCAGGAGGCTGAGATTTGAGGATGACAGTTCAAAGCCAGCCCGGGCAGGAAGGTCCGCGAGACTCTCATCTCCAATTAAACACCAGAAAAATCAGAAGTGGGGCTGTGGCTCAAGTGGTAGAACAATAGCCTAAAGCTCAAGGATACAGCCCAGGCCCTGAGTTCAAACCCATAACTGACAACAAGAAGAAAGGAAGGAGGGAGGGAGGGAGGGAGGGAGGGAGGGAGGGAGGGAGGGAGGGAGGGAAGGAAGGAAGGAAGGAAGGAAGGAAGGAAGGAAGGAAGGAAGGAAGGAAGGAAAAGGGAGGGAGGGAAGAGAATAAAAGAAACAATACAGACTAAGTTTTGAATTATAATTTCCCAAAGAAAACATATCTAAAAAGGTCAGGCTGATGCAAAAAAAAAAAAAAAAGAGTGAACAAAGCAAATAAACGAAGGTGGGGAGGAGAATAACTCTTCTTTCACAGGAAATTTATTAGAACCCAAAAATGGAATCGTCAGAGAGCCAGAGCAACGAGCGCTGTAGGCAGGATCTGCCTGTGAATACTGACAATCGTGGGCAGGTGAACGAGAGAGATTCAAAGGACATTTTCCCCAAGCGCATATTCATTACACAAGGGAAAGGGGCGATTCACTGTTCAGTGAAGCACCCTGGCAGACACCACCGGGAACCAGGCCACCACCAGGCCCAGGATCGTGGTAACCGGACAGGCCGAGCTGGGGCAGCAGGCATGTGCTGCCCCCGCCCCAAACACGGCCCCCACCACGTGTGAGGAGACGGGTCACAACCAGAGCACAGGCCGTACACACCCGACCGGTACCCTGCGACACTGTCAGGGTACAAAGGACAAGAAAGAGTGGGGACCCCCCTCAGGTGTGGGGAACAGGCCTCAGGCTGGGCTGGGCTCCCAGAACTACGAAGGGCGTCCCTGGACGGCTGGTGAGTCCCGTGTGTCACTGTCGGTGGTTGGCGGGGGCTGCCGCGTCTGCCCCCCGGGGGATGGGGGGGGGCGGGTAAAGGGTCCGATCTCTGCTGTCTCTGTGGCTTTACTTTAAGCCTTTGCTCATTCCAGGTTGTTGAATCCGGGCCTCTCCCACGCTAAGCAGGGGCTGGGCCGCCGAGCCACACGCCTGCTCCCCTGAGTTCCCTCTGTACACCCTGCTCTGCGCCCCCTCTCTGCCAGTCCAGCCTCAGGGCAGCCGTCAGCCCCGCCCCATCGCACCCCCTTGTCCCGAGGCGTGGGCGGGTCAGGGGGAGCGCAGGGGTGGCACATTTGCCTCACACGGGGACACCGACCCACGCGGGTGGGGGCCCAACCCCACGAGGCCCTGCTGCCCCCAGGGAACCACCTTCTAGCAGCTTCTAGCAGAGAGGTTAATTGGTGAGCGATGGGCGGCAGGTGCCTGGCTCTCGCTGAGACCCCGTCCCCAACACGAGCTTCCCCCAGCCCCCGGCTCGCGGCCCCGCCTTTCCACGGGGACAGGAAAGGGCAGCCCCGGTGTGGGAGGCAGAATGAGTGGGAATTCCACGAGGCCAAGTGGGGCGGAGGGGACTCGGAGACGGAGAGAAAATGGATTTCAGTGGTCTGTGTGCTTGCAATTCAATTCTGGAAAAGCCCGAGGACATTCATGTTAGAAAGACTTGCCTAGCTTGCTCAAGGCCAGGGTAACAGCAAAGAAGGGGAGGGGAGGGGAGGGGAGGGGAGGGGAGGGGAGGGGAGGGGAGGGGAGGGGAGGGGAGGGGAGGGAGGGGAGGGGAGGGGAGGGCCAAGCTCTTAGAAGGGGCTTGTACTTCCACATCTGGAAGCGAGCGGCATAAACCCAGTGGTGGTGGCGTCGATCAGCAGTGCGTGTTTGGAGTTTGCGCTGCGTGTGTCTCCGGCGAGTGTCTGCGGGTTCAGCCGGCCGGGCCGCGGCCTGGCCCCCGAGTGGACGCCATGCAGGGGTGCAGGTTGTACAAGGCAGCGGGCTTCCTCGCGGCAGAGGCTGGGGATGGTTGCAGAGGCTGGCGCAGGGCGTAGGGACTTGGGGGGGTGGGGAGGTAGTACCGGTTCTGGGGTGCAGAGTTCTCCTCCTGCAAAAGGAAGGAGCTCCCCAGAGGGTGCGTGAGCTGTGACCCCCCCCCCCCCCCCCCCGGCCAATGAGCCAGTGAAGTGGCGGAGGGCTGAGGTGGGTTGTCACCTTGTCTCGCGTAGCTGTGACTTGCAACAGAAGAAAACCCATTAGGAGCGGATGAAGCTCTCTGACAGCTTCCAATCCAGAGTTGGTTCTCGCGGGCGTGGGGGCGGCCGGGGCCTCCCCGGGACTCGGGCGGCGCCGGGAGGGTCACCGGCAGGGTTAATGTGTAACGAGGACCCGGGAGTGTGTGAAAGGAAGCGGGGCCTTGGAAATGCGCTCGCTGGTGGAAGGGAGAGGGCGTGGATGAAGAGCGCCGAACCTGCCGGGTGGGCACCTGGCCGGTTCACCCAGAGCCCCGGCAGGAACTGGCACGGATTTTAATTTGGAATTTGGGCTTCTGGGTTTGGTTCAGAGATCGGACCCCAGGGCCTTAACACATGCTGAGTCCCGGCTTGGCCCCGAACCATACCCAGCCTCGCGTGGATCTCTCTGGAAATAGTTCTCTTACTAAAAAGCTGTGCGAAGATGTTTAGAAAAGAGCGGTCCCACGGAGATTCGGCCACCGTCTCTCCCGGCCTTGGGGAACCGGCTGCCTGTTCCTCCCCCGCGGTGGGGTGCGGTCCAGAGCGGGGCAGCATGGTTTCTGGCACCTTGCACGGGGTTCCCAGGTCTGGCTGGCTCAGCTAGGTTTTATGGGTTCTGCTCTTGTTCCGTAACTGGAGATAGAACCCAGGCCCTCCTGCTCTCCAGGCAAGTGTTCTATCACTTGAGCCATGCCCCCAGCCTTTTTGTTTTATATTTGGTCTTTAAGGGGGGGTCTCATTAACTTTTCCTGGGCTGGCCTTGAACTTAAGATGCCTGTCTGAGAGCCAAGTACCTGTGGCTCACACCTGGAATCCTAGCTACTCAGGAGGCTGAGATCTGAGGATCACAGTTCAAAGCCAGCCTGGGCAGGAAAAGTCTGTGTGAGATTCTTGGCTCCAACTAACCACCAAAAATGCAGAACGAGAGCTGTGGCTCAAATTGCCCAGTCCCAGCCTTGAGCAGAAAAGGCTAAGTAAAAGAACCCAGGCCCTGAGTTCAAGACCTGGTACCAGCACACACACACACACACACACACACACTCCCTCTCTCTCTCTCTCTCTCTCTCTCTCTCCTCTGCCTCCTCAGTCGCTGGAATTAGAGGGACACACTACCATACCCAGCTAGGCTTGGTTTTTTTTTGTCTTTCTTTTTTTTTTTTAGTTGCTTGTTCATTTACTCTTCTTTACCATGGATATCTTGAGGCACCTATTTTGTTTAATTGAAAAAATTTCTCCAGATAAATCGCCAGCAGAGGGATTTGTTAGTGAAAGTGCTTGAGCAATTATATTACTCTTGCTTTATTAGTTTTTATGACACTGAATTGGCCTGGGGCTATATTAGTAGTAAATGAACTAAACATATAAAACAGTAATATGTTTAAATGGCTTCTGTTAATTTAAAATGAATCCTTGGCTTGTGACTCTCTCTCTCTCTCTCTCTCTCTCTCTCTCTCTCTCTCTCTCTCTCTCTCTCTCTCCTGCAGTAAGGGGAGGGTAGAGAACTTCGCCAGTTGTTCAAGCATCAGACAACACGGAGAATGCTGGTAGCTTTCTGCCACTACATTTTTAAAAGACAACTTTCTAGCAAGGGAGCTACAGACAATTCCTAGATGAGATGGTGCAAGTTTAAATAAAATATAAAGACAGACTATACTACAGGTTGCTTGGGGGCTCTTCAGTCCTGTGTTGCTAGTTAGGAGGAAGGAATGAATAATAGCTTTTTAAAATACAGTTTTCTTTTTTTTTTTTTTTTTTTTTTTGGCCAGTCCTGGGGCTTGGACTTAGGGTCTGAGCACTGTCCCTGGCTTCTTTTTGCTCAAGGCTAGCACTCTGCCACTTGAGCCACAGCGCCACTTCTGGCCATTTTCTGTATATGTGGTACTGGGGAATCGAACCCAGGGCCTCATGTATATGAGGCAAGCACTCTTGCCACTAGGCCATATCCCCAGCCCCAGTTTTCATTTTTTAAAAGTAGGACTTCATATGGATGGTTATAAGTCTCACTTTTAAAAATATTCCCTGTTCATCGCCTTTACAATAAAATTAAATAAAATATGTCCTACAAGGCAGTTTGTGCCTTGCAATCCTATGCACTCGAGGCTGACACAGGCAGATCAGGGTCCCTGTTTTTAAAAATAAAGTTTCAAATCAGCTATTTTGGGGGAGTTAAGAGTGTAGCTTAATGGTAGAGCATTTGCTTAGCATGTATGAAGTTCTGGTGTGACTAGCACCTTGAAACAGCTCGATTATTTTAAAATCGGTGATTTGACTATTAGAGGTCATGATTTTAGAATGAAGCTGGTCGATGAGGAGATTTTTACGCTGCAGACTTACAGGGTGAAGATGTATTGAAACGTGTTGGGGAAGGGGAAGGGTGGCCAAAGATGCGCGGCACTTAGAACCTGACCTGTTGAACGGCAACCCCTTCCTGAGCCCGTTTAAAGATAATAAAAAGGCAATTCAAGAGTAAGCAAAATAGGAGAAGGATTGTGGGTGAAGCATTGTGCTGTGTGTGTGTGTGTGCGTGTGTGTGTGCAAGGCTCAACATCTTATGTCACCTGCTTCATTCTGTGTCTCGTGCCTGAGCTTCAGCCTCACTAGAGCTTGCTGGGTCGAGTGGTACCTTCCAGTAACTTCTGTGTGACAGATTCTGTGTGTGAATGTGAACACCGGGCTGCCCGGCTGTGACTCCCACGGAGACGGGTTGCGGGGGGGGGGGGGGGGGGGGGAGGCTCCAGGACCACTTTCAGTTTAGCCTGTTTTAGTTTTAGTTTTGGTTTGGTGTTTTTTTTGTTTTTTGCTCTTAGGGTTTGGGGTGTGGTTCTTTTCCCCCCCTTTCAGCTCATGAACTCCTTGCTCTCCAGGCCCTGTGATCTGCAATCGCTGGAGTGATTCGATATTTTTAACCTTTTCCACTCTCGGTGGGCAGGACGTAGGAAATGTGAGTGACGTCAGCGTCTTTAGTCAGCTCTCGGAGTCATGAGACTCGGCCTCGGGTACAAGGAACAATCAGGCATGGATGTCAGGGAAATGCCGAAGTCGCCCAGACTTGAGTTCTCTTTTGTTCGCCGGCCACACAGCTTTCCTTTTCACCCCAGGAATGTGCCGCGCGCCCCCCCCCTCCAGGGTCCCGCCTCGCGGGGGGCCTGTGCTCCCCTCGGCGGCTCGTGGGCTTTGACTTGGAATCGCTCCTTTCCTTATCTGCGAAGGAAGTGCGGCAGCTCCCACGGGGGAAGTACCGCGTTAACGCCATCCTAAAATAAGAAATCTAAGGGAAAGGTCACATCCTAATAACGCGTGCAGATCGAAATTCCCATGGAGCCCAGAAATCACCCCGTAGCAACCTCTGCGGACACCAGAAGCCCCGGGGGACAGTGCTCCCCCCAACGCCTCGCTGGGAACGCCCAGGGACCCCCAAAGTCTCTTCTTGCACTTCCACTGGAACAGAAGGAAAGTATAACAATACAACATTCTCTTAGTACTGTAAGAGAGATTTACTGTTTAACTTTTTCCTAATACTGACACCTGGTTAGACTTTGAAAGAACCACGACCTTACAACTCCAGAGAAATGCACTTTTTTCGGGGGGGAAGGGGGCGTAGGCCCCTGGGCTGTGCCTCACCGGGCACTGGTGGCTCAGGCCCGCCTGTCATCCTAGCATCTCAGGAGGCTGAGATCTGAGGACCGAGGTTCAAAGCCAGCCCAGGCAAGAAGGTCCGTGGAACTCCTATTTCCAACTAATCATTTTAAAAAGCCGGAAGTGAAGCCGGAAGTGAAGTGGCTCAAGTGTTAGGACACTAGCCTTGAGAGCACCTAGGCTCTGAGTTCAAGCCCCGAGACAGGCAGGTACCCAAAACAGACAACAACAACAACAAAATGTCAGGCCTGTTTCCTAGTTGGTTTATTGTGAGGATCAAGTAAAAACAAATACATAAAGGGCCTGGAAACATTTTCCAGCGTTGAGTGTCTTTATGATAGTACCGTGATCACTGGCTTTACTTTTAAAAATTCTTTTTCCAAATAAAGGAGTCAGAATAGAGCCACGTCAGGTAACTCAGGCTCTGGACCTCAAGTTCCTGCCCGCCCTTCCCCCGCCACCCCCCCCCCCACCCCCCCCCCCCCCACCCCCCCCCCGCCCAAGACCTCCTCACACCCCACTCCTGGCCAAATCCAGGCCCGGAAGGATGACAGTGGAAGGGTGGTAACCCAGTATGAGAGAGAGAGAGAGAGAGAGAGAGATCCATTTACCAGGGGACCCAGCTCTTGCACGCTGAGGATGGGCTGTGTTTCAGAGAAATGGGCGTCGGTATTGTTGAGTCTGCATAATTATTACAAACTAAAGTTGACCAGAGCGTGATATCCAGGCTACCTGGTTCCGTCCCCAGCACCATAAAAACAACAACAGACATGCAAAACCACAACAACAAAACCACCTTGTGCCCTACCTCCCAGGACCCAGACTATAGCGAGAGCTATTTCTTGTAATTATTATTTGGATAAACCTGTAAGTATTCAGCTATATCTGTATTAATATTTTTTTCTACTTTAGACTATACTATAGATATAGCATATAATAAAAATAAAGTGTATTTTGGGCCTGGGGGGTGTCCTTCAGTGGTAGAATGCCTACTAATCACATGCAAGGCCCCAGGTCCAATCTCCCCCCTAAAAAAAAAAATCTAGAACCCCCGAAACAACAACAATGATATACCAATAAATAAATAAAATAATCAATTAATAAAATAAAGCCATTCCCTTGCTGGCCCCCGAGCGCCGCCTCTCCCTCTCAGGAGAATCGGGAAGTTATTACCACCTTCTGCCCGACACAGAAACCGTGTGTTCCACGGAAGCGCGTGAGCCTGTGGACACGACCCCCCTCCCCCCCCACCCGCCCACAGGGCTGCCCCCCCCATCCACACCCCCTCCCCCCTCCCCAAGGCCAGCCGGCCTGGACAACGAACGGCAGCCAGCACAGGGCTAGGACTGGGTTTTCCCCCAGGTGCTAGGAGGACGGGGGGGGGGGGGGGGGGAGGACCCCTGCCAGGCGAGGGCAGATTTTCCTTAGTCCTCATCAGCAGCGTGGACTTCACTTAGTCTTGACCCCCTCGCCCCGCGATCCCCCCTCATGCCAACACGGAGAGCGTCAAGTCCGAGTGTGGACATCTATTGCCAGCCTTGCAGATAAAGGGGACTTAACCTCTGCTTACGATATTCGAGGCTTTCTTTTGTTGTCGCAAATATTGGAAATAATCCATACAAAAACTATCGGGTACCTCCCTGGTGCTTTTTATTTATTTTTTAATTTAATTTATTTATTAATTGAACACAAATTTTTTGACAAGGTGTTGTGCAAAAAGGGTACAGTTACATAGTAGGGCAGTGTATACATTTCTTGTGATATCTTATGCCCTGTTTTTCTTTCCCTTCTCTAGGTCAGGTAGACATATATACAATATACAATGTATCAAGAACACATACAGTATCCACATGGCCAAGCCCAAGAAAATTCGCCTAGGGCTTTAAATGTAATGTCGATATTAGACAATATGTCGACAGTAGTCTTATATGAATGTACATACATAGCTTTTGAGCTATTGTATTCCACTGAGAGGTCGATTTTTGACCTTTATATGTTGAGTAGTTGTTTGGTTTTAGTTACATACTGTTGGGTCGCTGCCCCAATCCTGTGGGAAATACCATTTGACAAGCAGTTTTTGGTTTCACAGACCTGGTCTCTACTGTCTCTCCATCACCTCTTCTTAACAGTCATATATCAGGGAGATCATGCTCCTTTGTTTTCTGTGTTCTAGGCTTGTTTTGCTCAACATTATTTGTTCGAGTTCTGACCATTTCCCTGCGAATAACAATATTTCACCATTCCTAATCGCTATGTAGTATTCCATTGTGTATAGGTACCATATTTTTTGGATCCATTCGTCTGTGGAGGGGCATCTGGGTTGTTTCCATATTTTGGCTATTGTGAATTGTGCCGCGATAAACATGGAAGTACAAATGTCTTTTCAATATCTTGGGACCTGCTGTTCAGGATAGATGCCTAGGAGTGGTATGGCTGGGTCATAGGGTAGGTCTATGTTGAGCTTTTTGAGAAACCTCCATACTGTTCTCCAAAGTGGTTGTACTAATTTGCACTCCACCAACAGTAGAGAAGGGTTCCTCTTTCCCCGAACCCCTCCAGCATTTGTTGTTGCCTGAGTTCAGAGTATAGGCCATTCTAACTGGGGTGAGGTGGTATCTCAGGGTTGTTTTTATTTGCATTTCCTTTACTACCATGGATGTTGAACATTTCCTCATATGTTTCTTTGCCATTTTTATTTCTTCTCTTGTGAAGTCTCTCTTTAGCTCCTTTACCCATTTCCTAATTGGTTTTTTGGGCTTGGAGGGGCTTAGTTTTTTGAGTTCTCTGTAGATGACAGATATTAGACCTTTGTCTGTTGCTGTGCTGGTAAAGATCCTTTCCCATATCGTTGGCTGTCTTTCTGTTTTGGTGACTATGTCCTTAGCTGTGCAGAAACTTTTTAATTTGTAGTAGTCCCATTTGTCGAGTCTCTCCCCTATTTGTTGTGCCCCTGGGACTATATTCAGGAAGTTCCTTCCTGTGCCTGTAAGTTCTAGCGTCTTTCCTACTCTGTCCTTCAGTAGTTTCAAGGATTCAGGTCTGATATTGAGGTCCTTGATCCATTTTGAGTTGAGCTTGGTGCATGGTGATAGGCTTGGGTCTACTTTGAGTTTTCTGCATATGGCTGCCCAGTTCTCCCAGCATCCCTGGTGCTTTTTAAATGTGTACAATTTGAGAATAAGGGCTAGCCATTCATAGCCAGTGATGGCTTTTAGCCTCTCATAGCATCAGAAAGCAGGAGCTGGGACAGTCACTAGTGTTGAGATCTTTCTTTCTTTGAGTTTTTATGTGCAGTATTTATTAAAGGCATTGTTTTTATCTAGTCAAGCAAGTGATTTTGTGTTGTTTACTAAAGTCAGTCATTTTTCTCTTTGCTTTCATGTATGTAGATAGAGAAACAGCTATTCCTCCCATAGATCAGAGTTATTGCACTCAGAAAATACCCTAGAAAAGTAAAAGCAACATGGCGGCCAAATGGCCCTAATTCCTTCACTCTCCCTTTCCTAGCTTCAGTTCCCCCACACATAGACAAAGCGATCTCCTAAGGACCATCCAATTCTTAACTTCTTAACCATTGCGGAATGGAACAACCTTGATCTTTCCCGAAGACACGCTAATTCCACCACTTTCTACATCAAAGGAGAACATGGAAATCATTAAAATTAGAACGATTGCCTTCAGAGGTACCAAGGAAATTTTCAGAACCTAATTCTATAAATAGAAAGGTGTGGTTATTTATCTTTGTTCCCTTAATAAAAATTACAAGGCAAGCAAGCATGGTGGTTCACGCCTGTCATCCCGGCATTTGGGAGGCCGAGGTGAGAGAATCGGGACTTTAAGGCCAAGCTGAACTACATCGCGAATTAGGAGCCAATCTGGATTGCATAGCATGACCTGTCTCAAAGAAAACAAACACGGAAAAAAAATGTACTTGGTAACTATGTCTGCTACTAACTGCGTTGTTTCGAAAGCAAGAATACTTGCATTGGGTCATAGTTACCCAGTAAATATTTATTAGCATGAATGGAAGTTGATTTAAAAGTAAAATACAAAAAAAAAAACAACAGTACAAGCATGAAAGTACATAAATAATGGAAGGATTCATTTTGATTTTAAAAAAAATGAGTAAAATACAGTGGCTTTGTGGGGTCCCCTTCCCGTTATCCCCCTGGGTGCGGGGGGGGTCTCTGTCCTCAGGAACAGTTCAGGAACTTGCCATGCACACTCCGATTCCTATTTTGGTGGCATTTCATAATCGGAGTTTTCATTTCATAATTGGAGTTTTCGTTTGGTTGCTATGTTGACTTTTTGTTGTGGCTGAAGAGGGAAACTTTAGACTTTCAGAAGTGTCTTGTGTAGTAACATCCTAGGTTTTGAGGGTTTGTTTTTTTTTTTCACCTTTGGTTTATTTAAGATTTGCCATATATATATAAAAGGAAGCCATGTTTTGTATTGTAGCAGAGAGACAATGACCATTTCATCCGGGTGCCAGTGGCTCATGCCTTTAAGCCCAGCTACTCAGGAGGCTGAGATCTGAGGATCACAGTTCCAAGCCAGTCTGGGCAGGAAAATCACTGAGACTCTTCTCTCTAGTAAACTACTCAGGAAAAGCCAGAATTAGGGCCGTGGCTCAGTGGGAGAGCGCTAACCTTGAGCAAAAAGAAGCTCGGAGACAGCACCCAGGCCCCGAGTTCAAGCCCTGGGACCCGCGCGGTAACAACAAAAGCGACATTTTCCCGTGCTGTAGGTAGAAATGTGCTGAGGAGCCGGCCTGGCTTGCGTTACAGCACGGAGGCAGACGAGAGCTCGGGGGACAAGGAAAGGAGGCCACAGAAGCACCCCAACCGTCACAGGCAGAATGCGAGCCAGCCCTCGGGGTGGCCACTGAGGCCCCCCGCCGGGAGCCAGCCTTGCATTTCTGTGTAGATCCTTGTAGCCCGTGGCCCCTGGGCCCCAGGCGAGAAGCCCAGTGAGAAGAAGCACTGAGAAGAGCGGGGGGTGGGGCATGGGTACCCCCCCCCACCACACACACGGGTTCTCGGCAGGCACACAGGGAGGTGTGCTCCAAAGACCGAAGGAGCCGGGTGGCCCATCTCCCATCAGGGGGTGCCCCCCGCCCCCCGCGCTTCCCTGGCTTCTTGAGTTCCATTTTGGTCAGCTCTCGGAAGTATAAATCCTTACCCCGACGAAGGTGTTCGAATCCCAGGATTCCCAGCCGAGAGTGGCTCTTGATTCTTCCAGGGTCACTGGGTGATCTGCCCGCCAAAGGCACAAAGCAAACCCTCAGGGATCCGCTGGTTCACGGGGAGCCCGGCCCCCCCCCGTGATCTGCCGGGGGACACCCGGGGCAGCGCAGGGCACCTGGCCTCGTGTTCTCCAGCAGATGTGAGCACAAGGGAGAGGTCGTGTTCACTCCTGCTGGAGCGAGGCTGGGTGACTCTGGTCACCCTTTATCCTTCATCACCTCCACTGGGGCGGGGGGCGGGGGGCAGGGGTAAGAGGGACCAGAGGCCACGAGAGTCTTGAGACCTGGAGTACAATTGTTTTTCAAGTAATCCCGGAGGCTTTTGACACTTGGCACCGGGGGTGTTAATCATTAGCCACGGCTGCCGTGGAGTGAACGTCTATACCGCGTGTCCGGGAGAAATCAATTCTGAAGCCCTCTGAAGGACGCGGCCCAAACAAGCAGGGGTCGGAGGTGCTCAGTGAAGCACTTGCTACTGCCAATTCATTCTTTCTCTCCCCTCTCCCTCCTCTTTTTGTTTCCCCCCCCTCCCTCTCCTTCTCTCGCCTCCCTTCATACTGGGATTTGAACTTAGGGCCTCATCTTTGCTACAAGGTACGGTACCACTCTTTTTTTTTTAAACAGTTTTTTGAGGTTAAGGCCTTGCTTTATGCGGGGCCTGGCCTGGCCTGTGAATCTCCTATTTGTGCTTCTGTGCACCGCAGAGACAAAGGGATGCAACGACCCTACCCAGCCACTGGGCAAGATAGGAGCTCCCCTTCCCCCGCCCACCCCGGCTGGCCTCAGACCAGCCCCGTTGTGGCCTCTCTGGGAGCTGCAGTTACCGACCGGCTGGAGCCACTGCCCAGGGCCGAGCGGTGCCGGGCTGGGCTGGTTCTTTCTGTTTCTGATGTGAGGAATGGAATCGGGCCTTGCTCGGCTGTCTGCAGTGCCCCTCCGCCCCGCCTCCTGTTAACCCCGCCGCTCAGGACCCTCCGGGGAATGAGCCACATCCCAACGGAGGCCCACGCCAGCAGTGTGTCTCCCCAACACTTTTTTTTTTCTTTTAATCTATCCTGGGGTTGGAATCCGCATGGGTAAAAATCGTAGAGACCCCCATCTCAACCCAGAAGCCAGGTGCGGTGGGGCAGGCCTGTGATCCCGAATACGCGGTAGGAGGATCCTCGCCCAGGCAGGCCAAGCCCAACAGACATGGGGATGCGATCTGAAGAGCGACGAAAGCAACCGAGGCCGGGGGACGGGCCAGGAGCTGGGGCGCCTGCCTGGCAACCCCAGGCCTGGGCACCAAACAAGCCCACTGACCAGCGGCGCGCCCCTGTCGCCCCGGGCCGGGAGGCAGCGGCGGGAGGACCTCGACCTCCGATTCAGCCTGTGCCACCCCAAGACCCTGCCTCAGAGTACCCCAAAACAGCCAGGACAACGAGACCCGAGTAGCTTCTGCTCCTTCCTGCAAAGAAGACCCCGGAAGTCACTTGTCCAGGAGGCGACACGGCGCTACAGCCCGCCCCAGAACGCGGTCCTCAAGGCGTGACTGGTGGCTCTTGGTGTAACACGCAGGCCTCGCGGTGATCCCGACATCCGGACGCGGGAAAGAGGGGAGGCAGCCGCCGGCTGGCATCAGAGCCAGCGTGCCAGGCAGGGGGAGGCAGAGAGCCCCGTGCCTGAGTCAGGGAGGAGCGGTGGAGTGACAGACCCAGCCAGCCAGCCGGGAGGGGGGGGGAGGGGAGGGCGGGGGGGGTTGCTCCGCGCTGGGGAAGGCTGGCGGAATTTAAAAACAGAGAAGCGTCAGACAGGAGAGCTCTGGGAGGGGGTTCAGCCCGGTTTACATCTTCAGGCCTAGCAGACGGGCCGGGTGGTTCGAGCGTCCCAGCCAGTCCCGGAGGGAGGGAGGGAGGGAGGGAGGGAGGGAGGGAGGGAGGGGGCTGGAGGTTCAGCCAGCACTGTTCAGAGGCCGTCCACGCGTGGGCTGGCGTGACTTCTGCAGGTGATCGGCCGAGCCACGAGCAGAGGCATTTACACGCCGGAGCTCCGGACAGGACTGCTGTGGGGACTGGCTGCCCGCAGGGCTGTGACCCCTCGGCTTGGGGGTGCCGGGGCCCCGTTCCACAGAGCGAGCCTCAGCCGCGCGTCTGTAGATGAGGCTGAGGAGGCGCGGGGCCCAAACAGGGCCCGAGTGGCCGGCGAGAAGCCCCCGGCCCGCCGGGAGAGGCCCCACGTGACGAGGGCCGTCAGATCGTGACTGCTCACGCAGCCTGGTGGTGGTCAAGTCGAGCGTCTCCCCGTTTCTTCGGGCAGAATCTAGTCGTGGGAGGCGGGGCGCTCCCAGGAAGTTCTGAGCTGCTGGCTCACCGCGGGGCTTGGTGCTGGGGTCGGAACTCAGGGCCTCAAGCAAGCCATTTGTCTTTTAAAATGTGGCCGGGTGAGTAGGCTACAAATGGAGTTGAGATGGCCCCACGCGGACGCACGAGGGCCTTTGTACAGCGGAGTCGGCCGAGCCCTGAGTCACATTTTGCTTTGCTTTGCTTTTTGAGACTGCGTGTTGCTAGCTGGGGAGGCAGGCCTCAAACTCGATCTTGCCCGGGCCTCGCAAGTGCTGGGGTGACAGGCATCAGCTACCCCGCGATCCTAACTGCCCTTATGTTCCTGGCCACCGGTCCACTTCCTGTAAAGGTAGGGACCCGGCTGGAGGCCCTGGGTGGCCACCGTGCCGCACGCCAGTCTCGGAAGCACAGAGCTCTGCAGGGCACTTCTTCCTCAGGCGGCCGTGCAGGCCTCGGGAGACCCGAGCGTCGAGGCTGCCTCCCTGAGGACGGATGGGGCTTGGGGGGCGTGGGGTGTGACTGGAGAAAGGAGGCGACTTCGCTGGCAGTCGGAGCCTGCGGGAGTAACTTCCTGGCCCTTCCCAAGACTCCCGTTGCGTTCACACGCTCTGAGGGTAGGGTTTGGCCGTCTGGCGTTAGAAGATCAACCACTGGTCCGGCACCAGGACCATCCGAGCCATTCGGGAGGCCGAGCCCTAGGGGGTCATAGATGGAGGCCAGCCCGGATAGAAAGGCCCAAAGACTCCATCTCCAATAAACCACTGGAGTGTGGCTCCAGCGACAGAGCAGCAGCCATGAGCAAGCAAAGGGAGCGAGAGAGCCAGACCCTGAGTTCAAGGCGCTGCACCCAACCCAGACAAAGGGTCATGGTTTCAGCCGGTGCGAGATCGGCAGAAACATCCCCAGAGTTCCTGAGAAACAGCGGAGGCAGCGGCCGTGGTGACCAGCGCGTGACCTGTGTCATCGCGGCTGAGCGCAAGGCCTACGTGACTGAAGGAGCTGCAGGGTTTGCTGAGCGAGTTCTTAGACCAGGGGTGGGGGGATTGGAAGGGTGGGGGGGGCGGGGGGCGTGGCTCGAGTGGTGGGCGCCTGCCCAGCCAGTGTAAGGCCCTGGGTTCAACCCTCAGAATCAACCCCCTTAACAACAGTTGTGATTGTTAATCAGAGTTAGGTTACATTTGTTTCATGTGATAGGAAAGCTGTGTTTTGTCCTCCACCCCAACCCCCATCCCTGTGTGAGTACTGGGACTTGAACTCAGGGCCTGGGCGCTGTCTCTGAACTTGTTTCTTCTCCTTCTCCTTCTCCTTCTCCTTCTCCTTCTCCTTCTCCTCCTTCTCCTTCTCCTTCTCCTTCTCCTTCTCCTTCTTCTTCTTCTTCTTCTTCTTCTTCTTCTTCTTCTTCTTCTTCTTCTTCTTCTTCTTCTTCTTCTTCTTCTTCCTCTTCTTCCTCTTCTTCATCATCATCATCATCTTTGTCATCTCCTCCTCCTCCTTCTCCTCCTTCTTCTTCTTCTCCTCCTCCTCCTTCCTCTTCCTCTTCCTCTTCTTCCTCTTCCTCTTCCTCCTCTTCCTCTTCTTCATCATCATCATCTTTGTCATCTCCTCCTTCTCCTCCCCCCCTCCTCCTTTTTTTCAAGGCTAGTGCTCCACCACCCACTTCTGGGTTTATGGTGGTTCATTGGAGATAAGAGTCTCACTGACTTTCCAGCCTAGGCTGGCATTGAGCCCCAATCCCTAGCTCTCAGCCTCCCGAGTAGCTGGGATTACAGGGTGAGCCACTAGCACCTGGCTTGATATGAGAAAAATTTTAAATAGAATTCCTCCCACGGCAGCGGGGCAGGTCAGGGTGTTCCTGTGCATGACCGATTTCATCATGAGGCATAGTTTTGGGTCACTGACCTCATGCGGATGGCAGTTTTTCAAAATGACTAGCATTACAGATATTCCTGAGGACACAGGTAAGAGCCATGGGAAACACGGTCTCTAAACCTGCGTAGATCCAACTAAGTTGTGAACCAACAGGATACTACCAGGGTGGCCGATGGTAGTAATGCCAAAATAAATTGCTTTTATTTTTGGAGGAGGGGGGGGATGCTTGTCCTGGAGCTTGAACTCAGGGCTTGGGTGTTATCCTTGAGCTTCTTTTGCTCAAGGTTGGTGCTCTAGCCCTTGAACTGCAGCTCTACTTCCAAGGGGTTGTGTGTGTGTGTGTGTGTGTGTGTGTGTGTGTGTGTGTCTAATTGGAGATAAGAGGCTCACAGACTTTCCTGCCTGGACTGGCTTCAAGCCCTGATCCTTCAATTTCAGCCCTCTTTGTAGCTAGGATTACAGATGCCAGCAGTCTGGGGATAAGAGAAGTTTTAAACTCTGTGTGTGTGTGTGTGTGTGTGTGTGTGTGTGTGTGTGTGTGTGTGTATGGCTTTTCTCACATTATTTCTGTGTGGGTGCTGCCTAGTGAACTCTGGCCTTTGCAGACACTAGGCAAGCCAGCCCCCAGGTTCCAAACTGTTTCCATTGTCTTCACAAGGATCCTACTTTCCTGTTGGGGAAACCGAGGCTTGTGCAGCTAGTACAACACTGTAACGTGATGTCGGGACTGGGGCTTAGACGGGCCTCATTTCAGAGCCTCCGTTCTTTGTGCCGTGGCTCCACCCGTCACGGGAAGCTGGGATGCAGGAGGGAGTCTCCTTAGGGTGCACACTCCCCCCGACGGCCTGCCACCCCTGCACGCCCTCCGTGTCTCCGCGCGCATTTCTTCCGCCACCTCTCGGCTCCTCAGCCCATCAGAAAGATGGCAGCCCACCCTAGCCCCCCGCCACCCCCGCAGCCAGGGCAGGCCCCTCCCCTGCCCCGTCCCTCCCCGGCCCTCAGCCTCCACCAGCTGCTGCCTTTTGACATCTCGGCGGGAATTGCCCGGGTTGCTCTTCCAGTCGTGAGTCATTGCTTCACCGTTCACCTCTTTGTAGTTTGTTTCTTCAGTGAGATTACAGATTCCTCCAGGGCAGCCCTTCTGCGGCAGCCTTTCCCACAGTGTCTTGTCAATAGCCAAGGGTTTGCTTTGGTTTTCTTGTGAGGCCTGGGTCTCATCACCACGTTGCCCAAACTGGTCTCCAGCTCCTGGGCGTGGGCTGCCCGCCCGCCGCCCCCCCCCCCCCCCCCCGCTGGCACGGGCCCCACCTGCGGTGCAGTCGGCCTTTTCTTTTTTCAGATTGATTCAACAGATGTCTGTTGATTGGCGTGACTCTGTGTGTGTGTGTGTGTGTGTGTGTGTGTGTGTGTGTGTGTGTGTGTGTGCGTGCACGCGCTAGTCCGGTGATAGGGGCCAGATTGCGAAGCGTCCTTGACCCTGGGCTTTCAGTGCACGGAAATACTGTCTACCTTTCCTCAGAGGAAAGAAGCGGTGTGGACAAGAGCGGTGTGGACTCTCCCCGACCGTGGTGCTGTTTCTGATTCGGGGATCATGTCCCAAGCACTCCAGCCAGCCCTTCTGTGCTCCAACTCCTTCCTTCCCTTCAGCTCCGGGCCCACCGCTCAGCTCTGCCACAGTCCACTGTTTCTGTTTACTCTGAATTTAGTTCAAATTATTTTCTTGCTCCGTTTATTTCTTCTCAAACCTTCGTCTTCTCCCCTTGTTTCCCCTCCTAACCCCCCACTGCGGGCTGAATTTGTTTTTTGTTTTGAGACAGAGCCTTGCTATGTCCTCTAGGCTGGCTTCCAACGCTCCGTCCTTCGAACCTCAGCCTCCCGAGTGTCACGGGTGTGCACTTTCGTGCCCGCTCTCCTCAATCCGTCGTATGTACGATCTCAGAGTAAAGTGGTTCAAGCCGTGGCCGGGCCAGCCTAATCTGACGGGTCCCCACGTGGGAAGATGGAGGGGCTCGTCCGACAGGCGGTAGGGTTAGCATCAAATTACTGTTCGTTTTCTTCTCAAGGTAGTTCAATCTGTTTGCTTAACATTTCAGATTGGCACCAGGGTTGTCGTTAAAAATTAGGCCTTGAGCTGGCTTTATTTATTTATTTATTTTTATTTTTTTTGGTTCTGTGCTTGGTCATTGCCCTAAATGGAACCGTCTCGCTCTAGCTAAGGCTTATGGTTCAAATTTGCCAAGTGCCAAGATTTTTACTGAGTTGAATTCTCCCGGGTTTTGGCTCATTTTGGTATTTGAGTGGCTGGTAGTTATCAAACCAGGTTTTGTTTTGTTGTCTCCACTGATTTGGGCTTTGTTGATTGTTGTTGTTGTGTTTTAATATTGTGATTAGGATAACCGTTCCATCTGGCTTTTGGAGAGCAAGCCCCTGTGTGGGTAACGCATCTCCCCGCACGGAAACCTTGAGATGCATGAATTGACTATTGTTATTTCTGTTGAAAGATATTGAAATGAGATTTGTAATCCGAATAGGGCTTGGCTTACTTCATCACATCTGGTGGCTCGGAGGTGGCCAGATGCAAGGGTTACTGCAAGAGAGCCCGGGGCCAAGCCTGTGCAAGCCCCACGCCCCTCCTCCACAACACCACCGTCCCGTCCCGTCCCGTCCCGGGTGAACCCTCCCCAGCCCGAGACAGCCGCCTCGCAACCCAGGAAGCAAGAGGAGCCCAGAAACCTGGGGCCCGCGGTGGCTCAGCACCGCAGAGTGCTAGAGAGAAGAAAACAGATCCAAACAGGTGTGGAGCGGAGGGATCCCTGCACGGATGAGCTAGCCCTCCATCGCGGAAGGCAGCGCGCAAACACAAACAAACGCCCAGGGCGACTTGGCCTAGTTTGTAGCTGCCAGGACCAAAGGCCCGGTGACCCTCCCGCCATCTCCACGCCTTGCGTCATCGCCCGGTGAGGTGACCTCTTTGTCCTGTGTCCGGGGCCTCCTCCGAGGGGGGGGGGGGCCTGTTCTAGCCCGGCCGCAGGGGTCCCCCCCCCCCGGGCCCACCCTTTCATAAAAGGGTCTGGCTTGAGGTGACAAAGCCGTCGGCCACCTCCATCCCTGCAGCTCAGCGAGGGCGCGAAACCAGGAGATTGGTTTCCAGTGAGAGGGCGGGGGACGGCGAGGAGAATGATGGAAGGGGAGACGCGGGTCAAGGAGTCCTAAAAACAAATGAATATGCAAGCAATTATGAAAGCGCCTGTGTGGGGCTGAGCTGGTGTGGAAACACAAGAAAGTTAGGTGAGGACGCCAGGCGTGGCCGCGCCCGCCGCAGGCCCGGCTTACTCGTGAGGCCGAGTCGGGAGAGTTGCGTGACCCTCGAAGCCGGTACGTGAGTTCGTGGGGGAAGCTTGAGCTGGAAATGGCTCTGTGCACCCGTCCTGGCGACCCCGGGATACTGAGGCCTCCGCAGCACGGGAAGATGGCGGCTCAGAGCTCTGTGGCTAATGTCAGTCCCGGACCCGGGACTTCCTCTCACCCGCCCCATGGTGGGGGGTGGGGATGGGGGGGAAGGGCTCTTCCCGTGGACGGGATCTCCTTCCAGAGTCCTCCAGACGGATCCATGAGAGAGTTTTTAAGGACTTAGTTGTTCTACGGTGTCTCTTTTTATTTAAAGTCGTTTTGTGTGTGTGTGTGCGTATAAGACCAATACCTATTATTGCAAAGTATTTCCAAATATAGAGAACAAGAAAGGGGTAGATACAACCCTGCCACCCAGAAATAGCCGGCGTGGTGGCGGTGTGGTGCTCTTACACACACACACACACACACACACACACACACACGCTGTATTTTATTGAATTTACTTGTTTAATCTTTTTTCATTGTGCTGGGAATGGAACCTAGGATCTTTCAAATGCTAGGCAAAGATTCTTACCACTCCTCTGCCTTCTGGGCGTGTGTGTGTGTGTGTGTGTGTGTGTGTGTGTGTGTGCGTGTGTGATTACCACAGGGAGCCTACGCAGAGTCCACACTGCTTCTCTTAGGGCCAGGCGTTGGTGGCAGCGGGCCCTCAGCAGTGAGAACTCAGTGCTGTGACTGCCCCAGACTCAGTCCCAGGGTGCGGTGGCCGGGGCCTTGCTTGTTTTCCCCGACCCCCTTTCCTCCCGCCTGGGACAGCTGTGGCCCCCACCCCTAAATGCGAGGTGTGCGGTGGCCACGCAGCCATCAGCGGAAGATAGGATTTGGAACACAGAGCTTCTGCGTCTGCGTCTTAGCAGCAGTCTTACTTCAACGTGGACCACAGGCCCAGTGTGGCTGGCAGCAGCCAGCATGGCGCGATGGTGGTCCTGGCTTTACGGACCTGTCCCTGGGCAAGGCCGTGGCTGGGGTGGGGGGGGGGGTGGCCCTGGCCTCCCCCGCCCCAGGTTCTGCAGTTACGGAATGAGACGGGAGAGCGTCCTTCGAGCCAGTGTTAGCAGTTTTGCTGCAGTTCTAGCAAATGCCAGATTCAAACCAACCCCAGAAATATAGAAGCAGGAACTTGGTCAAACCCGTGTCCCCGAGTGTGTGGATGGGGATGGACGTGGCCACGGTCATGGCAGCAAGGGGAGGTGAGCTCCCGGACGGTCGCGAATGCCGACCGGAAGCCCGAGAGGGCCTCGGTGACGGCCGGGCGGGAAGCGCCCAGCCCTGGGCCCGAACCGGGCGGGAAGCAGCGCCAGTCAGCCGCAGGCCTGGCCGGGTGGAGAGGAGGTCGCAGAGCTCATCGCTGTTTACTAACATTCACGGGCTTGCACACTAGAAGGGCACACTAGCCCCCCCCCCCCCCGCCCCGGGAAAACCTCTAGGATTTCCTAAGCGTATTTACGTCTGCGATGCTGACCTCCCAATGGAGGAAAACCATTGTTTTAGTGGAACCAGAGACGAAATCAAGTCATGATTGTGTCATGGAGTAGCCCTGACTCGGCCACGCGCTCTGTAATCGCTCGGAGACGGCTCTGTGCCAACCACTTAACTTTTGTGCCTCGGTTTCCCCCAAGTAGAAAGGAAGCATTTTCTCGCACAGGTGAAAATCCTATCCTGTCCTCACAAAGCCCTTATCCGGCGCACCCCGCTCTCTCCTCGTCCACCTGCGCCCCCCTAGTTTTCCTCAGGCCCCCTTTCATCCCTGCCAGCCTTCACCTGTGGCCACCACACTCGGTGGCCTTCCCGCAGAGGTGTTTTAGGTGCAGGCTCCCACCATGTTGATGTGGAAGTTTCCCAACGTCTCCCGAGGCCTCCCACGGATAGCAACTCGTTTCCCGCAGGCAGTACAAGGCAGAACAATGGAGCACACAATGGCACCTCCTCTGAGTGCACGGGCCAGGGCCTGGCCATTGTTTCCTCCGCCTGCCTGAGGAAGGAATTGTGCTCTCTGGGTCCCCATAAAGATTCTGGCTTGTCTACCTCTTTGGTTCCCAAGTAACAAACAATGAAGCAATCGCCCTCCCCCTCATCCCAGTGAGTGGGATCTTTTGTCAGCTTGCCCGGTGTGGCTGGAGGCTTCTGGAGCTGCTCATCTGTGTGTGTGTGTGTGTGTGCAACAGATAACAAATGAAAACAGAATCGGGAGGGAGATTAAGACCCAATTTTATTTTTTGCAGGGGGTGGGGGGCGGAGATGGGAATGGGGATGTTTGATCTGAGAAACCCAGTTCTTGTCCCTAGCAGCTTACTTCCTAGAGCTTCGTACATTCTCAGGAGAGAGCGCGGAGCGGAGGCCGCTTTATCAGTCCTCTGTCCGCGATCAAGGGCTAACGTGGGAAGAACCAGTTCCATCTGTGGTCTGCCCATCTACCACTCAGGAAACCCAAAAGCACCTGTTCATGGAAACTTTTTTGGGGGAAAAAATAAAACGGAAGCGTTAGTTTAGGAACTGCTGAGTGGTTTTGTATATGTGATAAAAGAAGTAAGATTCAGTATCCAAAAAAAAACCCCACAAAACACAACAACCCCCAAATGGGTGTGCATGTGGTCTTGCTTGCCGCAGGAGAAAAAAAAACTGAAATGAAGTTCTCTCACAATAACTGGAAAAAAAAGGTAAGTTAGATGTGTTTTTATCATGTGACCACCCAATGGAGAGAGGCTACACCTCCCTAGGGAGGTACAGTATGGAAATGAGACATTTAATCTTCCTTCCTTGTAGGAATCACATAGCCTTAGGTCTCAGAGGAAGTTCCTCCCCAGTCATGCCAGCTAATAAATGTAGGAATGCTACAAGTAGAAAAAAAAAAACAACTCCATTTCACAAACTCAAAAATACTGATTCAGGGAAGTCATGATCAAGTTTACTTATGAAGACCTTTAGGTGACGAGTACTTAGGCCTGCCCCCTTAGCTGAGAGGACGGACATGAACTGCCCTACCCAGCTTATTGGTTGAAATGGGGGCGGGGGGGGGGCAGAAATTGCTGGGCTTTTCCCCCAGGCTTGCCTTCCACACGCCATACTCCCTGTTTCTTCCTGGCGGGTAGATGGGATTTCAGGTGTCAGCCACAGTGCCTGGTCCACAGTATTCTTCACAGTTGGTCCGTTTCCACTTAAATCTAGTCCAGGATGGTGAAACGCGTTTGGTGACGGGTCTTTTAGCACAATGGCCCTTCCCGGAACCCCACTGGGCCCTTCATTTTAAGGCCTGTGGCCGATCAGGTCAACAACTAGCCTGTGTGTAGAGCCAGGACGCACCGGTGGTTTTCTTGTGTTGTCATCTGGCTCGCTCCTCTCTCCCACGGTTCCTGCGGCCTGGGTATCACAGCGGACCCAGGGTGCCAGCTGGACATGTCCACAGGAGATGCCGGAAGGCTCCTCCCACTTGCCCGCCCCGCCCGACGGCTCGGCATCCTGCGGCTGTAGCCACGAATCTAGACCAGGTCACCCCGCTGTCCCGGGTGGCCTCGTCTCTCCCCGCCGTGCGCTGTTTCTTGAGCCTCGTAAGCGAAAGAAGAAAGAGGGGAGGGGCGGGAGGTGTGGCCGAGTGAAAGATCACCTGCCTAGCAAGCTTGAGGCTCTGAGTTCAAACCCCAGCACTGCCAAAAGAACAAAGCCTGTTTGGGATCAGCTGGGGAAATGTGAACAAGCGAAATGTGAAATGTGCTGTTGAACTGAAAACGTACTGGAAAGAGGCAGACCACTGGCTTTTAAACAGCAAAGTACCGCGAGGAAACACCAAACCGTGAGCTAACTAAGAATGTAAATACCGCACAGGCGTGCGCACGTGTGCACTTGGGTTCTATGACAGGGTTTGTGATGCGCATCCAGGAAAACCCGCGTGCGATTTCCTTCCTCCTAATAATTTTTGAGAGCCCGCTTACATCGTGCCTAACTCTCATGATTCCTTTTTCCGATGAGGAAACAAACACTCTGTAGGTGATGGAGCTGGGATTCAAACCCAGGCCCGACGCCTAGCCGTTCGGACCGGGCAGACGCAGGCAAAGCCGGGCGGCCCAACACCGCATCCCTCTGTGGTTTTTCCCCCGGCGATGGCGGGAATGGAACGCAGGCCTCGCCGGCCTAGCAGGTGCTCTGCCCCTGAGCTCAGCCCCCGGGCTGCGCGTCAACGCTGTGTGCGCTAGGCCGCCATTTTCCCTTCTGCCTCCGCGAACCCAGCTGGGTTGTGAGCTTCAAAGGGTCCAAGCACCGTGCACTTCCACACTTCCAAAGCACTGACTTTTGTTCTAGCGTTGCTGCCAGGGTGTGGGACATTTTCTCCTGGTGATGGTTGTTGTTTCCAGGTAATGGTGACTGTTAGGTAGAACCGACTCGCACACGGTGCTGGGAACGTGGCAGCCTCGTGGATCCGCCACACCGGGGAGCCACGTCACGGAGCACGCGTGCCTGCTGGTAGGCGTTTGTCCTGGTGATAGAGCTGGCCCTGTGTCCAGGCGTTTATTTACGTATTGTCTTATTTGAATGAAATGGAGCCTAGGCTAGAATTTAGAACTCGGGATCGTGAAACTTGGTTTGCTGCTCAAACCCTGCTACTGTCTGGGTGATGCCCTTTCTTTCCCCCCGGAGCCCATTTTCCTTACATGAAAAAAATCAGGCGTTCAAGCTGGACACGGGTGGCTCATGCTGTCATCCTAGCTACTCAGGAGGCTGAGATCTGAGGGTCACAGTCAGAAGCCAGCCCGGGCAGGCCTGGCTACCAGACTCTTATCTCCAATGAACCACCAAAAAGCTGGGAGTAAAGCTGTAGCTCAAGTGGTTTAAAGCGCTTACCTTGAGAAAAAAAAAAAAAAAAAAAAGCTCAGGGATAAATCTTGGGCCCTGAGTTCAAACCTCAGGACCAACACACACACACACACACACACACACCACACACACACACACAGTGTTAGAGTTCAGCGTGTTCATTGCTCCGGTACCGCAGGCGAGTCTGCGATTTCCATAGCTGGTCTGTTGTTGGCTTGCGTGCCCTGGAACAGGGCTGGCTGCCTGACATCCAGTGCACTGCTCAGCTCCTGCCGTTCTGAGCTGGCTCAAGCGTAGCCTGTCATCCCTGTGAGGACATAGCCCAAGGAATCTCCACGGAAGCGATCGTGAGGAAGGAAGTGGTACACTCTGGGAACCGGTGCAGTCAGAGCTCCGGGACTTCTCACCACGCGAAGCCGCTCTCCCCGTGCGGCGCGGGGTGCGTGGTCACGCTGGAGCCCGATTCCTGGGCTATTTCAGAGATGAACGTGCAGAGACAAGTTAGCATAGTTTAGGGAGGGTGTCTCTGTTCAAAAACACAGGAACTGGGAAAGGGTTTAGTTAATACGACGAAGTAGCTGGACAGGTTAGACTTTCTGAGGTGTTGCAGAAGTTAACTTTTGAAGGAAAGGAGGCAAAAGGAAGTTTGCCGTTGGTTTTTCTTTGGTGGGGGGGGGGGCTTTTAATTCTAGGCTATTGGCCATTATGTTCCTCTAGGAAAAGCTCAGTAACTGGGGACTGGAGCGTGAATAATACAATCTGTCTAACGCCTACTGACCCTTACGCTAATTACAGGCCTGCTGTTAAATAGTTTGCCATTAGAATCCAAAAGGATCTTAGTAGTGATTTTCTTCTGAGGTAGAAGCGGGTGTGGGCGCTCATGCCTGTAATCCTCCCCACTTAGGAGGCTGAGACAGAAGGATCAGGGGTTCAAGGTGCCCCGGTCTGGAGAGTGAGACTCCATGCCCATAAACCAAGGGCCAGGCCAGGGAAGACCCTGTGTTTGCACACACACACACACACACACACACACACACAATCCCACGAGCCGTTCACGACCCTGCCTGAGCAACACAGAGGGACCTGAGGCCTTTTCTCAAAAACAAACAAAATCAGACCTCAGCACCAACACTCATTCAGGGCTGTGGGGGGGAGGAACACCCTGAAAACTAGAACTATCTGTCAACAACAGCAGTTCCTGGCTCTCGGAGGAGAGCTGTGCGCAGTTGTGATGTGAAAATGATGATTAGCTCGTTTCTCCGTGTTCCCTCGCAAGTTGTGATTGGTGTCTCTAAATGGGAAAAATAACTTTAAGTCAAGTTTAAAAAAAAAATAGAATGATTGTATTTTGGAGCGAGGCCTTTGCCTCGTGGAGAGGAGCCCGCCCCACCAGGAGCCTGGCTCGGTACCCGAGACGCTTAGTGCCGTGGTTCAAGCGCCCTCCGCCATCTTGGCCACGGTGGGTTGGGGGGGGGAGGGCTGGCCTCGCAGCCAGACCCTCCTGCCTCTACTTCCCAAGTGACTGCGATTACAGGTGTACCCCACCAAGCCCAGCGAAGACCTGTTGCAGCTCTCAGGTGCAGCACGCGCGCGGAGCCGCCGGCTTGCAGGCAACCCGTTGTTCCCTCGAGTCACGCTAGCTTCCATCCTGACCACGCAGCAGCGGCTGCGTGGCACCGCGATCGCCTCTCACAATAGGACTCGTGCTAAAATTCCGGGACTGTGTTCTGCCGTTCCAGAGCCCCGCCCCCCGCCACCCCACCCCCCGCCACCCCCGCCGCCCGGGCGTCTCCCTCTGTGGGAACGTCCGCCGCGCGGGGTGCAGGGGTGTCTGTTCCCAGAGGCACATGCGCGTGTTGGCCTCCACTGTGACTGTGAAGAAACCCCAGGCTGATGCAACCCACCTCAGCCCTGGGAGGACGGACACCCCCCCCCCGCCCCCTGCCAGGAGGGGTGGGGTGGGCGGGGGGGGGGGGGGGGGAGGCTGGGGCGGAGCTCTGTGGATACAGAGAGGCAGGTGCGCTCTAGGAGCTCCGGAACTTTCCGGGGTTCCTTTGACGTGCTAGCCGCATCAGTGGCGTTGAAGAAAGCAACGGACAAAGTGAGGTTATGGCCACACAGCAAAATGGGGGCCGTGCTTTTCTCTACCAACACTAACGGAGCCAATTTTGCACAAAAGAAACCAATCAAAGCAACTTGAAAGATCTAGCATCAGACGTGGTGGTGTGCTGCCTGTAATCCCAGCTATGTGGAGGCGTAGAAGGACCGAGGTCTGAGGCTAGCCCCTAGGCTAACAGCGCTCTGTGTGAAGAAATAACAGCGAGAAGTATTGGAGGCCTTGGCTTACGGGGTCGAGTCGTAGGACGCTTCTTCCTGGTTTTGTTGTTGAATCGTCACAACTTTAATGCTCGAATTGTCCTCCACGCGTACTAATACCTAGGCGTCCGGGGGCTGAGGACAATTCAGATTCATCTGGCCAAACGCAGTGTCCGTGGACTAACGTTGAACACTAAGAATTAGAGAGTGGACATCTTCAACACTGACCCGGCAAGGGCGTTATAGGTCATACACTGCGCAAGAGTTAAAATAGTCTCTCCATCCCCTTCATGGCCCTCCTTCTTCTGCCAACGGGGCTAGCGAGCCCCGCCCCCACCCCAAGGACGGGGGGCTGGTCACCTCTACATTGCACAAAGCCCAGCATTCCTCAACGGAAGTCAAGTTCCACTTGGGGCACAGAACTGACAGGGGGATGTTTTTGTGTTTTGTGTATTTTTCTGCTCTAATTCTTGGGATCTTTCTGCTTGTTTTTGAAGAAAAGAGTTTCACCGGGTGGCCCCCGGCTGGCTTCCAACTCTGGCCTCTCTCCGCTTCCTGGGTGGTGGGATCCACAGTCGCGCGCCCGCGTCTCGTGGAAGGCGATCCCCATGGCTCCCTTTCCCCCTCGCGCCGCAACAAGGCCGTGAGCCGCCTCTTACCAAGTGAGTCGTGCCAGGCACCAGGAAGGTCGGTGCCAAGGCCTTCGGGGACAGTGCCGTTCACTGCGCTCGCCTGTACGGTGGGGCTGGGTCTCGGGCCTCGTCTAAGGGACGGGTCACTACCCGGGCGCCTGTGGCTCACGCTTGTCATCCTAGCTGAAGATTGCCGTTCCAAGCCAGCCCAGGCGGGAAAGTCGGTGAGACTCTCCTCTCCAATTAACCGCCAGAAAACCGGAAGCGGCGCTGTGGCTCGAGTGGTGGAGCGCTAGCCCTGAGCTGAAGAGCTCAGGGGCAGCGTCTAGACCCAGAGTTCAAGTCCTATGACCAACCGGGGGGGAAAAAAAAAAAGCTGGAAGTGGCGCTGTGGCTGGAGTGGTAGAGCACTAGCCTTGAGCACAAAAGCTCAAGGACAGCACCTACACCCTGAGTTCAAGCCCCTAGAGTGGCATCCCCCTACCCCCCGAAAAATGGGACACTTGGGAATCCTAAGACCTTGAAGATAAGGACATCAGGTACATGTCCATACTCAAGGATTTTTCTGGTGATGGTGTCTCTGAGTGTACCAGTTTTAAGAAGATATTTTATTTCTGATATCAGAGCATAACTCACTGGCCTTCCAAGTTTAGCGAACTCATTGAGAATAACAGTGGTGGCTCACTAATGCATTCACCTCCTTGCCTGTGGTCAGACTTGGCCCTCAGGAGGAGTTTAATGAATGGGTGGATGATGGGCGGATGAATGGATAGATATAAAATAGAATTGGTATGGAGATGCATAATAAGATAAAGAGGAGACTGGCTGTGATCATTTTCACCCATCTTAATGTCAATGTCAAACGCGTTATTTATTTTCTCTCTTTCGTTATCTTTCTCTTCTTTGTTTTTCCTCCCTTCCCTCCCCTCCTCTTCCCTCCCCTCCCTCTCCTCTCCTCCCTTCCCTTCCCTTCTCTTCCTTTCCTTCCCTTCCCTTCCTTGTGTCAGTCCTGGGGCTTGAACTCAGGCCCTGAGCACTGTCCCTGAGCTGTTTTGCTCAACCGCTGGAGCCATAGCTCCACTTCTGGCTTTTTTTTGGTGCGTCATCAGAGATTCGCCTTGCCCGGGCTGGCTTTGAACCATGATCCTCAGGTCTCAGCCTCCTAAGTAGCAAGGGTTACAGGCAGGCATGAGCCCTCCTTGTGACCTCGGCGAGTTGAGGACGCCCCCATCTTGCTCAGGGTCGCCGCTCCAGCCCCGGCTTCCGCCTCGCCCCCTTCCGTGGCCTACGAACACTTGCTGAGCAAACAAAGGAAACGCCGTGAGCGGGAAAGATGTTCCTCCTCTCCAGTCAAACAAACAAACAAACAAACAAAAGCCGTCCAGCCCCGGGAGAGCCCGAGAGGGGACGGCGGGGACCTAGGAAGCAGCCCGTGCAGGCTCGGGGATGAGCTCGCTGCTCAAGGAACTTCCTGCCTGAGTCAAGAGAACCCGGAGAGGCTCAGCCCGACGGCGACTGCGATAATGATGAGGAGGGAGAAAAAAACAGGGGGGACTTGGAGACGTGGCTCACGTGGGAGAGTGCCATGAGTCAAATCCTGCCGCCGCTCCCGATTTTAATTCTCACCGTCTGGGGGCGGGGGGGGGGGGGGCCGGGGGGGAGGGGCCGGCCCCGGGGAGGGAGGTGTGAACACGGCTCTGGCCCTAACGTTCCTGATGCGGCCACAATCATCAGAAAGTTCTAGTAAACTCTTCCCAGCACACACCAGGCAATGCTCTGCACTGGGCTGTACCCCAGACCCCAATCGTGTGGGAATGGGGGGTGGGGGGAGTGGGGGTCAGGACGCGCCCCATCCGGAGGATTTCCGCCCTCGGACACGCCGTCCGGGGGGGCATCTTGGAAAGCCCACCGGCCGCCGCTCTTCCGCGAGGCCGCTTAGTGACCGGGCCGGCCCCCGCGTCAGCAGCAGCCCGGCAGGCGAAGGCCGCCCCTTGCCAAAGAGGGCAAAGGCCTCCAGAAAGAAGCCAGCGCTCTCCTGATTACAAAACTGACCACAATTCCTTGCCAACCCAGCAGGGCAGGTTTGTTGTTGGGTTGGTTTTTTGTTTTTTTTTTTTTCCTGGTAATGCATTATTCTTCACAGAGAGGGCTCCATTTTCTTTTTCCATCTTTCATTATGAGGACTGCATGTCTTGTTTCAATACCGAGGGTGGGCACAGGACTGAAGTCGCCGCGGATGGCTACACTGAAGCTGAAACAAGCAAAGTCTGATATAGAAAACAGAAACCTCGCCAGCCCTTGTTTCCCTCCCCACCTCCCCCCCCCCCCCCCCGCATCGTGGACAGCTGCTTAAATTCTATCACCGGAGTGGATTAAACAATCCCAGACAGACTGCACCGCAGCCGGACACGGGTATTTGAACACGCATTTCAACTCTGAAGTTTTCTTCAGATAGTGCGATTGGGGGTTCAGCCAGGGAAAGACACCCAAGAAAAAAACGTGGGCCAGATCAGCGTCGCCTGGTGTTTTCATAAGCTCGTACATCTTCCATCCAAGAAGC
The DNA here is from genome assembly GCF_023159225.1 of Perognathus longimembris pacificus. Lineage (NCBI taxonomy): Eukaryota > Metazoa > Chordata > Mammalia > Rodentia > Heteromyidae > Perognathus > Perognathus longimembris. The sequence continues at coordinate 69,297,523 of NC_063170.1, forward strand.
ACCTGCTGTGTGTCTGGTGGCACCCGCCCCGTGGTCAGAGCCCGGAGCATCTGACTCCGGGACTCCACACGCCCCTCGCAGACGCCCGGCGTGGGTCACCCACGAGGTGGTGAGGCAAGGTTTTCTTGTAATGTACCAAGTCTTGCCAAAGCGGCGAGCGGCGTGATGACATTCGGTTGTGTCACCGCTGGCTCGGGCTCGGGACAGCGCCAGCCAAATCCAGCCCGTCCTCTCTGTGTTGATTCCCACTTCTCCCAAAGATTTGGAAACGGGCGTCTTGACTCACAGGCGGAGCCGCGGAGGCTCTGTTCCTTTAACGGGATCGATCTTTTGCAAGAAAGGGACCACACAAGCGCGAATGAGAGCAAATCCCGGTCCCCGCGGCGATGGGTGAGACGCCGGGAGATTCTCCTGTGGACCCGGAGGGCCACTGCTTCGCCGACACCCTGCCTGTCGCCGCCACGCAAGGTGACTCTGGCCCAGTCGGATGCGTTGTGCGCCTGCGCGTGGGGGGGAGGGGGGCCCCTGCCGGGAGAGCCCACTGGTCCACAGTGCAGGATCTGCATCCTTGGAGTGCAGCTCTGCTCATGCACCCATTCAGGACCTTAACCCACCCCCCTCCCCCACCCCCACCCCCACCCCCATCCCCACCCCCGCATTTCCTCTCTGGGCACGGTGGAATTCTTCCCTGGATTTCCAGCATGGAAGGTAGCATGGCTTCCAGAACAAGTCCCAGAGATTACATCCCTCCCTGCATGCCTGTGTTTTCCAATAGCCAGCCCTACCCCTTCTCTCTCTTGTCCTTTAGGTCTCTCTCTCTCCTAGACGTTTTTATCCCTCGCAGTCTGTTTCTTCCTCTGAAAGCATTCTCAGGGCTCTTGTCTCGCCCAGACGGCAAGGACAAGTGCTGTTTCTTTTTCAGGCTCCTTAGAGTTCCTGCGAACCACAGCCCCTAGCGCGTTGTAGAAAGACACCCCAGGAAGGCCTTGGAGCATGCATGCATATTCGGAGCACCTAGGGTTTGCACCTGAGGGAAACGGGGTCCTCGCTGGGTGGAATGCGTGCTCAGTGAGTGGCAGTTCTGTCCAGGTTTGTCAGGTGCAAGCAGGAACCTCGATTTCCGCGTTTCACAGCCATCGCAGAGCCACCATTGTGCGTGGAGCCCTTCATTCTGGGGTCCCTTCTGCTGGAGATGTGATCGGCACAGCTTTGTGCTTCGTGCTCTTTCATGCTTATTCCGGTATGACTGTGTCTCTCCCTCTCTCTCTCTCTCTCTCAGAGATTGCATGAAAAAAAAAAAGTTAACTTGGGCAACTTGTGTTTTACACTCTTCCTGCTACCGCAGTAAAATGAAGCCCTAGTGGCTGAAAGGAATAGCTCTCGATCTCCTCATTTTCCCGGCAGCCTCGAGTTTTGAGTTTTGGATTTTGTATGCGTGCCTGGCGCGAATCAGGTTTGTGCGGGGAAGGTGCCGTCCTGCTGAGCTCGCCCGGTGTGTTTCCAGCCTCTGAGCTGCTTAAACGGGAGACTCGCTGCCTTCTGGTCTGCAAGGGCTGGTCTCCTGGGTTCCTTCAGGCCATAAAAATGATTGTCATCTTTCTTTAGCTATTCCTTTAGGCTGGCCTGGGGGTAGAGTGTCCTGGCTCTACTGTAAAACAGTTCTTCAGTCAAAATTTGTTAGTCTCTTTGAAAAGAACATGCCTAGAACGCAACACACCAAATATTTTAGGTTCGCTGGGGGGTTGGGGACAGACACCGCTTGCGGTCGGAGTGGGTTGTATGACTCAGGTTAGTTTTCACCCTGTACTGATCGTTTTCTTTTATGCAAAGAAATCCCCCTCCGTGTACTATTTTTGAGTCTCAAAACCCTTCAAGAGGAGAACCTGACCTTCTTCTTTCACTTGCGTGGTACAACACAGGATTCCTGGCCAGGTTCTGTGGGGCGTGCTTGTAATCCCAGGTATTTGGGAGGTTGAGATGAGAGGATCGCTTGAGTCTGGAAGTTTGGAGCCAGCCTGGGCAGCGTGGTGAGATTATGTCTCTTTACAAATATAGGTGATCACAGATATACACTGCAATTTTGTACCCGTAATTTAACTCTTGCCTTGCGTGAGTTCTGTCTCCCTCTTGCTCATAAAGGTTGGGGGTTTCGTTGCTGCTGTTGTTGTCAGGATTGGGGTTTCTAAAGCCCAGGAAGCCATGTGTCTTCCTCCCGCTGTATCGGGTAGATGAGCACTAAGTTCGGATGCACAGTGAGAACGATGAGGCTTTATGATCGCCAGCCACTAGCTCTCCAAGGCCAGCCCAGGTGAAATGCTGTGGGGGTCTGGTACATGGCCTGTCTCTGGGTTCAAGCACTCGCCCTCCCCCAGGCTAGGCAAGGTGGGGCTGGCTCCGCCGCTGGGAAGAACCCAGCACAGTTGAAGTTAGCACCCCAGGTGTCCGGTCCACCGCCCTGCCTGGGCCCCTCTTCTCCCCGGGCCCGTTGTTCCTGTGGCCCCTTTTTCTTCTCTTCCCATCCAGAGCTCTGTGAGCAGCCCCGGGAGCCCCATCCAAGCTGGCACAGTGGAGGGAGCGCCCCCAGTGCCGTACGCGGCCCCACGCGCCTTCTGGGATGTCCCGCTCTTGCTCACGCGGGGAGATGAGGACACACCCGTCCTCTGGAGTCTGTTGAGCAATGGCAGTGCCTCAGAGACACGCTGCGGGCTGACACGGAGCCCTCCGGAGGCACCCCGTGATCCGCGTGACGGGCAGCTCGCCGCGCTCCTTGGGGGGCGTGGACACCAGGCAGCCCTGGGCTCAGAAACCTCCAGGGCACTCGCCAACGTGAACACCCTTCTAGAAGTTTTCAGTGAGCCAGCCAGTGCCCGGGAAGTTAAGAACCAGGCTGGCCTTGCCCACGAGATTCCTCGCTGGTGCTTGGGCCTCGTGCTTGGTGACTTGGGGACACAGATCTAACGCCCCGCACGGGGGGGAGGGGGGGGGCAGCTTTCGTCCTGTCCAGTGTGCACCTCTGATGACGGTGGCCACAGGTCCCTGGGCTGGGAAGTTCTAAGGTCCCCTTGGCCCCTGGTTCTGGTTGTGTTGCGGTGTTCTGTGGTGCCGCGGGCACCTCTTCTTGTCTCTCCTTAGCAGGATGGTCATGCTGACAGTCTAGCTTCCTTCTTCACATTGAAAACGGGCCGTGGCGCTGGCCCGGCGCATCGATGCCTCTTTGTCTGTCCACCAGGCTGCGTCCTCGCCCCCCCCAGGCTCAGCTGGGTAGAGCTCAGTGTCCATCCACTTGTCCCCCGTTGCTTTGTTTTTAATGCAGTGCTTGCATCGCTCATGTGCGGGCACGGAGTTCACACGCGGCTGGTGACGGTGGCAACTCAGCCCTTAGCGTGCAGAGTTAAGCTCTCACGGCCATTTGCGTACACCAGGCTTTAGACATGCGTCGCTTTTATCTGAGCGGGAGATTGCCAGCACACCGTGGATGCTCCAGACCGCGGCGAGTGGCACTTGCGGCTGGCGTCGGCAGGCAGAGGATGCAGTCGGCTGTCAGTCAGTCCCACGAGTGAACTGCCCCACTTTATCTCGGCTGGTTTGCCACGTGGCCTCCTAGCTGACATCCAGGACCTGGAACCCCCCCATCCGGGAAACACCGGCAGTCCCCGAGTCCCCAAAGTCTGTCTAGATCCATCGTGCGGTGGTCACCATCGCCACCCCCGCCCCGCTGCGCTCCTCAGATCCGGTTCCAGTTGCACGCGTGTCACCTCCCTTCCCGCTGTACCCCAGGACCTGGCCTTCCACTGTGGGGAGAAGCCTCCTCCAGTCCCCCCGCCCGTCATCCCAGGCAGCACCCCATTGCAGGTGGCGCTGCCTCGGTGGTCTGCCCTGTCCTGCCCCTCGGCCTCTGACGTCCCCTCTCGGTCCACTCCCTCCGCCGCCCCTTCAGGTCTTTGCTTTGATCTTGCGGTCCCCTGAGAACCGCCCGGCCACCCCATTGGCTCTCTCCTGAAGCATGGCCCGCCCCCTGTGCCCCACGAGGTCTCGATTGGTGGAGTAACGAATGCCCCGCTGCGTACAGCCCTCGGTGCGGGCCCGCTGGGGAAGCCACGCCCGGCGGCTGGTAATCCTGTCTGCTCACACCGCAGACGGGGAGTGAGCACTGCCGACCTTCCCGCCAGCACTCCACGCGACACGCCCATCGAGACGCGACGCGTCGCTCCGCCCCGCCCCAGAGGAAAGGGACCAAACCCCAACGACTTGCCTTGGCCACGAGCCAACGACAAATCTCAATAACCACACCGGAGCGGAAGGCCCTGCGTCCCCTTCAGCCGCTCCTTCCAGAGAAAGCAAAATCGGGTCGCTCTGTTCCTCTTGTTCCCTTCCTTCGCATCAGGCGGTTAAACGTGTGGCAGGAGGCCTTGGGACGCCGCCGTCTTACATTTCAGCTCCAGCCGCCCCCGGCGTGGCACACGCGAGGTCACGGGCCTGCCGTGCGCGTCGTGGACGCAAGCTCTGGTCCTTCGCTTCTTCCTTGGCGTTTCTGAGATCGGATGTAGCTGTGTAACCCAAGCTGGCCTCAAACACTTGATCCTCCTGCTTTCGTCTCCCACGTGCAGGGATTTAGACCTGTGCCACCACACCTGGCTTGTGCAAGTTTTCTTAGTGGATTAGAAGATGGTGCAAATAAACATGAGTGTGCCAGGGGAGGGCCAGGTCCACATCAAACACCTTGGCGATTTCCAAAGGAGCCGATTAGCGTGGATAAAACCACACCTCTAGCCACGGTGATCCCAGACAAAAGCAGTCGACCTCAGAGAACCCGAGCTAACTCATCAGTGTGAGGTCTGCTAGGACGCGAAGCACCCTGGACCACGGGCCTCTCATTACGATTTATTAGGCAAGGTCAGGTAATACAGGAGCATGCTGGGTGGTAGCGACAGGCACTTGACACTTGATCTTTGAGAATCAGTGTGTGTGTGTGTGTGTGTGTGTATTTTCCTTTGAATACCGTTAGTAGTAGCAATCACTCCCATTCACCTCTCTGACTCCATATAATTCAGATCCATCTCTACCAGACAGTTACCCTTGCTTATTTCAGACCCTCCCTTTTCTGCGTCTCTAGAGCACAGTTTGCCTCCACCATTTGTTTGCTCTCGGTGCTTCCCTTCACCTTGAGCATCTTCCACCTTGGCGAGTATCTCAAGGTGATGAATCTCTTGGGCGGCCTGGAAAGCACCTTGTACGGGATGTTAGGTAATCGATTATCTTGACTTGAGATGGTTTGGGTTTTATGTTACTAATGGAACATTTACTGAGCTTAAGATATTGATGAAGAACAATGCCAAATAAAACTAAAACACGGAAAGGGAAGGTTTGGGGGGGGGGAAACCAAATCTGCTGTGAAATATAATAGTAACTTTCCTAAAGAGAAAGGTTTATATAAAGATATAAGACAAGAATTAAATAATTAGCATAAACTTGATAGTTTGAATGGATTAAAGCTCATCAACTTCCTTTCTTTTAAATGGAATATCTCAAAATACAACATATTAATTTCCTAAACATGGGACTTCATTTTCTTCATTTGTTTAAAAATATGGTATTCTCAAAATTGGTCTTCCTTACAGCCAAGAGTATCAGTTCTCAGCAAAAGGGTAATTTTACTTCTTCCTCTCGCAAGATGAGGTGAATCTTTACCCCATATGTATTGGCTGGAACACCCTGGGTGTGTGTGTGTGTTTAACTTTTATCGTGCAAGGAAGCCAGGAAGAAAAAGAGTCTGTATGTTAAGACTAATGTCATGATTGTTTTATAACTTCTAATTGAGCCATTCTTAAAGCAGTGTCCTAAAACTCTTGAGCAATCGTCCTTAACACACTGAAATTGTCCATTTATTTGCTTGGTCTGCAGAGTTTATGCCCTCATTCCCCCAACTCTAGCACCCTTGTGCAACATTTTTATATGCCCTTTTTGTGGAAGTATAGCATACATAAAGAAAAGCATCTAAAATATTTTTACAAACATACCTGTGCAAGCTCGGTGCTGTGGTTCCCACCTACAATCCTGGATACTCAACAGAGAGCCATCAGGAAGCTCACAGTTCAGGCAAGCCTAGGCAAACCCTTCCCAAGACCCTATCTCAACCAATTAAAAGAAACTGACATGGTGATAACAGCTGTCATGCAAGCTACGCCGAAAACACAGATAGGAGGTCATGGTCCAGGCTTGTTTGGACATAAATTTGGGATTGTAAGTTGAAAAATAACAAACGTGAAAAGAGCTGGGGGTGGTATGGCTTACGTGGTATGACCCCAAGGCCCTGGGTTCAGACCCCCGTACGGCAAACAACAACAGAACATCCTTGTGTAGTTAGCACCCAGGGGAGCAGAACAGCACCAGCACCCCCACAAGCTCTCTCTCTGGCTGTCGCTTTTCTATTCACCTTTTATTTGGGGACCGTAGGAAATGCTATATTCTAGGAGATGTTGGCAAATAATTGTGAACATGGTCGTGTCAGTCTATACTCACACCAGCAGGGCAGAACAACTCCACATCCATGATCTACAGATCTTTCTATAGAACAGATAGATGATGGATGATAGATGGAATGGATAGATCGATGATAGATAATTTCCTGCTTTGCCTCTCTGAGGCCCCTAAGACGTCTGTTTTTCTTTAAGAGCCTCCTGGTTTTGTATTTCACATTCGGATCTGCAGTCCGTGTGGGCCTAGTTCGGGTGTGTGCTAGAAGGGAGAGGTTCATTCATTCCCATGAGAATCTCCCCGGACCCGCTCTGAGTACTGCAGAACCGCCCATTCTCAGTGGCCCAGCAGTCGCATTTCTTGTCCCCGACCAGGCAACCTTGCATGTGTGGGGTCGATTTAGACTGGCGTTTCTGCTGCACTGATCTCTCTTTCTATCTTTATACCAGTGAACATCTTGTGTGAATTACTGCAGCCTCATGATTGGCTTCTGTATCTGACGTGTGAGACCTCCAGTGTATTCTTAAATCCGGCCTTGGCTGTTTTTGGCCCTTGGATCTTTCCTATAAATTGTAGACTCAGCATGTCTGTTTCCATACAGATGCAGTGGGAGTTATGGTAGGAATTGTTCTTTTCTTTTCTTTTTTCCTGGTCCTGGGGCTTGAACTCAAGGCCTGGACATTGTCTCTGAGCTCTTTTTTTGCTCAAGGCTAGTGATTTACCACTTGAGCCACAGTTCCACTTTCCGCTTCTTCTGTGATTCGTTGGAGATGAGTCTCAGGGTCTTTCCTGACCAGGCTGGCTTTGAACTGCCATCCTCAGATCTAGCCACCCGGCACCTGGGTAGAATTGTTCTCTATGGAAAAACCCAGAGAGTAGACACAGCCTTGCACGGCTCAGTCTCCATGAACGTGGGCTAGCCTTTCCTCTTTTGAGCTAGTCTCTAATTTTTCCTATTACATTTTTGAGGTTTTTTTTTTTTGTTTTTTTTTTGGCCAGTCCTGGGCCTTGGACTCAGGACCTGAGCACTGTCCCTGGCTTCTTCCCGCTCAAGGCTAGCACTCTGCCACTTGAGCCACAGCGCCGCTTCTGGCCGTTTTCTGTATATGTGGTGCTGGGGAATCGAACCTAGGGCCTCGTGTATCCGAGGCAGGCACTCTTGCCACTAGGCTATATCCCCAGCCCCATTTTTGAGTTTTTAATGTAGCTGTTTCCTACATATTTTGTTAGTTATTCCCCTAGTTACTTGACATTTTCAATAGGATTACAAAAATAGTTTGTATTTTCTATTTGTTGCAGATGTACAGGGATAGAGCTAGTTCTCAGACAGTGGCCTCGTGTCCAGCAAGTCTTCTACAGTCTTTTAATAATCATACAGGGGTATTGTTAGTTTTTTTAGAAATATGCTCTTATCATGTCATCCATGAGTGCTGTTAGTTTGATTTCTCCTTTCCCAGTCCCTGGATGGTCGATGGAACCAGAGCTCCAGTGAGGGTTTGGGGAAAGGTAAGGAGGGCTGGTTATATTTCTCACATCCGAGCTGACCCTCCGAAGGAAAACTTTAAATAGTTCACCACCAAGTACAATGGCCACTCTGGATTTTATGTTTGTTTGTTTGTGGACTTTCTTTTCTCTTTTTCTTTAGATTTTTTTTTGTCTAGTCCCCCTCCCATTCCTCAAATTACCCCCCACCCCATCCACCCCACCCACCCCCACCCCCCAGTACTAGAGCTTAAACTCAGGGCTTTGAGCTTATTAAGCAAGTATTCTATCACTGGAGTCGTGCTTTCGTTTAGTTTTTAGATAGAAAGGGAGGGAGGGAGGGAGGGAGGGAGGGACTTTTGTCCCAGAGGCCAGCCTCAGGCCCGAGTCCTCCTCCAGTGCCTCTTGCATAGCTGGATGACGGATGCAGTCAGTCCCAAGCCCCCCTTGTTGATTGAGATGAGGTCTCCATCACTTTCTGCTCCTGCTAGCCTCCAACCATAATCCTCCCAGTTTCTGCCTCACAAGTAGCTAGGATCACAGGATTACCACAGCTGGTTTGTTAGTCGCTGATCTTTATTAGACTAATCAAATCCCCTGCCTTTTCTAGTGAAGAGTCACAAATGCATGTTGAACTCTCACCAAGTGATTTTACTCAAGAAGACAAACCATGAAACACCTCCGGTCCCTTGGAGCGTGCCGCATTTTGGGGTGATGTCTGCCATGGGTAGTGGAAGTCTGCAAACCCGCCCCGTAGCCACCAGTGAATTGGCCGCGTGTGTTTTGCCGCTTTGGCTCTCTGTCTGTTTAGCCTAACATCATTGTCTTCTTGGCATGGTGAATTGACAATAAAAGAGCGCTGGCAGGTCCCCCAGGGAGAAGTCCTTCACTTGTTCTTCTCCCCCCGCCCCCCCGTTTCCATCCTCCCATCTCTGCAAAGCCCAGCCCCCATGCGCTGGCCAGGCCAGGCAGGGGAGAACCCCAGTTCCTCCTTCTCCTCTGAGCACCCTCCCCTTCCTCCTCTTCCTCTTCCGCCTCCCCTGCCCTGGCCACTCCCTCCTCCTCATGGGGAAATGGAAACCATGCTTACAAGGTTTCCCATGGTCCTCCTGGTGCCCCCCCACAGCCCCCCAAAGGCTTCCCATGGTCCTCCTGGCTTGGCACGCCCCCCCCCCCAGTCCTCGCTGTCCTCAGCCCGTGTGATGGATAGCGCCCCACCGTCAGTGCTGGTCTCAAGAGCCGTGGTTGGGTCCTCGTGGTTCATTCCTTCTGATGCTTACGTCACTGCTAATGTCGTTAGCAGAGATTTCTCCTTTCACCCTTCTGGTCCACATGCTTTTGCTTCCTTCTCTTCTCGCGGGGTCCGTGGTTTTCTTGTTCGCAGAGGGGACTTGGAGGCAAGATCTCATGATATAGCCCAGGCCTGCCTTGAACTCGCAATCCTCACGCTTCTGCCTCCCAAGTGTGGGTGACAGGGGTGACACCCCCCCCCATACACGCACCTAACTTGCTGAGCATGTTAAATTTTGAGTGGATGCTGGAATTCCTTTTTTGTAAAATTCCTTTTCTGAATTACGGATAAGACTATGTGATTTCTTTAGCGTGTCGATGCAATGGGTAATACTGACTTCGGGATATTGAACTAGTGTTGCCTAGCTGGGAAAAATCTAGCTGGCTGATTTTTGGCCATGGTGTATAATTATTTTTATGTATTGTGTGTTCAAGGTGTAATATGCCATTGAGCATTTCGCATCTATATTCATGAGAGGATGTTCTTCCCTCTCATAATGTCTTTGTCTTGTTTTGTTGTTAGAATAATGTTGGCTTCATAAAAATTATTCTAGTTACTTCCATCTTCCGAAAGAGATGATGGAGAATGGTTGGAAAGTTCTTCCTTTAACTGTTTGGTGTAATTGACCCATCCGTGCACCTTGGCCAGGTGCCCTCTATTTTATAAAGTTATTGATTACAGATTGAATTTCTTTCATAGATTGTTTGGAGTGTGTGTGTGTGTTCACTTGGGTAGTTTGTCTTTGGAGGAGCAGCTCCGTTCTGTCTAGGCTATGGAATTTGTGGGCCTAGAATTGCTGATCGTATTCCTCTATGGTCTTCGCGGGCGTGGGTGTGCGTGCACGTGTGTGCTGAGGGTCTCACACGCGGCTCCGCCACTGGGGTGTGCGGTCCTGTCACTCTTGGCCCCTGAATGAACGCTGTTCGGCATTCCTTCAGGGTGTACGAGGTAGAGTGGGGGCTTCCGCTCAGAGCTGCCCCAGCTCGCCTGGCCCTGGCTGGAGCCCTGGAGACGCCCCCTTCACACACACACACACACACACACACACACACACACTCACACACACACACACACACAGAGGCAGTTCTAGCAGGAGCAGGACGGGGTTTGAGCTGCCGTGAAGGCCGAGCGGGGAGAATCCAGCCCGCAGGTGAGGATGCAGATGGGTTGGTTTGGGCGAGGGCATGACCCAGCCCTCGTCCTCCCTCCTGAGACCTCGGGACCGACTTCAGGCAGTGGCCAGGAACAGGACGCGGCCCGGGTGGGAGAAGCGGGCGCTGCTGAGACTCGCAGGTGGGCCGCCCCTCCTCTGAGGCCCTGCCGGTCAGGGCCTGAACGCCTGCCGAGTCTTCCTGGTTTCTTACCGAGGAACAGCCGGACGGCATGCTTCAACCCAGCCAGCGCCGGCAGCAGGAAATCAGAAACACTGGGCTCAGTG